>NW_026636967.1:1338911-2677823 GCF_028554395.1 Pezoporus wallicus
TATGATTAGGTCTGTGAGACAGTTCAGTTTAGGTGATAATTCTAGTTTTGTTATGATTTTTATTCAGTGCATTTTTCTTTTTTTGTCTCAATATTTAGTTTTAAGGAAAAAAATCCCATAACATTCCTTCACCAAAACCATTGTTCTTTCTGTGTGGTGTTTACAGAAAGGGGATCAAGAATGTGTCAGAATAGCTCAAACCCTTTGTTCTGATATTGGTACCTGCCTATGAGCCAGTATCCCTCCCATTCACCTAGCTTTGTTGGGATTCCTTTGAATTGCTTTAACGTGCTTCCTTTCATCTAAACTTATACAAATAACTGGCATACTTCGCTACATTACTGCTCCTCCTCTAGTAAAAAAAAAAAAAGTCTATATATTTCTGAGTATGGAAATTTTGAACTCCCAAGTGATATGTTTTTTTCAATGGTAAAATAAATCATTTGTTTCTGCTATTTCACCTCTTCTTGCAAGACTGCTGAGTTTAATGTTCTCTAGAGAACTTGACAAAAGGCTTTTGAAAATCCAAATAAATTACTTTGACTAATTTTATCTATTATTTCTTGCTATCCTCAAAGGATCCTAAGAGAATAGAGGACTCTGATTCTTCCACCGGGGTTTGCCCTCATGGCAACCTATGCTTTTGCTTAGTTTTAAAGCTTTTGGGCACAGGGACTACCTTCTCTGTTATTTTTTGAAAAGTACACCTCTTGGCAAAACAAAGTCCTGATTGAAGTACTAAGGCATTATTAGTCCATTAAAACACTTATGTCACCGTAACAGTTCTGATTGTTCTGCTATTTCCGAGATCTCAAAATTGGGCTTCGCATATCATTGTCAGGTATCCTTATAGGCTTCTTTTAAAGGCAAGTATAGCACCAAAGAAGTTTCTTACTAGCTGAAAATAGGTGGTCATAATCATACACTAGCAGAAAGAGTACTAAAATTGTTTTAGCTTTTCTTGCAGTCTTGAGATTTCGAGCACTCCAGGGAATCTGACAAAACCAGCAGGAGCAATTAGGAAATGATTCTACACTGGAATGATTTCCTAATTATTCCTGTTTCACCTTACAGTTGTGATTATTGCGGTTTTCTGTTTGACTGGCTTTGCTTTCCAGGTCCTGCAAGCTCCATCAGTGGTCCCTTCCAACTTAAGCTGTTCTGTATTCTGTGACAATAGCTTAACAATAGGTATATGTTCAACCACTTCTGTGGCGTTTATTGGTTTAGCAAGACACATTAGGAACATGTAAGTCTTCTAATAAGAAGAAGGTCTGATTTGAGGGAAAAATATTTTATTTCCCTTTGAACTCAAAAGCAATATTTTAAGGACTGCATGTATATTTAAACCAACTTAAAGCAATGAAAATAACTCTTAAAATCCTTCTCTGTTAGCTTTGCAGTCAGTCCATTTTGCAAGAAGCACTAAAAAGGCTCATTACAGCCTCAGACACATAGCTCCATTTTGTTCATGCTATATGACTCTTCTGTAAAGAAAGCCTTTGGGACACTCACATTAAGCACCAGTAGCCAAATTAGAGGAAATCTGCTCCTGAATAAACATAACACGAGCTATCCTTCTATGAAGGAAGGAATCACATTTATTTATTTATTTATTGTGGAAGTGGCAACTGCCTTGAGCAAATTGAGGACCTGTGTTGTTTCATCCCTGTGGACTTATATTAATCCAGTAATTGCCCTTTTTAAATCCCCATAGTATTGGGAATTTGTGACTACAGTCTATTTCGTGTATCAAAGAACTTTAACCCTAGAACTTTTGCTGGTTTGGCGTGATCACACTAACTCAGAACACTTTCATCATTGCTCCCTGCTTGAAGCAAGTTCAAGTCCCTTTCTGACATGGATTCAGATTTTCAAAGTCCTGTTTGCAGCTCTGGCCCTGAGGAAGTAGGCATTAGCAGAAAGCGTATAGCCATAGCAATCAGATCTTTCAGCCTGCTGTTTTTAGTGCCTCACTTCTAAAAATAAAACTGGAGTGATTTGTTTGAAATAATTGCACCAATGATGTACAGTGACTGATTTTAATCTCTCTCATCACCAGAAGGGCTTGAATGGGGTTGAATTTATCTTTCATGGAAGATTTATCTCCTTCTGACTTCTGTTTTTTCCCAAGGATGGCAGTGCGGAAGCTCTAGACTCTTCCTTCTCAGCACGTCTATTGCTATCTTCATTTAGCAACAGTTTGCAGATGCATCAACACATTATATGTGATCTGGTCATTAGAGAAGACAGAAACCAATGTTCCTTGACAGAGCTTTGCAAGTGCTGGTCTTTCGCTGAGCTACCTTTTGTGATCCTGATAGACAACAGATATTTCTTGACATAAACAGGCAATATCCTTATACATGACTTTATTTTGCTGAATTGGGAAAGTTGGTATCAATTTCTGATCTCTTTTTTAAGCATCAGAGTTCTAGGCTACTTCTTGTTGCCTAACTAATATACTGCTGAGAAATTAATTAAATTGTAAAAAGCATCAATGATGGGTAAAATTCATCTTTCATATAGCAGCTCTGATCCAGATCACTGACAGAAAAAAATATCCTAGACAATAGAAATTATTCTATCTGTTTTGCTGGTGGCTAATGGAAAAGTTGAAGCTAAGATTTGCAAGGCAATAATAAATAAGCCACAGCATGCAAATAAAGTTGCATAAAGTTCTTTATATTTTCAGTCTCTCATACTATTAAACAAACAAATGACTGTCCTTTTTTGGGAATTTGTATCGGAAGAATCTCATACAATATGTTGGGTTATTCAAAAAGGCAATACCTCTGTTTCCTACCAAATTTAAATAAAAATGTATCTTTGGTTAGAAGTGTTTATATTTTAAAAAGTAAATATAAACATGTTTGCATTATCAAATTTCCAGAAATTTCCAGTCTAATGGTTATGGAAATTTTGAACATGGTATCTCTTTTTAGAACTGTATTGAATATGATACACTAAATTTGAAGATTAACTTCTTAATTTTTTTTCTTTTTCTCAGTAACCTATATTTTATGAGGAAGTTTCTATAATGTCACCTTAAATTTTAGTTGCAGCTCTTTCATTCTCATTTGTGAATTTCTCACTGCTAAAGTTGGGTTGGAAGATAATGAATATATTTCAAAGATAAACCCCTCCATGCTGTGGAGCAGACTCAGTCAGAGATCAATATGATCAGACCAAAAGCCGTTTATTGCAAAGCCTTAACTCCTTATATACTATTGCTTACATACACTTACAATGATTTGGCATATTATGATTGGATACATGTCTTGAAGACCCTTAGTAACTAACATATAATTGGTTAAGCACAGGTGTGAGAACTCGACCTCGAAAGCTTGCCAACAGTCCACGGTTTCACAACCCAGCAAATTACAGCTTCTTCTTATCTTGCTTGCTTAAGCTTCCTTGGGCCTCTCATGGCCTTGCTGTATCTTTCAGGATTATTCAGAGTTCATGTACCAAATATCCATTGTCCTGTGAGAACATTGTCTCCACACCTCCAAATTTATCTTACGCTCATATAAAATAAGCAGATGTTAATTTTCATTCATAGGACTCATTTTAGAAATGTCAAGTGGTTTGTTCACAACCAATTAGCATCTATTGATTCTAATACATACTCAAAGACATGCTTCAGCACAAAGAAGATATCGTTCCCCCTTGGAGGATGGCATTTGCACTTCAAAGCGTAAAAGCATTGACAGTGAGATTTGAAGAATATTCTTCATACACCACTCTCCATCCTTTCTGTAGTTATACTTGCTTAGCCCTCTTTATGCTCAACTAAAATACTTACAATTTACTCTTCCTATGATTTTATTTTAATATTTTGTGTATTTTTGCTCTCTTTTGTATGTGATGCATGATTTTGTGGATAAGCTCAAAGCGAAGGTAAAGTATATTAAACTTTTCAAGGGGTTGGAAGATGTATTTCAGTAGTGGTTTTTGTTTTAGTAAGATGTATTTCAATGACATTTTCTTCAGTAAAGAATTGTAATTAAAGAAAATAGTTTAAAAATGCATGGGCTCATACAAGTTCAGAGCAATTAGGCTAGGTAATTAGAAGCATGATAAAAGGGCTGCATGGGAAAAGGAATTTAAACCCTCATTGAACTGTTACATCAAAAAGTGAATAAGAAAAAGATTAAATTAAAAGTAGGGCTTATAACTGGCAGGCAAAAGATAAAGCCAATTATTCTGGAAAAAGGAGTGCATGATTATTTACCTAGAGCTACTATTCATCACATGTAATAAATTTCCTGAATGTGGAGGTAGCAAATGTACTGCCAGTTTCCCTTTCTCATTCCTAACTTAATAGTCTTACTCAGAAGATGAACAGCCTTTCCCAGGCTCCTTCACAGATGAGCATGTTAAGGAACACAGCTTCCCAAAACAAGTATACAAAGAAAAGCTAAACAACATTAAAGATAGTTGACATGATTTAAGACTGCATCATAAAGTGGTTATTTTGAATGGATGAAAGAAAGAACTAGGAAATTAGCTTGATATCCGTTTGGTGGTTTGTTTTTTTTTCAGTAGGAATGATTTTTTCAGTGGTTCCTAAGCTTGTATTAAATGCCAATCACACTTCATGCAGTTGGGGAAGTTTTCTGGCATTTGATAAAGTTTGATTTTACAATGAAGGCTTAATAACAGAAGTACGGGGAAAAGAGATTAAGGGGATTGGTTACACTGTTCTAGTGCAGTGGCACATACTATGCATCAAAGACCAAAGGGCCCTTCATAATGCAAAGGATCTATATGCTAAAATCTTTCCTCCTAGAGAGAAATATGGGAAAGGCCACAGTGTGATTCACACCAGGTTCCTAGAAGGAGACACATAATTTGCTTTGTCTAGGGGAAAGAATTGCTACATCCATACTCATCCTTAGAGCTGTGGAGGCGTTCGTACGTCACTGATGCCATGGGACTACTCATGATGATGATGCTATTTTATTGATTTATGACTTGCATATTTGATTACCACTGCCCTCTGAATCAACCATTAGAAATGAGCTCCATGACTCCTTGGGTTCATCTGTGGTTAATTAATAATCAGATACACTTTTATCAGTGCATCATAACAGAGTCCGACAGCAAAAGACATTTAAAACTATTGATTTAATGAGGGGACAGTTTTTCTTTAATGATGGTAAATAGTCAGATTATTTAAATCAAAAGGTATCATAAATATCCCTTCTTTGTAACAACACCAACAACAAATGTTGCCCTGGTAATCAACTTACTAGTAAAACAGCAATAAAGCAGTTTAATCGTGCTCCTTATATTGTCATGAATTTCAAAACCAAAAAGCACCTTTACAACAGTCTAATCTGCACTCCAGATAGCCCTGTCCAGAAAAGTTCATATAATAATTCTTCTGTCAAGCATCTAATTTTGTTCGAGATGGATTATCTCATTTAGAAAGCTGGGAAGCTCTGCTGAAGTTTAGCAATCCAGTGCAATCATCAAAGGCATTTTCCACCAGAGCCAGAAAATCTCCCAGTCAAAACAAGTACAGGACAGGTGAGGCTTTGTTTTACCCTGACGTGCTATACAAGGACTGTGTGTACCTGCATAGAGGGGAGCGGTCACCCTGTCCCATCCCTGGGCATGTGGATGGAAACTAGTCTTTCGCACCATAAAGATAACATCTATGCCAAGGCAGTGACTTTAATGACTACTATGAGGAATTTTCTAAAAGAAGAATAAAGCTGATTTTCAATCAAATTATATTGAAACATAAATACTGAGGGAAAAAAATATAAATCTTTTTCCTTAAGTAATGGAGGAAACAAATTCAATAAGGAAGGAAATGACTGGGCTATCCAGTTTTTAAATTCCTTGTGTTTTCCTGGATGTTTCTTAACTTGTTCTGACTTGCATTGTTTTGTTAGAGTAGTTAAAAGCATAAATTTAAAACCCAGTGTCCATTAACAGTTTGTTTCTTTCCTACTCATATTTCAACTGGCATTTGAAGCAATAGTACTTCAGTGTGATTAAAAAAAACATTTAAGAGTCTAACTTTTGTGAGATTTATTATTTTTGTGTTGTTTTCATTTGGTTTTTAATATTTTTATTCTAACCTCACTCTCCTTACATTTATTTTCCTTTGGGGTGAGTCTATCTCTGATCAAGGCTTTTTAGTTGTAACACTAGGCAGTGGTTTCTTGTGTATTTACCAAGGAATCTCAGGTTTTCTAACCTGCACCCCATAATGTATTCCTCATTACTGACCTGAAGGGTCACCTAATCAGCAAGAGCATATTCCACATTTTCTGCACAGACTTCCTTGCTGTGACAGCCTAGATCTGCTGTATGAAAACAACTTGCTCAACACTTTACTAAGATTGTCAGACAACCATTAGATAGCAGATACTTGAGCTACTGCTGATTTATGATGGATTTGAACTGGTGGCCTTAGGGCAAAACCTACTGTCAAGCTCTCTGAGCTATCTGTTGTTTTGTTTTGCTTTGTTTTCTACTTGCTTTCTTACTTTAGTGACAACTCATGAATAAAAGCAGAAATGGAAAAAGCACAAACGATATGCCTGGAACTACAGAAAGTCAGAAGGCAATTTAAGGTAATTTTGTCCCAGAAGTCAGAAGAAAGTAGGAGAAGCTAAACGCTCTGAGCAATCTAGGTTTTAAATGGTTGATACTTTCTCCAGCATCCTCCCAAAAAGAAAGTTGTAGAAGGTCATTTAAAATAAATTTTTTCTTTCTCCTGGGAAATCAGTATATTTTTCATAAAAATATTACCCTACTTCCTTTGACATTCTGCTATAAGCAAACTTCTAACTAGCATAAGCTTGCATTTCTAAAGAAATGAAAAGAATTTGATAGTAAAAATGACCTGGAAGTCTTTTTACTATTTTATTTATTTATTTATTTACACACGAGGATCACAGGTAGTCTACTAATGATTATGACATTTCATAAAATGGTTATAGAATTATAAAATGGTTAGGGTTGGAAAGGACCTTAAGATCATCTAGTTCCAACCCATCTGGCATGGGCAGGCACACTTCACACTAAACCATCTCACCCAAGACTCTGTCCAACCTGGCCTTGAACACTGCCAGGGATGGAGCATTTACCACTTCTTTGGGCAACCCATTCGAGTGCCTCACAACCTTTGCAGTAAGGGATTTCTTCCTTTATCTAACCTGAACTTCCCCTGTTTAAGTTTTAACCCATTACCCCTTGTCCTGTCACTACAGTCCCTAATGAAGAGTCCCTCCCCAGCATCCCTATAGGCCCCCTTCAGATACTGGAAGGCTGCTATGAGGTCTCCACACAGCCTTCTCTTCTCCAGGCTGAACAGCCCCAACTGTTCATACAGGAGGTGCTCCAGCCCCCTGAACATCCTTATGGCCCTCCTCTGGACTTGTTCCAACAGTTCCATGTCATTCTTATGCTGGGGATATCAGAACTGTACACAGTACTCCAAGTGGGGTCTCATAAGGGCAGAGTAGAGGGGCAAGATAACCTCCTTCAACCTGCTGGTCACACTTTTAAGGAAGCCCAGGACACAGTTGGCTTTCTGGGCTGCGAGTGCATACTGTCGGTTCATGTTAAGTTTCTTGTCAACCAACACCCCCAAGTCTTTCTCTGCAATTAATTCTGGGACAGAATTCTTCCATGCTGGCCTCAGCAAGCACATGGGAGCTATGGCCGAAATGCTATTTGTTAGCATGGACTCCAGCACACCAAGGAAGGGCTTCAGGCTGTTTACCCAACCCTTGGCCAAAAATGCTGTCTCCCTAGCAGAGCCTGGAGCTTCTGCACAGTATTTCTTAGTACTGCTAGTTCTGGAAATCAGGCCTGTAGGTATATTCACCTTCCCCTGCTTTCCCCAGCTACTGAAGCCACAGAGCATGTGAGGGTCTGCTCCTCTGTTGTATGAGAACAGCTGCTTTCATCCATCTGGACTGAAGGTGTTACGAGATAAGCCACAAAGCTTATTGCAATGTGGGATGTAGGACCATTGCTCTTGTTTACAGTTCTGAATCTTCACTTCACAAGGGTTTCTATCTGCAGTACTGAAGCATTAGCACATAACATTGCTATGGGTAAATATTGCCTTGCAGGAGCACCATTTAAAGTGTGTAAGAAATGTTTACGAACTCTAGTGACCTTAATTCAAGCTTGAAAATATCCAAGGAATATGCAGATTCTCCAGTAGCTGCAGCATTACTGAGGGCATTCATATGTTTTCTATATTCCAGAAGGCAAAACAACGGACACACACACAAACACACAAAAAACAAAATAAAAAAAAAACCAAACAAAAAACAGTGAAGAGACAAAAGAAGTTGTCAACTTAGACATGGATGTAAGACACTGAACAACATTTTCTGAAGACCCAGGTCGACCAAAGTAGAAAATTGGGAAGTCAGTAAAGTAGGATGAAAGGAAGCAGTCGGGATAACATTTTTTCTGAGTGAAAAATATATATATAATCCCCTCCAAAAGAAGCCAATTCCTGAGACAAGATGACTAACTACGTGCTGGGATACAGAGATGATGAAGCAGAATAAATTTCTATTTTGTGCTTCTCCATCCAACCTGCTACCTGCATCATTAACAGTCCAAGTGGTAGACCTTGATGTTTTCATATTTTTTTCCATCTCCCTAGGGTTTATGGTTGAAATCTTGACACCACTGACCTTAGGAGCTCTGGGATCATATTCAATATCCTAAGACCTCTTCAGGTTAGACAACAAAGGCTATGTCAGTAAGTCCTTTAGATGTATTAGTTCCTAGGATAGTTTGATTTATTGCTGTCAATGAAAGCTGCAATGTATGCACTGAAAAACTCAGTTTGTATAGCTTTCAGCTGTAGAATTTAGAGTTATTTGGCACTTCAACTATTTTTTTGGTTTCTGGTAGATACAAGACATATCACAGTAGCATTCCTAGTTTCCATTAAAATTTAGATCTATTGGCAAATGACAGATCCACCTCTTACCTTCAAAGCTTCCACTCAGTGACTTATAGTATGTTAATTTTTAACTATCTTGCTGAGCAGAAACATTCATAATAAATATGATATTAAAAAAATGTATTACGATTTATTTTTACTGTAGCATTAAATTATGCTTTTATAGCTCTGGTTACTCCTGTGTCATGAAGAAAAAGTAAATTTCCAGTGAAGGAACTTAAGAGTGCCTGGATAATTCTTTGTTTAATTACAGTTGCAGTGATAGTTATACGTAAGTTTGAGTCATGTATCTACTTTACTGCTCCTACTGCAGGGGGGCTTTCCACTGTAGTGAAATACAGATCCATTATATTCCAAAGTTTACAACATTTAAAAGAAAGTGATATTCCAGTAAATAAGATGTATCTTTTCTTGTTCAATGTCTTTGTCTTCCTTGAAACAAGAACTCTATGCTGCACTCAGGTAAGCTGGGTCATTGTTTATCTACTGTATATTCAGCTGACATTGCTCTCTTCTCATTAGTTTGAGATGTTACAAGTTACTGTAAACTTGTGTTTGCTCACCTTGAACAAGAGAGAGTCTGAAGGTACTGTCAAGTAATTTGAAATTACCTAGCAACCTTCTTGCTTGACTAGAGAGAATCAAGACTTCCCATTTCAAGAAGTGTTATGTATTGAATTATTTTTAAAGAACTGGTATCAGTAGGAAAGGTTGGTTAATCTGAAGGAGTGTTTTGAAAGGTGAAAGACTCTGCACACTTCTGGGGGTCCCATGGGGAGGATGTTGCAAAGGAACATCCATTGTAACACCAGTAAGGTGAGGTTTTTACCTGAGAGGGAGACATCTGATTGTGGTGTGCGTGGCCACAAGAGCACACAGATCCCAGTGCATTACTGAGGGGAAGCACTGACTTCAGACCTAAAGGTAAAGTGCAACCAAACCCAACAACAGGGCACCAACATCAAAATACTGAATTTCTGTAAGTCTCAGGAAAGTGAGTAACAGCTAGAAGTGAGAGGCCTTTGTGAGTGAAAGGCAGCATGCAATCTCAGTCCTTATTAGACTCCAGAATATGCACAGACAGAAGCTGTGCAGCTTCACTAGGTGCTCATACACTCTGTTGCTAGATAACAAAACAGGTCCACAAATTATTGAAATTGAGTCTAGCCCTTTTAGGTGACCCTGGGAACTGCTGCATACTGGGATTATTTTACAGGAGCATTGCACTGCTCAGGGAAGCTGCTGAGTTCTTGAAAATGTGGCTTTCAGCAATCTTAAAATTCTGGTGCACACACAAATAATAAATCAAATGCAAATCTTGGTAGCTTTTTACCATAAACTGATGTGCCTTTCTAAACCTGCTAAATTTATAAAGTCCAGGAATGTCCTGGAGTAATATGATGATATATTAAAGTTATTACTGTCCTTTACAAATTGGAGTGTTAAACAGCATTGGGAATTGCATGGAAGGGCAGAACTAGCCCTATATTTGTGTTCAGTGCATGTGTCATAGCACTGTATAATGTATAGGTTAGACTCCATTCAGTGATGATGTCTTATCTTAGCAGGGCAGACTTGAAAGCTATTGAGATTTCTTTAAATAGATAAATCAATTTTTCAAGGACACCCTTTGAGCTAACAAAAGTATGATACAAACATTACTTTACATGAAAGGTATCATTATATCTTGTTGCAGTTTAATATGAAGCATGATAAAATGTGGCAGCCTAAGGACACCTTGTCAAGTCTACTGTGCCCTTCCATGAAGGAAATACTCTGTTGATCAATGGCTGCTAATAGCAGTGGTTTTAACACAGATTTGTCAATTTGAAAGATGTACATATGAGTGTGTGTGAGTTCTTTCATTACTGGTCACCTATTTTAAATCGTGTTAGAAATGAAAAATTGTTCCTTTGTGACAGTATTTTAAAAAATGTCAAGTAAGGAGTTTGAAAAGTGTATTGTACTTTTTCTATAGTTGTCTAGACAGAATTCTTAGAAAAGTTGTAACTGCAACTTCGTGCTTTCTAAAGAAGAGCCATTCAATGTAGCAGCAGGACATTCGATGACCTGACTTACCTGGATTCAGGATATAGGAGGAATTTTCCCCCACATGACAGAATGGTGACCATCCATTTCATCATACGGTATCAGTTTTCATGCTCTTCTTTTCTTCATGCTTTTCTTTTTCTGTTCCTTTGTCCCTTCCCTTTTCCTTTTCCTTTTCCTCTCCTCTCCTTTCCTGTCTTGTTAATTTTTTCTATTTTTAATGATTGACGTGGATTACTTTTTATTACCTTTGGTTAAAAAAAAAAAGTCAGTTGACAGTTCTCTAAAGTGTTAAGAATTTTTTAATTCTGAGATTTGTGTCCAAGATTGTCTTCACCTTAGCATTGGTATAGATTTTTTCTTTATATTTTTTAACCTGAAATTTTGGTATCTTGGATATTTGAGATAAACCATCTGCTTATAAATCCTGCAAATTTTCATTATAATTGCATTGCCTGGTCTTTTAACAAAAGCAGAGATTTAGCAGATATCAGCAACTCTGTCTGCAGAATTAGCCCGAATATAAACCAGGAGCTCTCTCAGCTGTAGGTGCAAGGAGCCTACCCACCAGCCTACATACAAAACATGCAAATCTAGCTGGTCTAGCCAGGTAAGATGAGTCAAACCATGAGAGATTGCTAAGACAAGTCTTTCCTGCTTCATGAATAAACTACATAAAGACATTTGCTTTATTTTAATTGTGTATTTGTCTGAAACTGTGGGGCAACAATGTGCATGACATGCTAAGCATTTTTAATTTAAACCTGTTGTATTATTTCTGTGTGGAGAATTGAAAGTTGTAGTGCAATACATACATGCCCAGCAGTTCAGAAATAATTGTTATAGTCAGCTGTCTCTGGTTATTGCATGTTTTGGCTGGCCCTTGTGAGCGTGGTTAAAAAGTCAGGGCTGTTTGTCACAGCACGTTTAGATACCCAATCTGACACAATTACAGCAATCCAGCCTGAAAACACTGTGCTCTCCATACTGGGGCAGTCATTTACCACCTTACAAGTTTTGTAATTTTGCAGTGTACCCTATGAGGTATTGCTAGAGCCACATCAACTCAGCATTTCCTTTCATCTTTAAACGCTGACATAATTCAGCTTCACTGTTTGGCTCTCCAGTGGGCACCTCAGAGATGTGCCACTTCCCCACCTGGCATGCTGAACAGACTAAAACATATGATCTGGGAAGCCTGAAAATAAGAAGTGTCATTGTCAGCCCCAAAAGAATTGTACGGCCTCTTCCTGAACTTAATCCCCAGGCATTTCTGAGACTGGAGTTGGAGTAACTGAGCACACTGCAAAGCTCAAAGTTTGTTTAATAACCAGATATTATTGAATCTTAGCAGAGCTCTTATACAACAAGAATGTATAACAATTGGGGAAAGGGGATGTTCAATGTAAATACAGATGGGCCTCTAAAATTTGACACAGAGGGAAAATCCCTCTGTGATATCAATGGAGGATGTATTGATATGGATTCTCAAAAATGAGAAACCACTGCCAATACCAGAAAGGGGCAAGGTAGAGAAACAGAAAATAATAGAAGTCTTTGTGTCCACCCATATAGTGTGGAAACAACACTTTTCAAAAGCTGCCATGTTAGGACTTAAACAAGATCATTTGATGGGGATTTCAGAATTAAATGATTAATTATATTCTTTGCAGACAGTAACTTCAGCTATCTCTCACCCTAGTGCAATCTGAGTAGACAAATGTCAGTGCAGAGGAAGTGGCAGAGTGGGCTGCTGGCAGGGGAGAGGACTAGGCAGCTTCCACCCAAAGGGACAGATGAGTTTAGAGAGAGGACAGTAGGATTTGCTGAAGGAAGACCCATCCTGGGTCTTACTACCACTTATTCAACTCTTCGGCACACCACTACAGGATCCTGACCAACAGACTCCTCCTGTCTTTTTGCCCTCTTGAGGAGTGAAGCAGGCAAGGGAAAGGGCAGTTCCAGATCATGGGAGCAGATGGTTAGGGTTGCGTCAGGAACAACCTTTGTCAAAATGCCTTTCTGCTTTGGTTGTTTACAGTAGTGGGAATAGAGATTGCAAAGTCTCTTCTGTTTCTCTAAGGGAAGAATATCCTGTGCAGAACAAGCAGCTTGCTAAACACAGAAAGCTGGTCAGGCTTATCCTTATCACCCAGGTGCTTCTGTCCTCCGCGTAAGCTGCATGCTAGGGCTCAGCTCACTCTGCTGATACCTTCAGCTGCTTGTCATAAGAAAAAGTTGCATATATAAGGACTTCACCTTTCTGATCTATGATGACCAGTTGTAGGTCTGAATAAAGGCAGATTGAATAGAGAAACACATGCACTTGTTATCAGCTCTCAACTGACAGAATAACAATGTAGTAGATCTAAAAGCTATGCAATTTCTGCAGGGGGAAATATACCTATCACTAGATTTACTCACTAAAATAGAGGGAGGTAAATCAGTGAATAACAAGAATAACTCTACATCTCAATGACTCATCATCCTAAAGCTGCTTCCCACTGCAGGAAAACAGCTTGAACTGCTCTTTCTTGGACTTTGACTGCTAGCTCTGACATTACAGAATTACTGTAAAAATTAAGAACTAAATAAGGGTTTTGTTCAGCAGTTTTTACTCAGAAAAAAATCCCCAAAATAGTGCATTGTTTCTATGTCTTTATGGTCATTACATTTTTGTAGCTGTAGCTCTATAACAGAAAATAGACTTATCTAAAAAGGATAGCAACAAAAGAGGATACCTCCCCTGAGTCTTGTAGTTACTCTATTCACTAACTGCTCATACATGTTATTTGGTGTATTTTTGTGTATTCTCTAGGAGTTGTCAATACAACTAGAAAAATATACATGTTGAAAAAAAAATACAAGCAGACGTGACTTGGAGGAAAATGTATTCTCTATACTGGTAGCAGACAGAGCTGGAAGCATTTTTACACATTTCTGCTGTCATACCTATCAAAGAGCAGGTATGCTCTGCCCTGGCATGCAAGATACTGATCAATGAAATGGAAGCAAGATTAGAGCCACTGAACTGACAAATAAACAAACAAGAAGAAAAGTGGGAACACAGCTCTGGCAAGCATTTGGTGCTCAATACTAACTTCGAGGGATGATGCTCTTCCAACTCCACGTACACTTTACAACATTGACATTGATTATAGTGATGGAAAAAACCTTTTAAAAAAATAGCATATTTTCAAAAATAAATTGATGTGTTGATGAGCATGTAGAAACCAGATCTCCTAGTCTCATTTAAAGCAATTAAGAGGAGTGACATTATATCTGACCAAAAGCTTGCAATAATGCAAACTATGTAAAGAATAATTTTGAAAGGCTAATGTAGCAATTTACCTTGTCTTAAAATTTTAATTTAGATAATGGTACAGCATTTTCCAAGCTGATGAAGCCATTTATCTACAACTTTTGCCACATGTATTTTATATGAGGCACATTCTGCTTCTGCTATGCTTACCCTAGTATGTGGAATATGTCTGACTAGCAAGTGAAAAGGAGAATTTAAATGTTATCATCTGGGTATTACTTATTCCCCAATTTTGTAATCAGATAATTCATTTTTCTTTGATGCTTAGAATGAGACCATTCATGTTTTGTCATGAATGAGTTGCCTCTTCAGGTCAAAAGCATATCTATGGTATGACCATTGTTCGTAACAACATCCAAACATCTATACGAACGATGAACTTTCCCATCCAAATGGGAAGCAGAAATAATCTGGGAGTATTCGGGATGGGTTGTTGTGTTTTTTTGTTGGTTGTCTGTCCCTACCCCTAAGGAACTTGAGAGAAAACAAAGGATACTTTTACATGCAAGACCGTATCTTAAAAAAAGTTATATTCAGTATGAACAAAGAATGTCTTAAAGCATCAAGCTTCAGATTTTTTTATCATACCAGTAACTATGAGATATTAGCCAGTATAACTGCAGTGCTACATACAAGTAGCTGAGGTAGCTTTTCATTAGCAACTTGGTACATCCTGATACTAGTCTTAATACTGCAGCCCAGAATCTACTATGAACTGATTTATCTTGGCAGGGAGCAAGGTGGCACAGGTCTGCCCTGAAGGTTATTATCACATAGTAAGCAAGTGAGCATGCACCTATTTTAATTTTTTTAATTGGAACTGCAAAGTGTGAAAGCTTTGTTGTGCCTCACATTATATCTCTTCATGCCAGCTTAAGGCTCAAAAGTCACAGGCAACCCCAGTTTGGTGTTAACACATGTTCCTGCAGTAAAGAAAGGAATACTACCTTAGAGCTTATGCCAGTGTGTTATGCTTCTTTTCTTTTCTCTTGCTGTTCCCTGAGGTTCCTGTTCTTTGTATAGCTACTGGGATAAGTGAAACAATTTTTTTTTTCTGCAGGCCAGCCCTTGAGACACATGAATGACATTTTATGGGCCTTTTTTTTTGGTGTTTTTTTTTTGTTTGGTTGGGTTTGTTTGTTTATTTTTAGTGTGTTGTTATTTTTCTGTGGTACCACTGATAGATACTGTGAAGCTGTTATGGACATGAATTACTAAAATAATCTCAGTGCAAAAGGAGCACTTGAGAGGACAGAGCTGGTAAAGTACTGCAGTACTTTCTTCAGAAGCTGGTAATGAAATTATATTGAGGGTGAAGAATGAAAAAAGTGGTATTGCTGAGGCTTGCTGGTTCCCTGCAATCTACAGTAGCTATTCTGCTTCCTGAGGCTGTCCAAGAACAAAATTATCTAGAAGCCAGGGATATTATCTTTGACCAGCTGTCTTTGCCCCATTTAGCACTTCTGAATAATCACCATTTAGGTGATGAGAGAAATCTTCAGAAAAGGCATTTTACCATTTCCCACACTTCTACATATATGTCTGTGGCAGGAAGTGAAAAACCACCAATAATCAGGATATTAGGAGCAGATTAGTAATAGCTATTAGTAATTGGTAACATGGTATGTTCTCTGAAATACCTGTTTCATGGGATCTTGCCTTCCCTTACCTCTGCCAGGGATGAACTGGTAGGGGTAGAGGATCTCTTGAGTGGGAAACCCTAGTAAATGCCCCACATTTAGGCCCTCGGTTGCTGGTGAGATGAAGTGATGCACTCTGTGGGCTACCCACAGGAATCTCTTTTCACCCCTCAAGACAAGGGTACAGGCAACTCACCAATGGAAAGGTGCCTCCTGAGGCACTCAAAAGCAAAGTTAGAGGAGAATAGAAGGTAGAAAGTTTCAGATACCAGAGCTGAGTCTGCTCATAAATATTTTTTGCTTGCAGCTTTTTCAGTACTGTAAAAATAGCAACTCGGTTCTAATTTGAAGTGATCAACTTTGTCACATTTATCCTATTAGAAAAAAAGTAAATACATCCCTTTTAAAAATATCAAACACTTCCCAAAGATGGCTAGGACACTCATTTCAACATCGTGCTTTGCAATTGATGTTATTCAGCAGGTGGTATTAAGCCATTTCAATACCACTCCTCAGTGTTTGTAAAAATTTGCAAAAACATACATACTGATGCTTCCTTTCAGCATAATAACTTTATGGAAAATACAATTGGTTCTCAGGATACCTCTGTTATTTCCACAGCCTTTCAGTTGTTCACACAAACATGATCAACTTCTATTGAAATTAAGTAAAATGAAAATTCAGCAATTCACTATTTTATGACCCTTTAAAAGGTATTATCAATGTTTTAATAGAAAAAGAATTTTATGGGGAAAGAGGCAGATGTTATACATCAGGTGTTTGGGAAGAAAGAGTGTTTTGTGTTATTTACCATAATGTTTTTAAAGGTCTTTAAATAGCGATTTGAGTACAGTCAGCTAACTGTGAATACTACTCGTTGGAGATAGATTAACAGATATCATATTAATGTTAAGGGTTCCTTGATGGGAAAAAAACCACAAACAACTGTCAATTTGTACTTCAGAGATACTTTTTCTGTATTTTTTGTTTGCTGAAATGAAAGTGGGAGCTCCAGTGAGGATGCAAATTGTTAACTCTGTAAGCCCATGACTGTCTCCTAGAATTCAAGTTTCCATCTCTCTATAACAAAGAAAAGAATTGATGATTTCACAGGTAGATCTGCAACATCAAAGTATAGTCCAAATGGCTTTTATAGAGCTGTGTTGTACTTGAGAGATGTGCTGCACTTCTGTTAAACTCTGAATGCATGGACAAGGTGACCTAGCTGATTTAATCAACTAAAACAGTTACTGATCTATAGACTGCTGGAGGCAAATACTGTGGGGAAACATTGCTGCATGTTTGCCAGTGTCCATGCCTCCCTCATCATCCGTTATTGGTCATTGCTGAAGACAGGCCACCTTACCATATGGACTATTGGTTGATCTAATCCATTCCTGCTGTGTGATCTTTTGATCTACCTGGGTGTCTCCTCAAGGCCTCTGAAAGAAACAAACCTGCTGGTTGTAAAAACCAAAAGCCCCTGAAATGGGTTATTATCACTTAGTTAAAAACATAGGAAATGAAGAATCAAAGGCCAGCTTTCTAAGTGAATAAAGATCATCAATAGCCTCCCTCAGACATCTGTGCCAGGCATTGTTTAGGTCTTCACTAGGAGACTGACTAGAGAGGTGATAGGGTTTACCGGTCATCTTCAATTACTCTGGCAAAAAAGAGGAAAGCCAAATCAAGAAAAGTTTTCAAAAGGCTCTTAGAACAGCAACTTAACTGATACTAAAATAGTAAGTGAAATTCAACAATGATGAATAATATTACATGAGGCATACAGGAAAAACAGTCCAGGCTTCACTACTGAATTCCAAAACCTTACAAGTTGAGAAGTTATAATGTATACATTTATGAAATCTTCACATCATTGCTCCATAACAGTCAAAATTAAATCATGTTAGGAATCTTTAGGAAAGGAACAGAGTGGAATAAAAATCCCCAAAGAGGTAATTACAGCACTGTATATAATTATAATATCCCTACATCTTGAGTGTTATCTGGTGCTCTGATCCCCTGGCTCAAAAAATATCTGAAAGCTCTAGAAAACTAACAGAGAAGGACAGGAAAGCTTCCTTGCATCAGAGGCAGGGAAGAGTATTTCAGGCTTGCGGAAAGGTATGAGGCTGAGATTCATAAACTATGAGTGGAATAGAGAAAAATTCTATGGGACTATTATGTTACCCCTCTATCAGTATCAACGGAAATGTCTCACGCCCAAGGAAAAGAAACAAACTTTCCATCTCCCAAAAACTTTACATGGTTTCAATAAAACATGTTTAAAGATTTGAAACAAGGTGTTCAGGGTGGCCAAAAAGTTGTGTGGGTTAAAAATATAATTGGGCAAATTAACTAAAGAAAAAGCCAGCCAAGGCAAATGATTGCAAGAGACCGTAGCCCTGCTTGGAAAGTTCTTGAAACAGAAATTGGTAAAGGCCTGGAAAGGATGCTTGTTAACCCTAAACATTTACCATCAGAAACAGCATAGAGATCTGGACTGAATTTTGGGTTGACCTAGTACAGTCATTCATATGACTCAAGATGTAATAAAGAGTAACAATGCATTGCCCCCTTATTCCGGGGGGGCTGCTGTCAGAAGACTGGAAAAGCAGACCCTTCATACAATGGCAGCTGAATTCTTGCCCAATAGGGTTGCATGCATTTTGACAGCAACATCAGTGCATCAACACATCAACCTTTCTCTTGGATAGACTCATTAGTGCTGAGCAGTCAAGATGTTCTCTACACAGGAAAAAAACATCAGTCACTTGAGATCTCACAGGTTTCCACCTGCAGTATGAGAACTCACATTTTTAATATGCGATAATTGCAGGCTTTTTGCTGTTTCTGTAGCTAAAAGTCCTGAAAAGAGGACCTTTCCCAGTATGTGGGGAATAGAGATACTCCTACAGACTGCTTACATATCACCCTTTTTCCTCCTCTTTCTTTGTAATTGCCATCTCCAAAGTTAACTATATTTATTTGGTTTTCAAAATTGTATCAGTAGGTGTTTTCATTCATGTCAAAAATAAAAGGCTACTGTGTTTCAATATATGTTTAGCATTAGTCAGACATTACTGCTGGCAGCAATGTCACTTGCTGATTTCTAATGTTTGTGTCCTAATACCAAAGAAACAACAGTTAGAGTGGAACCAGACAACTAAAATCAAGAAATGAACAGCTTGATTAACAGCTAAACACCTCACTGGAACTCTGAAGAGATGGCATGTAATATTTATGGATTTAACATTGTGAAGTAATTTAGGTAACCAATATTTAGAAAAATAGAACCAGCTTACAAAGCACATATTATAAATCAAAGATTGATTCTACTTGACATAAGCCCATAAAGAGCCAAAGTAATGGCGCAGTTAAATCTTGATGGAATAAAATGTGTCCTTCCTGTATTTCTATTTATTTTGTTCTTTTTTTGTTCGTGAGTAGAGGAATAATTAGTTGCTCTGGGATTTTATTCATTCTCTTAATCTTTTAGTTTGGGTTTTGTTTTTTTTTTTTTTTGTTATGAACTGAACTTTAAGGGCTTTGTCCTGTTGTCATTTTTGTGCAGCAATTAATTCATGATATCTAACACACAGCTCTGAGAAGAGGCTGGCATCCTTGATGAATCAAGGAAAAAGGACATAATTCAGAATTATGTCTTGGACTAACACTAGCTTCTGAAGTCTTCTAATTGCAACAGGCTACAATTAATATAATTGACATAATTTCTTTCACAGAAAGAGATGTCCCTTTAGGAACTATGGGCTTAATTCAGCCTCAGATACAACTTATTCCTGTGTTACTACAGCCACAGCACAGAAGTTCAGGTAATGCATGTGACAATACAGCTTAGACAACTCCTCTATAAGTTCACAGAAAATTCCAGGATCTCTGTTGGCTTGGAGTCACAGCTTCCAATTGAAGTAAGATGGTCTCCATTTATTTTAACTTTCCAGCAAATTTTGCCTTCCCTTTGTCCTATAACCACTATCTTCCACTGCAGTATGTGTGGGTGAATGATCCAATACCAAAATTATACCCCTTTCCGAAGCTTTCTTACCACAGAGAATAGTCCAGTTATTGCTATTGCCTTCCACAAGTCACAGCTGCTTGCAAATGCCTAATCAACCATGTGGCAGAAACTGGCAGGCTATAAAGAGAATAGCTTCAGATTAGGTACTTTCCCCAACTGAGGTTCACCTGATTGGACTACAGGACTGCTGAAGCAAAGGCAGTATTACCTGTCAATACAGATGGAATCATTGGACTTCCAAGATGTAAAACAAAGAGTCTTGTGGGATTTTTCCTAAAGTGTTAGGAAATCTTGTGTGCTGGTATTCTCAGGTGAAGTGGATTACAAACTTTGTAAGTTTTTCTTTCTTGTCTGTGTATATTTGCCATTTGTTTCCTAGCAAGTTAAACTGTAAGCAAAAAGACCACTGACTGCGGAATGGGGTAGAGATTCTTCATTTAAGCACCTGCCTTAGAAAAAGAATGTAATTTGACTTGATGTGTTAGTCAAGTGTTTGCTCTGTTTGTGGAACTCTTATATACAGCCTGGGCTTTATTAAACCGATTTTCTTATTCATATATACATGTCTGTACTCACCTTTATATACCAGGAGTCAATCCTTCACAAAATGACTTTAGTGCTGCAGAGACAACTTATGTTAACTGAGCAGCTGGCAGTTGTTCAGCAAAGTATGTATCTAATAATAATGTTCAGATTGGATGAAGAGCTTTGCTTATAGTGGGCTCTGGCAACAGTGGTGGATTTGAGGCTTAAGAACACATATGTTTTTAAATGCATGGAAAGAATGGCAACAAAAGTAGATATAGTGCTTGTCACTCATTGTTGCATGGGCAACTTAAATTGATATTATCTATAATAAGCCACTATGGTCTCTAAGTCACTTTGGAATAAGGCCTATGTGAAAGGAAGACTAAGTATTTCTGTTTTTTTCCTGTGTCTGGCAGAAGTTTTTAATTTCTATCTTTAAGCTCAGCTTGCTGACAGAAACTTGTACAACCCTGTCTGAGCTAGCGCTTGGTCTGCAGCTGTGCTGCTCCACAGACCTATGCAGTCCAGGATGATTAAAAGCAGGTTAAAGGAGCTGAAAAAATGAAAAAGCCATTGAGCATTGCATTGAGCTGCTGGCAGCCATGGTGGCACTGCTTTCTTGCTGCCTTATGCAGCTGGAAACAAGTTTGGACACGTCTATATTTGCTACAGCAGCTACCTCTATGATGCAGGCAAGCAATGAAAAATTGCTTCTGGAATATGCTGAGTTGGTGAGCAACCATTATAGAAAATGAACAAAAATTGCATATAATGCCCAAATATTTGTCCTTTGTTTTTAAATGCTTTCAGTGTTAACTTACTTTCACCTGTGAACGCTCACACTTGTAACACTGACTTGCTGAGGTTCATTTATTGCAGTCCTTGCCAGGCAAAAGCACCTAAGCTAAAAACAAAGCCTGACTTGCTATTTTGGTCATAGGCATATGTTATTGACCATGCCAGCAAGCAGACTTTTAAGTGTTGAAATCATGCAGACAATATTTACCTGTAAAAACTCTTGGGCTGTATCCAGTGTTACTTACTTTGCCAAGCTCCAAGAATATATGACAGAATAAAAATAATGGAGACAAGAACATAGTTGGAAAGTGCATGGTGAGGATGTGTAGGAGGATGGAACGCAGTATTTTCTTGACTAGGGCCATGGCTGATGCTTGCAGTTGGAAGGAGCTTGTGATTACATTTTGAGAGCAGAGAAGAGATAGCTGTATTCCTCAGGTGGCTTTCTCCATACTATCTTATCTGCCTTTTTTTTTTTTTTTAATTGTGACCCTAACACAAGAAGATGTGAGAGAGAAAGCCAGTAACTGTTCAATAAAATAAAAATCTCTAAACTCTCTAAGCTTACGTACATCCTCTTCTAGTCCTTACTATGTCTATTGCATCTATGTTTGCTCAACTCGTATAAAAGCATTTTCTTTTCTAATCCCCTGTTCTTCCTTCTAGTGGTAACAGGATTTTTATCCAGTATCTCCTTGGGATTTTTTTTGTTTTCCTTTCCATGCCTTTATTGGTTGATTCCAATGAGTATATTTATTGCAAAGATTTTTTTCTTATTATAAAATTGCTGCAAAATCCACATCAGCCTGTCATGTACATAACACTGTCACAGATGTCATGATGTTACAATGTGGCTTATTTACATGGATAAAATTATTTTAATTGGGCTATACTGTTACAGTGAAGTTAGCATGTCAATAAATGTTCCCATATAGGCACTATTTTCCAATAATCAGAGTTTTCTACTTCTAGGTCAGTTTGCTGAGAAATGGCTTAAACAGAATCAGAAATTAAGTTCTACAGATACTTCTGAAGGGGAAATTTTACCAGCATAGTTAATATAGGGGACTTCAAGAGGGAATAATATCTCTCAGTACTTGTTTCTCACTTTTAAAGTGAAGGTAATGTGAGGATGCAGCCACTTGATTGAGAAATGCAATGCCAGGGAGCAGCAAGACCTGGCTGCTATGTGAGGCAAAGGGAGGGAGCCAAGGATGCCAGCCAGAATGGCAGTGCCTTTCTTTATGAGGAACACAGTCTTGCAGCGAGTGAGGTGAACAAGCTGGTGTCCTGGCAGTGACCAGGGTCATCTACTACCTGGTGGTCTTTAATTAAGGAAGCTCATAATGATGAGGTAAGATTGAGTCAGAGTTGGGAATTAAAATATGTGAGTCAGGATCAGTAAAGCAGATGGCAGGGCACAAAAATACCTGCAATGTGGCTAATGTGAGGCCAAGGACAAGTGCCTGAGCTTAACAGTGGGTTGGAAAAGATGTTTTCGATGACAGTTGTTTTAGAAACAAATAAAAATTTATCCTGATGATTTTAGTGGCAAGCAAAGCAGTCAAAGTCTTTGGTCTTTCCATGACAATAGAATAGATGTGGCAAGATGTATATTTCTCCATGTAGGAAATACAGACCATTCGGATTGGAAATACCAAATATTTTCTGTTTGGGCATTTTCTCCATCATATGTCATCCTTCAAGTGTCCCCCGCTTTTATTTATTCTTACCTCCTGGCTGCAGTTGAATGCACTTCAGCTGAGTTTGTTAACTGAAGGGGAGACCTGGGGATGTGTGTGAGCTCATACTGGGCAACAGCATGAAGAGGAGGAAAATACGAGCCAGGGATTGTTTCAGGCAGCAGTGAATCGCAAGCTCCCACTGCTTGGAGCTACCCTGATGATGCAAGGCAGTTGTAAATCCAGTATGTTCAGTCTGCTAGCTGCGCATCTGGCACAACATAACAAAACAAAGAAACCAGACAGCACAAATGAATCTGACCCCCAGAGCTAAAATTAGCTGTTAGTTTACTCCTAACAGCTTGTGAAAGCCTTACAGTAGCATTTTCTCTGGGATTCTTTTTCTGCTCTTGTCTGAATGCCTCCATGCAAGAAACTAAGTGCTTTCTCAGACAGGTCTAGTTGAAGACTACATGCCACCAATATTTCATATTTGAGAGGTGTGACTGTCATGATCATTTTGAAATCTTACACTTACTATCATGGATGTAGGAGGGAAGGGATTAGGGAAAACAGACTTGAAAATCCATTTAGTCTAAACCCACAGACAATTTGAACAATGGTAATTGTATGGGTCATTCATATAACCCATGTAAAGTGGGAAAAGAGTTCCTTCAGTGTTCCTTCCACAACTTAAATTGGTTTTTCTTTCTCAAGCTCAGTACCCTAAAACTGAAATTAAATGTTTTGCATTGGTTGTATTGGGTGAGGTGTTGGCAGCAGGGGGGTTGCAGAGACCTCTGAGACCAGGAGCTGCCTTGTGCCAGTCCCAGACAGTTCTGCAGGAGGACCCATGCAGTCACTACTGAGTACCTCAGTGATGCTGGTGGCATCTTGCAAATGTACTTAAGAAATGGAGAAAACTTGCCTATACAGTGAGGGCAGAGAAAAAAAAAAAAGTGTGAGAAACCGCCCTTCAGTACCCAGGTGTGAGAAGGACGAGGGATTGCACTGCAGTCCATGGAGAGACCACAGTGGAACAGATGTCCTTGCAGTTCACAGAGGACCTGTGCTGGATTGTGTCTTGCAGGAAGCTGTAGCCCATGGAAAGGATCCATGCTGGAGCAGGGGAAAGCAGCAGCAGAGAAGGGCTGTTACAGACTGGCCACATTCCCTTGCCCTGCTTGGGGATGAGGAGGAGAAAGAGGAGTTGGGAATGAAGTTAAGGCTGGGATGAAGAGAGTTATGAGAATGTTGTTTTAGTTTGTCTTTGTTTCTCACCACTGAAATGCTTAATTGGCAATTAGTTAAATTAATTTTCCCCAGGTTGAGCCTGCTTTGACTGCAAAACTAATTGGTAACTGATCTCCCTATCTTTATCTCAGCCCTCAAGCCTTTTCATCTTATTTCTCCCACACACCTGATCCTGTTGAGGAGGGGGAATGAGTCAGTGGCTGGCTAAGGTCAACCTGTATTTAAGGAGTAATTGTATTGTAAATACAGTTAAGACTTCTCTCAATGTGGTTTGTACCTGGAAATCTATGTAGTGATATAAAAAAATATATTTTTTTACTTTTTTTTTAAATGGGTTTTTGTGAAGACAAATCAGTTTTATATGTTTTAAAATAAACTTTGATAGAATTTAGAATATAACAGTTTCAAAAGAGTTCATGTACCTAGGAAGCTTATCACATCTGCAGTCTTCAGTGGCTAAGGATCTGATTCTCTTCTTGCTAACATCAGTTTCCCATCACTGAAGTGCCACTCCTCTTATAGAAGATGCTTGTCTTGTAAGTGGATATGAAGATGAAAGATAAAGGGAATGTTATGTTTTTCATCTAAAGAAGAAAGGTTGCCAAGTGGAAAAAATCACAGTGTCAGGAAAATGTCCCCTGAGGTCTTTAAGAATGAATCATGATATTGTAACAAATATGTATTTGCAAGGGTTAATATATGCCAAATAATATAAAATTCCCTCCTTCTGCCACTTTAGCCTCCCTAAGAGGCCTGTGAGGACTTTGTTTTGGAAAGCTGCTTGTGTCCTTGTCTTCTGCTTTTCCAAAGTACAGGTATTTAAATTACTGTTTCTACAGAATTGTTCGTTTGTTTGCTAGCAGATGTGCAACACTTGCATGAAGCAGAGGTCTACATAATTCTAGAGATGAAAAAGCACTAGCTCTGGAAAGAGCACCTGAGGCTGGCAGATCATTTGAGCTGACAGCATGGTGTAGCAGATGTCTCTGACTATATTTCTTAAATACTTGTACTATGAAGCCAGCAGTTGTTGTTGATATATACCAGATGTTTATATTGTGTATTGTGGATAAGATCTTTAGGTGAGAAAATAAGGAGAGAAGGAAAACTGAGAAATATTTTTTTTCCCATCCTTATTTTAAATCATCATTGTATTTCCTGAGTGAAAAGCAAAGCAGTTCAGGAAATTCCATGCTGCACTGACAAATTTTGATCAAGAAACCACCCAACCACTTTAATCATCAGTTGAAGACTTTGAAAAGGCTGTATAGCTGTGTCCACTATATGGAAAAGTTCACTTTATCTAACTCTTCTTGTCACTGTGCATGACTCATTTACAACCCTTTTTGTGACTAATCCATAATGGTTCTTGACCTTAATTTTTTTCCCCAGTGGCTTTCACTGGTTTTCTGTTTCTGTTTTCCTGATTCTGTAAGGGTTACCTGTGCTGAAGTCTGAATGGTGGCTCCTGAAGTTACCTTGTAGAACTGAAGTTTTTACGTCATGCTGTCCCAGACATCCTAGTGGACTGAAAATGTTAGTAATCTGAATATAACGAAGGGACATAATCTGTGGTTTATTCATGACTCCCCTCCTTCGTGGTATTTCTCGCACCATGATTATGTGCATGCTTATCTGCAACAGACAGCTGTCAATTTAAAAAATGCTTCATGGTGTAATTGTCAAACATCGCAGTATGGTATGGCAAAGGTTTGAAAGACCACCAGTTAAGGTTCACTATAGATTAAACAAGCGTGCTTTCTAACACATTCTGAAGGGCTTATGGAAAACAGGGCTGCTTTCTTTCATAGGACACCAGAGAATGTGTGATATTTCTTTTACTGTGAAACAACAAGTCAAAAGGGATTCTAAATGTTAATTTAAAGCATACATAAATGTAAATTCCTGCTTCTTGGTGATCCTGATAGATATGGGCTTTGAAGTTTGGTCAATGTGGGTCTGAGGAGCTAGCTGGCTTTGCAAGCCACGTGTATGAAAAAAAAAAAATAAAATTGCTGTTAGACCTGAAGCAAGACGCATGTGAAATATGTGATTGTTTCTTGGATGTTACAGTCGGGGGTCAGCATAACTCTGTCCATAAATGAAATACTTACATGAGACCCCATTTCTAGATAATACCTTTTTACTTTCTCAGCATGTCCAATCTTAGATTGGTCTGGCTTGTACTGTCTTGTTAACTGGTACTTTGTAGTGTTTTCCACCTTTGAACTACCAAGTCAAAGAAAGCTCATCTTTAAAAAGATGAAATCATTGCTTTTTCAAAATGTGACTTGAGTACAAACTGTAAAATCCTTTTTGCCAGAGACTTCTCCTGTTCCTTTCAGAAGGGTGATATTAAAGTGAATGCTGAATGCTCTTGCAATTTATTAGCGCATCCAAAAAAAAGAGTTGTTCCTATTTTTAAGATATATCACTGCAGTATGATTAGACTCCAATTTTTGTATCAGGTTGTGAGTAGTGTTTGGCTTGTAAAGAGAGCTAGAAATAGATGAGACATCTCACTGGTACCTGACCATGGCCTGCAAACTTTACAGGAATAAATGGACTCTGATAATTGCAGCATCTGACTCCTGTAGGACCAACAAACAAGTTTCAGAATATAAGCAGTTGTAATTTAAGATATGAAGAAAGTTTTTTTTAAGCAAGATAATGCTTAATATCTGAAAGCAGGGCAGATATCAAACACTGGCTCACAGGTGAAGAAACACTGCACATAAAACTTCTAGAAAGTTAATGTATGAGCTGAAATGTTACTTAAACCCACTCAAAGAGAAGTTATAATGTTTTCTAAATAGCAGATTTTGGAGCATGCCATTTTGCTAATTTTAGACTTTATTAGCTTTTGGGGACTGTGAGAATCATGCTGTTGTAGAAAAACATGCTTAAACCCCAACATCTTACATTTTATTCAATCTTTTCCCTAATTTAAGAAGAAAAAAGGAGCTATTACTTATCTGAACAAGAGCTGATTTTTCATTAGAATAAGGCTGAATACTCAGAAAACCAAAGGCTAAAGATATCAAATTACAGGGAAGTCCCAAAGCATTACAAATGGTGAGCTGGGATAGCTCTGACAGGTTTAGGAAAATCTAAGCTCTTTTTTTTAAGGAACAGAACACTAAACAGTTTTATTTTTTTTTTCTTCTCCTGCCTTGTTGGGAAAAATAGGATTTATTTTATTAAATAAACTCTCCACACGCCTGTGTTTTAATACAAGATATGAAAAACATAAATGACCATCCTGTTCCACAGATGTATGAGATCAGAGGGCATCAACAAACTTGAAGCACCCTCAAGCACAAGTTCACAACAGATTCTTGAACATACACACTAAGGAAAAATTTTGTGCCTAAAATAAATCAGCCTGTGAGAGTCCTCTTCAGAATACTTATGAATGTCCTAACAGTGGATAGCTAATACACAGTGTAACTCATTTCTCAATGAAAAAATGCAGGCTTAGAAGAAATAAATTGTTTTTAATGATATGGTATTTCTTCATTAGGGCTTGCTGTGTAACTGTTCAACAATGAGCTGAGTGAAGCACTCAAAATAAGAAAAGGAATTATTTACTGCAACTACAGGATGATCTTCCTCTGTATAGTATCAACTATACATGGTCAATATCCTTGGCTAGGTCATCAAAACAATCCTTCAGGGCATGAATGGAAGCAGCAGAAGTTTTTGCAACACCATCTCAGATACAGCACTATAGGAACACCTATAGGCATTTAATAAATGGATTTTTGCTGTGGGCTTTTTCCTTCATTCATGGAAGATGCACAAATTGGATAGCTACAACTTCAGTTGTTCAAAAGTGGTGCTCTATAGGTATCTAACAAACATCAGTGGATTACCTTACAATAATCCAAAATTAACAACTGAGTCAGGCTTTAGAAGCTTTTGTCTAGCACTGGAATGTCTCTTTCAGCTACATGTAATGAAAAGGGGTAGTCTTTATCCCATATGCAAATTTTTTAAAACTTATTAAGTAGTTGGAATAAGTTTCTATTCAGATGTCAAAGCTCTGCCACCAACCTGTGAAACCCAGTCGGCTATGTTTCTGTAGAGAAAGTGGGAGGTATTTGTTGCTGTATATACAGTTCAAACTTTCTGTGATAGTATCCTGCTTAAATGAATAGCATTAAATCTGAGAAAGTGCAAAAAGAAGCTAAATAATGCTATAGGTAATGCTCTTGAGAAAAAAAAAAGATTCAAAAGGATTACTATTTGAAATGGAGCTATGTATTTCATTGACTCTGTGCTAGAGTGGTTTATTTATTCCTACCTTATTCTTGGGGAAAATAAGGAATATGCTAAACTAATAGTTTCCAAAACTTAAAATGAGGGATTTCTTTGGGAAGCAGCTTCCTACACATTGGCAGTGAGTACTGACAGAAATTCAAGACTCACAAATAACAACAGACCAACCTGCTTCCTCCAGTGTAAGTGGGCAGCTAACTGGGCAGCTATGGGAAGAGAGATTAAAATTTAGGTCAACAATATATACATTAATCTCTCCTGGGTTTTTTTTAATCCTTTTTTTCTGTGTGCTTTGCAACTGTAGATGGAATAATAAAGCTTTGAAGGTGATGTTTGTGGGTCAGGATTAAAGGGAATATAGCTATGGGAGACATTACTGTGGGGATCTGTTACAGACCACCTGATCAAGGAGAACCTGCAGATGAAGCACTCCACAGACAGATAGGAAAAGCCTCACGCTCACAGGCCCTTGTTCTCATGGGTGACTTCAACCACCCTGACACCTGTTGGAAGGACGGTGCGGCCCGGCACAAGCAATCCAGGAGGTTCCTCGATTGTGTGGAAGACAACTTCCTTCTGCAAGTAATAGAGGAAGCTGGAAGAAATCACTGATGCCCTGTGGGGCAGGGATGCTATTCAGAGGGACCTCAGCAGGCCTATGACATGAGTCAGCTAAAGCCTCATGAAGTTCAGATAAGCCAAATGTGAAGTCCTGCTTCTGGGATGGGATAACACTGTGCAGTAGTATAGCCTGGGTGCTGATGGCCTGGGAAACAACTACAGAACATTTGGGTCCTAGTGGACAAGTTGAACATGAGACAGCAGTGTGCCTTGCAGAGGAGTGTGGTCAGCTGCAAAGTGGGCTGTGTTACAAACAGTGTAGCCAAAAAGTCCGGGAAAGAAGTTCTTCCCCTGTACTTGACACTTGTGAAACCACACATGGAGTACTACACCCAGGTTTGGGTTTTCAGTGCAGGAGGGCACAGACACAGTGGAGTGAGCTGAGCAGAGGCATACAAGGTGGCCAGGGGGTTGGAGCACAAGATGTATGAGAAGATACTGGGACAGCTGGGTCTGTCCAGGTTGAAGAAAAGAAAGCTTGTGTGGGACTTTAGTGGTGTCTACAATTGCCTGATTAAAAGATACATCACAGTATCAGACTCTGATGTACACAACAGCAGTATGAAAGGCACTGGACATAAGTCAGAACACAGGAAAGTCAAGTAATGCAAGGATGAATAAAAAAATTACCAGTAGGGGATTAAATGGTGGCACAAGTATCCTGGGCTTTGGAACCTCTATCCTTGGAGATATCCAAAACTTACTGTGCACAGCCCTAAGGAACCTGTGGCAAACGGACCTGCTTTGAGGAGGAGGAGTTTGGACTAAAGCCCTTGGTAGGTATCTTCCTATCTCCACGTCTGTTTCCATGATTCTGTATTTACATATGCTCTCTTTAGATTAGAATTGTACATTTTGAAATGGGTTTATTAGTATTTTATAAATTTAAATATGTATAAAGTTTAAGTTGTGATATGTGGAAACTAATATATATTAGTATATAAAATGGCACAAGATGAAAATATTTTGAGGTTTTAAAATGGCTTTAGGAGAGACTTTATATAGTTAAGAAGTGCTGCAGCTCAAGACAGCTGCTGTCTTTAACATCACAATGGCTGACTCACAATTTACCTTACTAAACTTTATAACAGAATGTTGATTTCTTAAAAAACTAAAATCGATACTGATTTTGAATCCTGAGATAGCAGTGTTTCTATGATTTCCTTCTGAATAGTGCTATGGTTTTCAATATGTTTGAGAAACACTTCACTTTATTTCAGAAGTTTGTACACCTAATGTGTGGGAAGCTTCACCCATAAGCTGCTTCATGAAAAAGTAAAGAACCCAAAACTGAAGAACACTTTGAAAATATGAACATCCTATATGCTTGCCTGGAGGTCAATAAGGGAGAAGAGTGGCTAGCGAAGAGATAGATAAGGAAAACAACCCAAATCCAGAAGTGTTTACTTCTACCACTGCCTGAAAACTCATGGTAAATGCTACTCTTCTTTACCAGAAAAGTCTGGTAAATGCTACTACTACTTGACTAAGGGATAGTATTGTTATTGTGTCTGAATAGAAGATAATTTTTTAGCATTATAAATGACTTCTACTACAAGAAAGTAGTATTTGCAGTGGTTGTTATAAAATTCCTAAAAAAATCTAATCTTGAAACAAGGAAGAAATATGTAGTAATGTTCTTGGGTGAGACCTGCCTAAATTTAGCTGCACAGAAAACTCTGTTTTGAAACTCATTGTTGTTTTGCATTTGGAAAGAGTTTGAATACTGTAGCATAGCCCACAACAGCCATTAGCTAGGGAGCTCACCTAGGCCGTGTGACTTCAAGGCCCCCTCTAGAGTCAAGCAGAAGACGGTCTTCAAACAGGATCTCTCACTTTCCAGCTAAAGTGGAGTTAAATTTCTTTCCTCTGTATGAATCACAAATTCCATCCTAAACCCAAGGAGGCTTCCTATTGACTTTGTTGCTGGTATATTGTGTGGTATGTTGTGCTACTTCTAAAAATTATTACTGTTTTGATAGCATTTTTCATGGGAATTTTTTTTTTTTTTTTTGCACCAAGTAGTTGGAAGGGGGGAATATCAAGAGAAGAATTAGACTACCTTAAAGACAGACAGACTGACTATATTAAAGACAGACTACTAAATCCAGCAGAACATGACAGCAAATACCCTATTGTCTACTGAAACAAATATATGGTGGGAGAGACCATTAACCTTGTCTTAAGACCACATGCAGCAGGACCTTTATCAACTCTGAGTGCACCTTTTTTCCAGCCTAGTTTCAAATGTTGGTAACCTCCAATGAAAGCACGGGCTGGCTCAGATAAGTTATGTTAGTACTTACTTATATATCTTTGCTGCTCTGATCTGTGCTTTATTAAAGATGTGTTCTGCTTGGTTATTCCTCACTCCACAGAAGCTGGGGGAAAAAATTGTGGAAAAAAATGCCAAAATATCCTGGAGCTGTCTAGAGTGAAATTAAAAATGAATCTATGGTGCTAGCATATCCTCTGGTTGAAACAAAATGATTGTTGAAAAAAATCATGTTTTATTCATAGTGCTATATTTCAAAGTATCTTTTAGAAACTTTTTTGAATTTTCCTATAAAGAACTAACACAGAACTTGAGCATTCTGTATATGCTATCACTTTATTAAGAATTAAAGCCCAAATACTGAGTCAGCAAAACAAGCAAGAATCCAGCCCTATGCAGTAAACTCGTATTGACTCTGCAGCTTTGCAGCTGTTGAAGTATCAAAGCAAGTTTCATACTTTAGTTTTTTAATAAGAACTGCTAGTGTGATGTCTGCTATTAAGAGGGCACCTAGTAGTGCTTGCTAGTGTTACTAGAACAGACACAGGATGGAGACTTCTGGTATCCAAGCAATTTAGTTTAAAACATATACTAAAACTTTAAAGGTAAATATTATTACTAAAGCTGTTAACTGCCCCCTGAACTTAGTACTGGTGAGGCTGCAGTCAAATACTGTGTTCAGCTTTGGGCTTCTCACTACAAGACAGACACTGAGGTGCTGGAGTGGGTCCAAAGAACAACAACGTTGGTGAAGGGTGTAGAGAGCAAGTCTCATGAGGAACAGCTGAGAGAATTGGGGCTATTTAGTCTGGAGAAAAGGAGTCTGAGTGGAGACCTTATTGCTCTCTACAACTACCTGAAAGGAGGTCGTAGTGAGGTGAGGGTTGGTCTCTCCTCACAAGTAACAAACAGGATGAGAAGAAATCCTGTTTCAACAGAGCCTTAGGTGGCATGGTTTAGTGGGAGGTGTCCCTGTCTATGGCAGGGGGGTTGGAACTAGATGATCTTGAGGTCCTTTCCAACCCTAACTATTCTATGATTCTGTGATTCTAAATGGCCTCATGTTGCACCAGGGGAGGTTTTAGACTGGATATTTGGAAACATTTCTCCACCAAAGAGAAAGCACTGCAGCAAGCTGCCCAGGGAACTGGTTGAGTCACCCTGAAGGGATTTAAAAGACGCTTAGGGGCATGGTTTAGTGATCACACTCCTTGGCAGTGTTTACAGCTGGACTCGGTGTTAAGGGTCCTCTCCAACCTAAAAGGTTCTGTGATCTCATGTCAAATAATATCTACTTAGTTCCTTGTTATGAAACCGTATAACTATTTTTTAATATAACTATACTTATCTGTTTACTAGTCTTTTTTGGTTTGCAACTGTAGCATTAGCATAAGCATTTGTAACTTACCTAACAGAATTTCTGGTTCCTGTTTCACTTCTTGGAATGAAATTATTCTTGCATGGCATTTGTAATTGTTTCTGTCAGGAAAATGAAAATCTTGCATATATTCTGTAATGTGCCCTGGAGAGCATGTAACCTTGGAGATCTGCATAATGTACCTTTGGATAATGGAAATTCTGTAGATAGTTCCTGAAATACTACTTTCTTCCTCATGAAAGCTGAATTCTTTCCACAGGTAACGCTTGCCCTTGGCAAAACAAATTTTTATACAATAATGTTTATAAAAAGCATAGGAAGCAAGAAATCATACACATCTGTCAAATAAATGTCCTAGTATAAAATTGTCTGCTTTTCAGTCTGCAGAAGGCTGTACTGAAAAGAAGAAACTAATAAAACCTTTCAGTGATAAGTATCCAAGAAAATGAAGCAAAATGTGATCTTTTATTGTTTATATTTGCATATGAAAATTGATTTCTTTTTCTAGAATTGCAGTTTACTATCTCATTCTGCCCCTTTCAGATTAGTAATAAAACAAAATTCACTTTTCAAAACAAAGGAAGGATTTTCCTTGTCAGACTATTTTTAAAGGCTCTACCAATTTTATACCTACTCATCAAATAATCTATCTTTTCATTAAGCTCAAAAGCAGATTTTTTCACATCTGATATTTTCATTGAGGTGTTATCATGAAGAACCAATACAGAAAGTAAGTCTGTTCTCTCACTGTTTGCAAAGAGTAAGTTTGCAAGCAAGAATAATTAAATAAAAATTCTGATTTTTCTAGATGATTCACTTGGGTGTTTTGTGACTAAAAAATATAAGCTTTTGAATCATGTATGTGCTTTTTACCCAGAACTTTTAATTCTTGAATGACTGCACAGGCAACTCACATACTTCCAATCCTTAAAAGAACCTGCTAGGACCACCTCAGCTGCTAAAGTATGCAGCCAGCTTTTGTTATGCTGTTTGCTACCCGCATCTTCCTCCTATTCTCCAAAAAGAGCAGCATGCCCAGGTTCAGGGCCATGTTGACACTCCTTTTCAAGGCAGTAACTGCTAAGCTTGCTCAGCCACCTCCTAAATTTACTTTTAGGATGGAAATGTATCACATGGAAGTACTGTTAAAAAAAAAAAATAAAAATCCATTATTGTAAAATAGAATTAATGAGAATTAGGTCTCTCTGGCACTAAACATGACTTTAGCCAGCCTTACAGTATCACTTAAAAATTATTTGTATTTAACTTTGACAGTGTGAAATACTGGCTAGAACTAGTATTTTTAGGCTTTACTGGGAGCTGCACCCTATGACAATTTTCATTCTTAAATTTCACAGCAGGGTTGTCCTTAGGCAGCAACTCAGAGTGGTGTGCCTCAGCAGCATCAGTGCTAGGATATGAAGTATTGTAAAATATGGACTTATTTTGTGTGTATATATATAATTGTATATATATTTCAACTAGTAACACTTTTACCATACAAATTCACATTTTAGTGTTAATGACTATCAACATGTGAATGAAAAGGAATTATGGTTATGATAAAGATACATTTTATGAGACTTTTAAATGGTACTGAATATTTAATACTTCATAGGTACAGCAAGCCTAATGATTTTCTCAAACCTAAAATAATAAATTAGGTCAAAGAAAAATATTCAATACAGCATTATTAAAGAATGCATTTTATAAAAAAGCTTACAAAACCTTGAAACAAGAGGACTTTTAATAAAACAGTAGAAGTGCTTATTTCTACTCATATAGTCTAACAATCTTTTTGAAATTCCTCTAAGTCTCAAAGTGACTTATCTCAAACATACAAGTAAGATATCTCTTTAGGCTGATAAGAACACTGTTAAGATAAAAACAAATATGAGGTACCTTTGCCCCATCAGACTATATCAGACCAGTTACTATAATTCCTTTTTTCTTCTTGTGCATGATTTTTCTCCATAGAATTAAATGACAAAATATCAAAAAGTGGAGAAATGAGAGAGTCTCCTTTTACTGAAGTTTTTTTTTTTTTTTGAGGGGCCTGACTAATGCCAGTGAGAATATGTGTCTCTGTTCTCAAGTTCTTTACTGAAAGGAAATGGAATAAATCACACTGGCTTCAATGGTTCTCTTATAGGACTATGTGCCTTCATAAGCCTTTCTTCCCTTCAGGGTGTCTGTTCAGGGCATATCTGTGCTAACAAAGGCTTGAGGCATTGCTTTCTGCAGACTAGATTTTGAAGATGAGGAAATATGTCCCTTGAAACTCTGAAGAAATAAAACTTCATTAGCAAAGGACTGTTCCAAAACCCCCTGAAATCAGTAGGAACTCTTCAATCTGGTTCCACAAACTGTGGAGCAACACAAAAAATGTTTTAGTCAGCAAAAGCCTAGATTGCAAGATAGTGTTTCTGAAAAATAATTGTGCTGTAACTTGCTTGATTTTTTTTTTTTTTTTAAAGAACACCTCTTTCAAGAATTGTGCACAAATAGATAAATAGTAAGGGCTACAGCAGAATGTTGGCAACATAATATTTTAATGCAGCTTAACGCTAGCAACATTCAGCCTAAATAAGTTACTTATTCTCATGGCATCTTAAAAAAAAAAAAAAAATCCAACCAACCAACCAAACCCAAACAAACAAAAAAAGCTCCAACCAACCAAACAAGAAAACCCTAAAAAACCTCACATGACATTAGAAAGTGACATTAAAGATGAGAAAATAATCAGAAAAACACAGTGTAAGGAAACAGACTAGGTCAAGTCATAGCATTTGTGTACCTAGGGAGTTAAATACGTTTTTGTAAATTAGGAACCGATAATATAGTGGAATTCCTAGTGGAATGATCTAAATTAATTTTGCTACTGATCACTTGATGATATAAGGCTAATCTTCACAACCTTTGCAACAGGTTTGGCTGCACATCAGTGGCTAGAAAGGGAATTTTCAAGTTAGAAGTATCTAAACTTTCCTAGGTAAGCAAGGTAGTGATTACAGAGCAATGCTGCAGTATGCTTAGGGACTGAAATCTACTCTTCAGATAATATAGATTAACAGCTTGTTTACTCAGCAGTCATTTACTGGGTTAGTTCCAAAGGTACCAGAAACAGACTTGTGCAAGAATTTTCTTAAAACATATTTAATTAAATAAATAGCAGATATTTAAAACTGAAGCTGTTGTGAACCCAAAACTGCTTGCTTTGGCTAAAACCATACAAGCCGATTTCAATAAATACTTCATCAATCAAAAATCCCATGTGAAAGTTAATTTTGTTGGCTGCATGAATTTTCTCGTGTGTTCTCTTGTTTTTTTTTAATGGATTCCATCTTTATGGTTATTTTTTGCTGGTTCCCTAAGCATTTTTCAAGCAGTCTTTACCGTAAATGTTTAGTTGTATGAGTAGTTTCCTGCTTACGTTCTAATCTCTGTATATGAAATACCTGGGTTAAGTGTGTTCCTAATAGGCACTTAAATAATTGCTTTTATTTTTCAAAAGAAAAAATACTTGGAAATACATCTTGTTATGTTACTAGCAACTCTAGACAACTATGTGTTGCGAATGTATTTGACTGAACTGAATGATCCCCAAAAGGTTGTAGGTCATCCACAGTGTGGAAGGGAATAAAAAGACAACAGAGATGAAAATAAGTGAAATTTGATCTATGTGATTCAGTTCTGCAAAATTTGTCTGGCCTTCTCAGGGTTATTACAAAACCTTCTCAAAAACCTCCTAAACCTTTAGGTTTTGGCCAGTAGATCATAAATATGCTATATATGAGATGATGAGTATTAAAACTATGGCTCCTTCAGATAATTCTGAAGGATCTTAGAAAGATGGTAGCATCAGTGGACAAGGGTGGTTTTATTTGCTTACAGTTTGAAATCTGATTTGGATTTCCAAGTCTTAGAATCTGCTTCTGAAGCACATAGCATTTTTCAGCATTTCAGGATTCTACTGAAGGAAAACAAGTATAAACACAATTTTAAGCTCCTAGAGCTTAGTCACAATGAGACCTTAAAAAGCACGCATAACATTCTGTCATGTGGAGCATCTCTGGTGCTATATCACCTGCTACCATCTGCAATCATTCACTGGTCAAAGCATTTTTGAGAAGAGTTTAAGAAAGAGAGATTAGCTGCTTAACCTCCATTTCTTTGAGTCACTAAAATGAAGCCCAACCAGAAAACATTTGGGTTAGTATCTAATGTCCTCTGAGAGCTAGATTCAGGTGGTAAACTCACACCTTTTAAAATCTGAGGTTCTCATATATATTTTTAACAAATAATACTTCTGGAAGTCATGCAGAGTAGAGCCTATAGTTGAAGGACAGCTGTTTGTCAGTGGTCAGAATAAAAATGTACATTACTACTGAGTAGGCACATACTAAATTTTGACCTGTATTTTAGGTCAAGTTCTGTTACTGTTGTAATTTGGAATTGCTCTAAGTAGAGGGACTATATCAACTGATACCAACGGAGTTACTCAGCAATTATATTGCAGCACATATGACTATGCAAGGAATTTATCTGATTGATTTTTCCTCATCTAAGAGCATCTTCTGAGTGCTTACTAAAATTTAGGTGCTATATTTCCTACTTCCTTTTGGAAAAAACCCGAACCATAACTTCTCAAATGCAGCAATAGGGCATTCTTTATTTTATCCATCTTTATAATAGTACACTTCAAGAATATTGCTAAAATAGGAGCTGATCAAATACTTCACAAGAGTATGGTAGAATCTGAAACTGAATCTTGATTAGAATTTGGAAGATAATTTGATGTTTCAAAAGGACTTGGTGCAGCATATGAGCTAAAATGTTCTGCCAAACTACCAGTCACTTGAAGTTGAATATATGTAGACATCTCCAATCCTGTTCAAAGGAGGTGTTGTGCTCAAGCTTTTTATTTCTTAATGCAAAGAATTTAGCTGCTCTCTGTGTATTGATTCAGGATGGACTTTATAGACTCTAAGCACTCATTGTCAGAAAATGAATGCACAAGCATAAGCAGTAAGCTCAATTTATAAAATAGAATCTTAATACAAAGGCAACGAACGCAAGATTAGCCTAAGCACTGCTTCTAACCATCTGGTTTAAATAAACCCCTCACATGTAGAGTGTCCTACAGCTTTGTAAGGCTGGGTACACATCAACAAAAAAAACCCCTCATGTATCTTGACAGTCTCCCTCTGTTCACAATATCAGGGTGCTTTCCAGCACTCTCATTTCTTGCTCCTCTAAAAAGTATCTGTTTGCTGGCTGGGGAAGCCCCCCTCAAGGTCCCAAGATGTTGAATGTGCAAGGACTAAATTCACATGCCCAACAAAGGGTCCATAGCAAATCTAAGCCACAGTAGTTTGTAAGTGCTTGAAATAGTTCAGGGGATGAGTTCTGTTTGATAATTAGATAATTCACACTGTGGTCATCTGTAATGTGAATTCTGGGGAAAAAAAGAGTACTCCCCTCACTGAGCTGCTTGTCATTCTACTAAGATAAAGCAGGTTCTAAAAATTTCGTGCAATGAGGCCCAAATGTCCTCCTTCCTCCGTATTACCAAGCTTTAATGAATTTCATTATTCTTTTTTAATTTACCTGCTCTTGCAGAATAAAGGTCCCAAAATCATTAACTAATTTGATATGTCTGAAGTACCAATTCAATTCTCTAGTCCCTTGAGAATCTTAGCCATCTTGTTCAAACACCTCTTAACTTAGTTTCATAATTAGATACACCTTGATTGATGGTTTTTTGTATAGCACTTGCAGAGGGAAGGAAACCAACCTAATTGTTATCACAATTTAACAGGTTTAAGATTAAAAGTCTTAACCAAATCACTGATTTCCAAGAGGAAAGAAAGCTCTGTTCTGATGTAGGGCAAGGTAAGGAAAGTCTTCCAGCTAATGACTCCAATAATAAATTAATGGGGGAGGAAGAAATTGATATGACAATTACTAAGAAGGTTATTTCCATGCTACCTGTACTTCTGATGTATATTTATCTGAAAACAGGGAAACCTATCTTTTCTTGTTCTTAATAGCTAAATCATTTCAAACAGGAAATTGATGTTGAAATAAATGTTGGAAATAAATTATAGATAGAGTTGGGACAGTAGGGAAAAAAAAGTACTTTTTTCTAAAAGGAGCCTTTTGCCTTTAGGAGAACATCTAGGAGGACCCCTTTTAATAAAAGAAAAAAAAGTAACTTTGAAAGTCATGTTGAATCCCAGACTTTTAGGCCTGCTCACATGACTGAGTGTCCTTATACAGTCAGATGTTGTTGCAGGGGTAAGTTCAAAGTCAAGCATTGAGTCAACAAAGGTTGCTTGCTATTCTGTTAAGCTGTGGGTTGCAATGTGCTATTATAACTGGCTGGAGTCTTGCTGTGAAAGGAAATAAGAATAGTTCATACCTGAGACATAATACAGGAACTTATTTCATTGGTTTATACCTGCCTTGTGCAAGCCTGTCTCAAAATCTCCATTTTTACTGAAGAAACTTGTTTGCAGAGGTAGAAAGGAAAAATTGTTGCATCACTGTAAAATATGAATTTTAGGACTGAAACAATGACATAAAAAACATATTTTGGGGGAGAATCAATGCTACAGAGTGCATAAACCTAAAGCAATTAATTTCTTGTTTATACAACCGAACAGACCTTCAAGGTTAGGCCTCATTGTGATACATTTAAAGAAAACTTGAGAGGGTTTTGTTTGTGATCTATGCATCATGAACTCTGTGTAGAGCAGTGACTCACAGCATGTACAAGCAATCAACTACAGTTATTGATATGGGTGGACAGAGGGATTTGAATTTAAAAGTATTCAAAATGGTTATTAGCAAATAAGATTTTGTTTTCAGAGTTTCTGGTGTTTGGGTAATAAAGCTTGAGTTGTGTTAAATAAGCTGGAAAATTCATAAGCCATATATTTCTTTTCATTGTAATCTGTATGTCTTAATGCTTAGGAATTATTCAGGGTATTAAAGGTGTCAGTGGTTATAGATTTACAGTTTGTGGGCACCACTGGAGAAATTTAATTATGGGGCCTGAGGAGTTATGAAAAGACTAACTTATTATCAGCTTCCTCATTTTCTAGTTCTTCTACCACTTTGGAAAATTTTGCGATTAGCAATGACTAGAAGTCGTTAGCAGTAGCCTACGTATTTTCTCTGAGTCATGGCTATGATGGATATCATATTACCATAATAGGAAAGTGGAAATGTAAGCTTTCATCTAATGGCTGCAGAGTGGTAATCTTGGAGTCTTATTTAACTTTGGACACTTTAGTAGCCCTATTTCTTCATAACCTGTTGACTACAGGTTGATCCTACTACTAGTTGATCCTTTGGTTTTGCTTGGTTTAGATTTTGGTGTTCTATGCTAGTTTTCCTAAATATTTTTCCTTGTAAGAAAACTCAGTTTGACTTCACAGGAAGTTCAAAACAAGACTCATTGTGCAGTATTTATAGCTGTAGACACACATCAGCCAAAATCTATGGCTAGCATGTTCTTAGCTATTCTGGGATTTTAGATTAATGGTGGGGAGAAGCATGGAAAATGTGTAGAATTCTGATATTTTGGATGAAAACATAGCTCAGTTATGAAAACTTAAATTTAATGAATCAGTATTCCCAGCCAGTCTCTATCAGTAGAAATTAAGCAAGTTGTTTACGTGCAAATCCGCATTTGCTTTGGTAACTCTTTTCTTAGATGAATGCTCATAATATACTGATTGACAAAAGTAATAAACCTGATAAGGGTTAATAAAGTAAAGAAATCCATAAGGGAAATAAAGAGTCTCTAAACTAAAGCTGTCCAATCTTTATCACTGTCTGAATTTGCTTATAAATTGGCCAAGAATTGATAGTTGCTGAGTCAAAAAAGGTGGGGCAATCTTGTCAAGTAAGGTCCTAAAACCAACAAGAATCAATTATTGAAAAGGAAATAGTCCATGTGAAAGGCACAGATGAAAGACAAAAGATGAGGCACATGAGCTGAGCATGAATATGTTGATTACATCTATTCAATGTTATCTGGTAACAATGAAATCTATTTCTCAAAGAGCAGTCATTAAAAGGGGACAGTTTACTTAGCTATAGCACAAAAATTTGTATTGCTGCACCTGTATCTCTTGTTTTAAATATCTTTTCCATTTCTCTTTTTTTATGATGAAACTCTGTCGAAAACACACCTATAGAGAAAAATACATGTACAAAGTTCATAGGCTAGCAACATACATCCTTATGCTTTGAAATATGAGTTTCAAACTATGAAAAAAAGATGCTAAGTGATTTTCATCTGTTATCCCATAGAATATGTCAACGTAAACTCATTAATTATTAGACATGAGAGTCTGTGCAAATACCCCGCCATTGCAAAACAAATGAAACAATATGAACTTCTATGGGGTGCTCCAAATGAACATGAAAACTGATTTGTATTTGAGTGCTTATTAACCTACATTTTTAATTTTTCTTGTAACAGTATTCATATGAGACCTTTCACTTGTCATAGTGTCACAGACTTGCACATATATATTATAGTTAAGCATTACAAATGCCATAGAGAACAATTTGTAACAGTTGTATTATGTTCCTATCATACTCCAGCCTGGACAAAATTAATTTATATAATATAATTCATCCAGTTTTTATTAATGAGGTCTATTAAGGGAGGATGTCTAAGCCACTGGACCATGACTCAGGTAATTTCCTAGTTTCTTCTGTGACCTTGGGCAAATTGCTTAGTTTCTTTGTCTGGAATTTTCTGAGACTGACTCCAAGAATTTTAGGACAGTAAAGCTGATTGATTGTTTTGGTTCATTGGCTAAACTGAAAAATCATGCAACAGTGATGTGAGGTTTAATCAAAAGCAAATTGTTGATAAAGTAGGGAAAACAAACAAAGAAAAACTTAGAGAACAAATAGGTTCATCTCAGCAACTGAATTTGGCTCCTAAAGTTCCTTTCTGACTTTTCACCTTTTTATTACAGCTGGTAAATTTCTGAAACAAATATTTGAGTGGTATAAAAAGTAAAATATGAGTGTTTTCATTACTCATATTTTCTAGAACAGGCAATTTGACTTGAGTAATCTGATTAGCTTGAACTTCAAATTTGACTCTTCCATAATTGAAGTACTAATTTAAAAAAAAAAAAAATCACAATTTCAATGAGATGCTCCTATATGAAAATATTTTATTACACTTTTCATTATGTTGAGTGTATAAGTTTTTAGAGACAGTGACTGTGATAGTACGTATACCTATATATAGCATTTACACAGCAAGTTTTACATTTCCTAAGCCTTCAAGGCATTTGTATATTTAAAAATAAATCTACAAAGTCTTTTTGTCTTATGTTCACACCGAACATAAGACACTTGTGTCTAAGGTGAGAGTGTAAGGAGGTGAAAGGGAAATGCTTGACTATTGGATAAGCTTCTAAACAGAAAAAGAAAAATGCTGAATGAAAAACTCAAACTTGGTTTCTTATTGTGACCTAAGTAGGAACAGCTGGACCAAGAAAGACATTCTGAAGTCCAAAAGTCCCCATACGGACAGAATGAGGCTTGTGGCTCCCAGAAATGTCACTGCTCCTTTCAGCAACAGATTTAGTGCAGTTGATACAGCCATCTTGCAAGAATTCAGAATATATCCAGGGTGAGGGTTTCACACTGCAAATGACATTTAAATGCCAGGCATCTTAATTTTTATATGAATAGGCTAATGGCAAGAAAAAACGCTTTAAAGATCATGGAGATGGATGAACAGTAAGAATGATTGCTTGTTACATTGCCTGTTGTACTGAATGGTGATGAGTCCTTCTATAACAACTGCTGGTAGTGAAAATGGTAGCAAAGTACCATCTAAAGCCACAGTCCTTCGTACCAGGTCCATATGTGACTGAGTCACCCAAGAGTATAAATGTGATCTGTATCAGACACTCGTACATTTGCTTTTCCCATCTGTTTCAAAATATTTATGCTGCAGAAAGACACAATTATCTGACCCATTGTAAAGTTTAGTGTAGGCAAAGTCTCAACCGGCATAAAATTTTCTCCATTGGTTGTAGCAGATGCACCTGCCCTAGCAAAGCCCTAACAGAAAACAATTAAAAGTTCCCACCACAGCTCCCCAACAAATCCCACAAAAACTCTCCACTGCAGCTTTTGTTGTACCAAGATGGTGGTGGTCAGCAGGTACAAAGGTGAGGAAATCAGTGTCCTCAAGCAGTGGTGGGGCTACATGAACATATTTGACCACAGATCAGATACAACTAGGGTATAAAAGGAGTCCTGTTGGGAAGCCATTTGGAGTCAGTCCTCCCTGGAGCCTACAGCTGGAGACTCTTGCCTTGGATTGGGATACTGTTCAAGGAAACTCCTTGAGACTGAGAGCCCTCCCTCTATTAGGCAAGTGATTGCACATTTTGGATCATTGGCCATGGACATGAAGAATTAATTCTTGAGTAAGCAGTGTAGTGACAAATCCGTGTGACAACATGAATTTGTAGCTGATGTTCATGAAGATTTAACTGAGTCTGAACAATAAATTTCATTGGTCTCAATTTATTTGTTCTGCAACACTGGTTCACACTGTTCAAGAAATAGTGCTAGTGAGTAAACAGAATTTTTATCATGTGACTACAGTATTTTTAGTCCTTCCTAAGAGTACAGAGTCAGATTTAATGCATTGTCAAAACACTGTCTGAGGTTAAGTAAACACTTCTGCTTAGTTACAGATACATGGGTGTTCAACAGGTTGGAAAATCTATCAAAGTGCCTTTTTGCTAGTGGAACTTCTCTATAAGGAAAGATCATTAAGAGTCAGCAGTGCCACTGAACAGTGGTAAATGGAAAATGCCAGTCAGTGAAAAACACATTTATAATAGACAAGGCACTTACTGAACTAGAAATAGATGATGATGATGATAGCATCTGCTCAATATTTTTGTCTATGACCTGGGTGCAGGAACTGAATGCATCATTAGCAAGTTTGCTAATGATACCAAACTGGGAGGCGCTCTTGACTCTCTGGAGGGACAAGAGGCCTTGCAGAGGGATGTGGATAATTTGGAGCATGGGGCTATGATTACTGAAATGAAAATTAACAAGTCCAAATGCCAGATTCTGCATCTGGGATGGAGTAACACCAGGTACAAATATAAAATGGGAGAGGAGTGGCTGGAGAGCAGTCCTCCGGGAAGGAGTCTGGGATTGCTGGGTGGCAGGAGGCTCAATGGGATACAGCACTGTGTGCCCTGCAGCCAAGGAAACAAACAGCATCCTGGAGTGCATCAAACACATCATAACCAGCCAGTAAAAGGTAGAGATTATCCTGCTATATTCAGCATTGCTGCAGCCTCACTTTGAGTACTGTGGGCAGTTCTCTGTACCTTCACATCCATCTTAAATGATGGGACCTGAATCATACAATCATAGAATAGTTAGGGTTGGAAAGAACCGTAAGATCATCTAGGTCCAAACCCCCTGCCATGGGTAGGGACACCATGAACTGTTCTTAATGCACAGGACTAGACATCCACTGTGCAAGCAGTAAGGAAAGACTTTTTTACATGGCCACTGAAATAATTTTGTGGTGGTTTCCCAAGGACAGTATCTAACATTTTGCTAAGGGAAAAAAAGCATGCACATCTGAAACAGCTGGAAAGAAATATTTAAACAGCACATGCAGTTCATAAATCACTTGGTGCTTGCAAAGGGTGAAATATGAGACAGATCTGTGGTTTGGGAAGTAGCATAAAGGTCTCTAGGGAAAATGTAGATTGGACTTTGTTTTAACCTTTCCTCAAATACAGATAGTTTACTGATATGTCATGTCAAAGGTCCACTATAACACCCCAGCATGTCTAACTGTTGTCAGAGAAACTATAAATTGGATGGTTCCAATTATCTAGGCTCCAGGAAGAATAATACTGTAGAAAATAAAGGTCTCTGGTGTTTTGTTGCAGGCTTGTAACGGCTTAGTGAATGCCACTGTTGTTCCTATAGATCTGGTTGGATTGGAACGTTTTAACATCTATAGACATTCAGCTTTCCCAGGAGATGCTCTTGTTGTAGATATTAGGCCTGCTAGTGTCTCACAGGAATTTAGGGTAGGGGTGATGTGAATTGGTTGAGAAAGTAGTTTTCCCCTCTTCTTTAACATCACGTGTAAAATACATGTCAGTATGTAGCCAAGTTAGTGTGTCCTATCAACACGTGCTTTGCAAAGAAAATCTTGAACAACTTAAGGCTGCTAGGGAATAAAATTACAGAGATTCAAAAGGAGACTCAGACTTCAGTGACAGTCAAGACTAATTTTGTACCTTTTTTCCGTAATTGAGAGATCCGTTTCTTTTGTGCAGAAAACTGTTGCATACTGGCAAAACTGAAAGAGGTGGGATCTATTTAATATTTACCTGTTTATGCCAATACAACTCCTGTTTAAAAGGGAGTGATTAAAGAAAACCCAAACAAATATGACCAGCACCCATGGGTGGCAGTTAAAGGGCAGCTTTCAGGCAGCGTATGGCTGTGACAAAATGCCAGCACTCTGGGATGGAGAGAGGGAATCTACTTCCAAGGGCTGCTGGAGGAGGCATGGGTGCCTCTGCCAGCCAATCCAACATGGTCACTAAAACGACTTTACAGTGGTTTCCCAAGGACAGTGTCTAAAGTTTTGCTAATGGAAAAAAAAAAACCCAAACCATGTGCATCTCTGAAACAGCTGGAAAGAAATGGAGGTCAATGCAGAGATCACAGAGGGGGTGGAAACACCAATATGGAAGTGCCAGCAGATGAAGGCATGAGGCTTCATCTCATGCCTTCAGCATGAGGCTTTTTCCTCTCCTCAGGCCTCTGCAGGCTGTCAGGAGGCAGGTAAAGGACTGTCTGGGGAATTAAGATTCTGTTTCTTGGCACACATGCACACAAAATCCAACTAAAATCTCTGTGGGGAGGGGGAATATCTCCAGATTTCTGTCTTTTATAGAGTTAGCCAAAAACATTCTATAAAGCATTCCAAAAACATTCTAAAACACAACTGTAATTGTGTAATTGTACACAATGTAATTTCTTAACAGACTTTTCAGCTTTCCTCTTAGATTATTATATGTGATGACTTCCAGGATTTGTTTAGAATTTGAAGTCAGGGGGTATCAACATTTCCTGTTCAGGTAGTCTTCAAAAAAACCCAACCAAACAAAACCTTTTCACTCGGGTACTAAACCTGAGATATGGGTTGAAGCCATTGTGGACACTTTATTTTCTAGCTGTATTTCCTGTATCTGTGTCTGTGTATAGTCCATATTATCTTCGAAAATTTGCTTAAGAGTGCATAAATATTTAAAAAGTTGATATTCAATAACTGCAATAAAAATATAGTTATGTAACAATTATAATCCTAGAAAAAAGCTCCAAAAGCCAATGTATGTTTTTTGCCTTCATCAAAAACATACCTAACCTGTGAATACACCCAGTTAAATTGATGAGTTGAGCTATGTTTCCTTTGAACCACTGTTATGCTACCTAGAGGAAGCATAAGTTTTAAATAGATCCTTGGACACTAATTACAGGGAGTACAGCAGAAATTTTGCCTTGATAATGTTCCCAGTAATTATCCTTTATGACTGTATAAATCTGATTTTTTTTTCAAGTTTTATATCTGTTCATGTTCTTATGTGAAACTCTACAATTTATTTAAAATTAGCAGCAGTTTTATTGACTCTCAGCCTTTTCAGGAATAAGTGCACAATGTAAATCCTTTAAAGGGCTTAATATGACAAAACTTCTTGATTAGATGTGTGTGGTGTTAAATCAGAAAAATAATAAAACATGCAGCAGAAGGAAAAAGCTGTGAAAGTTTCAAGGTAGTGAACAAACTTGGCCAATAGCAACATATATTACAGGTCATAATGGGGCAGTGAATAACATTTATCTTTGAAATTTTTTACCTAAACCCTCATAATTTTGACAGCTTTATTTTTTTTTCCACTCGCAGTTATTGTGCATGTGTTTGAAAGTAGCAGGAAGCAGAGTACTTATACGCTATATTGCACTGGACCATTAACTCTATATCCTTTAAAACAAAAAACCAACCAAACTACCTATTACCACTTATTACAGTTGCAATAGCAGATGCTCTTTTTGAGGGGATGGAATGCAAATATAGAAATAGGCAAATGTTCTGAACAAAGAATTTGCAATTTGCATTTCAACTTATCTTAATATGGTGGCCTATTTGTACAGCACTCAAGTGTCAGCCATCTGGAATAATAAAAAAAAGAAAGACCAGTTCCTTCTTTCAGTACTGATTCCAAGCACAGTGTATTCTGGTCAGAATCCGTACTATGTATCACAGGCTGTTGGTGGAGTTTGCAGCAGTACCTTACTGCTGCCCGTTGGACAGGAGATTGCTAGCATTTGCCAAGCAGAACAATTGATGTTCCAGGGAATGCTGGACCAATTGCACCTTTTTATTTCCCCTGTAGTCCAGCTGCGTGTGCAAGTTTAGATAATATTTTTGTTATCTAATTGTACAATACATGTGCAGTGAATCCACCCAAGACAGTGTTTTTTTGTTATGGCACATGAAAACTGGTCGTGCTGTGAACATGTCCAGGATTTTGGGACACGCAGTGGCTTAGCTGGAGCTGCTTTGCAGTGTATTTTTTGGTCACGTAAGGTTAACAGTCATTTCTGAACTACATTAAAAACTTCATTCTCTGACATCCTATGTAAATGAAAATGTTATAGAATTTATTAGAAGTGAACTTTCAATGTCAAGATGTTAACTATACATTGTTTAGTTCAACTATTATATTTACTTCAATACTAAGTGGTTGCTTTAGATCACTTATTTAATAGAAAGTTCTATTCTTTAATAAAATGGTACATGCAGGTTTCACATTTGCCATACCTTCATCTCACAGGAGTGTTCTGTCTGTCAGTGGAATGTGATGTCTTTGCTTTACAAGGAGTGAATTTGTTTTTAACAACTGGCTGACTGTGGGAGTGAGGTCCCTGAATATACAGAAGCTCTACAGTGTGGTAAAAAATGTAAGTGGTGGAGTTACAAACTCAGTTGAAAGTCTTTTGAAGACCAAAATGTCACTCAAAACCACAAAGCAAAGTTAAAACAAATCAACTGGACTTCCACAGATGCATTGCTATTTCTATTGCTGTGTGATTTTAGTTGTCAGCAAAACGTAGAAGTGCTTTTGGGAGAACCAAATTCTCCTTCCAGTGCCAATATAAGATCATAATTTGTATTATTAGCCAGCTTTTTGCTGACCTATAAACTTTATGGACAGGTTTTATATTATAAGAGAGTTATGCAGGGTATGTGGGGAAATCAGTCACTTTAAATAAATTAAATGGAAATGGTCAATATGTTCTAGAAATATATGCAAAAAAAAGTTAGAATTGACAGTGAAATCTGTGGGAAGTTCTGAACAATAGCATATACTAATGTTTAACTATATTATGGCAATCCCTCTTTAAAAATCAAACTGCAGCTCTAAATCATATGCTGATAGCTCTCACTATCTCAAATTCAGCTGAATTATGAACAGCCACTGCCTAGGATAGGGATATAGCTATGGGGGAGGAGGGGGGGGTATTTCTATAATTTTTTAGCATTGGTCAGCGTTTGCAGAAATTTCAGTCATACACTGAAAGGACTGACTTCTAACTGTCTTCAAAGACCTGGCAGAAATACCTTCCTGTAGGTCGATGCATATTTAAAGCATATATTTATGTCTATGTATTGTCCTAAAACTCACTGGCTGAAATGTAAAACTTGCCTTAAGGATATGGATACCCAGCTCTCATTAGTTTTAATTCAATTAATTAATTTGGTTACTCATTTCCCATTAATTTTAATGGGAATTGGGCATCCACATCCCATAGGCAGGTTTAAAAATATCATCCAGGATATAATGAATATCCAAGGGAAAGGAATTCCAGAGCAAGTTGGAACTTCTCAGCTGTAAAAATTCTCCTGTTGAAGAGCCATTTCGTTGCTTTGCATTATCAGGAGTCACAATTGATGATCTATCAGAAAAAAACAAGTTTCTTGCAGTTCTTCGGAAGTCAATCAATGACTAGAATTACTACTTCAGAAAGCAGTGTAAGCCTGATTATGACCACTTGGTGCTAAATTGTAGTACTTGTTGCATCTGAAGGTCAAATAGTTATGCTCAATTGCGAGCACTGACACACAGATTTCATTTGTACGGTAGTGAATTTATGCTAGTGTCATATGAAGATTTCATAGGCCTACAATATTGTTGCAACATCCACATTAGATGGCAATAATTGAATATTTTAGACCAGCCTTGCAATCTCAGTTTAAGCCAGGTAATACCAGGGATCTAGTGGGTTTCTTTGTGCTCATGACTTTCACAGCTGGTGTGAGATTGTCAGAACAATGGGCACCACTACCTAAGAAAGGACAGATGCAACACGGTTAAGTGTGCTTATCAGACAGTGCATGTGGCTCTCTCAAGCATTTGGTCAAGTTGTTCTGCCGGTACCTAACCTTATCTTTTGAGGTTTATTGTTGTTTAGATTTGGTTTGGTGTTTTTTCTCTCCTAATGTAGTTATGGCTAGTATGCCCGAGAAGTGTTTAGTTCACATTTTAATTCATTTTCCTTCCTAGCCACCTAGTTATCCTTCTTCACATCTGCTTTTTTTCTTTAATATTTAGAGCTGAACTCCTTTAGTCTATTAAAACCTTTCTCATAAAAGAAAAAGAAAAATATTCTTTTAGCACTTTTCATAGAATTATAAGAGTTAGGGTTGGAAAGGACCTTAAGATCATCTAGTTCCAACCCCCCTGCCATGGGCAGGGACACCTCCCACTAAACCATGTCACCCAAGGCTCTGTCCGACCTGGCCTTGAAGACTGCCAGAGATGAAGCATTTACCACTTCTTTGGGCAACCTGTTCCAGTGCCTCACTACCCTCACAGTAAAGAACTTCTTCCTTATGTCTAACCTGAACTTCCCCTGTTTAAGTTGTAACCCATTACCCCTTGTCCTATCACTACAGTCCCTGATGAAGAGTCCCTCTCCAGCACCCTTGTAGGCCCCCTACAGATACTGGAAGGTCTCTGACATCCAGTATTTTCAGATATGAGGTCTCCACGCAGCCTTCTCTTCTCCAGGCTGAACAGCCCCAACTTTCTCAGCCTGACTTCATACCAGTTTCATATAACTTGCAAATATATACAACTTGTATATACAATTGTAAACAGCCTGTTTCCTTCTGCTGTCAAATCTAATGCATTTCATAAACCAAACATTCAGAACTCATTATCAAACATAAAATTTGTGACCTAGTCAACAAGAACTATTAGTAGTAGCAGCACTTTTACCTTTTTTTTTTTTTTTCTTTTTTGTGGAAAGTAACATTCCTTTTAAATTATCAGATTGCAGCCACTTTTGTTTACAATAGAACTATACTGAAGAAATTAAACTTCACAATTAACAACTGAAAAAGAAGAACAGTTTAAACTGCAAAATAAGCAAGTCAAATCTCCCCTAATTAATTTCATCATTACTTTTTTTTGAAAAAAAAATGTGCAGTTTAGCTGCACAGGGAAGATGTCACTTATATATGCTAAATTTAATTGGAACAAACAATTATAGTGAAATATTAATCATTATGCACTGAAGATCCATTTAAAATGTATTTAGTCTGAATTAAAGACAGCCTGTTTCCTGCATTACTGTGAACTTTAACCTTACTAAGGTGTATTTCCTATGAATATATGTAGAATAATTGTATCTATTCTAAAACTATAGATAGCTTGAATATAAAATGTCATATAACTAGGTTATTTTATATGAAAATTGTCACTGTAAGAGTGTGTACACATCCTGGAAGAAACATTAGGATAGAGTTTTCAGAGCTCCTCGTATGTGCTGTTAGTATCCATTGTCAAGTTTAGTCCTATGTCAGTTTTTACCATTGACTTCAATGGAAGCAGAATTTCTCAGTGCCAAAAGCTTCTAAACAATCACAGTCTAGGACTGGGGGGGGGGGGGGGAGTAATAGTAATGATTACATCGATCAATTTCTATCTAAATGTCCTCCATTTTTAAATTTAAATGAAGATGGATTTCTTGTTCTAGATGGCTTAGACAACTATTAATTATATGTGCACATAATATCTAATTATCTTGAGTAAGTATGGCAATTTTCTTGAATTGGAGATGGATTATTTCATTCAGATTCCAGAAATTTGACTTTATGATGTTTGGCAGCTCATAATTAGCTTTAAATTGCTAGCTACTGTGTTGGTATTAGGATTTTTTTAAATGCTTAGAAATCCTACAAATTTAGAAGCCTCTTGTGGTACAGATCTCCTCCTGAAAGATGTTCTTCCTCCATGTGAAGTCTGAAGCTATAAAGATCACTAGTAAATTCTTCCAAACTCCTGACTGCCTCAGCTTGTGGCCTTTTAAGCTATTATTCTGAAGCATTCATTCTCTGGGTTCATGCTTAATAAAATTAGAAATATTCAAATGCCATAGAATCATAGAATAGTTAGGGTTGGAAAGGACCTAAATATCATCTAGTTCTAACCCCCCTGCCATGAGCAGGGACACCTCCCACTAAACCATGTCACCCAAGGCTCTGTCCAACCTGGCCTTGAAGACTGCCAGAGATGGAGCATATAAGTTTGAAACCGTTACCCCTTGTCCTACCATTACACTCCCTAAAATAGGCCCAAAGCAAGTGCATGTGTTGTAAATATGGACTACAGACAGTAGACTTTCATCTGAGCATAACATCTCTTCTCCTTTTATCTTAACATGCATGGAAATACAAATGGCGCTTGTCTGTACATATAGAGAATACCAACACTGTCTATGAGCTAACAGTTTCCCACACTTAACAAAGTTTTAACACAGTGTAACACTTTTACACAGTTTAACACCTCTACGAGGTCAAATTCATAGATGATATTTGTATCTGTGCATCCACTTTTGCTTTGAAGCATTCTGAGATATACATGTATTTTACAGTCTTTTAACTATGGCCATGGTAAAGTGCCTGCTCTAAAGCCTGAGCCTAAACTGATATGAACTGCTAACTTTGAGGCAATGAACAACTTAACAGGCTCCTCCAGTTTGTCATTGCATGGGAATAAATAAACACAGCGTTCAGTTTGCTTTTAAAGACTGCCCAGAAATAGGCTCCACTTTGATGTGGAAATGAAGGGTCATTCTTAGAATATTTACCGCTGTGCAATAATCCAAGAAGGGGAAGTGAGAAGAGGGAGAATGGGAGAGCGATTAGTCTGAGAATTTACTGTTACCTGAGTTCAGCTCTCCACCTTTGGCAAGCAATTACAGCATTTTATAATTTCCTCACCTAAAGTAGCATAGGGTAACTACACAAATATCGTGCAATGTTTCCCTATTAAGGCAAAACTTTTAGAGGTACTAGGTTGGCATGAGGTTCAATATAAATGGTTACCCCAGCATGTATTATCTCTGTAATCAAAGCAAGAGGGCTTTGCTAACTTTTCCTCTGAAGCTGCCTTACTCCTTAATGTTCCAGATGCCTGCCAGTGTTTGTCTTTTTTATGAGGAGATCTGGCTAAATGTTTCTGCATGGGAATTGGTGTTTGCATTCAAGGTATGAGTGTGAAAAATGTGTGCATGTGAACGGAAGAAAGGGGAGTGGAAAGGGCTAAAACGCCTTTAAGCTATTTTCTGAGAAAGCTTTGGAGTTCAGACTTTTTGTCAGGTGGATTTGACAAGAGTCAGGACTCCCTGGATGGATAAAAGGGGAGAGAAGAAAATAGCAAGACCAAGGCAATTTAAGATACTATCCAGTGTGTCTTAGTGCTAGATATCATTCAAAGGACATGTTTAATTTAAGCAATGGTTCTATGGAGTGTATTAACCTTTCTACCCTCCCTACCCTCATGCTGAGCAGTAACTCTCTTTTCTTTTTTTTCTTTTTTTTTTTTTTAAATACCTTACTCTACTGCACCATTTTAAATCTTCTCTTTGAAGATGTATCCCAGAAGTTATCTTATTGTAATCACGTTAATCCACCTGCTCTGTCCCCCAGTAAGGAAGGTAAATCTAAATTGTAAATGGAGTTAATATGAAAAAAAACAGGGAGGTGGGAGAATGGCAAGGTAGCAGCAGGAGTCAGCTTGGCTGGCAGCAAAATGGATAAAAATTATGTAGTTAGCAGGCCAAAATGAAGGGAACCTGTGGGTATGTGGGTCAAATATTCTGCCAGTGTCAATATCCCAGGTGTTCTGACTTTGGTAAATCTGTGCCCACTTATTTCAGCAGGAAAGTTAGCAGTGCTTTCTAGTACTAGTTAATTATAGCTGGTATCTTAGGTTCCTATCCATGCACAGGAATGACCTGTGTTTTATATTATCTTCTTTTCTTGTCTGGTCTCTGACCTGATTTTTGTAATGTCACCTGAAATGTTTGGAGTCTTTATCTAGTATGTTGGGCATCTCTGGCTTGCACATGGCTAAAAAACTCCTCTCATTCACTATTTGAGTTTGATAAAACATTTTTTGCCATGCTGTGTTGACACATGGGAAGGCTATACTCATGGCATGATACATGGTATTTTGCTAATAGTGTCAGAAGCTGATAGATGTTCTCATCTATTTCATGTGCATAAGGCATCAGTGCACAGCATTACAGTTTGTATTAACAGATATTAGAATTTGGTAATTAAAGTCAACCTGGACTCTTCCATCAGCAAATGTCCAGGCCATTGCTTAAGAACTGCGTTATACACTTTCTGTATAGCTTTCAGTACTTTCAAAATCAAGGATATTTGGAGACAGAAAGAGTATATTTGACAGCACTTAATAGCATTAATATTATTTGTTAGCACTATCTGGATTTTAGTTGCATGCATCTGTCCAGTTGCTTATGAACTTGGGTGTACTTTAAACATCTACAGCATCCTAGGTCAAGTATTTGTATTGATGTCAATACCTACTGTGAGGTTGCGTCTGTGAAGTCTGACTCTGGGTCAGATGTTTGAATGAATTTAAAAAATAGTACTTGGACCTCCTTTGGCTTAGAGGTTTGACAGTGTTAGCTTATGACACCAGAGCAGTCCTTCCCACAGGGATGACATACACATCAGTAAGTACCTTTGTGTGTTACAACAGTTACAAGTGAACAACTGCAGTTGTTTTCAGGATTTGAAAGAATCTATACATATTGATCTTCACAGCTATTCTTTTTAATTCTTAAAAAGTAAAAAAGAAGCTAGAAAATCGATAACTGAATCATTATTTCTGAGTTTATAGTATGGATGGCAATGTTTAATTGCATCAGAACTCACAGTTTGGAATAACTTATCCTAATGCATGTTAAGAACTAGTATAATAGTTTCAAATTTGGAGCAACTACAGTTCCTTCTGACTTTGTGTAATAAATAAGTTCAGGCACTTCCCCTCAGAAAATGTGGTCCATGAGAATTTTTTAATGGTCTCCACCACCCAGTCCTTTCTATATGATGAATAGGCTGCAAGATCTCAGCTAGTTTGCAGAAAAACCACAGATGAAAAACACTGACAGCCACTGACCAAAAAAAAAGAACAAGCTGTATAATTTACTGTGGGTCACCCATTTTGAATGTTATAAAGTTATATCTAAAACTGTCACTTTCACAGACTAAGTGACCTCTTGTGATAGTAAAGGTTATGAAATAAAGAAACATATTTTACAACTCATTAATCTTTAGACAAATGGTCAGAAGGCTTTCTGACTGCTATTTGCAGGTACCAAAAAGTGTGAGACAAAACACACCTGTGAAAGTTTGTGGGGAAAATAAGTCAGCATTTTGGAAAAAAAGACTTTGCATATTCTTTCTGGGATGAAGTGACTTTGATCTTTAAATACTTACAAATGAATCCAAATAGAGTTTGGGGCTTTCTGAAGTTTGCATAAGTGATTTGCATTTCAAAAGACCCTGCAGTAAACGATTAAGGTCCCAAAAGTCATCTAAGCAGATGATTAACTTGAGAAATCCTTTGTTAATAATTAGTGGGGATGACTCCTGAGTGAAATTACGGGGGGGGGGGGGGGGGGGGCAATATTTAACAGCATTACAAAAATGTACCTTGGTTTTCTGTGAACTCCCTAGAGACACAAATCCATAAGGAATATATTTATTTTTTTATAAACTCAATACAGTATGGATCAAAATTCTTAAACACTAGGAAACAAGACCAAAACCTCTGTTGCTGTCTGAGATCACCATCTGAACATGAGTAAATAAGCAACATATGAGTGGATATGGCTTGAATACATGAAACTGCATTTCTATGGAACAGAGTGAATATTTAAAAAATCAACATAAATAAAGGCAAAACAAAGTCAATCACCACCCAATAGTACTGCACCCAAAGGAATATCAGTCTTTTTCCACATTCCTAGCCTCAGGACTGCAGATGGGGTGAGACTGCTGAATGTCATCTAGACCAGTTCCCTTATTCAAAGCAGTTCCCATTACATAGGGGTGTTTAGTGCCTTTTCTGTGCAAGTTATGGACATCTGCAAGGATTAAGATTTCACAGCCTCACAGGGCAACTTGTGTCAGTGTCTGACCACTCACAGGGCGGGGAAAAAAAAAAATAATCCTTACATCTGAGAAATTTCTTGTGCTGTAACTTGTCTCTGTTGCCTTTTGTCCTAGCACTATGGAAATCTGGCTCTGTCTGGCTAGAGCCAGTCTGGCTCCATCTTCACTAACGTTTCCATTAGGTAGTTGAAACAGATGTAAGATCTGCTGCTCTCCAGGCTGAACTTGTTCTCTTCTCATGAGCACTCGAGTCATCTGGGTGACATTTCTGAGCCCTGAGTACACCAAGCCCTGCAGTTTCTTTCCTGAGAGTAGCATTTACACTCAGCCTCTCAACCTCAGCACTTGCCTGAGCAATATTGCAGGTATGTTAATAAAGTGGATCAGGATTGTGGCAAAGGCAGACTGGGTTTTGTGTCTCATTTCTTCCTTTATCAAACTGCCTGAGGTATCAACACAAGGCATTAATCTCTTTAAGTCAGTGAATGTGAATCATTATGACATCTCAAAAATCACTTTTATGCTATTTATTGTTATTTCAGCTGAGGTTCTGATCCATCTTTCATTTCCCACTGAGGCAGATGCAGCTCCAGGCCAAACTCTCTCATATGTGCCTCACTGTCTGATAAAAACTGGGAAACAACCCCACTGATTATCTCATTTTTCACATTGCCCTCCCCCCACAGAACCATACTTCTCCATTACTGTGAAAGAGTATTGGAGAAAGAAACATTCTTTTTTTTTATTCTGGATTAGAAATCTAAAACTTAAGCATTAAAATAAATGGCCACCTCACATGGATTAGCATATGTACTACAGTTCTGTAATGCCTTAGAGAGAAAAAGAAGATTGCATGTGAAGTGTGATAGGCTACTCGAGATTTCAAGGGGTCATCTTATCTATCCATCTTTGTTATATCAGGATTAACTCTGCCTAAAGTATTCTGTCAGAAGGCTACATTTCTGGATGTCCTGGTTTCAGCTGGGATAGAGTTAATTTTCTTCCTAGTGCTGGTACAGTGCTGTGCTTTGGCTTTAGTCTGAGAATAATGCTGATAAGGGACCAGGTTAGGAAAGCTAAGGCCCAGTTAGAATTAAACTTAGCTAGAGGTATTAAAGATAACAGGAAGGGATTCTACAGGTACATAGCAAATAAAAAACAGACTAGGGAGAATGTAGGCCCCCTCAGGAAGCTCTCGGGAGAACTGGCTACACAGGATTTGGAGAAGGCTGAGGTTCTGAATGACTTCTTTGTCTCAGTCTTCACTGGCAAAGGCTCTGACCAAACCACCCAAGTCTTGGAAGGTAGATGCAGGGACTGTGAGAATGAAGACCTTGTGCCCACTGTAGGAGAGGAGCTGGTTCGAGACCATCTTAAAAATCTGAACATGCACAAGTCCATGAGACCTGATGAGATCCATCCGTGGGTCCTGAAGGAGATGGCGAATGAAGTTGCGAAGCCACTGGCCATCATATTTGAGAAATCATGGCAGTCAGGTGAAGTTCCCGATGACTGGAAAAAGGGAAATATAACCCCCATTTTCAAGAAGGGGAAAATGGATGAGCAAGGGAATTACAGACCAGTCAGTCTCACCGCTGTGCCTGGCAAAATCTTGGAGCACATTCTCCTCGATGGCATGCAAAGGCACATGAAAAACAACAAGGTGCTTGGTGACAGCCAGCATGGCTTCACTAAGGGGAAATCCTGCCTGACCAATTTGGTGGCCTTTTATGATGGGGCTACAGAACTGATGGACAGGGGTAGAGCTGTTGAGGTCATCTACCTGGACTTGTGTAAAGCGTTCGACACTGTCCCACACAACATCCTTGTCTCTAAATTGGAGAGACATCAATTTGATGGATGGACCACTCGGTGGATAGAGAACTGTCTGGATGGCTGCACACAAAGAGTTGTGGTCAATGGCTCAATGTCCAGCTGGAGACCAGGAACGAGTGGTGTCCCTCAGGGATCGGTGTTGGGACCGGTCTTGTTCAACATCTTCATCCCTGACATGGGCAGTGGGACTGAGTGCGCCCTCAGCAAGTTTGCCGATGACACCAAGCTGTGTGGTTCGGTTGATACGCTGGAGGGAAGGAATGCCATCCAGAGGGACCTCGACACGCTTGTGAGGTGGGCTGATGCCAACCTCATGAAGTTTAACCATGACAAGTGCAAGGTCCTACACCTGGGTCGGAGCAATCCCAGGCACAGCTACAGGTTGAGCAGAGAAGAGATTCAGAGCAACCCTCAGAGAAGGACTTGTGGGTGTTGGTTGATGAGAAACTTAACATGAGCCAGCTGCAGTGTGCGCTCGCAGCCCAGAAAGCCAACCGTATCCTGGGCTGCATCAAAAGGAACGTGACCAGCAGGTCGAAGGAGGTGATTCTGCCCCTCTACTCTGCTCTTGTGAGACCTCACTTTGAGTATTGTGTACAGTTCGGGTGTCCTCAGCATATAAAAGGACATGGAGCTGTTGGAACAAGTCCAGAGGAGGCCACGAGGATGATCAGGGGAGTGGAGCACCTCCCGTATGAAGACAGGCTGAGGAAGTTGGGGCTGTTCAGCCTGGAGAAGAGAAGGCTGCGTGGAGACCTCATAGCAGCCTTCCAGTATCTGAAGGGGGCCTATAGGGATGCTGGAGAGGGACTCTTCATTAGAGACTGTAGTGATAGGACAAGGGGTAACGGGTTAAAACTTAAACAGGGGAAATTTAGGTTGGATATAAGAAGGAAATTCTTTCCTGTTAGGGTGGTGAGGCACTGGAATGGGTTGCCCAGGGAGGTTGTGAATGCTCCATCCCTGGCAGTGTTCAAGACCAGGTTGGATGAGGCCTTGGGTGATATGATTTAGCGTAAGGTGTCCCTGCCCATGGCAGGGGGGCTGGAACTAGATGATCTTAAGGTCCTTTCCAACCCTAACGATTCTATGATTCTATGATCCTATGATCCTAAGACATGGATGGTTTAGTTGTGGCTCAGTAGCACTTACCCTGATCAAGGACTTCTTAGTTTTCCAGGCTCTGTCAGTGAATTTGGGAGGAAAAAGCCAGGACAACTGACCCAAACTAGCCAAAGGGATATTCCATACCAGAGAATGTCATGCTCAGTATAGAAACTGAGGGAGTTGGTTAGGTGCCACTGATCTCTGCTTAGGGATGGGCTTGGCATGGATCAGCAGGTGATGAGCAGTTCTATTGTGCATCACTTGTCTTTATTGGATTTTATTACTATTTCATTTTTATTCTTATTATCATATTTTACTTTTTTAAATTATTAAACTATTCTTATCTAAACCCATGCATTTTACCTAAACATCTCAGACCCATTTTTTCTAGAGGTATTGGGCACCACTGAAATCTTTCATCAGAAGTTGTCCCCTTCCTGACTCCTTTAAAATGCAATATTGGTGCTGCTTTTGTCTTATTGTCTTGTATCTTCTGAAAGGTACTGCTTTCTCATTTGTGACGTGAGATGAATTCCTGCATCTGCTATGCACTAAAACTTAAATTTCTTGATGATGCATAAGTAGCAGTGCCCTTATGCCAGACTCTCTTGTTAGTTTTCACAGTTGAAAGTCATGTAATTTAGAGGAAAGCTGAAGAAATAGCTTTATGTTGTGTGACTTCTATTAGCTGGTAATTAATATGTATAAAAGCCTTCTGCAGGTGCAACTGGTACTTTAGACTCCATACCTCATTTCCTCATCGGTCTCCCCTTTCTTCTTCCATATTCTCCTTCTCCTTACCAGAGTTTCCTATTTCCCTCTACTCTTCCAAGTCTCAGGGAGATACATGCTCATGGTGATAAATGAACTAGATGGTTGGACTAGATGATCTGTAGAGACCACCTAAACGATCTATAATGATATTTAAAGGTCCCTTACATCTGAAATCATTCTATGCTTCTGTGATTCCTGTATCCATGCTAAGTTAGACAATGCTTTTTCCCCTAACCTTGCACTAATGTCCATTTTTTCTAAACTTTAGAATTCTTATGATTTCCTTGTTGAGTACAGTTGTGAGGAAGACATGCTTAGCCTTCTATGGACACTGTGACTTTTGTAGTGAAGAAGTAAATACTGCAGAACTTCTAGTGCTGCAAATTTTATAGCAGCAGTGCTTCATCAGAAAGGAAACTGCTATCAGAAGGGCTGTTGGACTCCTGAGTGTTGCATTTTTCCCCTCTTAAAGTGACATAATTCTTGATTTTGTGAAAGGGGTTTTCCAAAAAGGCAGAATATATTTTACACAGGAAACTTCTATCCCTGGGAAACCATCCAGAAACCTAAGTGGAACTCTGTTTTGGGGATATTAAAAAAAAAACAACCAAAAACCTCCAAAAAAAATTAGATTTTCAATTGCCTAAGCTAGCTGTACCCACTTTCCAGCCCCACTACTGTACTGTACAATTAATAGCCTTTAAACAGTCCTAACCTCCCTTGCCTGTAGTGAGTTGTCTCCCTGAAACAAACTTTGAAAAAAACCCAAACCCTCTCCATACATTATCTGCTTAACCCTGAAAGAAATTTTCCATTTACATAGTTTTTAAGCTTAGCTTTGTCTATGAGGTTTCCTCAAAATTACATTTGTTCTGCCATGCTGGAAAGCTTTCTATTGTTAGATAAGCAAATATGTGTTAAATATGAAGATATAAAAACTTCTGATATGTTTTCTGCCTGCTTGGTCATTGAAGCTACTGATGTCATTATAACTTTTTCTTCATTTCTGATGTTTGCTGGTTTATTTCCTGTTCTAATTAAGACTTTTCAAATTCAGTGCTTTGCATTTTGAGTGCCTGGTTTCTACTGAAATAAGGGGAATTAGATTACCAATCCCTTGAATGTCAGACAAAAGTAAGTGTTGCATTCTTGGCCCTGTATCCACTGAGGACAGTAGTCAGTATCCTAATCTCCTCTAAGATCTAATGGATTTTTTGCACTGACTTTCTGGTGAACGTCACGTTGCAAGTTGTCTGAGTTGCCAACATGAACATTGAAAGTTATATTATCAGATTAACAAACATATTTATCAGTACCATAATAAAATAATACAGCTACATTAAATTTGTAATTAAAACATGTTAATTTTGCTGGATTTCCTTTAGCAAAGCTGCAGAAAGAAATAATGAAGCTTTAGCAAAGCTAAATGTCAGGTATGACACTTGATGTGTGATGTGAGCAATGCACTTTCTTCATTTTACACTGACTGGTTCAGTATTTAAACTCAAATAATCCCATTTTACATGACCTGCTAATTTTATTTGATAAGTTTTATTTCCACTGGAATAATTTCCCTTGTATTTAAATTTTAAACCATAAATATGATTAAATAGTGAAAAACAATTTTTCTTTCAAAGTATTGTGATGCTGGAAACTGGAGTTATAAGCAACAAAACCCCTAAAAGCTACAAGCAACAGCTAAACCCAACAATCTAAATTTTAAAGCAATATAATCAGAAAAAAAAAGAAAAACAAAAAACAACCTAAAAAAAATAAAGAAACCAACCTTGCAAACAACTGCTGGAGGGGGAAATAAAATTTAAAAAATTAACCAAAACCCTCACATAATAAGTCATGGACTAGATATACTGTATGTATCTACACTAGTTTCCTTTATAGTTGATTAGGTAGACATACCCTCCTTTTGCCTGAATACTTCCCAAAGGATAAGTTTTATGCCAAGATTTTTTAAATTCGCCTGTTAGTATGTGGATGATATGTACAGTTGTTTTGCTCTACTTACAAATTTAACAGAATGAGTGTAAGAGTAGGGGTCATTCCATTAGGTGAAGTTCAGTCAGCCTGTTGTTTCTTTCCTGGATCAAACCCTTTCTCTCTCACCCTCCTCCAACAGTTTAAGAGGTTGTTATAGATGCATACTCATTTTACTTGAAGTCTAGATTATTTCTCTGTGAATTATGTTAAATAACAAGTGTTTATGACTGACAGTATATAAACACTTCTCATTGTCAGCTGCCAATACCTCAGTGCATGCTCTCAGGTCTACCAGTCTTTCTTTTGGAGATCAGCCATTGCCTAAGCAATAGTTTCCAATTGAATTAATTACTGATTAGTATAGCAATATGTTCTGGTTTGTTAAGTTAGCCATCTGCTCTTTCTTTTAAACTTGGTTGTCCTTCCATAGTAAATTATTCAACCCAATACAAGCCATTTAGAAATGCACATCATAATCTCTTTGACCACCAGAGGCGTCACTGAATTACCAGGGATACATTCAAAGCTATGTGATGTTCCCTAGAAAATGTGCCAGTTCTTTGATGGTGCATATGCACCTAAGTGAATCAGCTTAACCTTCTTTCTGAAAAGAGGTTGTCACGTTCTTTTGGAATTCTAGCTAACTTCTTAGAAGTAGTGAATGGTTCTATTTACTGTAGGTTGTGTCTGCAGACCATATTATGTTGCAGTGCTTTCCTGGATTCTTACATGAACGAGAAGCCAGACAAATACATTAATAACAAATCATCCTTTCTAAAGCCAGCTGGATAGTAATTAGATGGTTCCATGCCATTGAAATCTTTCATGCTATGAACAGTGCTATTGTCTGGACTTCTCAGCTGGAAATTTTGCGCCGCTTTCATTTCAATGTTCTGAAAACTCAGTCTCCCTCCAGATTTAGTCTATGTGTGTTAGAAGTATGTTAGACATGATCTTTCTAAGAGAATTTGTCAAATCACTTTTGCCTTTCTAGAGTACTTTTTAATTTGAGGTTTCTCTTAAGATACACATATGTGTGAGCTAGCAGAGGCAGGATACAGGAACAATCAAAAAATCAAGGAAAATATGCAGAGTAAATTTATTTTTGTTACCTCACCAACCAGGGGATCCCCAAAGCAGCACTTGGGCAGAGGCACACAAGCAGGAGTGCAGGCACTGCAGACCTTGGTCCATGCTAGAGGATCACTAAACCTGCTGTTTCTGCCTGTATTCAGGGATTCATGCAGGCTTGACTTATCAGTGTGCTTTGATCTTTCCCACAGCATGGCAGGAATCTCAAGCATGTTCAGTAGGGTGTCTCAAAGTCTGTTACAAGCCTGTGTTATCTAAACACAGATGTTCTACTTGTCCAACAATTAGTTGATACATGATACATGCTTTTTGACAACCCAGCTGAAAGTTACTTGGGTGTGTTTACAGTCCCCCTCACCAGTCTTCTGTTACTTTCCCCAATATATAAACTAGGTGATCATTTTTGTTGAGTCTTAAAAATACTGTGTAATGATTTTTAGTATGAAGAGCCAGTTAGTCACTGGGAAAAGCTTATCATGGTAACACAGTATGCAAGGAAACCCTACAAATACCTCAGCCTTTTCCTCATCCTTGATCACTAGATTTCCCCTAGTATCCAGTAAAGGAAGGAGGCTTTCCTTGGCCCTTCTTTTATCGCTAATATACTGTAAAAAAAATTTTATTATCTTTTGGCAGTGGCCAGATTAAGTTCCAGCTACGCCTTCGCCTTTCTAATTTTCTCCCTGCATAACCTAACAACATCTTTGTACTCTTGATGGGTTGAGAGTCCCTTCTTCCAAGGGTGATAGAAATGCTAGTATGCAACAGCAGATGGAAGAGTCAGATTTTGGTGACATCATTATTAGATCAGAGGAGAGCGTGCTCACAGACCAGCTTTGTGCTGTATGCTGTAAGAATTTTAGCAAAACTCTTCATAAAAAGGCATATACTGCAGCATAATGAAGAGCTGCCTTTTTCTGGTTTGTCTTGTAGAATATGGAAACAATAAACATTCTGTCTTTGCCAGCTACTTCCTACACATGTAATAACCTTCTTTCTAAATTGTATAGCATATAGATTTCAAAGGGTGCCTGAAAGTAGGATGTAATAGAATATTTGTTGGAAAACCAAATAATTGACACCTTGTAGTAAACTGAAAGTGACAATTGTCAGAAAAGAAACATTTGCTCGAATTAAGGCACAACCATAAAACAAACATTCCAAAGAGACTTGAAAGAGCAAGTTTTTGCATCTGATTTTTGCTATTCATGTTATTCAAAGAAAGCCTGAAAGCTAGAGGAATCAAGATCATCTGCTTAAGTATCACAGCAAGGCATATTTAATTATTAAGTATTGCAAGCTTTTCTGTTAAACTGAAATAGATTCTAATTTTACAGTGTGGAACACTGTGCTTTTTTATATAAGATAAATAGGCTGTAATACACTAAATAAGACTTCAAACATTATTTATCATCTTATGTCATAGTAGATAAATTGCTAGTGACCACTTGCTAGAATCTTTGAGCTTATGCAGCACAAATAAGGGAAAACAGAATGAATTTGACTTAGGTCTTTTTTCATTTAGGGAAGGGATAATCTTCAGTACTTGGCTGTGCATTTAAAGAAGGTTTTCCTCAGGCAGCTGGCTATGTAGTGACTGGTATCAAAAGATATTCATACACCTTTCTCTGAAACATCTGTTCAGCTCCTGGCAGAATCAAGATAGGACATTAATTCAATAATAAGCTAATTTAATAGGGGTTTATTGCTGTTTCTCATAAACATCCTTTTCTAAAATTAGCATTTATATATAGCTGCACATGTCATTTTAATGGAAAAATGTTTTAAAGGATGACAACGTGTTCACAGTATCACAGTATGCTAGAGATTGGAAGGGACCTCGAAAGATCATCTAGTCCAATCCCCCTGCCTGAGCAGGAACACCTAGATAATGTTACACAGGAATGTGTCCAGGCGGGTTTTGAATGTCTCCAGGGAAGGAGACTCCACAACCTCCCTGGGCAGCCTGTTCCAGTGTTCCGTCACCCTCACTGAGAAGAAGTTTCTTCTCAAGTTTAAGTGGAACCTCTTGTGTTCCAGTTTGTACCCATTACCCCTTGTCCTATCATTGTTTGCCACTGAGTAGAGCCTGGCTCCATCCTCGTGACACTCCGCCTTTATATATTTATATACACTAATAAGGTCACCCCTCAGTCTCCTCCAAACTATAGAGACCCAGCTCCCTCAGTCTTTCCTCATAAGGGAGATGCTCCACTCCCTTAATAATCTTTGTTGCCCTGCGCTGGACTCTCTCCAGCAGCTCCCTGTCCTTCTTGAACCGAGGGGCCCAGAACTGGATACAATATTCCAGATGGGGTCTCACCAGGACAGAGTAGAGGGGAAGGAGGACCTCTCTCGACCTACTAACCACCCCCTTCTAATACACCCCAGGATGCCATTGGCCTTCTTAGCCACAAGGGCACAGTGTTGGCTCATGGTGATCCTGTCGTCCACTAGGACCCCCAGGTCCCTCTCCCCTACACTGCTCTCTAACAGGTCGTTTCCCAACCTATACTGGAACCTGGGGTTGTTCCTGCCCAGATGCAGGACTCTACACTTTCCCTTGTTATATTTCATCAAGTTATTCCCTGCCCAACTCTCCAGCCTGTCCAGGTCTTGCTGGATGGCAGCACAGCCTTCTGGTGTGTCAGCCACTCCTCCCAGCTTAGTGTCATCAGCAAACTTGCTGATAGTACACTCAATTCCCTCATCTAAATCATTGATGAATATATTAAATAATACCGGTCCCAGTACTGACCCTTGAGGCACTCCACTAGTTACAAGCCTCCAACTAGACTCAGCTCCATAGACTACAACTCTCTGGCTTCTCTCCTTCAGCCAGTTCACAGTCCACCTCACTACCTGATCATCCAGTCCACACTTCCTCAATTTAGCTGCGAGGATGCTGTGGGAGACTGTGTCAAATGCTTTGCTGAAGTCAAGGTAGACCACATCCACCGCTCTGCCATCATCCATCCACCGCGTTATTTCCTCATAAAAGGCTAAGAGATTGGTCAAACATGATTTCCCCTTGGTGAAGCCATGCTGACTGCCCCTCATAACCCTCTTATCCTTGATATACCTTAAGATGGCACCAAGGATAAGGTGTTCCATCACTTTCCCAGGGATGGAGGTGAGGCTGACCGGTCTATAGTTACCCGGGTCCTCCTTCTTGCCCTTTTTGAAGACTGGAGTGACATTTGCTTTCCTCCAGTCCTCAGGCACCTCTCCCGTTTCCCAAGACTTGGTAAAGATGATGGAGAGTGGTCTAGCAATGACTTCCGCCAGTTCCCTCAGCACCCGCGGGTGCATCCCATCTGGACCCATGGATTTATGGATGTCCAGACTGCTCAACTGGTCTCTAACCCATTCCTCATCGACTAAGGCAAACCGCTCCGTCGACCTGACTTCATCTAAGGTCTCAGGGGTACAGGGCTCTTCAGGACTGCCTGCAGCAGAGTAGACAGAGACAAAGAAGGCATTCAGTAACTCTGCCATCTCTGTATCTTCTGTCACCAGGGCACCCATCCCGTTTATCAGTGGGCCTACATTGCCTCTGGTGTTAGTTTTGTCTGCCATGTATTTGAAAAAGCTCTTTTTGCTGTCCTTGACCCTTCTCGACAGGTTTAATTCTAAGGATGCCTTAGTCCTCCTAGCTGCCTTCCTACATCCTCTAGCAGCAGCCTTATATTCCTCCCAAGTGGCCAGCCCCTCCTTCCATGACCTGTAAACTCTCCTCTTCCACTTAAGCATACCCAGCAATTCCCTATTTAGCCACGCAGGTCTCTTGACCCTCTTCCTTGACTTCCTACGTGTCAGGATGCTCCGATCTTGAGCACGGAAAAAGCAATCCTTGAATGTCAACCAACTATCTTGGGCCCCTTTACCTTCAAGCAGCCTTGCCCATGGGATTTCCCCTAGCAATTGATTGAAAAGGCCAAAGTTTGCCCTGCTAAAGTCCAGGGTTGCAATTCTACTTGGTATTCTACTAGTCCTACCACACAAGATCCTGAACTCCACCATCTCGTGGTCGCTGCAACCAAGGCAGCCCTCAACCCTTACTGCTTCAACCAGATCCTCCTTGTTAGTGAGGATGAGATCCAGCAGCGCTCCTCTCCTGGTCGGCTCATCCACCATTTGCAGGAGGAAGTTATCATCCATACACTGGAGGAACCTCCTGGACTGCGGCTGGGTTGCCGAGTGGTCCTTCCAGCAAACATCAGGGAAGTTAAAATCCCCCACGATGACCACGGCCTGTGACTGTGAGGCCGCTCTCAGCTGCCTGTAGAAGGCCTCGTCAACTTCCTCATCCTGATCTGGTGGTCTGTAACAGACACCTACAACAGTATCCCCCCTGCCAGCCTGCCCCTTAATTCTCAACCACAGACTCTCAACTCGCTCGTCATCTGTCCCTGGACAGAACTCGGTGCACTGTAGTTGCTCCCGCACATAAAGAGCAACCCCACCACCCTTCCTGGCTGGCCTGTCTTTCCTGAAAAGGACATAGCCCTCCATGACTATATTCCAGTCATGTGAGCTGTCCCACCACGTCTCTGTAATTGCCACGAGATCATAGTCTCCTGACTTAACACAGGTTTCCAACTCCTCCTGCTTATTTCCCATGCTGCACGCATTGGTGTACAGACATTCCAGGGAGCGAGCTGAGCACACCGATTTCACCCTAGGATTATAGGAGGCCTCCCAGTCTTCATTAATTCTGGAGCGCTGCCCCACTGGGGCAAGCCCAGCTACAGCCCCATCCCCCTTCGAATCTAGTTTAAAGCTCTCCAAATGAGCCCTGCTAATTCGTGCCCCAGCATCCTTTTGCCTCTGTGAGACAAACCTTTCTCACTTGTCATTGTCCAGACTGGTGCCCTATAAAACCAGCTGTTATCAAAGAATCCAAAGCCCTGCCTGTAGCACCAGTCTTGAAGCCAATTGTTTATGAACTGAATCTTCCCATTCCTTCCCACATCATCAGTGGAAGATGGAAGGAGTGAGGAGAAGATCACTTGAGCCCCAGACTCTTTCACCATCCGCCCCAAGGCCCTGCAGGCTTTCTTCATCCCCCTCAGACTGCGGGAAGCAGCTTCCTCCCACCTGTCTGGAAGACCAGCCGCGGGTATTAGTCTGTCGGGTGCACCAGGTTGGGGAGCGCCCTAGTGATATCCCTGATCCGGGCTCCAGGCAGACTACACACTTCCCTATGATGAGGGTCAACTCTGCATATCGGGCCCTCTGTTCCTCTCAGAAGGGAATCCCCTACTACAATGACCCTTCTTTCTTTCTTAACAGAGGCAGTCTTGAGGTGCAAAGTCGACTCCCTTTTCCTATGTGGCCTTGTGGGCTGGCCTTGCCCCACATTCTCACCTACCTCTCCTTCAAGATCCAGGGCCTCAAACCTATTACGGAGGGACACCTGGGGAAGCAGGGCAGGAAGGGGGGAGGGTTTCCCACGACGTCAAACTGGAACTCACTTCCAACCCTCGTCGTCTTTTTGGTCCCCTACCTCTGAGCAACAGCTACAGGGCAGGAGCTGTCTTGGGCCATCCCCCTCTGTGTGAGAAGGCAGGGGGTCCTTCCCCTTTTGGGGGGTATCTCCCTGGAACCGTTCCGACTGGCACGCCAGGGAGTTACTCCACCAGTCGATCTCCCTTTCACACTCCCTGATGGTCCTCAGCGTCTCAACCTCCTCCTTAAGTCTTGCCACCAGGCTAAGCAGATCTTCTACCTGCTCACACCTCACGCAGGTGGAATGCTGTCCTCCCTCCCCCGGCAGCAGCAGGCTCTGGCACTCCCTGCACCCAGAGACCTGAACAGCCACGGTTTGGGAGGGGGTCTCTGTCTGAGTTGCTGCAGTCACCTTACTGCAAGCTCTCTTTCTGGAGGCAACCATATTGGTCCGCAGTCTGGGACACCAGCAACAGGGTCAGCAACACGACCTGGTTGCTCCTCCCTACACCAGGTGGCCACCGACCGGTCGCTGCCCTCTCAAACGCTTTTTCAAGGCAAGCGGCAGGGGAGTGGTCACCGTCACCGTGGGAACGCCCCCCGCCACCACGTCAGCCTCTCTCTCTCGCAAGGGCTGCTGGGGCTTCGGGGATCGGGAGATGTCGGGAATCGCGATGTCTCTGTGCTGTCTCCTCTGATTTTCCTAATCTCCGTTGACCCTCGCGGTCGCTGAAGCGTGCCGGCTGTGGCTCTAGCTAGGCTAGCTCCGATCAGCTGACTGAATGCTAGTAGCGTGTTGATCTAGAGTGATTTACTTCATCATAAAATATTACGTGAATTACCTAGGTCTCTGTAACATCTCAAACTGGAATCTTTCCACTCAGCTCAGGAGTTCAAAATCATGGCTAAAAAGTGTGATATGCACATATTGATAAATTAGTATAATCCATCTGATCTGATCCTGGCTGCCCAATTTGCCACAGTGTAAAAGAAAGCTGTTCCATTCAAATCTCAAAATTACATTTAGGAAATCCCTGGGACCAGGGACACAGCAAGACTTTCCCCACATCAGAGCTTGAGGACACTGGCTTCTCAACTTCTGTGCCCAGAGGCTCCAGTGAGGAGAGTCAAAGTGCAACTCTCCCTGCAGAACTGCCTGAAGATGCACAGTCATTGACTCCTCCCTTGCCTGTGGCCATGCCCCAGGCAGCAGATGATGGTGCTGAAACTGGGTTTGCATGTCTAAGCTTAAATTTCATGACAGTCCTTTCATCTGGCCAAAAGTGATTAACAGTGTTAAGGTATTTGATTTTTGGAACACAATGGATTCAAAAGCCTTTGAGACTCAATATTTTCTGACAAATCTGGGCACTTTCCCTATAAAAACCCTTGTTCTTTAGGTAACCTACATTAAACCCCCAAGAAATGGGGAGCCAAAATACCTCTGCACTCAATTTTAAAATCAGGGATCTCTAATAATACCTGAGCATAGAAGGCATCCTTTCTTTATTAGTGCAGGAAAGAATTCATTGACTTCTTGACAAACTATAGGCAACTCTCTATCTTGCTTTTAGATGACTGAGCACAGTCAATTATAGCTGGCAAATATACTGCAGATTTTCATTTGTACAGTCAGCTGTGCTCCATGTTTTCTTATTTTTGGTGGCATCACTTCTGGGTTCTGAAAACAGTTGGTTTCATCTCAGACAGGGTAAGAAGGAAATATTGAGGCTGAAGCTTTTAAAAACATACATAAAGTAATATACCCGTATATATTTTCCCCATGTGTACTGAGCTCATTTAGGTGAGTTAAACATGTCTGATGTAAGAGAAACATCATTAACCCTCACTATATGGGTTAGCACCATCCCATATATATCCTATTGTCCTCCACTCCTTATTCTTGTGAGGAACTGAAGAGAGAGAAAATGCCTCGCTTAGGTTGATGAGGGACTTCTGCAGCAGAAAATGAAATCAAGAACTGAACACAAGCTGTGACGGTACTTGCAGGTCATGCCTTTCTTCCTGTCAGCCATAGCCCTGAACTGAAACAAGGTAGACCATGCTCTTGTGATGCTGTTCAACTGCAGACATTACATTTAATTTTTCCCAGTCAGTACACCCTTTACAAGATATTGCACTGATTAGCTATGTTTTTGTAATAACGATTTTCTAAAAGGGATTAGGTGTATTTGGCAAGGGGTTGGTGGGGGTAAGGGGACAACACACACTGCATGTTATCTGGTTATTTGGTCTACAAGGCTAAAGCAAAGCTGGTCCAAGATAAAACTCTGAAATGCATATGTTGGGGACCTTGAGTCATCACCATCATCTAGTGATTTTTGTATAGATTAATGTAGACATAGACAGAAAGGTGAAGGCACAGTGCAGGGATTTGGAATGGGGAACTGTCTTTTTTTTTCTTTCCTTTTTTTTTTTTTTTTTTTTTTTTATTTTAACATGATCCCTTCCACATGGGTTGTGTTGGAAAGCACGTACCAAGATCTGCTGTAGAACATGATTTTTCCTTTCAATAGCACCTGTAAATCACCAGCAAGGCAGTAGGCTGCATGGGCATTAAATAAGAGAAAGATTTCTCCTAAAAAATATGCTAAAATGTTTGCAGGAGACTGCTGAGTACTTCTGGAACTTTCCTACTTTCTAAATGTTTTCAATTAAAACTCTGACTACAGTCAATGATAGCAGAAATGTGTTCTATTATGATTAAATCCTGGAGAAAAAATAAATGGTTTACCTTGTAACCTATTTAATCTTTATAAAAGCAAATACTGTTGTTCACTCTTTTAATTGGTAAGTACTTATAAAGTTGTTTGCTTGGTTTGGTTTAAAGTACATATGCTAATGTGTCTATTACAATAAAACAGATGCACTAAGAATGAAATATCAATTTACTTTATATTTTTTCTCATAAAAAATACTCTCTCTTCTTGCTTTAATAATAGGTTATAGTCCTCAAAATTGCCTGGAAAAATATATCTATGGCTCAAAAGTTATTTTAGTAAATATTTTTCTCTGTTTAATTCTCTCCATTTGCATGTGTTACAGTCCTCAGTTGTTGCACACTAGCACATTTTTTTATCCCTCTTACAAGTTGTTTTTGGGGGGTTTGTTGTTGGGTTTTTTTTTTTTTTGTTTGTTTGTTTTTTTGTTGTTGCTTTTTTTTTTTTTTTTTCACCCAGCACTATAAGAGTAGAAATATCTCTCTTTTTCATTTTTTTAAATTGTTTGGATTGAATTGAAAGTACTTCTGAGTAGTATGGGGACATGAGTGATTGGCATGGGCAGCAAGCCAGGGATGGTCTTTGCTGATAAAAGAGTAAATGCGAAACAGAAACATTTAGAAATCTGTCTGTTTCCCGAATCAGAATAGCTATTCATGGCCCACCCTCCTGCCAGCCTTGAAACTGTCAGCGTTAACATGTTGGCATTTTGATTCTTTTAAGTGAACTGACAGAATAATAGAAAGCAGGCAAGATCTGAGTTCTGCATTCACTCTTGCGCTAAGAGGCCAGTAAGTATTACCCATTTATCACCAAGGTGCTCAGTTTCAGACCACTACCAACCCAGAAAGTTGAATGTTCTGCAGGGACACAGGAGTTATTTGTCTTTAAAACAGACCTATCTGTGCTGGTTTTGGCTGGGACAGATTTTTCTTCATAGTAGCTAGCATGGGGCCATGTTTTGGATTTGTGCTGAAAACAGTGCTGATAATACAAGGATATTTTTGTTACTGATACGCAGTGCTTACACAGGGTCAAGGCCTTTTCCACCTCTCACACCATCTCACCAACAAAAAGGTTGAGGGTTCACAAGCAGCCGGTAGGGGACACAGCCTGGACAGCTGACCACAACTGACCCAGGGGATATTCCATACCCTATGGTGTCATGCTCAGTATATAAAGCAAATGGAAGAAGAAGAGAGAAGGGGACATTTGGAGTGATGGTGGTGTTTTCTCAAGTCACCATTACGTGCAATGGAGCCCTGCTCTTCTGGAGATGGCTGAATACCTGTCGGCTGATGGGAAATAGTGAAGAAATTCCTTGGTTTTCCTTGTGTGCGCACCTTTTGCTTTTCTTATTAAACTGCTTTTATATCAACCCACTAGTATTCTCACTTTTACTCTTCTGATTCTCTCCCCAGTTCCACTGGAGGGGAGCGAGCAGGCGCCTGTATGGTTCTTAGCTGCCAGCTGGCATGAAACCACGATACTATCTCAGTCATTTCTACCTTGGGCTTCATTAAGACTGCAAGTTGACTAAAGAAGGTGAAGACTGGCAAGAGACTTTCCTCCTATTTTCCAGCTGTAAGTTCCTACCAATGTGTACTGTGTAATACTGCCAACATTCCTTCATGGAATCACCTGTTTTTTCTGCATGTTTAGTGGCCATTCTTAGCCTCATTAAAATTTCTGCCAGGGTTGTAAGTGATGATTCCTAATGACATGTTTGGTCAATGCACCTCAGTTGGCATTGACTCACAGTGGCTGAAAAAAGGAAGGTCAAATTTTTTAGCAAAGAAGAGTATGGAAGAACTGTTGTTCAGTACACTGTTTTAAAATGCTTATATTTGGATTTGAATGAGTTTAACAGGCCTTTGAGCTTATGCCTGATTTTTCTTTATACCACTAATTTGTGCATAGAATCATAGAACAGAATCATAGAATAGTTACGGTTGTGTGATTATTTTTTCCTACGGTATGATCTTAATAAGTTTCACTGAAAATGATCCTATTATTCACATGAGCTTTGCATGGTGATTGCTGCTGGGTCATTGCTGAAATATAATAAATTAGAAATATTTATTTCTAATTTCTAGTGTGTTACCACTACTCCTACAAGCCCCAGTTATGAACTCAGGTGACCCTGCTGTGCTATTGTACAAATATAGGTAGACAGGGCCTCCTGTGAAGACCTTATTAACACAAGCAATATAAATATCATATATCTAAAAAAGGAAACAAAAGATTCTATGAATTGAGTAACAATCGAAAGGGTCTTCCTCTATTGATTTTATTCTGCTTCTAAACAAAAGTAGTTTTTCTTAAGAAAAGAAAAATTCTGCTCATTTGTTCCCTCACGTTCATCTTGTTTTCCTGTAAATTGGCTGCTAGTACACATACAGCTAGTTTAAAATGACTTTCTAGAACACTGGGTTTTCAAGCCTCCCAGGATCAATTTCTGTATTTACTTCCTGATGTTTCCAGTTTCCATGCTTCTATTGTAAATTTTGTAATACTTGGCATTGTTGTAAAGTAGAACCTTTGAATGTGATGGCTGCAGAAGCATTATAATATTCTTTCCTTAAAATGTATCTGAGCAGGAGATATATGCCACCTTCTCACAGTAGCAAAATTAAGTAAACTCTAGTCATGTTTCCAGTTTCAAAGTCTCAGAACACAAAAAGGCAAATGGCAAAAAAAATATGCTGCTTAATTAAAGTATCATACTTCTACAGGCTAGCTTGGGATTTTATGAGGCCATGTGTTATGGACTCCAGTATTCCCAGTGCTTCAGAAGAGCAAAGTTGCTCATGTGTTTAAACCAGGTATTCAATAGTACTAAAAAAGTAGCTCACTGGAAGGCAGTTGAATAATCCTATTTCAGGTTTACATCATTTGCTTAAGTGATAATGAAGTTCTACTTGCATCAGGCTTACAAAGGCATTCAGGTTTTTTGTCTTAAGTGCAGTTAAAGGCTTCATCAAATGCTTTAGACCATGTGATTTTATCAGATGAGGAAGGTGGCTGACATAGCCTGATCAGCCAAATGGGGCCAGACGGGATTAGTTGTTGAAACTGCAGAGACTTCTCCACCTATAGGTTCAAGAAAGCAGTATAGGAAAGTGCAACTGAAGTGATACAATGTGGGGCGAGGGGGAATTCAGAGACTAATGGAAGTACAGGTCTCAAAAGCCTGGTTTATCAAGACCGTAAATGAAAGCAACAGAAGTGTTTGTTTGAACACTGATTAATACAGTACCTATGAAAAGAAACATGATAGTTGGCAATGTACTCCTGGAGATGTGCATTTTTTGTAGAGTTGAATGTTTTCAAGATATGCCAGTAAAATATATTATAAGAGAGGGGGCTGAAGAACAGCTATCCATAAATATGCAAACTTACTCAACACTTCTAAAATTATTTTTAAAAGCAGTATTTTACATTTTCGTTGAATATTATACAGTTGTATGCTACAACGTCCATTTTAGCATATATTACTTTATTTTAATATATGGCTTTGCTAGGATGTGAATTGCATAATGAATTTACTTATGTCTGAACAGTTTCCCATTTTAAGGCAGTTGTCTGATAGGTAGCATTTTTAACCCAGCTTGTTTGTTTGTTTGCTCATAACTGGTTTATCTCACACCTCTTTGATTCCCGCTTAAAATAAATAAAAGAAGGGGGGAGGGGGAGCCCTCTCTTTTTCTTTTTTCCCTTCTTGAAAAGGATAAAACAGAACAAATTGAAATTAGTGGAGTTTAATGATTTCACTGCGTCCATGGCTTCTGAGTAAGCTTTCAGACAAAATATTGGGCCATGTTTATTCCTTTCTACTTGGTTTGTGCCTGTGTGCAAGTGACTCAGAAGTGGAGGCTCAGGCCAGACATGGTTTGCATATTCATGTCTATTCTAGAGAGAGGTGAATAGACAGCCTCCTGATGGACTGCCTGCAGGAGTTCAGAACCTCAGTTTAATGTGTTTGGCATACAGCTACATTAGAAACAATAGTCTGTTAAGACACAAATCAGCAGATGAGGAGGGAAAACTAAACTAAAACCTCTTCCCCCTCACTTACTCTCTTTCTTAATGCTACAAACGGCAATTACTCAAAAGAAGTCAAAGAAATATTTGTCGCCATTGAAAGACAATCTGCATAGCACAGAAATGGTGATGCTTTGCCTGGGTTTCCTGCTCTTGGTATTGTACCCAGATAATTAATTCCTAATAAGGCCTGTAAGGGCCCTGAGGCTCTAATAGGCCTTTTTGACCCTGACCAATCTTATCCACACCCCTCACCCTGCTCATGGGCCAAGGAGTAGCATTTCAGCTAGCCCAGGGCTATCGGTCTTGCTGTGGCGATTCCATAGGATGCTGGTTCTCATCTTCTCTGTCATGTTTCTATGGGTTTGTTAGTTTTGGTTGTTGGGTTTTTTTATGTTTTTTGGTTGGGTTTTTTTGTTTGTTTGCTTGGTTTGGTCTGGTTTTTGGTTTTGTGGGATTGGGGGGTGTATTGTTTTTGTTTTTTTTTTTGGTTGGTGGGGTTTTGTTTGGTTGTTTTTTTTTTTTCCTTAAAAAAACCCTTTGTAATTCTGGTCCAAAGACCACAGAAAAGATTCATTCCACAGACTGTGACTTTGTCAGGTTCTCTATGTGTTGCCCCAAAATCAAGGTCCATTGCATGGTGTGCAGTAGACAATTTACACACAGAGGTATTTGTTTTTTTCAATGTTTGCACAAAAAAAGGGTACTAGGTGTTATCCCACAAAGTTAGCAATGAAATTCACATATTTATATAACTCAGTTCAGCTTAGCAACTCCCCATAACCCACTATTTACCGATCTGTCAATTAATTTATGTCAGATTACATAATTTCTTACTATGCATGCTCACGGAAGGGTCTTTTGACCTGTAGGCATGATTTTTAACATTATAATGAGGATATAATGAGGACAGTTCATCTAAAGGACACCCCAATCATGTCTTCCTGACACATCAAAGTCACGTCTTGAGGACATGAATGGGTTTTCAGGATGTACCAGACTTCAAGGACAGTCTTTTCTGATAAGACATTCCTTAGCCCTGTTTCTTAGCCTGCCTACACAAGGCCTTTTACCCAGCTATCAATGCTCTTCATTAGTCAGCCTTGCCCCCAGGTCATCCTGACCTTTTAGAAGGCCCTTGAATATGCCCAGACTTTTCCATAGTAACACAAGTTCCAGTTTTAATTATGTGCTACATAACACAAGTTCCATTTTTTTCTTAACTATATACCTACAACAGGTGTTTTAACTTGTACTCTTCACAATTACAGCTTTGATTGCAGGGAGCTTTTGCTCACACTCCAGAGTAACCCCTGGGAAAATGGTTGCTCTCGCGCTGTTTGCTCTGGTATAACAAGTGCGGGTCTCTGTAGAGATGGCAGGAGAGTTAAGACAGATTTTCCCCGTTGAACAGAGCCTGCATATGAAGGGAAATAGTATAATTGTTTGGTTTTGGGCTGTGCTGAAAATCTTGAAAAACAGTAAATGGGACTGTAAAAAAAAAAGTCAAAGTAGAAAAAGAATGGAGAATGGGCTGGCTTTCAGAAACCAGGAAAGGAAGAAGTGAAGTTTGTCTAGTGGTGGTAGTGAAGTCAAAAACCTGAATATCCTTATTCTTTCTGAGCATCCTATGCAGTACTTGGTGTAAAGGCCACCTTCTAGTACTGACTGCAGCAAGGAAAAATTGATCAGTCTGCAGGTTTATATCAAATGAGAATTCAAGATGTCTGGTTTTGGTTTTTATTATGTTATTAACAAGCAGTAAGTAGACTATTAGGATCAGTGTTAGCAGTACAACAGATAGAACATGATACCAGATACTTATGAAATGAAAATGTGCACCTAAAAATTCCTAAACACCCTACTGTGATCCCAAGAATTTCTAACCCTGGATGTGTGTGTGCACACAAGTGCACATACATCAGGCCAAAGCAGCACACATCCCCTCTCCCAGCACTGCAGGTTCCCCTCCATGAACACCCTGTGTGGGAGATGCGGGCGCTCCAGCCACATGTGGACCCTTGTTACTCCTCAACACCATGCTGACCCACATGCCTGTGACAAAGTCCTCCAGGAGTCCTACCTGCACACCTAACATGGGTGCTTATGTACAGCTGATGAGTATAAGAAATGTTTTTTTAGGCAGGACAGGGCAGTTTCAGCAAGGAGTTTTGATGTATGTGTTTATGCAGTGGAAGAAGCAAGTAAGAGTTGTCACACATGAACTGAATTTAACCTTTCTTGCTTGACTGTGAGCCAATCTTAACTTGAGCAGTTCCTAGCATTAAAGAGCTTGACTTCACAGCCGTAATGTTCTTTTAATGTGGGCCTGTGAATGAATAATAAGTGACTGTATTCTTTTTGCTTGTTACTACCATTCTTTTTTATGTGAAAGCCTCCTAATTGTACCTTAGAGGAGGACCATATTTCCTGCTAGTTTTGGAAAGGCCTTAAAGAAGTGGGTAGCTAAGAACAAAAGTCACTTAATGCATTAGCTGAGTCTAAATAATGAACTCCAAATCTCCCAATTTTGTGCAACTAACGGAGATTTCTGTCAGAGATTTCTTTGAAGATTACAGATGAATACTACACATATTCTCTGGAGTAGGCTTGATTTTTTTTTTCAGGGAAGCATTCTTTTTTGTTTTCTTCTAGGCAGTAATTTCTCACATGTTGCCTTTAGGAATTCAGCTATGCTTTTCCCTGTTTTCTTTTGAATTGACGAAGCAACTATCTCCAGACAAGCTGCGTTCCGCAGCAGCGCAGGGCTCATGGTGGAAAGGGCATACAGGTGGTTTTCCTGAACCAGGGAAACCCACGGTACCACCAAGACTCACTGGGAGCTGGCAGGACCCACTAGAGCAGCTGACATGGCACAGGCAGAGTCAGGAGTATTGGAGTCTACCACACACTCCCAAAAAAGGGCAGCCCTGACAGAATTAAATCTGGACAAGGACATTAACGGCAGCAAGAATAGCTTCTGTAGGTACATCACATATAAAATGAAGACAAGGGAAAATGTGGGCACTCTCTGGAACGAAGCGGGAGACCTGATTACATGGAACCTGGAAAAAAACACTGTAATTATGACTTTTTTGCGTCAGTCTTCACTGGCAAGAGCTCCAGACACACTGCTCAGGTCGCAGAAGGCAAAGGCAGGGATGGGAAGAATGAAGGCCTGCCTGATGTAGGAGAAGATCAGGTTCAAGACCATCTGTGAAACCTGAAAGGGCACAAGTCCATGGGACCTGACAAGATGCCACTGCGAGTCCTGAGGAAATTGGTGGATGAAGTTGCCGAGACGTTATTCCTCATATTTGATAAATCTTGGCAGTCCGGTGAATTCCCTGCACACTGGAAAAGGGGAAATATAACCCCCATTTTTAAAAAAGAAAAATGTCTTTAAACTTTCACAGAGGAGATTTAACTAGCGTATTTGGAAAAAATCCGTCACTACGAGGGTGGTGAGACACTGCCACAGGTTGCCCAGAGAAGCTGTGGCTGCTTCCCTTCTGGAAGTATTCAAGACCATGTTGGACGACGCGTTGAGAGGAGGAGGAGAGCTTCCTCCGCGAGAGACTGCCTCCAACCACGACCGGTCCCGCCCGGGGAAGCTGGCTCTTTTCAGCCGGCCCCACAGAACGCCCGCTTTCCTTCACAGGCAGCAGCCGGAAACCAACACCCCTGCCGGCCTACAACTCCCGATATCCCCCGCGCGGGCCTGCCGCCGGGTCCGGTTTTCCCCGGCGGCAGTGCCCGCTGGGAGCTGTAGTTCCTCGCGGTTATCCCACGGCTGAAGCTGCTAGAGGTCGCTGCCCGGCGGGCGGAACTGGACATCTTACGAGGCAGCGATGGCTTTTTCTCTGTAATTTTAATATAGGGACAAAAGGGGCAAATGGCATAGAAAATCAAAGTTTATGTCTGCATGACACAACATGAAATACAGTTAGTTGTGCGTCGAAAGCAGAAACTTCAGCAGAAACATGCAGGTCTTTCTGCTGGGAAAATTTTACCACTTCAAAATTGTAAAAACCTGGTGAATTCTTTACAGATGGGTCTAATTGTGATAAAATTGATACAGAGATTTCGGGAAATACTGATTTTTGTAAAGATTTTATTTCTAGAAGGTAGTAGACTTACAGAAAGGAGTTTCCTCAGGTAAAGGGGTCTGAATTAACAACAGATTTTGGTTGGGGGTGCGCAATGGCAACTGGCCAGGTGCTCCTGGCTCAAGGTCTTATGTTTTGATTTTCTTGGTAGAGCCTAGATCTGGCCAGATACGTTGACAATTCAGGTTCTGAATCATGGACAGCCCACACAGGAGAAAGCTGACAGCACCATCTTAGAGCAGAAAGAGAACTCAAGATCCTGTCAAGTCATCATCAGGGAACATTAAAGAGAAACTGTGATTACAATATAATGAGAAATGCAGTTTACCATACAAAACTAATTTCTGGTTTGGCGACTCTCCACTGGCAGCTTTTGGGTTACATCGGCTAACGGAATATGGAAAGAAGTGTGATTAAATTGCTGGAAATTGGTATGGGCCTGCAGTTGTTGCACACAGAAAAGCTGTTGAAGAAGGAAGAGAGTATCATCTACAAGGGGTAACAATCTATGTTGCTCAGGATTGTACAGTCTACAGTTCAGATGTTATTGACAGACAGACAGTGTTCTTTCATTGATTCTGGAAAAGCAGACAAAAAAGCTGTATTTATATTGGTTCCCGTGAGACTCGGTGGAGGCAGAACAAACATGGACTACTTAAAGTTTGTAAAGGGAATTTTAAGCCTTGTGTATTGTGTTAGTATTATTGGTAGTAAACCCAAGCAGTCGTATTACTTTGCTGGATTTCAAGATGACAGTTTGATTTACATGGATCTTCATTACTGCCAATCATTTGTAGATGTCAGCATTAGTGATTTCTCTCTTGTGTCATTCCACTGTCCTCCTCCTAGAAAGATGTCATTCAAAAAAATGGATCTAAGCGGCACAATAGTTTTTTTATTGTAGAACTGGCAGGACTTTGAGAAGGCTTCTGAAGAAGCAACGAGGAGGCTGACATCATCTAAAAAGAAGTATTCCTTTGTTTACTTTTGTAAAGGGTCATTCTAGAGACTATGACTTTGCTTCCAGTCCAATCCATGAAGAAATCTACTGAGAGTACAGGAGAAAAATCATCGAGAACTGGGAAATGCCTAACCTACCACTCAGAGCATTCTTACCTCCTAGAAGTTTTGCATTCCAGAGGGGAATTCATAAAGAATTCAAAATTTAATCTTGCATGCTTTTTCTCTTATAAAGCTCTGTGATCAGAGATAACTTAAAAAATATTCTTTTAGCCTAAGATCAGCTTGCATTTTTACACGAAAGTATGCATCTAAAGTTCATTGCACAAAGCATCCCATTTTAATAACTTAAGCCATGAAGAAAAGTGTCCCCATAATTCAGACAATTAACCCTGATACCTTTACAACTCTGTGGTTCCCCCTCAGGAACACTGAATCTTTTTTTATAACTTTACTGGGGAACTAGCTGCCTGGTAAAGGGTAGGTACGTTCCCATTAGAATGGCTATTTCTTACATTAAAAATATAGTAAGCCATTAAACCCTTAAAATGTAATCATTAACATTTAGCACAATGTGCCTGATGTGTTAAAACCATTATTTGCAGCTGATTTCTCTGACTCACTTAGGGAAATATCAAATGGCTTCAATGTACCTTTGCTTTATTTTTTTTATTTTAGGTGATACTGCTGTGTTCTTACTAGTTTCAGTGAGTTCTCCCATTTCTACATGTTTATAATTTGAAAATTGTAAAATAAAATCATATGTAGTCTTTTAGAAAGTTAAATCTGCCTAATTTCCCATCCTGATTTTCAAGAAATTTAAGTGTCAGTTTTTGAAGTAAATTCACTATCATTTAAATATTTTTTGTTAAGTACCTACTGTACAATATTATATGCAGCCTAATTCATGTTCATTCTTTTTAGGACCACACATTAACACCTGATATTTAATGATTATACAATCCCAAGATATAATTTTAGAAAAACCTCCTTCTGTTCCTTCACCATACGAAAGCACTGACGTAAATATGTACAATGTTATCCTTTGAAATCTCTAACATGGATGTACTTGACTTCTCCATACTGACAGACATTTGACAGTATTTTGTAGCTTATTGGAATATTCAGTATTGTTTCTTAATGAAGTTTCCCAGTTTAAATTGGACATATGTGGATATTTCGGCCATTTTTGAAATTGCATTCCAATGACTCATATCTAGACTTCTTTTTCTTTCATTCATAAACAATGTCAGGTGACCTGTGTTTTAGTCCACATTATAAAGGGGGAAATTATATAAATCTTAAATTTGGAGGAAGCAAAACATTCTTTCCAATAGCATGATATCTTCACCTCATAGCCATTGATACTAAATTTAGAGTTCCACTTGTTAGAGATGCTGCATTTTTTAGTGGATCAGTTATCTTTCTTAATAAGAAAATTCTCTGGTGAATGTGTGTGTAACTGTAAATGAAGTCTCTCTGCCTTCTCTGGCTCAGGAGAAGATTTTTTCATTTGGGTTCTCTGTTTCCCAAGAGTTGTGGGAACAGATCATTTTTCATATTTTCTTTAGCTGCTGCAACCAGGTGTAGTTCTGTGAACACTAAGAGGTTTGGAGGTGATTTGTCACCCAATCAAACCTTGAAGAAATTGAGCCTAACTTTTTTTTCTAGGAATTTGCAGAAATTTCTTCCTTTGTTATACTGCTTTTTCTGCTCAGTAGCCCAGCTAAACCTGGAAAATTGCAGAAGTTGCAGCAGGAAATGTAACTTCTATGAAAAATTCTAAACCCTACTGAGGAGGCTGGGATAAAGTTTGGAGAATAATCAATATTTTATTCTGAGCTTAGTTCTAAGTGAGGCAGCATAAGTTAAACTTTTCAGTGGGCAATTGCGCCTAAGGACAGATGTTGATTCCAAATAGATGTGGAAACTTCTGTAAATGGACTCAGTCAAAGGGTGGATTGGAGTATCTGGGGTTGAATCCTTACAGAGGAAGAGAGAATGGAACAAATAGAAACTGCATTGGGAATATGTACTGTAAAACGCTAGCTAACAGGAGGAAAAAGGAGCAGTATGACTGCTGGCAGGGTTTTAAGTTGGTGGGTATATAGGAACTCTTTATTTTCACTGTTAGACTGTGTGTCTAAACAACGTAGGATTGTGTTTTTTATATCACTCCAGCTCGATCATTTTTAGTACCGTATCCTCACCTCTTCTTTTTTATCACTTATCTCCTATTTATATATTGTTCCCTAATGCTGAGGTCCGTCATTCCTGGAAAGGCTTTTATGTTTTTACCAGACTTGCCTGTCCTCACAACTGGAAACTGTTATGATCAGGAAACCAACAGATGGTTTTCTTGACATCCCTATTTACTTCTAACCTGCAACCTAATTTTCTTTTATTTGTCTGTATCCCAAACCTATTTGGTTTCCCAGCCCTGTTCTCGTTCCTTCCTTTCCCCTAAACTCTGTGGAAATGTTTTGTTTCAGAAGTGGGCTACCTATGCCCCCCTGCTGAAAAGCAAGCAGATATTTTGGCAAAGGGAACAGGAACAGGAAGGATATGGAGTAATCTTCCCCCTCAGCTTGTGATTTAGAAACAACCATCAATACATTCCAATTATCACAGTTAACAGACACCAATGAAATTATACTCTGTGGGGATTTTGTTTTTTTTTAACCTTGCGTACAATTATTTATAATTTGTAATTATTTACGAATGTATTTTGGCCTGCAGCAATTCATTCCATAACTAAAGAGTAATGCACAATGTGAAAACGTACTTCTTCAAAGATGTAGCACGTTCAAAGCCATTGATTACACTTGCTTTTTATTGTGAGAAGCTGCATGATGTCTCTGACTCTGCACTGTTTGCACACCTTTGGCCTAGCCATTCACCCTATTTCTTTTCTGTGCAAACGCCCATCTTTTTCTGTTCAGTTTTTTTCCTAGGGAGCTGTATGGGTGCAGAAATCATTCTGTATTGAAAACTGAAAGAAGTGCTCTCAGCCATGACAACTAGATTGTCCAAAACTCTTTATTCTGCTGGTTAGCAGAGACAGCTTCCCAGTGTGTTTTGTGGAAATTGTTTTGAGGCATATAGTGGTTTTCCTGCCCAAACACAGGAGATTGGATTCCACTCAGTGTGTCAGGTGTCTCAAGATGCATTCGCAGCACTAAAATCCATTTGCAAATCTAGCTCTTTCTGCCTCAGTGAAAATCTACTGAGACAACATACTTGAGAGGACTAATCATACACATGCTTTGCAACACATATTCTTAAAGTAAAAAAATCTATTATATGGTAATACGCCACGATGGACACTGACTATAATTGTTTTTAATAGAAAAGCATATGCTTTGTTTATCTTTTCTGTCTCAGGCGCATGCTTCCTCCAAGAATTAGAAATTAAAATGTAATCTGTGCTTAGCTGAATGGGCTCCCTAACCAGAAAGCAGATGTTAGTCACTCAGAGGAGCTGGAGTACATGGAGTGGCAAAACAGTTTTATGATGCTGTAATTCTGCTGCTTTGGTAGTCAAGTAAAAGACAAATGGTGTGGGCTGAAAGACTCAGTGTTTTCAAGTGTATTAAAAAAGAAAAGATAAAATCCTCAATTCATCATAAACTAATGCAAAAAGAAAATTCAGTCCTCTCTAGCAGATGCTAAGCACCTACCAGTACTAATCGTTCATGCCTATGGTTTTCCTAGCTTTGCCAATATGCACAATTTCTAATGCCTAACAGGAGCCCATGTATTTATAATCTGAATCTACTGTATGTCAGCATATTTTTTGCATATCAGGCAGAGTTCTTTTTAATCTCACAACTGATACACATTTTAAACTACCTGACTTGCCTGTAGCAATCGACTGAGACATTCATCCAATTAGATATGACAAATTGTAGTGAGGCCAAGCTCTATTAAGGCTGGCTTTATTACTCTCTGCTTCAATTATTTTGCTGATTTTGTATAATTACAGTGTTCTAACTATACTGGGTCCTGATTTGCATCAACTGTTCTGCTTGGTTTCTCTGGACCAGTAGTTGCGGCTCATCTGCAAAAGTAAATGTCACAATATTCCCATCTAAGAAACTTTGCCAGTAGAGATACTTGAACATAGGGATAGTGGAAAGAATTTAATGAAGTGCCATAGATGTGGCTGAAACAGTTTGAATTGCTGTAAATTATTATTTAAAAAAAATTCTGTGTAGCTAACTAAACTGAATCTTTCTGATCACATATGCTTACCAAGCCTCTCGTAAAGCTTCAGTCTTTCTGAAAGCAGAAATTTATGTCAAAGTAGCCTGCAATCTTGAATTAGGGCAACTGATCATGAGCTCTCAAGTGCTAAGCTATTCTTTGCTGTTGAAAAGTCCCTGTGTATGCAAAACAAATATGCTTAATTTGGTCCTTTCTGTATCAAAACCATAGTAACTGCTATTGAAGAGCTATCCTATGAGTCATAAAGTAGATGTCACAGTATGTTGTTTTCAGGGGCAATAGCTCATATTTTATGCTTTTTCTCCTTTACCACACCTTTATTTCACATTACTAGGGAGAAATACAAAGGATGTTCAGCTCAGGAATTATGTCCCTGTGCCCTGGCCTTGCTGCACAGACCTGAAGTCAAATGGGTCAACCTACTTTCCTTATCTCCTGTTGTGTGGTCAGAGTTGAGAAAGAACATTGCACCTTCTCCATTTGTGCAGAAAACAAGGCGTTTATGGTACTGGTTTGTTTCTCTACCATACCATCTCTAGGAAGCGTTCCTTGTTTTAAATATTTCTGTCTCCCTACCTCACTGGAATGTCACAACCATCTCCCAAATGTCAGTCTTTATATTTACAGGTGAATACTGAGTTTCCAGAGTTCATCTTTTGCAAAGTCACCCATAATTGCAAAGGCCATTTCCTTACCTAGAAGGGAAATAATTGCCCTTGCTGATGATGTCAACCTCAGTTCACAGCACCAGAAGAACAGCTGTATTTGAAAAGTGTGGAAGAAAATACCATAATCTGGTTCCTTCATATATAGCAAAAGAAGACTTTGGCACTACTTTCATTAAGCAGCAACAGTTCAAATGCAAACACTGCAGAGAGGGGTAAAAATGTGAATAATGAGGCTGTAGGAAAAATAGCATGAGGAAAAGCATGATTTAGATTGCTGAAGACCGAAACAGTAAGTGAACCTAAATGTTTCACTGTTTCTCACTCATTGGATAAATATTTAAGTTTAAAGTCAGGCAAAACTTAAGGGTGAAAAAAAGCAAACTACGAAAAGCTTTTGTCAATGTAAAATACATCCTCTCCGAAGCTAGATGATCATAAAGAATGCCGCCTTTTAACATGCCTGGACGAGCTTTAAAAATGATTCAATAGATTGTAGAATTCAGCACATTTTCTTCCCAATTATTTTTGAAGAGATTCTGACAAATGTTCTCTAAGGGAGGAATGGCAGACTGTCTATTTTATTTTAGTTTTATAGTACTTTTATTTTTATCCTGTCAAGAGAAGCAAATGGCAGTGCTATGATTAGGATAAGCCATGTAAGAGGGCTCAGTCTGCACAATTTATAGTACAGCTTGCTTTAATCTGTCAGGGAACTTGTGTTATATTGCCTTTCAATAGAGGATAAAGCTCTGGGTATATATGTTAATAAATTCTATCCAGACAGTCTTAAAAGATGCCAACAGTTGCTGGAAGTACTTGGAGCAGAAACTGTTTGCGATTTTCAGTCCTTGGAGGATTTTCTGGACAGTATGGATTTCTTTAACAAAAAACAGGCAAACAAAGAAAGCACCCAGCACCCCTACTATCAAAAAAAAACCAACAAACAAAACCATTGGACAACCTGTTAAAGCAGTAGTTACCATTATATTTTTTAGTTATTAGGTTTCTCAAATTTACCAGCCTGATAATAAGACAGTGGTTATTATTATCAGTGATTTAACAATGTTTTGTATTTTTGATTAGTTTTGGATTTTACTATGAATTTAAATCTAACAAGAGGTTGTTTTTTCCTAATTTCTGCCTGTGGACACCCAGAGCTATTCCCTGAGGATAGTCTGGGGACTAGAGATTGAAAGCCACCTTTGCAGAGTCCTATAAGCTCCTGCAGTTATTTTGGAGATAAGAAAAGGCTGTAGCTATCAGCTGCTGAAGAGGAAATGCAAAAGTGGGTATTGGTCTCTCCATTCAAGAGATGGTTTCACTGCTGGAACCAAGACTTCATATTTTGATACTCCTCTTCTACATGGAGAGAATTGGTTTTTATAAAAAATTCATGTAGCATTGCATTAATTTTAGTTTTGTGGCATGATATGCTATTTACAGCACTTAGAACCAGGATGCAATAGTCAGATATGTCTAATCCGATGCTAAATAGCTCTTCCCAGTGGTGAATAGTAGTATGCTGTAAAAAACCTGAAGTTGTGATAAAACACAATGCCATCCAAAACATAACACAAGTTAGTTTACCTGTGGGCACTGTCTATTTGTTAAATCTGAAAATCTGCATAGAGATAGGGTATCTCCACCAATTTATTTATGTCTATTGGATTAACACTGCTATCTGGTTTCAGCTCTTACAATTTATGATGGATGGATTTTCTTCACAGAGGTGAATGTGATAGGAAAATTAGATGTAGTGTTTGCACTGGCAGATTCTAGCTTTGTATTATACAACAAGCTTTCAAAGCTGAATAATAGGATTCTTGAAATATAGAAAATAATAGAGGGTTCTTAAAAAAAGCACTTTCCACATTATTCTCCTAGAATGTTTTTGTAGTGGGAGTTGCAAGAAAAGAAGTCACAAGCATGAGCCTTGAATGTTAGTCTAATCTCTAAGAAGCAGCCTCCTCTGTATAAGATTAAGAAAATTAGATGCACGGTCTTTTCCATCAGTTTCAAATGTTTTTTCCAGAAAAGGCAAAGTAATTGCTTGAAGTAGTGGAATAGGAAGAAAAATCTCACACATGTTATTATGGTGGCTGTCTAGTCAACATTTAAACATCTGTGAGGATCAATGATTTCAGTATAAGCACATTAAAGCAGTAACAGGAAAAACCAGAAGTGAAATTGTAATCTCACATTCACTAGAAGATCAAAGTTGCAAACTTGGCATAGCAAATGCTCAAATCGCTTATGTCAGATCATGCTAAGGGTCCAAAGAAAACAGAAAAAATATACCCCAAAACGGACTGAAAAACACTGTGGTTTGGTTTTTTTTCCTAAAAGCACAGGTTTACCTTTCAGACCTGTGCAAAATTTCCAGCAATTAAGTATTTTTCATATCGTAGATTGTTTCTTTTTTTTTTTTTTTAGACTATTTTCCTGGTCTGTGGGATTATGGCCTTTTTGTGTGACTGTTAAGGGGGCTAATACGTTATCTGAGTATCATTGTCTTCTGCATTCACAATGCATCACATCTATGCTGATGTCTTGGTTTTAAGCAACTTCCTTTATTCCATACTTTCGGGTAAGTTTTCATTTTTTTTTTTGTTGTTGTTGGTTTTGTTTTGTGGTTTTTTGTTTGTTTGTTTTTATATATAGAAAAGCCTGTGGTTGCTTTTGTGTCTTACTAATAGCAGTGTCAAATATGTCCAAATGTCTCCATTGTGCCAGGAGACACAAACATGCTTTTCACCCTTCTGAACTTCTGCAGAGCAGGATTGGAACTGCCTATAAACATCAGATATGTGATATTTCACTAATATAAAGGTGTGTTAGCTATATCCCACCATTTGGCTGTGCAACAAGACACTGGGCAAAGACTAGAGAAGGTTTCTTTGCTGCTTCTTGTTGATTTCCCCAAAAATGATCAGCCCTGAGGGTCTAGAGTTCAAAATGGCTTTCTGACCTTAAAAATAGTGTTTTGCAGACACTTCTTAAACACAGTGTGGCTCAACACCTCTTTTTTCTTTTTATCACTGTTGCAAACTCTGAGCAAAACAAACACAAGGTTTCATTTGGAGTCATGGAACTTCTCTGTTTTTTTCCCCTCCAGAATTATGATTGGATAGTGTTAAGTGTAGGTAGAAATCCTATTTAAGCTTTTAAATAAAAGTTACTAAATCTTTTCTTTGTTTCCTTTCCTAAGGAGGAAAAAAACTAAAATAAAGCATGAAAGCCTGTCAAAGGAAAATGCTAAAGCTGTTATTTGCGTGAAAAGGTCTTGTGATAGCATTAGATCACCACTTGATTAAAAGTGATTAGACTAATCCTATAAAATACCTGGTTGCTGAGACTTTGTTACCAACCCATTAATCAATATGTATGTCAGCAAAATTAGAAGATGGATTACACTTGCAATTAAGTTAGTGTATGTGTATGGCTATAGCCACAGCCATTTATAAGGATGTAACATGCCATACTGTGAGGAGATAGTCTCTTTTATTAGAATTTTATTTATTTTTTTTTTTACCTGTAGAAAAAGCACAGAAAGTTGTGGACCAAAATAGGTGATTCAAAACCAGATACAGTCTTTTGCGAGTCAGGCTCTAGCTCTAATTTAGCCAGCTTCTGGAGTACTCAATGTGATCTAAAATGTTTAATTTTAAATCTATCAAGTTGGGAAAAAAAACACCAAGCAAACAAACAGCACCACAAATACATTGCTTTCAGTTTGCTGTTGTCCTCTGAAATCTACATCATCCAAACCATCTGTTCCAGAAAACTACAAACTTGCCTTACAACTAAAATTCTACAATTTCATCCCAATTTATTGCCGAGATATTACCTTTTCAGTGATTGACCTATAAAGCTAGAAGTCAAGCACTCAATTATTTTTTCACATCAGAAAGTTCTCCCAAGAACCAATTGAATTCTTCTGGAATGATTTTTTGCTGAGACACACCAAACTCTATTATAAGGCATTCCAGGTTGTACAGCCCTAACACTATTACATGTTCCCTCTCTCAGCAATGCATCTGGTTGTAAAACAGGTTATCCTTCAAAACTGTGACCTTACAAAGAGACAGCCCAGTATTAAAAGTAATCTCAGTATTTTATTTTAATGCTTCCAGGAAGCTTTCAGACTGTTTTAATGAAAAGTTGTCTTAACATTTTAATAGAGAATAACTTCATGCAGAATTGTTTTTTTACGACAGGGTATGGAAGTACTAAAGGTATACTTACTAGCTGTAGTAAGAACTTGTGATTCACTGTAAAAAGTTATAGCTTTTACAGTAATTTCTGTAGAACTCGGTATTATCACTACTGTATCATATCAGAGTCTGCAAAGAGTAACTAAAATGTTAGGAAACAGAAGATGCAGACCAAAAACCCCTGAAACTCATTTACTGTCAGTATCCATATGACTTTTATAGCTTGACACATATTTCTGCAAATGAGCAAGCAGAAAGTTTTGCAGGCATCAGTTATTAAAATGCAGAGCCTCATTCTCAATTTGCAGGAAGCTCGAGGTATGCTTTTGTCCTTAACGGTTCTTAAGGCATTTTCAGCTGATCATGTAAAACATAAATGAGAGAAAAGACCAAGAAAGAATGCAAAATGAACTTTCAAATAATGCAATAGCTGTTTCAGCAGAGGGACAGGTTGAAAATCAGTAAAGGAAGCAATATTCTTTATTCCCAGAGGCATCTGCCTTCACGGCAGCAGTTCCTTTGGAGTACTTCCTTCTGCCTGCTCCCCCTGGTGCTGACTTTTTGCACGTCCTAAAAGAATTCAAATTATAACTCTATACCTTGTGGCATTTTCAGCCAGACTGTAAAAGCAATTAAAATATAATATACAGAAGAAATATAAACCCTCTTGATTCAGATCTTAACTATATCTCCAATTAGAAGTTACAAAAGCACTTTCCCTGAAGGTAAGTTATCCAAATAATTGCCTTATTGCAATTGTCAATGACTTCTCCCGTTTCTATCAAAAGTCTTAACAGTGTGGGCTTTTTGGTTTTCCAAAAACTTATCAGAGAGAAAAAAAACCTGCAACCAACAAAAATTCCAATTGCATGCTAGTTCTTTTTAATTCCATGGAGGAAAACACAAAACAAAACAAAACAAAACAAAAAACAACAACCTGCAAACCAAACCAAATCAAACAAACAAAAAAAAACAAACAAAAAACAAAAAAACAAAATGAACCCTGAAACTTCACTTGGGCCAATACAGATAATAAATTTTGTTGAGGCAACAGACACAGATAGGACTCAAGAAAGTTAGATTTTGTGGGGAGGACTCCAGATGGTACCAGAAGAGCTTTTCAATCCACAGTTTCTTCTAGAGTAGTGACCAGAGCTGACTTTTTGCCAGTTCTGTGGATATATCAAAATATTCTTTCATGTTACATGAAAAACTAACCCAATATGGTATTCGTTGTACCAACATTTGTGACCAAATTCATCACGTCTGGAGTTGAAAACTCATGGGGTGTTTTCCTGCTCATTGTTACTATAATCCCAGCAACAGTATTTTCTTAGAGTAGTTTTAGAAGTAACTGGCTTGCCCTCAAGTTTTTATTAAGGTGAATTCTTAAAAAAAAAAAAAAATAGAAAAAAAGTCCTGAATTCTTATTTTGAGTTTGAAATAGTTGATGTAGCTTTTTTTCAGTACAGACTAATGGTCTAAACTCAAACAAGTTACTTGGAAGCATTTCCTTTTTACAAACAAAACAAGATCATTCTAAGGTCAGGTTATATTTTTACTACTGAGTGTCATATTTAATTTCATCATTTTGTGTTGGTCTTAGTGAAATTTTAGGTAATGCTAGTAATAAGCCAGCAACAGAAGTTTTTTTGCATATTTGAAGTATCATGTAGAAGTGTAAGGCAAAGCACTGGGGACATTGCTGTGGTCCCTTGGTCACCTCTGTACCCCCACTTTTGTAGCACACATGCAATCCCCTTACAGCATTCACTAAAACTTTTGTCTCATGAAGTTTGTTTTGCTTGATTGTTATTTTGGTTTCACTCTTAGGCACATTGCACTGTGTATGTGCTGCAACAATATTCTTCTGAAGTGTAGTTTGCAGTGATTTTAAAGGCCTGATATACTTTTTGTGGAGCTTATCCTGTTTTTTTTGTCATACTGCAGCAGTGGTCATGGAACCTACTTGTGCTGGAGAATCTTTCCTCAAAAATTACGATTGTTCTCACATCTGAAATTAGAAAGGTTTAATAAAACCAGTTGGAATAAGCCTTAGTATGATCTTATTCTTGATTTGGTAGATTAGGTTGGACAGGGCCTTGGGTGACATGGTTTAGTGCGAGGTGTCCCTGCCCGTGGCAGGGGGGTTGAAAATAGATGATCTTAAGTTCCTTTCCAACCTTAACTATTCTATGATTCTGTGATTTAGTACACTGGATTCCAATATAAAGTGAACTTTTAAAGTCTGTTTAATGGAACCAGAATTTAGGATTCTAAATAACATTCTTGGTTGTGGTCTGCCACTGATCATGCGTCAAAGGGATGTTTTTGCTTGTTCCAGTGTTCAGGTTATTATAAGAAGCCTCCTACACTCCTTTCAGGCCTTCAGATCCTGTGCTATGGTGCATTCAGAAGATTAATATTTTGGAGAGGTACTATTTTTCTTGTACCACTCTCCAATTTCTACAGTAATTTGCTTAATTATTTATCAAATCCTCAAAGGCTTTAAAGTCTAGGGAAGTAAGTTCTACAACAGCTTGAGAAGTAATCATTGCTTTACAGAAAGAGAACACAGCATGTGAATGGATTTTTAGCAGCAATGCAGTAATGTATTACCAATGACCTGGGAAAATTACAGGTGTAATGTAGTATGTATGATCTGAGATGAGTTAGGAAACATTAATTACAGGCATTGTTGCAGTAAATTATTTTATACACTTTGCTAGTTTTGTACAAAGAGTAATTGTTCTCTGTGTATATTGCAAAAATACAAGTTTGAAATGTACTTGATATTTCTTGGCAATAGGTATCATCTATTTGGGGAAAAACACTTCAATATATGCAGTATTTGTTTTCTAATGATAGGAATCCAGAGGGACGTTGACGTGCTTGAGAGGAGGGCCAATGCCAACCTCATGAAATTCAACAAAGCCGAGTGAAAGGTCCTACATCTGGATCGAGGCAAACCCAGGCACAGCTACAGATTGGGCAGAGAAGAGATTCAGAGCAGCCCTGCGGAGAAGGACTTGTGAGTGTTGGTTGATGACAAACTGAACCTGAGCCAGCAGTGCGTGCTTGCATCCCAGAAAGACAACCGTATCCTGGGCTACATCAAGAGGAGAGTGACCAACTGGTCAAAGAAGGTGATCCTGACCCTCTATTCTGCTCTTGTGAGACCCCACTTGGAGTACTCTGTGCAGTTGTGATATCCCCAGCATAAGAAGGACTTGGAACTGTTGCAGCAAGTCCAGAGGAGGTCCAGGAGGATGATAAGGGGGCTCGGGCACCTCCTGTATGAAGGCAGGCTAAGAAAGTTAGCCTTCCCTGGAGAAGGGAAGCTGCGTGGTGACCTCACAGCAGCCTTCCAGTATCTGAAGGGGGCCAACAAGGATACCAGGGAGGAGCTGTTCATCAGGGACTGTAGTGATAGGACAAGGGGTAATGAGTTTAAACTTGAACAGGGGAAGTTTAAATAAGATATAAGGAAGAAGTTTTTTACTGTGAGGGTGGTGAGTTACTGGAACAGGTTGCCCAAAGAAGTGGCTAATGCTCCATCCCTGGCAGTGTTCAAAGTCAGGCTGGACAGAGCCTTGGGCGACATGTTCTAGTATGAGGCATCTCTGCTGATGGCAGGAGGGTGGAGCTAGATGATCTTAAGGTCCTTTCCAACCCTAAACATTCTATGTTTATTCTAGTCCTGTTTTCATTTTTTGTTTGTGATCTTAAGATCACTAACAGCACACAGATGCAAATATATTAATGAGATGTACCCTGTCTATCTATTAGCGCTCTCCATGTGACCTGTATTACCACACATATGATGGTGAAAGCCTAAAAGCCCTGTATTGTCACTGCTTTCATCCTAAGCATTTGGAATTCTTTTAAATCTCTTCTTTATGCCTTTCAACCTTATTACAAATAAACACTTAAACACGCCTTAAGTGCTTTCCTCAGTGTTGCTCACTTTAGTTGGAAACTATATGATTAATTTCTATATACACTTTTGCTCCACTGAAATAACGAGCAGAGTGCTATAGTTCTTTTCTTAACTCATAAGTTTAAGACAAAAGCTTTAACTTGTAATGTGTTACATAGTAATTATGAAAGCATCAAAGAAATTATGGAGTGTATTTCAGTAAATAAAATAAAATTAAATTAAATTAAATTAAATTAAATTAAATTTAAATTAAAATAAATAGTAGAATGGCATGAAATTTATACATTGTTATTTGCATATAAAATTTTGGGAAATTCCACTCAAATGCTTATTTTCTGTATTTATTTCCTTATTTGGGATGAGAATGAGAAGAATGAACTGTACCAGCTTGACAAAACTATGAGATTAAAAATCAAATTTTTTTGACTGATTGCTGTTATAAAATGGTAATTATAAAATCAGATATTAAAAATCATCTCGGGGGGCTTATAATTTGCTAGTGAGATAAATTTTATACTCATTATGGTCTTTAGAGTATTCAGCAGTTTCCTATCATTGTTTCACTCTGCGAGTCCTACTCTAATTTTGTACCATCCTGAATACTCTTGGTTCTTTATTTTTATTAACTACTGGCTTTCTGTCTTATCTTTGGCTTTACACATGCCAACATATATTCAAATTACTTGTGTTTTACTTAATTTTTACTATTAGGGCATTTGGAATGTCCTGATGACTGGTATGAAAGAAAGGTATCAATATCTGTGTGAAATATAATTCATCTTAAATAAGAAGTGAGCAGAAAATAAGCAGGCATACTCATTTCATTAGAGGCTTGATGAGAACCTATCAGGTGAAGACTGAACAAGCCGTAAGACTCTTGCCTGACATAGAGCATCCCTTTGGGACTGGAATTTTCTGTCTCTAAATTAATCCAGTGGTACTTTCTCCTTCTCCCCACCCTGTTCATCCTACATCTCATTAGATATGCTGCAGTCTAACTTGTGAATATCCCTGTTTTTCTTTTAACATTGACTATGACAGACAAATCATCATGCATTAATTCCAGTGTAATGTGCCATCATTGCAATATAGTCCACCAGATATTTTAATTCCTTCAATAGACGCATGAACTCATTATCCACCTTTCTTTTCAGTTAGGGCATATGAGGCTTGGCTATTGGTCTATTAATCATGAGGACCCAAAAGCCTGTCTTAAGAAACCTGAACTCTCCATTAAACTAATTTCTGTCTGCCAGTTACAACATTAATGATACGATTAACACATGAAAATTACACTGAAGTTAACATTAAAGGTTGTGGTTTGAACTTGGAAATGAGAGAAAATATATATGTAAGATTTTTTTCTCATGGAAATTTTTCTGAGTATTACAAATATTTTGCTACTCGTCATCAGGGAAGAAGAGAAAGACACTTCCAGTCTGACTGATCAAAAAAATGGCATTTTTGCAATAGGTGGTTTATTACTAAGATGGCTGTTGCAGTCTGAGCTACACTTATAAAAGCTGGTTTTAATATTATATAAATTCAAAATTAATTTCTCTTTTAAAGTAAAATAATAATAAAATTGTGCAAATACACAGAGTTATATTCACATATGCACAGCATATTTCAGAATGGTTGTCAAAATCTTAACGTAAGCCATAGTGTATATTTATTGCATATACTTAACAACATAAATGAGTATGCTAATGTTACAATACAGTATAAAAGCATGGAGGGTGGGAAACACATCACCTACTGTTGCATATGATACAGTGCTATCTTACAGTTTTGATTTTTGACTTTCTACTTTCTTGTATCCTGGATCCATTTTTTTTTTAATAATGTAGACAATTTAAATATTTATGCTTAGTCAGTAAACTTCTCTGGGAAAATGTAGGAAAATAAATATAGAGAAAGTATCCAAAAAGAGCGGTCTGAAGAGAATTTAACCATTGAAACTATATAAGTATTAAAGAAACATCTGTTGGACATGGGCTCCTAAATACCTTTGAGAATCTAATGGTGATGGAATAATTCATAGTGAATCTGAATATAGAGTCTGAGTACATCACAGGTAGAACTGAAGTCCTTTAGAAATCAATGGTAAATTAACACTATCTTGGAGCCAGGACTGAAAAACTGTTTTTTACTTCAGGGCAAATTCTGAGAGGAGATTTTATTCTTCAGCTTTTAAAGTTGATAAAAGTTTTGCTCCTGAGTTTAAAAACAAACAAGCCAAAACGCCCAACCAAACACCCCCCTCAAAAAAAGAAAAAGCCCAAAACTAAGAAACCAAAAAAAAAAAAAAGAGAGTGCTGTTTAGCCCAATAAAATGCAATAAACCAGTGCTGCTATTATTTCACCTATAAATGGAATTTACACACTGTATTATAGTACTGCATTTGGCACAATACAGTATGCATATGCACATAAGCAGATTTTGAGAGCTAGTCTGCTGGGTAAGTAACCTTTTAGATAGAACAGTTGAATTTCATTGGCTAAAATGCTATTAGTCAATGCTTAGTTTGTTGATGATTACAAATTCAGGGAATTTATGCAGGAATTTTCTTGTAGGAATTCTTGATGAAAAATGTGCCTGATGCTAGAAAAGGAAATAAAATCAGCAGTTTGAATAGCAGAGTGATTTCTTGTGATTATTTTAATTTATATCCCCATGGGTACACATAGTTGTAGATTCCTTTCATTCTTAGAGAAGCCAATATGTTGTGCCAGAGTTGTTTTTGGAGTTGATCTGAGCCTAATTAGGAGATTTATTGTTTACCTATACTAGTTTTCATTACATGGAGTTACAAGTGCTGATATTTCAGAGACTTTTCTTATATTGCAATTTGAGCCACATAACTTGCTATGTTTTCTCTTGAGTGGTTATACTCCTTTTCCTCCAGGGTAAGAGAGAAATTACTGTTATCTCTATTGCTCATACTGTTAGTTCATTCTCAGACAAGCACTTCCCTTTACTGTTAAAATATTCAAGTGCATAATTGCCTGTACCTATGTATAGGCTGCAATAGAGTGGACTTAAAAGGATGCAGTAGGTATGCTTACAGACTCTATACTACCCAGAACCAGTTTGTGTTTTCTACAGATTTTAGTTCCTATTAAAACCCTAGAAAACAGCTCATCCCCCAGTAGCTGTCAATGCAATATTTGCAGCCAGATTTTTAGAACAGCCCAGTATTCAGTGTAGCCAGTATCTTGTTAATGTAGTTGCTTTGCAGCCTGAATGTGGTAATACTTAACGATAATTTTATTTGCTGATAGCAATAGTATAGTTGTAAGGATGTTCATTCTGTAGGGAGGTTGTTAGAAAACTTTACATTGATGTAACATCATAAAAATCAATAATTTTGAAATAAAGATGTGGAACCTGAAATTCTGGTGAGAAATCACACTTCTGCCGGTGTTTGAGCAGGTTGAGTCTATAGTTCCTTAATAGAGGCTTTTTATTTGCTAAGGACAATTCAGTATTAATCCATGTATTAGTCTCTCATATTTTCCTCTAAGAGCTTCTCAGAGGTGGACTAATATTCCCCAAAGTACTTAGCATACACTTGGTAGTGTTGGTCAGATAGTTTTCCTGCAGTATAAAAATTTACATTCTTTTTTCCTCAAGGTGTGTGAAATTTGCCACAGGAGTTGTTCATAAAGTAATGAGGAATTTGAGCCCGTGTTAAGCTATGGGCAGTTGCTAACATTTACATAATATGTGTCTCTTCAAAACATTGCTGTTATAGTCTCTCCTTGGCTTCACAGCTTTGCCAACATCAGTGTCATCTTTGTTTCTTTGTGAGACAGGGAAGCTAGTTGTAATAGCTGCAGTTTCCTTCTTAACCGCTGAACAATTCTACCTGCTTGGTGTCTCATCTGCTACCTTTTGGGAGGAAGAAGAGAAAATTCTTCCCTAGTTAGAAGGCCTGCATTTGATTAGTTATTCCTCTCTAAAGAACCTCATAACTGTTATCAATCCTATGTTATAAGATTGTAATACATAAGAATTTAGTCTGGGATTAAATTACACTTATTACTGTCCATACGAATGTTCCAGATGTCTAGCTGCATTGCATTGAAAGAATGCAAAAATTTTCAGGGGAATATTTGGAAGTGAAGAATGTATTTTGACATGGTCCTTCTGAAAAGATCATCTAGTAAAGTCATCTGTCCTGCTTATAATCTTTTTTTCCGATTCTCCTTGCCATCCCACTAAGGGGAGGGAGTGAGCAAGCAGCTGTGTGGTGCTTAATTGCTGACTGGGCTTAAACCATGACACATCCTGAAGTACAGAGGAAAACATGTTCCTGAAAAAAAATCCTTGGATGCTAGTGCCACCAAATACAGAGAAGATACATGCAAGGCTTAGAATTTTCACTTTATTCACTGAAATACCTCAAACTGTTACTTGTAAATCAAACACTTCTGAACTGTGGCATCAGCTTGGCAGGATATTCTATAGTGAATAGAAATCTTAGAAGACATAGGTGGAATAGGTGTTAATAAAAGTTACTGGAACTTCAATTTCTGAGCTTTCCACTGAACAAAAGTGCAGTGTGTGGGAGGCTAGCCTTATTCAATGGATTCAGTAAAAAAAAAATAAAAAATTAGAAAGTTTCCTTTATATTAAAAATAATAAAAAGATTCCAGCCTGAAAGGGTGGAGAAAATACAGAATTGTTACCTTGGATGCTCTGAACCTAAAATGTTCTCTTTTTTCTTTTATTCCTCTAATCCTGACGAACAAAAAATTCCACTGCTAGTTTGTTAAGTAGTTCTGAAACAGTAGGCTGCAGCTGTGCTGTCATGTCATTAATCAAGGATCAGTAAAAGTAATACAGTAACACAGATGAGGCAAAATAAATTGTGTTGCTCATCTTGAATAAGATTTATTTTTTTCTGTACACACATTTGCAAATTTTGGAAAATTCTATCATGAAAGATAGATAAACATTGCAGACCCAAACTCTACCACCTTCATTAGTAATAAGATCATATTAGTGAAATGAGGTTCGATTGCATTTTTCATGGTTTAGACATGATTTATGAGGAAATATCATCATCTATCATTCTGAATGTTTCTAGAGGGCACAATAATCATGTCATTGTGTCATCATGTCAACTACTGTAGTGCTGCCATTTGGACATGTGTATCGCTTAAATATTTTTCTGATACTCTGAAGATGACAGCAGAATTGTGTCCTTTCTAGGACTAGCTACATAACTATAAACAAGCATTAAATATATGGAAAAACATAATTCTGTTGAGAAATTTTACTTGAAATGTAACTGTTAAGTTGTAATGTTATTGTCCTGCATAACATTATATCTACTGGAAAAACTCTCAGTTAAGTTTTTCCAGGGTTCTACATAAAAAAGGCAAAATTTGAATATAAAACTGTATGTTATGTTCTGTCTATAGTAAACTTTTCTTTTTTCATCTTAAGGAAAAAGTTGTTGTTTTTTTTTTTTCATTTAAACAGTTTACTTAAGAATTTCAGAGGAAATCATTGCAGTTGGGGAACAAAATCTCCTACTGTCCTTTAAAAAAAAACAATTTGATGTTACATTTAGGAAAGACACTTTTTTAATGTCAGTATTAGTAAGAAGGTGCCAAACTCAACAGGAGTTGAAAGTGCTCAGACTCACAATGAAGAACTTAATCTCATTTTGAATAGAGTCTTAAGTCCAGTCCAAAGGCCAAAGAAGTTAATTGAATGATCTGATCCCTACTGTTTTCAGTGGGAATTGAATTAGGCCCTAGAATATCTAAAATGGTGCAATGGCATTTAGCTATGACACTTTCATTAATTGTATTAGGGACTGAACTGTTATAACCCTGTCTAACATGGAGCACTTGCCCTTTTTCATGCTAACATGGACTTTGTAATGAAGGGATTTGGATACTTTTTCGTGGCCTAAAACTCCACTCTGATTGGCCTCCCAATATTGAAAAAGAAACACTAGAGCATTTGCAAATATCCCCTTTGGTTTAATGATTTTTTTAAGGAAAAATCCTAAGTCTGAATGCTCTCATCAAACTCTTTTGCTTGTTTATTTGCTTATTCTGACTGAATAAAAAGGTTGGTTTGGAGACCTGTCCCTTCTTACCACTGGGGTGTAGGAGTGTGTTCTCATAAGGCTTTCAGCTTTATTATCTGAGCCTAAACACTGGTTAATTACTTAACTGGACATATTTTTACATCCTTGTAGAAAATACTAGTTTTTTTTAATTAAAAAAGCAGTACCCAACAACAGCAGAAAAAAAACAACAACCAAAACCAAAAGCCACACAACATAAAACCCCAAAACTCCGAAGCTGAAAGAAAAAATTCTTGATGTTTGAAAAAATCATTGTTTTTAGGGTAAAGGGTTTTTCCATCAACAATTTCATCATAAGGAAGACATTTTGTGAGTGATAAGTAGTTGTAGTTCATTATTATTTTAGCATGTTAAATTTAATTTTCAGTTTAAACTTCATTTAATTTTAGAAGCAGCAACTGGTTTTGTGTCTAGTCTCCTTAACTAAAAATATATGAACTTAACTGATGAGTTCTTAAATCACAGTTACATTTAACACTGGTTTTGGAAATGTCAGCTTTAATTAGTGAGTAAAAAATAGTAAAGATAAAATACTGTGTTTTTTCTAAAAAGTAGAAGTAAAATATAATCATTTTCCTGGATGCTTGCTGATTTTTTTTTTCCCCTTTGTCTTCAAACTGTTTTATTTCCAAGATTTCATGAGCCCAATTATCCTGAATATGCAGATAATGGAATGTTAAGGGTAACCAAGAATAAATTAGTGCTTGAAAATGTCTACTTTCTTGAAAAATAAAACTAAAGAAACTGACACTATAATTGTAAGCTTTTTTTCCAGACTGTGTAACGTTAAACCTTTTTAAGAAGCTTATGAAATAATGTTTGTTATCTTAGAATGGTTTTATTTTATAAAAATAACTAAATGAAGGGTAAATATAGAAAAAATGGTCTGTAGAAGCTTGCATTTTTTGTCCTTAACAAGGTCTTCAAGAAGTTCCTTTCCATCTTTTAGTCCCTAGGAAACTCAGGTCTCTGAGAAACCTTGGGCTACTTAATGAAGCTTTGGCCTTTCTTCTAGCTGAACTGCTATGCTTATTAAAACTATTGGATGGAGTTATGTCCTACAACTCTGTGGGAGCCCAGAGTCATTCTCTCTGTTAGATAACCATAGACTGAAGAAGAGGTTGTTTTGAGTGAGGTAGGCTGTTCTAGACATATTTTCCTAGACAGTCACCAACTGCTAACTTTGCAGGTTCCAGAATCATTATCACTGTTTATATTTGAAAGTGTCTTTAATAAATATTAATAGATGTTATTGAGCAATGAAACAGCCCATGTGGCAAATTACACCTGTATCCATTTTTGTACAACACAGTGGTATCTAATTGTTTTAAAGTTTTCATGATCAAGTGACACTCAGTGTCAACAAATCTTTTCAACTCTTGAGACAGCTTTTTGCATACATACACAGTACTCTCCATTCTCATTGTCTGAGCTCTTAATTCACCATTCTACCAATTATGTTGGACTCTTCTAAAAAAAAAAAACAAAAACAAAAAAAAAATAAAAGAAGGAGTCCAGGTCTTGAACAAAGTTAAAGGTTAGTTCTTTTCTATACATCATTCTCACTTCACTATGTTAAAAGCTAAATGAAGATAAATTCTTGGCAAAATAACTGATGAAACATTTAATCAACTAATATTTTGTGCTTAGTTCAAAAAACAAAAATGTAAAATTAATGAAGACAGTAAGAGCATAAGGTGGGGCATATGAAATGCTAACTGGATTTATCAGTGCTAAGAAGGAATTTGAAGAGGAAGTAGCCAAAAACTTGAAAGTCAATGTTAAGAAATTCTTTCTAACAAGCCTACAACAGCTAGAAAGGCACATGTGAAACTGAGCTTCATGGGAGAATGCAGCTACAATTAAGAGACCACTAGCAACTGTAATAAATCTGCACAGCCACAAAGTAATTTGAGGGCTGCTTTCATTTAGGTTTGTAATCTGAGCATCATCTCCATGGATAAGTGAGCACCAAGGTGATGTCGCTTTTATTTCACTGAAAACTGGTATTCAAAGGAGATAATAGGGCTGTAACTCATGATACTGAAATAACTGATGACGAGGTCACTTTTATTTAATAACTGAATTGTAGTTTTAGGGGAGTGATTCTCATCAATAAGGTTGTCTTGGATTTTACCTTCATCATTAACATTGAAATATTCTTGTCCTTGCATGCGTTTTCTATCTGGTTCTTATCACTTCACCTGACTAATCTGCTTTTCAAACCTGTCTCAGGTATTAAATACATATTGCATTTACCAAACTCCCATTTTCTTAGGGGTTGCCGGATGAAATGTGTCCAAGTAGGTCCAAAGTTAGGTTCAAAAGGACTCCAAAGTAGATGCTAGTGAAAAAGTGCTGGCATTTCAGAAGTTGTTAGTATTACAGGCGGAAGTCAAAGCAGTGATTGAATCTCCCCAATTATCAAGGTAATAAAAATCATAATACGTCTGTGACAACCTTTGAGAGAGTATGGATTTTTTTTAGGGAATAATCTCTTGCAATGTAATCATTCTTTGCCTTGTTAGACTGGCTTGGACCTAAAAAACTGTGATGAAGATTTCACAGGTTTCAGTATAATCTGTTTCATATAATCTCTTCCATTATGTCAGTCTTCACTATTAGAAAGTGTTCCCAATGATCTAACCTCTGCAGTCTTTTCTGCATTTTAAGCCCTGTGAATTTCTTTTTTTTTTTCAGTTGTCTTGTAGGTATTAGAAGACTGATATATTTTTATCAAATATCCCTCCAGTCTTCTTATTTCTAGACTAAAGAATTCTCATTCCTATGGCCCTTCTTTTAGGTCCTAACAGAATTTCATATCCACAACAGTGAAAAACTTTCAAACTACCTCTTTGGAGCATAAATTTCACTGACTGAATAGATTAAAGTTTCTAATTCAGTCAGTGCTTTTGACACCTGCCTATAAAAAGGCCTTCATGGTTTTTAAGACATTGATTCAAGCAATGACACTTACTGCAAATTGATTCATAAAACTCCATTAAGAGGATTTTACAGAAATGTTTTCACGACACGTGAGGTAGAAATCTCCAGTTGAGTGACTTATAAAGGGCTGCTGTAAATAAATGGCAATGAAACCTCCAGTATGTGCTTTTAAGAAAGATCTAATTATTATTTTTACAATTGCTAATAAATGATAGCATGAGTTAGAGCCCTAAATCTTATGCTTCTTGGACAATATCAGTCTTTGAATATTTATATTTAAGTCCACTGGTTTTCATATTGTGGTCCATAGACTCTTAGTGATTGGGTATATATATATTATATATACATATTCTGTATATATGTATTGTGTCTATGTTAGATATATATGTGCAATATAGCATATTGTGTTATTTTTTTGTTTCTGAATGCTTTTTGATAATTAGGGAAGGCAAGTTCAGGATATTGTAGCGTATCATTAGCACTCAGAATTCATATGAAGAATTTAAGAAATGAAGTCTGATTGCCTCTTACTGTGTAAATCTTCACTGTCATTTTTGTGCAAGCAGGCATCAAATGTCACAGGGGAAAATTAATCCATTCATATTGGCCTTATCAATCTGATTAATTTTGTTTGTAATATTTCATGTTTTAAATGATCATTGAACCTTACAGCACTTGCTTCTTCCAAATGTATGTCGTTTCACAATTGCCATAAGAAGGCATCATTTTTGTTTAAAATTGTGTCAGATTGATTTAGAAACATGATTTGGTTCTTTTTGTTTCTACTGTAGATTACTGTACTGTAGTTCAAGAATCAGTAATGTGATGTAATGAACCCAGTGACTGCTGTGATCACAGCATGTGCTCTTGAAAATTGTGCAACACCTTAAGGTGTAGCACAGACTGTTTTCTTCAAACTTGACAGATAGCATCCAGATGTGGATTCAGTAAAATGGTTTCCTAACAAGTTTCAAATCTACTGTCATTCATAAGAGGGCTCAAAAATGAGTTGCTGTGTCTGACACTGAATGGCATCCAGAAGAGGAGAATTTTATTATTTTAGTTTCTGAATGTGCTCCATATAATACAGAATTTCCTTTAACAGTACTGTACGAAAACCACAATATGAACATTTTTCGTAGCTAGGCTTACTTCCTCAGGGACCACTGAGTAGAAAACTGAAAATGAGTTAGACCCTTTGTTGCTGGCAGCACTTGAAAAGGTTTGGTGAGATTGGAGTAAGATCATTTTCACAGCAGAAGGGCCTCCTAGGACATCGGTAACTAGTTTCATTGTTCTCATGTCACCTTCATAAATCACCTTTGGCAGGGTGTGTTAGCCCTTTTTGACAATCTTGACCTCACTGGTCAAGCTGTGATTGGATTCCTGCAGACACCATCCCCTCAAATGAACTCAGAACATCTGATTTTCACTCATATCCAATCATCATGTAAATGCCTTTTGAATGTGGGTAAGAGTTGTGCTGGCCCTTGGCTCCACCAGTGACAGTATAACTGTAGAGAATCATTCTTCACATGGATAATGTGGACAGCATCCTATCTACACTGTCCTTACTGGTCAAAGACATGGTGTCAGTAGGCAGGGTGTCTAGATCAGCTAGCATGCAGCTGACCAGAAGTATATGAAACAATAGGGAAAAAAACACAGATGAGAAGCCATTTGTCTTGAGTACATCTACAAAATGAAAAAATTATAGCTACACTACTTAACTGAAGGCAGCTACATGCAAAGTTAATGGTTCTTTCAAGTTACATATATATTTGAAGCGTACTGTGTAAGGCAGTGCTATCTAGCTATTCTTAGCAGACAAGTTGCAAAAAGCAAGTATAAGAGCAAGCTCTGAGCCATTTCCTTCTACAATGTAAATGTCTTACAAAGCCCTGAAGTAACCCTGTTAGTACTGGAAACATACTGTCCACAGCTGAGCTTCCCCATATAAACAGAGAAATACTTTTTTAGGCATTAAAAGAAGTTATAAAACTGCTTCCACCCTTCAGAAATCTTGATTAGATCATAGAGAACCATACAGTGTTGCAGCTGATGATGCATTAATAGTACACATACCACTGACAGACAAGATAGGAAGTTTCAGGAGAAATGCCACCACCTCCCAGTGGTCTCAGGGGACATTCACCCCCAGAGTCACTCATCTCATCAGTCACATGCTCTGTTGTGATTGTCAGCTAATCACAAACAAGTACGTCTTTTAATCAAATGTCTGCTTTCTACTATAAAATGGTGGCACCCTGTGAAATAATCACGTCCCAAACACTGCTCAATGCAGTGCCAAACTGAAGGGATTTTATTATTTATTTCACCTCCTGACAGCACCTTCTGTGTATGTATGACAAGGAGAAAAGCAATGGGAGATTGCATGGTGATGGAATAATATTGTACTTTGCAGATCCTAGCAGGTGACCCTCTCACTCGGAAAATTGCCCTAGAATGTCCAAATAAAAGGAAGTTTGGGACCCTGAGCTCAGCCAGTATGTTTTCTTATGAGAACTACAGTACTTCAAGTAGCATGCATAATGCTCACATGCTCCTCCTGTAAAGCACAAGCACTTAGTTTCCAGAGGAGTGGTGGAATTATCTGCCCAATTTTCACTCATTTTCAATGTAATTTTAATGCGTGAAGCTGTTTGAAAGAGGGGTAGCAGAGACTCAGGTAACAGTAACAGACTCCAGTTTCTCAAGGTTGACATCAGTCTGTTGCTGTGTCTCTCCTGTATCTGTTTTTTGCTGACAGAGCTATAACTGTCGTAACATGACGTTCAGTGTATGCTTGCTAACCAGGTACCCATACCTTTCCCACAACAAAAATGTCAGTGGAATGTTCATTCAGTAGGACGGACCTCTCCATTTCCTTTTCTATTGAAAAAATACTGCTCATACTTTAATGATTCTGAGGCTGAAATTATTAGCCTGCTATAAACTTAGAAAGCCCTTAGACAGAAAGAGTTATTCAGGGCCGTGGAAATCTAGATGCATATCTGAACTAGCTCAATATTTTGGAATGTCATGATGTATGAAAAGAAATTTTTAATTCAGCTGAAGATAGTTATTTTCAAACTCCTGGGCAGGAATGAGACTCTGGAGGCCTGAGCTGCATTTATTACAAGCTCTTTAAGGGACTTGCCTGATTCTAGGCCCTAGCAGAAAAAAAAGAGTAAATTATTGATGAGTAGGCAGTGCAATTCCCTCTCCAGTCTTCTGGTCATATTAATATAATCAATACCACACAAACTAGCAATCACTTTTTCATATTTACGTCACTTCTATATCATTTACCTAAAAGACAAAACGCAACCACTAGAATGTGTCTGTAGTATATGGTCACAATTACAAAACTGGAGAAGGATTTTAAAAATATCTCCACCTTATTGGCTTCATATTTCCTAGTTTAAAAGCCTGTACTTGTATATCATGTGCAGATAAGAAATATCAAAAGCATGAACAATAGGGAAGGGTCTTTTCTAATGTGGCATTTAGACAATGCAGTAAGCAAGGGCTCTAAAGTATCTAAAAAGCTGGTTTGATTTAATGTGTTGACTATCACCTACAAAGCTTCAAAACCCCATGTTGTATTGGTGTGATAAAGATATTGACCTCCTGTTGACCTTCCTGTCATGCCTTGTTGTCTGTAAAAAGGAGCAACAGAAGAAACTTTTTCAAATTAACAGAAGCAAAGTCACTGAATTTAATCCAACCCCATAAAAAAAGCTCTCCAACGTACTGTGTACCATACTCTGCATTTGAGCAATCATATAGCAGAAGCCTGTCTGCTGGACAAAAGTGATTAATGTAAAAAGTTAGCTGATTTGATGATGAGAAGATGATCATACAGATTTCATACAGGGAAGCGTTACTGTTATGCTAGCATACCTCCTTCACAGTGCTGAATCAATTCATGTTGTTCAGACTAATGGCTAAGTGTTGTAATCCACTCAAACTGTAGAATAGATTTGAATCTTCAGAAACTATGTAATTAATATTATTCCTAATGCATCACCACATTTGATTGAGTTACGTTCCTGTGATTTAGTCCAAAGAAAAAGCGTTTTGACATTAGATTCTTGAAACCTTGAGACTCAGAGTAGAGTTTGACATGTGAAAAGCAATTAGAGTGAGATTCATTAATCTTGTACTGAACAGTGGATGGCTCACGGCTGGGTGGAATTAAAAATAGAGGGAAAAAAATTAACATGCTTTATGGGTTATCATCATATGCAATGTCACTACTGCTATCATGGTTTTCTAGATCACTTTAATATTCATGTTAAACAAACTGGAAAATTTTCAGATCCTGCAGTGGCACAGGAAAAATTCAGTCTAGGAAAAAAGTCTGATCATGAAATATTCCCTTTCTTGCTGCTACAAATTTTAGATTTTTATTTTTTTTAACATTAATCTGCTGTATGGATTATAAAGAGAAAATTAAAAATCTGTGGGAGAAAAATGGCCTTCAGAAATTCAGATTAGCTGGAGTATTGGTTTGCTTTCTTTCCCTTTTTCTAGAGGGTACATGTCAGAAGAAACTACTAGGAAAAAGCAAGTCATGTAATATTTCACTTATGTCGGTCACAGACATAGAAAAATTGTACTTCAGTTCTAGGAATGGAAGCATTCCTATTGGTTTTTTTTAATTTATTTTGTTGATGCTGTTTGATTTGAGTATCCTACCAATGTATATTTTGCTTTGTGAACAAATATTACTATGCTGCATTCTATATATCATCAGATAAACCTAAATTCAAATTGATGCTAGCATGCTTTGTCATTGTCACCATTAAAATAGATTATCAGTTGGAAAATAAATATGGACTGGTCACTAACATTCATAATAAGAATGATTCAAAGCATCAAAATTCTCTGCCAGTTCAAACTCTCTGTTAACTTTTTTCATTGTTTCTCTCTGACTAAGCCCAAATTGGTCAAGAGTGAGCAATGTTTTATTCTAAGTAGTCTGACTGGTGTCTCAACAGACATAAAATAAGAAGTTAAAAAAACAAACACCAGCAAACTTTAACAAATACTAATATTGAAATGTTTTTTTCCAGATTTGCAATAACATCCTGGATTCAACCTGAGTGCAGTTTATTTTGTTATTATTATACTAAATACCTTTTTTGTGCAACAACTCTTTTCAAGGGTACACAGTGTACAAAGCAGGGTTGTACAAGTGGGCAAACAAACTGACCAATGATCATTAATCTTGTAGCAAATTTCACAAACATAAACCTGCGGTCACTGTGATCACTGATTTATTTTGTATGCTAATGAGAGCAAAAGGATAGTTCTTGCAGTCCTGACAACCAAATTAATGGTGAAAATCCTTATACCTGAAAATGCTTGCAACTGTGTAAATTACAAAAATTACTGTTTGGCTGGGATAAAGTCAAGAATTAAAGAAGAGCAGAGAGATGAATAAAGTACATCCTTTAAGGATGCATCCAGAAAACGAATCTTTTTGTCACCCTATAGGCAAGGTTGTAAGAAAGCTCCTAGGAAAACCAGCTCAGAACAATTGCAATAACAGTGGCAGAACCAATAATGTTCACAGCATTCCTAATATATTTTTTTAAATAAATAAATAAATAAATAAATAAATAAAGCAGGATTCCAAAAGACCAAGAAAGCCTGAGGGTTAATCGGATTACAGATTGATATAATAGGATTAGTGACTACGCTTTCTGAACAGTATCGCTCTTTCTGTCAACATGGATCATGTTCTGAAACAGGGAATCAGATACCGTTTATTCCCAGGTACCATTTCTGAGCCAAATTCTACTATAATTGCAGTCTGTGGGAATTCTTGTTCAGGGAGAGAGCCAAAATGAACAAAAGAAATATATTCCAGATATACGGCATTGGAAAAAAATAGCTACTTATTATATAGTGAGCTTTTTAGAAGGATCATAATACTGTTATTAGTAGCCGGCAGATAAAAGGTTTTGTTAGCTTTAGCTGGATTTTACTTTCATTTCAGTCCACATATAATTCTTTTGTGGTTAGCATTTGTTACTCAGAAATGCATCCCAGTAGGCTGCACATTGCCTCCACAAGGAATATCACATGAAAGGAATATATAAACCAGAAGAGGTGTGAAACTACTGCCATGATCCAGACCTGAGTTGGAATAGGTATGTATCTTCTGCAAGAATGTCTTGTGTCAGTATAACATATACATAAAGAAAGAAAATGCTGATCTGATCTGGCAGAAATGAGGGAATTGTAGTAGTACAGTAGTACAGTAGTACAGTAATGAATAGCATTAATGTCTTCAGTCAAATCAATAGTCCATGTCACTTCTGAGTGTACAAAAAGCATCTACAACTAATCAAGAATATTTTAATCCCACTTATCAGTAAGTCTATAAGAAATTATAAAATTTACTATAGAATAAAAAAATTCACATTCCTTTCTGAAAAAAGTATTCTTCATTTCTCTGTATGCTTCAATCTCCAGACTTCTGTCATCACAGTTGCATGATCTTATTTTTACAAATGAAAAAAAAATAAATCTCCCCAGCATAAAAAATAAAATAGACAAACCCAAACTAATTGCCTACGCTTAAACAAGAGTAGCTCTCATTTTAATATGCTCATTTGTTTTCAGTTACAATCTTGACTCTTACTAAAGCAGGAAATGTGATTCTTGTCAATAGTATGGTAAATAGATACAAGATTGCCACATGACCACAGCATTTACAACTGGACTCTGTTCATCTCAGTGAGAAATACGGGTCCATTTCTTGATTGCTGTTGGAAAATGGAAGGATTTCTAAGTTGACTTGTACTTCAGGTATCAGTTAATAGAAAAGTATGTCTCTGACCAATCATAGAGTGCTGACATTTCAGCTAAGATACTTACACATCTCTCTTAATGTTTCAGTACGGTTCTGAAAGGAAGAGGGTACTTACTTTTTTTACAATAATTTTGGTTTATCTCTAATATGAAGTTCTAGACATCACAGAAAAAAAATCTCTAAATGAAAGGCATACTTAACATTTGTGACTATGGTCACAAAAATGTGACCTAATCATATTTTTATTCATATTTATTCATACCTCAGAAGTAACCTCTTTTAATTAAAGAATGTTTGCGTTGAGTTTTATGGGCTACAAGAAGCCATGTCAAGAAGGGTTTTAACTTGCCTTTCAGTATTTTTTATTCTAGCAGGGCAGCTCGCAGTAATAGACAAAGAATTCTGTGTTTCTACACCCCTAGCCACTGAAGTAGGATTTCAAATCAGAATTTACTAACATGTTGATTGAATATTCCATATCAACAAAACTTCAGTCCTTCAGTCTATCAGTATTACAGACTTCTAGAAATATATCATCTCCCTAAAGCTTATTGAAAACATGGAAGTTGTAAAAATCTTCAGTAATAGTGGGTTTGTTGATTTAGTTTGGTTTTGCATTATGATTTCTGGTGATACTATTTCTTTCACCATTCTTGTTTTTAATGCCAGAAGATGGCTGTTAGGAAACGTATCTTAGATCTTGAGTGCACAGATAATTTGAAACTGATGTTAGTGGAGCAGTTCACTACACACTTGAATCAGCCTTCAGTCAAACGAGGAGCGCACATGCATATTTCATAGCCTAGGAGTCAAAGTTTTGGCTGTTTTTTTTTAATGTAGGATTAATCGGTAAATGCTAGGTAACACCAGAATGTTTTCTGGAAACCATATATTTGGTTGGCAGGTGGCATGAAAGATTGGTTAGCAATTAGCAACCTATATTTTGGGAAGAATGCTTAGCACAAGAGCTGCTGTCCCATCAACCTAAAAGGGATGTGATCTTTACCATATATCTATTTGTATCTGAAATGTGTTATTTGACAGGTGACTGCCTTTCCCCAGTCATTGTTTTGGAACTGACTATTGAGTTAGTCAGCCAAGTTTGGGCGATAAGATGGAAGATATATTGCATAGAAATTGCAAGGAATTGTTGATGCATTTGATATTTTACTAATATAGAAAGCTGATTAATTTGATACTGTTATTCATTTGATTTGTTCATTGCTTTGTTGTCATTTCTAACTTTGAGTTGCCAATGTAACGGTATGGCTTGTGCTACTTAGAAGTCTAGTTAAGAAACTGTGTGTGATTGAAAGCTTACATGGTTTAACTCTTTATTTCCTAGATGGCATTCTCTGAACTTGAGGAGACCTTAGAGTAAATAAAAGCAGCTATATATTCTTTTGCATGAGAAGTAACATCTCTTGTAACTATGGCCTGCATTGGAACACAGCTGCTTCTGTATGTTCTTTTACTACTCCTCTTTTTTAAAGTGGTATCAGAATTTCAGTAACCCAACATGATAGTAACAATTGATTGGCCAGGGTAGAAGCTGATCAGCTCCTCAGACTAGAAGTTAAAAAAAAATAATCTATACTCATCAGAATGGTGAAAATTTATTTTGAAGTTTCTAGGCATCTTAGGTATCCTCTTGATTTCCAATCCCATTGAAACCAACTAGAGTTAGTTTCTTAAGAAAGCTTTAAATCTGTCCACACAAGGATGATTTTAGTTCCCTAGTATTTGTTCAAACAAAACTAGGCTTCCCAACTAGGCTTCCCTTAAGCAACTTGTTCATTTCCCTGAATTTTGACCCTCGCAGTTTCCAAGTGGTCTTTACACATAGTGGACCACGATGATGAAACACTATTAAATGCAATCTCAAATGTCATGTTTCATCCTTTCCCTGCATTTTCTACATCTGTACCTTGCTGTGAGTTTCACCTAGATGTCTCCTGCGGGTCTCAAAGGGTTCATTTCTACTTGAAACACAATGCTTGCTGGACACTTGACATGACTTCACAACTTGGGCTGCTTTAAAAAAGGTCATTATCGTACCACAGGTTATGTATGGATAATTGCATTGTCCTCTGAGTTACAAATCCTTAAAGCTTCTAGCCCATCTAAGAAATACATTCTGACATCTTTGCCTGAAAGATGGTGAAGTGAGCAATTCAAACTTCATCTACAGGCCTTCTTTTCTGTCTCCTACAAAGGATGAAACCAGAAGCAGAATAATTACCTTCATGAAATATGAAGTGTCTTCCTTTTTCTGAGTAGTACATGTATTTCTGAGTGTTATACTTTAATAGGATGCCTGCCTTTCCAAAAGCATTTAATGAAGGAAAGATGAAAGCTAATGGAGTAGTAGTTGAATGTTGCTTTTTTTTCTGAGTTAAATATGCATTCATTTTCTTTTTACCTCTAGCTTATGTTCATATATCATTTTGCCTTAGTGCTCTATAATGAGAACAGTGGCATGCAACTCTGAAAAGTGTCCTCATTATTTTTACCTTACTAACAACACAAGATACATTGTATCAAAGATGCTACAGAAAAAGCAAATTAAAATTGAACTGCAGGAAAGCTACTAAAAGAGGTTATTGCACTTCAAAGAGTGTGCAACTAAATATGTTATGTGGTTGGATTATATAATTAAGGACAAAGAATAAGTATTAATGTGCTGGTCTGTAACAGTTGTTGAATGCATGGTTATGTATGGTTGTGCATGGTTAAGTGTACTTAATTTGGTACATTTAGTTGCAAATAATACTGGTGATTCATATATTTTCAAGGCTGCTTCGGTGTGGAAAATCTTTCACTTTCCTGTGAGATGGGATGGAGTAATAGTTTCTTCTATGCATATGATTTAGTAATAGAGTGGTTGGCAATCACTTCCTGTACCACCACTATTTTTGCGGCTTTATGTTTTCATATCTCTTATGGAAGAATTCAATAACTGGAGAGGAAGTAAGAGACTGGCATTATGGACTTTTCAGGAAGGCAATTCTGCAGTAGTTTGCCCTCTAAAATGACTTACAAGAATCACTTGGTACATTTAGAGAATTCAAAAGATTTTAGATATAACACTCCATTGATTCTATTGCTGGGAAAACTGAAATTTTACAGTGCTGCTGATATATCTTCTAAAGCCAAGCTTGCTTTTGCATTATGAGAAGCAAAATGTTCTATTTTAATTATTTCACTAGTGTACTTCGTGCTATAATATTTAGGAAATTATTTAGGAAATGTCTAATGCCTTGATTCTGTGAAGCACTTATCAATGTTGGCTTCTGATGAAGCTATTGGGCTCTAAGGTAGCCTTGCCAAAAGGAGTGGTTTATTTTTATTCAGAAAGTAACACAAAACCCTGCAGTATTTACAGTTCTCCTTCAACTGATATGGGTGCGGACTGAAGCTTTAGGAGTTATGAAGGAGAGATAGGTAGTTGTGTCCAATATGAAAATCCAACCCTGTCCTCACAGCATGTGCGTTCTTCCCCAGAGCTGCTGGTTGATACCTGTCCTTAACAGATGAAGAGGCTTGAGCCTTCCAGTGCGATACTGTTTCATGATTGAAAAATACTGTGCGTTCATCTGTTGAAGTCCAGATGAAATACTAATAGGGCTAGTGGCAGGAGAAGCTGCAAAACAAAATGTAACAAAGGGCTGCATGAGAAAATTACTGTTCCTGTCCTCATTCTCTTTACGACCTGTTATCTGCACTTAACCTACTCCATCTTGGCATCTACTCTGAAAGTGATTAAGAATATTAGCACAATATTTCTGGGAAAAAAAAAAAAGAAATGTAACTGTAGTTGAAAGTTTGATGTTGAGATCTTCACTGAATTAATTTTCAATTCTTGTTTCACTTCTGGAATAGAAGAGGATGTTAGTAGACTACTGATTCTTTTTTGTGTTTGGTTTGGTTTGTGTGTAGTGTTTTTTTTTCTCTGATGTAAGAGCTTGAGGACTAACAACCTTTAAAAAGCCATTCATTTTAGGGAGCTTAATTCTCATTTCCTAGACACACTATGTCAGGTTTCTCAGACTTTCATAATAGTTTCCTTTTGCATTTCAGCATTGATCTGAGATTTCCCAGCCTGAATTCATAGTATTTCTTAATTATGGGCTGAATCAATCTAGACAAACTGATTGGTTATCAAGCTGGTACTATATAATCTTTGCCAGATTTGAATACAGTCAACTGAGTGCCTGAAAATTTCAGTTAAGCAGCAAAGTTTCTCAGCATATTGTCACATGATGTCTAGTGAAGTACATTCAAACCATATGCAAATGTAAATAAATCAGAGATGTTCATTTATAGGGTACATTGGTTTGTAGTGAAAATTGGCCATGTGTATCTATGATGTCAGTATGGATTTTTAATGAAAAGTAGAACATCTTGACTTTTCTTGCATATAGTAAATTATTTCTGTAAAAAAGTATTTAGGCAAAAAACTGCTTGGGCATCTTTCAGCACAAAGTTATATTATTGACATTAATATTTTTATTAATAGCAATTGATAATATGATCAATATATATTAAATTTTTTTTTAATAAAATTAATAATATTGTAAGATGGCTAGATATTATAATTTCAGTCATTTTAATGTAATCTTTTTCTGAGTGGAAATTGACTTAGTTAACATTGCCCAAGAATAAAAACCTGTCACTGTCTGGATTTAATGATTAAAAAAAAAAAGTCCTCACTTTTAAACCTCAGAATTATTGGCAGTTCTGTGACTCTACTCAAGCTATATACTTTATCACATAGGGCTTACAGTAAGGATCTACAATTTAGAAAGGCCAGATGGCTAACACTGTTGCCTTTCCAGAGGTTACTACTCAAGATAATACCAGTGCAGCAGTAATTATGCTCAGGATTTTTTATGGCCTTTCTGAAGTGTACCAGTTATTGACACTTCAGTCTGAAAAGAGGTGAAGCATTCTTTCTGGCAAATTAACTTGTTGCCAGGCAATAGGAAACTGTGTGTGTTTCCTGGTCAGTTACAGACTTCCTTAGGTAATTGAGATTCTTATCAAATGTCAGAAGTCTTTGCCCAAAGCTACCTTGGTACGCCTGGGAAAGGAAAAATAGAACTTGTAGCTTCTAAATTTACTCTTTGCTCTGAGGTGAAATGCCTCTGACATGAAACTCGGGACATGCATTCAGAGACCATATTCAGGAAGCAATCAAGACAACCATTTGTGTTGATATCTCTGAAGATATTTAATAGTGTTTCAGCTGTGATTAAAAATCAGATAAGATGCAAGTTTCTTAATAAGTGGTATAAATGTATTATTATAATAATGTTATAAAAATTATGCCTGCTCTAGGATGATATGTTCAGTTCACACCTCTCCTTCCCAAGAGATGTAAAAGACATTTAGAGATATGAATCAGGGCTGTACTTGACACACAGAGATGGAATAATACTGGCTGACTGGCAAAATTAGCATGTCTATCTATAGCTCTGACCCTACATGGACAGCCCAGATGCCATGAATTAACCGTTTTACAACACAGCAGTTTAAAGTAAAACATTAGCTTTGCCAACCTACAACTTCTGTGCTTGTCAGTCAGATCTTTCAGACTGATTAAGAGCATATGAAACTCCCATGTGAAGCAAGATTGAAAAGATCAAGACTTCTTCGTTGATAAGAAGTGGCACAAATGACAAATAAAAGAGATCATGGCACAAATATACGTGTTAGTGAAGACAGAGAGAAGTGTGAATGTTATGCCTTCTAACCAAAGTAAAACTGAGGATGGCCTGATGACATGGAAAGGTGGCTGTTGCTGATAAAGGGAAGGAAATGTTGCCTGGCAAAAGCAAACAGAGGGTGACACAGGAAGCAGTAGAACTTGTTGATCATCGATATTTTGGGGGCCCAGAAATATTCAGAAAAAAAGATTGAAAATATATGTAGAAAATAACAAATAATATCAGTTATTAAGTTAATAAGCTATTAAGCTAATTAATTTAATGTTTTTAAACCTACTGTAAAGTGATATGGAGTCTTGGAAGAGGTGCATCTTTGCTTTCAAAATATAAGCAAATGGTCATTCACTAAGAGAAAGAAATTCCCCACCCCTAAGGAGTTAAGTTACATTGTAATTTAGGGTAAAAGGGAATGAAGAAAGGGGATGCAAAACATCCAAGGTCCTGTTCAGTCTGACAAATCACAATGAGTAAAGGTCAGTATATGAATGCATAATTTTCACTGTTTGTCCTTCTCAGTTAAAAATGTTAAGCGTTTCTGTTTGTAACTGTTATCTCAAAAAAATCCACAAAACCCTGAAACATATATAATACAAACAGCTGAATTTGCTTTCTCTAATAACAGAAAGAAGAAAAAAGATGCATTAATAGAACCAAAGAATTTGTTAAGACATCAAGTACATACGTAGAATGCAGCTGGAGAAGTAGCTACATGTCAAGAGAAAACATAAAGGAAAAAGAAGAATCAAGACTAAATCCCAATTTAACTCAGTCTTGCACAGTTTCAAAGGCTACTCCAAAGCATTTTAGAAGACTTCTGCTTAATATTAGAGACTAGCACTCAAATAATCTCATTACTGAACCTTGTAGAGGCAAAGGTGACCCTGATTTGCTGCAGAGGTTACTTGTATCAGGATATCCGTCTAGAAGGACAGTAAATTCACTGGCCTTCTGAACCTTCTGTACTGGTGGGCAAAATACTGAATGGAGTCTTACCAATGAAGGGACAGCGTGAAAGGGAGAAAATCTCTCTCTGAAAGAGATCTAATCAGGAGCTGCCTTCCTAACTGGAGAAAAGAAAGAACCAGAATTCAACTCACTTTGACTACTTCAGGTGTAGTCCCTTCTCTCCCCCTGTAGGGAATATGATTCGTTTACTGTAAGTTTATATATTACAGCTGCTACCGATTTGTTATGTTAAATTTTAACAGTCTATGTTAATGGTGCATTGTCTACCAATCTGTTACTATTCTGTTACATCTAATTTACAGACTGCATTGCCCAAATTATCCATCAGTTTATGTGTCCCAAAGGAATGCACCTTATATGCAAAACCAATAATTTATTGTTAGCTTTATTAAAATCTTAATGGTCTAATCAAAGGATTATTAGTTCTGTTTCAGTGAAGCTAACACTGAAAGTTCACATTGCATATGGTTAAAGCTGACAGATTTCTTCTTTGCCCCTTTGACTGATGTTATACTCTTCTTTTTTGTGCCCCTGTCACCCCTGAGGTTGATGATTTTGGCCAGGGACAGGAGAATTACAGCAAGTTGTCATCACCCAGTGTTCTTTGCCAAGAGGTGTATCTTGCTGCTGATGGGTTATTTTTCTCTGCATTTTTGGATCCACTTAATTTAATTCTTATCCATTTGCTAATGCATACATTTTACTTGCTCTTTGTTGGCAGTTCCCTGATATGCATGAGTTTGCTAGTGTGATTTACACACTAGTTTGGTAACAATTTGTTAGTTTGATGATAGTATGATTTACAGATTTTGGAGACTTGTTCTTTGAGCTCTTCATTACCCTAAAGGTGGTTTTACCTAGCTCCTGAGTCTGTGTTTCTTTGGTGACAAATATGAATCCCCTGATGAGTTTATAGTTCTGGACCCTCCAATACTATCCCTGTCTGTATTTTCAAGTTATCTGCTGTCATCCCATATTTGTATTCTTGTGTGATATATTTTATTCTCTGTTATTGCTCACTATTAGTTAAAGAAGTCTATATATAACTGTACAAAGCTAAGCAAAATCAAAACCAAATAACAAAATATCTGGACAGCTCTTTCAAAAGACATTTATCAGCAAGGCCATATGGACTGAGCTATAGAGCTGCAAGGTGTCACCAGCTGCATTTCTACTGACTAGCAGTGCTCCTTTTCATACCATTGCTTGGTAATGTTTCATGGAAAGACAAGACTGGCAGAGCACCAGGTCACCACTGGGCACTGTCTTTCCTGTATCTAGATTTTCTTCTGACCATAGTCAAATTGAGGGTAGTGGTATGCCACCTTGCTTAGATAGCTGTGAAGAATCTGCTGAACCACTCTAGAAAAAGGTCATCCTTAAAATGATATCAGCTGGTAATTTTTTTTTAGAAAAAAAAAACCCCACATATTAAACTACAAGTTGAAGTAATGTTAAGTATAAATATCTTTTTTTTTCCTTGTTTTTCTTTTCCTATTTTGTTTGTTTACATTGACTGCAAAGTCATATAAAAAATGCAATTTCTGGTTATATTACTTGTCCTTATATAACCTTTTTTCCCTTTTGGGGAAAAAAGAAAAAAATAAAAGAAAGAAAGGAAACTGAATCTACCAATTTTTCATGTGTCTTTCTTATGCTTTGTATGTTACCGTAGTAGGAAGAAGGGTTCTTTCTTTCACAACATCAGCAGCAGTTTCTTGAAGTTGCAATTTGAATTTAAAAGATTTATGTTTCTTTTTTGATTATTTTCATGATGATGCTGGTGAGAAGACTGTTTTTTTTTTTTAACTCTGCTCTACACTTCAAATATTCAATACTTTAAGGTTTTCATCACAATATTTTATTGTGTATTTATTGTGAGATACATGTTGACTATGGGAAATAAGAATGGGAGCTTGTCCTGGGTTCAGCAGTAGCAGTCATGTTTCTCCTCCTTGGTAGCTGGTGCAGTGCTGTGTTTTGACTTTCGGCCTGGGAACAGAACTGATAGAGATGTTTTGGTTTGGCCAAGGACTTTGTGAGCCTCATGCTCTGCCAGGGAGGAGGGGAAGCCGGGAGGAAGCAGAGACAGGACACCTGACCCAAACTGACCAAAGAGCTATTCCATACCACAGCACGTCATGCCCAGGATGTAACTGGGAGTTAGCCGGAAGGGCTGGGAGACTGCAGGGTTGGAGGAGGTATCGGTCAGAGCTTGGTCGGGCTGGGGGGGGCAAGTTATCGGTCGGCTAGTGGTGAGGTGTTGTATTCTGTTCCCTTGTTATTTCCTTTATCATTATTATCATTGGTGGTAGCAGTAGTGATTTGTGTTATACCTTAGTTACTAAACTGTTCTTACCTCAACCCGTGGGAGTTGCATTCTTTTCGATTCTCCTCTCCATCCCTCCGAGAGCAGGGGGAGGGAAAGAAGGGGGGGAAGTGAGCGAACGAATTACCTGACTGGGTTTAAACCATGACAGTTCTTTTTGGCGCCCAACGTGGGGCACGAAGGGTTGAGATAACGACAGATTTGACTGGATTAATAGTCATTCGTCACAATGCTGATTTATTGGCTCTCAGAGTTGTTCTTCTTGATCTCACAGCTTCAGACCGTTGTAACTTACGTAGAGCCGGTATTTGCTGTGATAGTGTTTATCAAGTGTGGGGCCTGGGCTAAGGTTCTTGTCTCACTGTGCTTTATGGCAATGGCTTGTAATACGGGCGGGCTCCAGCAGCAGGGCGGGACGGACGTGGCCGTGGACTTGTACCTGGCTGTCCGGCTGCTCTTCACCGGCCTGGCCCTCGCCCTCGCCTCCATCTTCGTGAGGCTGCGGGGAACTGAGGGGGAGCGGGGCCGGGAGCCGGCGGCAGCCGAACCGGCCCGGGAGAGCGGCCCCGGGGACCAAGCGGCGGCGGGAGCGGGGCCGGAGGCCGCCAGGGGACGGCTGCCGGTGGAGGAGGCCGGGGCGGTCGAGGAGCAGAAGGAAGCGGCTGCCGAGCAGCGGGAGAAGGCGGTGGAGGAGCCGAGTCCCGCGGAGGAGCCGAGCCCCGCGGCCGAGCCGAGCCCCGCGGAGGAGCCCAGCCCCGCGGCCGAGCCGAGCCCCGCGGAGGAGCCCAGCCCCGCGACGGCCGAGAGCGTTTCCCGGAAGCCGCCCGCCGAGCCCCAGGAGGATGCAAGAGACCACGCAGCACTTCCCAACAAGGCAGAGGAGGAAGAGCTGGACTCAGGAAAAGAGAAGCTGGCGGTGGGAGAGCCGGCAAGCACAGCAGCTACACCAGCCCCAGTGACAAGCACAGCAGCATCAACTGAGAGTTCTGAAGGTTTTGAATGGCCTTTGGGTACCCTTGGGACCTGCCTGCTGATTGTGATGGGGATCAGCATGTTGGCACACATACAGAGTGTGTTCTACCCACAACCATTTTGTCTGATCTCAAAAGTTAGGCAGAGTCAGGTTTGGGTCTTGTCTGAGGTTAGACAACAATATAGGGGGACCAAGAGATTTTCCCCAAGGCTGGAGAGTCATGAGTGGCAGGGTGTGTGGGACAGTATGGACAAGTATCTAGTCCACTGGGCCCCTCCAGTGCTTTGGAAGCGTCGGAGATGGAAGGCAGCTGTATGGAGTCCCCAGCAACAAGCTGCAGAAACTGCTGAAGGGGACAGTGAATTATTTTAAGCCTGGTGGGCCCATGGCACTTCAGGCCATCAGAGCAGAGATGCAACACAGAGATGGACTCATGATCGAGGGGTGGACTTAACAATGGACACTATTGCCCAGGTTATTCACGAGTGTGAACACTGCACACAGTCTCTCCTGCTCTGGAAGACTGTTACAAGAGATGGAGCCTGACATGGACCAGATGGACGCAGCAGCTTTATAGGGACTGGTCCATGCACTAAGATAAGAGTGCACCGAGATAAGAGTGATGGTATATTGAAAATGTGGGATCTGAGCATGACGTGAATGGTATGGAATAAGGGGTGGATAATGTCCTGGGTTCAGCAGTAGCAGTCATGTTTCTCCTCCTTGGTAGCTGGTGCAGTGCTGTGTTTTGACTTTCGGCCTGGGAACAGAACTGATAGAGATGTTTTGGTTTGGCCAAGGACTTTGTGAGCCTCATGCTCTGCCAGGGGGGAGGGGAAGCCAGGAGGAAGCAGAGACAGGACACCTGACCCAAACTGACCAAAGAGGTATTCCATACCACAGCACGTCATGCCCAGGATGTAACTGGGAGTGAGCCGGAAGGGCTGGGAGACTGCAGGGTTGGAGGAGGTATCGGTCGGAGCTTGGTCGGGCTGGGGGGGGCGAGTTATCGGTCGGCTAGTGGTGAGGTGTTGTATTCTCTTCCCTTGTTATTTCCTTTATCATTATTATCATTGGTGGTAGCAGTAGTGATCTGTGTTATACCTTAGTTACTAAACTGTTCTTATCTCAACCCGTGGGAGTTGCATTCTTTTCGATTCTCCTCTCCATCCCTCCGAGAGCAGGGGGAGGGAAAGAAGGGGGGGACGTGAGCGAACGAATTACCTGACTGGGTTTAAACCACGACAGAGCTGTAGTGTCAATTTGTGAATTGTAACTAATTATTATAAAACAGAGATAACCTGGCTATTTAGGAAAATGGGGAAGAAGGAGAAAAAGGAAAGGGAGGACGGAGGGGGGGGAATTAAGTCCTTCGAATTTTCACCCTTTTTTGTCATTCATGAATAAGCTGGTAGCTTAGAAGTATGGGTTTAGTATTTGTGCCTTGCCTTTGAGTGCCAAGAAATCTTTCTTTTGGCCTGCTTGTCCTACTTAAACATTTCAAGATTGTGAAAAGTTGTCTCCATGACAATACTGTGCTTTATGGCAATAAGATCATTACATTTTGATACTGCTGCAGTAAAATTAGAGGATGTGATGAAGTTAAGTGTAGAAAATGCTTTCAGAGCAGCATAAAAAGGTCATAAAAAACCTGTCTTAATAGAGAATTTACTGGAAACTTGAGGCATGGGAAAAGCAATGGGAAATATCCTTTACTTTTGCTTATATGATTTAATTTCTTAAAATTTGATTATATTTCAAACAGCATCAAACCCTATACCTTTTATAATATTAGTTTTCCTAAGTGTCTTTCTCAAAACAGACTCAAATCTGGAAAATTCCTGATCTGAGTTCAATCCCAATAAACAATAAAAAGCTGAAATTTTACTCATGATGTTTTGTGTTTTCACTGCATATATCCTACTATTTGAAAATGACAAATTTACAAATTTTAACTATCCTTCCTAAACTGCATTTATGGTACTTACAATTTAAAATAAAAAGGCAAACTAGTTTCAAATATTCTGTGTATCTGACATCTGGAAATCAGATCCTCTATAAAAAAATTCTAATTTCAAAATAAACTCTATGCAAGAAAACTAAATTTTTCATTGTATTTTGTCGTACTTAGCTAAAGATTACACCCATTTGGTGAAATGATGTCAGACAAAATTATGTCAGTGTATTTCTTTCATTTGATATTTGGAGAATATTTTCATGGAGGATTTCAACCAGATATTGAAAAAAAAAAATGATTTCTACCCTCAGTATCATAAAAAAGGAACATTAAAACAAAGTGTTAAATTTGAACTTGAAATTTTAGATTGTCTTCACGTTTATCAGTTTCCTCCTGCATTTCTCCTCTATTTGTTCTTGTCTTATATAATTCTGTGAGGTAATTCTGGGAACATTTCTGTTTAACTTTAAACTCAGAGCAGGCACTGCATAGCCTGCTCAGCTGACACTTCTATGTAAATAATTAAAGTGACTGTCCATTAAAGATTTGCAGCCTCATGACACATTTCCCAGTCATGACAGTCAATCATTTAGGAGGTCAGCTCAACCTTTCCTGCATTTATTTTTCTGTAAATTAACATCTGGCCATAAAAATGATATTGCTGTCAGAACTAAGCTGAGATACTTTAATATGCTGGTGATGATGGAAAATATTGCATGCCAATATAAAAAAGAAGTTTCCAGGAAAATAGATTTTCAAATCTATTTATCCTAAGTCAGTATCTTTTTAAATTCATTGGTGTCGTGGTTTAAGCCCAGGCTGTAAGTCAGCCATGCAGCCCTCTCACTCACTCCCTGCCTTTCTTCCCCCCCACCTCCACTCCCCGAGGGATGGGGAGGAGAATCAAAAGAATGCAACTCCCACGGGTTGAGATAAGAACAGCCCAGTAACTAAGGTATAACACAAACCACTACTGCTACCACCAATAATAATAACAATAAAGGAAATAACAAGGGAAGAGAATACAATACGACCCACCGATACCCAGCCCAACCGAGCAGTGGTCTAGCCCTTCCGGGTAACTGCCCCCAGCTCTACATCCTGGGCATGATGTGCTGTGGTATGGAATACCCCTTTGGTTAGTTTGGGTCAGGTGTCCTGTCACTGCTTCCTCCCGGCTTCCCCTCCTCCCTGACAGAGCATGAGACTCACAAAGTCCTTGGTCACACTAAACATTTGAGCAGTAACTAAAAACATCGGTGTCATCAGAGCTGTTCCCAGGCCAAAAGTCAAAACCACAATGCTGCACCAGCTACTAAGGAGAAAAATGACGGCTACTGCTGAACCCAGGACAATTGGCACAGCAATACTCAAAATATAGTGCAGTGTTTGAGGTTGTCATAAGCTTTCTTCCAATTGCAACAAAGAAAATATTTAGAGATTTGAAAAACAATATTTTTTTGTTCTATTGCAAAAATTAACTTCCTCAAACTAAATTGTTTGAGGAAATACTTAATTCAGAGCATTCTATGTGAAGTTGTTTTGATACAAAAAGCAAAGCATGAACACTCTTTTAAAAGTTATGATCTTCTTTGCATAAAATTTTGGTGAAAATGGAAATTAGAAATACTCCCTTTCCCAGAGGGGAGAAAATAGAGAAAATACTCATCAACTTTTAAAAATTCTGTTGCTCATGCTGTAATTTTATTTTTAGCAATTATATGCATTGAAATTGTGCAATTAATCCCCGCTGTTTCCTTCTCTTGATCTCACACTCACCTGGCTTCCTGAGGAGTCCCCAGACATGAGGAAAATCCTCCCTACTTATATCTCTGGGAAAAGGGACACCACCATGCACTTTTTAATACTTACAATCGCTTAAGGGCAAGAGCTAGACTATGGATTTCCCTCCAAGTCCAGCCTCCCTTCTTTGGGCAGGTTCCTAATGACATTTTTGCTGAATGTAAAATAGTGGCAGTCTCCAACAGTACTTGAAGTACAAAGAAAGCAAATTAACTTTGTATAGAGATTAAGATCCCTTCTGCAGTATGCCACTTGATGCCTCAGTTGGCAGTATTTTGACCTAATGGTTCTTAAAAGAGAAGTGAACTGGAGTGTCAAGATAGTTCCTCCTGAAATGCTCTGGCTGCTGAAAATGTGAATGAGTATGAAACTGATTTTGAGACACTATTGCAAGCAAAATGAAACCTAACCCACCAAACGACATTTGTGCATGTGTTACATGGAATCATCTTGTAACACCAAATGCTCAATAAAGGTCTCTTTCTGAAATACTTTCAGCCTCATATATTAATAGAGAAACTTTCTTTGTAGTTGGTTCTTTCTTCAACCTCTTAGTGAACCAACCTCTTTCAAATTAACAGGCATTCAGAGTGCTGTTAATTCTTAGACAACCCTTGGCATAACCTACATACCTACCTTCTTCCGAATTGCTTCAGACTGCAGCCTTCAAATTTCTTCTTAAAGTCTAACCTATTTCTGTCAATGTCTTTACTAAAGATTGCCCTCCGTGTCTGTAGATTGAAGATTTACATATATGCTTTCTTTTCCTAAATTATTAAACTACGATAATGATATGCTATGAAAAATTCTAATGAATTGATGAGGTCCAGCATGAGCCCAAACTTATAAAAAATAATTACCAAACACTTCCATGAATAGATTTGTTGTGTAACTCTAAAATAATGTGAGATTTTAGTAAGACTGCCAAGTCAATTGAGGAATTTCCACTTCAGAAATTTCTTACAAATTGAACAATGGATACACTGCATTTTTTAATTTCCTTCTTGATGAAGTATATTCTTCTACCCTAATAACACTATCCTTGTACATTGAGTTGCTCGTTGTTATCGAGGGTATTATTTTAAAGAAGATGTGAAATAAGATTTTTTTTTTTTTTCCATAGAATCATAGAGTGGTTTGGGTTGGAAGGCACCTTAAAGATCATTTAATTCCAACCCCCTGTCACAGGCAGGAAGATTTTCCATTAGACCAGGTTGCCCAAAATCCTGTCCAACCTGGCCTCAAACTCTTCCAGGGATGGGGCAGCCACAACTGCTCTGGCAACCCATTCCAGTGTCTCACTACCTTACCCTCATAGTGGAAGATTTCTTCCTAATATGTAAATCTATCTAAATCTATCCTCAGCATGTCTTTTCTTCTCATGAATATGTGTGAAAGTCTCATCATCACAGAATGGTACATCCCAGTATTTCCGGCATCACTTTTCCTCAGTGATCACCTCGCCTCTTTCTCAACTTCTCCTGTGATGTGTAAGGTTACTACATGTAATTCCGGTGGTTGCATCTCTTTCTCAGTCAGTAGTTGTAGTCACTGATAAGAGACACAGAATATAATTCTACCCAGTTCTCAGCTTATTTAATTTGCTAGTCTTCAGATCAACTTTCCACCTATCTTATATCAAAACCATTTTGACTGAAAGTTACTTGGGGGCTCTGTTTTCATTGTTGTGTCAAAGGTGTTATAAAAAGTCTCTCAGATCTTGTTTCCAGGTTTTTGATATTTTCATGGCTAAAAGTTCCTTGCTATTATATACAATGTCCTATATTACATAGCTAGATCATTTAAGGATTGGTTTGCAGATCTTTGGGGTTTTTTGCACTATAATGCTACATGATTCTCTATACTGACTAAAGAAGAGAAGTAATAACCAAGAAACATCAAAGTGAATTGCTGTCAGGCTCTGATACGAAATAAAAATCATACATATTTGCCTCGGGAAGAGTTTTCTTAAAAAGTAAATATGATCATGTGGATGTAGATGTTAGGTGAAGCATAATCAGGTTGACTTCCATTTTTTATGTTAAAATATTCTTTTAAGGATGAGCACTATGGCACACCACTTGGGCATGTAGCTCTCATCAGGACTTAACTATTTAGATGGGGTGCAACACAGAAAGCCGAAGGATAGTTAAGAACACAGACATCTCAAAAAAGAGTGTTTTCCAACTATTTCAAAAAAAGTAAACTTCAGCTGATGCTCATGAGATGTCACTGTGGAAACAGAAGCAGCTCTGGCACTAACATATGTCCTAAAAGAAAAAAAAAAGTTAAAAAAATTCTATTTGAGATATTTTTGCCACTGATATCTGTTACTTTATGTAGGAAAACAGAAGGCTTGAGATAGTGACTGGGTGCCGGACAGTTTCTTATCACATTCAGGCAGTCAATGGATGGAACATATGATCAGAATCAGCTTTAGCATTTCTTTTCTTCTTCTACAGTTTCCTCATCAAGGAAATCCCCTAACCTACTAAAAAGGTTAGAGTTCTAATAATCCTTTTCTTTAACCCACAGTGGTTCTCAGATGTGTGTTAGGTGAGACCAACTCTGCTACATTAAAGATATGTCTAGCTCTGAATTATGTCAGTTGTGGCGCAACAATATATGCAACACACACACAAACAGTACTTGAATTCAGATATGCCATTTTATGTTTTTGGAAAAATGCAGACTGTTAAGTGTTATTTTCTAGGGCACAGAGAAAGCAAGGCGGCGAAAGAACTTGTCACACATTTCTGACAGGGTATGTGATGAAGGCTACAGACAGAACAATAACTGTTGGGTTTGCTGGAGGAAGCTTATATGATAAAAAGCTTTAGAGAGGACAAAACCAATGGGTGATCGAGTTATGTATGACAAAATAAAAAATAAAAGACAGACATGTCTGCTGGGTGTCTTATTTAGGTTTCTGATGTGCACCAATGTATTAAAAAAATAGCATCTATTAGGAAAAATAATGTACTGAGAAAAAGAAGTCCAGATCTCATACTTTGCAATACACATGCTCTGCTTTTGAACCGCAGAGTACACATCCACCTGAATCATGTAATACTTATGAGGCCCAAAGTCAAATCAAGCAAAAAATCTTGATGTTTGTTTAAATACTGAATCATTCTCTGTACTTCTGCAACCTATCTGATAAACTTGTATTTGCTTAAGATAGAAAAGACTTGTTTCTTTCTAGTGTGTAATGGGCATGTGGGTATATCTGAATATAATATGTGTGGACTTGTGCATGTGTGTTTTAAGAAATTGTATTTAACCTCTAAGGACTGTTCCTTACCTGATAAAAATGAAGTGATCCAATGTAAGTCACAAGACCAAATCCATGAATATAACAATGCCATGAGTAGGAAAGGAGCTACTGTACTATTGAGTTCAATAGTTAGGTTATGATAAACATATAGTTCTGTATAAATGCTTGTCTGTATTTTTGTTTATGTATCTATTTCTACTGTACCTATGCATGTAACTATAATTACTTACACATATTTTTCCTGAAATGTTATATATCCTTTCTTTCCCAAATGTGTGCCTGCAAGTAATAAGGAAACACAGTCTGAAGCAATTTGTCAGAGTTCCTTCTTTAGGAACCGAGTTTGTTGAACTCAGATAATGACTTGGTTTTCTAAAGTTAGAATCTAGTTGTACTACCCAAGGATTTTAACAATAAGAGCAACTGCTTCTGTCTGTGGTGGACTAAAATGTATTCACTAAATAACTTTTGGAAAATTTAGACTTTTTTGCTTAGAAAGTAAATAAAATTAAAAACATCCATATCTAATTTGTTAGAAGACTGTTGTAAAACAATGCACCAACAATGAGGAAGATAACACTTATGATCATAAGAAGTGTTATAATGCACATGAATTAGCATGGTATCATATTCTCAGACCTAATATAATGAATCAGGAAAGTGGCAGAAACTATAACTCTAAAGTCTGTTATAAAGCACAGGTTAATACAGCTATTTTGCCCTTCAGTGGTATACTAACTTTGAAATACTTCACACAGTGAAGGCAATATAGCACTGGACTGTGTACTACATAGAGAACAGGTTTAGACAGAACTTTCAGGGAGACCTTCTCTTTGAGTCATGAGGTTCAGAGAGGACCACTTTGCTTTGCTCCTCAGAGGGGAGCTCCAATGTGGCTGGAACCACTCCTGGCCCCAGACTTGGTCAGCGCTTTGTGTCTGAAATAATATACACATATGCACAATCTTTTATACCACTTAGCCAAGATTTCAAGGTTAACATGTTATTAGTCACTATCATGGAAGCCTACAAAATTAAATTAGATAGGTTGCAATCCCCTAAGAGAACCTAGTCTAACCAAAAATCATTTAATACTCTGACAACATTAGTAAATTACATGTTCTATATGCTAAGTGGAATCAAAAACTACACTACTGACTTAAGCTTAAGTTTCAAAGAGACTTAACCCAATGCACATTTCATGCATCGGTTAAGATGATGACTCAGGCAGTGTCCTGACCCAAGGACAGAGTCCTTGACTGCTGACCCACTGCTCAGAGGAAGACTAGCTCAACTCTTACCTTCTGTCAGTACTGAATTTATACCCTAGTTGACTCTGATCTGTGGTCAAGAAATAGGGTCTGAGGGCTCTTGGCTTTTGACCAAAGCGTGTGTCTAGCAATGGTCAGTTGTGCAACCCTGTTGTAACCAAATCAGTAGATTTTGTGGTTACCCAAACCAGATAAAAGTCAGTGAATATCTGTTAGCCCCAGGAAATATCTTTTAATTCTTCACCAGGGACCTGAATCATCAGATGTATTTATTAGCGAGTATTGTGGCTCAACTGTCCTGTTAGGGTGGGTGTAACTGCTACAACTTTGCATAATTTGGGGTTTAGAATATGCCTTTGTATTAGATATCAAAGCATTTCTGACATACCATATGTCAGATATGAGCAGCTCTTTTAACATTCAAAGTATGATTAGTTTGCATGAACTTTCTAATTATTTCTGGAAGGGATATGCACGTGTGTAATATCTTTGCTGACCATCTTACAGCTTTGCAATGTTACTGAAGCTTCAGTTATGATATAAATGTTCAACTTTCCCTTAACAGGGCTTTCTCAATGATAATTTCATTAGTTGGTGTTGGATATGAACTGAATCATTCACTAAAATGTAAGAAATTGCATTTTCTATATCTTTCACTGTGGGAACAAATCTGACAGGTGAAGACAATGGCCTGGAGTGTCCAAGGGTTAAGCACTGCAGAAAAATTGGAAAAGGTGAGATCATCCAAAGGCACTAAAGCTCTGTACAGTTTCCTATTGGACCATTTGAGAAACTGTAAATTACTAGGCAAAGTCAGCCACTAATCACATGATTTAGAGAATTACACAATTTACAAAAATAGGTATTAATAAAAATAGGTAAGATCACAGATGCTGTAGAGCAATGCTATAAAGCTAAGCTTGTTAATTTAAGCAGTTACCAGAGCTTATAAAACGTGAAGGTATGAAAGCAGATGCCTTCGCCCTGGCCTAAGGTTTTGCTAAATGAGCTGACCCTAGGAAAGCACTGAGCTTGACATGAAAAATCTATGGACATAACATGTAACAAAGTGAGGTGATGCAAAAGGTACAGACAGGGCTGTGAGGGATGGCTGTATTGCACAGAAGGGTAACAGACAATCAAGCTACACAGATAAAGGGAGGGGAGCAATGGGGACCTTTAAGAGGGTGTAATCTTGGAAGGCCAGCAGAGCCTTAGTAACCTGTCAGTACCATTAGATAAAGCAATGTTCGCTTTGGTAACTATATCAGAAATAATACCAAATTTGGTTGCAGATACTGCAAGAATGGAAATAATGGACAAAAAATAATTCAGAGCAGGATGTTTATTTTGGTGGCAATTACAACAGAGAAAAGCAGGGGTCAAGGCTGAAGAACGAGCCTGGAAAAAGGGAAAGAAGTATGCTGAGAGTCAGTAGCAGCCATGTCCATCAGGCTAGAGGAGGAGAAAATCCTGGTGTGGGAGTGCCCTTTGCCAGGCTGCAATGGTCCAGAAAGAAGCATAAGCAGCAATTCATCAAAATGAGGTAGCTGAATATAATAAAAAGTAACTTTGTGGTAAATGACTGAGATGGATCTGTTTAAAATTTTGCTTCTCAAATGTTAGCAATCAATAATAAAACAGGAATTCATGCAGTTAATAAGGCAAAATGAGATAGACATAAATTATATGGTAATAAATGCATGAAAGACAGTGTGACTAGACAGAAAAGAGGGAAACATACACTGTAAAATGAAGATGGTCAGTGATGTTTGTTGGTGCCAGATACAGGTAATTCAAGTAATACACAACATGGCTTTCAATAAAAGCATTTCAGTCAGACACTGCAAGCTACTAGCAAACTGAAAGACAAATTAATGAACTTACAGCTAGGACATGCATGACGATGATGCAGAAGTCTTGCTCTGGAACTTAATACATTACCAAAAGTGGCAGTGCAACAGAAATAGCTACTTGTCGCATATCACTTGAAATAGCTTAGCAAAAGAAAAGGGGTGGGGTTTGTTTTTTTTCTTCTTAATACTTGCTACCTATGGTGCAACTTCACAGCAGGTTTATAAGAAAAGATTAGTCACTTTCTAATGTTCAGGTAGAATACTAGTGGAGGTGTTCACAAAAGCCTATTTTAGTCCTGCAAGATTAGTCAGCCTTTCTTGTTCAAGGCAGTAGCTTATGCCTTCTGGGAGATAGTCTATCCTCACATGCAACTAAATAAACCCAGTAAAATGTCACTAGGCAGAACAGCCCTGCGGAGCACCACCTACCTTTGCTCTCCTCCCTTTCAAACCATGGTGACCATCTCCAAACTGCTACTATACTATTGCAATTGAAAAAGAAATGGCCAGTGTCTGAGGCAGTGCTGTCTGTCATAGGCAAAAGTTACACCAAAGAGTATTAATAGTGAAACACTATCTGTCATGGATAAGTGCTTGAGACAGTGTCATGATCCAGTACATGTCTTGCCACTGGTTTTGGGGGACATCTATGAAGATTAATTGTGGCTTCTATGAGATAATTATCCTATCTACAGACTTTTTAATGTAGGGTGAAATTGCCACTAGTTTTCTAGGCTTTGACAGAGAAAGATTGATTGAGCCATGTCATTCATCCAGAGATCAATCTGGAGATTACTCACTCTTCAGATTTTAGTGCAAATGAGGAATGAACCAGGATAGGATACCTGACTTTGCCTTCCAGACATACAAAACCACCATGGGAAGAATGGCATATCTTTTCAACACTTCCGTTCATTAAGTATGGGCACAGCATCACCATGAGAGAAAATATAGTATTATCATGCAGAGAATTGGGAAGTGAGAGAGGACTCAGCCACTGCTTTCTCTATAACCTGCTCCTAAGACAGTATTGCTGGAGATGAACTGTATGTGAGGACTTGTCAGAAAGCTCCAAGCCTGTCATAAAGAAATGCTGAATGAAACCTTTCAACAAAGCTGTTGTGCTTGTGAATCTGGTGGGGAGAGATCTTCAGGTATGAAATGGTGACATGCAAAGGGCTTTACACTTATCAGTAGAACAAAAGGCTGATGATGCAGGAAACTTGAACCATCTACAGGATGAAATGAGAATGGCCTAAAGGGACATATTGAAAAGTTAAATTGACCTTATTGATTTACAGTGGTCTGTGGTGAGAACTGAAGGAATGGTGCATCATGTTGAAACCAAGGATGTACTTCAAATACAAGTAAAAATATATGTGCCATGGAAACAAATATGTGTCAGTCATTAATGAGTAAAAATACAGTTTTAAGCAAGATTAAAATAGCGACTGGTGATGACTGCTGGGTGAGATGTGGTCTGTATCAATTAGAATCAAACAAGTATAAGCAATGTATGGATCCAGAATGGCTTGAAAAGGTTCCCAGCTGAGCCCAATTTAGTCAATTTCAATCTGGGGATTCAAGCTAAGTTTTTTGCTATTCTTATTCATTTAACTCTATAAGATACTTTCTAGGGTCACCAGTGGGCAAAGGAGGATGGAGAAGAGTATACGTGAGTTTTTTTTTTTTTACTGGGATGGAAATAGTTGCTAAAGGTCTTATGCCTTTGTGAAAAATGATCAAAATGACAGACAATGACACTATATTCTGCATTTCCTCGATAGGAAGAGTCCTGCCATTGAAACAGCCAGACCAAATGATGTTTGGTCTGCTGGACACATAGAACCGTGACAAAATATAGATGTGTAGGTGTTTGTGTGTGTGTGCACTTCCAAATAAATTATCCCCTGACTGGGAAAATTCCATGTGATTAATGTCTACTCACATCTATGCCAAGTTATTTTTGACTTACAGGGTGTAATGCTGTGCTTTCATCACTGCTTGAGAGCATCCAGACCTCGTGCTGTCAGGGAGTGCTTGCTGAGATGGATCACATATTACACAGTCAGCAGCAGTGAAAAGCACCCAGACCAGGAAAGCTGCAGGTGGAGAATCCACCTGTGTCTGGAAAGGCCATCAGACAAGGAACTGCTATGAGAACAATGAGCTGTCAGAAAGGCAATTGGTCCAGCAGTAATTACTGAGCTTTGTCTACACAAACAACTGAAACTTGTGACAAGCAGTCCTCTTGGCTGTCAGATACACAAACTGTGCAGTCTAATCTCCCACCTGAGACTCTTTACATGTGAGAGACTCTCCATGACCCTCTGTGAGACTCCCCTTGTCTTTCTTGCCATTAATTGCATGAATGACAGTTTGTGGTAACATTTAGTTAGCATCACTTTCTTTATATTCAATTAAAATGAACACATTTACAAAGCATCTTTTTATTTTCTTTTTTTTTTTTTGCAGTTCTCCTAGTCTCTCAAAGTCTGTGTAAGATTTTCTGTATAAAATTTGTGGTTTAGGGGAAATATATTCTGAGTATGTTTTTCTTTAGCTTTGTAAAGAACAAAAACTTCTAAAAGTCACGTTAAGAATAATGGAATGAATTATGTGGTCTCTGGAAGTTTTGGCTGAGTAATGAATTCATGATTTTGGAATAACAGTGGTAAGGATGAATATCTCATCAAATGGTCATTTTAAACTCCCAGAGCACCAGAGTGTTTTGACCATTTAGTAGTGGGGGAATAAATATTATTTAATCCTAATCACTTCATTGTTACTCCAGTACCTTAGCTATCTGTTACAAAGATCTCTGTTAAGGTAATATTAAAATAAATAAATAAATTAAAAAGCCCAGGGCGCTACTTCACTTCCAAACTAAGTGTTTATCTCCTGGGAACAATAAACATCAAGTGTCTTTATGTAAGCCCCCACAAGAGTAAATAGTGGTACATTCTCTTTGCGAACCTTTAGCTTTCCACCCTAAACAATGAATGAAGTTATGATACCATAGTGAAATACTCAAAGACATGCAGTAAACTGTGGCAATTGTCCTCTCCCTCCACAAGTCTCTTGGCTGTGGATCCAATCATGGGACAAAGGTGATTTCAGGTGACAAAAACTGGCAACCAGTAAAGATGCTGCCTCTGGAAGCTGATAGAGGGTAGCCTTTTCCTTCACTTACCAACATTCAGCAGTAAATCTGTCTTGATCACCTCTCCAAGCCATGAAGAAAGACAAAAATGAAGCATTCCTCACCCTCTCAAAATAGGCAATTTTAGGCCCAGGTGATGTCTTAACCCTATTCTCGGCCCTGGAAATCTGAAGATAAGGTAAGTTGGGGCACCTTTTTTCCCACAAAGAAACAGACAACTTCACCCAAAGCAACACATGCCAAGCTCTTATTTCACAGCATCACACTCAAAAAGCTCTTTCTGCATTTTCAACTCTAGCTGAATTTCCTTAAGAAAATCTGATCCAGGGCTATCATCTTTCAGTGTTAGACTCTGAATCCATCCTCAGTATTAGGCAAGACTGTTGAACCTAAAAGCTGCAGTCCTTTGAATTTACTGCTGCAGTTGAACTTTTTGTTATATTACCTAACATAACTAATCTCAGACTCAGTCCCAAGTCTTCCCAGGCCACAGCTCCTTTCCTTTTGGCCTTGGTCTAGCTAAAAGCATGAGCCTTTTTCCTAATTCTGTACACATCTTAAAAAAAAAAAAAAAAAAAGAGAAACTTTATGCAGATGCTATTTTTTTTCTAAGATGAAGTAGCGTGCAGTCCCAGGTAGATATAGAGCTATAAATCAATGGTTTCTCACCAAATGAAATATTTCTTTGACATCTAACCCTTCCTTTGTCTGTGAGCCTGAGGAAGGTCTGTAGCAGTCTGTACAGGCTATTAGATAAGCTTAACCAAACCCAAGGCTAAATACAACCTCAGGGACTAACGTATCCCACTGATACCATTACTGATTTTGGGACCAAATGACATCTTTTACTTCTTCAACTGCAGGAATGTACAATATTAATTATGAACTTATGAACTCTAAACTTTCATCAGAGTCAGACTCAGTGCATCAAAGACTGTCTAAAAAGTTATTAGGGCTTAATAAATGTCAGCTGTCTTCCAAATCATAGCAGCTATCAGCATGAAATACTAAGATCCTTTGTGGAGTCTTTGTTTTTTTATCACAAACAACATATATAACCTAAAATCTAAACAGTTGCTATGGGAGACAGCTCCTTCTGTTAAATCAGCTATTCAGTTCCAGGTCCAGGTAACACCCACTATCTTCCTCAGCCCTCAAACTATCAACATACTGAAGTAAACTCATCCCTTGATCTTTCAGTTTTCTTAACCCTAGGTTAAATCTTAGCAGTAGCCCTAAACAGAGTCTGGGCAAGAGAAAACACTTCCAACTAGTAACCCCAAAATATATATAAAAAAAATTCTCCTCTTGAGTAATATTTTTTTCTAATCCTGATCTAAACCTGAACCCTTATCTCAACCTGACACTGTAAAACTACTGATTTTCAAGTTCTCACTGCTAAAAGAAAGTGCTTTTAAATGACATAATGTTTGAATTTACTATCAAGGTAATTTTACATGGCTTTCTGTTGAAGTACCAAATGAGTAGGAGACAGCAGTATTTTAGCTTTAATAGCTGCAATCAGCTCTCATCTGTTCTCTGAAAGGTAGATTTTGTAATGACCTGATTAAGCAGAAAGATCATTAGCTATATTTGCTGGTATAGTTGTCTTTTCCTCTCTCAGTACTCCATTTTTTCTTTTTGGCAATTCTCGGGTTTTTCTTCAGAATACCATAAACTTCAGATAAACACAGTGCAAAACATTTCTGAATTGCCGTAAACAACACTTAAGGATGTTTAATCCATATTCTGTTTCCTGTTCTGAATCTGTTTTGTCTCTGGTGCCATAATAACCTGTCTCACTCGTATGCATAGTGGCACTGCTAATTGTCGTTAACTGAGACTATTCATATCTAATATGCTACAGCGGTTTTCTGCTGAATTTTGATTGTATGTGTACTGATGAGGGAATCCAGATTCACACATTATACCTGCCTATTGCTGTTTGGACAGTCACAAACAATACAGCATGAGAGACCTCCTCCCTTTATAGGCAATATTTCCAGACTCACATAATTGTCAACAGTTATCTAAAGATTTTAATATTCCCTTACTCCTTTGTAACTGCTGAAATGCAATCCCTGTGAATATAATGATGAGGAGGCAAATTACTTTCTTTATGTGGAACTAGTTTTCCTCAACATTTGTGCTGGGTATTAAGAAATAGAAGGATAATAAAAATATTTCTGCCAAGGAAAGTTAATCTTAGCAGAGTTTTACATCCTCCATATTTCCCAGGTGGGCATATAAAGGAAGGAAAAGACAGCATCATAGATTTAATAGTTTCCACTAACACACATTAAAGCCTGATACAAACACAAGTAATTTCAGCCAAGTATGATTTGTATCGATACACTTAGGTTATGATGGGGTCAAACTCCTGTTGCCTTCAGTAGTCTTTGAAGAAAAGGTTTAAATACCAAGAACATTTCTGTTGCTAGCAAACTCACCTTTTCTTCTTTCCTCTTCTATATGTTAGCTACTTAGTGAGCATTTTAGTCATGGTAACTTGCCAAGAAACGCAGTATTTCTCTTTACTGAGCATGCAGCTACAATGCAGAATTTCTTTGGCATAGGTTCAGTCAGAGGTGTGAAGAGCTGTGACTCCCTGATACTGACAGATTGGTGGATGGCTTCAGTACATATTCAGTTACACCAGCCTCAGACAGCATATTTCACTTCTAAAGTATTGATATTCTGTACAGATATTAATGAAGTTTTATTGTTATTGCTGAGTCTGCCACTGAAGCACTTTGAAGGTCTGAAATAGTCTTGATATTGCCAGCTAGATATTGCTTGTTTAGCATAGCCTTGTCTTCAAGTGTAATCTTAGTTTTTAATTTTGCATCATGCTTGACACTATATATAAGCACAGGTAGCAGTCATGATTAGGTTGAAAATTTTGAGGAGTTCACTTCTCAGCACCTTGAGAATGATAGGACCAAAACGTTGGCAGCAAGTATCTGAGCATGTGACACATAATGTCTGCAGGAGATCCAATGAGGTATTTTCTTAGTGGTGTTTATAATACCTCAGGAAGCACCAAAAGGTCAAAGTACATGAAAATGTGATTTTATAGGGAATATAAGAAAAACAGAAAGTATAGCAAAGAGTATTCTAGAATTATCCAACTTTTCTCTTCCTAGGCAAGTTCTCAATGAGAGACTCTTTGCTGGTGCCTGGCTACAAACAGTAATTGGAGAAGTTTTCTGGCTTCAGAGATGATTCATAAATTAATACACAGAATAGAAGAAGGTTATCTCACCAGTGGGATAAGCATTTGGGCTGGCCTAAGTACAGTATCAATTCCTCTGGCATTAAATAACCTTTCTTTTTCTGACAGACGTAAATGGCCTTTCAGGTAGTGGCACATAGTTTTCTCTGCCATTTATTTTCTGAGAAAGCTCTCATACTGTTCCCTGTTGTTACAACTCACTTTAAAATTCTGCTCCATACAAGGTGAAGTTGTATATATCATAAAGTCAAAGCTCCATTAGAGAATCAGGTGGTAGAAAACCTAAAGTGCTAAAAGTATATAGCATTGGTTAATTGCTCATTTGTATTCTACCTTAGTGATGGAGGTTATATCTTCTGTGGGAAGGTTAATACACCTATCTGAGAACAAAACCAGAGACTGGGGAGAGAAGTGGTTTTGAATTTGTAAAGGGCAGGCAATTAATTTATCTCATAGGCATTGCTCTGGGTGCAATCTGAAATCAAACAGAGCCATTTTGGCAAAAGGAAATGGCACATAATAATCAGGATATAGTACCAGATATAGGACAAATAGGCTGCATTAGAAAATAATGATAAAAGGCTAGTAAAACATCATGCAGAGAGACAAAGTGTCCTAAGGGAGGCTCAGTGTTACACAGATTATGGGAATATAAACTGAAAATTCTTATTCTTGCTATTATTTCTGAACATACGTTGCAACCACACATCCTTTCTTTAACAATATAGAGACCAAAGTTATCAATCTATTCTCGTGTTCAGTGGCGCAATAAAAGGAAAATAAAGTATTTGTCCAACAAAATGCAAAGATGAAAGCAAAGGCCAAATGGTGGGAGGGAAAGTTTAATGGCTTAAAAGCCACCTCTGTTCTGCTATGGATCGATCTCTTTTCATGTAGAGTCACCAAATCTAGAGCAATTTTCACTTACAGCCCTCAGCAAGTAGCTTTGTTCAGTTTACCTACAGCACTTATTACAGATCAACTGCTTTGTAGGTCTTAGCTGTGAGGCTAAGTTCACTTTCTCTGTTTTTGTTGGGATTTCAATTAGAAAACCTCAAGTTTAGAAGTAATAAAAGACTAAGAAAATAAAGATTTGACTATGTCTAATGGTATTTCATGCAGATTATGTTTTTTTTTTCCAGTGAAAACAATTTTTGCTTTGAAACTCATATTTTTGACATTTGAAATAAGAATTTTCTTTTTGCCTAAATTAAAAGTTTTTATCATTTTGTTTTTTCCCTGAGGAGCAATGTATTCTTTTCATGTTTATTTCAAATGTGAAGGGAAAAAAGTAAGAAAACTCACAATACTTCATAAGAACATGTATAAAGTAGGACTTCCTACACCGCATAATACTCACAAGTATTTGTAATTTTGTATTTCTAAATTGAGAAATAAATACTCAAAACAGTGAAGGAAAAGATGCTATTAGAGAATATGTATGCATTATTTTCCAGCAGTCATAAAACAGAGTCATAGTTTTTATTAAAGCTTTTTTATGCAGTTGCTTCTGTTTTGAAAGCATGCCTTCAGTGAGACAGCACATGTAAGAGTTTCCAATGGTATAACACTCATTCTGTTTCTTATTTGCATTTCCTCTGTGTTCGTAAGATTGCACTAATTAAGATAATGTTCCTGCCTTCTAGTGCAAAGAAATATGAAAATTTGGGAAGTAATTAACATTGATATCTCAAATGAGAATTCTATCTGTATAAATAAGGAAAGATACGCCTTATAACACATGGATATCAGGTAAAAAAAATCTGGTTTTCTATCCACTAGTGTACAAAAGTACATGTCACTCTACACATGAAAATGCCCATTGAGACAGTAAGACAAAAAGCCATCTTCCCTTTCCTACTCTTTTTCTGTTTTTATTTTTTTCTGATGTATTATTCGAGCTAACTTTTTAATCTCCTATGTCTAGATATCTGTGGGGATAAGAGAAAAAACCCAAATGCCAGATACTTTTGTCAAGAGAACTTCTTTGAATTGTTGCCTTTGTGGCCGCCATCCTACACCATTTCTTCTGCTAGCAGGATGCAGGCTGGAGACAACACTGTAGCAGCAACTTCTTATACACCATAGCTATCCAGTGGTGGCTCCCTGCACCTCCTTGCAGAGCCTTTTGTGTACCAGTGCTGTGAGACCCCAAGTACTATAGTTTGACATGGTCTTTAAATGACTGATGGCTTTCTTGAAAAAAAAAAACCTGTAGTGCTAAGAGCCACACCAGCAAGACTTCTTGCTAACAGCACTTTTTGTTTTGTCTCAGCTGACAGATAAGGACAAATCAAATAAACAGTGGTGTTTGGTTTGGTTCTGTTTGTTTTTTTGTTTTCAATTCAGTATATTTGCAATTTCTGCTTATAAAAATTTACCATCCAGACAGCTGGATATTATGGATGTGACAAATTGAATATAAAATCCTACACTTGTACAGAATGTGGCATGATCCTCTTTACTGAATAACAAAATTAAGGCAAGCATGTATGTTTTTTTTCTGCCACATCAGTGAAATGATTAAATAGAAATTAAACTAAAATGGGGATGGTATGTTAGCATAAAATTTGTTTCAGGTAGAAAAATTTGTAGCAAAAAAAAAAACCTATATCAAAACATATCAATAAAACACAATATTCTGCATTTAATATAAATTCTTGGTTTTAAAGCCCCAGTCATGGAAAAAAGGCAAGTGATGTTAGTGGGATTTATAGAATTTAAAGAAGTCATTACTGTGTTTCATGACCATGGTCTAAAACTCATGACTGAAGAGTAACAAAAATTACCATAGTGGGCAACCTCAGCAAAAACATGTATATATGCACTATTTTTAAAAAAGTTTTTAAGAACTGAAAAACAGAAATATATTCTACCCATTTAGAGAATGGGGTAGATCTCGAGAAGCATTTTCATGTGCTTCTGAGCTATGGGAACAAATATATAGGAAATTAAATGCTGTACATGGACAAAAGTTGACTTAGTTGCAATCTACAATTGTTGTATGGTGAAACTTAGCCTTGGTCCTGTTGCTAGGACCAAGATCGCCTTTCTTTCTCAGCCTGCCGATTTGGTTTTATTCTCAAACCAAAGTGTGATGAGGGGATGCTTTTTCTGAGCAGCTCTGCTTTCTGTGGTCGAAATCGCAGTTTTTCTAGAATGGCTAAGTAAGCATAGCAGGAAGATTTTAACACTTAAGCAGAAATGCCAGTGAAGTGCAGGAGTGTAGCTATACTTAAGGGAAAGAAAAGTTAGCCTGGGAAAAGGAGGATTGAAAACTTTCAGCGCTGAAACAGAAGGTCCCTTTGGGATTAGCTATGGCTGGATGATGTGGACACCCATATATTCATCAAATTCAGTGCAAAGGTAACAGTTAATTGCAGTAAGCAGGGAAAAAGAAATCCCGATTCTGTCTTTGGGGTGTTCTGATTCTCTTCCTAAAGAAAGAAATCAAAAATGCTGTAAATTAAGCATAGATTTTCTTCCCAGGATACCTTGTCCTGTGAATTATTGCTGGATTCAGTAACAAAGTCCATTGAAGGAAGTATCTTGAGTGAAATCATTAAGATTGACTTTGTCTTCACAGAGTTGCTGAATTAACCACTGGTGTAAAAGTGGTGTAAAACTAAAAGAAGAAAAGCAGATGCCCCTACTTTGTTTTTTTGTTCTTATTTTTTTTTGTTTGGGTGTGGATTTTTTTTTTTTTTGGGGGGGGGGTGTTGTTTGTTTGCAGAATTTTTTTTGTTGTTGTCGTTTTTTGTTTGTTTTTCGTTTTGAGTTCTTTTGTTTGGCTTAATTTGTTTGTTTGTTAGCTGGCTTTTCCAAAAATTCTGAAGGTACAATTCTGTATTTAGATAAAGGTTATTTTTTTCCTCTCTGCAACAGCTAGCTCTGAAATTCACCTGACCATTTACCTCATACAATTGCCTGGCTACATGTATGAGTTGCTATGGCCTCTGAAAAATGACCCCTTGGATACACCACTTCAAATACAATTTGAAGTGAAAAATCTCCAGGGGTTTTATTAGAAGAAATAACAAAAAACAAAGCCAACATTGTTTTATTAACAATTTTATTTATTCAGCTAGAATGGCTAAGTAGTATAGCAATGTAGTAACTCTTGTACGAAACTTGATTTTTAAACCACTGTTTATCTGCTGTCTCAAACCTCTCAAAAGAAAAAAAATGATATCTTTCAGGTTGGTGCTAACAGTGAATGATTTATCAGTAAGCCAGAGTTATAGTGAATCAATCTGCATCTTCTCCTGATGAAATAACAAATGGTGCATCACAGGCTTTTGTAGATCATTCATAAATTTTGTCTTACAAATTCCTCCTTTCATCTTTCTTACTCTCCTCCTGTGGATCATTACAGTTCCTGTTAGGTCTCCTGATCTCACTGGCATCTTTCTGCTCGCCCTCTAGTCACTACTTGAACATACTATTTGGTTTCACAATTAGCAAAGAAAAGTGGGTTAGAAAATAAGTGTCATTGGAAACCTCTGCAGCAGCTTTAATGTGCCACCTTGGCAGGAGTCACTCGTGTGCAGGTCTCCACTCCATTACTGTTCCTTGATGTTGCCTCTGGAGTTTGGATGTGGCTAAGAAAATGTAGAAAATAAATGGACCCCTGCTTCCCCAGACCTGTGGCTACTTCTTTGTTAAGATACACTCATGCAGATGACAGAATGTGCAGTGTCATTCCTGTGAATGAGTCTCTGCATGTGCCTGAATGCATTTAATTTAAAAAATTACATCACATTACACCAGCACGGCATTTATGTGTGCTGAGGCCTTGTTTGGTTTTACTGTTTAGCTTTGTGGGATCTCCTGCAGGGAAAAAATAGTTGCTTACCATTTTTCTGCATCTGGTGCCTATAAATCAACCCTTGAGCCAGTAGAAAAATTATTTAACCCCAGGAGGTGTCCTGGCAAGCTTGAAGGAAAGAGCCTTCTGCTTCATCATAAGCTGCTGTCAACTTTTATCTTTAAAAGAAACACTTATTTCTTTGCATGCCAAAGGCTAGGAAAATCATCCCCAGAAGCAAAGTGTTTGGGAAACAGGGTGCACAACAGTGCTGTCACATTGATCCTTATTTTTCTCAACAAAGTTTTTCTTAAGTTCATTTCATGTGTTCATTTGAGTTCATTTCACATGGGACTTCAAAATCAAATATCTGGCTAAATACCTGTCCTGGTTCAGAGGAGCTAAATACCTGTCCTGTTGCTGGGACAGAGTTAATTTTCTCCTAGTAGCTGGTGCAGTGCTGTGCTCTGGCTTTAGTCTGAGAACAATGCTGATAACACACTGATGTTTTAGTTGTTGCTCAGTAGTGCTTACACTGACCAAGGACTTTTAGTCTTTCATGCTCTGCCACTGAGGAGGAGCATGAGGGAGCAGAGACAGGACACCTGACCCAAACTAGCCAAAGGGGTATTCCATACCACAGCACATCCTGTTTGGTATAGAAATTGGGGAGAGTTACCTGGAAGGGACTGATCGTTGCTCTTGTTAGGATTAGGCACCAATCAGCAGGTGACGAGCAATTGTGCATCATTGCTGTTTATTGTTGTTATTTTTGCTTTTCCTCTTTAGTTTTATATCTCTCTTATTATTGTTCCCATTATTATTAATGTTAGTATTATACTGTAGTTTTTTTTAGTTATTAAACTGTTCTTATCTCAACCTGCAGGTTTTGCATTCTTTTCTCATCTCCATCCCACCTGGGTGAGCGGAAAGTAGGGTGAGTGAACAGCTGTGTGTTACTGAGTTACATGCTGAGTTTAAACCACAACAATGCCTGAAGTCTTACTCCCAAAGACCTATCTTCTGGCAGAAAGTCTAATATTGCTAACACTATTTGTAGTTCCTAATTGCTGTTTCCTTAACCTTTTTGCTCATCTTTGATGTAGAACAAAATAAGAAAATAAGGCAACATTCACAGCATATCCTATTTCATCTAGTGTCACTAAGACACTGACTGTGTTAGCAGTTATGACAAAAGGTGATCAGCAGGCCAAATTTTGGGTATGGTCCCAGTTTTGAGTTTCATTCTTCCCCTCTTCATTAGGATTCTTTCAGCCCAGTTCAACTTGCACTTGAAGAATCACAGTGGATTCAAAGATTTTAAGCATGCCCTAGAAACATTAAGAGCATTTTAGCCCGTTTCATTCAGCATTATACTGTAAAAATAAGATCTACAGAAGTTTTGTTTTGCCCTCCCAAGCTCCCTGCTCCTGCTCTGTCTGTTCTTTGGTTCATGGCTGGGTACTTCTTTTCTCTATTTAGTAGAGCACAAGACCATGAAAACAGCATCAGCCATCTCTCATATTGTCAGTCCTTTCACCCCTAGTCAGTTTTGATATTATTTATATTCTGATTGGTAAATTAAATATTTTTCAGCTCATCTGTTCCAAATGGGGTTCAGCATTTATCTGAAATGAAGAGCATTGGTTATGCAAAAAACTTTCATTAACATTTTCAGGACAAAGCACCAAAAAAAACCCCTTCCAAACTTGGTTATTGTTTTCAACCATTGCTAGGTTGTGTGATGAAAAGCTGGTCTCCATACATGCTAAGGAGCACAGGGATACAAGGCAAGGTGGGTAATCCAGTCACTGTGCTGGCTATACTGGGCAGTGAGTCATAGCTCCTCAGATTCTCTAACAAACTGAAGGGCATCACTGCCTAGGGGCACAGGAAGCATTAGGGGATGTAGAGGAAGAACATTTGGGGACTGCATAAAATTTATGATGTGTTTAGGAGAGGAATCAAAGGCCATGATCTTACTGTATTGTAAAGCTGGAAGGTATTTCTAAAATAGTATTCTTGCCTTATTTTTAAATGGAAGCTAGTCAGTAGGAAGAAGGGGAGAGAAAAAGAGGTTTGTTTGCTTTTGAAGAGCTAAGTGTCTCTCAGATGATGAGCAGTTTCAGTATGTTTGCATCTGTGTAGGCAATTGTGCCAAGGCTTTGCAGTCTATTGCTAGGACCAAGACTGCGTTTCTTTCTCAGCCTGCCAAGCTCTTAATGTGAGAAACACCACATAGCACAAGGACCTAGAGAAAGAAAACGAAGACATTGTAAATCCACAAAGCCAAAAAGGATGGGAAAGGGGAGGAACTAGATTTGCCTGTTGTAATCACAAGATACTGTTCTCTGACCTGTGTTTTATGATTCAGTTATTGCCCTGCAATTATTTCACATGAATAAAAGGAAACAAACAACAGTTTTAAGGGGCAGAGGTAAATCTGTATTGGAGATAAGGGAGTACTCAGAGATATACCAGAGCATGGGTATATATAATAAAAAGTCTGACAGAAGGCTTGTGCTGTATATGTACACTGGTGTTATAACAGCTGACAACGTGAAAGCCTATGTAGTGATGGAGCTATTTATTGTTGACAACAGCATGGGGAAATGTAGCTTTTGTCTGTGCCAAATTGCTCCTTTTATAAAGCAAATTAACCCATGTCAGACAGTTCAAGATATTTTAGTTTAAAAAATACCATTTGGAGACTGTATACACACATGGGCAAACACAGAAGCACTAATATGGGTCCATGTGATTGCCACATTGATGAAACAGTATTGCAGAATTTAAAGGAGGGGCATCCAGCATCAGTCTAATAAAATGATGGCAAGCACTTTTTGATGATAGAACTCATAAAACTTACATTCCGCATGGGATTTTGTAGCTATTTAACAGAACATTGTGTTAGGGCTGAATTTTTTCAGGAAGGTAATGGAAAGGTCAGGAGACAATACTAAAAGTAGTTGTTTGACCCATCTGGATATCACTTCCATTTCCTGCCTATATAAACTTTTGTAGATGAATATATTAAAACTTATACAAATGCACTACTGAAACTGCAGAGTTTGAAAATCAAACCTTCAAGCGGTTTCATGGCTTCTTACCTGTTTGACTTCCTCAACTTTTCATATGTATTGCAGAAGGTGTACCATCGAGCTTAGAAGAAAATGGTCAGTGAGGGAGGCTTTGAGGCATCCCTTCCCTTGCTCAGTGCTCTGTAACCATATGCAGCTCTCACCTCCAGGCCCCAGCTGGCACAGGGTGAAAGTTGCTCAGAGGGGTCAGTGGAGCCCAAAAAGGCACCACCCTGTGAGTAGGGACTAGGATGTCTGGTAGCAGCTCTTTCTTGCAGCTGCGTACTCAACATTGGGAAGTAGCACTGGTCCAGCTACCACTAAGTAAATGTCTTATGTTTGAACAAATTAGTAACAGTGGCAGAACCATAACTTGAATGAAATGTATATCTGTTCACCCTGTGGCTCCTTCTCATGATAACGAGTAAGAACAACTTATTATTATGTCTGTTTTTCTGAGGTAACAATTTCCCTCCTCAGGCAATGCCTCTGAACAGCTGATGGTGTATTAGGGGAATGTATTATGAGTTTGCATTTTCTTTTGAGAAACAGCATTTAAATATTAGCTTTTATTTATTCATTTAGATTCAGCCTGCATGATTCATTCATGTATGTAAAACACAAAAGGCAACCTTGCAGCCAATTTTCTTATGTGTCAGGTCGCATGCATTTCATAAAGTTTAGTATCACAGAGAGAAATAGCGTAGCATTTCATACATCATTTTCTTGCTAGGGACAGGTTAGTAGTTGAGAGATAACAACAGCTTTCAGCTATCAAGTTAGCTTGGGCTATGGTGCAAATAATTGTTACTGCCATTATCTTTGAAGCCAGATGTTTGGTGTCCCTGTGAGAAAAAAAAATAGAATATCGCTGCTGTTTCTAAAAAGACTTGTTTTTCACATTGTAATAACTCAGCAAATAATGATATGACTAGGGACTGAATTGAAATATGGAGAAAGAAATAAACATTTCTATAAATGGAAGAAAGGATTAATATAATTCATCTATTATTTATTAAAGTTTTCTGTTGTCAGGATGTCCTACAAAGAACACATAAATGAAAACAAATTGAAAATTATTACAGCAATATTTTGTCAGTTGAGCCTGATAGGAAAATGCTTAAATAAATCACCTGTCATGTTTCTTAAAAAAAAAAAAAAAAAAAAGCAAAACCAACCAAACAAAAAAAAAAGCCAACCAAAACCAAACCAAGCAAACAAATTTCTGTGGAGGCTGCTGCAGCTTTTTTATTACACTGATAAATATGGGACAAAGCTCAGAAGTAGTAAGGAGGTTTTCAGACATTGGGTTTCCTTTGAACTTGAAAGGAAGTGGATGTGTTCATCTGAAGTTGGAGAACACATAAAGTTAAAAGAAACAAACACACAAAGCCCTAAAATCTCTTGCCTTTACTAAGTGTCTACAAGCATTAAAATATTAATGATGACCTTTGGAAATGTTATTCTCAGTGGCTAGTCCATACTCACCAAGCCAGACCCATACTTATGGGAATGGTGGCCACTACTACCACTGACCTATAAAGCACATTGGACGTGGCTGGAGCATGTGCATGTCTACCTCCAGAGGGTTCTTCACCCCTTGTGAAGCCACACCTTGTGGCTCTGGAGATACACAGCCAGTCCCTGAGACATGAGAAAAACAATTGGATAGCTCTTGGTAACACAGATTTCAGTTTACCAACATGGCACAGGAAGGGATATTCTTGGGAGCTACTATCCCAAAAAACTTTGTTATCATAAAAAATTAATCAAATACTGCTATAAAATTAGTTACTGTGCTTCACATGCTCTTACTGTTTTGGTTTTTTTTTAACTATTATTGGTTTTGGTGTGTGTGTGTTAATGAACATAAGCAAGTAGAATCATAGAATCATAGAATAGTTAGGGTTGGAAAGGACCTTAAGATGAACTAGTTCCAACCTCCCTGCCATGGGCAGGTACACTTCCCACTAAACCATCTCACCCAAGTCTCTGTCCAACCTGGCCTTGAACACTGCCAGGTATGGAGCATTCACAACTTCCCTGGGCAACCCATTCCAGTGCCTCACCACCTTACAGTAAAGAACTTCTTCCTTATATCCAATCTAAACTTCCCCTGTTTAAGTTTTAACCCGTTACCCCTTGTCCTATCATGTGGAGAATGGATAATTGGTACATAAACTCTGAATAATCCTGAAAGATACAGCAAGGCCATGGGAGGCCTGAGGAAGCTTAAGCAATCAAGATAAGAAGAAGCTGGAATTTACTGAGTTAATGAGAACTGTGGACTGTTGGCAAGCTTTCGAGGTCAAGTTCTCACACCTGTACTTAACCAATTATATGTTAGTCACCAAGGGTCTTCAAGACATGTATCCAAACATAATATGCCAAATCACTGTAAGTGCATGTAAGAAATAGTATATAAGGAGTTAAGGCTTTGTAATAAATTTGGCTATTGCTTGATCACATTGATTGTCTCTGCATTGTCCGTGACTCCCGCGTCAACACTATCACTACAGTCCCTAATCAATAGTCCCTCTCCAGCACCCCCATAGGCCCCCTTCAGATACTGGAAGGCTGCTATGAGGTCTCCACGCAGCCTTCTCTTCTCCAGGCTGAACAACCCCAACTTTCTCAGCCTGTCTTCATACGGGAGGTGCTCCAGTCCCCTGATCATTCTTGTGGCCCTCCTCTATAGTTTCTCTCACTTGGTTTTATGAAAAATCGGAAAAAAAAAAAAGACACTGTTTTTTTGTGGTTCTCACAGTGATAAGTTTTCCTTCCCTTTCCCTTGAGTGCAGTAGATATGGAGATTGGGTCATTATACAGCCCCAGTAGCAGCTGGGCTACGTTATGAGCGACTTGTACTTGTACCTCTTACATAATAGTCTTTTACCTCTAAGGAAGAGATACTACACACAAATGGCATGGACTTCAGATTGTCTGGCAGTCACAGTATGAGAAATATAATCACTACTGTTCATTGCCTGACCCTTTTCCATCTAGTTTTCTTTAAAATTTGCTTTTGCATAATTTACTCCTCCTCTTGTGTCTCAAAAAGAGCTAGGAAATTACTTTGTTTAATTTGTCATATTCCTATAGATTTTAAAAAGCTTGATGGTTTGATCTACAAATCTATGAAAGAGTTAGTATATGCATATGAGGTCAGTAGAATAAGGACAGTCAAAATTGAGAACGCCTCTATGAAAGCAGTGAGTCCCGAATACTGAACATGCGCTGGGTGAAGCGTCTGCTTATCAACAGCAAATGACGCGTAACTTTTAACTATATGGTAAGCCAAAGGTTCTGGAAACCTGCAACTGTACACTGTATGATATTCACTATTATAGAAAGTAGCCATCTATTTATTTTTGCAACTTTTTATCCCCTTGCTCCTGCAGTCTGGTCCTTTTTGACCATCTTCAAATAACTTCCATCTCTCCATTACTAAACTGGAATGGACATTGCTTCCGCAACCAACATTGTCAATTTATGGTACATCTTGGGACTGATGTACTGTGTACTGTAAATGCCTCAGATCCCAAAATGAAAATTGAAGAAATTAGATGGCTGAATTAAAAACCCCACAAGTTTTAGAAGTCTGTACTACTGTACAGAAGTGTCAGTGTTTTTGCAGAATAGCTCTAGTTTTGACAAAACTCATTTTTCTCTTGGTTTCCTGATTTCAGTTTCGGCATCTATTATAACTAGTTTCAACACACTTAAAAAAAATAAAAATCACAGGTTTTGCTGCAACTCCCATGTGGTAATTTATTTGTAAGACATTTCAATGGCTACCACCCCTCCACCTCCCCCCAAAAAAACAACAAAACAAAACAAAACAACAAAAAAAAGAGATCCCACAACAGTCACTATTTTAATGGCTAATTTAGGAAGTTACCAAAAACTAGAATAAGAGCAATGGTGGATAACATTATGCACTTAGTTAACTTCATCATCTGAATGTCTGAAGTAGGCAGTCGTAGGATCATAGAATCATAGAATGGTTTGGGTTGGAAAGGACCTTAAAGATCACCTAGTTCCAAATCCCCTGCCATGGGTGGGGACACCTTCCATTAGACCAGGTTACCCAAAGCCCCATCCAGCCTTGAACACTTCCACAGATGGTATTTTCTGAGTAATAATCTAAATCTGAGCAATAATCTAAATCTTTCAATATAAAGCCATTCCCCTTGTCATATCGCTACATGTCCTTGTAAGAAGTCCCTCTCCAGATTTCTTGTCAGCCCCTCTAGATAGTGGAAGGCTTCCAGAAGGCCTCGCACCTTCTCTTCTCCAGGCTAAACAAGGCCAACTCTACCAGCTTGTCTCCACAGGAAAGGTGCACCAAGCCTCTGAGGTTCTTCATCACCTCCTCTGTACTCGCTCCAAAACGTCCACATCCTTCTTAGGTAGGGACCTCCAGAGCTGGATGTAGGACTGCAGGAGGGATCTCATGAGAGCAGAATAGAGGGGAAGAATCCCCTCCCTTGACCTGCTGGTTATGCTTCTTTTGATGCAGCCCAGGACATGGTTGGTTTTCTGGGCTGCAAGCGCACACTGTGGCTCATGTTCAGTTTTTCATTGACCAACACCTCTAAGTCCTTCTCCTCAGGGCTTCTCAGTGCTTCTTCTCAGTGCTTGGGGATGGCCCCCACCTTGGTCCAGGACCTTGCTCTTGGCCTTGTTGAACTTCATGTGTTTCATACAGTCTGAGGACATGCTAGGATGTCCTTTCCTTATGGGGGTGCATGAAGAATATGAAGGTCATAGAACTGAAAAGGAATAGTGTAATTTGTACTGTGCATAGTGAGCAAAATTACTATTATATAAACTATTTAAATCCTCATAGTCTTGGTGTTATGAAAAATTGGTGGATTTTTTTCTGCTGTCTGCTACATTTTAATCTCCCCTGCTTAAGCACACCATCCACATCTGCAGTTGTATATCTTTTGATTCAGAGCAACTCCTGAATGTAATTTAGAACACTTTATTCCTTGCATCTTTCCCTCCCCCCACCCCTTATCACCTCAAACATTCTTGCTGTTAACAATTTTGCAGAATCAAACCTTACACATTCAGAAATCATGTGCAGCCTGTAGGGAGGAATTATTTGAAGTGCTCTGTGGGTTGTTTTATTGCCCAGGACAGAACACCTGAGGACTCTGGAGCTGCAAATCCCTAGATTATTTCTAGAAAAAACATCAGATTTGACTGTCCTTTGCAGCCATTGAGGCTCTTACTGGTCTTAAATCTCTGGCATGTATTTGTGATTGAAAAATGTCTCCTAAAAGTGCAGCTAGAACAGGAAGAGACCCTCTATAAAACCCTTTATAAAAACAAACAAACAAAAAAAAGAGAACTAAAAAGCCACAAAAAACCCAGAACCAACAAAAACCAAAAACCAAAAACCAACCAACCAACTAACCCCAAACATACCAAAAAAAAACAAAGTTTTCTCACTGATTTTAGTTAGACCATTTTGACACCAGCAGATAGAGTGGGTTATGTTATTACCACAACTAAAGCATGAACAGATTTAAGAGTTTTGCTTAGTTCTTTTCAGGGTATCACTAAACAATTCACGGAGCAGAAAGGGAATACTTAGCTCGATAACTATAGGCAGAAGGCAAATTCATCTGCCTTTTTGATTTTTAACAACATCCTGCGCTCTGCTTCTGACATTACCAGTTGTTGCACTGAAGGTAGAAAATTTATGAAGGTGGGAAATTGGCTTAAATGTCACATCTGATTGACAAAAACAAAGCCCTAGTTTGCTGTAGTTCAGTGTCAGCTCTGTGTAGAGGCTAAGATCCTGGATTTTAACCCTTCTGAGGACAGACTATATCAAGGTTGTGCTATATTTTAACATATTTATTTTACCCATTATACATACAAGCATATGATATACACATATATACATTTATATATATGTACATATATATACATTTTTATATATATAAATATATACATTTATATGTATATACATATATACATATATATATTTATACATACAAGCACTAATACGAGAGACGGAGATTAAATGCAGCCACCATTGAACTGTACTTAGTATTCAGATGTAACAAAGAACTGATTTAAAGGTGTCCTGGGTTCAGCAGTAGCAGTCATTTTTTACATCTGGTCCGGTCCGGTTTCCTCAGTGGTCTTTTCAGCTGTTATGGTATTTGCTCTTCTTTAAACCAGAAGACATATGCAATTGCCCTTCAGCTGGTTGACGTGTAGATTTATAAAAAAAAACGTAATTGCCTTCATCTAATCTAGTTAAAAGTTACTATTCTCTATGCTTATATAAGCAGTTATATTTACACATATTGTTATTATTATTGTAATTATTATTGGGTTGATTCTGCCTCAAACCCCAAATGAGACTAGAAGCTGATGGGTTCATTACATCTGGATTTTACCAACCCAAAATATGAGATACCAAACCAAAAGGGCTTAAAAGTGGTAGAGATACAAAATAGATTCTAATACAGGAAAAAGGGAAGCAATTTGCCCCTAGTCAAAATGAAGGTCACTGGTAGAGGTAGAATTTGCTCCTAGGGTTGTCGATCTATGCAACTGCAACACTTCTCCATTTCCTAAATCTTTTACAGTTCCTTTAAATAGCATATTGCACCTGTTATAAAAAAACTAAATATGCAAAGAAATTGGAAGCGTAAAGTCAAGAGGCAAGGTGGGGTAGTTGCCTTGTCAAGCTCATCTATTTCTAAATAGTGACTCTGACAGCTGAACAAGTGCATGATGACAATTATTTTTCATTTTATTCTGTTGAGTAGAAAACCTTTGTGCCTGGACTCATCACTGCTAGTACTTATACAATTAACATGATGTGTTTCTCCTACTTCCTTGCCCTTCATGCAGGTAGCTACTAACTGTAACAAGGGGGCTGCTATTAAAGTATGTCAAATAGCTCCCAATTTCTTTGCTTTGAACCAATTACTTCCCCCCCCCCCCGACTTAATAGGAAAATTGGAAAATGCTTAAGCAAGTGATGTTAATAGAGCCCTATTTGGTACTTAAATCATGTGTTAACATATCAAACACAGTTTAACATTCAAAATATCTCCTGTCTGGCAGCCAGAAAATTATGCGATAATGTTAATGTACATGCCCTTATTAAGTTTTGCCTCTACAATAGACAACCTGTTATAATGTAAAGGGAACAGCAATATCTCACAGATATTACAACTCAGACTGGCACTGCAAAGATAAAATTTCAAATATACGTACTTATACAGCTACTATCTGAATACCTTTATTTTTAATTTCTTTATTGAATAACTTTATCTCTCCTGCAAATAAACCAAGGACTCAATAAACAGTTACAGGAAGGGAGAGCACGCACCTTGGGAAAGGAGACAGGGTGGAGAGGAGGGAAATAACAGGGAATAAATGTCATGTGCATGATCAGCGTAAACCAGTGTAAAAGCATACAAAACCCATGGGCAATCCTGCCTCCCTTTTGCCTGCAGCCATCTCTTCCCACCACTGTCTCACACTTGCTTGGACCCAGTGAGGCAGATCAGTTTACCGACCTGATTTAAATTTAACTCTAGAGGCGAAAAAAATTGATTTCTGCTAACTCATGCGACTCACTACATGTCTGCGTGGTTATTTTAACCACCCCGAGGAAACAAGGAAACACACAGCCAAGGAAGTGGTGTGTAGGAAAAAGAAAGAGAAGCTGCCTGTGCACAGTGGTGCCGAATCCATCAGCTGAAACTGGTTGTGAAAATCCATTGTAAGAAAATGCAATATGTTTTGGGAAAGTCAACAGAATAGGTTGAAACTTGAAATTTATATTTTGCAAGCTTAAAATAGTTTAAAACAGCAAAACATCTGCCCAAATTTCCTAGAGTTATTTTTAAATTTTATTTTTAATTTTAAAGCAAATATTTGTTTATTTATTTATAGTGAATTGACACTGTCCTTAGAAATCCAACCCTGAGAAGCTTTACAACTTCTGCAGTTCCTGAAACCTCCTATAAGATGCAAACATTAGAAATTAGCATCCATGCTGCCCATGCTATCTGTGAGATAGTATTTATTTGGAGGAATGTGGGAGCTGTGCATTTATACACTCCTTCAGCTGGCAGTGTTACCAGGAAGGGGAAAGCAGAATTTTCCAGCAAGCCACTATAAGGAACTTATACATATGAATATATATTAAACATATGTTTTCTGAGACTTACATGGAAATCTGGGCAAGGAGGATCCAATCATTCTGGAAGAGAAAAAAAAGTAAATACTTTGAACAAAACTGAGCCATCTCTAACAAACAAAACAGTTTGATTTGCTCTTAAGAGATCCAAATTTATTTGACACTTTCCTATGAAGAAAAAGAAAGTTGTCCATTAGCATATGCAGATCAGTAAAGGAGGCCCCCAGAAAAATGGGGAAGAAGTACGCTTTACAGAAAAGGTACAACTTCTGATTACTCAGGTCTTCGTGCTTGGTGTGTCTGTTTTCCCCTGGGCACAGCAGGCAGGCTGTGGTGCTTGCTATCCCAGCCAACACTGCACGGTGAGAATAGTCAAAACAATTGCAAGGCTGAAAAGGACAAACACCAAGTAGAAAATCTGAGCCAAAATAGAGAGAGGGGAAAAAAAAAGACATTTAAATATATATATAAACTAAATTGAGGAGGAAGAACCTGACTATAATAACAAATTTTGCACAAGTTCTAGAGGAAAGCTGTTCTTACTCAATCCAACAAATAAAGTGAGATTTCAACTGCAAATATTTAGATTATGGTGGACAGGAGATCCTGGCCACCCCTCTCATTTCCTGCCTTCCTTTCTCTCTTACCTGAGTGAGATGATTTGCTGCCCTTTTCATCTGTCTCTGCTGTTACTTCCTTAGTATCTCTCTGTGCTTACTCAAAATTGCTGACCTCTTGTCCTCCTGGATCTGTGTTCTGCTCTTCCCCTGGTCCTAGGTCACTACTGTCACCTTTTTTGCACTCATTCATCCCTGCTGCTACAAGATATCAAGGTACCAAACCGGTTGCCTTTCCTATGGGGTGACCTTGCAGAAAGCCAGCATGTCAGATAGCACCCATGAATGTGAAGTCAGCTGCCTTATGCTCCTGAGATGAGAAATGGTGAACTGGAGCATCCTGTACTTGGAATGGTGAACTGTACTTGGATTCCTGGAAGCCTCCTCCTGAGCTCCAGCCAGTCATTGTGGCCCTGTTTCTGTGCTCCTGTTTCTATTTAAGACTCCCAAATTGAAAAACAGCTCTTACTGGATGTTTGTACAGTCTGAGCACACCAGGCAGAAGCTCTATGCCATTGCATATCTAGATGAAAATATCCTCTATTCTCAGGTTAATTATTTTCTTTCTCACCTTCCCCCAAGGAAGCCACAACAGCAATACCACCATGAAGAGCAGAAACAAGTATCTGGGTTATAGTCAAATACCAGATGGAGGTATTCTGTCTTCCTCCACACTTGCTGCCGACTGGTGCTGCCATGCTACGTGCTTGTCAGCTTCCTGCATTATGCTGCCCTTTAGGTAGCTTGCCTAGCTGTTTAAGTACCTTCAGCACACGCTAACTTTGGCATTCTTTTATAAATAAGCCTTGATAAACTTAGCCTTCCTACTGGATTTTCTACTTCAGGCCTCTTTGGGCTGTTCCCAGGACCTACAGAAGTCAACAGAATTAAAGTTTCCCACTGAACTCAGTGGAGCTTTAGATCTTTCTGCTGTGGCTAATTAATCTTGTTCATTAGTTACTCCCCAGGTCCCATTCCCTCTTCCTCATCATTTCATGCTAGTGCACATTATTCTTTTCTTTTAAAAAATTAATTGTTGCTGTGCATGCCCTTCCTGCTGTAATGCATTAAGATTAACCAACCCCCCCCCCCCCCCCCCCGATACCCACCTTCCTTCTCTTGCCAGTGCTTCAGAGACTGGGGAGTCAGGATATGGCAGGTGCAATACAGGCCAATTAAAAAGAAAATTTGTGCTAACTGATGGGTAATCTTCAGTGGAAATCACAAGTGACGTTATTGGATACCTAGGGAAAATTTTCATTAAGCAAATTCATCCACTGCTGGCACAGCTGTGACACCTCCACATGTTGTAGCTGTTGCAAGCTAAGTTTCCCATACTGTCACCCTTGGATTTTTTCTGTTTCTTGCTGACTGTTGTGCATACTAACCATCTTCATTTTTTTTTTCTAAACTGGAGGACAAAGGGAGTAGGGGATAAAGGAAATCAAACCAACAATTAATCTTCTTTTTATTTACTTCCTTTTCATAACTACAAGAAGTACAAAAAACCCAAACCAAAAGAACAACAAAAAAACACCTCCAAGCCGCAACCACACCTCTTTTGTATTTCTACTTACTTAATAGGTATTGTTAGAATCATTATTATTTGCAAAGCAGTGTCACCTATAATCAGTATCAGAATCTCAGCTCATTATCAGGATCAGAGTTCAATCTCTATCATAATCTTTTCCTATGAGAAAAAGCAATGTATTTTGAAAAAAAAAAAAAGAAAAAGTGTTAAATTGAAAAATTTACAATCTATATGCACAGGTCAGACAAAGGATAGGAGAGGAGGAGGCAAGGTGAAGCTAAACTAGGGACACACAGCAGCAGATGGGAATGTCATCTTCTCTATCCATGGCACTGCCAGATAGGAGACACTGCCTCCTTTATGTTTTGTTTTGCAGATAATTTTTAAAATCTTATGAATTCCCTTAAAGCCTATCCAAGCACCAGCACAAACAGTAGGCTCATCCCACCAACACTGATGTGCTGTGATTCAGTTTCTGAAGAGGCGGGACATGTAGATTGGAGGACTTTGAGCATTCAGGATTTCTGGAAGACCCTCCCTTATCTGGGGCCTGGGATCTGGGGTCAGGCAGTACCCAAAAATGTATGAGAGGCTAAAGTGAGCAAATAACAATCTCTGTGCATAACACTGCACACAGCTGGCCTGTTTCTATACCCTATACAGAGCAGAACTTCAGCTTCTTTAATCTGAGTAATTGAGATTTACCCCTTCCTGGCATCAAAGTATAGTTCTGCCTGTAGCAGAGCAACACAGGCAGTCACACTATGCCCAGACTGGTTCTATACCAGCAATGTGGACTGACAACAATCAATAGATATCTATACAAGGGTGAAACTCATATTCATCAGCTGGCAAAACAATTCTGGCATCAACTGATCTTGTGATCTGTTCTATTTCACATGTGAACACAGGATCTGGCATCTCAATATATTGAATGCCACAGATTTTATAGGTATACATGGTGTATCACATGTAATATATGGTTATGATATTTAACTGTGATATAGTAACATAAAGCAGAAAGTAATAGTGTAAGTAAATAGTGTAACTATTTGATTTCCCTCTTCACAATCCAACATTTGGAATGTTATCCCAGACTTGCACTGCATTAAAAGAAAATGAAATGGAATGTGTGAGCCAAAATTCTTACTGAGCTGCAATTTCCACTTAGCACTTTCAAATATTGATCCAAGATTAAATTACTTTTTTCCTTCCATTGTGTGGAGTTCTTAAGGCATGGGGTTTTTTTGTTAGCTTGGGTGAGTATTAAGTCTGAATTCAGTTCACATAACATTAACAATACTGCTTCTGTGCATCTTAAGATCTTTTATCTTTGTTCATTTCTCTTTCTTTTGACAACTCTATAGCTTCACAGTGCTTTCAGAACTTAAGGTGATAAGCTTCACAGTCATTATTTCTAGTGTTTGCTTTCTTGTTCAGTGGTTTATAATGAGAAGCTTCTGTTTTTAGAACTGCAACAGGCATGTGAGTGATATCTTTATAACTTTAAATGAGTGTGTGATTGTGCATGCATATATTTAAGCCTTGGTCAGCTCCCTAGGTTATAGAACCGTGTGCTATAATCACAAGGCAAGAGCACTTAGCTTCCACTAAATACATCAAAAATATAATTAATCTGCTACCCCAAAAAGATAAAGAAAGAATTTGGGTGATTTTATACACCCTAAAGTGCTCTGCTATCTACAAGCAGAATAGCCACCCTCTCTCATTAAGGACAGAACAAAGGACAGGCATTTAGCTTAAGAACTGTGGTACAGTCTAAAGTTTACAACTCAGTAATAACTATATACTCACCTTGTATATCATAGAATCACAGAATGGTTCAGGTTTCAAGGGACATTAAAGATTATAGTTCAACCCCCTGCCACAGGCAGGGAGACCTTCCGGTAAACTAAATGCTGGTCTACTGGAACAATGTCCCAGGCCTTGCTGTGCACCCTCTTCACTACCCTAAGCATATCAAACAACTTCATCATTTTGTTGTTACTGCAGCCAAGGCTGCCATCAAGCTTCACATTCCCCACCAGATCCTCCCTCTTGGTGAGGACAAAGGTCCATCATAACCTCTGTCCTTGTTGGTTCCTCTGTTGCTTGGAGAAGGAAGTTATTGTCAGTGCATTCCAAGGACGTCCTGGGTTGCTTCTGCTCTGCTCTGTTGTCCATCCCACAGATAATGGGAAGGTTGAAGCTCACCATGAAGACCAGGCCTTGTGAATGCTAGGCATCACCTTTCTATAGAAAGCCTCATTCACTCAGTCTTCTTTGTCGGGTGGCCTGTCGCAGACCCCCCAGTGTAACTACTTCTGTCCTTGTCCTCCCTTTAATTCTGACCCGTGAGCTCTCAGATGGCTCCTCATCAGTTCCCAGGCAGAGCTCCACACACTTCAACTAGTCATTGACATAAAGGGTGATAACCCCTCCTCATCTCCCCTGCCTATCCTTGCTGAAGAGACTGTATCCTTCCATTCCAACACTGCAGTCACAGGAGCTATCCCACCACATCTCCATGATGCCAATGGGGTCATAGCCCTTCAGGCATGCACATGTCTGTAACCTCCTTGCTTGTTCCCCAAGCTACGTGCATTGGCATAGAGGCATTTGAGTCCTTGATGATGCTGCCTTATGGGCTGGAGTGTCTGGAAGTCCTTTGTGCTGTTCTTTGGGTGCTTCCTGCTGACCTGTGATCACTCTCCAGGCCCTGGTCATCTCCTATTGGCACCAGAATCAAACTTTTAGGAGTGGGTTGGATTCAGGTACCTAGCAGCTTGGCAAGCCTGTGACAAGATGCTCTTCCCTTTCTCTGACAGGTGGACCCCATCAGCTCCCATCAGACCAGGTTCCTGAAAGCAAGTCCCATGGTCTAAGTAGACAAACCATGGTCTGGTTACTTGAGCATTGCCATTTCCACAATGATTTTCACATCAGCTCAGAAAGCACATTATATTTTTTCCCATGAAATCAGTCAGCAGGGACATACAGTGTGAAGGGTAACAGAAATAACATTGATTGCTGTTTGGAATTTAATTGTGTATGTATGCTTTAGTGGTATCTGAGTTCCTTAGCAGACACTGCTCGTGGTTTGAGCCAAAATACTGCACTAAATGGCCTACTATCCTTTAATGTTATGCCAATTACTGTCAATAGATTGGGTAAAAGTCCCACAAAAAAAAAAAACCACCCTTGATTTCAGATTGTTTACACAAATTAAAATCTCATTAATAAGGTTATGATTTATTTGCATCAATCTGTCATTTTAAAATGGACAGACACAATCTTTCTGTCAGCAAATAGCAGTATAGATAGTACAGAACCTCTTTGCCACAATTATTTCTCTACTATCACAAAAAACGTGTGTACATTTTCTAAATACTGAGTTGATTGTACCTGCACAATGTAAATTTAGAGACCATAAAAAGGAATGAAAAATTAAATCTTGTTTTTTTCTACCATTGTTAAGTAAGGCTTTCTTTTTTCTTAAATTAGTGCTGTGCTTCAGGATCATGCATCCTTTGCTGTACTTCCACAAGACACTGGACACAGCATCACTGACAAAATCACACAAGAAAATGTCAACAGCTGGAGAAAAGAGGTAGCTTTTTGGATGCTTGTCTGTTTTTCTTACCACCATAGTTTTGGGAAGACTGGACCTGCTGATTGAGTTTGACCCACAGAGAATTTAAACAACTTGACAAATTGACCTTTTGTAGGGTTTATTGTCTTGTTTGGAGTTGTTTGTTTGGGGTTTTGTTTTTGTTTGCTTTGTTTTGGTTTGGTTTTGGTTTTTCTCAATAAACTCAGACTGTAATGCAATGTCTTCTTTCTGCCTGTAAGCTCCAGCATATTTACATTTCTTTCAACAGCTCTGCACCAAGCTGGGTAGCCTAATAAAATCATATTAACACACCTTTTCACCATGGGTGTTTTCAAATGCATTTTTCCTGGCACCAAAAAGAGTGGAGTCTGGGGATCAACAATGGGGACATTTTCATAGAATCATAGAATCATAGAATACTTAGGGTTGGAAAAGACCTTAAGATAATCTAGTTCCAACCCCCGTGCCATGGGCAGGGACACCTCCCACTAAAGTTATTGTCAACTGACAATATTTTCAACTGGCTGGTACACCTCCCACCTCCACTATTTTGGTCCTCCCTTTCTGATTTTGCCATGATGACACATTTGTGCTCACATATAGACCTGACATTAAGGCTCACTTTGTTCAGGTAGACTATTTTTTGGTGTGTCATGTACATACTCAAAGGTGGCCTCTGCCAGAGAGTTCTGATTTTATTTATATTTATGGTTATATCAGAATAGACATACTGATAGCCATAGGAAATGCACCAGTTAAATTTGAAAGCTCTTAGCAATTGCACAGCCATCCAAAAAGCAGATCTCTGCTTGATATTCAACACCTCATTAGGAATGTTAATTTTGAGTATTTTTATTTTCAGTCATATGAATAAGCCATTGAATAGAGGGAGTCAAATACCTCTTCTTCCTCTGGTGGCAGTCACTGTTGTGAGGGGACGCTACCATGTTAGGTTTAAGGAATATAAAGAGGGGTGTCTCTGCAAAAAAAAATGCCAGGTGGTAATGTGCTGAAAGGGTTCTATAGGGATTCACCTTTACATCATCACTCTCTTCCACATGGACTGTGTGACAAACCACCACCACCACCTCATTTCTGTATGATCTCAACGTGTCCCTCAAACTTTTCATATCTTGTTCTCAATAATAAGAAGGTTTTTTGCAGATCAAAAATTGTCTCATTATTATATATTTGCCAAGCCAAGAAGTGGTTTTTCTCCCTGAGCATCATGCTATCCATCCTGGGCACTGAGTTCTGCTTTTTGGTGGTGTTAAAAATAGGAAAAATAATTGTCTCTTAAGTATGAGCTATGCAGGGGGAACAGGGGCATAGTACAATCTGTTATTTCTTGATCTCTCCCCAGCCAGACTCTTTTCAAAAGGTTCTGTTTGCATGACTCTAGAAAGACCTCAGCTTTGCTTTAAATAGATAAGCTGTTTGCCTCTTGTTTGAGTTATGATCTTCTCTATATTTTCCAGAGATCATAGCTACGGACTAATCTTGAAATCAGAATCAAAAGAATCAATATTTTGGAAGCACAAGACTACATTTACATGCAAAAGCTTTTGTTTTAGTATCTTAGAACTTTGCCTGCTGAGGTCTTAAGAGTAATACTGAGTTCTAAACTTTTCACAAGCAGATGCTCTTCACATAATTTTTCCTTTGGAGCATCCTTTGTTGTTCCTGATAAGATAGAAGATACTGATTCTGATGGTCACTAATCTGAAAGAGACATTGTTTTGTTTTGTTTAGTTCTTTTTTCCATTTTCTTTTTTCTCCCTCCTATACACAGGTGTTAAGTCTTTATCTGGAATCAGTGTGATTATAGAAAAGACAAATCTGGTCCACTGTATACTAAACTGTGTTGTGTTTGCAAATGAAAAATCTTACAAAATAAAGTCAGAAACTGGTTGAATGTCTGTGACTAGACACATACTAGTTTCTTTAAACTCAATTAATTTTGGCAAAACTCATCCACTGACTGAGTTACTGAGTTTCATGGGCTGACAGAGAAAGATTTTATTACTGTTGTCTTCAGTTTAAGTGAATGCACAATGATATTCTTTAAATTAGTTGAATGTGTTTGGACAGTTGCTATCTCAAGAAGTCTATTATATGTACTGACTGCAACACTACAGAAAGTTATAAAATCAATTATATTCTTCATAGATTAACAATGATTGCCTCATTTATAAATATAATTACCTATCATTGAGGTTTTCAGCCAGAAGGGTTCTTTTTTAGCAGTGTATAACTACTTGGTTTGCCAGGCTTCATTTAAATCCCTCATCTCCTTCTCCTTGTGAAAGTTTGACAGTTTAGGTGACTTTTTGTTTTTTGGTTTTTTTTTAATATCCAAGTTTTACACCAGGTATTTAATGCCATTATACACAAAGGACAGATTGACACTAAAATAGCAGCCTGGCTGATAAAATAAGAAGCCATCAAACAACAGCATGTTATGGGGTGCTCTGTAATACAGTGGGATAGTGTGAGCAGTGTCCTCTTTAAGATTTAAAAGCAGGACAAATTATGATTCAGGAACAAAAATTATGATCCATCTCCTAAATGGGTCATTCAAAGAGACAGAAATAATAAAATTAAAAACCAGAAGATCTTTTGCACAATTTCCCAGGAAAACTGTTTTAAGAATTTTTTCTCTGGTTTAAAATTATTTTTTCCAAACACAACTATTGTTCCCACAGACACATCAAAACCAAACCCACCAGTTTTATCTTTATATAAACCATAATTTCTATGTGTAATTGTAATGCATTGGTAGAGAAAATAATTGGTTGCAACATGCACTTGCAGTCAAGAAAGCCAGCTGTACCCTGGCCTGCATCAAAAGAAGTGTGACCATCAGGTAGAGGGAGGTGGTTCTCCTACTTTACTCCACACTGGTGAGACCCCACCTAGAGTACTGCATCCAGTGCTGGGGTTGTTCAGCCTGGAGAAGAAAAGGTTCCTAGGGGGACCTTATTGCAGCCTTTCAATACTTAAAGGGGGATTATAAAAACAATAGGGACAGGCATTTTAGTAAGGCCTGTAGAGATAGGATGAGGGGTAATGGTTTTAAACTAAAAGAAGGGAGATTCAGGCTGGGTATAGGGAAGAATTTCCTTAAGATGGCAGTGGTGAAACACTGGAATAAATTGCCCAGAGAGGTGGAAGACATCCCATCCCTGAAAGCGTTCAAGGTCAGGTTGGACAGGGCTCTAAGCAACCTGACCTACCCTGCTCATTTCAAGGGGGTTGAACAAGATGATATTTAAAAGTCCCTTCCAACCCAAAATATTCTATGTGGGGATGGCCTCTAATTCTATTGGGGTGGGCGGGGGGGGGGAGGGGAGGGCATGTGGTGGGGGTAGATGTGGATGTGGATGTCATTATACTTCAAGTAAGGCCAAATTGTCAATAATGGAAGACCTCCATCAAGAAATAGCTGGCAACTGAGTAATGGACTGATAGTCTAGGCTTGGATGCTGGATGGACTAAAAGTTCAGCTCATATCTGATGTGTTGGTGACTGTGGTATGAATCCAGAGAACGAGGGGTTGATGTGCTCCACTAAGGAACTTTGGCAGTGATTAGGGCGGGGGGGGGGTTGGGGCTGCTTGTGTTAATTATACTCACCTGGGTGCAGCTTGTGGGCGCTGATAGGGGCACTGGTCTCTGCAGTGACCTGTGAGAATTTGCATGGGTACTATGTACATATTCTTGTTGGTTGGGAATACATGTTCAGCCTTTCCAGGGATCTCTGTCCCTGGGGCTGGGACCCTTCTGGATTTTGCTGCAGCAGGAAGGAGGTCCCCTGGGCACTAAAGTCTGCTGGATTTGTCTACTTCTAACACTGCAGCGTAGCCACTTCTACATTTGTCAAGTAAAAGAAAATGAGATGTGTTGGTACCTTAGCCTTTGGAAATGTCAGTGGTGTCAGGTCTAAAGATCACCTAAACCAGAAGTTAGGGGAAACTCTTTGATATGCATCTGGAAATCTATCTTTAGGAAAGTTTGACTTTTCTTGGTCTTTTTTGTAACCTTCTGTAAGGTTACTAGAAGAACTGCTCTGTCAGGCTCTCCCAAACAAATGTCTCACTGCAGTAAATTGAGGATTATCTTTATGTAGAGCAGAACAGTCTGTACTGTTGAGAAGTGTATTTCAGAAGGGTTATGACATGCAACTCTAAAGTAAACATAGGAAAGTATTCATTCTGTGCAATAAAGGATTATAAATGCCTAAATATGTTCATATAATAAAATCTCATCCTTTTGGTTGTCAAAATGCCGGGAACCTTGGGCCATTATATTTCTGCTTCACAAGAAGCAGAGACATCCAGAATCATAGTCCAGGGCACAGTACAAGACTTCATCATCTAAAGCAAGAGATTTCTTCTGAACACTTTTCAGTCTACTGGACCATTTTAAAACAGACCGTTAGCTTTGGAAGTATACTGTTCAAGATTTTATATTCCTGGAAAATTAAATTTTTAATTTCACACTTTGAAACGTTTTGGCTTCTGTGCTTCTGGGACAACAGAACAAGGCTATGATATAAATTTGCAGTAACTCAGCTGAAATCATGGGAAATATATTTCTGTATCAGAAATATTTATCTTGTCAACTTCTTTGTTATTCAGACTGCAGTTTCTTTCGGGAAAATTTTTCAGCTATTCATTAAACAGTAACCTGCAGTTGAACATTTAAAACATTCATATATATTATAATTCGTATCAATTGATAAAGTCCCTTATTGGGTGGCATTAGACTAAGCAATGAAGGAAGTTTGATGGAGAAAGTAAAAAGACATTTGTGTTTTTTAAACTGAGAATTAATTCCTTAACCTTTGAAAAGCAAGGAGAGATGAAGAGGCTGTGCCACCATCTATGCCATTGTCCTGTTCGGCGGCAGCAGTCATTTTTCTCCTTCTTAATAGCTGGTGCAGTGCTGTGGTTTTGGCTTTCAGCCTGGAACAGCACTGATAACACCAATGTTTTTAGTTACTGCTCAAATGTTTACTCTGATCAAAGACTTTGTGAGCCTCATGCTCTGCCAGGGAGGGGAAGGCAGGAGGAAGAAATGACAGGACACCTGACCCAAACTGACCAAAGAGGTATTCCATACCACAGCACGTCATGTCCAGGATGTAGAACTGGGGGCAGTTACCCGGAAGGGCTAGATCACTGCCGGGGTCTGGCTGTGTATCAGTCGGCAGGTGCTGAGCGGCTGTATTCTCTTCCCTTGTTATTTCCCTTATCATTATTATTATTGGCGGCAGCAGTAGTGGTTTGTGTTGTACCTTAGTTACTGAATTGTTCTTATTTCAACCCGCGGGAGTTACATTCTTTCAATTCTCCTCCCCGTTCCTCGGGGAGCCAAGGGGGGATGAAGAGGAGGAGTGAGACAGAGAATGCGTGGCTGAGTTTAAACCATGACAGCCAGTGACTAGCTGGAGTACACTGACCTCTGTCTGGGTTTGGATGAGGAGCTGGCTGAGAACAGGAGACGTGGTTACCCAGGACATGGAAAAGGCCAAAGTACTCAATGACTTTTTTGCCTCGGTCTTCACCAACAAAACCTCCAGCCACAATGCTCAAGTTGCAGAAGGCAAAGGCAGGGTCTGACTGGGAGAATGAAAAACCTCCTGCAGCAGGAGAAGATCAGGTTTGAGACCATCTGAGGAACATGAAGGTGTGCAGGTCCATGGGACCTGATGAGATGTATCCACAGGTCCTATTTGAGAAGTTGTGGCAGACCAGTGAAGATCCTGCTGACTGGAAAAAGGGAAATATATGCCCCATTTTTAAAAAGGGAAAAAAGGAAGACCAAGGGAACTACAGGCTGGTCAGTCCCACTTTGTTGCCTGGCAAGATCATGGAGCAAATGCTCCTGGAAACTATGCTAAGGCACAGACAAAAAGGGGATGATTGGTAACAGCCAACATGCCTTCATTAAGGGCAAAGTGTGCCTGATGAATTTGGTGGCCTTCTATGATAGGACCACACACAGCATTGGAGAATAAGGAAAGAACAACTAATGTCATATAGCTGTACCTGTGCAAAGTTTTTGACACTGTCCTGCATCAGGCAACATATCCTAAGCCAATTTTCAAGCACAATACGTTATCCCTGTTTCAGAATAGCTATCTGTCCTATCTGGAGCATATACTATCGGTCTTTTAGTTCCCCTCAGGAGTCTGCTGCATTTTCTGAGACAGGCTGATACAATGTGTCATTGGAGCTACACCAGAAAGCTACTTAAATGAGCAGGAATCATGTCTTCATTCCACATAACCTTTCTGCTCTGCTTGTTTCATTTGGAAGAAAGGAAAAGAAGAAAAACCCCAAACCAACTGTATGCTAAATGCAAGCAATAATGCACAAACTGAATGACCTGGTGTCCTGGGTTCAGCTACTGCTACTGCTGAACCCAGGACACCCGGGCAAATAACACCTAGAGGGAGCAGCTTTATAGAGCTCTCCCTGTCTCAGCGCCGGTTCACAACCATTAGTTACAATAGCATATGAAAAGCCTGGTGATACAATTGTGCTTGAAATTAAAATGTTAAGCCCAGTATTTTGTCTTTCTGGCTTTAGCAGCTCATCTCTGTTAGCTCCAGTTCACTGTTTAGGCTGGACCCATCAACTCCAACACTGGACTGAGGGACTGAGCTGTTGCTCTGCCCAGCCCTGGGCACAGCAGTGTGACCAGCACTCACTGGATCTGTAAGTGTAGCTCTGGTCCCTCGGTGTATTTCTTCACTTTATTAATAGTCCTCTCACCTCACTGACCCTTTCCAACTGTTCTCTAATAAACAGATGGCCACTTGTGACAGGGACCCTATAATTTGGATGTTTCCTCAGCCACCTTTTGTGTCTTCTTCCACACAAGTGCATTACTCCTTTGTTTAAAATCTTTACTTTCCCTCTCATTTGAACAATTTCTGAGTTGCAAAACTGAATGCAATTTAGTAAAGCAAACAGATTAATAGAGAGAAAAATTAGCAACGTTAAATAATAGTCTCAGCAATTAGATGAAGAAAGGAATTAAATAGTTTAATTCAAGGGCCTTAGCATTATTCACTGTAGGGCTTAATTTGAATTAATACATTGTGTACACACATTTATGAATATGGGTTGGTCTTTAACAAGACCAACTTCCAATATTGGAAGTAATAGTAAAAAGGATTAATCCCTGTATTTTCAGTAGAAGCACTTATTTAAGGTCTGGCAAACTACTGCTTTAACAAGAATGTTATTACTGTAGAAACCAAGCACTGTGAATGAGTCAAGCTTCAGCTGTTGGAAGAGCTCACAGATTTTGAATTAAAATAAATGTGTTTGTTTGGTTTGGGTTTTTTTTTTGTGCTGTTATTCTACCCTCATCTGGGCCAACCTTCTGGTGCAATGGCCATTTTGACTATAGGAGTGTAACTGGTACTACACTGAATGTCAGTGTTTTTCACAATCTGATTTATTCACTCCAGTGCAGCATTTTTAAATGGTTAGGTTAGCTGAGACTGTGGAAATCGCGAGGTCATTATGTTGTATTTCTCCTGCTCTCCTGAAAAAGCTTGTCACTTTTTGGCTCAGTTTCAGAAATTCTAAGGCAAAAGGTCAAGTTTTATGAGAAAACTGGTTTTGGGGAATAGAAAAGAAAAATGGATTTTGTATCTGTTGTCAGGAGCTGAGTGCCTCATTTAATAATAGAAATATTTATCTATATTTATCTATATTTTTAAGCAGCTTCTGAAGGAAGATTCTGAGGTTGCCTAATTAAAATTATTTATTTTTACTAGTGAAATGAAACACTAGCAATCAATCCCTCTGACAAAGACTATGATTGTGAATAATGTGCCACACTGCCTGAAGGAATATTCTTTGTGTCCCTTATAAGAAAGGCAAGGAAAAGAAAGACTAGTATAATGAAACTGCTAATGCTGAGTGTCCTTCAAACTTCATATTCTGAACTGGTGACTTCTTGAGTCAGTAAGTGAATTTGAGTCTTAGTACTTTGCAATCCATATCATTGAGACTGTGGAATTAGCTATTATGTAGGGTTTATTTTTTTTTTGTTGGTCTGTTGCTATGTAACTTGATGTGTAGTGCAGAAGGACATATTTTTGCTAGGTTCTGGTGAATACTTCTTGCATGAAGCACACTTCCTGATTATAAAATATGTGCTGGCTTCCTGTTGAAATAAAAATAAGCTACTTTGGCAAATAAGGGAAGGATTTCTTTTCTTCTTGTATTACATAGATACACTCACAAAAAAAAAAACAAAAAAAAAACGCCAGTGGCAGGAAGACAATCCTTTGTTTCATGAGTCTCAACAGAAATATCAGCCTTGATGACAAGGCAGGAAGGATCAGCAGTAATTAGGAAGCTGCAGGCAGAGAAAAAAGGGTTTATTACAGATCTGATAGATAACAGTAGAATCAACAGGTGATAGCAAATAAACAGAACCAGAAACTGAATTATGTGTTAATTGAACTAATGTGTTAAAAGCTCACAAAATACATGCCCCAACATGATTTAATGACCTTGTTACATCAGTATTTTCATGACTGAAAATGTTATTTCTACAAATTCTTAGTCATATGAGAACATATTTCAGTTTCTTAATAGCATTTTTTAAATATTTAATTAATATTTCAAGGCATAAAAAAGGATTTTACACTGGAATAAATTAATTCACTACACATAAATATTAATATATATATGAACTTCTTTGTCCATCCCATCTTCCAAAAAAAAGAACTATACGAATGCATATGTTGTAATATCAACCCCTTGAAAGCAAAACAAAAGAAAACATTAATATTATGAATATGTTTGCCAATAATGCCTTAATATATCTGAAATCTGTATTATGAATGAATTCTTGTTGTTTTGGGGGTTTCATATATTTACCCACTCCATACGTGGTCATCCTGTTCTGCTCTGTAGTAAATCACGAGTGAACAGAGGGTGTGTGAGTGACAGAATTGGTGTAATGTAGAAAATACTATGATTTATAAGAAAAACATAAGTTATAAGGTTGAATTTTCTTGAAGTTTGAATTACCTTGAATTTACTAAGGCATGTTTTTTTTTTCTTTTCCCTTGAAAATCCAATAACTGTATACTTGCTGCTCTTCTAATTGGATAAGATTGTCATCACCTACCACTGAGCAATTGATTACAGGAACAGTTTAAATGCTTGTCCTGTTAACACCCTAAAATGGCAAAGCCTCCATTAGCACAGGAATACCAGAGTTAACAAATCTATTATATTTTTAAGTACTTGTCATATTTTATTAGATTTTACAAGATTTTATTTTTTTTTGTCTATAAACCACTAACTTCTTATGAGGAACATGTTTCATAACAAGCAATTCATATCACTGTGGTGGAAAGAAGTGAAAAGCAAATGTATTCAGGTGAAATAAGTCATATACAGATTTTTGAAGGAATTCAGATTCTTAAATTTTTACATTTACAGATGTGATGGGAAAATTACCCATTTTATCAGCATTTGGAAGCTCACAAACAATTACACCTTTCCAAATATGTGATATTTGCTTCATTGGCTACGGAAAATTGATTAATCTTTGCACAGGACTACCTTTTTTGTATCTGGTAATGCTGTAATGTATGCTAGGAAGATGGGGTTTCAAGCTGGGGATGTGAAGTAGCTAATGAAAAAGCACATCCACAAACCACATTTCAGAATCTCTGAGCTTCTAATAGATTGAAGGAGAAGAAAGTAAATCAAAATAAATGCAACTTACAATTTTGCTCATCATGGCCACTAGCAAGATTTTAGTTTCTAGGCCAGTTATGCACACATACATGCTTTGGCAGTGAACCAAAGAATTGTTGTTCAAATGAGTATGGCAGTTTTGCTAAACACTTCTATGCTTTCACATGGAGCTAAAATTGTGGCATTCTATCCTGTTTATATGGTGGAAAAATATGTTAGTCCCTATTTTTGCAAGATCTCAGCTGTGTCTGAAGTGGAACAAGATAGCAGCTTGCTTTCATAATTTAAATATTCATGATAAACCTGTTCAAGCACTGAGATATAAGCAAAGATGACATTATTAATCCTGATATAAGCTGGAATAATATTTTCCAGAGGCCTACCTTCCCTTTCAGAAGTTAATAAGGTAGTTCTGGGTCTAAAGTATTGTGATACTTTAAAATTCTTATTAGACATCATTTATAAAGTATTGCTGTAATCTAGAAAATACTACAATTTAAAGGAAAACCTTAGTTTTAGAATTCGATGATGAATAAATACAACAAAATATTTATCCAGAATATTTTCTGGAAGGCAGCAATTATTGCTCTCTCTTCAGTTAGGATTGTTAGGACACATCTTGTTAGACTTGTTAGAACACATCTACACACTGTCTCCAGTCTTAAACATTGACCAACTGGCGAAGGGTCAGCAGAGGTATGCAGGGCAGTTGAAGCCGGAGCACTTGACCTGGGAGAAGAAGCCATGGGAGCAGGGCTTGGCCAGCCTGGGGCAGGGAAGTCTTCAGAGGGACTCAGAAAAGACACCCTGCCTGCAGGGAGCAGATGAGAAAATGTAGCCAGGCCCTTCACAGAGGTGCCGCAATGGGCATTATTTTTTCTGGGGAAAATTCAGCATTCTATCCCTAGCTTCCCCTGCAAATAACTGAAATAAGAATATTATCAATATTAATGTGTTAATTTTTTTGTTATTATTATTTGCTCCCATTGAGACCTAAATAATACGTAGAAGCAAGGTTTACATCAATCTGAGAAGAGATTAGCTATACCAACCTTACTGGTATCCTTTTTGGTATACATATTCCTATATTAATGTAGACAAAAGCTGTTTGTACTAATAAAGTGGCACAAGTATTTGCCAATTTATGTACTGCAGCAGAATCTTCTATTAAAACAGAATACAAATTTTACTCTGGTAGGTGGGTGAATAAAAGAATTTCCTCTTTCTATCCTTCAACCTTCTCAGCAATTTCTAGACAATCTATCTCCCACCTGGTCCCTAGCAGAAGAGCAATCACTCCACAATTGTCTGTTTTCTAATCTTAGATCTACAGATGTAACATAGCACAAGGCATGACAAACACATAATGGCAGATTTATTCTAAAGATACAGAAACAAAATCTCTCCCAGCTATCTCAGCTGTGTTTACATATTTCTACCTACTATACAGCAAACACTCTGTAGTGTAGACAAATACTGTCTTGTGGATGGTGTCTCTCACCAATTCCCAAAGCATTTTGTCACATATTCCTTATGGCTACTAGAGAAACTTTGGTTACATGGAAGAAAGATGTGTTAGGTTACATACAGTAGAGACAAGATGAAAATATGCTTACTGATACATGTGAACATGTTTTTTTCTACAGATGGTATTTTTAGCAACACAATTTAAATTCAAACCCGATCCCTTATTCTTATGTGTTATAAAAGAATGCAGGCATTTTTAGCAACAGAAAATTTTGACGCAAATCCAATGAAAAATTAAGAAAAAAAAATAAAAAAAACAGTCCATCTGTAAAATATCAAGAACTGTGAAATTTGTCTTTGTGATTTTAATCTCCATATTTCTACAGCTACAGTTTTGCTCCTAGAACTTTGAAAAATATAAAAATGGCTCTATTATTTTGTCAGTGGTGGTGAAACTTCTGAGTTACTGACACAGAAATACAAAAAAGGAACACATTCCCTTAATATTACTTTTAGCTATTATTCTCTACAAAATTGCATTGCATTTTAGTGTTATTCTTTAGTGGCATTCTCTACTACCTTATAAGATAAACTATGACTTGATATTCTTTCCACAAAGGGTAGAATAATTGATATATTCACTCTCTAAAACCCATTTTGTTTGTGAGATATTACCATTCAGGTAAGAAAGAGAAATAAGGGGGGGGGGGGGGGCGAGGGGGAGAGGATGGACTTGCTGAGTGTTTTAGCACAGATGTGAATATAATTTAAAGCATAGTTATACACTTGCAAGTCCACTCCACCTCCTCGTGTGTTTTTCTTGGTATGAAAGCACTTCACAGAGAAAAATATAGTTGATGGATGAGTCTGGTAGTGATGAATGGACCTTTAGTACTTACATGCTTTTAAGAAGACATGAAATGTGTTAATACTGATTCTGCTTATCCTACAAGACTGTACTTGCATAAAAAATACCAGAGTAGACAAAAGCACTTAAAAATATACTAGAAGAAATAGTGTGATGGCCTCTTTTCTATGCTCATCTTTGTTGATAAGTGAAGTAGCTACAGGAATTCTAAAAGGAACTTGAACCTTAGTAGCACTGAAATTGTTTTTATTAATTTTTGTTCACATATATAAGTGCTCTGAGATCAGTGCATAATTTTCATGTGAATGGGTACCAAGGAAACCACAGCCTTATTTTTCAGTGAATTTAATAAATAATCATATGAAATCCATAATGCAAACAAGAGGGATTGAGTTTTACATTAAGTTCATTTAGGTTTAAAAGATTGGAACCTGTCAGAGTATTCTCATTATTGTTTCCTGGAATGGGATAGTGGTCATACTACAGTGGGAAATAGCATGAATGTAATTCTAACCTGTATTAAACTCTATATAAAACATAACTGACAGAACTGTCAATCTCTCTGCTTCATAGACATAGACTATAAAACAAAAAGAAATCCTTAGCTATTGATTACATGTATTTTTCAAATTAATAATGCTTCTTAGGTACATGCTTTATCACCATGAATTCTGCTTATCTACAAGTACATGTTATTGTCCTATTAGAACAACAGAGTCATTCTTCCTTCGAACATTTTGGACAATTCCTTTCTACTGTTTTTGTTATGTAAGTCACTAGGAAGCAGCTTTTCAGCTGACCACTATGCAGATTCCCAAGGAGCTGTTTTCTCACCAACTTTGTGGGTGAAGTCAATTTATAAAGCTACTGCGTATGTCAATAAAGTAGTTAAGAGGCAGGAGATGTGGAAAATCTGAAAATGTGCCAAGATGCTCACCTCTGATCTGTCTTATCCATAATTCAAAAAAAAATATAAAATAGTGAAATAGAAGGATTTAGTGAGATCATGATCTGACTGGTGATTCCTTCATTTCTGGTATTGTAGCAGACAGCTGTAAGTCTGTTTTGAGGATGTCCTATTGCTCTCCAGTAAAAAATTGCATGCTAGGAAACAGACACACACAGCTGGGAACTTCTCAAAATCTCAGAAAACACTATAATAAGCAAAGTGTAAAATTGGCTAAAATGTTCTTTAGCTTCCCACTGAGTGCAGGTTCTGCATCTCTGGATATTCCCATCATCCATGAGACAGTGAAGAGATGGCCATGATAGCTCTGACTCTGTGAACTCGGTGTCAGAAACTGTCTTGCTATGGGAGAACCAGAGCTCTACACAGATACCCTAAATTATTACAACCCATTGTGGGCTTTGTTATAGATACATATATGTTTAATAAAGGGATCATAAAGTTTCTGAAAAGATGCCTGAGAAGGCTGCACATCCATCCAATGGATGTGGGACAATTTGCAGCTACATCACTGGAATTGTTGGAACACTTACCGTCACCAGTAAATAGATAAGAAATCATAAAGAAATTAACTTACAAAAGAAAATGAGACCAGTTGCATCACAGGCTGTTCCACACATTCATACAACATAGGAAAATACAGTTGTAAAATCTGTTAACTTAGAGATTTGGTAATTTCTTAAAAAGACTAATTTATCACCAAGCAAAGATTCATATTAATGAAGTCATCTGATACACTCTTATATAAAATGCAACATATGTAGTTTTAACATGCTTTAGACTTACACTCTAATACAAACATGTCAACAACTTTCAAGGTATTTGTGCAGATCAAGAGAGGTGAGTTTTTAACTTTAGCTTTTCCTTTTTGCTCTGCTGACAGGGTTAATGTATGTTCCAAGGATAAAAAAAAAGATTCTGATACAGACAGTTGCTTAGAAGAGCAAAAGACAGATTGAAGTTGGCAGGATATTAAATAAAGTTAGGCACTTTCAGGTTCTTAATCAAGCTTAGAGAAAGTTTAGGAAATATTTATGAACATACCTTTCCTCTGAATACTTCTTTCAGTTGTTCAGATATAGATCTAGTTACTGAATATTTCTTCTCTGTTCCAAAGGCTCTGACATCTCTCATCAAGGCATGGCTTTGCTGTAGTTGTTATGCAAGAGTTTCTTTGCTACTCTGAATCATATAAGAAAGTAGAGACTCCTTTCTTATACACTCTTTCACTCTTTTTTTTATGATCTTGCACTAGTTTGACAAGATAAACCTTAAGAACAGCTTATTCTCCTGTCTAATTGGGATGCATACTGGATAAAGTCATAGATATTTTAAAACAGAAAGTAAGATAAGTCAGAAACTTCACAGGAAAGAAAACAGAACGAGGAGAAGAACAAGGACAAGCACATTGCAGAGACATTCTATCATCAGTTTCTCTCATTGGAAATATATTTTAGGTACTTTATTCCTTTTGTTTTTTTCTCTTATACACATCAAGGGTACTCACACAAGCAAAAATAATGGCCTCTGGCTGATGATTGAAAGGTAATATCAAAGAATTGGTAACCCAGACGCATGTGGTTTATAACAGATTTCCTTCTTTCTTTTCTGCTCCAGTCAGGAAAAGTGGTAACACTGAGTATGCTGCTATATCTTGGAAACAGAGAATTTAATAGGTTGGAAGGGCTCTCTAAAGGCCATCTAGTCCAATCTCTCAGCCAAAACAAGTACTGTTACAAAACGTTGTTCAGGGCCTTTTCCAGTTGAGTTTTGGCTGTCTCCAAGGATGGAAATTACACAAGATCTCTGAGAAATCTATGACACTGTTTGACCACCCACATGCCAAGCGTTATTTGTTATACCTAATCAGATTTTTTTTTGTTCCATCTTGTGCCTGTTTCCTCTTTTCTTACCTCTGCACGGCTTTCAGTCTTCCTCTGTCTTCTCTATATCCTCCCATTAGGCAGCTGTGGATAGCCATTAGGTATCTCACAAGCCTGCTCTTCTCCAGGATGAAAAGACCACGTTCTCTCAGCCTATCTTTATGTCATGTATTCCAGGCCCCTGATAATGTCATGTTTATGGAAAATGTCATGTTTTCCAAGCCCTTAATTCTCAATGGGTTTGCTCCAGTATGTCTGAATTGTAGTGAGTACCCAAAAGTGGACACAAAACTTCAAACAGTCTTAAAAAGATTAGATTGAGAAGAGCAATCCCTCCCCTGGTGGTTAGCCTTTGTTGCTGCAAATACTGCTGATTTAGCTTGTAGTGCAGCAGGACTGCCAAGTCATCTTCTGCACAACTGCTTTCCAGCCAGTTGGCCCAGGGCCTGTATTCTTGCATGGGCTTATGACAAACTGGAGACATTTTCCCTGGGTTATGAGATTTCTTTTGGTCCATTTCTCAGTGCTGCTGCAGTCCCCTGTATCCTGGGCTCAGCAGTAGCAGTCAATTTTTCTCCTTAGTAGCTGTTGCAGCACTGTGGTGTTGACTTTCGGCCTGGGAACAGTGCTGATAGCACCGATGTTTTTAGTTACTGTTCAAATGTTTGGTCTGGCCAAGGACTTCTGTGAGACTCATGCTCTGCCAGGGAGGAGGGAAAGCTGGGAGGAAGCAGAGACAGGACGCCTGACCCAAACTGACCAAAGAAGTATTCCATACCACAGCACATCATGCTCAGGAAGTAACTGAGAGTTACCCAGAAGGGCTAGGACTGTGGGGTTGGAGGAGGTATCGGTCGGTGTTCGGTCTGGTGGAGTGGGGAGAGTTATTAGTCGGCTGCTGCTGAGGTATTGAATTCTCTTCCCTTGCTATTTCCTTCATCATTATTATTATTGGTGATAGCAGTAGTGGTTTGTGTTATACCTTAGTTACTAAACTGTTCTTAACCCGTGGGAGTTACATTCTTTTTGATTCTCCTCTCCGTCCCTCCGGGAGTAGGGGGAAGGAAAGAAGGGGGGCTGTGAGTGAACGAGCTGTCTGACTGGGTTTAAACCAGGACACCCTGGGATAGCACATATGCCTTACAGTGTATGAGGGCATATCCCAGTTTGATGCTATCTACAGATTTGCAGAGTGTACTCTGTCCTATTGTCTAGATCACCAGTACCAATCCCTGACGGTCACCACCAGTAACTGGCCACTCACCAACTGTACCACCTATCACCAATCTTTGAGCCCAGTTTTCTGATCACCTCATGCCCTTACACAGCCCATGTGTCTCCAGTCTGAGAGAAGGAATCAACCTCGCTAAAACCAAGGCAAACACCACCTGCACCTCTTCACATTTTACACAGCCATTTGTTTCATGATAGAAAGCAATCAGGTCAGGTTTGGTTTGCCCCTGAAGATCCATCCTGGCTCTTCCCAGTCTTGACCTGTTCTACATGTGCCTGGGTAATTAAGAAAAAGAGAAAGCTTGAGGAACCTGTGTTCCACAGCCTTCCCAGGGAATAAGGTGAAGCTGAATGTCTTTTACTTTCCCCAGTCTTCCTTGCTCTTCCTGAAGGTATGTGGAATGTTTCTTTCTCAATTAAGTTTTCTGCACCTTGTATGATCTCAAAAGTGATAGAAATGATAGAGGGCAACCTTGCAATATCAGCCACCTTCCTCAACCCCTCCCCAGGTGATGAACTTGTGCATGTTCAGTCTGCTGGTTGATGAGAACCATAAGAACCAACATGAGCCAGCTGTGTGTGCTTGCAGCCCAGGAAACAAGTTGTATACTTGGCTGCATCAGAAGGAGCATGAACAGAAGGTTGAAGGAGGGGATTCTCTTTCTCTACTTCACTGTCATGAGACCCCATCTGAAGTACTACATCCAGCTCTGGGGTCCCCAGCTGCTGAAGTAAGTCTAGAGGAAGCCACAAAGATGCTCTGAGGGCTGGAGCACCTCTGCTATGGAGGCAGGATGAGAGAGCTGGGCTTGTTCAGCCTGGAGAAAAGGTGGCTCTGGGAAGACCATAGAGCAGCTTCCAGTGCCTGAAGGGGCTAACAAGAAATCTGGAGAGGGACTTTTTACAAGGGCCTGTAGTCACAGGTCAAGGGGGAACGGCTTTAAGCTGAAAGAGGGGAGACTGATTTACATTAGATATTAGGAATAAATTCTTTACTGTGAGAGTGATGAAACAACAGGAACGGGTTGCCCAGAGAAGTTGTGGCTGCCCCATCCATGGACGTGTTCAAGGCCAGGTTGGACATGGCTTTGAGCAACCTGTTGCAGTGGAAGGTGTCTCTGCCCATGGCAGGGGGTTTGGAATGGGATGATTTTTAATGTCCCTTCCAATCCAAGGCATTTTATGATTCCATGATTCCTCATTATATGTAAAATAAGTTGGCCCACATCTGCCTTTGAATCTGTCATACTTTAAATTGTGATCATTCATTATGTACTCTGGAGAGATAAAATAAGCTATAAAAATTTTTGGTTTTATACGTGGTAAAGTCAAGGCCTCCTGGATATGTCATGTTTTGTCCTTGGTGAGAAGGGCTCTTTTTTTTACCCTGTATATCATAAATGTTTTTTATATCCCTGCAAGATTCATTAAATATGATTAGCAGAGGACTGTATGTCAACAAGATTGACCAGGGATGATCCTGATTCAACTTAAGCTGAAAAGAAAGCCAGTAATGCATGGGATGACAAAGGCAGATCAATGGAATGATAATTTTCATTGCTCTTGGTTTAGTGATGAAAATAACCTAGAAAAGAACCTCCCCTAACACTAATTCCATTTAAAATGGGGTGGGGATGGTGGGGATGGTGGGTGGGAGAAGGGTGACATTATATGCCAGATAGTGGTTTTGGGCTTTTATAGGTGTGTGTGTAAGGGTATAAGACTAGAGACCTTAAAGACACCTGTTGTTCAGCTGGATTTGGATAGACATGAAGAATTTGACTCTCTTACTTTTTTCATGCATCAGAAAGGACGTTCAACCAACAGCTGTATTTGGTTTGAAAGATGCAATTTGATTAAGCCTAATCCCAGAGACAGGGAGAAAGAAGCTTAGTTTATTAGCTCTTCTGAAGGAAGGCTGACTGAATTCTGGAGCACTTTGCAGTACTTTCCACACCCAAAGGAGCAAGAAAGCCTCAAACTGAATTGAACTGTTTATTCCATAACAATATGCTCTATTTTGAAATTGATGATTCAAGAAACCAGGCACAAATTATGATTTACAGTACTGTAATGTTGCTATCCATTTACTTTCAGTCAGCAAGGAAATATACCACAAAGTGCTTACTGTATATAAGGGAGAAACTTATTTAAATTTATCTCACAATTGTAAATATATCGTGACTGAATACATGGAAATTAAATGCACTAAAATATTTTCTCTCAGCAATTTGCGTCTAAGCACACAACGGAGCCTGTGGTGCAACTTAATAGGCTGTTGAGAATTAGCACACTGTGAAAAAAGGTCTCTGTTTTCATAAATGAACAATCTTAAACTTGGTTTTAGCAGGCTAGCAGAAGACAATTTTAAAATAAAGAGGTATGTATGTTTTGTTGCACTGCTCAAAGTATTTTACTATTGCAAGAGTAGTATGAGGAGGAAGGTGATTAGTCATAGTAGGCTTAACCTGTGAACAGCCAAAAAAAAAACCCTAAAAGGGGATTCCAGTGTAGATGATCAAAGTGCATTTGCATGATACCATTCTAGTGTCCTTTAATATACTGATTTCTCACAGAAAAGTTTGAGAACCATTGGATGAGTGCTTCTTTCTCCTTCCCCAAATGCTTCTCTCTGAGTTTTCTGAGCCTAGTCCCTTTTTTAAAAAATTTTGTCTCTTCCATCCAGTCGTCTGTTATCTGAGAGATGAATGATTGTTGCTGGTGGTGTGATGAATAGTACATACATAGACTTGACACCTTGTCCCTAGCTGGACCTTTATATAACCTCAAGTGCTGTACCTCCCTCCTGCACACCTTTGTCCTGCCTAGGGATATGTATGCAATGGCACATGCTTTGTTCAACTAAGTAAATTACAGCAGAGCATTGCCAAATATCACAGTCTGTGGGACAGGAAGGAGTTCTCAGTTCACTCACTGAATTTCTCACTTTAGCTGTACAAATGATTCCCACCTTTACTGTGGGTCAGGGATGACCATGGATGTTCCAGAAACTCCTTGTCCCTTCTCAAGCTGGTTTGGACTTTTCCCTTTGGAGGAGACAGCACCAGCCTCAAACATGAAATGATCTAGATTTAAAAAAAAAAATAAATAATTGAAAGCAAGCAAAACAAAACATTGCTATATTTACATTTACATTTGTCATGATTTAGAGAAGGCATTTTGAGTTTACTAACACATACAGAAGAGAAAAAACTGAAGCTGCTGAAAGCAAGGATCAGGGTGGACCAGGGAGAAAATCGAGTGGGAATATAAAAAGGTTGGTGGTGTGTGAGCATGCTGCTGGTTTGTGTGGCTAAGAGTATCACCTGCTCACAGGTGTTTCTAGGGATAAGGCATCTACTGCCTCTTTGGGCACCCTGTTCCAGTTTTTCACCAATCTCATAATAAAAAAATTATTTCTTATATCTAGTCTGAATATATCCTGTTTTCATCACCTGTCCTGTGACTACAAACCCTACTATAAAATCCATCCCCATCATTCTTGTAAGTCCCCTTTAAGTATTAAAAGGCAGAAAGAAGGTCTCCCTGGAGACTTCTCTTGTGCGGGCTGAACAACCCTAACTCTCTCAGCATTTCCTCTGATTATTTTTGTAACTTAGACCTGCACCAATTGCTCCATATCTTTTCTGTACTGAGGATACCCAGGCTGGACACAGTACTTCAGCTATGGTCTCATGAAAGCACAGTAGAGGGGCAGAATCACCTCCCTTTACCTAATGATTATGATTTTTCTGATGCAGCCCAGAATATGGTTGGGTTTCTGGGCTGTAAGTGCACACTGCTGTTTCATGTTGAGCTTTTCATCAACCAACAGCCCTTTCTCCTCAGGGCTGTGCTCAGTTAATCCATCTTCCAGCCTGCATTTGTGTTTGGGATTGTTCTGACCCAGGTGCAGGACCTTGCACTTGGCCTTGTGGAACCTCATGAAGTTCATGTAGGTACACTTCTCAAGCTTGTCCAGGTTCCTATGGGTGGCATCCTGTCCTTCCGGTGTGTCAACTGCACCACTCATCTTGTTGTGATCTGTAAATGTGCTAAGGGCACCCTCAACCCCACTGTCAGTGTCATTGATGAAGATATCAAACAGTACTAGTCCCACTATGGACCTCTGGGGGTATTACTCATATTACTGCATGGGTTTATACTGTCCCTGATGATAGACTTAAAAAAACCTTAAAACCTTCCAATGTACTGCTTATCCAGCTTCTCTATTCTCATTTATAAAGCTTCTCAAAGTGACACTAATCTCTCATAGCTTCCTGAAACACATCTGATTTCTTCACCTTTCTTTTTCCAGAGTTTTTCTGCCTTACAATATCTCTTTCTTTCATGTAATCTTGACTAAATCTTGTCTATAAAGATAAAATTTAGAGCTGAAAAGAACAAACATCACAAATATGTCTGTTTTGCCTGTGCTTCTGAAGACCCCTGTGCCTATTCCACTATAGCTAGAACAGGCAGATCATCTTTCAAATACTAGTGCATTACGGAAAATCTCCATTAACAGACATATCTGTCTTTCCAGGTTTAATGATCCACTGATGACACTGTCCTTAGTTGTACATAATATTTGCCTTTGTAAAATTTAATAAAACATTAAACTTTTTTCACAAATAAATACACATTATGAGGCAACTTTAGGTCAACTCCACTTGTTTCTTTCAACTATTGGAATACTTACAGCATGAACTGTTGGAGCATTTATACCACAGTTCAAAGACAGGCTCAGTTTTCATCCTGTGTACAACTTGTAAAATTTTCTATAATTTAGCGTTTAGTATTTCGTAAAGTTACCTGCAACAGAATGGCAGAAAATTCAGTGGCAACCACCCAAAAATTGAAGACTAATATGAATATATGAGAGGTAGATCATATTTCCACATTGTCTCATTTTGGTAATTCAGTTCTACTAGGTTCTTTCTAGTGCTAACTTGCTGGGATGTTATGGGATATTAAGTTATTCTTCACTTGTTTATCCTCCATAACTCAAACTATTATATTGGATGGCACATTCTTCCCACAGTGACTGCTGTATTTTGGTGTGTGTGAGATGATTTTTGCAAATACATTAACTGCTAATTCCACCAAATTCTATATCTATAAAACATCAAATAACAAAACTGCAAGATTGCCATGGTAACAACAGCATAAAGAAAAGAAAGAAAAAGCAAGATATGTGTTTTGTTTGGTATTTTTATTAGATCTAGCAAGACTTCCTGTTTCCACATTTCAGGGAAAGATTAGTTAGCAATCTCTGAAAGAGCAGAAAATGCTACTATTTTAATGAACACAGAATTCTGCACACACACTAAGGAAGGGTAATGGCAGAATAAATAAGGTAAATATTTCAGCTGGTAACATCTTGAAAGTCCAATTTTTATCTTTTATATCAGATGCGAATCAGGAAGCAAATATTTTCTTTATCTCTCATTTCAGTTTTAACTGCATTGTGTGTTTATCTTCTCTTTGCATTGTCTAACATTATTGCGTTTGAAGAGGGATGATGGAAAACAAAAGAAAACGTTTTATTTTGCGACTTTCCTCTTTTATGGCCTTATTATCTGAATGGCTACATCTCTTTCTATGCAATGCATACATGAGAGGTAAAGTAATTAAATCTTTTACCCAAGACTGTGCCTTTTAGCAAAGAAAGTAATGCAGACATGGAAGGATGGTCTTTATGTTTTACTTTTTAAGGGCTGTCTTATTTTCCAAAGTATTAAAATTTTTCTGCTGTTGATTTCTGGGAATGGGCAGGGGGTTTTTATGATTTCAGATAAACTGAAAGTGTAAGGTAATGGGAACATTTTTCAGTTGCCTTTTGTAAGAATCTGAAAACACATTTCCAGCTCTCCATCAAGAATTTCTATGTTGCAACAGTAATTGGTTCCTACAGAGTGTCTTTTACTGACTCACATATTGAGTGATGTGGTGGCATTTACATTGGAGAACTGATAACTGTCTTCAAATCCTCCTCCATTTTTAATTATAAAGAGGCAGATATTGTTACTTCCACTGACAGGAAAAAAGAATTATGTGCCAAATTCAGATCTGATTATATATATTCTCATTATACAACAGGAAGTGTAAGCAGGATTCTTCTTTCTCATTTGTACAGTTCTATACCAGTGATTCATTCTGTGGTTTGAAGAGGAAAAGAAAAGCTACTGATCTCTTTAGGTGTCCTGGGCTGCATTAGACAAAGTAACGCCAGCAGGTCAAGGGCATTCTCTGCTATAATGCCCAACAACCTCTCTTGTACTGCTACCCAGTACAAGAGAGACATTGACACACTGGAGAGATTTGAATGAAGAGCCAGGAAGATGATGAAGGCACTGGACATCTCTCCTGTGAGGAGATGCTGAGAGATCTGGGCATGTTCAGCCTGCCTGGGGAGAAGTTTTGGGGTGATCTTATCAATGTAGATAAATACCTGAAGGGAGGTTGCAAACAGGACAGAGCCCGGCTCTTTTCAGTGGTGTCTACTAACAGGACCAGAGGCAATGGGCACAAATGGAAACACATGAGTCTGAACATTCGGAAATAATTTTTCACTATGAAGGTGACTGAACATTGACACAGATTGCCCAGGAGGCTGGGAAGTTTCCATTCTTGGAGGCATTCAAAAGCTATCTTGATGTGGTCCTAGGTGACCCGTTCTAGTTGGCCCTTCCTGAGCAGGTGGGTTTGGACAAGATGACTTCCAGAGGACCCTTCCAACTTCTACCATTCTGTGAGTCATTACTTACTGCTTACTTTTCAAAGCAAAGCTGTGTCAATATATCAGATGAGTGCTGTTCTGTTGTATCCCATTTTAAATGTGCTATTCACACAGTGAAAAAAATATTTAACATCATATGTAACTTTTGTTGCATAATGGCTGCACTAATTCTCCCTGATAAATTTTACTTAGCCTTTCCAACCCTGCATGGTGCCCTCTTTTGGTAAGTTTGAAATCTTATTAAAATTTTTAATGTAGTGCCACATAATGAAATTATAAACTTTAGGGTATAAATTAAGGTAAAATATCAAATAAAGGAATCACTGATGTGTCATTGGAATTTAAAAAAAACCCTTTTTAATGAAAAAGCAGCATGTCTCTGTATTCACACAGTATTATTGCTATGGATTTACCAACCTCTTTTTCACAAAACCTCTTGAATTCTGTTTTCTTTGAATGCTGGTATACAAAAAATTCATCAAATGTGATAAAACACAATCCCTGCTTACAAACAAGTTTAAGTAAGCGCTATGGGAAGGAAAAGGGGACTGAAGAGGATGAGAGAAGGAAAGGAGAGAATGTTTTATTCTATAGTGAGTCATTATTCTGTAGCAAGACTACTAGAAAGAGTAGATACCTAGTAAGACAAATCATTACAATATTCCCTAGCTCAGACTTCAGAGCCAATGGGGTTTAAATGCATGAAAAGGTAAATGCTTTCATAAATCTGTGATCCATAAGTTTAGATGTTTGATAAAGCAGTCTCCCATTTCTATTTCAGTTTTCATTTTTAACATAAGTAGCTAATAAATCTCTAAATATCAGGTATTCTTTGTTCAAACTATGAGTTTTCTCACTTTTCCTATTCTCTCCTCCCACCCACAAGGGGAAAATAAGCAAGCAGCTTTGTGTGCTTAGCTGTCAGCCTGGGATCAAACCACAACTGTCCTTTTAGCATACTTCATAACTGAACTGAGGAATGACACTCCCACAAATTTTTATTATTTGAAATATTAACCTCATTTGAAAGAAAATAATACATGTCAATAGCATTAATGGTAAACAGGGTACTCCCTTTTGACATGATCTTGAATTTCTGAGTTGCAGTATGAAGAAAACTATTCTGTTAATGTTTTGGGGGCCAACTTATATGTGTTTTGTACTGACTCATTGTTTACAGGATGACATTTGTTCTTTTGTCTCTGGAAAGATGGTATGGAAACAAGGGAGATGACAAAAGGAAGGTGCTTTTTAAATGAAGAAATGTTAACTGCAAATGTGGCTCATGTCCTGCTTATTATGAAATGTGCAAGGCAGGTATTGTTTTCTCAGATAATTACTCTAAATGCAGCATGCTAGTCAGAGATTTCTTCCTCTTACTCTGTAATGAATAAACAGATAACTAATGACATACCAGAAAGCGTATTTTAAAGATCTAAAATCTAAGTTGACAAGGCATCCCTGAAGAAGAGCCTTGTGTTCCTGAACATTACAAAATGATCTTTAACAGTGTAACAGCCTTTCGTTTTTCACAGCACACCTTTCGGCTGAGCACATTCTCATTACACCTGGGGATCTCAGAAGGGACCTTTCTATTTTGCCAGAAGGAAAACAGAGTTCTGATGTCTATTGATAGCAGTTTCTGACTTGTTAACATTTCCTTTTGCTTGCATACCATTTTTTTAATAGCCATTCCCTCACAGATCTTTGCTCTTACTGACTCTTTCTGTCCCATTACCGTTTGGAAAAGGTTTCACAGGCCACAATCCTGCCTCAATCCATGGCAATTTTTAATTGACACTTTTTCCCAGGGGGCTGATCTATATCCTTATACTCCTGGCTCTATATCTTGTGGAGCTGACAGGCCATTCTTGGGAAAGATTCCTGAGCTAAAAATAAGGATTTAGCTCAAGTGCACCTTCCTTATTTGAGTGCTTAATTTTATTTTTTTTTCTTTTTCTTTTTTTTCTGTCAAATGCCTCTGCCAATGGCTTTTTATTACTAAGGTGCAGGGGAGCTGGAAGCTGTCAAATGCAATAACATCAATTGAAAGAATCTGTCTCTAAATCAGGGCCACAGTTCTGACCAATCCTTTTTCCTCCTGAGATAATATATCATTCTCTTGAAGCAGGTGTAATAGAACAAGAAAAAATAACTCATCATTGTGTATAACTTCTGCTAAACAAGGGGTTAAGGAAATTATTTTATTATCTAAGCCATGTTTTTATTAAGAAAAAAAAAAGGTGAATTCAAATGTGGTGCATTTAATTACTGTATAAATTCCAAGTTGTCCCAGTCAGGAGTGGGAGGAATATGACAGAATTATATCATTAAGAATTTGAGTAGGTGAAATGATGTACATTGAATGATTATTTAACCAGTATACTTACAAACTATTTAGAAGCCAGCTGTTTTTTTATAGTGTTTTCACAGTTAGACTGACTGTATTTTTTTTATTCTCTGTAGCTATTTGATTTTCCGTTTGCATTAGATCATAATGTTTCAGTTATACTTCAGAACTGGTCTGGGCAGCAGTCTAGCTTAACTTCTGCAACAGCATAATAACATGAGTAACTTTGATAATTGTATGCCCAGTGACAAATTGAGGCTGGTGCACAGCAGAGATTAGAAAGGGAGCATGAAGCTGCAAGCACTAATGGAGAAGAACAACAACAGTGTTGTTTACAATTACATCCTGCTGCAATGTTGCCATCCCTGGAGTCAGCTGCCATGCAAGTGGTGCAAAGCACAGCTGGCTGCTAAGTAGCTGATGAGCAGGCAGGAACTGGGTGAAACAACTGCTATGCATTATTACAGTCACCTTCTACCAAGCCAGTCAGGGCTCACAGAGGAAGATGAACTGCTTATGAGGATAACTGAAAACCTGCATAGGCCTTGGAGCAGAATCTATACCTTTCTTCTCACTTTGAAGCAACTTTATTACGAGACATAAGGGTAAGTTATGTTCCCTCTGACTGAAGAGGTCTTTGCCTGAAGTGCCTCAGCCATTTATGGTGTGGCTCAGATACCTCAGTAAACATCTTCCTGCTAGCTCCTTCAGCCTCTCATGCAGCCATTCGTCATTTGTCAGGCAATATGCTACAGCTTTTGCTTTGCATACTTGCCTGCAGAAAGCAGTCATCAGAAAATAGCCTGCAAATAATGCAGCAAGATAGAACAAACTATTTATTGACAACAGCAGTAGTACACAGAAAAAAAATTTCACCTTAGGCAAAGTGTGTGTGTGTGTGTGTGTGTGTGTGTATGTGCATATATATGTGTATCTGGACAGGACCACTAATCTTGAAAATGAGATTGCAGCATTTAAAAAAATAAACCTGTAAAAATTCAGCTCTTCAAGGACAATTACACATTTAGATGACTTTGTACAGAGGGCTTGTATATTTATTGGGCCTGAGTGCTAGGATGGTCTGGCACTGTGCCCTTCAGTAAACCCTTCTAAGTGCTTTTTCCCACAAAATATGTTACACACTCTTTCATGGACACCCCTTTGTCGTGGGGAAAGAGCTTGCGTGCCCTTGTGAGGTTGGCAGCTATGCTGGTGGTGGCATATGCCTCTGGTAGGGTCTCCCGTGCCAGACAGGTATCAACTGAAGGGTCAGACAAAGTGTGTCCCTGGGCAGGATGGGCTCACCAGCCTGTGGGCAACCATCCTAGGAGAAGGACAACTCTAACTTCAAACCCAGGCAGATGGAGCTTGTTTAGTCCTGTAAGGCCTTCCATCTAAGAGAAGGACACTGTAATCAAACCTACGACCTGAGGACTTTGTTGTCACCATCCAAGCTCTCTCGGCCCTGGCAGACAAACCTCAGGTGTAAAGGGTGGGTCCAGTTCTGTGCATGCTGTGCCTCACCTAAAAAATCCACTGCACAGGCCCAAAGGGTTTACTCACACTTGCAAAGCCCTGAGAGATAGGCGAAGGACAAAACGGCAAGTGGTAAGGTGCACTGGAAGCCGCAGACCCAACCCTGCATGCAGGCGTTTCAGGACATTGGTCGCTTGAGACTGACCCAGGAGATGACAGTCTTGTTTGGCAGCATCCTGAATGACCAAGAAGCCTTTTTTCAAGGAGAGCACTGCTTGCTCCATGTGGAGAGAGGCCTAGAAAAGGTGGCCTAACCAAAGCTCATTTCCCCTCCACCTGGTTGGCTAGCTGTGGCTAATGGGCATCTTCTGTTGCGGTTGATTAAAGGCAAAGAGACAAAGGCATACACCTGCCTCCAAAAGTGTGTCCAGATTGACACTTGCATGTTGGAACATCAGAACCATGCTTGATACAGCTAATAGGCATTCCTAGGAGGAGGCTCAATGTTAATAATCTCCAAATAGCTACAGTGAGGGACAGCTTTCAAGCTAACCTTCAAACTAGGCCTGAAGACCATCTTAGAATCGTAGAATCATAGAATAGTTACAGTTGAAAAGGACCTTAAGATCATCTACTTCCAACCCCCCTCACATTAAACCATCTCACCCAAGGCTTCATTCAACCTGGTCCTGAGCACCGCCAGGGATGGAGCATTCACAACCTCCCTGGGCAACCCATTCCAATGCCTCAGCACCCTAACAGGAAAGAATTTCCTCCTTATATCCAATCTAAACTTCCCCTGTTCAAGTTTTAACCCATTACCCCTTGTCATATCACTACAGTCCCTAATGAAGAGTCCCTCCCCAGCATCCCTATAAACCCCCCTTCAGATACTGGAAGGCTGCTATAAGGTCTCCACACAGCCTTCTCTTCTCCAGGCTGAACAGCCCCAACTTCCTCAGCCTACCTTCATACAGGGGGTGCTCCAGTTCCCTGATCATCCTCGTGGCCCTTCTCTGGGCTGGTTCCAGCAGTTCCATGTCCTTTTTATGTTGAGGGCACCAGAACTGCACAAAATACTCCAGGTGAGTTCTCTCAAGAGCAGAGTAGAGGGGCAGGATCACCTCCTTTGACCTGCTGGTCATGCTCCTTTTGATGAAGCCCAGGATACGGTTGGCTTTCTGAGCTGCGAGCGCACACTGCTGGCTCATGTTCATTTTCTCATCAACCAACACCCCCAAGTCCTTCTCTGCAGGGCTGCTCTGAATCTCTTCTTTGCCAAACATGTAGCTGTGCCTGGGATTGTTCCCACCCAGGTGTAGGACCTTGCACTTGTCATGGTTAAACTTCATGAGGTTGGCATCAGCCCACCTCACAAGCGTGTCGAGGTCCCTCTGGATGGCATTCCTTCCCTCCAGGGTATCAACTGAACCACACAGCTTGGTGTCATTGGCAAACTTGCTGAGGGCGCACTCAATCCCGCTGTCTATGTCAGCGATGAAGATGTTAAACAAGACCCGTTCCAACAACGATCCCTGAAGTACACCACTCGTTACTGGTCTCCAGCTGGACATTGAGACATTGACTACAACTCTTTGTGTGCGGCCATCCAGGCAGTTCTTTATCCATCGATCTTGAACCAGATCCTCTCCTACAGTGGGCGCAAGGTCTTCATTCTCACAGTCCCTGCATCTGCCTTCCGAGACTTGAGTGGTGTGGTCAGAGCCTTTGCCAGTGAGGACCAAGGCAAAGAAGTCATTAAGGACCTCAGCCTTCTCCAAATCCTGTGTAGCCAGTTCTACCGAGAGCTTCTTGAGGGGGCCTACGTTGCCCCTAGTCTGTTTTTTATTTGCTACATACCTGTAGAATCCCTTCCTGTTATCTTTAACATCCCTAGCCAAGTTTAATTCTAACTGGGCCTTGGCTTTCCTAACCTGGTTCATAGCTTCCCAGACAACATCCCTGTACTCTTCCAAGGCTGCCTGTCCTTGCTTCCACTTATTATAAGCCTCTTTTTTCATTTGAATTTTCCTCAGCAGCTCCTTATCCATACATGGAGGTCTCCTGGCCCTCCTGCTGCACTTCCTTCTAGTTGGGATGCAACACTCCTGAACTTGTAACAGGTAATGCTTGAATATTGATGAAGAGTTGATAAGTCAAGAATCTTATAGATTCTTTTCCTGAAGCGCTTTGGCAACATATTAAAAATAGGATCCTGCAGTCCTCTGTAGAATCCTTTGGGTTCTCCTTAAAGAAAAACAAAGACTGGTTTGATGATAACAATCAGGAGGTACAGGAATTGCTGACAAAGAAGAGATCTGCCCATGAAGCATGCCTCACTCAGCCACTTTGTCATGTAAGAAAAGCAGCCTTTTCTCTTGAGTGTAGTAAACTCCAACAGAAACTTTGAGACATCCAGAACAAGTGGTAGCTCAACCTAGCAGAAAAGACTCAATTATGTGCAGATTTGAGTGAACACAGGGGATTCTATGAGGCTCTGAAATCAGTATATGGATCCACCTTTCAGGTTCAAAGCCCCTTAGTGCAGATGGCCAAAAGCTTCTTACAGATAAAATCTCCATCCTGAATTGTTGGTTATTTTCAAGCACTCTTTAGTGCTAACTGTGTAGTCCAAAGAAAAGGAATCCAGCACATTTTAAAACATCCGGTGAAAAACAAATTGGATATAGCCCCTACCATGGGAGAGACTCTTAAGGATATACAGCAAGTGAAAACTGGCAAGGCACATGGGGTCAACGGAATCCCACCCAAAATCTGGAAGCACGGAGGCCAAGCACTTCCTGCTAAATTTCACAAGCTAGTTGTGTGCTGTTGGGAACAAGGTAAATTGCCATCAGATTTTCATGATGCAATCATCAACACTGTATAAGAAGAAAGGTATAAAGACAGATTGCTCAAGCTACTGAAGTATAACTCTGCTCTCCATTGCTGGAAAAATTATTGCAAGAATACTATTGAACAGATTAGTACCCGCTATTGCAAAAGAACTTCTACCTGAAAGTCAGTGTGGTTTCAGAGCTAATAGAAGTACCACAGACATGGTATTTGTTCTCAGACAACTGTAAGAAAAGTACAGAGAACAGAATAAGGGGCTCTATATAAATTTTGTTGACCTCACCAAAGCTTTTGACACTGTGAGCAGAAAAGACCTGTGGCTGATCTTGGAACGATGAGGATGTCCCCCCAAGTTCCTCAAAATGATTATTCTGTTACATGAGGACCAGCAAGGCCAAGTCAGATATAGTGATGCACTCTCTGAGCCCTTCCCAATAATCAATGGTGTGAAACACGGTTGTGTTCTCGCACCAACTTTATTCACAATCTTCTTCAGCATAATGCTCCAAAGGGCTACAGTAGACCTCAATGAACAAAACGGCATTTGTAGGTGACGGATAGAAATAGTTAACGAAATGGATCCAGGCATTATCGCCCTGGTCTGGCTTAAGCCTTGGAAATGGTAAAGAAAATACCAGGTGCTGTTGCCTTGGACAGGCTCAAGCCTTGGGAACTGGGAAGAAAACACGAGGTGTTAATGCCTTGCTGGGGCCTAAGCCTTGGGAACTGTAAAGAGAACAATAAAGGGTAAAGATCTGTTTGCAAAACAAAGCAGGCAGTTTGCAAGATAAAACAAGATGTGCATCTCAAAGGCAGACCAAACAGTGTGAATATTTGTAAGCCTTAGTAGTTTTGCTAAACTGGGATGATAAGGGAGTAAAAGAGTGGAAAGTTACTGCTTAGGACTTAGACTAAAAAAGGGATGCCAGGCGACCAGTCAAAGAATGCGTGAACGCGTGTAAAGGAAATAGAATGATATAAACATGTGCTTGTCACACAATAAAGGATCTTATGCTGGATTCACATTGGATCATGCATAGTCCATTTCTTTATTCCCTCAGGCATTTATATTCGATATCATACTGATGGGAGCCTATTCAATCTAAGGTGACTGAAGGCCCACACTTAGACCCTAAATCATCTTGTCCTTGAACTGCCTTTTGCTGACAATGCCACCCTTGTTGCCCACACATAAGCAGCTCTGCGGTGTTTAGCATCTTGCTTTGCAGAAGTGGCCGAGGTATTTTTTTGGCTGGAAGTCAGCTTGAAGAAGGCAGTAGCTCTCTACCAACCTGCACCACAGGAAGATTATCATCATCCCCACATTACCATTGGTGAGTCAGAGCTTAAGTCACTTCAGCAGTTCAGCTATCTGGGAAGCATGATTTCCTCGGATGCCACGATCGACAAAGAGACAGAAAACAGAATAGCAAAGGCGTATCAAGCCTTTGGAAAACTCCATAAAAGAGTCTGATGCAATAAACACCTGAAGAAAAGTACAAAGATTAGTGTCTGTAGAGCCATTGTACTGTCTACTCTTTTATATGGGTCTGAATCTATGGGTTATCTACCGCCATCATCTGCAACTCCTCAAATGCTTTCACCAGTGCTGCCTCCATACAATTCTAAACATTCATTGGACTGACTATGTGTCAAATGTTACTGTCCTTGAACAGGCAGGGATCACCAGTATCGAGGCCATATTGCTGAAATTGCAGCTGCGCTGGGCAGGGCACATCTCTAGATGAAGGATCACTGCCTCCCTAAGAGCGTGATTTATGATGAACTTGCCACCGGTTGCCACAAGAGAAGTTCCCCAGAGAAGAGATATAAGGACTCCCTGAAACAATACCTTAGCCTTGGCCATATTGACTACCATCAGTGGTCCACCTTGGCCTCCAATCGGGAGACTTGGAGACACACCATACATAATGCCATTGACTGCTTTGAGAACGCACGCAGAATTAGTCTCGAGGAGAAAAGACAATGTAGAAGGAATCGTGCCCCGCCTATACCACCCAAGGAGACCTTTCGTTGTGCTTTTAACAACCAAATTTGCCTATCTCACACTGGCCCTTTTAGTCATCAGCACGCTTGTAGTAAGCATGGGTAAAGCCCTTCCTAAATCTTTGTTCGCAAAGTCAAGCCATGAAATGAATGAATGTTACACAGAACAGTGACTATCCTTCTCATCACAATACATTTCTGTTTTTAATATTTATAAATTGTGCTGGGATATTTCATACTTTTTTATTATTTTTAGAAGTCTTGGCCCCTTATCTATTTATTTATCACTTTTATTTACTAAGCTGTTACTGTCAGGCCACTCTTTTGTGCATCACAATAAAACCAGCAACGGCGTTTATGAGATTGCTCTTCTTTTCCATTAATATAGCATTTTGGTACCTTGACTTCATCCTCTGCCAGCTATAGTTTGAGTAATTGAACTAAGTCCTTATTTCTAACTTGGGTTCATTACTCAAAATAAAAGAGAATAATGAAATAATTATGAAAACATCACTCTTCAGAAAGGGTGAAAGGAACAAAGAGAAAGACAGCTTACACCCTTAAGTGGAAGGATCTGGTCTAACACTTCTCTTCTGTATAGAACTTCATTATGCTCACCCTAAATTAGTGAGTTTGTGAATCTATCAATAACTTTAACAAGGAAATAAGTTTTTAAATTTTGAAAATTAAATAAGATTCTAAGTTTCTGCAATTCTATTTTGGTGCTGTTACCAATAGCCCATGCTTAATATGCACAGAATGTCTGAAAGGCCATGGCATTGGGGAAGGATAACTGGAAAAAAACAAATATCACTCCTATATTCCAGAAGGACAAGACGGAGGATCCAAGCAACTACTGGCCAGTTAGCCTCATCTCAAACCCTGGAAGGTGACAGAGTAAATAATTCTGGAAACCATTTCAAAATACAAGATAGAGAGTAGTCAGTATGAATCTGTGAAGGAGATATTGGGTTTAACTAACCTGGTAGCCTTCAACAGTGAGATGATGAGCTGGTGGATACACGGAAAACAGTTGATGGTCCAGCCAGCAAGTAGTCAGTATGAATTTGTGAAGGAGATATTGGGTTTAACTAACCTGGTAGCCTTCAACAGTGAGATGATGAGCTGGTGGATACAGGGAAAACAGTTGATGGTCCAGCCAGCAAGTAGATATGTACAGAGAGACACCCAGGTTTGTTCAATGGTGTTAGACACTCAATGCAGTAGCTGTCAGCCAGATCTGGGGAACCCCTACTTCTGCAGTCCTCTCTCCTGTGATGACTCTGAGACCTCCCTGTTTGTCAGCTTGGCCCACCTACAGTTTGCTGTCATTCAGACTCAAAGGTCTGGAATAGGGAGCACAACCATACAGAAGATAGGTAGAAGTAGGACGCAATACGAATATAAGACCAACTGCAGTAATCAGGCATAGGGCTCAGTCAACCACTTGTTTACACAAAACTGTTCTCTGTTATCCCCTTTTCCTTCTATTTTCCTCCACTTGCCCTCACAGTCCATCTTGATCTCTCTCCCTGCCCTTGGTACTTCCCCTAAGTATCCCATATGAAGCCTTGCACATCTCTAAAATCCTCTTAAAACACATCATAATAAATTTTACGCTGTCCCCAAATGCTCTTCCCTAGCATCCTATAAGCACTATCTTCCTATAGGCTGTAACTCCCTTTATTTCACATGGCTTTCTGGGGGGAAATGTATTTCCTTGGCTTGATAGCACATGAAGACCTCAGGTAAATCCTCCTCCTTGGATAGCCCTTGGACTGGCCCAGCCAGTGATTCAAGTTCCCCCTGATTAGGCTTCCTGTTGCTGTTCCTCTGCTCCTTGCCATGTCTTTAATGAGATGAGCTGTTAGATAACCAAGCTAACTTCAGCTCCTTGGAATGAGGCAACATTTCAACTGAAAAATGCAGTTTCCACAAGACTAATTTTCACAAGAAAATATCTATTTTTCTTCCATTCTTTATGCAAGAAAAGAATTAAGAGAATAAAAATGAAACCTTTTACTTCAGGTTGGCTCATCCTAAATGGAAACATTGGCAGGTTTAACTAAACTGAAGGCATTTACTATGACATGGGTCTAGGTCTGCTTTAGCTACTGCTAGATCACAGGAGAATTATTTTTTGACAGCCTGGTGGCTTTTTTCCTGTTTTACAAGGCACGTTTCTCATATGCTATACATAATATAATATGTATAGTCTCAAACATATACAGAAAGAAAAATCCCTGTATGTTTTTGATAGTACAATATTAATTGGGATAAAGGTCCTAAGTACTTACCAGGAGATATGCATAACAAGATGTTTACGCTACTCAATCAATATCTTAGGAAAAAAAAAAGAAATTCCAAAGGAAAGCAAATTAAAAGTTATCTCTTAAATTGGCATTAAAATGCTAATGGTTTATGCTTGTAATAAGGTTTTAATAAGAATAGAAGATGAGAATGATTGTAACTGATAATGTACCAGTTACCATTTTAGATGTCATTTTAACAACATAATTCTCTGATTCTGTCAGCTTGTTGGAGTTCTGTTGATCATAATATATTTTATTTCCTTGCCAAGTGTCTGCCTGTGTGAGGTAATGTGGTTCCAGAGTGAAGTGCCTTAGCCTCTGTAAAATTTGATCTTTAATTTTTTCTCAAAAATGAATTTTTCAGAATTATTTTTAAATGAGCGTTTAGTGCTGGTGAAAGGTGTGAGATGTATTAATTCGCTGGTTTTTTTTTCCTCCCCCTTTTTTTTTTTCTCAGAGGCAGGACATGAGATGTGTATCTCCTTACAAATGACAATTTTCTAGGTAAAAGATTTCTCCCATTATATCTCAGAGTGCAGCAGTGCAAACTTCCCCACACTTTATACATTATAGCTGAGACTATTAGTATCACATCACAATCTGTAATACTTCATATGAGTGAAATAACTTTGCAAATGACTTTTGCAGATCCATCTAAAACCAGACCAATCTTCTCCCACTCTGTCATGTTCATCTGTAAATATTATATGTCTTTACATTCCTTCTCCCTTCTAATTTGCACTGATTTCAATCTCATACTTCAGCAAAGATGCTTGCCTACTAAAATATGATCTGAAAATTCTACGTTGCTTCAGAGGGGCAACAGAATAAATATAGTGAGCTTCAGGCTATTCTATCAGTAGTTTGATTTTAAGTAGTAAATACTGTATTCCATATTGATGCTCTCCTATTTATTTATTCAGGAGGGGGGAGACTACATACAAACCACACACAAACATGCACAAAATCCTAATTTAATTATAGCAGAATTTTCATTGAAATTTAATACTAAATCTTTTTCCAGTGGGCTATCCAGCTTCCAGTGTCCAATGCGATACAATACGACTAATGGATTTTACCAGGATGCCAGTTTGATGGGACTGAAATATTATCCTTTCCTGACCATTTCTTATGACTGCCATATCACCTACATACCGCAGTTCTCCTTTTTTTCAGTGAACAACTCATGCAAGGTCAATTTGTCCATATTGAAATACAAAAGGGGGGAGACTTTATATTAATATTGGAGCAAGAAAAAGCAAGTATCCACGTGTACTGCACGCATTAGGAAAGAACCTTCACTCTTTTGGCAAAAGGAAATGTAGTCTTCTGTATTTGTTAGGTTTTAAAAGCTGCCAGGATGAGAAAGTACAAAAAAGATTATAGGTGAACATCTCAGTAATATTTACACTCCAAGACTGTGGGGTTCTTGCCTGCACAAATGCAAATTAAACAACGTGTACTGCAATAAGAAGACTTAAATACAATTAGATTGGGACTGATGCCTAGCAAGATTTCAAAGCATATCTCAGGCTTGGTATTTGGTTGAACAAAACACTGGATCCTTGAGTTGCAGGCAGTGCAGTGCACATTAAGAAAAGAAGACAACTGCACAGACTGAAAAGACTTTGCACCTAGCAGCCTTCCTCTCATGGAGTAACTGAGAAAGTGAACAGGTTAAGAAGTGGAGAGGGACATCCAGTTTAATTTCTAAATGTAATTTCTATACCATTGTACTCACAGCTAAGGACTATATATACTGATGACCTCTCTCACAAGTGACAAGACTTGAACTTACTGACCGTGGGATAAAGGAAGTACTTTGCTATGTGCTTAACAGTGTGTGGCGTGCTTTCATTGCACCGTAATCAGTTCCTTGAAGAGCTGCTGTTCCAGGAAGGTTGTATCTAGAGGAACTATGTTGCAGTGTAGCAGGTCAATGGACAGGTGGATCTAACGTATAAAGAGGGAGCAGTAGGGGATAATGTTATTAAAATTTATATTTTCACTCCAAGAATAATGCATCTTTTTTTTTTCCTATTTTACATAAAGAATGGCTAGAACTCTTATTTTGTACAAGTTAAATGTCTGATTTCTTTTTATATCATGTTGTCCGAACCTGCAGAATTTTTTGTTCCACTGGGAAACCTTGAACTTCTGATTGAGCTGCGGAGAGGTGCTAAAATTAACATCCAGTATCCATGAACTGGAGTTCTTACAAAATAATAGCATGAATTTTTGAGGAAGCCTGGTTTTATTCACTTTGTGTGACAGATTAGCTGTGCACTAGGTGGCAATGAGTGCTTTACAAAGAGCTCTGAAAGTGATATGAATGCTTCTTCTAAATGCATCTCTTTGTAAGCATATTCACTTGTCCCTGAAGTATTCTCCCTGTTCGAAGCAGTGGTTGGAAGACAGCTGTAGGAAATGTTTAGGCACATGCCCAAACATGTGCATTGTACTCCGGTTCCTTCTCTTGCATCAGTAGGTATTTCTGAGATGGACTTCTCAAATGATAGTACTATTCTGACCCAGGTAAATGTTGTAGAGAAAAAAGAAAGCAACTGAATATTTGCATACCTAAAACACTAGAAAAATTCTGTAAGCGCATGATTTATTAAGAAACGTGTCTAACTTCACCCAAAGATGCTGCATCATCTTTGAAAACATATTAAAAGGGAAAAAAGGTATACTTTAATTCAATGAATACACATATCCCAAATGATGCAATAAGTGATACCTAATTTCTTTTTCACACTGTGATTTTCAGTGATTACATGAGCTGTACATACTACACTATTACTTCATACATAGATACTGCAGGTATTTTTTTTAGAACTGTTAAGATATCCTTGCCACAGCTTGGTATGAATTCGCACATGTAAAGCTGTTAATAAGAAACCCAAAGGTACAACCTGAAAAGGTAATTTATTAGGTAATTTTGTTACATTAAATTTATCCACAGGATTTATATTATTATGTATTAAATTATAATTTGTTCACCTGAAAAGCAGGTCTTTTCTAACTATTGAAACTATGCAGTTCTACTTTAAAGTTATGTTAGTAAAATGGCTATAAGACAAAAATGTAAGAAAAATCTTTTTGAAATTACCAATTGTCCTTTTTCACTGCAACTCTTACAAAGCAAATAAAGTTCAAATGCATTGGAAATACAAAATAATTTTAAATCTTTGGAATCATTTTAACTCATTACAAATTGAGTTCAGTAAACTACATAGCAAGCCTTGTAATGCCCTGTAGAACAATGCAGAAACCCTAATATGTGGTGATTCTAAGAGGCAAGTCCAAAACCCCATCATTTGATGAGATTAGCTCCAAGACTGTTGGAGTGCTTTTTCACCACACTTTTTAGTGGTCTTCCCATGCCTTTCAATACGATAAGATCTAGTCATACCATTTAGATTTTCAAGTAAAATGCCCTTATCGCTTTGTCTCTTTTAGCTCTGCATGTACATCATTGATTTGCTCTATTTCATTAGTAATTTTATGAAAAAGCAACCAACCTTGCCTAATTTAATTTTTCCCTTTAAGCGCATGCCACTGGCTGTGCTTTGTACTGCTATTTCTCATCCTTTTTCTATAATACATGTATATTTCCATTAGTAGTTGTGTTATTTTCACAGCTACTAAATACACTTCGCTCTATTCATTTTAAGCATCCTGAAAGAAAATCCTCTTTCAGATCACTTGTTTACAGTGGGTTCAGAAGTTTTCTTGTATGGGTGATCGATGCAGCATACAGAAATTTTAAGCTCATTTTAGCAACATCCAGCTGAAAGCCTAAGCATACAATGAAAAGTTAACCACACATTCTGTTTCATATTGAAGAATTTGGGAATTTTTGCATGTTTTGTAAGTATTTATGTAAGAAATACAGGGAATTCTGAATAAATATATCTAATTTAAAAAAAAATCTTATAGTTCATCAGTCATGGTACTTACACAGTTCTTCTTTGACTAAGAGTGTGACTAAGAGTGGGTCAGCATTTCAATGCCACATTCAGAGTCCTGACTGCAGTTGTGTGCTTCCCAGTGCAAGATACATACTGAAGCAAGTACAGTGAGAATAATTAAGATGCTGGAGCAACTCTCATCTGAGGAAAGACTGAGAGATCTGAGACTGCTCAGCCTGGAGCAGAGAAGGATAAGGGAGGATCTTATCAATTTGTATAAACATTTGTTAGGGAGGGTCAGTGAAGAAGATGGAACCAGAGGTATCCAGTGACAGGACAGGAAGTAATGGGCAAAAATTTAAAAAAAAAGAAAAAAGTAGTCTGAACATAAGGAAACACTTTTTTACCTTGAGGGTGGTCAAACACTGGAACAGGTTACCCAGAGTTTGTGGACTCTTCATCCCTGGAGACATTCAAAGCACAATTGAAACCTGCTATAGATGGCCCCTTCTGAGTACGGGGCAGGGGGTAGGCTAGATCACCTGAGATCTCTTCCAGCCACAGTGATTCTGTGATTCTGAAATTATAGTGAGGACAATATATCCAAACACATCATAGTCCAGGTATACCCTGGATAAAAAGACACCATAGTGAGCTCTGTTCATGCTCGACTCAAACACTGAAACAGCAGGAGTACACGGAGTCCAAGCTAAGTACAGCAACAGAATTCATTAAAGCTGGTCTGTGACACTGGAAAAAGGATGTGTTTCTACTTGTAAGCATAGACTGGTGAAAACATCCTCTGTCATGATTCAGCCTAGGAGTTTTCTGTTAGCTTGCCCAAAATAATTTATAATGAATGTCAGTTATTTCCTTTGAGATATCAAGGAATTTAAGAAAATTCAGAGAAGTGAGCTCCTGTATTATAATTTTCACCCACAAATTTCAAATAGTTTGGACATCGGAGCACTCAATGAAGAGAATGGAGGAATCCTGGTATCTGATTCCTTTGTCTTACTTCTGAGGATTACGCTATCTGCGAGTTCACAAGGATCTATAATTCTAAGTTTAAGTTACACTAAATAATCTGAAAAACATGAAAGCAAATTACATGTTTCCTCATATACTCATGATACTGCAGAAGCGCTGTAGTATGATTTAAAAGTATGGGAACGGCTGTTCCCAGAGTGTTGCAATTCCACTTGGAATAATGTAAAAAGTGTTGATAAAGGACACATTTCAAAAAATTACACAAAACTTGTTTATTGTTACTTAGGAAAAGATAAAACAGTGGCTTCTCATTTGAATGTGCTAAATTCCTTTTCGTTCCCCCTCCATACAAATTATTTATTTTCTTCTTTTATTTCAGTTGATTGATAGACTAATATTTTTCAATAAGCCACAAAAAAAAAATACAAAAAGATCAGATGCATTACTTTGATAGCTTGCAATATAAATGTGTTGCCAGTGTAGTACTGGAAAAAGACAATTAAATGCTTTACCTCCTCTGAAATCTTTGTAAGCCAGGTCAGAATAATGTGTAGTAAATGAAAACTTGGCAATAAATTTGGACAATTACCTCAAAAAGTTCAGGTACAATGAATTACAGAGGGCAGTGGCACACAGTTTAGGAATTTCAGATTCTTTTTACTTGCACTTTTTAGGGTTCCCAGTCTATATATAGGCAGTAAAAGACTGTGACTTTTTGACAACACAAAAATGGCAGCTTGCATGTCTGTGCACATAGACTGATGACTGCTCCCTCTGTCTGCCGCACATGGTGATGATTTGCAGTCCCCAAAGTACTCATAAGCATGTCAGAAGACCTGAGAGAAGCAAATGTTCACCAAGTTAATGGCTCACTGCTGCTGAAAAGACTGACACATGCAAAATAAAAGCCTCTTAATATGTAGTTTGAAAGATTTGAATACAAAATGTAAACCCTAAGCCAAAATGTACTTAATGAAATGTCCCCTGAGTAATTTCAGACAAGTGATGCTGCCGTGCCCCTTGGTCATGTTAACTACTTGCAGGTCATATTTTTAGACAATGAGAATTCAAATGACTAAAAGAAGAGTCAGAGTGAGGATATAAATTCAAATGTGCTGATTAGGAGAGAGTTGGGATTCTGTACTCATGAAGAAAATTTAAGAAGTCGGAGTTTTTTACCAAATATAAAGCTAGTGTTCATTCTAATGTCCAATAGATTTTCTGAATCTTTAATTTAGTAAGAGAGACAAAAATCTCCAGCTCACTTGACAAAATGGTACAAGATGGTAGATTTGGTGTACCCCTGTGAGATACAAGAGTCTATACAAGAGTCTGGATTTGCAAATAATTAAAACATAATTTTGGAAAAGTTTTATGTAAAAAATACTTTCCAATTCATTTAACCTTGACATCCTTTATTCAAAGATCAATTACTTCATAATGATATTGTACATGATATTATAAGGACAACAGCTGAATGTAGGTTTAAAGCAGGGTGTATGAGAGTTTATCTGTTACTCTTCCATATGCAGCACAGCACAAAAAATAAAGAACCAGAGGAAGAAAAGAAAGCAGTGTTTCAAAGCAACAGCCATCTTTATGTAAGTCACCTAAATATCTGAAGCTAGGACCTTGTGTCTTATACCCCTGCTGATATTACATACATCCTGCAAGTGCTTCTTGACTAATTGAGGTTAGTCAATTCACTATTCACCTCACTGGATCAGGCAGAGAAACAAACCTTCTGTACAGACACAGAAGATGAACTAAAAAGGAGAAAATGGGTAAAAAATATTTTCTTCTCTTTGAAATCTAAGAGGGTAGATTGTGTCTCTCCCCTCTCAACAGAATAAAAGAGACGCTGTAAACCTTCAACCTTTCCTCAGACATTCAAACATTCCTAGCAACAAGAAGAAGCCACATAAGAAAACCTAAAGAATGCCCTGTTTGGAAAAGAAATTAATTGTAAAGGATTGCAGCAGTGTTGCTTCTGTTCACCGGCGCTAACTATAATCACTTTAGTCTAAAGTAAATTATAGACTTTCATCTCACTCTTTCTTCCTACTCAGGGTCAATACCTGGCTTTTTCCCCCTGTATCTTCAACTCAACTGGATAGCAGGTACAAATTTGCTTTATAAACATAAGAAACATAGAATCATAGAATGGGTAGGGTTGGAAAGAATCCTCTAGTTCCAACACCTGTTACATACCCTCCAGGTAAGAGCAAAGGTCTCCCAGGTTCAATAGCTATCTTATTTGTGGAAAAGGCCATTAGTGGGCCATTACCAGATGCCTAGGGATGCATATGCAAATAGGGCTTGCACTCCTCAAAGCATTCTCTCACTCTTTTTGGGGTTTATCAGACATATCTACTGCCTTCGAGGGTAACCATCCTGGATTTTGCTTTTATGAAAATAAGAAGCCATGAAATGGCTGGTGGTAATGTAATAAATGTGATATTTCATTAAAATATGGCAGGTTTTTATGGAATGGGAATTTTATGTCATCTTCAGATAAATAAGATCTACTTTAGAACAGGCTGCTGAGAGAGGTTGTTGAGTCTTCATCTCTGGGAATGCTCAAAACCTGACTGGATGCAATCTTGGGCAACCTGCTCTAGGAGACACTGTTGAGCAGGGGTGTGTGTGTCTCTGTATGTGTACAAGATGACCTCAGGAGGTCTCTTCCAATCTAAATGGTTTGGTGATTCTGTGACAATGATAATTAGTCTAAAAGTCTTCCTTGACAACCTCTCTCCAGCTAATTATACTTATACACATTTTATTTTGGGCATTTATCATAACAGCAGTTAAGGAAGGTTACCTTTACTGGGTACATTCACGTGATCAGTTTTTCAGGTTACTATTTCTGTCTGACCCTTCAATATAACATAGTCAGTGACAATAGCATAAAACCAACTATTCTGACCTTCTCTTTACACCTAACTGTAGAAGATTCACAGTACTAATTGATATAATGGAAATATGTGCTGTGAATTAATTAGGAAAATCTTCTTACACATTTTTTCATCTTTTTTTTTTATATTTTTTTTAAGAAATATTATAAATTCAAAGAGATTTCATTTAAGGACACAGTGTCTTCATTTAACTCTAATGACATATCATGAAACTACTAGAAAAGAACTTTTAGCTTTAATTATTAATTAGAATTATTTCTTAAGTTCTTGGACTACAGATAGTTAACTGTAAAACATCAGTGAATAAAAGCAAGTCTTCTGCTACACTGGCAAGTCACATTAAAATATTCAAAAAAGACTTTAACACTAATCACAATTCTCAATTGCATCACAGTTCAGAAAAAACATTTGCAGGAAGGTCAAGCACAAATGCTGTTGTGTTGCATCATCACACCAGAACAATCTAACAGCAATCCACATTAAGCTTCTTCGTAAATCTCAGTTCCAGGTGCTCTGATTTCAGGGTTCCAGATCCTGCTGTAAGGAAAGCTAAACTGTTTTCTCGTACTGAAACACCAAGGGACTTGGAGAATCCATTAAAAGAGTGGCTTATAACATCTTGAAGCTCTCCAGCCCTGTTCCTGACTAGAATTCTAACAGTAAACTTCGTTATGTTCAACAAAAAGACCACATAAAATACTTGCTCTTATTGGCCCTCTTCTTTATTCTTTCAATCCTGTAGAATAGCTAGTTTTATATTTCCAAATACTAACCTTAATTAAAATTATCACACTGGCTGTAACACTAAAAGACACCATAAGGCTTTATGTCACTAGAAACCATCAGCTCTAATAGGCCTCTTTCTTTCTCTAGTAATGTTACAAAATTGAATTGAACAAAATTGAACAATTTCACTTCTTGAAGCTTATTTCCCAAAGGCTTCAATTCAACACTCCCACCACAAGCTCTCCATCAAAGTCAGTGGGTGGGAAGTATGAAATCAAGTAATAAACTGAGCTCTTGGAGCTTTAATTTCCCAAACCCAGCTGTAAACTAATCTACATTGTAAATAGAGAACAAGTAAAGAATATAAAACCTCTGCAGAAACTAGCCTTCTTTCTGCCTCTGTGGTCACTGAAAAATCCAAAAGCAAGCTGGCCTTTTGAGGTTTCACTTTTCCAGTTGCTAATTCCTATCTAGTCAGAATGCAAGTAATCTTTCTTCATACTAAAGGCTAACAAAGAATCAAAGAATTTTTTAGTCTCTCTCACCTCTGTTTTTTAGATCTTGAAGATCTAAATCCTGGAGGGCAGGATTATTGGGTTTTTCAATTTGAAAGGCATGCTGTAACTACAAAGTTCACTATATAATCTTACATGGGTGATATTGGCTAAGGTTAAAATGCAACAGTTAAGTACTGGTCAGTACAAACAACAATCTACTTCCTCATTTTATAGGTTTAGGAGAATGCAAAAAAAATCCAGCTTTAAATCTGAAAATCTAACTCAAATCTAAATCCTAAAGTTATTTGCACCAGCGTAGTATTCCTCTGCTAAACAATAATAAATGTCTGTTCCTTATTCAACCTGGAGAAGAGAAGGTGTCAGGGGGAAACTCAGAGCAGCTTCCAGTACCTAAAGGGGTTGACAAGAAATCTGGAGAGGGTCTTTTTACAAGGGCACATAGTGACAGGACAAGGAGGAATGGATCTGAGCTGACAGAGGGGAGATTTAGATACTAGGAAAAAATTCTTCCCTGTGAGAGTGGTGAGGCACTGGCAAAGGCTGGCCAGAGAAGTTGTAGCTCTCCCATCCCTGGAAGTGTCCAAGGCCAGATTGGATGGTGCTTTGAGAAGCCTGGTCTAGTGGAAGGTATCCCTGCCCATGGCAGGGGTCGGAACAAGATAAGCTTTGATAACCCTTCCAACCCAAAACATTGATTCTACATTTCTTGAAAAGTTTTCTATGGCTGTGAGAAATCCAATAATAAATGTTAGATTGCCAAATCCTAATCTATTTATAATTATATTCAGGTGATATTAACTTAAAAGGCAATTTGCAGGAAGGTCAAACCTTTATATTTACTTTTATATTTACATTTACCTTTATACTACAAGGTAACTACCTAGAAGTAACATAGAACATTAACCATTTTTGACACGGGCTATTTTCTCACTCAGGACCCAACAGCATCTGATAAAAAAAAGTGCTCCTAAATGTGAACGATATCATCATCATCATCATCATCATCATCATCATCATCATCATGGCTTGACTTCATGAACAAAGATTTGGGAAGGGATTTACCCATGCTTACTACAAGCGTGCTGATGACTAAAAGGGCCAGTGTGAGATAGGCAAATTTGGTTGCTAAAAGCACAACAAAAGGTCTCCTTGGGTGGTATAGGCGGGGCATGATTCTTTCTACATTGTCTTTTCTCCTCGAGACTAGTTCTGCCTGTGTTCTCAAAGGAGTCAATGGCATTATAGAATCATAGAATCGTTAGGGTTGGAAAGGACCTTAACATCATCTAGTTCCAACCCCCTGCCGTGGGCAGGGACACCTAAGGCTAAATCATATCACCCAAGGACTTGTCCAACCTGGCCTTGAACACTGCCAGGGATGGAGCATTCACAACCTCCCTGGGCAACCCATTCCAGTGCCTCACCACCCTAACAGGAAAGAATTTCCTCCTTATATCCAACCTAAACTTCCCCTGTTTAAGTTTTAACCCATTACCCCTTGTCCTGTCACCACAGTCCCTAATGAAGAGTCCATCCCCAGCATCCCTATAGGCCCCCTTCAGATACTGGAAGGCTGCTATGAGGTCTCCACGCAGCCTTCTCTTCTCCGGGCTGAACAGCCCCAACTTCCTCAGCCTGTCTTCATACGGGAGGTGCTCCAGTCCCCTGATCATCCTCGTGGCCCTTCTCTGGACTTGTTCCAACAGTTCCATGTCCTTCTTATGTTGAGGGCACCAGAACTGCACACAATACTCCAGGTGAGTTCTCACAAGAGCAGAGTAGAGGGGCAGGATCACCTTTGACCTGCTGGTCATGCTCCTTTTGATGCAGCCCAGGATATGGTTGGCTTTCTGGGCTGCAAGTGTTCATTTTCTCATCAACCAGAATGTATGTATGGTGTGTCTCCAAGTCTCCCGATTGGAGGCCAAGGTGGACCACTGATGGTAGTCAATATGGCCAAAGCTAAGGTATTGTTTCGGGGAGTCCTTACATCTCTTCTCTGGGGAACTTCTCTTGTGGCAACCGGTGGCAAGTTCATCATAAAACACGATCTTAGGGAGGCAGTGATCCTTCATCTAGAGAGGTGCCCTGCCCAGCGCAGCTGCAATTTCAGCAATATGGCCTCGATACTGGTGATCCCTGCCTGTTCAAGGACAGTAACATTTGACACATAGTCAGTTCAATGAATGTTTAGAATTGCATGGAGGCAGTGCTTACGAAAGCATTGGAGGAGTCGCAGATGATGGCGGTAGATAACCCATGATTCAGACCCATATAAAAGAGTAGACAGTACAATGGCTCTACAGACACTAATCTTTGTACTTTTCTTCAGGTGTTTATTTCACCAGACTCTTTTATGGAGTTTTCCAAAGGCTTGATATGCCTTTGCTATTCTGTTTTCTGTCTTTTTGTCGATCGTGGCATCCGAGGAAATAATGCTTACCAGATAGCTGAACTGCTGAAGTGACTTAAGCTCTGACTCGCCAATGGTAACGTGGGGATGATGATAATCTTCCTGTGGTGCAGGTTGGTAGAGAACTACTGTCTTCTTCAAGCTGACTTCCAGCCCGAAAAGCTCGGCCACCTCTGCAAAGCAAAATGCTAAACACTGCAGAGCTGCTTATGTGTGGGCAACAAGGGTGGCATTGTCAGCAAAAGGCAGTTCAAGGACAAGATGATTTAGGGTCTAAGTGTGGGCCTTCATTCACCTTAAATTGAATAGGCTCCCATCAGTATGACATCGAACATAAATGCTGTTTTGTTCATCGAGGTCTACTGTAGCCCTTTGGAGCATCATGCTGAAGAAGATATGTGAACGATATAGTCTTAGGCTATATGCTATAGTAGAAAAAAAAGGCTTTGATGACAACCAAAACCAGTCTTTTTTCTGCCTCTGTTTTTCCACATGAAATATAAACTAACAGCACAAGTTTGAGTCAAAACCTGAAATATAACCTTATCTTTTTGAATAAAATGAAATGTAGGATGAAGTTTTGTGCTAAAACAATACCAGCCAGACCCCTAAAACCTCAATCCGTTATTTTAGACCACTTTGTTTTAGTAGAAGACCCCCATATTTTGGCTTCTAATGTATACCCACTCATTCTCTAATACCTAAGCTATTGCAGAAGGCTGCAATGAACCTTAAGTCTTTGATTTTCATTAATATAATCTTAACGCTGATTAAATTTGAGAAGCATTGCTATCCTCTGTACTATTCCTCTTCCTACCTTGGGGAATCTGGAAGCATATAGGAATAAACTGGGCTACAGAACCTTTCTATTTCCGAGCCCTAACCCTTAGCTATTTTGTATCATACTCCTGATCTGCATACCTATACTAGAATTTTTCCTGAATGCATGCTAGGACTTACTCAAACACTGAGGGTTTTGCAGAAATTACGAATGGCACAGGATCCTCACTTTTAAAATTCTAAAACCTTTGCCATAAAAATGTAGAGCAAACAACCTCATCAATATACTAAAAAATAGGACTTGAGCTTCACCTAATCCATTTGTAATTCTAATGGTCATGCAGCATCCAAAAATATAAATTGATTCTTCTGTATTTAGCTGCTCCAATCTTCCCTTCATTGTAACCCTAACTAATGTCATAATAAAACAGTAAATAGTAACGTCTAGAAAATAAACAGAAGAAGCAACACAGATGTCAACTGAGCTAAGACAATTTGCAACATGAAGAGCCTGCAAGCACCCAATTATTGAGTTCCTTAACTCCTGGAAACCTGAGCCTTCCTGTCACCGAAGACATTGGCTTTTATTTAAGGCAGTGATTTTGCACCCATACATTGAAAGATGTAACATGGCTTAGACCCTATGAACTTTCTCTTAATTTCAGAGCCCTGCAGCATTGAGTTATGGCCAGGGTAGGAAATCAAAGCTAGAATTACATATAGTTAAGCAGCACCTACAGCAAAATGCTATTTACTGAAATGACTCCCCATGATAACCTCTGCTGTGTTGGCTATGCAGAATGTGCCCTTCACATCTTCTTCCCTCAAATTTCAACCCTAACCAGAGTCACAATCCAGACTTCAATTACACACAGGTAGCTGACAGCTACAACAAAACTGGATATATGATGTAAATCTTTGTTAGCAGCAGCTTTCTTCCTATCCCTCCATGCTGAGGTGAATCCTGCATTAACTTTAGATATTTAAGCCCTTTTTCTCATGATCTGCCGTTAAAACACTACCTCCGCACACGTAGCGCAGATGGCTCCTCCCTTACAGTAACCAAGGCTTCTTAACTTGACTTCACCATTTTTGTCTCCTGTGATATAACCTGAAAATCAAAACAAGTTCAGCTAATTGTGCTTTCTGTTCCAAAAAAGATGTCAAAAACCATCTTTACTAAAAAAAAACCAACAAACCAACTGACAAAAAAACCCCAACAAATCAATAAAAAAAAAAACAAACCAAAACTGATAATAGCTCAAAAAAAAACCCTTTCTGAGACTGAGAATAAGGTACTCAAAATAAAAAATTCTTTCAGACAGCTAAAGATGTACATTACCCCAGCTGCAAGTAATGGATGAAATGAATTTCTGACTCAGCTGTTAGTACACGCACTGGAAATAAGGCCCAACAAGAACAGCCTGAATTTCAAACTAGGTCTTGCCTAAATCTCAATACTGAAAGGACAAGCAGGCAAGCTTACTAAACACCTTCTTTTTATAAAGATTTTCTGTGTTCCCAGAGAAAAAAAAAAAAATCATCCAGCAACTGTAATCTATTCTCCAGACTGGAATCAATAATAGGCAGGAAGCAAAATAATAAATAACACTGTCCTGCTGGATGGAAAGAAATGGAAATAAGGTTTCTGGTGCAAATGAGGAATGACAGAAGCAAGGGAGAAAAAAATCCCAACATGCCATATAACTCCATTTGCAAGAAAATGGGGTTTGCCTGCAACCTTACTGTGAGAGGACAAAAACACGAATAGAATACCTCTGCAACATGTTCTGAACAGAATTTATTTTCTTCAGTCTAGAAACACAACTGTTCAGTAAAGTAGTTTTATTCCAGTTTCAGAACTTGGACAGGCTGCAATGTTATTCATTTCACTGTTACAAACTGCCTCATTATCAGCCAAACAGTAAGTATTGGAACCCTGCTGAAAAGAGTTATCTGACCTTAGCAAGTGCACTAGTCTGTATGTTTGACCCAGGGTAGACATTTCTTCTCCCACAGAAGCTCAGTTGCTTCAGTAGTGCAAGGTAAAAGCTATTTCTTCAACCTGGCTGTGGCAAGGCTGTGGCAAGGAAAGATCCATGCTCAAAACTTTTTACTTCACATCTTTCTACCTTTCCCTATTTGTAGTATTGGATGACATATATAATAACATGATAGCCTTTACTATAATAAATTAATGCTAATGGTATTGTAATAATGCCAGTTACACTTATTTCCCTTGCAAACTGCATGAAGATTTATATTTTAAGCATGGTTTAACTAGAGGATGTTACTGGATGGGGTGAGAGATTGTAATGTTAAATTCAGTAATCTTACACTCTTTGCAATTAGGAATAATTATTCCTTACATCTTAGCATGTTAATGCTATCCAATTGAAATACTCCATATTTTGACAGTCCTGAGCCTACTGAGGCAGCACAGCTTAACAGATTTGTTTTTTTCTCTTTCATTTATTTATTCATTTCCTTATTTATTTTTAAAGGAGGCCACCACTGGAAGTAATGATTGCCAAGCACAAATCTAGTTCTGCCCATCTTACTAGGTTGCACTGGTATAGACTTACATACCCACCCAAGACTTTTGCTGGACCAAAATGATCAGACCTTGGCAGGGTCAGACTCCAAAACCAGAAAAAAATATATAAGGTAAGACTTAAAACAGCTGAAACTGTGAGTGACATGTGAAGATCAACCTTATGCCATTATAGCTCAGTATTGTAGTATTCATAACATTTGTTTCACAAATAACCTGAAACACTATCCTAGGACTCAAATGCACCAGTTACACTAAGCTTTTTAGGAGAAAATATATGTTCATTCAAACAAAATTATAAATACTGAAAAAGTCAAAATAATATTTCACATAATTGCAATTGCTTAGTTGAGATAATGACTTTTTTTTTTCCCCCAGCACACAAGATGAGACAACATTAACCCATTCTTCTGATAAAGTTTATGAAGAGGATGACAATTTTCACAAAATTAACACATTGAAATGTGAATGTGAAACACATTCCAAGATTCACACTCCCATTCTAATGGCTCTTCTTTCTAGATTTAACAAGATTTTTCTTGGCTCTTAGTGTATAAAGTGATTTCTTGGCTTATTAGAAATACAGCTGCAGACTTTCCCAGTCAGGGACTAGAGTCCTGGGAATTTGTGCTTATTAAATATAATAGTACTCCCTACCAATTTTTTTTTTCAAGGCTTTCTGAACCTCTCATGCTAAGAATAGTAAATGGCAAGAGAGACCTTTGTCAGCAAATGTTAAAAAATCTGTACAGTTAAAAAAACACTAATATTGTTCTTCTTATATAGGATGAAGTTAACTAAGAAACTTGAGAAACTTAGTGCAAAGTCATCTGCACTGGAGATCAATGTATAGCTATTCCTTTTTTTCCCAATTTGTATTTTTCATTATGCTTTTGCTACAGAAGAGCTAGATATACATATTCATTGGTTTGGTTTCTCTTAAGTGAACTACCACTTAATGGAAGACAGTAAATTTTCATCCCTAATAATATAACTACATCTTCCAATCATTTTATTAAATGTTTGAGGGACTGAATAGATTTCTGCATGTGTGAAACAGTCCATTAAAAGTGGTTACCATTATAGAATTAGGGATGGAAGGGAGAGGAAATGGTGGGGAGGGTGTTTCACTAAAAATAAGACTAACATGTACTTCATATAAATTTATCCTGCATTTTTTTTTCTACAATAATTAAAAAAAACGTAAAGAGCTTGAACTCATGAAGTTTCTTCTAGCTTGTGGCTGGAACCCTAGCAATAGCGGCTTTTGAAACAAAAGATGGTGACAGAATGGTTTCTTTGAAATATTGTCCTAAGACATCCATCAAAATATGGGAGACTGGGAAATATTCTCTCACAACTTCTGCTACAGTTTCTTTTCTATCCCTCCCTAGAGAAAAACTTCCATGTCTTTTGCAGTTGGAAGTTGTTCACAAGGGTGACTTTTAAGCAGGAAACAATAAACCTCCAGTTGATGTCGGCATGTGCATTTCATATTTAGATGACTTTCTGGCAAAGAAAAACACACCCTACCTCAGACCTTCTGGACTGCTGACCGTCATTTAGCTGTTCTGAAAGACTAAGGCTTATTTTGGTTGAATTCTCTCAGTTTGATCTCAGGCACAACTGCAAGAAGCAGAGAGAACTATTCCCTGCAAGAATACTGAAGTGGTACTCAGTGACAGGATCTGAAAGATACTGTATGAGTCACGGTATGAGTAGAATGTGTCCAACTGTAATGATATCATAGCCCAAATTGATTACTATTAACAAAAACTGTTGAGCTGTTTTCCTTGTAAAATATTTGTATTTTGATTTCTAGCCAGGAACACTCATGGAGAAGATGACACATCTCAAAATGAAGTATACTCGTTTTGAATCTAAGAACTTAAATGAAAGCTATGACAATTTATTACTTGCTCAAAATTAATTAAACTTCAGGGAAAGAGAAAAGACCAGAAAATTGCATGTTATTGACATAATTAAAATGCAAAGTTGATTCTCCGGTTTCATTTTTGTTTTGTTAGAAAGGAAAAAGCTTGGAAAGAAAGAAGCTTTTTGAGTGAGCATTTAAAGTAATTAAAAGTAATAAATTCTACTATCTTGAGATGAAGGTATAGATCACTTGTTAAGGATGTTACACAGTGTCATTTACTGACATTAGAGAATTAGAAGCACCAACTGATAAGTGAAAGCTAGTGAAAAACGTCAGACAGCATACGGATTGATTTCTCAGTAACCTACTTCAATTTAAATGTTGTTCAATATTTTAGCAAAAACACTGTCTCATTTATAGCTCTGAGAATGGAGATAAAGAGCACTTCAAAAAGCACAGCTCCTAGCTTTTGAAAAAAAAAGTAGTATATGCACAACATACAAGTGGGTAAGATGTCAATTGAGCTCATTAATATGCTGGGTTTAAATCACTTTCTAAAAAAAAATAATTAATATCAAACAAAAAGCTATACCAACAGCTCAAAGATGAAGATACTTTTGGAAGGATGACTGTTTCTTCTTAGTGGTCAATTTAACCACAGTGAGCCAGGTCGGTTCATCCAAAGGTAGCAGCTAGTTTTTTTAGCCTTAGGAGATCTCTGTAGTAAGTTAAATGATCTTAGAAAAATCACTTAAGAAGTTACTTAATGAACATTGCTACTAAAAAATCCCTTGCTGATAGGCCACTGTTTCTAGACTACAAACTGCTGGACAGCATACTAAGAACTGCAAGATTTCTGTACAATATGCATGGAAGTTTAAAATTCAAGCTACCAAAACATCTCTGAAAACATGTCTTAGATCTGTTAAGAAATTAGGTAATTAAATAGAAACACTGGAAAAAGGAGGGAAAATCAAAAACTTCAGAACAAAAAACAGGTGAATGGTTATGGCACAAATTCTGTGAAACTGTTTCATAGACAATTAGATTTTCTTCTTGCTGTATCAATGGATGGGTAAAAATCTGGGATGAGCAGCTTTTCTGTGTACAGCATCTTGAGAAGAAAGATTTCTCCATTTCTCACTTCTCTTTGTATTATTTCCTATATTTAAAAAATATATTATGCAAAAAAATAAGTAATCTTTATATTTCCCTTTATTTTCGCTATTTTAAAACAGCTGCATAAACATGTTTTGAAAACTGAAGATTACATAAGTCATCTCAAATTTCCTATGCTCTAATACTTCCTCTCTGCTGTTGACTGGGATATTTCCAGCTAGAATCCTCATAGAAAGAAAATTAGCAATGGGTGATATAACTCTGCTGATAGTTGCTCTGTAACACAGAAAATCATAAAAATACTCAAACACCAGCAAAGCTCTCTTTGCAGGTGACTCAGCCTTTAATGATGCTCACATCCATGTCTGCAAGAAAACACCCTAGGTCAAGAAAGGCAACATCGGTGGAAAAGAAAAAAGCAAGCAAATACTACCACACACAGCTGCAGTCACATGGGTAATACCAACCAGATGCTCAGCATTTCAGTGATATTAAATCTTGTCACTCTTCAGAAACAGAAAACAGAGAATGAGGGTAGGGTAATCTTGTCTGGCTGCCAGACACCAACCCAGCTGTGCTCTTACTGCACCTCCTTAACAGGACAGGAGAGAATGTGTAATGAAAAAGCTCATGAGTCAAGATAAGGACAAGGAGATTACATACTAATTACTGTCACTGGCAAAACAGATTCAGCTTGGGGAAAATCTGTTTAATTTATTGACAAGTATTAACAGTTTTGGACAGAAAGAAATAAAAACAAAACGGAAATCACCTACCCCCCACCCCTCTCTTCTTTTCAGGCTTGTTTTACTTTCAAGTCTCCTACCTCCACCCCTGAGGAGCACAGGGGATGGGAAAAGAAGGTTGTGGTCAGTCTATAACACTTAATCTCTGCTGCTCCATCCTCCACACACTCTTCCTCTTCACCACATGAGGTCCTTCCCACAGGACACAGTCCTTCAGGAACAGACTCATGCAGTGTGGGTCCCCACAGGCTAAAGGTCCTGCCAGAAAATTTGCTCCTGCATGGGATCCTCTCCATGGGCCACAGCTTGTGCCAGGAGATGGCTCCTGTGTGGCTCTCTGCAGGCTGCAGCCTCCTTCAGTTCACATCCACCAGCTCTCTTGTGGAGTTCTTCACAAACTTCAGTTGTGGATGTCTGCTCCACTGTGGTCCTCCATGGTCTGTGGGGAGACAACCTGCTTCACAATGGTCTTCACCACAGTTTGCAGGTGAATCTCTTGCTCTGGTGCCTGAAGTACTTCCTCCCCCTCCTTCTTCACTGACCTTGGTATCTGCAGAATTGGTTCTCTCACATTTTCTCCCTTCTCTCTCACAGCTGCTGTGAGGCTCCTTTTTTTTTTTTTTTTTCCCCTTTTCTTAAAGATGTCATTACAGAGGTGCTACCCATGTTACTGATGGACTCAGCTTTGGTCAGTGGCAGGCCCATTAGAGATGGCTGGAACCATGGCAGCTCCCCTGCCTCCAAATCCTCATCACACAACCCCAGTAGAAAGGTCCACTAGTGTCATAATATGTGCCTTTTTCACTGGGCTGCCAGGTGGCAGTCTGTTACCAATGCCTATGATTTTATTCTTGGTCTCAAACTGCTTCACATTTTTAATTGAAACCTGCCCCTGTGGTTTGCATAAAAAAATCCGGACATCATTTTCTTTAAAATGCACTTATATGCTGCAGGGAAGCAGATGAATGTTGGAAAGTGTGAGTCTTAACAGATCAAACACCAGAAGTAAAATAAATGAAATGTTGCTACTTTTAGCGCACATTGCTATAAAGCAAATCTCACAATTAATGGATGTTTTCCATTAGCTCTAAAGCACCCCAATAATCTAGATAAAGCACAGCAGCCTGGGATCTGCAGTATAATGTTGATGACATACTTCAGCAGTTTCACACTCATTAGATATTTCTGGACAACACATCATTTCTTTTTTGGTTTTTTTTTTTTAGGAGCAGTGAAGGACTAATATAAAAACATGTAAGGCAAACCAGCAAACTCCTAAAAATATTATCCCAGGACAGTTTTTGCATCTGAACTTATAATCAACAAGCAACCAGGATTTATTGGTTTGTGTTAACCCTGCTATTACAAAGTGCATTTTATACTTTAGACATGACAGGATTTAAAACACAGACATAATGCAAAGTATGGTGATACACTTTAAGTACAGTTTAGGTCTGCATTAATGTCGTGGTTTAAGACCAGCCCTCCCTTCCTTCTTCTTCCCCTGCTCCCAGAAGGATGGGAGGGAGAATCAAAAGAATGTAACCCTCATGCGATGAGATAAGAACAGTCCAGCAGCTAAGGTATAACACAAACCACTGCTGCTACCACCAATAATAATAATGATAAAGGAAATTACAAGGGGAGAGAATACAACCACTCATACCTGCCGACCGACACCCAGCCTGACCCGAGCAGTGATCTAGCCCTTCTGGGTAATTGCTCCCAGTTTATATGCTGTGCATGACGTGCTGTGGTACGGAATACCTCTTTGGTCAGTTTGGGTCAGGTATCCTGTCTCTGCTTCCTCCCAGCTTCCCCTCCTCCCTGGCAGAGCATGAGACTCAGAAAGTCCTTGGTCAGAGTAAACATTACTGAGCAACAACTAAAAACATCGGTGTTATCAGAGTTGTTCCCAGGCTGAAACTCAAAAACACAGCACTGCACCAGCTACTAAGACTGAGAAAAATGACCGCTACTGCTGAACCCAGGACAATTAATTATCATGGCCCTCTCCAAAACACTCCACTGCAGAAATGGAAGCTGAAGTGAGCTGCTTCGACTGTAGTTTATACAACTGTGCATTATAAAACTGTCAGGGATAACAGTGTACTTTAGCTTTAGATGATGACAAGCACACAAAACCAGGATGGTTTCATGTGCATTAATATACAAACCATCCAAGACTTATGAACGCTGGGAGATGGGAGAAGCTCTGGTATGCTCACTTTCTGTGAATCTTGAGTGTTTAAACAGGGAATAGCTGACTTTATTCAAACAGCTGTGAAACTGTAAAATAGTGTTACTGCCATTTAATTGCACAAAGAATGCTAGGTACATATTCTCCCTATACACTCCAATTTATAAATGGTGTAACACTGATATGAAAGCAAAGAAAGTTTGACAGCAAGGAGAAACTTACAAAACTGGTATTGCTTTCACTAGTTGCTACCTTTTCCTTTTATTTCACAAGGAATAAGTTTTCTGAGCTCTCAGACAAGCATGCATAATATTAGCATTAACTAATAAGTGGAAACGTGATCCAGTCAAGATGGCATGTATCACAGCTCATACTAAGCGCCTGCCACAGACCACCTGTCATAGAAAAGGAGACAAATGAAGCCCCATGACTGCATCCAGAGTGCCATGTCCAGTTCTGGGCTCTCCAGTTCATGGAAGACTTGGTAATATCAAATCAAGTGCAGTGCAGTGGTTTTTTAGTGGGCTGGAAACCATGATGTGTAAGGACAGGCTGAGAGCTGGATTTCTTCAGTCTGGAGAAGGGGAGACCTTATTGCCATCCACAGCTACCTAATGAGAGGGTGCAGGGAAGGTGGAAGCAGACTCTTTTCAAAGATGCAAGATGACAGAAAAAAAGGCAATGGGCACAAGCTGGAACATGAGAAAGTCAGATTAGATGGGGTAAAAAAATCACCATGTTAATGGTCAAACCCCAGTTGCCTAGAGATTCTGTGGAATTTCTGCCTTTGGAAATAACTGAAAATGCAACTGGACAAGGCCAATGGCCCTGAACTTACTTATATTTTTTCTGTGATCTTATGATCTTTATCAACTCATGGAAAAAAGTCCTGTAAAGGCACTGCAGAGATTTCCTTTTAACTAGCTAAAAATATTAAGAGAGGAAATCTAATGTATTATCTATTTAAAGACTCCAGCTCTGTTTCTCAGATGCTGGGGTTATGAGTGATATGGATGGAGGAATCAGATCTCTCTGCCTCTGAAATGGTTCCCTTGGGAGAAAATATAGAATGCGACAAGGAGAATGGAAAAGACAGACTAATCTCAAAAATAAAATATAAAATAAAAAATAAGGCAAACCAAACCACAAGAGATTTAATCTGGCAATATGGCTTCAAATTTTATTAGCATTCCCCAGTTTGGTATTTGACACTCACTTTCTCTGATGACTAAAGTAATTCTTATCAGATAATTTTATTTCTAATTTAACTTACATGCTCTCATAGTTCTGTACAGCCCCTGCTTTATATCTCAACTTCTCACTCTAAGGAAAAAGAGAGAGAATAATTTTTAAAAGCCAAATTTGAAATGCCAAAAAAAAATTAACATACAAATGGGAACAGATGTTGCTTTCATAAAGGTTCACAGCACACACACAGAAAAGTCAACAATGCAAAATGCAAAGAGTTTAATCTCTCTTCTTGCTCTCTATTTTGGAAATAATTTTAAGTACACCACCGATTTCGGGACAGATGTCCATCAGTTTTCTAGCCTAACTGTGTCTTTAATTTTCTTTATTTCATTATATTTACTTCCAAATAACCATCCCAATTTCCTCCTGGGTGTTCCCTAATCCAGAATCACTAAACATCTTATTCTTATGTATTGCAACTAGTTTCCAGCTTAATACCAAATGTCAGGTTTTGAGTTATGGGCTGTTAGGTGCAACTGGCTCTGTCTGCACTCTCATTGTCTGACCCAAATATAATTCATATACAATACTCTGGTGAAGTCTTGAAGAATGTCTATATATTGTCTGCATTTTTAATGGTGAAACGATCCTTCAGTTATGCCTCATCATATAAATACAGCATCTGACCAAAAAGCTTACTGCAGGTTGTAATTACAGTTGATTATATGATTACGATAAAGTACTTCAAGAGCACTGCCTGAATAATTATTTGAAACTTGGACCAGTATCTGTCTTGAACTTGGAGATGGTCAGTGAGCCTCCTTTGTTTATAATGATATTCAATGTCCTGGCTTGGGTCAGAACCAGGAGTGTGAATATAGGTAGGAAGAAGATCATACTCATGTATTTTTGATGAATGTTATCTGGGACTACCTCTACCTCTTGTGTGAGGAAAAACACAGCAAAGACAGAACTGCAAAACCAACAAGCATCGCATTGGTTTCTGTCAATAGCAATCTTAACAAGGTGGCTAAGAAAAAAATCACAAATAGGTGACACAATCACAAATAGGTCAGCATCAAATGCAGGCATTCACCAAATGTCAACAAACCAACCTTTGTGTAGCTTGACCCAGGGCCAACTGAGTTCACCACTGACTTCACCATGGTCCTGCAGCTCAAGCCCAACTCCTTGACTATCCACAGAGCCACGGTTTGACTCACACATTGGATTTTGTCTGGAGTGCATGAAGTCACTCTCTAGACAGGGAAGTTCAGGCACAGCAAAACCAAACTGGGACATGGGAAGAATAACCTGTGATGGTAGGCAGTGTGGATGTGACTGTATTAAGCCATCTGGCTCTCTGAACTCAAACTTAAACCAAGGCCTAGAAGCCAAAGTCCTGTAGACAGAACTAAAGTGATTCCCACTGAATTCAACTGGCTTTTAATTAAGTATGTAATATGGAGTTTCTCAACACTAATCCCAAACAGTATTCTGTTGGCAAACAATACATCTGTCCTGGCTGACAGCTTCCCAAAGACCTTGTCACCTGCAATGTCCCTGCACCTTTTCCCTGTCCCCTAAGTGCTGCAGAGGTGGGCATGAAATCATTCACAGAGGCAGTGAGTGTCTTTCTGCATAGAGGCAATTTGCCTTCATGGGTCATTAGGTAAAACAGGCTACCACACTGGGTATTGAGATTGCTTGGCCTATACAACACAATCATGTTTGTGATGCATGAACCTGAAAGCAGACAACTACATCCACATACTATAAAAACATTCTTCTCTCACAATCTTTAAAGAGATAGTTTCCAACTCCCAAATAGCAAATTGTGAAGCTAATATAAAGAGGTATCAGTTGATTCAGTATGTCTCTGGCCCTCAAATTTTAACATAAAATTAACCTTCCTTTACTAGTAAAAAAAAAAAAAAAAAAAGGAGAATACATTGCTTCTATTCAGCTAATGATAGATTATCAGATTTTCCAGCTCCTTCTGACATGGCATCCCTACAAAAAAAGACTTACATCTGTCTAGGATTTCCTGTGAAAATAAGCATATAAATAATTAAACATGTTTGCATAGTAGAAATTAATGAAAACAAAGCAGGAAGCATTCCTGAGCATGGAACTGAGGCAGAATTTTGTCTTTTAATCATCATGAATAGAAAGGAACCAGAGGGGAAAGGCATCAGAGAAAGAACAGAAAGTTAATTAAAATGTACAACCTTCTGGTACTTCCAAATTATATACTGACCTGGGGCAAACTTCCAGTTTCATCCACCAGAATATTCTGTAAACATAGACTTACAGACGGCTTGTTCTTCTAGAATGGTACCAAAAGGCTGCTTTTCACCAGTTGAGTAGTTTAAACAGATAGAATTGTGCATTATACTATCAATCAAGCTCATTCATAATCTTATTTCACCAAACTATCTAATTTACTTTTTTTTTCTCCAGAAAATAAGCTAGTTTTCAAACTTCTCACATGAATGAAGTTGGCTTTGGAACCCACAAAACCACAATTGCATGTGACAGTCCTCCCCACAGGAGGACATTGTTTCCCAATGTAAAAGTATTAATCTTTTATCTGTACCAGTTTACACACTTCTGCAAAAATCGAGATTTCTAAACAGTCACTATGATGTTTCTTAAAGATCACATTATCACTGAATCCCTTCAAAAATCAGTCATTAGAAATCCTCAAATAGTAATGTATATCTTATTTTGGGAAATGTGACCCAGGGAGGCTGTGTTCATTAGGGCTGTTAGTGTTAAGACTTCACTTGTGAATTCTAGCTGAGCTGTGTTCCTCTACTTACCCCAAGGAATCAGATTTAAATGTCCTTGTTCACCAATTGCAAGCATTCACGGAATTATCCAGCAGCAATAAATATAAATTCGTAGACGTTATGCATTTATTTGTGTGAAAAGAGTTCTAAACAAAATTAAAGAATACCGGTTTATGTAACTAAGACACTGACTTAGTTACTTGCTTAGATGAATATTGACAATAACTCAGAAAACATATTAGGCTCACCAACTTGTTCTCCTCCCAGCAATAAGCCCAGAACTTCTTCTGATCACTGAACCTGATATTGAAAACTGATTACATCTCTCACTTACCCCAAATTATATATTTATGACTTGCTCCAGTTTTGATGATGTGCTATATAGTATATGCGTCCCTGTTTGGCAGCACATTTCTGCTCAAAGACAAGGACAAAGACTTTGCCTTTGTTTTATACAATTGAAACCTAGTTCTTAGGGTGCAGATTGAAACAGCAACCCTAACTCAAGTCTTTCCTGAAACAGTCCTAAAGTCTTTTTGTAAGCCAGTTCCAAACACAATTATAGTGTTTGTGGAAGCATTATGAGCTAGGTTTGTTTATCTCTTTCTTTTCCATCTGTAAAAAGTGCTCAGACAGTATTTTTCACCCATGACACTTTCAACCAGAATGCCTTGCCTGTGCTAATTAACTGAGTGAAACTGAGTAACTCAGAGAGACCTTTAGATTTATTAAATGATTTAAAAGTCCATCTGCTGAAACACTGAATATATAACAATAAATATAAATAAAGAAATAACATGCTAATTAGGTTCCTGCAAAATCTGAAACCCTAGAATCATGCACACACATGAAAGGAGATATAAGTGATAATACTTTAATTTCACCTCTTTTCCCTGGGTGCTGGGTCTGTAGTCTAAGCCCATAATCATGTGTGCATTATACAGGTACTAAGCATAGGAGACTTGTGGGGATCTTTTCCTTTATTATACAAATTACCTGCCTTGAAGAGTGATGAATGTTTGAAATTCTTGGGGCTCTGCACTGAATGAGCTGGGGAAATCAAATCTGTATTTTAAGGAGTATTTATTAGTCTTGTTTAACAGAGTTCTGTTCTAATTTGGATGAGCTAAAGCATATAATAATATTGAAAATACCTGCAGATACTGTCAGTAGTGCTGTCGCAGAAACAATAAATTAAGGACAAATGATATTTATTGTTCAAACTCAATTAAAGCTCCATCAACATCAACTACAAACTCAGAATGTCACATGGATTTGTCACTACACTGCTGACTTAACTAATTCTTACAGTTTATGGCCAATGATCCAAAATGCACAATTACACCTAATAAAGGGGGGGCTGTCAACCTCAAGGACTTTCCTTGGACAGCATGCCAACTCAAGGGAAGTGTCCCCAAGTGCAGGCCCACTGCTAAGGTCACATAGCCCCCCACTTGTTGAGGACCCCAATTACCTCACCTCTGTACCTGTTGAACTCTACCGTGTACATGGGCAAGAGCTGTAGTAGGGAGTTTTCATGGGCTTTTGTCAGGTCTTTTTAAAGTCTTTGTTAGGGCTTTGTTAGGACAGCTGCACCTGCCACACAATCTACCTGGTGACCACAGCTGTAATTCACCTTGGAGTTTCCTTGAAGTGGTGGTGCAGTCACCTCTTGTCTCAAAAGCAAAAAGTGCAGTCTTGGTAAGTTTTAATGCTCACTGTGGGTCATAATTTCTCAGTTGTTCTATTGCTATCACAGCTGACAGATCTTACTATCACACACTTGATATAACTTAATACAAATTTTGGAATGTGAACACAACACTTGCCTACCGACGTATTCAAAACACTGGCCAGCCTCGTGATTAATATTCATAATAGTGGTCTGCCTTGCCTGAGTGTCCCTGCTTAATATGCAACAATTTGCCTAAGCAATCCTGTCTTCCTTTTCACAGGTAATTACCCCAAGGTGGTCTAAGTGATCTACGTGCTGGTTCCACTTTGCAGCAGTGGTTTTGTCCCTTGTGTGTGCCTTTACCCATCCCATCTTTAAAGGTTAGAATCTTCCTTCACAGTTCTCCTCCCTGTAATCTGCCCTTATCCTTTTCCTTAACTATCTTCCCAGTGCCACTTTTTAATAACATCTAGAGTGGCCATCCAGGGGTGGGCAATAGCTTGTATTGCTGTCACTACAGAGGTTATGCTCAGGATGCCAGCAGTCAGTGGTGAAGTATTACTATTCAATTTCTTGTAATCAATTATTAAATGCCACTGGCCATTGGCCCTACAAACTGTCCAGGTGGAAAACTGTAAGGGGGGGTGCATGCAACTTACAATGTGCCTCTTCTCTACATCTTTAATTACTTTAATTACATGGTTGCAAGATTATATTTGTGCAGACAAATATGTTCAGAGAGATATATAGGCTTTAAGCACACTAGTTTTGTCTCCCTAGAAAGATACTTCATAGGAAATTCCTAGTTTTACTGATCTAAGACAGCAAATTTACATCATATAGTTACTGGGTTTTTTTTTGTATTTTATTGAGCCCAATTTGGTATTGCAAGCAGAAGTAGCATGCTGAGCACATTGCATCTGTGGTCGTTAAGAAACCAAAAGTGTACTGCCTGGAAGTCAGACAAGAAGTGTAGCAGATGGAAAATAATACATGAAGACTTTTGTGGAATGGTGTGATCCCAGGAGTGGCATCAGGCAGAAAAAGACAGCATATACCTCCCTAACATACTGTTCTTTCTGGGACTTCATGCCCCGGAAATCCTGTAATTCAGTATTTTGACCTGTCTTCTCCAGACTAAGAAAAGAGTTTAAAAAACTCTGCCATAGATTTGGAAGGAAGGAAGACAATATTTTTGGAAATGAAATTTTTACTGAAGTTGTCTCCTCTTTAATTGTGCTGTAATTGCTCTGAACCAATTTTAAAAAAGAGGCTTTCCCAGAGGGAGGAGGCACCAGAGCGAGAGTAATCACAGAAGAAAATGTATCTGTCTGAGCTGCATAAATGAATGTCCCTGAAAATTGAAAAAAGAAATTGAGGAGGATGGATGTCAGTGTCTCAAAAATTCTGCAATGTAAAAATATAATAAAAAGGGAATTATTACCTTGGGAGTGACTATAAAACTATATAAGATTCTTTAAATATATAAAGGGAAAGAGATAAAGGGCTGAAAACTAAAATAATTAGCCCACTAAGGGATCAGGGAGAAACTTAATACAGAGTGAACAGGATATAGTGGGAAAATTAAATGAGTTTTGTACTTAGTATTTGTGAGGGAAATCTGAGGTGAAATAGCATAAATAAAAGGAACCATACTTTCCAACTGCTGAATGGTACAACTGCAAGGCTATCACTGAAGATGACCTGGGTAAGTTAAAAATCAGTAAAGCCAGATAAAGCTTGAAGAAAATGGGTTATCCCTTCAATAACTGAAAGGAACATATGAGGAAAAGGGTAAGAGATTGTGGAAGCTCTTTTGAGAAAAGGAATGTACAGAAGAATGGCAAAATAGTAGGGATATTCATATCACTCTTTTCTAAAAGAAATCGTGAAATAGTAGATGAGTAGTTTAATATACATCCACAAATCAAGCTATGATGGCCCATGGAGATATGCAACGTAAAAATGTTAAATATACATATTTTTTCAGTATATGATTTTCTTTCAGGAACGGATTCTTTAAAGTTCAGTTTTCCAAATATAATTTCCATGATAATCTATTTTAAAATTACATATATTTAGTTACTACAAAAAAAGAGCAGTAGAATAGAATTAGAAAGAAGAAATTTAAATCAGAAAATACTTCTATTTTGGTAATTACAAATCTGAACATCAGGAGTAAAAACAGTCCATTCAGACATTTTCAGTGGATGTGCTCCTAATTGCATGTAATTATTATAGTGTATACAAAAGAAAGAATTTCCAAATAATTCTCTTTTGTATTGTCAGTGTGACACTCTAAAGCAATTACTGTGCACTCAAAGTATATCATTGATAAACAATAATGTTAAAAGAATAATAACACATCATTCCTACGCAAAATTTTAGAAACAGAACCTCATCACAAGAAGCGATGAGTATTATGCCAAAAGAAAAACTAGATAAATGAAGTGACTTGTCTATAATGACCCTAAATTTGTTCTGGTTCCAGTCTAGAACCAAAACTACAGGAATATTTCATCTTCAGACACAGATCTACAATCAACCTCTGATGATTCATCCAGTGATAATGCTAGGATTCATTCACTGTTTCAATGTCACTATGGTGAAAAAAATTGCATTTCCCATTAATTACTGCATTCATAAAGTTTATTAAGATGTACATACTTATTCAAGTGTCAATGATTAAATAACTTATCACACAGGTACTGCAATTGCTGTCCTAAAATTGATTGTATAAATCATTGCCTGAAAATATCAGGAGGTGACTGTGTAAAACCAGATCATGCTAGTGCTTTAAGACCCTATTCACTATATGAGAGCCATAAACACTTTCAAAAATCGTAGGGTTTTATTCCATTTATTTCAGTAGAGAGTGTGATGCCTAACTACTTTGGGTTTGAAGTTGGGACTACCCACTCTCTGTAAGACTGGTTTTAGGTTCTGGGAGATATACATACAGCCTAATAGGTGGACAAGAGTGAAATTAATTTATAATAAACCAGAAATTATATAATTATCATTACTTATAAATAACCTGAGTGCACATATAGTACAAAGGAATATTTTCCTGTGGTAAAAAATGTCTATGAAAAAAATTAACAGATTTTTGTAATTGCATTATTGGTGTGGGACAATGGCTATAAACAGGTATTTTCTGCCAATTACAACAGAAAAAACAAAACACAACCCAGCAACAAGATCCAGAAAATGGATTTAAGTTTCAGTATCTAAAATTACATCCTATTCTTTCTCCATAAAAATTAAATGTCAGCTGTGAAGTGAAAACTATTAAAAAAAAAAAAGCAAAGCATTTTCCATCACTTTTTTAGATGAGACTTGAAAAATTACATCAGAATAGAATTTGCTTCTTCAAAAAGAAGTAGCATTGCTAATTGTTCATTTAGTAGGTCCTATTTAGTAGCAAGAGAATGTATCTTCAGAAAGTCCAACCTGCAAATGTAGTTAGCATGGTTATGTTTGGATGTAAGAGAAGAAATACATAATACATAATTAATGCTTTAATTTATGCTTTATTCTTAAATAATTTTCTAGCTGCGGGTGTTGTAATGACCAATTTCTTGTCATTTTTTTAATTTTCTTATGAAATTAGTCTGATTGAGACAAAGAGTACTTTGAAAGTCCCTTTCAGAATCCACTAGATACCCTTTGCTATTTTTTTGTGATTTCACCTGCAACTCAAAGATCAATTGATCGTAAGAGTTATAGGCATCTGAAACATTTTCTGCAACACAGATCACAAGGAGGCTGCAAAGTGAGTGAATTGTTCCACAAGTCCCCACTTTTGTAGCCTGCAAGTGGGTATTTGTCTCAGCAGTAGCTCAGATCACAGCACTGACCTACTGCTTTGTTTACCTTGGATATAGCTTTCACGGAGATGGTCAAGGTAACCAACTTCCTGAATTCTGGCCACTGCCCTCCTAGAATTAGGATTCAAAACTCAGAAAGTGTATATTCTTAATCATAGACAGTTACTTTATAAGTACCTGGTACTTGTCCTACTGCTTATGTGCTTTGGTAACTCAAGCATGCAGTTCTAGGTTTCAGTGAGTGTAAATTAATGACCTTTGCTCAAAATATTTTATGACTACTTTCAGTCAATTAATTTTTATTATTTCCATATCTGTAGACATTATGAACTGGTTCTCAGGTGATTAATTTTAATGGCACTATGCGTAAAATGTAAGTCTACCTTCTGAAAGGGGGCATATTTTTCAGGTTTCACTGCAGTAACAGAAACAATGTTTGCAGCACAGACTGCCAGGAGATTACAAGGAACCATATATCTTCCTCATTTCCTGGCTACACTTGAGGAGGGACCTACTTCTTTTTCTCACTACTCAAATGGGAAGCAATGAAGTTGTGTCTCTTCTGTGTTCTTTCTTTTCCAAATGCATTTGCAGCCTTACTGCACTTTAACCAGCCAACCTGGTACCTTACGGTTATGAATCACATCCTAGGATGTTAAACAAGACCGGTCCCAACACCGATCCCTGAGGGACACCACTCGTTACTGGTCTCCAGCCGGACATTGAGCCATTGACCACAACTCTTTGCATGCGGCCATCCAGGCAGTTCTTTATCCACCGAGTGGTCCACCTCTCAAATTGATGTCTCTCCAATTTAGAGACAAGGATGTCATGTGGGACAGTGTCAAATGCTTTGCACAAGTCCAGGTAGATGACATCAACTGCTCTACCCCTGTCCATCAGCTCCGCAGCCCCCTCATAGAAGGCCACCAAATTGGTCAGGCAGGATTTCCCCTTAGTGAAGCCGTGCTGGCTGTCACCAAGCACCTTGTTGGTTTTCATGTGCCTTAGCAAGCCTTCCAGGAGAATCTGCTCCAAGATTTTGCCAGGCCCAGAGGTGAGACTGACTGGTCTGTAATTCCCCGGGTCATCCATTTTCCCCTTCTTGAAAATGGGGGTTATATTTCCCTTTTTCCAGTCGTCAGAAACTTCACCTGACTGCCGTGATTTTTCGAATATGATGGACAGTGGCTTAGCTGCTTCATTCGCCAGCTTCTTCAGGACCCGCAGATGGATTTCATCAGGTCCCATGGACTTGTGTACGTTCTGGTTTTTAAGATGGTCTTGAATTAGATCCTCTCCTACAGTGGGCGCAAGGTCTTCATTCTCACAGTCCCTGCATCTGCCTTCCGAGACTTGAGTGGTGTGGTCTGAGAATTTGCCACTGAAGATCGAGGCAAAGAAGTCATTAAGAACCTCAGCCTTCTCCAAATACAGGGTAGCCAGTTCTCCTGAGAGCTTCTGGAGAGAGCTCATACTGTCCCTAGTCTGTCCTTTATTCACAACATACTTATAGAATCCATTCCTGTTATCTTTCACATCCCTAGCCAAGTTTAATTCTAACTGACCTTAGCTTTCCTCACCTGGTCCCTAGCTTCCTGGACAACATCCCTGTATTCTTCCCAGGCTGCCTGTCCTTGCTTCCACCTTTTATAAGCCTCTTTTTTCCAAGTTTCCTCAGCAACTCCTTATCCATACATGGAGGTCTCCTGGCTCTCCTGCTGCACTTCCTCCTAGCCAGGACGCAACACTCCTGAGCTTGTAGCAGGTGATCGTTGAATCTCAACCAACAGTCTTGGGCACCATGCACACATATAAAAAACTATTTACTGCTTCAAATGATGAGTATCTACATTTTAGCTAGAACTGGGGGAGAGGAGGATGGAATTCCAAGAGGACTTTGAGGAGGAGTAAATCTGTCTGTTCCCTATCATGTAAACAGAGATTGCTCCTTTTCTAAAAAAGATTAACTGAAGTGGTTTCCTATGAAATGACTGAATTGATGATATAGTTGGTTTCTTCTAAACCTAGGCATTCACTTAAGAAATGAAAAAAATCAAAAGTTTAAATAGGACATTTTTATCACACAGAAGATGCTGCCAGCCTGGCATAAACCCCTTGGAGGAAGGTGTGTGAGCTGTAGTTCCTGGGAGCTGTAGCTTCCTGTGTCACTGAAGCACTCAAGGGGAGTCTGAGATTAGTATTAGCTTGGGGTGAGATAAAATTTGTAAATAATCTTTTGAAAAGTCGTGAATTAGGTTCTTCTGTCTTTCCCCTTCCCCTCTCCTCCCTTCCCCCCCCCCGATATTTACTTACATAAATTTTTCACTAATCCTTAATCTGTTGCCAAGTGCCTATTACATTTAGGATTTGAGCCTCTGTCCACGTGGTAGCAGAAGCAGTCTCCTCTCCATGTCTAATAAGGGCTGTATCAGACAGTCTTCTCTGCCTTTCAGCATATATTGCAGTCAAAGAGAATCTCATTTTTTCAGACACTGAAATGCTAACCCACTAATTAATAACATGATTTCTGTCTCTCCATGGTGTACTGGAGCTAATTCATACAGCTTCTCCATGCAGGAAGACAAACTTCTATCATCTCGAAAGGGCCCTGGGTAGGAAGCTAAGGAAGTTAAAGACATTTTCACTTTACCAGGAAGGTTAAAACTATGTGAGGCAATCAGTGACCAGGCAGCTTAGGGAGAGTGCTGCAGACACCACTAGGTACCACTACAAACTCTGATTTCCTAATGGCTAAGAAGCTTGTAATACATTGTCAGTAACCATTAAGTCTGCTTTAGATACAGTATCTATCTTCCTGAGTATTTCTTCCAAAACCCTATTAGTTAGAGACTGCCTATGCCCTGAAGGTTGAAAATTTATTATCCCTTCCAAGGCATGCATGTGTTTATTTATTGAGGTAGAGGAAATTAGTCTTTGTTTAGTCTTTACTATGAGAACTCATGGATCACTTTAATTATCCAATTGATTTTTAAATTCTGCAGTGCTCTTGGCCTTGGTGATATCTTGCAGTTTTAAAAGGAGGACTAAGTTTTAATAAGCAGAATGTTTCTTTACACTTTTTATATAATATTTCCCAATAATTCAACAGAAAGCTTTTTCTGATATGTCCTTGAGAACAAGGTTAAGTAGATAAACTGATGGTTTTAAGCACTTTCAGCTATTTCCTGGAGGAAATGAACAACTGCTGCTGCTCAGTTTATCTACTTGGTCATCTCATTGTGAAGCATGTTGTCATGTTCAAGCATCACTCTGGACTTAAAAGGTGGTGATGGTACATGTCTGATACCTATCCATGTGACTAACATGCCACAGGATTCTGATAATTCACCTTTTTTCACTTTTCTTTATAGAAATACCGTGAATGCTAATCTCTTTTGCAGAACTCTTTTTTTCAATAATTGATCTGCCAGGCACAAGGCATCTACTTCATATTAGTTCTTTTACTAAAATACATTGCAAATTATACAGACACTCATTATTGTCCCACAGCAGTTAATGAACTTTAAATTCTGGTAAGAGAATGACCATCAGTTCTATCATATGCACCTAAAACTATTTTGTACAGCATTTCCCTGTATCTTTTTTACATAGCCATAATTTTAAGAAATGAAACTTTGGGATTTATCCAATTGAGCTGAATTATTTTATGGATGCAAATATGCTAAGAAAGAATTCCTGAAGGCCAATATTTCTGATGAGGCTTTTCTTCCTTTGTTCCCTCTACAGTAAATCAAGAGGATTAATCAGGCTGATCACATTCTTGATTGCTGTAATTTAGTTCTTTCCTGAGTTTCTGCACTAACTATATATGAATCCTGGGAAGAGCAGACTACTTAAAGTTCTGAATATCCCAAGTAATGTATGAATTAAAGCCTTTTTATTTCATGTTTCATATTAAGTTGATACGTGCCCATGGGCCCTAACAGGGATATAAATTTTTGGAAATATGCATGTTCATCTACAAGCACAGAATTTGAAATGTCTGTTCCAAAGTACATGACAGCAGTGAAGTAAAGGCAGGAAAAAAGTCAGAACAGCTCCATTCTACAATGCTTGATTTCAATGAATATAAAATAGCAGTTAGTAAAGTTAGTAAAAAATAGACTTGTAAGTATTTGTTTTGTTTAGTGTGAAAACATATTAGCTTGTCTTCTTTTCTCCGATTAAATTCCTTCAAAGACTTCCCTTCATAGGAATGCTAGTTCCTGTCCACAGCAATAGCATTTCAATTATTATGAATTGCTTCACTCCAGGAAACTTTCTTTTTAGGTTGTGGGAAGAAAGGTGAATAACCTTGACTATCAGAGAGTAAAGATCAAAATATTTCTGATGTACACACAGCTGTACCAGTGAGGATCAGCTACGACCAGGCTCTAATCCAGCTCCATTCTTTCCACAGAGAAAGGATTTAATAGTTGCACGTCCACCTCCTTCAAACCTCTGAAGGAGGTGTCAGCTGTCAGAGATGTGGACATGATCAAGATTAGGGAGGATTTCTCCATCACCATTGTTCTGACATTTTAAATTGTACTTTATTGTAAATGTGCAGGTTTCCAACCGTCTTCTCTTAAGCAGCACACACTACTGTGAGCATATCAGCCTCTGGTCTTTGGTCTCACTTTTTATAAAATTTTCAATCAAGTTCACAGGTTTGTTTCTAAACTTCAAAGAAACTCAGTGCTCTTGCTCATTTATCTCCTCGGTTTCCAAGATGAAGTTAACAGTGGCCAATTTCACTCCTCAGATATAACAAACCTTTTTTGTTGTTTTTGTTTTGTTTTGTTTGGGTTGTATTTTTGTTTTTTTTTGTTGTTTGTTTTTTTTTTTTCCCTAAAAATGAAACAGTAACGAAATATAAATAATAAAAACCCACAGGCACTATTACCCAGAATTGTTATACTTTCAGAAGCATTTAGACACCAGAGTCCAGTGGTTTTTGATTTAAAATATATTGCCTTTCTTTACTAGCATGGATGAAACCCCATCAACCCATTCCAATGCAAGCATCATGCTTCATGCACTGTTCTTTTCCTCAGCAGGAAATGTTAGAGAAATTAATTAGGCACAGACCAAATATGTGTAGGTGTTGGGAGGTATTTGCCCTCTGGAAGCAGTTTTTCAATACACATTTTTTACTCAACATCACAACCATTCAATAATGCAAGACCACAGATTTTTAAGGTTAATTGGACATTCACTGGTGAAATACAAATTCTTAACTCTCTTGGAGAAAAAGGAACTTACTTTTTCATAGAACAGCCTTAGTTCCTGTCATGTATTCTGTCTATTTTGGCCTCTTCCCATCCTTTACTGATGAATTTTTTTTTATGGTGTCATTTATGGCAATTCAATGAAAGTAAGTACAGAAAGAAGGAAATACATAATGAAATGTATAGCTATAGGACGGTAGAAAGAGAAAGGCCTTTGAAAGCACCAAAGAACATTGTGGGTGGCTGGTGCCAGGGAGGGTATGTCTTGAATGTGAGCTTGAAGGAGGAAGCAGAAGGCTTCCTTGGGCACCCAATGTGTACAATCACCACACCTACCAGTACCACCTGCCACTGAAGGGTAGAGGTAAAAGAAATCTGGACGCTATGCTACTAATGCATAAATTGCATGAATAGTACTAGAAATGTGATATTTAATGAAAGCACTTGCTGTTTTAAGACCAGAGAGGTTTCCACCTTGACAGGGTGGGAACCAATCTCTTGCTCTCTTCTCCATGGCAAAAATTACAGGTGAACAGTCAAGCAGGCTGCCTTAGCATTTTTTCTGTGCTAACTCTGTGGCTGCTACAGTGCATGAAAGCTAACAAATTGAGTCCACATAAAATTAGCAGCAGAAATATTCCAGAAGGAAGAAAAGAATTTGTTGATGTAGAGCAAACCAGGGAATCTGTGCATACAGTATTTGTTGCAGTCTCAACAGAATAGAACAAGATTCACATTAAACCAGAATATTCAATAACACTTTCACATGATGATAAGAAATTAATTTGCATGTTTGGATAATATTGCATATCTTTATTAAGGTTACTCCATTGGAAACATTATCCTCTGAATTTGGTAACAACACTGTAGCAGCATACATCCAAAGCCAGAAAAAGGTGATGCAATTTTTTCCCTATTTCCCTTTTGAAAGACGGAATGCAAAACTAACACTAAAAGTGGCAGTTACAGGACAGTTGCAAATGTTAAAGAAATACAGCCAAATACTACTTCCAGAATAAATCAATATAAAAATTAGCAAGCAATAATTACAGTTCCAGTACATTCAAATCCACAGGGTAAAAAAAAAATAATTTAGAAAATATGTCACATGTACACAAACTGCCATAATACTCCCAAAGCTCAGGTATTTTCCCTTATTATACTCATTAAAGCAGGAAGGGAGAACAGAATATAGTGTGCAGAATCGTTTTGTCATTTTATTACCTTATTCTATGTTTTTTCTTCTCTTTCTTAAGAAAAATGAATCCTTCTTACAAATGCATTTTTCTATATAAATCTGAACAGAATTCCTTTCAGATGTGCACTATATGAAAACAGTTCTAAATTTTACGCCTAAATAACAATGTACTTATATTTCTGACATCATCATCATCTTAAGTTCTGAGACACAAAATCTTGTTTACAGAACTATAAACCCCTGTTTCTCAGAGGCAACATGGAGAGAAGAGAAACAACATTAACTCTGCTTTTTCTCTCTTTCCTTCTGCTGGGAACTGCAAACCACCTCTTCAGCCTTCTAAGCAACCATTCATTACTTAATTTTTCCCCTGCTGAGCATCCCATTCTGCAGGAATAATTTTATTTTGATTATAATTTTCTTGGATGTGCTTATCTAGGACATTTTATAGGAGATTTCCAGTGATTAAAGTAACTTTTAAGTAATTCACACCCATATAAAATATGTTTGGTGGATTGGGTTTCTCCCTCATCTTTAGAATATGCAGAATATGTAGAATATACCGTTTCCCAAATATAAGCATGGGTTTCAATCTAGTTGAGCCGGTGATAGTTAGTCACCCATCATAACAATTTATTTCAGACAGTCTCCACTAAATCTTTCACATAGGCCCTAAGTGAAGAAAGTAGTTTACCAGGCAACTGACATCTATTTGTATCTTTCTATCCCTTCATTTTTTCGCTGAGTAGCCAAACTTGTGCATTTTGATCTCTTGCTCTTTTAACAATGCAGAACACGTAAAAAGCTTTGCTTCAGGGCATCAGTCCTGAAGTTAGAAGTCATGATTACAGTTTTTATGTTAAAATACAGCTCTGGTAGCTGCCTTTTAAAAGCCATGACAGCTATCAGAAACAGCTTCTCAGTGACCCTGCTCTAGCAGTGTGCTTCAGGAAAATTATTTTTTCCTGACTCCCAGGGAGGTAGCTCATCCATTACCAGATTTTGCAGGTGAAACTGTGTACATCCTTAGTCACTACTGGGCTGGACACTAGACAGATAGGAGGGGACAGATTGAGAGGATCATCTCCTTCCATGCATGCACATTGCAAAAAAGACCATGGAGGTTCTGCTGCTGCAAGTGACGTATTGTTTTATGTGCTGCCACTTTTGCAAATTATGTTTGCACCAGTGTCTGCACCCAAAGTTTGACCTGCACATTTTTATAAGCCAGCACAAGATATTTCCCAATTTCTGCTCCAGAAATCAGACAATTTCATCCTTTCAATAACTTTGCCATGAGCATTTAAAATTGTGCTTATTTCAGTTTTCTCTTTTATTATCTGACTTTTAAATTAATGCGCACAATAATTTAGAATTATGCATCTTTATTCTACGTTTACTTTTCAATCTCTTCATATGAGACCACACAATACATATTTAATTTTTAATAGATTGACTAACTGAGGAATAATAAATTAATAAAAAGTCACTTAATAAAATTCTATTTAAAATGGCTAATTAAAAATACAGCAAACATATATGCAATCAAATGGGTTCAAACTTAAACAGGGGAAGTTTAGATTGGATATAAGGAAGAAATTATTTCCTGTAAGGGTGGTGAGGCACTGGAATGGGTTGCCCAGGGAATCTGTGAATGCTCCATCCCTGGCGGTGTTCAAGGCCAGGTTGGACAAAGCCTTGGGTGGCATGGTTTAGTGTGAGGTGTCCCTGCCCATGGCAGTGGGGTTGGAACTAGATGATCTTAGGGTCCTTTCAGATCCTAACTATTCTATGAATCACAGATGTATACACCAAGCATTTCATTTCAAGCACCAAATTTTCAGTTCCTTCAGTAACTTTTGGGTGAAAAGGCAATGATGAGTCACTGTCAAACAGTGCAAGCATCTCAGTTTGCTGAGAAAGCATACGCTGTTAGTGGTGACCATTTCTCCACCACTTCTGAGCTTTTAGTACTAGGGAAAGGAAAGCTCTGAATTGTGGCTCTATTCTGATTTGCACTGGGAGACAGAGAGGCTTCCCTTGTGTCAGCAAAACACAAGGCCTTGGACAGCACCAAATATCAAAGATTTCCAATTATGGTAATGTTCAGAAAGTACCTCTTTCAGACAAGGTCCACAGTGAGAAAGTTATTTCTCTGATTTATGTTTTTTAAGATGAAAATTGCAAAGTAAATCCTATCTCATTAGCATAGACTGAAAGTCTCAAATACCAGACGATAAAAAAAACATCTTTTTCCCCTTTCTTAAACCTTTCCGCAATGCCATCTCTGCAAATGAGATCATGAAGATTTAGTATTGCCTAAAGTAACAGGCAATATGAAATCCAGAATTTCTATCAGTACTTTAGTACTTCTAATACCATTCTTCTGACTCAAATCAATATAAACATTTTAAGTATAAAAGGTGTTGCTAAATATTGATATAGAGTTCTCAATATATGATATAAATGAGCACTGATTTGAAAATTTCATGTTATAATCTAGATTGCAGTACCTGTACGTGCAGTGACGCAGTTCCTCATGGCTGTCATAATCCGGTTGTTTATGAACATGTCACAGATACTGATGGTTACTGCAATCATGCAGCATAGTTGAGGGCAATTTACCCATTTCTGGGGGGATGTAATTTTTAGATAAGGAGACAGAGAAATAGGGCTGCATTCACTATTCTGCTAAACAGTTATGCTAGATAATTTAAGGATTTTCTTTTACTGTGTAGTAACTTACAGGAAATCAAAAGTCTTATATTAAAAATAATCAATATTTTGTCTTCTGCTGAGCAATCTCTGAATTTTGCAGAGGACAGGAAAACTGATTAGTTTGTGCATGAAGTGAAAATAGACTCTCCAGGCATTAATTTTTAAATGATAGCTTGTCCATAATCTTTCTGAGGGTATGCACTGAAACTCATAGTATTCTAAAAGCAAAACTTTATGCTAAATGTATACACACATGTATGTATATATACATACATACAAACATAGCCTTGTTTAGCAATGTTGTTTTTCTTCACTTTTTTATGATGCTGATAATACTGATCTCTGTAAACACTCTAAAGGAACCATGTTTTTATCCTCTTATTCGCCTTACTTTCAGCTTGTTAACAAGTTTGAGAATGAAGCCTGACAACTCTGATGCTAGCACATCAATTGGTTGAAATAAATAAGATTTTAAAGACTTCTTGAATAAGGAAAAACAGATTTTGCTAAAACTGATAATTAAAGATACCACTAAGGAAACAATGTTGTGCTTCTTAGCTGAATTGTACAAAACTAAAGATAGTTGAGCTATCCACACAATGAGACATGCAATGACTGCACAGATAACTGCTCCAATGCTCCCCTGCACAACTCATTCAAAGATTTTTTTAAAAATCTCTTTTAGCTGTTTTCTACTATCAAATCTGTGCATTTTAAGGTTTTCAATAATGTGTGCTGGAAACCTTTTGGGAACATGAGGTCTAATTCTTCTAGAGTGAAAAGACCACATACAGAGAGGTGTTACTTCAAGAAGTTTGGTCCTTCATCTGTTCAGAGGATTTGAATTTATATACATTCTTTTTATGTATATGCTGACAGCTTTTCTCCCTAAATGGAAACATTTCCTTAGGAAATGTGAGTTTTCATTTTTCTGATACCTTTCTTACACCAGTATTAGGTGTTTTGGTGTCAGATACACTTCCCTCATACCTTCCTTATATAACTCTAAGCAATTAAAATTTCCAAACCACAAGGAAAATTGAGAAAAAGGGTTGGAGGGGAGAAGATCATCTGCAAGCAGCCCACAAGATTAAATTCTCTGTGAGATATGAAGTGCTTAAGTATTTTAATAAGAGAATCCTAATTAAAGTACAATCACATCCTTTGGAAAACTGACCTGTGCAGAGTCATGCAACAACACAGACTGTTATGCTAAAATACAGAACTATTAGATTAATTTTCCATGCTGGTCTTCTCCCTATTGATTTTTCAGACCTATGTACCATATCCCACTGAATTACATTTCTCTCCGATATATTCAACTTTTTCTCTCTGACTTTCCACACACCCAATAAAAGCTTGGCAAAGTAGCTTCTTCTCTATCACTTCACTCTACCCATTGCAGTTTAATGTTTTACAATCAGGTTTTCAGACAGAGACTCCTGATTTCATTTGACTTCTAGTGGAAGTTTAATTCCATTCTACCTTTAGTATTATACAGCAGAAATCATGGCCTCATTCAGATGTGGCTGACTGCACCAAAGGTATTTCTGAAGTGGCTTTTGAGGAGACTAAAAAAAAAAAAAAGGGGGGGGGGGAAGCCCAGTATTAAAACGTAGGTGAGCATCTACTACTTGATTGCAGTTTAAGTGGTCAACGATCTATAAAAGGCAAGGCAAATGTTGATTTATTAACTGTAAAAATTCTCCCACCCAAAGGTCTGTGCCTTCCTGTAAAAGAAAATAATGAAATTGTGGATGTTCTTACATTGATTTTTTAACTTCAGAGTCAATCTTGGATTCTTTGCTTGTTTGCTTTTCTAGGAATTTTTGCACACTTATTTTGCTAATGGAAGATGGAAGGGGAGACTTGATCAGATGCTTCTTCTAAAGGATTTTCACAGCAATTCATCTGTCAGGTATGGAAGGCAGGTGAAAAAGGAAATAATTGCTTATATTTTATGAAAGGGGAGGGAAAAAAAGTAGTTATGAGTCACCTGAAGTGCAAACAATTATCTTTCACTGAGACTGAGCAGCAGTTTTTCAAGCTTTTCCACCATGTCTCACTAAAATTTTCCAGTAGATTCTAGTAGGGTAAAATTAAGCATGCTGAATTTCACAAAAATTTGAAGATCACATGTCAATTACCTTTTTTGTTCTTTGACTACAAACTTTTCCATTGGTAGGCTACTAGTCTGAAACTTGACTGGCTGCAAAACAACAATTTTGTTATCTGATTGGCATTTGCAGACCAGTCTGAAATGTGATGATTTAATATATAAGCACATCACCGCTAACTACCCGGGCAATTGCACCAGCAGTCTCAGTCGAAGGGCTGAAGAGAAAAAAAGACTACAATGAGGGCACTTCTCCAGGTTCAGAGAGGAGCACACTGGTGTTGCAGGCAGACGTTATCCATATCACCAGTGTCTGGTCTGCACCTTTTTTTTGTTGGACAGTTGGAAAGTAATTTTTTCCAGACTATGAGTATGATACCTTTCCTATGCATTATACCCAGTATGGAAAAATGCACTTTTATGTTACTCCCCTTCCTCGCCCCTCCCCCTCCCCCCCCCATTTAATGTGTTGGTGTTTGTTTAGCTGGTTGAAAGGTTGAAAGAATAAGGAAAACCAAACCAAAATAAATAAAAGATGCTGGAAATCTCTTAAAATCCTTAAGTTTTTGCTTTTCTCTTTTGCTACAAAGGAAAACATTTACAATGTAACTGTTTAAAAGCACTTTTAAAGCTTTATGGTTTCACCTAAGTCCAATGAAACAAAACCAGTAAGCATCTTTAGCAGTGGTAAGGCTGTAAAGAGGGAAGCAGGCTTTTGGCAGTCACTAAGAAACTATTAATCTAAAACCTAAAACCAAAATAAAACAGCCTGAAACCCACAGATGCACTTCAGTGAGAAACAAAAAGAGCTGCCTGTTCAGAATTAGTCTTACATTGTGAGCAATTTCCCCAGAAGCTGACTATGGTCTATAATTCACATAAAAGCAGGAGCCCTGTGTAAGTAGAGGTGTGCACTGTGTGTCAGAGATTTTTACTTTAGACTGGCAGTTCATTATGGCTAGAAAAAAAGGAGGTCTGCCTGTAAGCCCTATGTGTATAGGCATGACTCTAGGAAATAAAATCTCAAAATGGCTAATTGGAAGAGAATACAGATGTTTTATTCAGTTGCAAATGCAGGCACTGTTATTTGGGCCAGACACTCACAGGACTTGATTCTTTCATGAATAGAAAGCAGTGATGGGAGTAAGCAGGCCCTGAAAGCATTCACAGAAATTAAAATAATCTACTGCCAATTTAGACATTTCACCACCTCAAGCTTAAATTTACATGACAGTGCAGAGCAAAAAACCATTCAGTGGCAGAGAAATAAGTGCCCCCTCAAAAACATGCACCTGCCCACATACAGACTTTGCTGTACTTCATGAGATATGCTTCTCTATTCTAATCTTACTTTATGGCTCATTATGGCTCTTTGTCACCCTCTCTCATATATTCTTTCAGACAGAAAAAAAAAAAGCAGGACATCTTCAATATGCAGGGCCTGCTCCTACTCCTGTTCAAGTGGTTGAATTTTTAGTAGGAGTGGAAGAAGATTTTTGAAAAGTCTGTGAAGTTGCACGGGAAATACCTGAACTAACTCTTCAGCTACTGAATCGATTACATATCTAGATTAATGTTTGATGGTGATTGAGGTAGATATGGACATACGTCAGATTCATTTCAGGCATGTTGATTTATGCCTTTTCATTGTTGCTGTCAGTCAGCTCCTCTATCAGAAAGGGTGATCAGGGCAGGGTCTGCCATTTGACAAAACAGTAAGTGCACCTCTAAAGCCTTTCTAGCAGATCATAAAGGTCATGATAGCATGATACAAAACAGTGGTATGCTATATATTCACAGTACTGGTTGAAATTTGTTTAAAAATATTGATGGATTAACACTTTGCCAACAAATTCTCTGACAGATCAGGTATTATCCATTCTGCAGCAGCTGGCACACAGTCATCTTAAAAATAATATAAATATAAACATGACAAAGTCTATATTGGGCGGTATGGCTCATTTAACTGAAAAGCACTTTGATCCATTTCATATTTGTATGGTTGGGTGATTTGGAAGTGCAATAGAGTCAGTATTAATCATGGAACTGCAGCTTGTCTTCCTGCAATAAAAAAAAACAACCCAACAAACACCAACAACAAAAACTCCACATCTATAAATGGAATTAAAAAAATATGCTTATGTCTTGCAAGACAAATGGCATGCTTCCTTTACATAGTGCTACAGCTGGTAGCTTGTTGGGCACCTAGGGAACGGATTCACCAAGCAACAGCAGCTGAGCAAGCTGCCTGATGCTGATTTGCCCCAGTTGCAGAATGTGATTGATGCCCATTCAACTCAGTGGAAGCAACTTATTTGCTAATTAGTTCCTCTTTACAGCATATTTACAGAGTGCAGATTTGCAGTGACGTGCTTCTTGGGAATAAGTTTCCATGAATTGGCTTCAATTCTGCATCACTGTTACTCGACATAAATGGAACAGTCTTTTCATTATGGCAACATCCTCTCCACCTGAATGCTGACTCTTCTTTAATTTCTACTTACTGAGAGACTCAAGGTTAATACATTGTCTTAATCATGTTTCCTGTGTATTATTACTTAAATCCGTAATAGACTTCAGCCACATGAACATGACAGGGGTCCTTATTTTGCTGAGCGCCATACAGAAGTAAACACAATCACTGACCAATAGAAAGTGGAAATAGAGGAGGCATTTGTCTTTGCCACATCACAGTTTCCAGACTAGAAGGTTTAGATTAAACAGACATGGTCATCTGTCATGTGGAAACACCTGTGCTGAAAAAAAAATATAACAGGGACCGATGATAATGAGACAGAAATTCAGAAAGAATATCACACATAGGCTGCTTCAGGACTACAAGGTGAACAGAACTGGTTCAAAGCAAAAAAAAGAATACAGGAGTTATTTTGATGAAGGACCAGTTGGGGCACAAATTTTGAATGAGACAGAAGAACATGATATGTAACTTCCCTGTATGAAATGTGAAATCGTAAGAGCACCCTCATGAGGCAGATATGGGTAATACATTTTGCAAGGTAAATTAAAGAGAACAGCCAAGCAACATTGTCCATTACTTAACCCCAAATATATATTTTTTGAATTTGTCATTTCAAATAATATGCCCAGTTCTTAATTACTTCTGTCTACTTGTATAATGACTTCTTAATTGTCAGAAAATACACCTGGAAAACATAATTAAACATGATTTTGCCACTTCTATGGAGTGTAAGGTTGCATATTAAGCATTAATAAAAACATAAAAAAGAGATAAATAATATTAATTGTGCCTTTCTTAAAAGTGAATAAGTGAGTCACACTTTATATTTTTTTTCTGGTTTCATTATCTGGGTATTTAGATTCTTATTTTCAAAGGAGCAGGAATGCAAAATTAACATCTGCATTCTGAGTTAAGTTTATTGTAAATCCTCATTTATTCAAATCTTTTAAGTGACAATAGGTGATTACTAAATTAATAACTAACTTTGACAAACTGCTCTGAAAAGTGTGAAGTATCTCTTTCTCCAGCTGTGGTGGAAATTTTAACTGAAGGAATACCTAAAAAAAATTATGATTAAGTACAGAAGTACCTGAAGCTTTTTCAGGGTAATTTTTGAACACAGGATTTCTCTGACAGAAACAGTGGTTTCATATCTCCTGTCATTCATAAAACATAGTTTATAAAGTAAAAATATTGGTCATATAGTGACAAGCTTTTAGGAAGAGTGTCTGCTCATGCTTCATAAAGATCCATGCATTTCTCTTGTACATGCATTATTTTTACTTTAACAATAAAGGTTCTTTTTAGTCTAAAAATTTAGAAGGCAATACTTGCATAACGATAATAGTTTCCTACCTTTCCTGTCAAACATATAAGAATAATGGCAATAAATAATACTAATTATTCTACAATACTTGTAATATAAATAAAGCAATTAGAGGAAACTAGAATGTCTTTGCATAAATCAGTTTATTCCCCCAAATTTCCTGCAGTTTTTCAGTGGGACATCATTCCTTCACGTTTCAGATAATGAAAGTCAAAAGAAGGCCAAGCCAGGGATGAATGAGAAGATAAGATAGATAGGTTGAGGAGCTGCTGGAGCAAGTGCACATGCGCATGCACACACACACATACAGAACTGTAGGTAGTTTTGATTATTGCCAGAATGACTGCTAAGTCTATGAGTGTGATCTGCTCTTCCGTCTTTGTAATTCAGCCTTTTGTTAGACTTGTAGTGGAAGATGTTGTAGTGATCAACAGCATCTGGCAATGGGCCAGTACAATGGTATACCATTAACCAAGGAAAAACATAAAAATCAGATTGGATAGTATTATGATGTGATATTAGTAAGTGAGAGAGTATTTGTTAATACGCCATCCTGCTAACAAAAGCTGAATTATTGGTAGAAAACAATATAATCAATCATTTAACTAATTAATGATGCTTTTATTTTGTAAACAGAGCAATGCATACTATTCATTCACAGTAAACTTCAGTGAGGTTAAACTCATGTGATATCAGAGACCCATTTGACCAAGTCTGTCCTGAGTTTTCAATTCAAGGACAGGAAAAAAGTTGTTATTATTGGTAAAGTTGTAACATTTATACTGAATTTTCTAAAGAAAAAAATGAACGCCAAATTTTGTACTTGAATTCTCAGGCATAATCTGCTTTACTTCAGAAAGGGCTTTCCCCAGGCCAGGGAAGGGGCTGATTTCTACCCCAGACCTCAGCTTGACAGCAGAGCCATTTAGAGGGTACATCAGATCTGAGGAATTTGCAAGAGGAAGGTGGAAAACCATCACTGCTGCTACATGGCTGCCAAGGGATCCATTCCAGCAAGCCCTGAAAGGTTCCAAAGAACCTGGAAAAAATCTTGCTTTCAGTCTTGACAAGACCAAATTTCTTTTCAAAATGTAATTTCCAGCTATTCAGTTTTAAGTTAGTCTACTCTACTCAAAACAGCTCTCATTTCCTTCCCACACTTTCGATGCTGATACATCTCAGTTGGACCTCTGGTAGCCAGAAAAGGGAAGAGGAGGAAACCCAACATGGAAAAAGTTGAGTTCTGATGAAGAACTACTTGCCATAGTTCTCCATCAGAATATGTTTAGAATAGTGAGCACTCAAATATTTTTACCATGTCTTCAGACAATCATCAGATGGACTGTTCCCTGCCAGTAATTTTGCAGCTGAAAAAAGTGTGAAAAGCTGATGTGAAAAACCAATGTCTTTTAAGCAACCCAAAAGCTCCAGGAGCTGCCTACTATAATGCCTTAAATATGCAAGAGAAAAAGCCTGTTAATGAAAGAAAGAATTGGAGATTGTCCCAGTTTTGTGTGGATATGCATATCATTTAGCCTATTTTGTCATGTAATTGAGTAAAAGTTTATGACCCTCCAAGTTTTATTTTTTCAGAGCCCCATTTAAAGGGCTGTGATATTCTGGTGGTTTGATCTAGAAAACAAATAGTCTCTGCTGCTGACAGCTAGCAAATGACCCACCAGATGCTTGGATCTGCTGCTACAGAGCCCAGCCATGATTTTAAAGTGAAGAATTAAAATCTCTTCCTTTCAGAAGCTCAGAAATGCCTCATTAGTGCTATAAAGAAAGAACTGAAGGCTATAAATAGTACTTTACATCTCTCATTAGCTGAAGTCATCAATAGCCTTGGGAAGGAATGACTTGCTAGATTGATAGATATGGTTTTTATGTCCATAGAACCTGGTGATTTGGGTTGTTTGCAAACAACCCCATATTTCATCTGGCCTTGGCTTTTCCTAGACTCCCTGCCAAAAGCCAAAAAGGTTTATTTTGGTTTGGTTTGTTTCTTTTTTTTTAAGTGAATATAGACTCCTAACTAAGTAAAAGGGATTTTCTGAACAGAACTAAATCAGCTGTTCTCATGTTTATATTTTTTTCATTTATGACACTCTTTTAAAACTAAATTCTTAACTCACAATGAAATTGCTATCTTTGGGTCCCTAACAGATCTTTCCCTTTCAGAGAAAACCATGGTGGATCAGCTACATGTAATGCTTAATTTTAGTGCCAGTGTTTCCAGATTATTTAACATCCTGCTTCAGGACACTCCTTTGTAAGGGTAATTACAATATTAAATATTACTTGATTATTTAATTGGGAGTGGGGAGAGGTGTGGTGTCTCAGAAACTTTAAATGTAGCCTAGTCTAAAATAATATTCTTAGTTTATATACAAGAGTGCCATTCAACTATTAAGCCCTGCCCAAGTGAGTATTTTTATGCATGATATGTAGATCTCATCCACAGTGAGATATAGAAAGGGTATATCCCCTTTTTCTCCACAAAAGAAAGTTTCTACCACAACTTATAACAGATCATTCTATTGCTTATAAAATGATGTATAAAGACCTTGCTTTCCCAAGTTAGGCAGTTTCTTGAAAAAAGTCTGAAAGCAATTAAAAATTACTAATATGTTTTTAAAGGCTTTTTATGTCAAAATTTCCATTTAACCATGAATTTGAATGTAATCTGGAATTAGAAAGAAAAGGAAATATTTTTCATTTCAAGCCTCATAAATTAAGCCTGATGCACTCAGGATTTACTAAATCAGGAAAGAAATAAATACTGTGGAAATTTCAGATAAGATGGTTGATATTACTCCACTAACATCAGTGAAAAATGTCTCTCTTCTTTTAAGCACAACGTAACAATAACCTTGTGAACCTAAAGTGCAATGTGCACTTCTGCTGTTAATAGCTATAATCCATAGATTTTGGCATGCTGTTTTGTTTATGCCTATTATTAGGCAAAAGGTTAACAAAGATGTGACCTTCTGCAAGCTGCTTGGGAAAAGCACAGTTTAAGCATTGTAAAGGTTAGGATTTAATTTCATGTATCAACAGAAATATTTTAGGAATGTGTCCCTCAGCTCTTGTAGCATGGGCTGGGTGCCATTAAAAAATCGCATCACAGAAGAAAAGGCTCCAGTTAACTGATGCACATATTCTATGCTGCATTCATTATATTCAGACGGCTTTTCAGTTTCATTTATTCTGATCCAAATATGAAGTATTAATTTATATCTTACTAGAAGTCAGTGGGAGTTTGGCCAGGCTAACAGTGGAGCTGAGATAATTAAGGACTTTGGGATTTGGCCTGTGTTGAGATTATGTGGATCAAAACCATGAAAGGACAAATCCCCTACTTAGCTCTTTCTGAGCCAGCGATATGTAGTTTGGCACATATTGACTTTTTTGTGGTTTTCTGTTTTGTTTTTTTTATGTCAAAGCCCAGGTTCACGTCTAGAGAAATCCAGAAAGATAAAGGCAGACTGAAGTGTTTTTCACTTCAGTGAGCCTTAAGACTGTGAGACAGTAAGATGCACTCTCTACATTTAACAGCATGCATAAAGATAGCAGGACATTTCCTAGCCATACCTTTCATTTCTGTGAGTCTTGCTGATCCATAGAGTTTTAAGAGGTAGCCCAGAATAGTTGGTTTCCAATGACTTCTTTGAAAGTCTTCCCATTATTTTGTGAGAATTAACAATTTACAACATTTGAGTTTAAAAGATTTCTTGAGCCCCATTTTCATTTATCTATGGAAAGATGATCTAAAGTTCTAAAAACTGAACAAAGTAACTAATGTTTTCACAGAAGAAATGGTGGAACCACTTAGCCATAGAGAATCCATAAGTAAACTTCAAACTGCAGTTTGTTTCTGTATTGTATTATACTAACAGACATTTGGTCAGTGACTTATAGCCAGCAAATACTGCTTCAGAGCATGCTTACCATCCATAATTACTTTTATAAAATACAGAGGATTTACTAGATTGGCAGAACATTTGTTTTCTGTCTTTGAATAAATGCCTATGCTAGCATAATCATTCAACAGAGATTTTAACCAAATAACTTTAAACCCAAAGTACTTGTAAACTTGAAAATATTTGAGAATTAACATTTTAGCAGGTAAAAATTGCCTTCCCAAAGTTAGCAGAACACATAACTTATGCAGCTCCTAATTTCCAAAGACATTTTTTTTTTTTAATATATCAACCTTGTTACCACAGGAAGTCAGTAAATATAAAGGAATATTTCTTGTGGGACAATGACATAAACTATTTCTGACATAAACTATATTTTTATATTCATCAGCAAATATTTCTGCTATATTTTTCTTTCTTCTTTAACTATTCTATGCATAATTTGTATGAAAATATACAAGGATATCAGCAGATAAAAAAGCTAAGTCAGATGCAAAGGCTGATAATCTAAATGTGTTACAATCAAAACCCCATTGTACTAAGTCCACTCCCGAAAGCACGACTACAAGGAAGGTTGCTTGAAAGTAAGTGGAGTAAAACTTCAACTAATGTGAAAGTAAGCTGAAAAGGTGCCTGCTGTTACAGTGACTGAGAAAAGCGTAACACCACCACATACCAAATTAAGATACTGTTCAATAAATCCATGATACAGTCTCACACTGTATCTGCAAAACTATCTGCAAGGTGCAAAAGCAACCGAACTGAAAACAGAGACAGATATAGCTTAGTCTCTGCCAATAGCCAGTATCAGATTGCTAGGTATGAATACAAAAACAAGTGGATAGCAATACTTCCCTGTGATACTTTTATTAATTCACGTGAAAGATTTCATTCATATGTAGTTTTAAGACTTCCTGCATCAGAATCCTGGGTCAGGGGGAGGTTTCTGCATTTTAATTCTTTTTTTTTTTTTCCTGTTTCTGTTTTGAGGTCTATAGGGTCTTTCTCTATTTAGTAATTATTTATACAGACCTTTATTCATTCTTGCTCTTTGATCTGGATGACTCCCAAATATGTCTTTTTGGAGGTAAGATTACAATTCCAGGCACACTATTGACAAGGTACTGGGTTCACCTTGGATTTGTTAAGTAGCCTAATGATGTTTTGATCCTTATTCCTCTACTAATTATTCTGAATATTTCAATTACTTTTCTGACAATGATTGAGCACGGAGCTGACACTTTTCATGCAATTACCTAACATAACCCAAGATCTCATTCCAGAATATAAGCAGTAAGCTTTCAGTCCTTTATTGTATTAGTCAAATTAAACTGGTTTTCACCATGTGCTTTATTTTACTTTTATTTACATTGAATAATTTACTGCAGCTTAATTATCCTGTCATTTATTCTCAGCAGTTTCTTCTGCAATCCTTGTCCCTAATTTTTACTACTCACAGCCCCTTAATATTGTGTTCAAAATTAATTTCAATATTATTGCTTGTCAAACACCACAATTGCATGAAAATGTATCAGAAAATCTAACAGGCAAAATATGAGCAGCAAAGTTAGACTCATGCTTCAGGGAGCTTAGGGAGCAATTCTATATAGATACAGACTGCTTCCTGCTTATCTATTTTTTACCAAAGAATAGAAATTCTGTTTAAAATTTGGACATAACCAATGTAATTATGTGATATAATTATATTATTCCTCCTATAAGAAGAACAATAATCAAAAAATTTTATGAACTATCAAACATATAGGTGAGTGTAAAATACAAAATATGATAAAAAATTATATTGACAGGTCCTAAAATAAAAATTACTAATGAAGAACCACTTCAAATCATTTTATAATGTCATAATTCAGTTCTAGTTTTGGCATATACTGAAAGTTGCACTTCTTTCAGATAAATATATTTTATCCACTGATGGGTAACTGTCTTGATAGCAAAATAATTCCAGTCTGCAGGAAACTATATAGAATTTGATAAATGTGTCTGGTTAGAAAAAGACAAAGAAAACAAATGTATGAGAATATTAGCATAACTTTGGTTTTAAGGCTACAATGACTATTTTCTCATTTTTTATTGAAAAAACATATTTATTTTTATTCAGTTGTAGTCCCTTACTTCTGCCAGTATCCGCTAGCAATGGAAAATTAAAATTTGAATTTTCAGCTACAGGGGCTTATCTTAAATAATGGAGCTACTCAAGCAAAAATTTTCTTTATTGAGAGTTTCACTAGCAGATGGTCTTTTTCCAGAATGAAAGCCTAATGAAGAAACTTCTTTGCTGATAATCTTCCCAAAATTTTTGTATTTATGCCCCACCTTCTAGACTCATTAAATTTTTTGGATATGCTCTTTCCTATCTGTTCACCATGAAGACAAAGCAATGCAAAAAAAATTGTCATTCATGCCTGACAATATTTTTACAACTTTTTTCTGTGATCTTTGCTTGACTATTAAACAACTACACAGATTATACATAAATATCAGGTTTAAACAGACTGATGATTACACCAGTATTTTCCTATACTTAGATAAATAGCCCAATTGACCTACAACTTACTGCTCGAAGTCGATGGATGACTTGGTCACAGTGTGTTTGGAATAAAGTGCGATTTAGATTTTGGGAAGGGTAATGATTTCCTGATAAGGTAAAGGGGGAAATTTCTCCTGTTACAAGTATACTTAACACAACAGGGTATTAAGTCAATACACAAATGCTTGAAGGACTGGAGAAAAAAGTAGAATAATGCTGAGAAAGACCCAAATGAGAACAGCATTATTTTCCTTTGACTGTTTTTTACCAAGAAAAAAAAAAAAGTTGCAATAAACAGCATTCATGTTGAGCAAAATACTCTGGGCTGATAATCTCCTTCAGGCTTGCCTCCAGGGTCCCTGCTGTTCATATTGGGCATGTGAATTAAACCCAGCTCCCGCTTTCCTCTCATCCATGATAAATAAAAACAGAAGTACAGACAAGCAATCATATCTACACATATGTGTTAAACACCAGGTTATGCTCGTTTCTGAAGTGCCATCAGACCAAATAAAAGTCTTTATAAATGTTAATGCACCATTTACTGGCATTTTTCTCAGAAAAACATCAACTTAATTTACTGTAGATGTAAATTTGGGAACAGCACTTCAGGCTAAAGAGTAATCTGAAGTTAGTAATAAAACTTTAAATAAAATTATATAATTGAAGCTACACTGAGAACATGAAACACATGCATAAATCTCTATGTATGTGATTAGATTCTATGTCCGTTTCCCAGTAGACATATGAGATACCAAAATAAAATGTAAATCCTGTCTTGCTATATGAGGGAGAGAATTAAGTCTTCATAGCTGGATTTACAAGAGATGCACTGAAATCAGTCTCTTTAAAAGACATTTTAAGGACATAAACAAGTGTTGTATACACCCAGGGCAAAATTAAACATAAAAATGTATTGCCTCTGAAGCAGAACAAAATAGTTTCTTGCAGTGAACAACATTGTAGAGTCACAGCATGGGTTTTGAATTCTATTTCAGTGAAGAGGATCTAAAAAGAAAAATACATTAATAATAAGCTTCTGTCTGTGATAATGGAAGTTTTGAAATTTTTTATTTTAGTGTGCCATGTAAGTGAGGAAAATCTTCACGTGCTTTTGGAGGTTTTTTGGTTGGGCTTTTTTTATTATTTTTTTTTTTATTTTTTTTTAGTGCAAAGCAATATCCCATTCTCTATACTACTGGTGACCATGTTGTGATTTTATTTCACTTTGTAGGCAGATAGCTACAAAAAAAGATATGAACTTACTCATCCAGAAATATTTCTCTTCTCCTACCTTCTCCTATCTTCTTCTCTTTTCCCCCACCTTTCCCCATCTAACTGAGCTGATGCCTTACATTACTGAATCCAATAGAGAGAGAAATAGCAATTATTTTCAATATGATTCCCATACAGTCAACCTGAATCTTTGACAGATGAGAGCATCATAAACAACATGACAGCATAGAACTACAGCGTATTTCCATAAAACCTAGTTGTAGGTTAACCCAACCAAGAATCATGCAGTCACTTGCTCACTCTCCTCCCCTCACTCTCCTCCCCCTCAGTGAGATGGGGAGGAGAATCAGAACCAGCTAAAACCCACAGGTTGAGATAAGAAGAGTTTAATAATAAGAAAGTAAATTTTAAGTAAATAAGAAGAAAAAGAAGAAGGAGAGAGAGAGGAATAAAACCCAAGTAAGACAAGTGATGCACAACGCAGCTGCTCACCACTCCCTAACTGATGCCTAGCCCAACCTGAGCAGCAATTGATCTGTCCAGAATAACTTCCCCCCAGGTTTCTATACCAAGCATGACATGCTGTGGTATGGAATACCCCTCTGGCTAGTTTGGGCTAGCTGTCCTTTCTCTGCTCCCTCCTGGCTTCCTCTGCCCCTCCTCGCTGGGTAGAGCATGAGAGACTGGAAAGTCCTTGGTTGCATTATTGAACAACAACTAAAACATCGGTGTGTTATCAGCATTATTATCAGGCTAAATCCAAAACGCAGCACTGTACCAGCTGCTAGGAATAAAATTAACTTCATCCCAGCCAAAACCATGACAAACCTTGTAATTATTTGCCTTTTATTTTTCTGTTGGCTATACATGCCTGTTATAACTCTTTCTCCACCTGTGCACCTCCGGTGAGTGACTGAGCCGGAATTTTCCCCCTCACACTGGGTAGAATCATTAGCATTTGTATGAACTCAGATGTAGGTGAGTTATTTGGGAATGAACAAAGCCACTGAGTTTATAACCTGAAATATTAATCATCTTGCAACAGGACACGGGAAAGAGTCAAACCAGAATTCTTCCAATTTAGTTATGGTAGCACCAAAGATAGATGGCTTGAGTAAAGAATTTATTTTACATGTTAATTAATGGCAGTTTGTCCAGTGTGCAAAATAATGAAGAAGAAAATTTGGAATATACAGAAAAAGAGCTGAATATACATAATGATCACAGAACTTTACACTGTGATATATTATCCTGATGTTCTACAGCAGATGTACTATATTTAATATCTTCAAAACAGAAGATTGGATGCAGCTTTGTATGTTCTGAGGTGCCCATAGGAAATCATTGCATTTTTTTCATAATTTGTTTCCTTTTCAAAACCTTGGATGACTGTTTTACTTTTATATGCATATGTCCAGTACAATAATTTTTCCTTTTTTAAAGTCACTGTAACTCCTTTGAGAAGTGTCATATTCAGTGTTCTTTCATTGATGAAAATTTGAATTTTAATTCTTTTGAAGCATGACATAAAGGATCCAATAAGAAGAATAATAAGCACTGTGTGCTTAAACTTGCTTTCCTCCCAAACAAAAAGAATTTTTCAAGGTCTTAATTTAAACTGAGTATTGTTTGTTAATTTTATTTTTATTTGATTTTGTTTTTTCTAGATGCCTTTTCAACAGTTTAAATTCTGGCTTTGTATTTGGCTACTTAAATATTTTTCATCCACATTCCCTCTACATACTGTACATATTTCCCTCAAGAATACTTATATTTACCTGTGGGAAATTATTGCTGAACAGCAGCTTCCTTTGTGCTAAGCTAATTTAGGGAGGTATTCACCTTGCCCTCAACTTTGTTAAACCAACTAGTTGTTGGAAGTTTTGACCTTTTCTTTCTAATATAAAAACAAAAATATCAATGCAGCAGTAGGGAACAGGTTAGAAAACTGCCTTTCCTTAGAGAGAGAGAGAGAATGAAGACCTAAGAGAGGAGATAAATATTAATTCTCCCTTTTCTTTCTCTTTCTACTTATGGCTGGGTAAGACAGAATTATAAACTCATTGCATTGTTTGTCGAGTGTTTATCAGTCACATGGACGAATACATCAAATTCTTGTATTAGATGATTTCAAAGCACTGTACATTGCACAAATCAATTAAATTCAGTAAGGTGCCTGAAGGATAGCTTCTAGGACTTCTGAGGCACTTTGGCTTCATTCCCTAGTTTAGGGATTTTTTGGTAAATGGGGGAAAGTCATGCTAAATTAGAGTTGTGAGTCATTAACATGGGGCAGGAAAAAGCAAAGACAAAAAAAAGACCAGAAATGGGAATGAATTTTACTTGTAGAAACTGTGTGGAAAAGCCAATAGACAAGACTGAGAAGAGATTTCAACTGTGGTCTTGAAGAGAAATGTAGAGTGCCCTGAAACAGTAGCAACCCTGAATTATTACACCAGATTTCTTTCAGGAGAGGTGAAATCTGGGTTACAAGGAATAAGCAACATCTTATCATGGGCATGAAAGGAATGACTTTCAGAGACTGCAATAGAGGTGAGCCTGAAAGATCACAGACGAATCACCTACAGGGCTGACTGTCAACTTCCTCAGTAATATGAGAATTAGTAATCTGTAACTTTGCATCTTTTTTGTGGTCTATTCTTATTGCCAGGTTGTATGTGGAGATTCCCTCAAATTGGAGAGATAGTGACTTCAGTCTAGTCCCAAATTAGAATGAATTTTACACAATATATTTTCAATAGAAGACTCTTATATTTAAAGTTTTATTTTGCATTAATGAATCCATTAGTTCAGGAGTTATGTCTGATGAAAAACTGGATAAAGACTCCTTGTGCCCAAGAGGAACAAGATCTGGCCTAATTCATGGCAGTTTGTGAAGGGTCTATTTGCCCCACAAAACTCCCGAAATGTTTTATCCATGGTCTGTTTTTAAAGGCCAAAAGTCATCAGCTGGCATCCTCATTTATTTATGTGCTTTGTCTCAGACATCTACAAGACAAGCGGGAGACAGAAGCCCAGGCCATTTAATAATAAACAACTTGTGTTCTAGAACATGTTGTGTTAGAAACTGGTTTACAAACTTCCTGCTGTCTCCTCACAAGTGTTTTGCTCCATAAGTGCATCTGGAAGTTCAGCTGTTTCCAGGTTTGTTTTCTTTTGTGGGGTTTTTTTTTTTGAGCTTATATTTATTGCCAGTATAAAGAAAACTTACATAGCTCATTAGCCCTGTATGATAAATCTAGCCAAAGTGTTCATTTGTCAAGTAGAAATATATGAAATACACAAATGAAGGACCAATTTTATTGTAGTTCATATTACAAGAAGGTTTGTATGTACCAACAAGCACCTAATAGTCAAAGTACTTCGTATTTGTCAGAAGAAAAGCAAAAGAAATAATTTTTTAAAAGCTGAAGATTTAAGATAGTATCACTAGATCATACACATATATAGGAAATGCACAGCTGAGCTGGAAAGTTCTACATTTTCCAGTTCAACACTTTGCTGTCCAACATGATAAGTATTTTAAACACATTGCAAGGTTTCTCCAATAAAATACTGCATTTTTATAGAGGAAACCTGATACCATTTAAAAAATGATTTTTTTTTTCTTAAGTTTATTAATAGCAACCTTTCTTCAAAAGTAATTTGGTTCTCTTAGATTCTCAATATTCTTTGTTTAAAAGCCATGTGTCCAAGCATTTTAGTGCCCTGGACTCTCATCATTTGCAATAAACTCTGCAACTGCCAGTATGAGTGACCCGACCTCCCCCCCCCCCCCCGAAAACAACATTCCGTCTCATATTGTATAAGTAGTAATGTTTCTTCATGGTTCCTTCAACTAACTTTTGCCTTGGAGCAGTGCTTGCTCATAGCTTAGGAGTGAGGACTCAGCTACTCATGGGGATTGTAAGACTACAGACAACACACAGGATAAATATTATTCTGTGGGTGAAATGACCTTCAGGGTTGCCGCTATTTAATCTCATAGTTTTCCACAGATACAGTCCATCTTGGAAAATTGAAAGTATCAGCTCTTGGCTTTCCTGAGTATATATCAAGCCCCTTGGTCTGTCTCCAAGTAATCTCCATATCCTTAAGTAAAAAGATGGAAACACTGGTAAATCCCTTATGTTCTCTACAAAAGTAAAGAACATAAAGCTGAAGAGAGGCTGTCTGGGGAAGAAAAGGGAGATTTATTTCTGCAGTAGTAGGAACAAGCACCGTGCTGGCAAAAAACTACATAAGAGAGAAATCCTCAAGTACAATCTGAGATACATAACACTTCTCCAGATAGGAAATTCTTACATCTACTGTACCTGGCCAGGTAGATATAAAACCTTCTCTTGCCTTAATGGTCCCTTCTCTTCTTCAGGTGGACACTGCTTTTGAAACAGAAACCCTTATGCTGTGATTCATGGTGGCCTGAGAAGGACCCACTGGCTGCTAAACCAAGTCAACAAATTTTTTGAATGAATCAGCTTTTTCTGGTGAATGGCTTTTCAAAATAGTCCTTAGGAGAGGCATTGTGTAGAAATAAAAAAATTAAGCCAGACACTAGTCAAAATTAGTATCTTAACATCTCAAAGCCTTTTTTAACCACAAAACCTATATCCCACTCATATTTGCTACTCCTACATTTCCTCTTTGCTGCCAGCTAACAATCTAATTAATAAATTATGAAGTGCATCTACCCCTATTATAGCGCGTTATGAACAGAGGCTCTTCTACATGATGTTAAGTAGTATAGGTTTAATTAGACTGTTGATAAAAGACCTATATGAAGTCTGCTGAATTCTTAATACTATTACTCCTATGCAGACCTTAGTGAACTTTAAAAAAACCCTGACTTGGTGTCGGGGAAAAAAAATTTACTGTTTGGTATATTTGGCTTCTCCAGTATCTGGCTGGACAGGAATGACCAGCTCTTTTTGGGATGAGCTTCTCCTTTGAGAGAAAAGAGGGCTACAAAACTTGGTGTCAGATATATGTAATTTCCCTGCAGCGGCAGCCTCCCTCCTTGCACCAAGATATCACCCAGCAGAAAATCTAGCCAGCAGATATTTGAGTTCTACTATATGCTTTTTTCATGCATCTGATAAAGTATGCTGCTGATTTTTTGTGTGACAGGCCATTGGACGTTAAATATCATGATTTTGCCAATTCACTTAGCAACAGCTGTGCCAACTAAGGAAACTACTATAGCCCTTTTACTGTATGGCCAAATGACTAAGCCAGGGTGATTTGTATTATGTGTATTTATTAAGTTGTTTACATAATAGCCAGCCAAGAAGCCTAATAAGGAAAAACTGGATTTCATCCATATGGCATTTACTCTAGTGTAGTTACTTAAGGTGGAAGAATTAACAGAATTAATCTAAAGCCCTGATAAAGTAAAGAAATTTTAAGCTCTGAAAAACAGTAAACTGATAGGCCCAGAGAATAAAACCTTTTCAGTGTACCTTCATAAAATGTGTTAATTTAAATAGCAGGTCTGGAAAGAATGCCAGTCCCAGTGGTGCAGAATCCTTTTATTAAAATACTGCTTTTAAGGCAACAGACTAATTGTTTTCCCTCCAGGTTCATTAAACTGCAATCTTCTGATGACACTTCCTATTAAAATTCCAAAGAGCTAGTAAAAAAGTGGGGGAAGGTGTAAAGAGCTGTGAATGGCACAAATAAGTGTTTTGGAGTGACAGGATTTAAACACAGAGTTTTCCAGGATAATTTTTTGAAAAAGCAAAATTCTATGGAGAGAAATACAATGGAAATTATACTTAAATAGCATCTGTTTTACAAATTTTAAGCTGATTTTTTTTTTTCGAGCATTCTGTTAGAATTAAAAGCCAAGCAGATGATATGAATTAACTAGACTAGACATAAGATGAGCTTTTGCTGGTTAACATAAGACCTCCCAACAGGACTGTGTGTCGTGCCATCCAAGATTTGCAGTTCAGTCAGTGCCAACTTATGCATTATTCAGAGCTGTAGATCAAGTGACCTCTCCTAACTACTGACTCTATATACATTGCAGTCATTTCAAAATTGAATTAGAAAGCAAAGGTAATACTGGGTTTGTTGCATAAAAGATTTCCATTCTTTCAGCTTGCCACAGCAATTTCAGTGTCATCAAAGCTGGCAGTTAGAGAAGGAAGGGTTTGATATAAAATGGTAGGGAAACATCTGGACGGGACCTTAAGTGGTGATTGAATTGACCCTCATGTTCAGAGGAAGGTTTTTGTGTGCCTGGGCAGATTTTTGACGTGACTTAAGACAACCATGCAAATTCTCCAGCCTTCTTAGAAAAGGAATTTATGATCTTCTGTTATCTTTGCTTTGAGCAGAGATTTCCTGCTTTCCAGCCTGTAACATCTTTTTGTGATTTCAGGTTCATTAGCTCTCACTCTCTCTTCAATGGATGTGGGACACAAAGTTGTTACATTTGTGAAGGGTGAATGTAATGTCAGTTTTATCATCAGATACAGTGTTGTGCATTAAGTTATGTGGACAAGTGCATTAAATTATGTGGGCAAATTAATTTATATTAAATATATAATATAATATAGAATATATATAAAATATATATTATATTATATTATATTATATTATATTATATTATATTATAAAATAATAAATTAAATTATGCCGTGGGTTAAGCCCAGCCAGTAACCCAGAACCACGCAGCCACTCGCTCCCCCACTTCTTCCATACCCCCCACCCCCGGCCGGCTTGTCCTGTCTTCTGCTCCCGCCTAGCTTCCCATGCCCCTCCTCATTGGCAGAGCAGGAGACTGAAAAGTCTTTGATTTGGGTAAGAAATGCTTAGCAACAACTAAAACATCAGTGTGTTATCAGTGTGGTTCTCAGGCTAAAGTCAAAACCACAGCACTGCACCAGCTATTAGGAAGGAGAAAAATAACTGTTGCAGCTGAACCCAGGACAGCAAATGACTACACTGTGTCCTTAGCACTTTCGTTGTAACTGGATAGGGGATGCGCATCCAGGCATGCATCTCACATGAGTTTAGAGCCCATGTGGATATCTGGAGGATATGTGAATATGAATATTTGGTGAGATATGCTAATATTCAATACAAGGATCAGTAAGGAAAGAGAAATCTTGGTAAATTTTTAAATTACTCATGTTGTTGCAGGTCTTTAAGGGATCAAAAGGGCAGATATGAAAGAAAGACCCTTTCACAAAGCACATTAATGAATCAGATGAGTGTGGGCTGGTGATGGCTATGAAATATACATGCATTTTTACTGGAATGTTCTGGGTTTACAGCATGATTTCAGAAGACTAATGAGCAAAGATATGGCTGCCAGATGATCAATAAAATATGAGAAAGATTTTAGGATCAGCATCAGAAAACTTTTTAAAGGCAGCAGGAGAAAAAGATAAAAATACAACTTTCATGAGTGTAAAATAGACAAATACACAGAGGAGCTTTTGCTCAGCTGTTGCTTTTGCTTCAGCTCCTTCATGTTTTCTCTCTGCATCATTTTCCCCCTGCTCTGAACATTCAGCATCAAATGACTTTTCATTTACTCTGCTGCTAAGACTAGTGGAGACACCAGTACAATTTCTTGCTCTGCCTTGGTGCAGTTGTTGGATGATTCCACAGAAGTGAGCATTACTTGACACAAAATAGTTGTCAAAAAAAAAACCCCAAAAAAAACCCAACAAAACATAGAGGAGAGAAAAAGAAAAGAACATTCTGATTGGTAATGAATTCCATCAAATACCTTATTTGAACCATCTGGTAAATATTCTGAATGTAAGACGACATTGAAAGGTATGACATACACTCAGTGTCACTCTTTAACACTGGAGGGTAATGCTTAGTCCTTCACTTAGCAGAGAAAACTGTACTGATCTATTGGAAAAAAAAGGATTAGAAATCAGAACAGATTTGCCAAATAAAGCCTACCAGCTCCTCAAAGCTAATTGTATTTATTCTGAATGTGATATAGTTGTGATTGTCCATGCTGTAGCACAGCAGTTATGAAGGTATACATTTCAACCAATGAGAAATAATAAATGATTAATGCATTCCCATACCAAGCTGGAAATTTTCAAGTTAAATAAATCTTCACTGACTGATATTAACTTAGGATCAAATTTGATTTTCACTGACATAAATACTAATTAACACCACAGAAGCCTGTGTCTGCAATGAATGCACTAAATGAAAGGAAGGGTTTTATTTGAACCACTGTTTTTGTGAAGAATTGTATCTATACACAACATGTATCTTAAAAAAAGAGAAGCCATCATCAGAAACAAAAAAGTTGTTTTGTATTTTTCTGTTTTTTTTAAGCGTCTGAAAATATTATTGATGTTTGTGCTTGTTGCTTTAAACAATGTGGCAGGTAGAGAGAGAGTTGGGATAGTGCCAGGTACCTTCCTCTGTTAATTTCCTAGGGTTTCTTCAGGTATAATGAGTGTTAATCCAAAATTTCTGTCAACTCTAGCACTGCCCTGAGAGTGAATCCTAAGAAAGTAAAAAAACCTTGCTCCTGTAACTGCTGATACTGTTACCCATGAAAGATACTGAGGAGTTTAGTAAGGGAGGCAAAGGACAGAATTTGTAAGGAAAAGTTAGAACATTAATAAATGCATTAAATAGCATTTGTTACTATTTAATCCACAAAAAGGAGCCCAGAAATGCTGATCAGTACTGAGCATGATTGTATGTAATGCTCAATTACCAAAGTAGTCTCTGGAACTCATCTGGATGAAGTCTCCAAGAGCTTTTCCAGTCACTGCCAGGCATGGAGCATGCAGCTCTGGGACCAGTGTTTCCACTGGCTGCTTAGCTCTGGATATGCTGGTTTGGGGAGTTACCTACAGTTTAGCATAGACACAAATAATTCTGTTGCAGCTGGCTTTAAGTCAAGAGAACATCCACAGACATTTAATTTTCTAGTCTAAGTTTAGCTGAGGAGCTTCAGTATGGCTCTGTGTAAGACAATATGGCTCAGTCTGGTTTAACAAAATGAATGAACTTTGGTAACAGGAGAAATGTTCCTTTTCAAATAAGAGGAAAGGATCCTCCAGTTAAATATTAAATGAATATTAAAGTGAAACAGCTCCCTTCTGTGTGTAAAATGGAGTATTGATAATGTGGATCTCAGACCTCTATAAAGCTACAATTCACTGTAGACTTCAGCTCTTGAACAAATGGCAATTTAAGTACTAGGCAGCAAAATATTGCAGCTGCTTCAGTACACCTCTGGGAGATGCTATACTTACAGCAAGTCAAATATAAAATAAAAGGAAGGTAAAACCAAATAAGACCCCAGGAAATAAAGTTTTTCTGCAAAAATCAGGCAGACTTCTATGGCACTAGCCAAATATCCTATGTGGTATCACTTTGATAAGGATACACAAATGCTGTAAGATTATACCTGTACAAAGAGCAAGGACAGATGTCCCCAAATGGATCAAACTGTTGAAAGAAAGTTTACTGAACCAACAGTCATTATCTCCTAGCTGAATGTGAACAAATTTTCATGAAGATGATGCTGTTTTTCGAGGTGTCCTCCAGAGCTCAACCAGCAAACTTTGGATGTGGCAGTGCAATGAATATAATCCCAAAGGATCACTTAGATGCTTTTATAAACTATATGCTTGTCTTTTCTTTTTTAATTTCTTTTATTTTTTTATTTAAGACTGAGAATTCTATAAAACAGAAACACATTATGAATACTGATTGGTGGGAAAAAAAAAATTCCTTTGTATTTACTGTTAATGCAGTTCCTACTGTGATACTGATAATAAAGGAAGTAAAATAATCCATTTATAAATTACTAAATCCCTTTATGGATTTTCCTGACACTTTTTTATCTATAGAAAGCATTTGTTCCTTGTTTTCACTTCCTCAGATGAACCCAATATCATTTTCAGAATTAACAATTATTTAAAACTAATATCCTCAAATAAGGCCTCATATTTTCATGTGCCAACTGTCAGTACATCCCATCAAGGATTAAATGGGTTATTGAACATTCATTAAAAATTTCTACTTATTCTGAAGTAGTCATAAAATTATGCATTTAGGCAACTAGTTTCATTTCTGCTATACATAATAATATTATACAAGAGTAAGAGCTACATCTACAGAACAGAAATATCTAAGCATTAATAATGTTTGAACGTAACAATATCATCACATCTCATCCTTGCCATAGATAGGAGTTTTGAGACTGTTTTCTTTCATCACCTGCTGAGTAAGACCACATTTTCTGGTTCTTGAACACCTCTTTAACCGGCTCACCAGACTGTTCTAAAGGGAATGGCCTTTTGCAAAAAACTTGTTTCTTGACTTAACACCACTACAGCAGTGCTGATTATTCTGAAATGTGTAAATATGTGGAGAAACTCAAATCACTGAAAGGGCATCAAGTACCTTACTTCAGCTATTTAAAGCTTTTAGTTTTGGCAGTCACTAGCTATGCATCATTCAAATTTACTTAATAATATCCAGAAAACTAGATACTGGTTTTGAAGACTTTAGGAACAAAAATGAAGTCTTAGGCAAAATAGGTCTGGAAAACCAAAATTAAACAAAAGAAAATTCTTCAAATCTGATTCAGAGGTAACAGGCTAACAGTCAAATGGTAATTTTTCATTAGAAACCTCTACTGTCTTCTTGACAGAATCACAGAAAATAAAGCTAACAATGACTTCAAGAGGTTATATAGGCTGAAATTCAGTACTTTAAAGAAAGCAAATACTACCAAGCATGTTGTCTTCAAATTGTGTCCACCCGTGTTTCACTGTCCTTTTCCTAACTTCATTATCCCTGGCTGCACTTTAAGCTCATTACTTTTATTTACCTAAGAGAAGTTGGGATTTTTAATACTTTTTGCAGCTTATGACACATTTGATGACTGTTCCCATATCTTCCTTTAGTCTTCCCTTGCCTAAGCTATCTCAGCTCTTTCAATCTTTCCTTGAAGGTCATGTTTTCTAGATGTCTAATTATTTTATTCTGTATTTTCTTTCTTTATGTTTCATTAAAAATGTGAATACACATTTTCATTATAGAAAATTATTTCTGTTCTTCTGTCAGCTTGCTTCAGGGAGAAGAGATGTAGTAATTCTTCACCTGCTCTATTCACTTCCCTTACTATTATCTTATTGTACTTTTTGCATTATTTTAGATTTATTCTGTTATAATTGCTTTTGATTCTGTTCTAACCTCTGTTGTCTTTAACAGCCATCCATGGATGACTGGGTCTCTTTTAAAATTTCTTTTTCTATTAAAATAATCTGAGTGGTAAGCAGTTTAGTGTTCCTGATATACAATAGCTTTCACAATTTGGGAAATAAATTTGAAGAGGTCCTTTCTATCACTGGGGAAGGAAAGGTAAGAGTGTCAGAGAACTGAAAGTCCTGAAGATGTATATTTTGTATCATTTTGTTCCTCTTCACGCTCATGTTGTTGCAGAATTAGTATTTTGGATACCAAACGGGGAGTGAGGCTTAGAGAAAATTGAATAAAAGGCAAAAAAAAGAGAGATCTGTGAATTCAAGCCTTTTCTTCTCCTCTGGAACATTTAGATATTGAAGATCTCATCCTGAATCTAAAAACCTTTCAGAAAAAAAATCTCAACATATTCCTTTTTTCCTACGCCAAAAAGTTGATAGTCCACTGAGCAGTAAGGAGACAGTAACTTTCGTTCAAAGAAAAAAGACAGAAAAAAGACTTAAAGGAACCGGACCTAAACTGCTGCAGCCTGACACAGCACAGCTGTAATGAGTAATGTGTAATATTCGGTTACAGGTTGGGTTACACGTTATTGACTCTCCCCATCCAAGCTAAATGTCACGGTGGTGAATGCTGTAGATGCCACAAGATGTACCATGCTGACCTAGGACCACATTGGTAATTTTTTGTAATTGTAACCTTGTCATTTATGAATTGACATAAAAATATGACATTATGAATATTACTTTTATTCATAAGAGTGACACTGAACTACTTTAACTGCCATTGTGACACTCATTAGTGCCATATATCTTACAAAATGTCTGTTTTCTGCATGGACTCTAAGGGGTGTTATTAAATAACACTGACAACACCATTTCATCCTGTTTCTATTCTTCTTCACTTGCAGTGGCAGCCTGGCTTGTGTTAGATAGACTACACTTCTGGTTTTGCCTCATCTTCATGAAATGAAGTTTTCACTTTTTAAGTGAACTCCACAGGTTTGAGGCTCATGGTAGCTGTATAAGCCAGAAAATGTGGTGTTCTTATGGCATGCTGCAGGCTTTGTGCTAAGCTGACAACACAGGCTCCAGAGCTTGTCTGGGCCTGTCCTGATATTTGTTTTAGCTTGTTTAGCTGAAACAGCGATTGTCTAATAACCAGGTGGCTGGTTTCTCTACCTGGTGTCCTGGTTTCAGCTGTAACAGCTATTTTTGTTTCCTTCCTAGTAGCTGGTACAGTGCTGTGTTTTGGATTTAGTCTGAGAACAATGTTGATAACACACTGATGTTTTAGTTGTTGCTCAGTAATGATTACCTTCATCAAGGACTTTTCAGTCTCTCATGCTCTGCACAGGAAGCCAGGAGGGAGCAGAGACAGGACACCTGACCCAAACTAGCCAAAGAGGTGTACCATACCACAGTACGTCATGCCCAGTATATAAACTGGGGGCAGTTACCCGGAAGGGCAGAACGCAATTTGAGTCAGGCTGGGTGGTGAACAATTGTATTGTGCCTGACTTGTGGGTTTGATTTTTTTTCCTTTTCCCTTTTAGTTTTATATTCTCTCCCCTTGTTATTTCCATCATTATTATTAGTAGTAATAGTATACTGTCCTTTAGTTATTGGATTGTTCTTATGTCAACCCCTGGGTTTTACATTCTTTTGATTCTTCTTGCCATCCCACCTCTGGTGGGGGGAAATGGGGAGGGTGAGTGAACAACTGAGTGGTACTGAGTTGCCAGCTGGGTTTATACCATGACACCTGGCTTTATACAATCTTGTGTTGTGACATTTACTGTATTATTGTAGCTATTAGCTCTTGATAATGAGAAGCCATTCTGCATAGAATAAGCTACCCATGACCTAAAATAGAATCATAGGGCCATTTAGAAGCTTTGCTAACCTCACTAAGTTCCAATGAGGTCATTGAGTCCAACCATTAGTATAGAGGATGACATGTGTGGGATGATAGCAGAGGCCTGGAAAATACAAAGGATGTTAACTGAGGGCACCAAGTTAATAACAACTCACCAGTAGTCAATTACCAGTCAACAAACGAATGCAGCTTTGGGAGCTGGATGAAACTCACTCTATCAAATTCAAATATAATATGAACTTACAAATCAGAAAAAAAAAAAAAAAAGAAGAACCAAGTTAGCAGAAGTATAAAATGTGTGTTAGAGTGTATAAGATCAGATTAGGAAAACCACAAAAAATTACTCCAAAAAAGCACTATATCAAAGAGTAAGAAGCTGCCAAGATCTTCTCCTGGCCTCCTGGCAAGGGACTCAGGGTGATAATAACTGAGTGTAATGCCCTCCAGCCCAGCCCCAGACTGAAGCCATTGAGACCAGGACACAGAGGAGTAGTGGAAGGGTGAGCGTATCATCAGATGAGGTGAAGAAGTCTGTATATGCACATATCATTTTAAATGCAGTTTTAGCATCATTGTAACTACAGTTATGCTGTGATTAGACTTTTAAGACCTTACATTGGCAATAAATCCTTGACTATGTATTCAAGGTGTGTTTCTGTCATTAGAAAGATTGTAAGTGTAAGAAATGTGTGGGAATTCAAGCAGCCTATTGTAACTTGGATGCAATAAATTGGCAGCACTGGACTTTCTGAATTCAGAATTCAAAGCCACCTGCATCTGCTGTATAAGTTTAGACAAATCATTTCTGTCTTTCTGTGCCTCATTATTTTTCAACAGCAAAATAAGGGTAGAGAGACTGACCTCTGCTGACAGAAAGCACTGAAAAAGAACTAGGTAGTGTGGATCAGCCTTAAACTGGAATAAAACTCAGTGCTGAATTTCAGGACTTGTCTCCCTCTGGAATTTTTCAACTCCAAAAGTTCATAAGTTATCAGACAATACTTCCATAAGTGCTCAAGTTTTATTCTTGCTGTTGACTCCAATATGAAATCCAGCATACTTTTACTTCGGAAATTGCATATGTCTTAACTACAATCTGCTCCTATTAGGTGCAATATCTGAAGAGCAGCAGTCATTAACAGGTAAGTACAGATGTCATTAGACTTGCTGAGACACATTACTGGACTGTACTTCTTTGATTTTGCATGAAACATGACACACAGGTGGCAGGTACTTTGTCAATATGGCCGGCCTACTTTGACCAAGACTCTTAGATGGATAGAACCCCCAACAGAGATATAATGAGTAAAAAGCGTCATTAAAGCACAGGCTCAGATGTGTGCTTTTGACTCAGTGAATTTATCTAAGTTTCTACATACCGGATACATATCACTTCTGCTTTTTAAAAGTTAGAGTTCACTCTTCCTTTCAAAGGTTTTTGTTGAGACTTTTCCTTAAAGATACTCAAATTATCACTAAATTTTAAGAGCAGTGGTGGGAATACAATTAATGTTAAGTTGAATTTTACTCAATTTGTAGCACTGTGATAGAGCCAGGAACAATCTGTAAAAATTTTACATATATGTGTAAGAAATGTGACCTCCAACAGGGCAAAGAAAGATCTGTGTAGTTGCATGTAAAAGTGAAAAAAGTTGTCACGTTATTTACAGGCAGGGACTGCAAATAGGTAGCACATGCTCAGGAATAAACAGGAGGGATGACAAGCAAGACAAAACCAAGACAAGTAACATCAGAAGTAGAACTGACTCCTCCTTTTGGTAGGTGGCAAGTGATATAAAAATTTCAAACCTGAAGAGGAAAAATAGAGAAGAAGACAACCAATAATGCTGCTGTACCTCTAGTAAACTGTGTTCTAAAATATAAGAGCTACTTTTTGATGTGTAATTGTTTCTTATTATGTATAAAAAGACAGAAAAACTACTGCTGATAGTTCTTAAATCTCAGGAAATTATCACAGCTTTAAAAGTGCCTAAACACAGTACTGTCTTTCCACCCCCCACAAAATAAAACAAAGCAAACACCCCCACTTGATTTGCATGGAATAAAATCACAAGGAGTGTAGATAAGAGTTATTAAAATCAGAAAGCACTTACCTAGAAATTCTATTAAATAAAAATAAAAATTAACATGATATTATTTGGCACTGAAACATTCAGTTCCTGTCATCCTGTCCTCCATTAGACATGAACTGATATATACTGACATGCTTTGACAAATGATCATGCTTGAACAGTTATTAAGAAAACAATAATTTGATTTCTAAATCTGCCTTTAAACAAAAGCTTTTATGCATGCTGAAAACCTTCATTTAGAAATAAGGGTTGAAATAAATTCTCTAGTATAGTGCTAAACCTTGAAGGAGAATATAACTGTAATAATTTGGAAATACTTTTTCTTGTAAGATTATGTACAGTCTTCCACACTAATAGAAAGATATTGGAAAATTCAGGTACCTCTTGATCTTACACTATCAAGGGAGTAAAAGCATTTGATTTGACATGATTTTTTTCATCAATTACAGTAAATTCCCCTTTAATCTACACATGTACTTCTGTCTTCTGTAACAATTAAAACCAATTTCACCTACCCTGCTGAAGCACTCAACTTGAAATTATATTATCTAAATCTAGTCTTCAGGGTTTGAGCCATCCACATACCAAACATACTATAGAAATTTTCAGATCTGTTACACTGCAAGGAGCAACGGAAACAAATCTTTAAAATATCGCTCTAGAAAAAACTGCACGTAAACATTCCCAATTATTTGAGCACAGAGAGTCTGCAGTCATACCACACCTACCCAGAAGTGGTTTTGATCATGTTCTTCATCAGCATCGGTGGAGATTGCAAACTACAACTATGTCGTTCTCTAAAATGCATTTTCTTGCAAGAGGTAATCTTGCAAGATTATTTTAACTAATTTCGACTTGACCTACTGACAGACATAAGATAAATTGGAAATTTATTCCAGTGCAAATCCTTATGAGCAAGCTTCAGAAATGCCCAGAGAAACATTCAGTTTCCTCTTCATGAGTTTTGTTCTTCATTAAGAGCATGAGTTTCTTTTGTCAGAATGAAAGTGAAGAGAATGCCTGGAAAGATGGAATACAACTTGGCAGAAATTAAAGCTTCTCCAAGGGAATAAGTGATAGCTTCTGGATAACAGGTATAAAAACATTCTGTGACTATATATAGCCAATGCTGTAATTATATAAAATTTGCCTTGACGATAAATTCATCAATTGAATAAATTCGTCCACTTACTAAAAAAATATGGTTCAAGATCAGCTGGAGAGTTTTATGGAAGGAATGAAAGTGAACTGTGAAACTCAGAATGTAGCAGCACTAATGAGGAGGGATGCATCACAGGATTTTCTAAGCTCTGAAACTTGACTCTCAGTATACAGAGTTTATGTGAGGATCTATTAAGTGAAGTGTCAGTTAGAGATTCATGTTACTTGAGCCTTTTCCCCTAATTTCTATCTATACTAATGGGAAGTTTTGATACATTGATCGTTTCTAATTTCTCAATATAATGTTTGCTATGAAAATGTACAATTTTTAGTTACTATAAGTTTGGTATTTTTGAGACAGCTATACTTCATTTGTTGATGAAGAGCTTCTCATACTCATGTTATGGTAGTTAGCACACCATGCTGCATATAATTTCTAATGTTTGGGGACAATTTTTTAATTCTCCTAAAAACAAAGAGTGATTCAGAGAATAATGAAGAATTTCTGAAGGCACATATATGAACAGGTCATTATTAGTAGTCCATAAAATTGCACTGATTTTTCCTAAATAGTTGCACATATTTTGCATTAACCTCATGGACTCTTTCTTAACCACAACATACCATTACTTCCTAGTTTTACTATATATTCTTAAAACTGCTTCAATGTCTGCATTTAAATCAACATGAGCCTAACTGGCAAAACCAAAAAAAAAATTTTTCCCTCTACCCCCTTGAAATTCTCAAGATTTGCAATTAATTGAAGAGTGAAATGAAAATCTCATGCAAAGGAGAAAAAGTTAGTGCTATAGAAGCAAAACACCTATCCTTGTTAAAAGGAAACATTATTTTTCTTAGGAGGAATGGGGGCTGACTGGAGAAGGATTGAAATCCTAATGAAATATACAGTATTGTCTTCCCTGGAGGATGAATTTCCTAGGTGGGGAGATGTTTTTGAAAAGATTTGTTCCCTGAACAAATAAATTTATTGCTAAGAAGCACTTGGTTTATCTCCTTCAAGAATAGTCTGTCAAAACAATTTCTTGTACAGAACTGATGAGATTTATCTGCCATTTAAAGAAAGCAGTCAAAAGTAAGTAAATTGGTTAAAGTAAGAAGTAAGTGGTTAAAGTAAATATTATCAAAACAGTGTCTTCAATTTTTCACTTAATGGAAACATTTTTTTGTATTATATTACATCAAACCTTAAATGCAGCACAATACGTCTTTAGCAAGTAGACACCAGTGATAATATTAGAATTCTAACTAAAAATTAAAAAATAAAGGTTATTTCTGATCATTAGGAGATACTTCAGTTGCAAAAATGCAGGTTTTCTTAATTACTTTTCGTCTAGTGGAAGTTGTAGTGGAATGATCCTGAGCTGAATGAAATAAGAGTTTTCTCTCCCATTCCAAATAACAAACCATTGCTCATATCTTACAAGTCCTTCAGTTAATTATCTCAGAGAAAAACCTCAATTAAGTCTTCTATTTATTTTTCTTGGTACTTTGGCTTAGTCAAAGAAGTGTGTGTTAGCTAAATAATACATAAAAGAAACCTCCTTTATCAGGAGCTAAAACCCTCAGATGATATATCCACAATTCATTAAATTTTTTAGCCTTGCTTTCTTTTGGCTGAGAGATGCACAGTGTAACAAACTGCAGAAAAAAAAAAAAATAAAAATCCAACTTATCTTCACTAGCCAGTAATTATACACAGAAACCTTTCAACTGTAATGAAAAATGAGGTGAAGTGAGAAATATTTTGATCTGAATGGAGCTTAAATAAAAACAAAATAAAAAAAAAAAGATAAATGGTGTATTAAGAATCTTTCCTCACCTATCACATTCTAATGACAGCATTTAAATGACAGAACTAGGTAAAATCCACCGCTACAACAAATTTTAGAAGCTGGAACAGAGCTGAGATTGCAAGATTAGGTTATTTCTGAAGCACTGTCCTGACAAGCAAACATTTTGAACTCAATTTATTTTTCACCTAGGACAGACTTCTAAAACTATATTGATTTAATACGACTCTCTGATGTTGACAAGGCTCTGAGGCCTTATTCTCAGAGAAATCATAGCTGCCCACAAATTTTAAAAGGCTTGAAAATTTAAATTGCACAAAATAAAGGATCAAAAATATCCTGTTATAATTGTGTGGTAGGCCAAGAATATAGGCCACACTTTGCAGCAATTTATGTTGCAGCATTGTAACAGCCAGGTCACAAGGCTCAGTGGGAGTCCAAAAAGGGAAAGGCATTTTTATTTTGAAACATAACTGATTTCTCTTGTCACTCAGGCACTTACTCACCAAACAATCTCATGCTTACAAGACCCACAAACACCAAAAAGGTGTGGGGCTAAGTGATTTGTCTAGAGTTAATTCAGGTGCACAGATAGGTGATGCTGACTGTAGAGATCATCCAATCTCTTTACCTTGTCCTTGAACTGGTAACTATGCACAGGTTTTCTGATGTACCTCATAGTGACTGACCTGACTTTTTTTTAAAATCTGATGTTCTCACTTTAGGCTGTTCTTTCTGGTGCCTCCACACCCAGACTCTCCCATTCTTTCTTCATATGAACCTTAATGTCTGTTACAAATGCCTATGCAAGGGCAATTACACTGGTCATTTACATCAAAAAATAACAGGAAATATATTGTTTAATGGTGTTCAGCAGCAAATATGAAACTAGCCTTTGACAGCTTTTCATGCTAGCTACCATCTGTTTTGTTCCATGAGTCTACTGAGGTTCTTTAAACAAGGGAAGGAAAAAGATGCCTGCAGATATTAAATTACCTAATTCAGGATTTTATGCATTATGTATTTTCATTATACGTACATATATTCATAAATTCATACATATATCTACACAGACACTAAAAAACTATGTATACAATCAAGCTCTGATGCAGACTAAGAGAAAATCTACTTGACATATTCCATTAAAAACAAACTAATTCTACATGTGTCTGTGTATGTATATGCATATGTATATATGATAGTTAATTTGGACATAGCACAGATGTGACACTGCAACCAGTGGACATATACCCAGCAATAGCATCAGCAATTCTGTCAACAAATACATAGCCATTATTTTATAAGCTGTCTTATTGACTGTGAGATGCTATATAGTCAAGGGGCAAAAGCAATCTAAAATGAAATGCCAAAGCAGCATCTTCTTGGATAAAAAATGTCATGGAGGTGACCAAGCAGTAACAAAAGCAAAATAAATATCAGAAATTTTATTCAAGGGTGCTGATTCAAGAGAACTTTGTTATTCAGGTCACAGCTGTTAGAAGTCATTCAATTGCTCAGTGTAGATGTGTGAATTCAAAGGCAGTACCATACAGAGCAGATCAGCTCTCATAAGCTGTATGTCCGTGCTATGGTAGATTTGCCTGGTTTCATGCCTTTCTTAAGAGCTTTTTCATCATCTTCCCCTGATGTCCCTGAAGGGGCTGATCTTCAAGGGGGATGGCAGTTCCCAGCCTTAGAGCCTATACTGGTAGTCTTGAGTGCTAAGAGCCCTACCTCTGAGAAGACCAAACTACCTTAATTTGCTTTCACTCACCTTCCTTCAGCTATGGATAAACGTGCCTCAAATTTCTACCCTAAATTCCCCAGAGATCTCCAGCGCACTCTGAGACTGACAAACAGCCCCTGCAATACAGTAGGGTACTCAGGTGGAAAGAACAGACATACACAGACACATGTAAAAAGCACTCTGTAAGGCTCCATGGCACCTGGCCAGTGTGAAACTCTAGACTCCACAATCAGGCTTGGTTTTGTCATCCCTTAATTTCTGGCATGACCTTTGACAATAACTTTTTAAGAGAGATTTTTGTTTCTTTGGTTGTTCCTCTCTAGGTGTGTAGTTGAATTCAGAGCATGGTGCTGAAGTGACAATCCTCATTGAACTTGTCCCATTAGAAATTCTGAAGGTAATTCAGGTTCAGACCTGACACTGAGAAACATTTCTTTACAGAGAGGGTGGTCAAACACTGAAAAAGGCTTGAGTTGTGGTCACTGCCCCATGCCTGTCAGCATTTAAAAGGCATTTGGGACATGCCTTGGATAACATGCTTTAACTTTCAGTTAGCCCTGAAGAGGCCAGGCAGTTGGATTACATGGTTATTGTAGGTCCCTTCCAACTAAATTATTCTAGTCTAGTCTAGTCCATTCTATCTTCTGTACGTTGTGATAATGAAGTTGTCTGTACTGTAAATAGTCACAGACAGTCCTGAATTTCTGGAGACTTTGACTTAGCTAGTTTGTGAAATAACAGAATACAAACACTATGAGTTTCAATGTAAATGATTCCCTATGTACGCATAATATTAAGAGCCTGAGAAGAGACATAATTTTGTATGAAGACTGAGACTGCCAGGAAAACCTGCAATCAACATTTATATTTGCTTTCATTTTAAACTCAAGATGCTGCAACTGAGCTTATTTTGATTTATGATTTTTTGAAACATAACAGTATAACAGAGTTTATAGTTAGAGCCTACTGAAAGTATATCAGACTATAAGTTTTGTTACTTCTAGGCATGCTAAGGCACATGAAAAACAACAAGGTTTTGGTGACAGCCAGCATGGCTTCACTAAAGGGAAATCCTGTCTGATCAGTCTGGTGGCCTTCTGTGGTGGGGCTACACAACTGCTGGATTGGAACAAAGCAGTTGATGTCATCTACCTGGACTTGTGCAAAGCGTTCAACACTGTCCCACATGACATCCTTGTCTCTAAATTGGAGAGACATCAATTTGATAGGTGGACCACTCAGTGGATAAAGAACTGGCTGGATGGCCACACACAAAGAGTTGTAGTCAATGGCTCAATGTCCAGCTGGAGATCAGTAAGGAGTGGAGTCCCTCAGGGATCGGTGTTGGGACCGGTCTTGTTTAACATGTTTGTCGCTGACATGGACAGTGGGATTGAGTGCGCCCTCAGCAAGTTTTCCAATGACACCAAGCTCTGTGGTTCAGTTGATACGCTGGAGGGAAGGAATTTACAATATGTATTATATGAACAGATCTTGGTCATCTTTCTTTGAAGGTAGCTGTCCAGAATGTTAGGGAATAACTCAAATGTTTCCACTGTGAAGTATTTTTTTTAAGGTACTTCAGTTTCTTTGGTGGCATCGTTTTCTCTTCATAAGCCAGATAGCAGAAGAGCATCAATTAGCAGTCAGGAAAAAAAGCCAGGCCATGGAGCTCTGAGGTCTAATTTAAACTACAGATTGGTGAAAAACACTGGAGCTATAAATATTTCTTTCCTGTCAGAGGTTTTTAGATGTATAATAATAATTATCAATACCACCTCATCCTTAAAGAACTTGATGTATTTCACTTGAATACATCAAAGCTCTTTATAAAACATGAAGTAATTATACACTAGATGTCAATAATAGGAGTTAGGCAGGGTCAGCAGAGAGGTTAAGCAGCTTCCCTGAGGTCTGTTTTCTTCTTCAACACTGCTGTAGAAGATGCCACGCCTAGGTTCAACAACACATCCAGATTTGGAAAAAAACAAAACAAAAGAAACCACCTAAAAACAAATCCCAGAACACTGAAGGCAATACTTGAAAATATTCTTGATTCAGTTTTCTGTCTTCAGCAACAGTAAAAAATTTGTTCATAACTTTCAGATCTAAATCAATAGAAATAACAACAAGAACCCTCAAAATTTTAAGGTATTTCATGATGCCCAGTATTTTTTTGTGAACTCTGGTGTGGAAAAAGGAAAATTCTTTATCATAATTGCAGCTAATTTTGATGTGAAAAATAAGAAAAAGCCTCACTCGTATCTTCTCTTCTATTTTTTAAGCTGACTATATAATTTACATTTTAAGTGCTCATTAAGGTGAAAAATGTCAGTACTGTAGAAAGAGCAAATAAATTACCTTCATGTGTTTTTAACTCCTTTCTCATTACTAATCTGAAACTGCCAAAAAAAAAAAAGAGTATTCTCAATAAATACCAGAATGAATTTATAGTATGTCAAATCACACGCTGGTCGAACACCATTACAGTTCATTTTAATTAGTCCTTTTTCACTGCCTGCAGACAAAAGTATCTGTAGTAGACTTTAAAATACAATCACTGCAATAGTCACTGGTGTTTAAAATCAATTCTATTTTATGGAATGTTATTGCTCACAGTTTTATTGCTTATACTGGAAAAACGTAAGATTCACTGTCATCCCAATGCTTTGCAGAAGTACATTCAGATATGGAGACTTCCAACTTCAGCCTTCACAGTGAACATTCACAGTTCCCAAAAGCCTTCTTAGAGTGCTTAGAGGAGTGTCCACTACAAATTTCTATGCTCTTACTTTCAAAACCTTGTGTCATGAATTGAGAGATGAAAGTAAAACTATTTTATTTAGCTTGATGTTCCAAAACCTTATGATGGCTTGCTTCAGTATCACACATCTTTTTGCCATTAAAAAAAACCTCCAAAAAGCCCCTGAAATAAAAAAAAAAAAAAAAACAAAAATGAAACAGCAACAACAACACCCACCCCCCCAAAAAAAAAAAAACAAAAAAACCACCCAATCAAAACAAAAACCCAAATCCCCAAATCCTCCAAAATACCACTTTCAGAAGTAGGCAGTGAGTAACCCAACAAAAAGAATTCAATTTTGTCAGCAATATCAAGGACTCCCAACAGGCAGAGTTCCTGAGCTTTTGTTTAAGTTCTCAATTCTGAGGTATTCCTGCATATCAATTCTTACCTCCTGTCCACGATTCAAGATTCAGGCTGAAATCTTACTAATCAGAACATCTGAACCATGAAGTCTCTTCACACCTCATAAACACAATAATTAAATTAATTGCTTTAAGAAACAGATGTTGTTTTATAATTAATTAGATATCAATATCACTCTCACAAAAAGAGCTTCCTGCTCAATAAAACTTGTCATGAAGCCTATATTTGGAAAGATAGTTTGTGTCAAAGAAGAAACACACGTAAAATGACAAATGCTATACTTTTAAGTTGTCATTTTCTGCTCAGAGACCCAAAGCATTATCCTGTGTATAACTTAGCAAATCTATTTTCTGCTGTTCTAGACCTTTATGTGTAAGATTCTTATGGAATTTCGTACAACTCCAAAAAATTTGTTCTGTGATATTTCAAGGAAAGAAAGCAGGCTTAATTCAACTATTTTCCCTCCTATTTATTCTCACAGGGCCCCAGATATATGTACCTTTAGATAACTCCATTTATAAATGTCATGTCTGAATATAATATTATAAATTTACCCAGTAAATTCATATCTGACTTAACCTGCTTTTACCTTTTTCCTGTACTCTGAATCTATGGAGTTCAGTTTTTCAGGATGAATGTAGATTCTTATTCAGCTGACTGTATTTTCTATAATTTTTTTTTTTTTAATAAAATGAAGTTTTATAGGAACATGTGGATAACCATTTTAGAGAGCAACTGGTCAAAAAATAATTTCAATGAACCTTAACACATTTAAATTTTTTTCTTCATTTTCACAACGTCTCTTTTAAAATTTCTAATGGTTAAAACAAAAACCCTATTGCATGTTAGAATAGGACAGATCTGTCATTAATAAGTATTTTATGGCTAATATAATGTGCAAGAAAGAAATAGCCAGTAATTACAGCTTTGGACTCGGAAGCATGGCAATTGGTTTAGGTTCTTTTCCTCACTGGAGCAGTATTTCCTAGTGACCCTGATTAGGTTGCTTTTATAACATATAAATGTTTGATGACGTAGCAATGAAAAATTCTCAGTGTGAAAACAAAGCAATGCATAAACATATGACACAAAGATAATAAATTTCTTCCTCTCTCTTCACATCATAAAAAGTGATAAGGTGCTATTCATCAGGCATGGAAAAAAATATTCTGAATGAAACACCCATTTATTGGTATTTCCTCCTGGAAGCATTCTCTAAAATACTCTAAAAGGATATTTACACAGGAAATAAATATTTTTCTCAAACACATCTGTTAACCACTTTTTATTAAAATTAAAGAATTAAAAAAAATTGCTTCATTTAAATGACAAAAGTGGATAGAGTAAACAGATATTAACAAACCATTGTGAAGATTCTGACTGAATAATGTGATACAGCAAAAGCTAAGGATTATCATGTTTGTTTTTATCTTTTTCAGCAGTGATGAGATCTCAAGCCAATTTCAGCTGTGCATGTGTGAAGTTAACAGTGATAATAATTGTTCACGTCACATTGTTTGGTATGGGATTCTGTTTTAATCTATCTAAAGAATATAGCAGAGCCTGACTTCAGAGTGAAATGCTGTTGGGAGGAGGGAAAATGTGATCGTTTATCTACCAGCATTTGCACCATCATTACATGAAATTTTTGGCTGAATAGAGCAAGAGAGCGATTATCATTCATATCAGTTGTAAGACAAGCTGCATTTATGTGTTATCTAAGCTTTAAAGCATCTCAGGAGGCAGCGATAAAGCCTAGTATTGTAATTTTCATCATAACTGAAGGTAGTCAGCTGTTGTTTTCTACTTTTTATTGCAACTGACTTATAAGCATTGATAGATCTGGTAGGTGTAAGAATACCAAATTTTGCAATGCACTACCGTCTTTACAATAAAGCTATATGAAGAACTGTGGGGCTCTGCTCAATCAAATAATGCAAAGCCTTCAAGATGACTCCTGGATGTGGTGCAGTCAGATAAGGCCACATAGGATGAAAAATGGCCAGAGGAAGAAGGATGAAGTACATTGAGCATCATCAGTCTTTAGACATTAGGGCTATGTTTAGACATTAGGGCTGCAGATATGGTTAAATCCTGGTGAGAACCACAAATTCAAATCATCAATTAGAGGTATCAATCATGCAATGCTGCCAAAAGGCTAACTTGGAGTTGTGGTGACAGCTCATCCATACTACAAAAAAATGTGTGTGGGTCCACTTCTACAGGGACTCAGATTTCTTTCCCTTTGGACAATGTCAATGCTCATCAGAAGCCTCCACCTCAACTGCAGTTCCACGGCATTTGGAAAGTCTGGAGTCACAGACACTTGTGTGATCTCAGTATCTACTTAGATGCACTCCATGGTTCCCAGAGTATATCCATTAACTTGAACAAGAAGGACAAGCAGAGAGATAAACTAATGAATTTATAACATATAAAACATGATGAATAATCTGTAGAATGGGAGGAGCTGTCCTTTCTATGCTTGACCAGTTTGAAAGGGAAAGTCAAACTAACAGCAAAGCAAAAGAACTGCTTGTATTTCTGAAAATACAGGAGTGCTCCAGTTTCAAATTCCAGTGGCTATACTAAGCATTTTGCCCATTAGTTCTCTGTCTCATAGATGTATATTCTTAAGTGCGAGACTAAATGCCTTGAATTCTGGATCAAGCTTTCTTATGAATTTTCACTTTCAATGACAATTAGGGTTTTACATATGCATATGTGTCAACATCTCATAGGCAATACTCTAGGTCCCTCATGATGCAGAAGAAAATATTGACTTTTTCTTTCTAGGGGCAATAAAATGAGACATAATCAGGCCCCAGGTACATCCCCTAGATGAACAGATGTCTTAAAATCAGCACATAACAAAGAAATTATAAATACTTAATTGCCATTTATATAAGGTTATTCTGCAAAATAATTTGGGGGGGGGGTCCCCCTTCTTTTTCTTATTTGGTGCACAAGCAGTATCTTCCACCAGAATCATACTGAGCCTGGAAAAAATATATTTCACTTCATTTTGCTTTTTGGCAGACAAATGTTTTTCACATGCAGTGGGTCAAATATACTAAAAAGCAGTTTTCCAGTAATAAAGGTAAATGCAATAGCAAGAAATTTCCTGCTGTGAAAAGTACATTAGTAAAAGTATTAGCTCTGGTCCTTTTTGTTTTTACTGATATGTGGCAGATAACCATATCTAATAACATGCTTGATGTTGTAAAGCATATTTAAAAGTGTCGTAATCTTTGCATAGAAAATACCAAAATATAGTGTCTCCATAACAGAGAAAATACCAAAAATAGTCTAAAAAGAACAACTTTTCAAGTGTCATAGGACACATGCATCCTGTGTTTCTTTACACATGGGTCTTCATGCAATTATTCTCACCTTTAACTGATAAAACAGTCTTCAAAATGGCTAACTTCTCAAAAAAAGTTAACTTAAAAGCACTAAAAATTGTATCAGAGACATGTTTTCACAGGTTTAAGCTAAGCAAGGATAATGGAAATCTCTCACAATCACCTATTTCCCTGAAATACCTTTAAAATACTGCCTAAATTGAAATACAGGAAATTGACAAGAAATGTAGGAAGGACTTAATGCAATCCTCATCTTTCTATGTCTTGTAAACTTTCAAAGTATGAAAACGGCTTGCTAAAGAAGTCATTATAGTGGGTCAAAATAGGGATGGATGACTGATTTCTACTTTTTTCACCTTTTTTTTTTTTTTTTTTTTTCAGTGACTGCTGATTTATCATAAGTGGAGTTTGCATCAGCTATTCCAACATTTGCCAACACAGGTAAAACCTCTGGCCTGAGAAAGGACAGAAACAGGACCTCTGAGAAGTATTAATAACCGATTACTAAGGAGGTTCAACCACACCCCTGGGGTGCACAATACATATTTCAGGTGCTTGGGTTTTCCACCTGTTTAAAAAAATATCTTTAGAGAAACCCAAACAAAACAAAATATGAAGTTGCTTTCAGAGCTTATCATACTTGCACAGTTACTCAGCAATTAAGACTTTACTGAGTTTTTTCCTCTTCTGTTAGGTCTCTTGTTCTTTTTCCTGTACTACACTACGTGAATAGGCTATCTTTAATCCAAATAAATAATTTTTATCCATGGACTAACTCCTGTTATCTTCAGTCTGAGTATTTCAGGGGCTATTCAACATATCATGCATATTATGTCTTAAAGCTACGATCATTGGGATAGACAAAGAACTGTACATGCATTAATCCAGCTTTCAGACAGTGGACCCTTACAAAATAGAGAGGAATAAAACCCAAGAAAACAAGTGATGCACAGTACAGTTGTTCACCACCTGCTAATCAATACCCAGCCCATCCCTGAGCAGCTGCCCCCAGTTTCTATACTGATCATGACATGCTATGGTATGGAATATCCCTCTGGCTAGTTTGCATCAGGTGTCCTGTCTCTGCTCCCTGCCGGCTAAATGTGCCCCTCCTCACTGGAAGAGCATGAGAGTAAAAACTCCTTGATGAAAGTAAGCACTACTGAGCAACAACTAAAACATGGGTGTGTTATCAGCATTATTCTCAGACTAAAGCCAGAGCACAGCATTGCACCAGCTACTAGGAAGAAAATTAACTCTGTCCCAGGCAAAACCAGGACACAGACAGACCTTCTTAGAAAAAGAATATAGTTCTGCAGGTTAACTGAATTCCCAGTAGCACTTGAGACATATCTACACAACATGCCATAATTTGAAACCCACTATTTAGCCATATTTTAGAGAAATTGCCAAAAATATGATTAATATCCAAACCAGTTTATGCCCAGAAGCAGCAGATTTTATCTTTTGCAAAGCCTCTGTTTTTCTCAAAAAAAGGTTTATAAAGGTTTGTTTTGTGAAATTCCTAAGAAATAGGTATCTGCTACTCACTTAGCTATTGAAAGAAACTGATTTGTGTTTATGGATCTTCCATCTTGAAGACAGAACTCTTTCTGTAAGCAAAAATCTTTAATTTAGCTATGTAAGACTGAATTCAGATACATATAAACACAGAAAAGCCCTCAACCTATAAACAAACCAATAAAACAGATTGTAGCTGATGCAGCCACTGGCAAACACAGCTAGAGTTTATTTGTGCATTCATAAAGCAAACTTGCCCTCAAATCTTCCTATTTTGACGTAGTGCTTTGTGTTTCATAGTGTCAGAATTGATTGAAGCTGATTGACTTCATTCCTGCTGTAGGATACAAAAATATATTAAAAAAAAAAGAAAAGGAAAATATGCTTCTGAAGAGATCTGGCTGTAACTGAGAATAGATGTCAGGAACAGCACCAGGCACAGTGATTAATAAATGATGGATTCTGGAGCAGACCAATATATTTCTGAAATCCTCCCATACTGCAGGGTGCCTGTGTAAAACACCATTCTCAGATCTGATAAGAAGCAAAGAAAAAAACAGCAAACAAACTTTAAGATATCTATACAAAGTGGCTTTAAGATTTCCAAAAAGTGTCTATGTTTGAGTTGATACTTTAATAAGAGATTTCTGGGACAATGAAAGGCTTCTTAAGGTGTGGAGCTTGTAAATATGCTTCTTTTCATATACAGGCAAGGCAGATGACAGGCCAGCTTTAAAAAGTCTATTAAATCATATCTGATATAAAGCAGACATACAGTCTAGAAGGAATTATAAAAAATGTGCCCTGCCTTTTAAGACACTGAGATTCAGATTGATACCTCTACCTAATATCTTGTCATGAGAAAGCACAGCCATTAGATTAGAACACAGAAGCTGAAAACCCTCAAATAAAGTGATGCTTATTTGAAAATACAATGTGAAGGGAGTACGGGGGAAAAAACCCAGATCTTCGGCTGTTTACATAAGTAATTACAATCTTGAAAAGAATTGAAAAACCTGAAACAACTGTTTCTTGAAAGAATTCATATCCTCAATGAGTGCAGCTCTGGTTTTTCCCCTACAGGAGAAGAGTGAAGAGAAAGAGATTACAGGAAACCTGAATTGAAAGTCAGGGGCTGAAGGCAGACAAAGGAGGGGAATAACACCTACCCTGCGAGCTGAGGCTGAGGTTTTGATGTGTGGACCTGCCAGAGACTGTACAGAATAATCTCCAAAAAAGGAACAAATGTTTTCTAAACATGGGTTTAATTCTGCTTTAGCTGTACCGCATACCACACGGTTTGCTTCAATGTGGTTTCCTTTTTTTTTCTTGGTACTGCAGCACTTGTTGTTTGAATGTCACAAATTTTCTGTACATAATCTTAGGAGGAAAACTATTTTTGTTGTATAAAATGTGGCTACGAAAGAAGGAAAGTTATCTGCTAGGGAATTCGAAGGGGAAAAGTTGTGGAAAAAAATAAAAGGAAAGAAATACAGTTGCCTTGGAAAATACAGGGGTGATTATATGAGCTGCTTTTTCAGCAATCCTGGGATTTTACTCTAAACTAAAAAAAAAAAAAAAAAAAAAAAAAAAAAAAAAAAATCCCAATCAAGAAAACAGAAAACAACAAACCCCCACCAAAACACACACAAACCTCCCAAACAAACAAACAACAAAACCAAAATGCACACACAGAAAAACTTGCCAACCCCCCCACCCACACCAGTTTTAGCAATATATTTACCAAGGATTCAGGTCCAGCTCTGAGCTGGCACAACTGTATAACTTTGGATCATACTGCTGTGAAAAAGTCTGTAAAAAAGTGAGAAAGGTGAAATTGCAGAGAGAGGCTGAACTCTTAAGTTGGGGCATAGAAGCAGCACAAGGTGTCAAGAGGAAAATCACTCACATAGACAGGTATAAAATGCTGGTGAGAAAAACCACGGGGGCTAGTTGGAAGCTATGAAGTTGTACATAGACAACTTGCACAGCTTCTGTGTAGCTGGCTAATGATGCCTGAACAAACTGATGCTAAAAAATAGACAATTTGCAGAACTTATTCGAAAGGATTCTTTTATATCCAGTTGCTATACAACTTGATACAGACAGAAGATTTACATTTGTTTTCACTCTTGGGTCCCCACATCCCCACTAAAAGTTATTTTTAATGATACTGAGCTTCTGAGATTCATCTAGGCATAGCATTGTTATTTTTCTGCTTTGCATAATGAATAGTGGCTTTGCATTAAAAAGAAAGCCCAATGAAAATCAAAAATTGTTGTATTTGATTGTGTGAAATATAAAACCAGTCTGACCTTGATTTGAAACAGTTTGTCACTAACTGCATCTCTGACTTTCCTGGGTTTCTTTGCTTTGTTTGTTTTGGTATTTAATTCTTCCCTTCTCTCTAATTAGGCACAATCTGATTAGACAAAATATTTCCATTCATTTGTTTAGCAACTAGTCATCTGAACATGAAAAAAAATATGGTTAGCAGACAGGAGAGTTTTTTAAGATGTAAAACTACCCAAGTTAGTCCCCTGGAGAGTAGCAAGAAACCTCTCCTCGGCTACAGCGAGTAAACAACTCCCTGACTTCATCAGCTGTTGCTTGTGGCTACCTTGCATCTCTGCCTAGAAATAGAAAACAAACCACAAGTGTTTATCCTGCAATGTTTGCATTTGAGAATCAGATCAAACCAGCAACAGAACGTGTTTAGTTGGATTTAGAGACATCCAGTAGACAAAAAAAGTTGTAATACCTAAACCAGAGATATTTTACCCTGAGTAAATCAACTAAAAGGTTGGCTTATACCTTTGTATAAATAAATCATAGAAACCTGCTTCTTCACAATTTCCTTAATTATCTGACCTCTTAGGATATGGAAATAGTGGATCAGGGTGATAAAATACCACAGTAGTCTTGTAGCTTGGGCTGAATTATTGTAGGGTGTGCTTCCTCAATAGGGTAAGAGATTTGGGATCATGTGCAGGACGGTTATCTGTCTCTTTTGGGATAATGATCACTGCGGGGCCAGCTTGCAGTAGGCTCTCAAAGTCAATTCCACCATACTGTTTCTTGATAATTATTTATCACAGTCTGAAAGTAGAATGAAGTCCTTTGTTTCTACAAGACAGAGAGATGAATCTCTCTATCACTCCTAAAATGTAACCGCATCCTTATTAATGTTTCAGTGCTCATGTACTTTGGCTAAATGGAACTAGGATTTAATAATAAATAAAAAATTAAATACTTCCAAAGAAAAACTTCTGACATCAGATCTATATGCAGAATGAATTCAGGAATGTAAACCAAAGTGAACAAGACCCTTAAGAGGGACAATACTGTCTGAATAAGCAGAAGTGTTTCTACTTGGCATTTTTTCTTTAGTATGTTACAGAGATGTTATGTACTACTCAGTATCTCTTTAGCAAGTGTACAAGATGGACAACAATTTTTGGTTATAAATATTGGTAGTATGAGGTAAGTAAGCATGGGTATATGTCAATGAGCAAAACTACAAGTGGGTTACTCTGTCATATCACTACACTCTGCTTGATGTCACATGCAGGAAAAATAATATGTGAAGGGCCTCTAAGAGTTAACAAAAGCACGTGAGTGAAATTTCATTTATACTGTGAGTAGCTTTATGCAAAATTCAAACAATGCCACATCATTGTGATGGACAACAAAAGGCCTTTCCACAGAAGACAGGAATTTATTTTCTTTTTAAACACTGGCTTACACTGTTCTGTCAACACAAACACTATTTTTCAGTATTTTTGTACTGTAACTCTGCTGGGGTAAGTGAAGGTAGGTCAAGGAAACACCAGCAGCTGTGTTCTAAGAAACAAGAGCTGGTGCTTAAAATTTCTGAATAAACAGTAGTGTTCCTAGGACATATTTCATCTTCTTTGGAGCCTGCTCCAAGCCGATATCCGAACATGGCATTAAAGAGGCTTGACTTTCTTCCTATGAAGCATTATACCAAGCCATGTTTTTCTATGAACAATTTATTGTGTTGTTTTATTTCTGTATTATTGCCAGTTTCTCTACCAGCAAATTATATTCTCTCAACTTGAATTTTGGGTTAGAATCACACAATAGAACTCTAAATGTCTTTTTTTTTTCATCCAGAAGAGATGAAAAAGTACAGTAAAAGTGTCAATACACTTCTCTGCTGAATTCAGGAACTGCTTACAATCTAATTTGAGATGAATGTGACATTTCATAGAAAACTGGTAGAATAACCATCAGTGGGTAACTGAGAGTTGTGGTCAATGGCTCAATGTCCGGCTGGAGACCAGTAACGAGTGGTGTCCCTCAGGGATCGGTGTTGGGACCGGTCTTGTTCAACATCTTTGTCGCTGACATGGACAGTGGGATTAAGTGCGCCCTCAGCAAGTTTGCCGATGACACCAAGTTGTGTGGTCCGGTTGATACGCTGGAGGGAAGGAATGCCATCCAGAGGGACCTCGACACGCTTGTGAGGTGGGCTGATGCCAACCTCATGAAGTTTAACCATGACAAGTGCAAGGTCCTACACCTAGGTGGGAGCCATTCCAGGCACAGCTACAGGTTGGGCAGAGAAGAGATTCAGAGCAGCCCTGCAGAGAAGGACTTGGGGGTGTTGGTCGATGAGAAAATGAACGTGAGCTGGCTGCAGTGTGTGCTCGCAGCCCAGAAAGCCAACCATATCCTTGGCTGCATCAAAAGAAGAGTGGCCAGCAAGTCGAATGAGATGATCCTCCCCTTCTACTCTGCTCTCATGAGACCTCACCTGGAGTATTGTGTGCAGTTCTGGTGTCCTCAACATAAAAAGGTCATGGACCTGTTGGAACAAGTCCAGAGGAGGGCCACGAGGTTGATCAGGGGATTGGAGCACCTCCTGTATGAAGACAGGCTGAGAAAGCTGGGGCTGTTCAGCTTGGAGAAGAGAAGGCAGCGTGGAGACCTCATAGCAGCCTTCCAGTATCTGAAGAGGGCCTATAAATGTGCTGGGGAGGGACTCTTCATTAGGGACCATAGTGACAGGACAAGGGGCAATTGTATTCACTGAACAGGGAAAGTTCAGGTTAGATATAAGGAAGAAGATCTTTACTGTGAGGCTGGTGAGGCACTGGAACAGCGAAGTGGTAAATGCTCCATCCCTGGTGGTGCTCAAGGCCAGGTTGGATGGAGTCTTGGGTGACATGATTCAGTGTGTGGTGTTCCTTGCCAGTGGAAGGGGGGTTGGAAGTTGACGATCTTAAGGTCCTTTCCAGCCCTATTCTATGATTCTATGTTGATTCAGAAAGGAAAGACAGACAAACACACAGAAGACACGAGTTAAGACGGGAATTTTAATGGGGATTGAGCACAGCAGAACTCTGAGCAGGAACCAGGAAAGTCATTCTGAGATGGCAGAAAAGAACACAGCTCTGTGAAAAGGCAAGTACCTTAGGCTAGTGGAAACTTTAATCACTGTCACAAAATTCTTTGCCTTTTGTTTCATAAGCTCTATAAACAGACTCTCTAATTAATACGTCACAACTCTGTTGTCCTAACTGAATGCTCTTGCAGGGATAAACATTACCCCATGTCTATCAGAAGACAAAGTCTTGAGTATTTCCCCCTCAGTTGGTGGATTATAATAGTGGAATTAATAGAAAATCTTTGCAAGACTACTGGACTTACATTCAATTAATAATCCCATGAACCAAAGCAGAGTATCAGGACAGTGCACAGTGTGAAATATAATTGTTAAGGTAAAGGTTAATGAGTTAATTAGCTACATTTAAATGTTTAATTTAAATAAATGTTCATCCATTGTCTATAATGGGAGCCATTTTGCTTCCTCTATTTACAAAGTGTAGGGGGTTTTATCCATCATATTCTCTATAGGTATGAAATTCAACACATGCAAGCTGGCTTATTTAAAAACTGGGGGGGGGGGGGGGGGGGGGTGAAGAGAGGAAGAAATTGTGGCCTTGATTCTAAATCTAACTTTTTATTTCCAACTATAACATAATGAACTTGAGTGAGATTTAAGACATATCCCAGAGCAAGCCATAATAATTAATCTGCATGACAGGATTTAGCACTAATCTGACACACCTTGCAACTGTAGTTCTCCTTGCTTCTAGGCAGCAGTAAATCTACAACAACACAGACAACACAACTACTACTGATTATACACTGGCTTGGTTAGCCTGGACAGAGAGTAAATATGTTAGTTTTGGCCAGCAAGAAACTTCTGGCAAGTAATAAGAACATAAAATAAAGATCTTCATATTTCTTGAATGAGAACTGTCCTGGTTTTGCCTGGAACAGAGTTAATTTTCTTCCTAGTAGCTGGTGCAGTGCTGTGTTTCAGCTTTAGTCTGAGAATAATGTGGATAACACACCCATGTTTTAGCTGTTGCTCAGCAGTGCTTACCTTTGTCAAGGAGTTTTCACTCTCATGTTCTTCCAGTGAGGAGGGGCACAGGAAGCCAGCAGGGAGCAGAGACAGGACACCTGATGCAAACTAGCCAAAGGGGTATTCCATACCACAGCATGTCATGCTTGGCATAGAAACTAGCCTGGAGGGGCTGGTCACTAATCAGGCAGGGATGGGCTAGGTGTTGGTCAGTGGGTGGTGAGCAACTGTGCTGTGCATCACTTGGGTTGTTTGTTTCCTCTGGTGTTGTTATTCTCATTGCTATTATTATTATTACAATATTTAACTTTATTTTAATTATTAAACTGTTCTTATCTCAACCCATGGCTTCTACCTTTTTTCCAGTTCTCCTCCCCATCTCACCGGTGAGTGAAAGAATGAGTGAGTGGCTGCCTGGTGTAATTTGTTGCCAGCTGTGTTTAAATCATTACAGAACCCAAATGTATCGGTGCAATCTCTGAATTTGCAAAAACATTCAGAATTTTTTTTTTTATTATTATTATTTATACCCAGTATGTAACTGGGGGGCAGAGAGAGAGGAGTAAGGTAAATCTTAACCTTTTACATAGAAGATCTATGATCTGTGATCTATGTGATCTATTGCTTCCTTTGTGGAAAGTGGCAGTTTAAGTTCCAGACAAGGCCTAAAATGTGAATACATTGCTTTAGCTGATGACCATATTGATTACATTATTGTTACTAACTTGCTAATTACAAAGAACAGATAGATCTGACTAAATTGTTTTGATTTCCTCACAACAAAATAGGAGATATTACAGGGGCTCTAATACAAAGTTGTTATGCTTTGTTCAGCTTGTTTTGTCATTTTTGTTTCTCAATTAAAAATCAAAATTTTGATTTTATTTAAATTCACTTATTTACAGTAAAAGTTGAATATTTTGTCATACTGTGTAGATTAAAATATATTTCTGTGCATATAACTTACCCGGTAATGTAATATAATTTGCCATTATTAAGATTTCTACTACAAAGTTTTATGTTGATAATGGTTTTAGTTATTGTTTTAATTCAATATTTCAAACACAATTTTTTAGAGTAAAATAGCTACAATTTCATTGCTAATTTACATTTCCATACACTTTTGGGGGTATTCTATATAGTTCCTAAAGATAGTAAATCCAGTTTCTCGGTGCCTGCTGCTGAATTAAAACCACAGCAATGGAAGAGCACAAAGCAATATTCCACTCTGAAAATGTCCTACTGGATCAAACATTTATAAACAACACTAGAAAAACATATCCTGATACGGATTTGAAGTTGTGGAGTTCTGGCAGAATCTGTGTCAGACTGCATGCCTATTTTCCCCACTTCATTTGTCCTTTAACAAGTCCATGAGTTTGAGTTCTTCTGCTCTCACTGGATTCATTCTTACCCTCTCTGTGTGCAGATCTCAGTTGTTTTGCAGCCTTATTTTTTTCCTTCTGTGTAGTCAACACCTAAGGCGGTGGAGGAACACTGGAACACTAACACATCCCTAACAACAAGAGCCACAAACATATGCAGGATTTAGTGGGGACAGAATCCTACCAGGCACCAGACACATAAACAGTGCATGGCCCCAGTGCAATCACCTGGTGCAAAGCTCCAGCGAGCAAAATTATTAACTCACATGTGGGTGGTACTAATTCTTGCACAACCATGGAATAACTAACCAGCACTGAAAAATGAAAGACTGGCACCCAATGCCAAAACATAATCACTCCCTGCTTTCTTCTCTACAACATGTTACCATGTAGATAAGACTTGCTGTAAATCACTGGGCGCTTTAATTCTGTTTTGCTATCATCATTTGCAGATCTCGTTCTACCCTTTTATCACCACCGGTACCCATGCAATACTATCTTTGATGTATGTTCTTCTCTATGAACACATTCCACCATCTTTCAATTACAGAACACCACTTTTCACCTCATTCAAATACTGTGATTCAGGTTACTCTCTGATCATCAAAAATATCATGCTGTTCAGGTGAAACAAGCACTTGATATCTTTTCAAAACTGTACTCCTGCTTTTCTTGGTTCAAAGGGGGAATCAAGCCATGCATCCCTTAGTGCTGCTTCAGCTTGAAAACAGGTCTTCACACAGACAGCAGGCCTTTGAGTTCCCATCTGTTGCTTTTTATTTTATTCTAAAGCAAGCCGCCATCCAAGACACTGTGAAATAGTGACAGCCAACGTAACTTGAATCTTTCATAACTCTGATGCATAGAAGTGTCATGACACTGCCAAGGGTCAGCCTGCTATTCAATCTTTTGGACAATAAATGTGTAAATTTTGGAAGGATGTTTTCCAAGATGAAAAGTCTCTTTCTCTTTCATGCTTTCCTCTCCCCAGCTGTCCTACCAGCAACCCAAGTACCCAGTGATTTACTCTTGCTAGAGAGCCAGGGGGAAATATCCCACTATTTGCCAGTTTTTCAGCAATAAGCCTCTTGATCAATGTCGTGGTTTAAGCAAACCTTGGATCTGGTGAACCAGATTGCTTCTCAAGTTTTAGTAGAGTGAATCCAGAGCTCTGGTAGACCTTTTTCTTCTGAAATTTTGGTAAAATTCAGTTAAGCCTAAATTAGATTAAAAATCATTAGAGGAGTCAGACATACTATCATATAATTTTAATTTCCTTAGTAAGTTTCTACCCATTAATAGATGATATCAGATATCTGACATGAATTGGGAATGATATACTTTGATGAATAATGTTCATGCAAAGACTGTTTAATCTAAACAGGACTGCTAATGTGCCATTCCAAAAGGATTAACACACTAGTACTGAATTAAGCATATATTACTCAATGTATTATTTTCGGAGCACTATATTAACTGAAAGTTCCAGCTGGAGACCAGTAAGGAGTGGTGTCCCTCAGGGATCGGTGTTGGGACCGGTCTGGTTCAACATCTTTGTCGCTCACATGGACAGTGGGATTGAGTGCGCCCTCAGCAAGTTTGCCGATGACACCAAGCTGTGTGGTTCGGTTGATACGCTGGAGGGAAGGAATGCCATCCAGAGGGACCTCGACACGCTTGTGAGGTGGGCTGATGCCAACCTCATGAAGTTTAACCATGACAAGTGCAAGGTCCTACACCTGGGTGGGAGCCATTCCAGGCACAGCTGCAGGTTGGGCAGAGAAGAGATTCAGAGCAGCCCTGTGGAGAAGGAATTGGGGGCGTTGGTCAATGAGAAAATGAACACGAGCCGGCTGCAGTGTGCGCTCGCAGCCCAGAAAGCCAACCGTATCCTGGGCTGCATCAAAAGAAGAGTGGCCAGCAAGTCGAATGAGATGATCCTGCCCCTCTACTCTGCTCTTGTGAGACCTCACCTGGAGTATCGTGTGCAATTCTGGTCTCCACAACATAATAAGTACAGGGAACTGTTGGAACAAGTCCAGAGAAGGGCCACGAGGATGATCAGGGGACTGGAGCACCTCCTGTATGAAGACAGGATGAGGAAGTTGGGGCTCTTCAGCCTGGAGAAGAGAAGGCTGCGTGGAGACCTCACAGCAGCCTTCCAGTATCTGAAGGGGGCCTATAAAGGTGCTGGGGAGGGACACTTCATTAGGGACTGTAGTGATAGGACAAGGGGTAACGGGTTAAAACTTAAACAGGGGAAGTTTAGGTTGGATATAAGAAGGAAATTCTTTACTGTGAGGGTGGTGAGGCACTGGAATGGGTTGCCCAGGGAAGTTGTGAATGCTCCATCCCTGGCAGTGTTCAAGGCCAGGTTGGACAGGGCCTTGGGTGAGATGGTTTAGTGTGAGGTGTCCCTGGCCATGGCAGGGGGTTGGAACTAGATGATGTTAAGGTCCTTTCCAACCCTAACTATTCTATGATTCTCTGATTCTATGAGAGAAGTGTGTATTAATGAAAACTCCTTTGAAATATATTTCCTTTTAAGTTATAGTGTATGTTTCATTTGAGTCGATTGCTAGAGGTATCTGAAAGTGGACTGGAAAGTGACTAAATATGAACTCTTCTCCTTAGTATTAGATGAAAAAAAAATTGCTTTGTTCTTACAGATAACTTGCCACTAGAAAACTAAATTACACACAGTCTTCCATTTCACAGGTTTTAGTTATGAAGGGAGATGTCATTTTACAGCACAAAGTTGGAAGAGTGAGAATGTCTCTGAACTAAGAAGAGCACGATAAAAATTAGTAGTATTTGTGGTGGTGGCGTATATACAAAATGTATATATATTTTTAACCTAACTTGCTATGAAATCAGAATGTTTACATGTATTTGCTTGTCTCACTTCCCTAAAACTCTTAACCTTATTGGCCATTTTCACTCAAATTTGCCAGAAGGGCAAACATTTCAAAGACATTTTAAATTAATAAAAGTTTTATAAAAATATATAAATGAATAGCAGAAAAATTCTGTTAAAATTTCTCACTGACAGAAACACTACTTTGTAACCTCAGACCATGAGAGGCAGCACATGATCTGCACAATCCTAGGGGAAGCCACAGAATTTGTTGGCTCTTTGGCTCTGGAACTACCTGAAGGAGCTGTGTATATATCTAGAGCTCATGATGTTATAAGACCTTTCCTAAAATAAGCTGTTAAACATTGCACAGTGTCATGGTTTAGACCCAGCCAGTAACTCAGCACCATGCAGCTGTTCACTTATCCCCGCTTCTCTCCCACCCCAGGACAGGATGGAAAGGAGGACTGAAACCAGGACATACACCCAATTTTGCAGAGCTCTGTGCAGCATCAGAAAAGTAATAAAATGGACCTGTCTTTCCCAGTCTGCACGTTGCTGCTAGCCCACATAGTTGTACTTGGGAAGAAGGGATCTTTTGCAATGTTAATGTGAGCCCTGGGCTTCTGCCAAAATTGCATAGGGTGGCAGGAGCAACACTCCCAGTCCTGAACAATCTTCCCATACCTGGGCAGTGCTGGCAGTTGAGAAAGTCTTTTCCTATGTATTCCTACACAGATACTTGAGAGATGAGAAATTATAGCAATAAGTGCATGAAGTAGTGACTTACTTGCAAAACATCACAAGTCAAGTTTTGCCAGAAACACTTTCATACCACCCACCATCTATTCCTGCCAATTTCTGTTGCTCCTTGTGACGGTTAAATTTGCAATTTTATTAATGACTTCATTCTAGCGCTTGGAGTCTGTTTTACATTGATAGTTCCAGAAAAGGCAGGTAATTAGACAAATACAGTGATGTAGCTTAAAAGACTTCTTAAAGTTGTTACTATAGTAAGCAGGTAACATGAATAAATATGACAGAATAAGGGGCCTCTAAAAATAGCCCCTTCAAACTGAAGGTTTCTTTTTAGCTGCGTTTTGCCTGTTCATCAGAACAAGGCAGCCAGGTTTTTGCTAAATGCACAAAGGAGCATGAGGAGTATGTTAAATGCTAATATGGTTTAAATTATGAAGCAGGTATTGAAAGTGAAACTTGATGTTCACCTGCAGGTTACTGGTCATAAAACACAGCAAAATCAGTTCAAACAACTTGCTTTAATTATGACTCATAAACATTATTCTTTGTGCCAAGCTGATAATTGAGATGGTTATTTTCCATGATGTGCAACAGCAGGTGTGGGCTATAACAGACAAGTCACCTTTGCATTGCTCATTATTTTTCAGTAATTGACTAATTTTATCCTACACACCTGTCTTACATAAAACCTGGTGTGTCCTGGGTTCAGCAGTAGCAGTCATGTTTCTCCTTTGTGTTAGCTGGTGCAGTGCTGTGTTTTGACTTCCAGCCTGGGAACAGTGTTGGTGAAACTGATGTTTTCGGTTGTTGCTAAGCGATGTTTACCCTGACCAAGGACTTTGTGAGGCTCATGCTCTGCCAGGGAGGAGGGGAAGCTGTGAGGAAGCAGAGACGGGGCGCCTGACCCAGGCTAGCCGGGGAGGTATTCCATACCACAGCACGTCATGCCTGGGGTGGGGAGTAACTGGGAGTCCCCTGGAAGGACACGGGCTTCCAGGTGGGACTCGTTTCTTGGCCAGTGGTATCGTATTCTCTTCCCTTGTTATTTTCTCTTATCATTGTTGTTGTTGATAGTAGCGGTGGTGATTTGTGTTGTACATTGGTTGCTGGACTGTTCTTGTCTCAACCCGTGGGAGTTGCACTCTCTTGATCCTCTGCCCCGTTCCTCTGGGAGCGGGGAAGGGGAGAGCCCCGGGGTGGGGGGGTGCCTCGATTGCTGTCAGCCCGGCACCACTCTCTGGGAGTGAGTGAACAAGCTGTCTGGCTAGGGTTTAAACCACGACAGTTCTTTTGGCGCCCAACGTGGGGCCCAAGCGTTGAGATAAGGACAGATCTGACCGGATTGATAGTCACTCGTCACAATGCTGATTTTTTGGCTCTCAAGGTTGTTTCTCTTGATCTCACGGTTTCAGTATATCGTATCTTACTTCCATCTGGTATTTGCTGTATTAGTGTTTTTCAAGTGTGGGGCTTGGGCTAAGGTTTTTGTCTCATTGTACTTTATGGTAATGACTTGTAATACAATAGAATCACTGATCATGAAACTGATCTGGCTTATGTTCCCAGTGTGGTCACCACCTTTATAGTCTGGGAGGTATATGATGGAGGTGCTTAGCAATTACACATCTTTTTTCTCCTTCTCAGGTGCTCAACCTGTGAAGGAGACATCCTTTTACCCTCTCAGTCCTCCCCCCAGACCATTGACATTTGAGAGTTTTGAAGTTTTTGAATGGCCTTTTAATGCTGTTGAGACTTGTTTGCTGATCGTGATGGGAATCACCATGCTAGCACGCCTACAGAGTGTGTTTTGCCCACGACTGATTTCAAGAGTTAAGCAGAGTCAGGTTTGGGTCTTGTCTGGGGTCAAATGACGATGTAGAAGGACCAAGAGATTTTCCCTGAGGCTGGACAGCCATGAGTGGCAGGGTGTGTGGGATAGTATGGGCAAGTATCTAGGTCAGTGGGCCCCTCCAGTATTGTGGAATTTCACTACCGTCAACTGCAAAATCCAGAAGAATTAGTAAAACACTTAAATGAGGTGTGCGGTCATTCTGGCCATACCAGAGATGGACAAATCACGGCGACGTGCTGGGGCTTGGCCTATGCTTACAGGGCCTTGTTCAACATTATCCAGCACCTTCAAAAGGAAAAGAATGTCGGTGGATCTAAGGGCAAAGCAACAGTCAGCGCAGCTACTCCAGCTTCAAGCACAGTAGCTTCACCACCCCCAGCGACAAGTACAGTCGCTACTCAAACTTTGGCTGCAATGAACAGCACAGCCACCCCAGTGGCAAGCACAGCAGCTGCTCAAACTTCGAGCTGCTTCGGAAGTGATTGGCACTGAAGCACAGCTCCTCCTGACACCCCAGTTGCCCGTGCTGGACTGGATGTTCAAAGGCAGGGTCTCCTCTACACATCATACAACTGATGCTACATGGAGTAAATGGGCCGCATTAATTTCACAACGAACTCGAATAGGAAATCTCAGTCATCCAGGCATTCTAGAAGTCATCATGGACTGGCCAGAGGGCAAAGATTTCAAAATGTCACCAGAGGAGGAGGTGGTGCGCGCTGAAGAGGCCCCACCATATAATAAACTGTCAGAAAGTGAAAAGCAGTATGCCTTGTTTATTGATGGGTCCTGCCATATTGTGGGAAAGCGTCGGAGATGGAAGGCAGCTGTATGGAGTCCTGGACGACAAGTTGCAGAAACTGCTGAGGGAGAGGGTGAATCGAGTCAGTTTGCCGAGATGAAAGCCATCCAGCTGGCCCTGGACATTGCTGAACGAGAAAAGTGGCCAGTACTTTACCTCTATAATGACTCATGGATGGTGACAAATGCCCTGTGGGGGTGGTTGAAGCAATGGAAGCAGAGCAACTGGCAACGCAGAGGTAAACCCATCTGGGCTGCTGCACTGTGGAAAGATATTGCTGCCAGGGTGCAGAACCTGGTGGTGAAGGTACGTCATGTAGATGCCCATGTACCCAAGAGTCGGGCCACTGAGGAACACCAGAACAACCAATAAGTGGATAAAGAGGCCAAGATTGAAGTGGCTCAGATGGACTTAGATTGGCAACATAAAGGTGAATTATTTTTGGCCCGGTGGGCCCATGACACTTCAGGCCATCAGGGCAGAGATGCAACATACAGATGGGCCCGTGATCGAGGGGTGGACTTAACAATGGACACTACTGCCCAGGTTATTCATGAGTGTGAAACATGTGCTGCAATTAAACAAGCCAAGCGGTTAAAGCCTCTTTGGTATGGAGGACGATGGTTGAAGTATAAATATGGGGAGGCCTGGCAGATTGACTATATCACACTGCCACCAACCCGCCAAGGCAAGCGCCATGTGCTTACCATGGTGGAAGCAACCACCGGGTGGCTGGAAACATACTCTGTGCCCTACATCACTGCCTGGAACACTATCCTGGGCCTTGAGAAACAGATTTTGTGATGACATGGCACCCCAGAGAGAATTGAGTCAGACAATGGGACTCATTTCCGGAATAACCTTATAGATATTTGGGCCAAAGAGCATGGCATTGAGTGGATATATCACATCCCCTACCATGCACCAGCCTCTGGGAAAATCGAACGGTACAATGGGCTGTTAAAAACTACACTGAGAGCGATGGGTGGGGGAACTTTCAAGCATTGGGATACACACTTACCAAAGGCCACCTGGTTGGTCAACACCAGAGGATCTGCCTACAGGGCTGGCCCAGCCCAGTCAGAACTTTTACATATTGGAGAGGGGGACAAAGTTCCCGTGGTGCATATGAAGAATTTGCTGGGGAAGACAGTCTGGGTTATTCCTGCTTCAGGTAAAGGCAAACCCACTCGTGGGATTGCTTTTGCTCAGGGACCTGGATATACTTGGTGTGTAATGCGGGAAGATGGGGAAGTCCGATGTATACCTCAAGGGGATTTGATTTTAGGGGAAAACAGCCAATGAACTTAATTGTATGCTGTTGCCTGCTGTTTAATACTTTTATTGCCCATCAACCAGATGTCTCCAGGTCACCAGCGACTAGCCCTGTCTTCCCTCCAACCATCATCCCAACAGAGAATGAACTTTGATAGAACCAGATCAGTTCCACAGTAAAGGAACGACCAGCATCAGTAGGCAACGATCCAGTACTGCACACAGCCTTTCCTGCCCCAAAAGATTGTTACAAGAGATGGAACCTGACATCATGGACCAAATGGACTCAGCAGCATTATAGGGATTGGTCCATGCACTAAGAAAAAGATCTTTTTCTCTTGGTCTGTATGTATATGGATGTATATATGTGGGAGAGCGATGGTGTATTGAAAATGTTGGATCTGAGCATGACGTGAATGGTATGGAATAAGGGGTGGATAATGTCCTGGGTTCAGCAGTAGCAGTCATGTTTCTCCTTCTTGGTAGCTGGTGCAGTGCTGTGCTTTGACTTCCAGCCTGGGAACAGTGTTGGTGAAACCGATCTTTTCAGTTGTTGCTAAGTGATGTTTACCCTGACCAAGGACTTTGTGAGGCTCATGCTCTGCCAGGGAGGAGGGGAAGCTGTGAGGAAGCAGAGATGGGGTGCCTGACCCAGGGTAACCAAAGAGGTATTCCATACCACAGCATGTCATGCCTGGGGTGGGGAGTAACTGGGAGTTACCCGGAAGGACACGGGCTTCCGGGTGGGACTCGTTTCTTGGCCAGTGGTATCGTATTCTCTTCCCTTGTTATTTTCTCTTATCATTGTTGTTGTTGGTAGTAGCGGTGGTGATTTGTGTACATTGGTTGCTGGACTGTTCTTGTCTCAACCCGTGGGAGTTGCACTCTTTCGATCCTCTGCCCCGTTCCTCCGGGAGCGGGAAAGGGGAGAGCCCCGGGGGGGGGGTGGGGCTCGATTGCTGTCAGCCCGGCACCACTCACTGGGAGTGAGTGAACAAGCTGTCTGGCTAGGGTTTAAACCACGACACTGGTGTTATCACAATAGCCTAAAAAAGTTGAGATATATCTCCTCTGTCAATCCTAAACCTGTCTCCTTAAGGACTTATTGAAAAATACTTCAAAAAGCCATATTTTAACCTTTTGTCAAAATACAAGCTTGTATAAGTCAACAATCACCCTTATATGTCTTACATATGATAAAACTTTCATGTGGACTTGAATTACTCTGGAATTCTGTGTTTGACCAGACCAGATTTTTTTTATATAAATTGTCAATTAAGGGGCACAATTTAACACTCAGAGAAGCATTTTCAAGTGATGTATACTGCTTGTGTTTCTGCCTTGATACATAATTTGTGTTCATGTACCCATTAAAGACAGAGCTTTACAACTTTAACAATAAGGTATTCAAGAGCAGATGAAAATATAAAGAGACTTAGCTGTCTTTCTTTAAACTATGAATAAGAGATCAAAAACTCAAGTCTAGTCTTGTGACGAGTAAATTTTCTAGATATGCTTTAAAAAGCAATAGCTATTGCAAAAGTGTAGCATAATGTTGCTGCTTTTGGTGTACCTGCCCTTGTTTTGGAGTGCTTATGCCAAAGCAGATTTCAACACTTTCATGGCCATGCTTCTCTACATGTTGGTATCAGCTGCAGAAGCATCTAGGTTTTTATATCTGAACTTACTGAAGCTATGTGGGCTGAATGTGGACCCATTTCTACAAAACTGAAAATTGGGATTTCTTGGAAGATACACCAGTACTGACATCTTCTCATATCTGACAGTTCTAACAAAATGAAAGAATAACTGAGGTTGGAAGGCACCTCTGAAGATCACCTAGTCCAATTCTTTTGCTGAAACAGGTCCAAAAAGTTACCTAGAACTGTGCCCAGTTGGGTATCCTTAAGGATGGAGACTCCATAACTCCTATGGCAACCTGTTCCAGGTTCTGATCATTCTCACAGTAAAGAACTTTTATGCCTAAGTGGAATTTCAGTTTGTGTGTTTTATGTATTTGTTAAAACCCTACTGTAAGTCAACTAGTAGGCTAAAAGAGCAAATAAGAAGTCCTGAAATGCTCATAGACAGCCATAACTAAAGAGGATTGTAAATTTAATAATTATTTTATACAGACTGGAATACATATCTATCTGGCTTACTGAAAATTTATTAGATAATAAAGCTTCAGAAAGTACAGTCTCAGCTCACCCTGAAATTTTACCTATTAGGTAGTCTCTACTTACAAGACATATGGAAGAGTTTACATGTAGCTATGAAAGCATGCTCTTCAGCCAAGTAGGCAGAGTGGCCCCTAGGCCTTTCCCTGAAGATAGTGCTGGTCTATTACATCTGATACTGGAAAACTGTTAAACTGTCACAGAAGTGTGCTCTCCCCAGTGTTGCTTTGTAACATAGCATTAAACAGCCACACATTGCCATGCCCTCAATGTGCAGCAGTCAGTGCAATAACGGAGTTAAAGAGCTGAATTTCTAGTTTCACTAATTTCTGTGAGCAAATTGCTGACTCTTTCTTGAAGTAACAAGCTGTATCTTCTCTGCTGATAAGCTTTGGAAAATTCTAGTCTGCAGCTTATCAGAAGCATCTTTAGATCAATGTTATCTAAGTGGTTCAGAACAGCAACATGAAATCTGCAAAAGCCATTTGCTCAATCGTTATATGTACCTGGAGAGGCTGGAGGAATGGGCTGAGAGAAATCTCATCAAATTCAACAAGGACAAAGGGAAAGTCCTACATCTGGGATGCACCAGCCTCCTGCAAGGGTGGGGGCTGGGCCTGCCTGGCCAGAAAGAAATCCACATGGTCCAGAACTGCATTACAGGCAGACTACTGACAAACCTAGAACCAAAGAGTACTACTACAAGTGTGCATGAGTTTTACAAATTTCCATGCAAACGTTCTTAGGGTTTGAAACTTTCTCTGTGCTGTTTCTCTCTCATACCTGAGACAGCTCTGTCTGAAGAAGGTTGTGCTTACTGATGAAACCTGCTGAGAACAGACATTTTCTCTGGTAGGAAGCAGATGCATAGGCAGGAAAGAGCCAGCACAGACAGCACCACCTACTGTCCTTCAGTTCAAATTACCAAAACAACAATTGCGCTTTTTTAACAGCATGTTTCAGTGGAGGTCAATGCTATTAGCATTTTCTCACCTTCAGGTCCAGAGATGCAAAGATGTATGAAGAGCTGGTGAATGACCTCTGGATGTCAGACTGATTAATTGGTGAAGTTTGCTTTCACAACTGGATACCAAGTGGCCTGTCAGATTAATTATCATTCCCTCAGAAGGCTATTTCTCTTCCCGTGCATCCTGCTAAAGTCCCTACAACATGCCTCATGCAGCATGGGGCATTGCCAACAGAGTTTTGGGGATAATGGAAGCAGCTTCTAAGCATTTTTTTCTTTTGCATGGGATGAAAAAATCAGTTGCTCATTAGCTGCTCTAAAGTACCGTTTAAACATGTTGAAAAGCAGATTTTCCAAATTACATGGCAGAAGGTAGGAACAGCCATTGTTAGAATGATATAGTGGACAGTAACAATGTAACAATTTTAATAAGAAAGTTTATATTTGAAAGCATGATTATATCCAGGAATTACCTGAATCATAGCATGCTTGAAATTTTGCCATCTGCAGAAGTGAAAGAGCAAGAGCCAAATAAATACTCTATTCCAGGTTTCATGCTAGTCTACTCTCAGGTAAGCCTGGATCCAGACAATAATTTAATTATGCATTCTGGAAAGAGTTTCAGGTTCTCAGATAGTGTTTCTGAGACAGCTTAGTGGTCACCAGAATTGGATTTAAATGACCAGAGATAGTAGCCTAAAAAGGAAAACAGCCCTCCATGAGCTAAGTCTGCATCTGTCATGTTTTTTTTAAAGGCCTCATTTTACCACTGAAGCTCAATGTCTTCTTCCATTTGTAGGCTGCAGTGAAATTATAGTTTCCTGTGTCGTAGCCATACTCTGTACTCTAGACCTCTTTCAACATAATTCAGTATTTTTTACTTGCCCTCTTTCCTTTCTTTTCTCTATGCCCTTCTTTTTGTTTTCTCGGATAGCTTTACTTTACTGTTATGCTAGCTTTACCTTCATGAAAACAATATTGCTACAGTTCTCACCAGAAAAATCTTTTGAATTTATCCACAGGTCTTTTGACAGCTTAAGAAAAGAATTTAGCAGCTGAGTGGGTGAAGTTTATACATCAGTAGCAAAGATTATACGCAGGTAGAATTGCTCCAAATGAAGTCATTAGTTACTCACAGTACAGCTAGATTAATTTCTGTATTTTTCAGTTGTTGTGTTTTGCTGGCAAACCAGGATAAATTTGTACAAAGGAATACACAGAGGAAACAAAGTTCTCCCGCTATATGACATGACTATAGAGAATGTAAAAATAAATAGGTCTGAGAATTGAAACCTCACTTTTTCTATCTTTTCAGTGAGACATGTGTAGCAGGTCATATGTATTTTCCCATGTTTTCAGAATTCCAAGATTCTCATACCTCTACCCAAGACACACAGAAGGACCCATGTATAGTGATGAGCAGCATGTGGAGCACAGCTGATGGCGTGTCTGAGGCAGGGGACAGTTTGGCTACCCCACATCCTTGGGGTCAGCAGGGAATGGCAACCTGCACAAACACAACAGCTATTGCTAGGAGTTGGGAAAACCACTCACACTCCCACCTCATTGTCAAAGCCACTGCCGATGTGTAAATCTCCAGAAAGAACCTGAGGGCCTGCATACCTTTGAGAGAAGAACAGTATGGTATGAAAACTGGGCTTTGAGACATGGAAGAATAGACGGATCGGCTGAGCAAGTTTGTCCCTTTTTCAATTGTGAAAGTTGATCCTTCCACTGAAAAAAGCAGCATAGTTAAAGGGATGGGACAAAAATAGCCAATCTGAATAATTTCCAAATTTAAGACCAAAATTAATTTCTTATCTGTGAAGAAAGAGCTGGCAAAGATGTATTAATTTTATATTTGTGCTTGATCCAAATAATACAAGCAGACTTTCAGACAAAAGTAATTGGAAATCCTTTAACTATTGTTTGTGGTACATTTTAGATACAAATGATTTCAAAACTATGCTTAATGTGCTTAGTGAAATGATATTTCCTATGTCAAAAAAGATACCATTCTAATGCAAGAATTATAAGGACATGAAACATTGCTTTTTACCTATTTTAAGTGTGATCAAGCAAAGTTTAGTTAAATACAAGAGGCCACTACAGCCAGGTTGCTCAGAGGCATTCAGGACCAGGAAAGTCTTTTAGGGAGGTTTAGTTAGTAGTGTTGGGACTCTAATTAAATCGGTACTAAAGGGTATAACAATCATTTGTGCTAGGCTTTCTGAAAAGTACAGGTCCTAAAACTTTCATTTTTGAAACAGACATCCATAACAACAACCACCACTGACAAAGAAAGACCTTTGAAGTGACTGTATCCAGTCTGTGAACTGAGCTAATTAGTGACACTCCAAGTTAATTCTGAAGCAACTGGGCTATCCCACCCACCTTTACAACTGTCCTGCAGGAGCAAAGCCTTTGTTTCGTTCTGTGATAGAGATCTCTGTGCACAAAAGACACATTCTTGTGAATTGTCACAGGATATTAACTTTTCCCTTCCTTCCCCCACAAAGTGTATACCACCTCAAACAGGTACATTTAAAAGGTACCTTTACCTATTAACGTTCTTACAATGTTGTTTTGGTTTTCTTTTTCAGGCAAGCAGACCAGTCACAATTCTGCTTGAGATGAACTCATGGTAGGAACTTAAGAAATTGATTTCATATTTACTGAAAGCCATTGCTGGTCATCTTAACCATATTAGGAATACAGATCAAATGGCCTGCAAGCAGAATGATTTGCAGAAATCAGGAGGGAAAAGTGAAAGAATGTCAGTTGTTTATCCTGAAAACAAGAAATAAAAAGGGTTTGCAAAGAGCAAGATGCAATTTTCCAAGCCTGTGATGCTTGGAGGAGAAAGTAATGGACACAAACTGTCTTGAAATACTTAAACCAGATATCAGGCAGACTTTTAGACATTCAACGCTTCAGTATGATCATATCAGTTGCTTCCCAAAGTCTTTTTTCATCACTCTAGTAACAGCTTTTACCATTTTTAGAGCCTTAAGACAGATGTCAGCCAAAATCCGTGCTTTCTTTAAAGAAATCTCATTATACTTTAGGCTTTCCAATCACATCTTCAAGCAATTTGAACCACTCTTTCCCCTTTTCTGATACTAGTAAGTATAATTCCACATAGATCATTTTTACTCTGTAGATACTTTGTCTACTGGCTGTTACAATGTACCATAGTTTGCAGCAGATATATTGGCTTTTTTCTTCTAGAAGGAAATCTCCAGTGACCCTAATATTTAATGTCACCAGATTTGAGTAGTTCCTGATTAGTAAATTTGGATCTTGGCTCCTTTGCACAGCACCAATTTTCATAGCTTCACTTTCTAAAGCCAGCCCTGGAGCTGCCTGTGTTGCCGTCTTATTTTCCATTTGAAAAGTTGAGCACAGAGCCATAGAGAGGAAAATTTAAATGAAAAAGTTCCTAATGCAGTCTAGCTATGACATGATTACAACTAGGTTAAATGTATTAGTTCTCCACATATTACACTAGAGGTCATACAACATCTAATTTATTTCCTTGACTTTCACATTTCACACTCCCCTGAATGTAATTTCTCTCAATTTTCCCTGCTGTCAGTAATTGGCGTGCCACACATCTCTCTTCTCCAACACACTCAGTCTGATTATACTGGCACTGCATTCTGTGTATCCATTGAGAACCAGGGATCAAACTTTCCCCCAGGTCTGCTTTCTATTTCTCTCTCTCATACTCATTCATTTGTTAAGGGCAAAAAGTCCTCATATATTTCACATTTAGAAAGGTTAATACTTTCTTAAGAAGGAAAAAAAAAACAACCCCACAAAACTTGCCAGTAGCTGAGGCTGTCTTTCAGACCTCACATTTTGCATTGCTTTCACCCCCCCCGTAGTGTGTTGCAGTGCTTTCAAAATTGTCTCATTTGATGCAGACAGGGATTTAATCTCATCCTGCTAAGACTTTAAATGATAGTGACACTGAAATGTAAACCATTATAGGGAAAATGAAATGTTGAAGATGAGAAGATCCTGATTTTGTTTTCAAATCTCAAATTTCCTGCCACTTCTATTACATTCAGGAAGAGTTTATCAGGTCTGTGATTCTGTCTGGTGCACTAATTTTATGATCGTTTATGATCTACATTAGAGCAGCTGTCTTGCAAACACTTGCTTTTCCACACAGTGAAGTAATTCCCAAATACCAAACATTATTCCTGTTTCATATCACTTTTCTTCAATTCTTCCATGCAGTACTGCCTTTTTGACTCCCCTCAAGTAGGAGATTTTCAGCATATATTAGCAATTATTTGCAAATATCTCAGCGTATGGTAGCAATTACACTTAAACAACACATGCCTTTAAAACCTAGCAGATCTCTTAGGCTTTCTATCTTCAGGATAGCTAAATGCTGCATTTTCCAGAATGCTGCAATTCACTGAAATGCTGATGTAAAATACTGCAGCAGTTACTGAATGTATCTCCCATTGCCTACCAGGGAGACCAAATCATAATTCAAATTAATCTTGCTGTGTAATTCAATATTGTTATATGTCATTATCTTATATTACATAATATCTATAAATCAATCCTAGCAAACCATTTGCTTAAATGACAGGGGAGGGGAGAGGGGTGGTGTAACAGAGTGAAGCTAGAATCCTCTCTATGATTAATTTTTCGAATGACAGGGATGTACAAAGTGGAAAACAATTTTATAAAATGACAGCATTTTGGGACCTCAAAACAATTCATTATGTTTAAGAACTAATAGAGATGACTTTTCAACAATATGTATCATCTAATTTAATTATAACAAGGAAGTTGGTTTTGCTTGACAGCCTTCTGGAGGGAAATGAGTTCAAGTGTCCACAAAACCAGCTGTCACACTTTTTCCTCCTCTCCTGGACCAGATCAAGTAATATGCAGTCCTTTCCTTAATGAGTGTCATTCTCAAAGCAATTTGTTTGTAGAGTACCAAGAACATTTATAAGCTTTCTAGTTCAAAAATGTAGCTACAGGCTATTTTGATGTTGTAAAGTGCTACGTTTCATCAGAAGGTGCTGCTTTAACAGGTTTTCCATTGATTGTTTTAAATGTTTCAGAATTAATCAGGCATATTGCTTCTCTGTCATTTTGCTTTTCCAGCAATTGTGTTACACATGCATTTTACTCTCAGAGTAAAGCTTTCAATAATATTGTTTTTATGCTTTCAATCCAACCTTTTCCAAGATGTGTAGGGGGAAAAAAAAATAAAAGAAAAGAAATTGCAATCTTTTAGGGGAAACTACTAATTTTTGCAATCATTTGCTTCTTCCCACTTTCAGAGAAAAGTGAATTGGGCCTGATTCACTGTCACTTTTTTCTAGTTTTATGTTGAGTAAGTGGTGCTTTTAACATCATTGCAAACAAATAAAACTAAAATAAGGCAGTAGTAATTCAATTCCAAGACACATGACAGGTAGTAAAAATGTCTGTAGGGGAAGAACTTTAAATATATTTAGATAAATAGATGCTTCAACCAATCCATATGTTTATTCCTGATCCATGGCAGACTTATCACTGTCACTGGCAGTTGTGAATGTGTGAACTGAGGGTAGGCTACACCTTGCAGAGATCGTAACATCTTTAGCATTTGCTTTTGCATTTTCCTTGACATTGCTGGAGAAATCAGGTTTACAAAACAAGAATGCATAAACAGTTTAGGTCGCTCAGTAATTCCTAGCAGCCAGATTCATTCCTGGTGCAACCCCGCCTGTTCCCAATGAAATTACATGCAGTGAATTTTGCCTACAGTATTTAAAAGCCTGAGGAGCCATTAGTTGTCGTAAATTTTGGAGGTGCTACCACGATGAGGAGAGGTGTTAGTGATTTCATTTGGGCGGCAATGGATAAGAAAGGGATTTAATTAAGGGTAATGAGAAGGCATTAAGGTAAAGGGAATTTGCCATGTAGGCTGATTTTAAAACATATACATATTCTCAGTGGTCTGATCTATTTAACAGTTCAGTAATCATCAGAATAATGTCAAAGTCCCACCATTTAAAGAAATTAAATGCTTGTTTTTCAAATAGCAAAAGTGTGTAAACCAGAAATAGAAAATGACACAGGTCTGTTTCATCATCTAGCTAGAAATTTTTCCCAGTGTGATGACAATTCCTGGCAAAACATGATAAAGTTGCCAATTAGTTTCATTTTTTTCTGATCCTGATTTCCTTGTTTACAAATGATCAAACAAAAACCAGCTAAATGCAGAATGTGATTTCAAGTTCCTTAAATGTCAATACTTTATTCTATACATTCTTTTTCTTCTCTTCAAGCAAATTAAAATTAACTATATCTCTGAAAAAGGGAAGAAAGTAATAGCATTTTCAAAAAAACTATATAAATTGGAAGAATAATCATCAACATATAAAAATGCAGGCCCCTATACTGTATTGTTGGATCAAAACTGCTTCAAAAACTATATACGTAAGTTTATAGCTGCTTATTTACATCCCATTCCATGTCTATTTAATACCATTGATTTCCCCATTTGGAAAGATCATTAAAGGACAAGCCAGACACACATGCTCTTGAGATAAATTATTGAGTGGGGTGTTAAAAAGTGAGCTGATTAAAAAGGCTACTTGCAAGACACAGGTATACAGAGTTAATGAATTGTGTTCCTTACAATCCATCAGTTGTCACATTGTAGCTATCTGGTGATAAAATCAATATAAATGCTGTCAGATACACAACACTGCTTCACTGGGAACTCTAACTGCAATATGTCATCATCCAGGTATTTAAACACCGGGCCAAATTTTATACAAAACTTAATGTGGCTCTGAGCTTGTAAACTTTGACAAAGGATTTATTTACTTTGCAATTTTTGTTTGCTTTCAGCACAACTCTGTTTAATACATTCATCTTGGCAGTTATTGTCCTGAGGTGGATTAAGGTGCTTTTGCAACCAAGATCTTACCAACACATTTCAGTCTGGTGAAATCACTGTTTTAATATATTTAAATAATTTTATGGTTTGTAGAAAAACATTCAAAATTTAGGTGTTTCAACAGATGTGTTCCCCTGATTATTTTTCACTGCAAAAAGTGATTATGGAACTGTACACTGAGCTTATTTTTCCATCCCCCCCCCCATAAAAGTGTGATTTTGTGCAGACTGGTGATGAGGCAATATTTCTGTGAAAAACAAGTCTAAAAACTATACAGAGGCTGCACATGAATTTCAACTGTAATCAGGTTAAACTGGAACACATCATCTTTAGATAGAGGAAAAAAAGAAACCCAAAACTGTTCTTATTTGAATACTGTGCACTCTGCTGATTTGAGAAGGGCATTGTTTGCAAAGTACATTATAAATAGTCAAAGGTGTCATAAGATCATATAACAAGAGGAGCCCAAATGAACTATTTAGGTCTTCTTGCAAAGACTGCTGTCCATGTTATGACCTTTTCAGTAGACTCTGAGATGAGGGGGCAAATACGAGCAAAAAGACCTCCTTACCTCAGATATCATTACCTTTAAAGCTTATAGTCATGAGCCGATAAATGACCAAGCAATGTAAGATATTGCACTGTATATGACTGTTCTTAACGCTAACATCAAGCCTAACACAGGACCAGTACAGAACACAAAGGAAAGGTTAGGCATTTCTTATTTCTCTATTCTCTATTCTGCTCAAAACCCCTGAAACCACCTGAGCTAGTCCTTCTCAGCACTTCCTTAGCTGCTTCAGTCTTTTTCTGCTAGCACAGACTTTGTCCATATACTCTTTTACACCAGCAATTTACCCTTCACAGCATGTTCAATAATATAACTTTAATATATAAATGGAAGGACTTTTTAAACAAACTGAAATACAGATTTAAAGCAAAATACTTAATCCCAAATAAAATTAATAATAATATCCTTCAATGCTTTGGATCCCGCTCTACCATGAAAAATGTTTGCCAACACGTTCTCATTCATCTGTCTAGGTTTCTCTTTTACTTGTATCTTCATTGCCTGATATCACTTCCCCTGTATTCATTAAGAGCTGTCATTACAACTTCTACTATATGGAAGAATTTCTATCTCTTTATCTAAAGATAGAGCTCAACAATGCAGATCTGAAGTGCTCTATACTCATCCACCGTCATCCTATTTCCTAAACCAAGACATTTTGGTTATTAGGGAGATGACAGGGCAACGTACAAGAGCCATTATATTCTCTTCTAGGATGAACACTCAAGACTTGTGAAACTGTGGTAACATGTCCTATGGTCTGCCACTGCCATAACACCATCCTGTTTGAGGCCACTTTCCACTTTTTTTGCTCACTCTTTTTCAGTGTTAATAAGTTTGAAATCTAGAGGTAATAACTAGTCATGTAAAGCCATGGACAATGATTTATTTTAATTACTATAAATGATGTTGGTGTTCATCAGTGCCAAGAATAACTAGGATCAGTGTACCATGCAGACACGCCCATGGTGGGCCATGGTGCCCAAGAGAAATCCAAACATGAAGACAGATATTTCTCCTGTCTACTGCAATAAATATGTTAAGTTGAATCTTAGGAATATAAAAATCCTGTTCCAGGAAGCAATACTGACAAGTTTAAAGTAATTTTCCTCCACTGATATTCTACTGCCAGTAGTAGAAGTCAGTAGAAGTTTCCCACCCTCTAAGCTCCTATTGGAGATGCTCTTATCTAGTGTGGTTTGGCCAACTGTGGAAATCAAAGCTTCCTCCCAACTAATTTCTACAAATCCTCTCCCAGTGTATTCTGCTTTCAGCTAGTACTGTACCGTCCACCAACTCTGTATGCTCACTATTGCTCCCCTCTCTGCCACACCTGCTACGACTCTCCTGTCCCTCCTCCTCTCCCTTCTCCCCCATACCGCATCCTTTCCACACAGGAGCCTCAATCCACGTCTTTCCAGGTTCTCTTGTCCTTTGCCCAAATCAAGCAGTAATGAAAAACTTGCTACCATACCCTATAAAGCATGAAAATATCATCATTCCATATGAACATTTCAGAGTATCTGTTCTGCCCCAGCAGGTCAACTCATTTTATGAGTCACCTGCCACAATTTTATTTTATTTCAGTGAAGCCAGAGGCAACAGAAGTAGCAGGAACCTGCTTTAAATGTCAACCTCATTAGGCTTTTAAACAAATTACCTTAAATCAGAGTTACATATTTTTAGCAGAAAGCACATACATTTGTTACAAGTCATGCACTAGTATCCACTCACAACCCTGAAATAAAGATTAGTAGATAATGAAATGAGGGCAATTCTTATTTCCTATTATATTAGCACTTGCATTTGAACTGTGTTGTTCTGTATCGTCTTTTATGGCTAGTTTAGGTACTATCTTAGAGGAAAAAGAAGGAAAAAAAGTAACCCAGTCAACTCCCTGCAATTTTAATCTTATATTTGAACTACAGTACCATCACTATGGCACACAATTTTACCTACATGAAGGTAACGATTACATAATTTTTTCATTCCACCATGTGTTGTACTTTCTGATTTTCCCATTGCAATATTGATAGGAAAATTTCTGAGCTGTTTTGTAATATTATACTTCACAAAATCTAACCTACTTTTATTGCCTAAATATTCTGCTAGCATTGCTTTATACTGCTCTGATCTGTCTCAGCAGCCAAGCCAGCAAGATGGTGCTTAAAGGAACAACCCCCAAAAAGTTGTGTATTCTTCACCTACCCAGTTAAGAAAATACACAGAACAATGTGAACTGAAACAAGAGTCAGAGGTTCAGCACAGATGCAAATATTTGCTCAAGGTTGACTCTCTCAGGGATCCTTGAATTTATGAGTAAAAAAGGGAGCAAATCAGTGTAAATTCCAACAAGAATGTGAAAAGCAGATAGAAAAGCAGACTTTTGTGTATGGAAATTGAAGCTCCTGAAGCTCAGTCATACTGTCAGATGTTTAACTTCCTAGTGTGAGAGGAAGTCAGTTAACCAGGAGGGAATTAATAAAGACATGCTTTCATAACTGAAGTTTTAAATTGTTTCTCTTATCATTAAGTTATAATCATGAATGGAACTGACAGAAGAAAATAAGTTCAGGATATGAGGAAGCATAAGCAGGATGATTAACATGATTTCCTTCAGCTATAGATCCAGCAAGAGAAATACAGTGGTTTTTAAAGATTAGAGATAGAATTGTTGTGCAGGGAAAAAAAAAAAGAAATAAAAAATTTGCAGTATGAAACTTGTTTATACCAAGTCCATTAAACATTTATATTTATATAAATAGTTTCACGTTTTCTAAATGTACTTTTCTAACTATTGTTTGTCATTAAAGGCCCAAATTGAAGTTGCCCACAAATTCAGCATCCTTTGTATTTTTTGGCTGGAGCGGGGGGGAGGGGGAAGAATGGAGGGAGGAAGGAGAATAAGAGGCAGGAAAGGAAAGAAATATTGCAATGAAGAACTGAAAAATTTAAATTAACAGAGATAAGTATATGCATGTATATTTCTGATTACCTGCTATGCGAGTATCACTTGTTGCCCTCTGCTAATGCACTTTACAAGCAGTGAAAGTACTCTTACTAAGTGAAAGAATAAAGTAGCGATTTCCATTCAACTTCCATGCAATTCACAAAAACCTGAATACTCTGTCAATAGTACTGTACGTAGTAACACAGTATCAGTGAAACAAAGATTAGGACAGATCACCACTGCAAAATATATGTTTTTTTTTAATCAGGATGAAACCTTCCCTTAGAAACTTTCTGGAGGGCTGATGAAGAGCAGTTAGTTGACATTTTTTTCACATGGGGCATGCATAAAGCCTGGAAAGAATATCCAGGGACAACAGTGTTTATATTTATTCTTGGTTTTGAGATGTGGGTATCAGCTGAAGCACCTCTTGTAGCTTTCCCACTAGTAACTGCTGTGAAAATAAATACTACTGCAGGCCTGCCCTGCTACATGGCTCATGTAGGTCAAAGCTCTGGCAGTGCTCTTGTTGACAGCAGTTCATACAAAACATTTACAGAGAAGTGTTATAGCAACTTAACATTAGGATAATGTTTTGAACAGCTGTGCATTTTTCAAATGTTAAAAGCATTTAGAATTATTGCCTACTTCTTTCAATGATTAGCTTAAACAGCAATTTTACTTATTTTTTATTAAACAAAATAAACTTTGTTTTAATGACATCATAAACATTTTTGGCGTATTTAGCTCTTCCACATCTCTTGTGTTTTCCCCCAAAGGGGAAGAACAAAGGACTAAGGAGAAATAGAATGAGGGTCAAGTGCCTTTTCCCCCACAATTTAATGTAAAATGCATTGATTTTTTTTTTTTAATTTTTATTTCAAGACGCATTTCAACAAGACATTTCTTCAACAAAATAAGCATCAAAACCTTAATCTCATTTATGGTTTAAATTATTTGTGGTAAATGAAATATTCTCTTAAACACATACTTCACAGAAAGACAGCCAGATCCACTCAGCAAGACTGAAAGGGTCTCTGTTCAGACTGATGGACTGAACAAAGCTGTATCTGCAGGCATTGTAGTGAATTACTTCTCAAATAGTCCAAAATTAACACTCTGAATAAATAAAATTGAATTACAAGTTTTTCTTGGAACATGAAGAAATAATGCTTGAATAAACTCTTTTCAGTGAGGGCCCCGGGCTCAGGAAACCCATGAATGTGCTTGTGAACTCAGAGTGTGATGTGTGTGCGCGCATGTGGTAGTGACCTGTCTGTACTAGACCCACAGGAGGATGGGGCATGGCTGTTGGTGCTGGTGTGTGACCTGTGCAACTGAGCTGGCTGGTAATGGTCTCTACTGGTCTCCAGAAGAGGTCCTGGGTCAGAGTGGCTGGAGTAGGTGGCTGATCTTAACCTGCCTTAATAAAGTATTTATAGAGAAAAGTATGAGGAAAAAAAATGCTGCTTTGTGTATCCACGTCAACATCCCAAGCCCAAATTAGATGTACATGGAGATGAATCTGTGGCCCTCATATAACTTCCTGATGCAGCCCTAGAAAGCTTCACTCCAGCTCCATGCCCATGAGTACATGAGGTGCTCCCTTAGTACATGCTGAAATTTTCTCCCAGTCAAGACAGTCTGATAACTTCATAAACCCTTTGTGTGTCACCCAACGAACCATTTAATCTCTACTGATAAGCAGTGTAATTTCAAGGCAAGCATGTTATGCTAAACCTAGTGGTTGTAATTTTTCCCCCAATAAGGAATGTTTTCATGTTGAATTTTAAGTGTCACGAGCTGTGTGGTTTCTGTGCATTTTGTTTATGACATTCAAACTAAAGATGCTCCCTTTTTTTAACCTTATTGTCCATGTGCCTTAGCATAGTTTCCAGGAGGATCTGCTCTATGATCTTGCCAGGCACAGAGGTGAGAAATATGTAGGCAAATAAAAAATAAAACTGTTCAAATCTGTTTACAAAATCTCAACCACTGTCACTGTAATGTGAAAGCTTTATGTTTTTATATACTTTAGTCTGAAACATTCAGTGTCATTACTGTAGTTTGCAATTACAGTGAAGTGAGGCAGAAAATAGAAGTTCAAGAACATAATAGAGTGAAGTTTGAACTATTTATTTGAAAGGTTGTTGTTATTTTAATAAACATTATATCTTCCTAGCTGCATGGATTCCTAATGGATCTTTAACTATCACTGTTCCTGGACATTTCTCATCAACTTCTAATTGCTGTTTTAAGGCAATGGGGAATACATAATCTGCAGTGGCTGTGGGAGACAGTTACATTACACCATTCAAACATGCTTAATAAAAGCAGCTCTTTGTCAGAAAGAAAAAAAACTAAGTTCATATCAGCTACTGTAATTTCTTTCTTAGGGCTCCACGGTCATATAACCATAAACCATCATTAACAATTTACAGTTTATATCCCAATTGGATGAATGAAGATTGATAAAAGTTGTTTTTTTTTTAATTGACTTAAACCACTTCATATTACTGAAATAAAGCTTTCTGGTTGGTTATTGAGAAATCTCTTCCAGGTTTCAAAGAGACTCATGGGATGTTTAGAAAAAAATCCTTATGATCTGTCAATATCATTTTAATAAATAAGTTTATGTCCTGAGTTTGGCTAGGATGGAGTTAATTTTTCTTCATAGCAACCCCTACAGTGCTGTGCTTTGCATCTGTTACCAAAACAGTGTAGATGACATACCACTGTTTTGCTGACTGCTGAGCCATGCTAGCACAGTGTCAACTTTTTCTTCTTTAGCCTTCCTTTTTTCGTCTCTTCCCCTGCAGTGAGTAGATTGAGGATGGGAAAGAGTTTGGGAGGGAACACATCCTGATGAGCTGACCCTAACTGACCAAAGGGATATTCCTCACCACATGTAGTCATGATCAGCAGTAAAAGCTCAGGGAAGAGGGAGGAAGGGGGAAACACTTTTGTGGTGTCATGGTTTAAGCTCCACTAGTAACTCAGAACCATGCAGCCATTCACTCACCACCCCCCCACCCCCCCACCCCCCTTCCTCTCCCCTCTGGGCATGATGGAGGGGAGAATCAAAAGAACTTAAACCCACGGGTTGAGATATGAACAGTCCAATAACTAAACTGTAATTTAAAACTACTGCTGCTACTACTAATAATAATAACGAAAATGACAAGAGGAGAGAATACAAAACTAAAAAGGGAAAAGAAAGAAAAAAAAATTAACACAACTGATGCACAGTATGAGTGCTCACCACCCACCAACCAATACCCAGCCCAACTCAAGCAGTGATGTATCCTTCTGGGTAACTCCCCCCAGTTTATATACTGGGCATGAAGTGATGTGGTATGGAATACTCCTTTGGCTAGTGGGTGTTAGCGATCATATGTTTTTTAAAAAATAAAATGTTGTTGGGTTTTGCTGTTATTTAAACTACACAGACGTAAGAATTGATTATAACTTCCATCATCTTAAAAATATAAGGCCTGGTTTCTGCATATTTATAGATAGATAGCATGATGATTCTATGATAAGGAAGCAGCAAATGTGGGAACCTCCAGCACACTGAATTTTAAATATTGTGCATGAAAAAAAGAAAAATTTTATTCTCTATTTTGATTCTATTTGCAGTAAAGACAAGTTCATGGATTAATATTTTTATATACATACTATGGAATTAAAACATGGTGTTGAATTTGATTTTGGTAGTGATGCAGAAGTATTCTGTCACATTTGATCTCATGTTGCATTTATAATGCACTCTCCCAATTAGCCCTAGAGAATTGATCTATTAGTATATTGTGCTCTACTCATTTATATGTAACATGATTTATATCATTAATTTTATTAATTTTCCTTAAGAAATAATAGAATAGTCTTACCACGTTTATGCCTCAAGCATTGCTACATAATGATTTTTGCTGGAGACTGACACTTATTACCACTTTTGTGACAGCTAGGTATTGAAATATGTTTGAAAATTCCAAACATAATGAACACTTTGCTAATATATTCTAGCCTTCATGCTTTGATAGACGGAGATGCCAGCCTAGGAAATAAGAACTGATTGAAGTGCTTTGAGAAACATATGTTCATTCCGGGTTTTATACTGCTGCAACAGAAATTTCAAATGCGTTCCTTGTGAAGAGCCTATAAAATTAATATTGTCTTTTGAGTACAGGTTAGGCAACTGGCCATCATGTTCCTAGGTCAGGAGCAAGCAATTTGCATCAGTTTGCATTTTCTTGTTTGTCAAAACATAAAATTTGCTATTTAATTTCTTTTTAAATACTTATCAGTGTCTGAGAAGAATTAGGCATTTGCATATGGTCCTTTGCAACTTTGTTCAATATTTGTTAGTACTGCAGTTGCATGTAAATTACAACTGACTGATTAGTATAGCTCAGTGTCAGCTGTACAATTTGCATGTAAAAAACATAGATGTATGTGGGTTTTGATACAAGATACCTACTCAAAATTAACAAAGGTTGTTCGGAATGAGAGGAGCTACACCTTTGTAAGATAAGGATTTCTTTGTAACAACTTGATCAAGAGCCTAGGATCTTTAAGATGCCATACACACTTACATGCTAATAATAAAACACTATTTGTACCGTGAATAGCACTCTTTCACTTTTAAAAAATGAAATAATGTGTAACTCTGAATGCCAAGCTCTAGTAGGAACACCTAAATGTTCTTCCTAGAAATATATTTTGTGTCTAACTTTGGCCTGGAATTAACTAGAATGAAATAGCAGTAAATAGGCAAGTTCTTTCTTTTCCTTTCTTTCCTTTCCTTTTTGTGCTTGAATAGAAATGTAAAGAACATTAATAACCCTACTATTATTTTATAAGGCCAGCCTACAGATTTACATTCCTATTAAAAAAAAAAAAATCTTTGCTATGGAAAACACAATTTATTTTATATGCAATCTACTGACTTCACTATAATTACTGATATAATCAAAACTTGACTTTAACCCAATAAATACTCAGTTTGAATCATTAGTTTACATTATTGCATCCCTTTGAATAAGTTAATCTTTATTATTTACATGTCTGAGCATGAGAAATACACATTTCAGATGCCAGCTTGTAATTTTGACATGCAACTGTATCTATGCCAAAAGTAATGAAAACATTGAGGTAGATTTGGGACAGACAGATGACACTGCAGTAAAGTGCATGGGAAAAGCTCTCTCTGAATTATTTGCGTTAGTGATAGATACTTCCTCATCTTTAGAGACCTCAGATGATTCTTCACACTCAGGGAGAACAAAGGACAAAGTTACTTACCCATACTCTTTGCTGGTGAATGGTACAGAAATTACAGGAAACAGAGGTCATATGAGTATTTTGAATGGATGAATACAGACTTTGTCCCTTACACATATATCACAGAAAGAAACAAATCCCCTTCCTCCTCCTCCTCCTCAAAAAAAAAAAGCCTATGGTTTCTGATACTCTCATAGTTGTTGGATTTTTTTTTTTCTAAAACCTCATTAATGACCCTCAGAAATATTAAATTTCTCCTGATATTGCTTTAATATTAGACAAGACATGTCAAGAAATAAAATAATCTGCTACTTAACTCACGTAGGAGTCATACTTCTTATTATAAAGGAAATACTTTCTTCCTGTTGCATTTGATTTAAGAAATCCTATTATTAAATATAAACATTTAATATTGATTTTTACAGTGTCTGAGAGTTCATTGTAATGTGACACATCATAGAAACTGGTATCAAATTCACAACTACAGTTTCAAACAAGGTGAACTCAGACTTCTGTAAGGATTTATTGATCTGCAGTCATACACTGACCCACTAGATTCTGGTTAAATCCAGTTTGCTTTGGAATTGTTTACTAAATATGGGCCATATCAGTAGCTTAGTTTACTCCATGATTACAGCTGTGATGAGACTAGTGGCTAGACAGCAGGCTAATGATTAAAAAAAAATACTGAATAACTAGTTTATTGAAGTCACTTTGATGTTTTTTCTTATTGGTCCTGAGGGAAATGGGAAGAACATTGAATTATCATGTTGATTAGAAATATAGTAGCTACTGGAGTCTGGATTTTATTTTGCAGAAAAAGATATTGGCAGCTGGAGAGTCAGAGGATAGGAGCAATGATACCATCATATGACTACTTTTAATAAGCGGTAAGTCAAGGAACATTCTTTCACCCTCCCCTGCCATTCAGCAAGCTTAAAACAGACTTCCTCCTAGGAAGACATAATTTCACATCTCTTGTGAGTTGAGTGAGTAGTGTAAGAGGCACCTGGAAGAAGCTAGGCTGAGATGTGCATTATAGAAGCAGGAAGTAGAAAAGGTTACCTGCAGCTGGTAACTAAGAAATGCAAAAACAAACCCTATGTATTGAGGGAGTACAATATTCTGTTAATTTTCATCTATTGTAACATTATCATGCACCAAAAGACAGCCCAAGCTGCAAAGAAACCCTGTCAAGTAATAATTGTCTCCTTGGAGATTGTGCAGGTTTTGCTAGAAAAAGAGCAGATCCCTGTGTTTTGTGCTGAGTGCTGTGAGACATCAGTTGATCAAGAATATGGAAACTATACATTTTGTAGCAGCATGCAGAACAAAGCTGTCTGCAGTGCTAACAGGTATTTAGCAGGAGGAAGAAAGGAATGAGTTTGATTTGTCTGGTCAGATCAAAACTGCAATTGGGTATATGTGTGCATCAAGGAAAGTGATTTAAAATGCCGGTTAAGAGTAGTAAAGTGCTATATGAATTATAGTAAGTGGAAGAGGAATCATGAGATTCATCTGATTCAGAACAGTGACAAAGCTGTAGCATAAAGGAAAATGAAAGCAAAAAATCAGTATACTAATTAGATGAACTTTATTCTGGGATTTCACCTATTCTTTTTGACATGTAACTTCAAAAACAAAAACAAGAAAATGAGACAGCTTAGCTCACTCCTGCTACTGCATAGAAGACTTATCCTGAGAATAAACCTGGGTTGAAACTGGTGCAAGTAAGCTGGCAAGGATCTTTAAACTTTTTGCTATACATGTATTTACACTTATATGTAGATCTGTTACCTTAGTGAAGTTTTATGTATAAGTTAAAATAGCTGAGGGGAAAAGCATATATTAAGCTGTCAGTTTCTAATTTTTAATTTTTTTTTTTTTTTAATAAAAAGTGAGCATTCTGCCTTTACGAACCAAACTCAGCTAGTTTTAGTTTGCCCAAGTAGCTATAGAATCTAATGGGTTCATTTAAAATCTTGTTAAAGTATTTATTACCACATATATAAGTCATGTAATTTTGTTGTTTCTGCAACTTAATATTCAACTCTGAGTTCACTGTAACGCATTTTTGTAGCTTTTGCTGTAGCTAAACTTGGGTATGTGGAAGCAGCTCAATGCTGACAGGAGACAAGAACATGTTGGCTCCCTCTGACATTACACTCTTACAGTGATGATCTTCGTCGTTCTCTATGTGGGCATCTCCCCATAAACTGGCATAGGCAATGACTATTTAGACACCTTGAAAGAAGTCTTAATGACAAGGAAAAGAAATAAATAATAAAAAAATTACAAAATCATGTCTTAAGATTTAACTTTGGCAGCTGGGATAGAGAGTGGGAAGGATTGAGATGGATAGCCATAGGCTTTTTCTTAAAGACAGACAGCGAAGAAGAGTAGGAGTTGCACTCTATGTTAAGGAGAACCTGAGAAAACCTGTTTTGTAGTACCTTGGCTAGCGATAGCCTTGGCTGCAGTAATCATAATATTGTGCATTTGGGATGCAGCTGAGTGTACTAAGATGAAGGTTTTAGATTTCAGAAGAGCAAAACTTCAGCTCACTCAGAGCTCAGCTGTGAGTGGTTCTGTAGGAAACCTTCATGGAGGATAAAGTAGCTAGTGAGTGCTGGGAGCTTTTCAGGAATGCTTTCCTGGAAGCACAAAACCAATTGAACTACAAGGGCATTGCCAGGATATGCAGAGAATTAGTTAGAAAAGCAAAAGCCCAGCTTGAACTGAACTGTCCCCGAGATGTCAAAAAATTACAAGAAAGTATTCTTTAGGTACTTTTAGTTCAAGCAGAAACAGAAAGGTACATACCGGCCCACTGTTAAACAGGAGAGGGGAATTAGTTAACAACAACACTGAAAAGGCAGATTCTCAACATTTTCTTCACCTCTGCCTTCACCAGCACTGCTGGGCCTCTGGTCTTGGGATCCAAAATCCAGGTTGATGCAAACACAGATCCACTATCAGTGAAGGAAGAGTTGGTATGTGAACTATCAGGGAGCTTGACACCTGCAAATCAGTGGGCCCCAACACTGTCCCCACCCAAGGGTTTTGAGAGCTGGCTGAAATAATTGCGTGGCTGCTCTCCATAATCTTTGAGAAGTCACAGACATCAGAGAACATCCCAAAAGACTGGAAGGCAGCTAATGCCACTCCTATCTACAAGCAGCGCTCAAAGGAGGATCCAGGAAATTATAGGCTCAGTCTTACTTCAGTCCCTGTAAAGATTATAGCACGAAACCTCCTGCAGGCTAACACAATTCAACTGAAGCACATGACTGGGAAAAGCCAGTACAGATTGACCATAGACAAATCATGCTTGACAAACCTGATTACCTTCTATGACAAAGTAACCTGCTCAGTTGACGTGCAAGTGGTGGACATAGTCTCCCTGGATTACTCCAAAGTTTTTGATAGCTTCCCACAGCCTCCTCCTAGACAAACTGATTTGTTACAGTCCTAAATGGTCTGTGCAGTGGGTGGGGAACTGACTGACAGGCAGCACTCTGAGTGGTGCTGAACAGCTCCTTTTGAAACCAGCGACCTGTCACTAATGGGTTTTCCCATGAACCAATATCAGCCAATGTCTAAGTGATCTGGATGACAGAATCAAATGTGTCCCGATGAAGCTTGCCAATGATCCCAAACTGAGCAGGGAAGTGGGCCGTTTTGGAAGGGAGAGTCACCTTGCAGGATGACCTGGAGAGGCTGGAGGATTGGGCTAACAAGAACCTTGCAAAGTTGAACAAGGACAAGTTTAAGGTCTTGCACCTAGGTAACACAATCCGAGATGGCAGCACATGCTGGGCTCTACTTGGCTGGAGAAGGGACCTGGGTGTTCTGGTGCACAACAACCTCAAGATGAGTGAAGACTGTGCCGCTGCAGCAAAGAAAGCCAACAAGATGCTGGATTACATAAGCAAGGGCATCCCAGCAGAGAAAAAGATGTCATTGTCCCACTCTGTGCTTGTCAGCCCACACCTGTGATACTGTGCTCAGCTGTGGTCTACACTATGCAAAAAAGATGTAGACAGGCTAGAGAGAGTCCAGAAAAAGGGCTACAAAGATGACAGAAGGACTGGGAAGTCTGACACATGAAGAAAGGCTGGGAAAACTGGGTTTATTCAGCCTAGTGAAAAGAAAGCTTAAGAGAGACCTTATCACCATATTCCAGTAGTTAAAGGGTGTCTACAAAGAAGATGGAGAATCCCTTTTTACAAGGAGTCACATGAAAATGATGGGGATAGTGGGCACAGTTACTCCCAGGAAGATTCTGACTAGACACAAGAGGAAAATTTTGCACAGTGAGAACCGTCAGCCATTGGAATAATCTCCCCAGGGAATTGGTGGATTCTAGGATTCCTAGGACATCTAGTCTAGGTCATGCATTACCTAGAAAGTTTGGACTAGATGATCCTTGAGGTCCCTTCCAAGCTGGTATTCTACAATTCTATGAGTACTACAGCAAGTACCCTGTCATGTAACACGCAATGATAAAGAGTAGAGCCCCAATTCACATTTTGTGACTTCACCCTTTACTGAAATTTTTGCAATATAGGAAAAAACATTCTGAACACTACTAAAATCTTTGCACATTTGAATTTTTTACCACTGTTTCTCCCAGAAGCTTCCCTTACACTCATGTGAAGTTTAGCATTTCCACCATGGCTTAAGTGCATGCTGTATAAAGCACAGTCTCCCATAATCTTCTTCTTTAACTAATGCCACCAAAATTTTACACTAAAAGACAATAGCTGATCCCTATTCATAATTTTCCTGCCACTTCAGATTTTACATACCTCTGCCATGTCTCAAAAATAGAATCTCCTAAAATGAAGTTTCTCTCAAAATGAAGTCTTATGGTGGTCTGTGGTAGCTGCAGTCACAGCCAACACACACAGAGAGTAAGCTGGAAAATTTAGAACTGAAGTCAAATGACTCTTCAGTAAACCTACTTACCATTCTTCTGTGGAGCCAGTACAAAGAGGACTTCAAACATGTCTTCCTCATGTGATAAACAATGTATTATGAAAAAGGTATTTCTTATGGAATGGCTCACAGTGTTAAGGTCTGCTGAAAACTATTTTGGATTTTTATAATTTAAATTGTAGCTTTGGGGATTGATGTTAATGAGTCTCAGTGTGTCTGATCAACTGCTAATGAAAGGATGATGGACTTCAGTTACTGGATATTCAGATACTTTTTTTTTTTTTTTTTAGCAGGCAAACCATCTTTAACTTTCTGTGTACAGAAAATCCAATATTAAAGAAAAGGCCTCTAGATTTCAAAGAAGTTACTGGTTATTTTAGGTTTTATTACTGTATTTCAGAAAATGGATTGGACATGTTTTGATTTAATTGAACTAATTGAAAAAGCTTATTTTCTTAGATAAAAAAAATCCAAAACATAACCTTAATTGATTGCACATTTGCTCAGACCTACACTTTTTAACATAAACAACTGAAATTAGAATTCAGACAAAATGATGCTAGAGTTGCAATTTAATACAAGACCTTTAGGAACACTGACAGTTTGCTCCAGGGGATAAAATAACAGTTGCCACTTTGAGAGATAAAGTTTTCTACTATTATCATCATAGCATTTATGCAACTATGAATAAAAATGACAGAACAACTCCTTAGTGAAATAAATAGCACAGTCAACAACCCTCCACTAACAGATACAGGCTTCATTTTAAGTGATTTCAATGACCAAGTGGGAGACAACCTGGCAACCTGCAATAAACAAAGGGTCCCCATGGAATAGGTCAGGCAAGCATCAGTGAACTTCCTGCTCCTCCAAAAGTTTCTTCAGCATGGTTTATTGAACAAAAAGATGCTGCCTACCAGATGTTCAACTAGCTCAAAACATACTGCTTTAAATGCGTGATCCCTATTAATTATTATATCAGGTATTTGTCTAGTGCTGGAAATAATGGAGCCATCTATAAAGCAATATTCCATAACTTAATCTTACACTGTCATTCATTTTCAGACTCTGTTGTTGTGATAATTGCCTTACAGTATTTTGCAGTGAATGCCTTAGAAAACAGATGGAGAAAGGAGGAAAGGTGTAGTGGAAAAATACAACTTAGCCATGTGAATAGCGATGCTAGGGAATTTAGGTAGAAAGACAACACATTTCTTTTGGGATCATAAGTGAAACTGCAATAAAAAAAGTGTAAATGAAGTTGGAGTAGTCATTAATACTGCTACTACTATTTCTTATTCAATAAAAATTATCATTAATTGACTTAAAATTGAGTAGACATTGTGGCAAAAGCAGAATTTTGAAAGCAAAAGATCATTAAACACTACTCAGCTCTCAGTAATGTGACCCAACTTCTGTAAGACTATCACCTCATAATTAAAAGTGACAGCTAACATGTAAACGTGAAGGAGTGCAGAATCATACACAAACCTCAGAATTAGGGTGGGTTTAAAACATACTCATACCATCAAGAGTGAACTAATTCCTCCTTAGGAACTGGGGACTTGTAATGCAGATCTATTTGAAAGCAGGTTTGTAAATGGATCCACCTCCACATTTGTAATGATATATTCATAGAATCGTAGGTTAGGGCTGGAAAGGACCTTAAGATGACCTAGTTCCAACTCCCCTGCCATGGGCAGAGGCATCTCACACTAGACCATGTCACCCAATGCTCTGTACAGCCTGGCCTTGAACACCACCAGGGATGGAGCATTCACAGCTTCCTTGGGCAACCCATTCCAGTGCCTCACCACCCTAACAGGAAAAAACTTCTTCCTTATATTTAAGCTAAATCTACCCTCTTTCAGTTTGAACCCATTACTTCTCATCCTATAACTACTGTCTTTGACAAATAGTCCCTCTCCAGTACCATTGTAGGCCCCCTTCAGATACTGGAAGGCTGCAATGAGGTCTTCACGCAGCCTTCTCCAGGCTGAACAGCCCCAACTTTCTCAGCCTGTCTTCATACAGGAGGTGCTCCAGCCCCCTGATTATCCTCATGGACCTCCTCTGGACTTGTTCCAACAGTTCCATGTCCTTTTTATGTTGAGGACACCAGAACTGCACACAATACTCCAGGTGAAGTCTCACAAGAGCAGAGTAGAGGGGCAGGATCACCTCCTTCGACCTGCTGGTCATGCTCCTTTTGATGTAGCCCAGGATAATAACTGGATGAAATATAACAAGGGAAAGTGTAGAGTCCTGCATCTGGGCAGGAACAGCCCCAGGTTCCAGTATAGGCTGGGGAACGACCTGTTAGAGAGCAGCGTAGGGGAGAGGGACCTGGGGGTCCTAGTGGACATGAGCCAACACTGTGCCCTTGTGGCCAAGAAGGCCAATGGCATCCTGGGGTGTATTAGAAGGGGGGTGGTTAGTAGGTCGAGAGAGGTCCTCCTTCCCCTCTACTCTGCCCTGGTGAGACCCCATCTGGAATATTGTGTCCAGTTCTGGGCCCCTCAGTTCAAGAAGGACAGGGACCTGCTGGAGAGAGTCCAGCGCAGGGCAACTAAGATGATTAAGGGAGTGGAGCATCTCCCTTATGAGGAAAGACTGAGGGAGCTGGGTCTCTATAGTTTGGAGAAGAGGAGACTGAGGGGTGACCTTATTAGTGTATATAAATATATAAAGGAGGAGTGTCACGAGGATGGAGCCAGGCTCTACTCGGTGGCAAACAATGATAGGACAAGGGGTAATGGGTACAAACTGGAACACAAGAGGTTCCACTTAAACTTGAGAAGAAACTTCTTCTCAGTGAGGGTGACGGAACACTGGAACAGGCTGCCCAGGGAGGTTGTGGAGTCTCCTTCCCTGGAGACATTCAAAACTCACCTGGACACATTCCTGTGTAACCTTATCTAGGTGTTCCTGCTCCGGCAGGGGGATTGGACTAGATGATCTTTTGAGGTCCCTTCCAATCTCTAGCATACTGTGTGATACTGTGATACAGCTGGCTTTTTGGACTGTGAGCGCACACTGCAGCCAGCTCATGTTCATTTTCTCATCAACCAACACCTCCAAGTACTTCTCTGCAGGGCTGCTCTGAATCTCTTCTTTGCTCAACCTGTAGCTGTGCCTGGGATTGCTCCAACCCAGGTGTAGGACCTTGCTCTTGGCTTGGTTAAACTTCATGAATTTGGCATCAGCCCACCTCACAAGCGTGTCGAGGTCCCTCTGGATGGCATTCCTTCCCTCCAGGGTATCAACCGAACCACACAACTTGGTGTCATCAGCAAACTTGCTGAGGGCGCACTCAATCCCACTGTCCATGTCAGCGACGAAGATGTTAAACAAGACCGGTCCCAACACAGATCCCTGAAGGACACCACTCGTTACTGGCCTCCAGCTGGACATTGAGCCATTGGCCACAACTGTTTGTGTGCGGCCATCCAGCCAGTTCTTTATCCCCTGAGTGGTCCATCCATCAAATTGATGTCTCTTCAAGTTAGAGACAAGGATATAATGCGGGACAGTGTCGAACGCTTTACACAAGTCCAGGTAGATGACATCAACTGCTCTATCCCTGTCCATCAGTTCTGTAGCCCCATCACAGAAAGCCACCAGACTGATCAGACAGACAGGATTTCCCCTTAGTGAAGCCATGCTGGCTGTCACCAAAACTTCGCTGTTTCTCATGTACCTTAGCATGCCTTCCAGCAGAATCTGCTCCAAGATTTTGCCAAGCACAGAGGTAAGACTGACTGGCCTGTAGTTCCCTGGATCATCCATTTTCCCCTTCTTGAAAATGGGGGTTACATTTCCCTTTTTCCAGTTGTCAGGAACTTCACCCAACTGCCATGATTTTTCAAATATGATGGACAGAGGACTAAATTGCATGAACTTCATCAACAAAACTTTGACTCAAGTTAAGGAAGCTATGCAATAGCTGGTAGACGTTGCTCATACTAGACAAGCTCCAGTAAACAGAATAGAAAAGCACAATAGCACAATTTAGAGACATCATGTCTCACTGGTCCAGTAAGATCGGTTAGGGTTTGTTTGTTTGCTTGTGTCCCCCCCCTTTTTTTTAAAGTATAATATACCTCTGAGCAGGACACTGCACAAAGGAGCCACATTTCCCCAGCAGTAAGACCACACACAAAAAGTTGTCTACTCTCCTCCACTTCAAGGTTGACTCAAATGTTTTATTTTTAGAAAGGATGCAGCAATGTCAACACCAAGGGTAAATTATTTCAAGATTAATCCATTATTTTTCTTTTTAATGGCCTATAATGAATAATTCCTTTTCTATTTTTTCTTGACAATTTCACATGCTTTATTAAATATTGCAAATTGGAATTTACCTTATTGTTTTAAGATGTATGTATTCCTACTCTCACAGACTCACTCACACAGGGTCAACTTTCTGCCTATGTTACAATTCCCACACTCCCATAGGGAACAAAGAAAGGTTTGTCAGAAACCTGCAAAAGGAGATAAATGATCTGTGCTCTAGTCTAATAACCTCCTGAAGAAGACAAATGTGTGAATTGCAAAAGTTTCACCTGCAAAATCCCTACAGATACACTAATTACAAACTAGATCTCTTCAACCACTACACAAGAAAAAAAAAAGCCCATTGAGAAAGACTGGGGAAAAAAAAATTAATGGATTAAATGTTGCTCAGCATTGTCCCAGAATCCTCTGCTGATGTAGGATTACACACAACCACAGCGCATTTTGAACCAAACCCTTAAGGATGTATTGATATTTGAAGGATCTGTAAACTGCATTTAGTTTTCTGTGTCTAATTTCTCTATTTCTGTCCTGTTTTCCTGTTTTAAAGCTCTTATTTGGTAAACAAGACTCTCAGCGTGAATCCCCCCTCTCCCTCCAACATCCTTACTTAAACCTGTCCTGAAGTGTTTTTTTCCCCAGGTAAGAAGGCTTGCATGGAGGAAGTTATTTATATCTACTACATTTTAAACTGCTAAAATTAAACCTCAGTAGCTGTCACTTTTTATCCTGTCATCCTCACCCCAAACCACTGAAATAACAGCAGCCTGTGATTTCTACAGCTGATCATAAACAACCCAGTTCAAAATATGAAATGATAACAAATGAAACTGATAAAAGTTTTTTTATTTTTCACATAGCTCACTCTACATACACTACACTTTGAGAAAAGAAATTCACATTAGCTTCACTTTTGTTTTTAAAAAGAAATTTAAAAATTATATACTGTGTACCAGATATTTTCCTAATATTTTGCCCAGCTGCTGAATTTTATTTTAACTCCGATAATTCTGACACACTTGAAAGTAACTCATTAATGTCCTTAATGTTTTTGAAAATTACTTCATCAACATTAAACTCTTCATGAAAATGTTAAGACATGATATGTGAATATTACAGTGCTGTTACATGAGACTTATTAATCTTTATCTTGAACAACAATATTTTCTGGTTTTTAAAGACTTAATGGTATCTGATTTTCTTCTTTAAGTTCTAAATACTTCGTCCTGTCTTTTCCTTATCTGTAACAGCTATGGGATATTAATGCTGTTCAAAGGTTTGTGGGGAGAATAAAAATTTCAAGATTATGGGAGGTTCAAATCTTTCAGCAATACAGACCTTGCCATGATCTAGCATAAATGCATCAAATAAGCAAGCATTTTCCCATAATAATTCCACATTTATTTTAATAACTAAGTTATTGCTGGAGTCTTCTTATAGAGAGAAAAGAAATGGACATAAAAAATTGTCCACAAGTGCAATCAATTTATCATAATCAGCTAGCTGTCTGGAAATTTTTATACTGAGATATCACCTGAGTGGAATAAATATCCAAGAAGCTTAACACAGCCTTGAACAAGACAGTTCTCACTCTGACTGAGCAGGAAAACTCTTATTTATAGCAATTGTAGTAAATTCTTATTGTACATTAGCTACCAGAGGGTTTTTGTAGCACTGAGACTTTTTGTCTGTACAAACCACACCATTCACCCTGGATGCTTACGATAACAGCTGAAAAACATCACCATTACATGAAGTGCTTTCCCCTTATGTGAGGCAAGTGTTCTTTCTTATTCCTGTTATGTGTATGACAAAAGGACTCAGGATGCATTAGCTTTGTAGAAAGGCATCGTATTTCACCTCTTGTGCACTCACAGTTTTTTTCAGGCAAATAAGCAAAATCATACTTTGTTGTAGCAGCACAGCTAGTTTTAGGGGTGGGAGAAACAACACAACCACCAGCAGCAACAGCAGAAAGGGCTGAGCAAGTAAGAGAAAGAAATACATTGTGTTGGAACAGTTAATTCCCTGTCTTCCCTGGTTTATAGCAAAGAGGCAGTTTGCTCCACTGAGTCACGTGCTTACTTCTTGAGCTGGCATACCTGATCTCAGAGGGACTCTTAGCCTCAGTTAAGACAACAAGTGGAAAAAAGTGATAGTACAAAAAGGCATCAGAGGCATCAAATCAACATGTTCTGGTGTCAATAAACACCTGTCATCAGTATGACAAGATAGGTGGCTAAAACCAACAGGGCAACAGAAACTCATGAAGTGCTAAAAAGGGGCATCCTTTTGTTAGAGATGAAGGACCCACAGAAGTAAACAAGCAGCATAATGTTCTTTTAACTGTTAAAGTAACCTATGTTGTGGAGAGTTTCTGTTCAGGCTCATGGTATTAACAGATTTACTTGGGGGCTTTGACAGTGTGAGTTTCTTATCAAAGCTCAGATGCTGTAGGACACAGACGCAGGTTCACAGTGGAACATGGACAGAACGTGGCCTATTGCTATTTCAGATCCACTTGATAACCTGAATGCAATTCAGAAAGAGCATAAATGCAAGGAGCTGGATTCTTACCACACAAACAGTCCAGTTTTAAATTATGGTGGTTAGTTGGAACTGAACATCTACCCATGTGAAAATTAATATGCAGAAAAGATACTATCAGGAAAAGAAAGAAAGGAGAAAAACAAACAAACAAAAAGTACTCTCTCATTATTAGTCTACTTAACTAAGTTTTCCATGAGATATCCCCACGTAACAGTCACAAAAATAGACATCACAAAAACAACAGGTACATGTGTAGGTTATATATTGACACAGACAGCATATCTGGCTGTGTAGATTAAATACTTGCTGCAGCAAGAAAGGGCCTGAATGATTTAACTCCTTGAGGACATTTCTGGAGACTGCTGACAGTTCATTGCTATCTGCTGTTGGTAGGACACACTAGTCAGGATGCCTGCCCTTGGAGAAGCTGCAGAGCCCATATATGATTACACCTGGGAGCTTGCTGGAAGCAACAGCCCATTTACTCACTGTACCAGTGCTTCCTATAAATCTATTTATAATCCTGGCATACCCCCCTTACCATAATCTCAAGGGTTTCTCTGGTTCAGAGAAAGCCATAATGGGAACTGTAAACTTTTATCCTTGCCCTCTCTAGAAACTGTGTTGAAACTTTATTATAAAGATTTTTCACCTTTTGCTTGCTTCTCCTGAAATCTTACTCACAAAGCAGTTCTATAAAGAATTTTAAATAGTATGAGGTGTACCCAACTGGGTTTATTGTCTGCACCTGCTACAGCTTGCTGCCTAGGCACTTCCCTACAAGAGCTCAGCTGTCACAGTTTGAGTGCTAAGTTCACTGTAATAACATTGATGAATATTTTTTGTTCTTATCCAAAATACATTTGTGTTGAAGACAGTAGAATACTGCTTAAGAAAATCCTTTTTTTTTTTCTTTTATGCAAAGGTCTCACACTTTCTTTATAAATGTTCCAAAGAAAGAAGAGAGGAGACAAAACAGAAGTACTTTAGAGGTGTCAAGGTTATTAATATTTTGTCAAGTTTGCTCCTGCTTTTAGGAAACAAAGCAGTTATTGTCATGCAAAAGTTCTCTGGTTGATGTTCCAAAACTAGTGCTGAAAAGTTAGTGACTTTTTCAATTTCATGAACATTGAAAAAGTGTATGTAAAATCTGCTACACTCCATGTAAGAGAAGCTGAGATGCACATTTAACACAGAGCTTGCAAACCTTCTGTGACCTTACTGAGGAAGACAACAATTACCATGAGAAATATTTTGAATGGTCCATTTGCCAAGAGTTATCAAGTGATATCTAGCTATAGTTTTCTGCATACACGATAGGCACACTTGTGTAATTGGTTTTGGTAAGTGACATTGTTAAGAATGCCACAAGGGCTGTTTCACTTTTGCAGCACACACCGTTGGACTGATGCAGTTCTCAAGGGAATGCATCATTAATGTTTATAAAGTTTATGCAAATCTTCACGTGACAACCAAGGCCATTTACACAGTATCATGGTCCTGCAATAGAAAAGGAAACTACTTCCTACATCCCTAAACAAATTTTGGAAGCCTGCTTCTCTTCTACTGCCTTTTGCTCCCTGAAGACCCCTGAGCAAATCAAAGTTGTTGGGAATTGTTCAGGCATTCTCTCCAGTTACAGAGGGTATGTCTTCCACAGTGAGCCACATGGCTGTGTGACTCTTGTGACCATAACCAACTCTCATGCACAGCCCACAGGATGAAATTTGCTCACACACACATGATGAATATACCTGTCACTGTAATAAACAGTTGAGCCAAGACCTAGTGGGAAGGCAGTCAGAAACACACAATCTTTATTTTAACCCCAAAGCAGAATTATTTGCAATTTAAACCCAACAATTTAGCCAAGCAGTAAACCAAAGTGAGAAATAAAATGTACAGTAGTATTAAATTCTACTCAAAGTTACCTGATAGCAAACTAAATATAAAAGTGGTGTCCATTGTGGTTTAAACTTCAGTGCAGATAGGAAACACTTCCTTATCTTGTACACACACAAGCAAAGGAAATCAGAACAACAGCCCCTCTGAGATGGGGTCTCTCAGGTTCTGATATTCCAGGAAAGAAAACTGATGATGTGGGAAGACTAAACTTGTACCATGGCTTGCCCCTTTTAGTCTTGGTTCAGTGGAGTCACGAATATGTACCATAGAATCATAGAATCGTTAGGGTTGGAAAGGACCTTTAGATCATCTAGTTCCAACCCCCTGCCATGGGCAGGGACACCTTACGCTAAATCATATCACCCAAGGACCTGTCCAACCTGGTCTTGAACACTGCCAGGGATGGAGCATTCACAACCTCCCTGGGCAACCCATTCCAGTGCCTCACCACCCTAACAGGAAAGAATTTCCTTCTTATATCCAACCTAAACTTCCCCTTTTTAAGTTTTAACCCATTACCCCTTGTCCTGTCACTACAGTCTCTAACGAAGAGTCCATCCCCAGCATCCCTATAAGCCCCCTTCAGATACTGGAAGGCTGCTATGAGGTCTCCAGGCAGCCTTCTCTTCTCCAGGCTGAACAGCCCCAACTTCCTCAGCCTGTCTTCATACGGGAGGTGCTCCAGTCCCCTGATCATCCTTGTGGCCCTTCTCTGGACTTGTTCCAACAGTTCCATGTCCTTTTTATGTTGAGGACACCAGAACTGCACACAATACTCCAGGTGAGGCCTCACAAGAGCAGAGTAGAGGGGCAGGATCACCTCCTTCAACCTGCTGGTCATGCTCCTTTTGATGCAGCCCAGGATATGCTTGGCTTTCTGGGCTGCAAGCGCACACTGCAGCCAGCTCATGTTCTTTTTCTCATCAACCAACACCCCCAATTCCTTCTCCGCAGGGCTGCTCTGAATCTCTTCTCTGCCCAACCTGTAGCTGTGTCATCATAAATGGGTCATAGAATCTATTAATCAAACCAGGAGAGAAGAGTCTTTAGGGTTTTTTTTCCTTTCCCTCCTCTCCCCTCTCCCCCTCCCTTCTCCAGTAAATCACATAATCCAGCGCAGAGATTCAGAGTCTCTGTGGTATGCTCCATTCTGGCTTTCTCCCTACCCAGGCGTGTAACAAGAGAATGAAATGTTCCTTTTCTGCCCTGCTGAAATTGTGCTCTCCTGCCTGTTACAAATTAGATTCACAGTCTGAGTATCTCCCTCTCTGATCACCTTTCATTACTAATAACCAGCTCATTGTGACTTGCTAGAGGAATAGCTTCTGATTCAGTTCAGACATTTCAAACAGAGGAGAAAACAAAGATTTCTAATTAGTACCTAAATATTCTACCTTGCACTACTTACAAATTAGTGTAAATATAGGCTGCAGAGGCTTTTAAAAACCCAAAGACACTTACTGATCTGTTCAGTGACGGGATGTTTATTTGCTACCACAACATGGGAATGGGTGCAATTTGAGGATGTTTCTTAAAGATTACAAAGTTTCTCAAAATCATGCTCAAATCCATTTTGCCCTGCTTATGAACTCCTGGGTGCGTTGTTTGGTTTATTTTGCGTTCCGGCCTGACCTTACCTTTTCCTTCTGTATCAATGGTGTCAAATAGCCTTGTTGTAAAATTTCCTGTGCTTTGTTCTGAGATGCTGTTCATTTTGACGCATGTTTTTCCAGAATCAATTTGTCATGCTGATTCTTAAGTCTTACCTCTGATTAATGAAATTTAAATCCTCTTCCTCCTCTACTTCTGTGCCTCCAAATTATTATTCAGCAGGAAAAGCAGGGGAAAGATGATATATTTCATAGGGAGCAAGTATCAGATGCCTACTTAAATGTAAAAATCATAAGCTTGTATTTGCTTTTATGTGTTGCTGATCATTTCAGAGCAAAGATTGCTCAGCAAAACAAATAAAAGCTTCTGTCTGCAGTATGCCATTCACTAGTTTGTCTGTCTTCATCGTAAGCATTTTCATGCACCCCTTCACTAAATTAAATAGGTCATGCTGTGTAGTGATCTATAACCTGGGGAATCATTTGATTTCAAAGGGACAGCACAAGGTATAAATCAAAGAATGAATTTGACCTAACAACCTCCCTGAAAAGACAGACTTTCAGAGCTCCTATTCTTTATTTCCGATGCACCCTTTTCAGGATGGGGTGATAATACCGAGCACGTGGTTCAAGGTGAGCTCACACACACTGATTTATAGAATGGCCTTACAGCGTTTTCAGAAGTATTCTCTATTCTCTCCTTAACACATTGTAACATCTTGTTTGGTTTTTAATCATGGCTGAGCACAGGGGAAAGATTTCATCTGAGCTGTTCACAATGACTGCTGGGACATTTTTCCCCAAGCACTTACAGTTAATTTAGATCCCATCAATGTATCAATTGTTCCTTACAGTGTGTCTTACCTTGCAGCTGTCACAATGACTTTCATCCCCTATTGTGCTGCTGAGATACCATACTTTGTGAAGACCTTCTGTCCTTTGTAGATTAACCTACTCTCAATAGTTTTGAGAAAATAGTTTCATGGAAAATTTGCCATTTCACTACTCTCATCTTTCCAGAACAGGCACAAGTGTTCAAAAAACCTCCACAAACTCCAGTACAGAAAGGAACACTGAGGCTGAAAATGTCACAAATATACATACCTCACCAGTCAATACAGCTTTATTTAATACTAGGTCCCTAAAATCCAGGCAGGAAGCAGCATACTTCTGACAACTTCCTCAGTACAATGACAACAGGTTAACATTTGGCTTTCTCAATAGATTAGAAATAATAAACTCTTGGCTTTTCCTTGAAAATCTACGGAAGAGCCAAAAAGCTGTGGAGAGATGCTTTCTTACATGTGGATCTGGATAGGGTCAGGGCAAAATGGTACTCTGCCACAATGGCATTTTCAAGGACCTGAGATGATATTCCTAGCAGAGAAGGATCTGACCGACCAGTTTAGGATTTTCCCAAATTGCTTTGCCTTTTTATTATACACTATTAGTATTTCCAATAGAACTGCGCTTGGGAACCACCAGCCTATAGCAGCAGTGAATGCACCACCTCCTCTCTCATTCATCTTTCTACTGCTCTTTAGGCCTTTTCCAGGGTTTAAGGTGACCTTGCAACTTATGAAGGGAAATAAAGGATTGGAGTTAAATGTGTTAGAAATGATTGATCTACCTGGATGGCACCTGGTAACACGCTGGAGGCTGCAAAGTTCAGATATTGAACTTCATTCTGAATGATAGACACTATAAAATAGAGATAACTCATACTCTAACAGTAACACTTTCAGTGAAATGAAATGGGAAATGATGGGATTGTCCTACAGTCAAAGAAACCGCATGGTACAAATAGGAAAAAATGAACAATTATTGCAACATTAAGCTGATATGACTAGTATTTTAGAATGATGTAGCAAGTTCAACAGCAACTCATTCTTTGCTCTGCTCAGCCAGGTAAAGTGGATGTATTGTAAAACACCAGCCAGAATCATAGCAGCCTGCACTGGCAGAGGAATCCTAATTTAGAGAAAGGACCAGAGATATTAAAGAACAGCTTATTAGATGAAATATTTATTTTGCCTGGATATAAGAATATTTTAAAGACAAACTTGCCCTGAAGAATGGCAAAAAGAAACGAATTCTTTTCATGCATTCAGGATACAGAAAGAATGGAGTTGCTTTGGGTCAAAATTAGAACCTATTGAGGTGCTCAAGAAAGCACCCTTAAAAATGCATTGAAATTTTGTTTGTTTTGTTGGTTTTTTTTAAGTGCAATAAAGCTGGCAGTATAAACTATTTAGTCCAACTGAGATACCAATCGAGTCTGTACTTCTTGCATATATGGGGATCTGTAGCTTAAATCTTTGGTGTGAACTGGCTTCACCAATTCCAGTTAGATGAGCTAATGGCTGAGCTATTGGATGATTCCTTCTGAAGTGGGGTTCTTCCACTTTTTTTTTTCAAGAGATTTTGAAAGCAATTTTTATTTTTTTTTCTACTCAAGAACTTAAACCACACTCGTGAAACCTTAAAATAACTTTGTGGGAGAGGAAATTGATTTGCTCCTTAGTATAGGCGCTTGGCTAGTCAAAGGATGCTCAGGCTTCAAGATCACTGTGCAACTTTCATTCTCATTATTCAATGTTGTTTAGTGTTTTTTTTTGACCTGGAAACTCCAGTGATTTTGCCTTTTCTCTAAATGCCCAATTTGCATTTTGGGTCCTTTCACCATCTACATCCAAACGAGGTATTAGAAGGAAATCAGTTTCTTATCTATCTATATATACCAAATAAGCTAGCAATCCTGCTGCCAGATGCGTTTTTGAAGAAGCAAATTCACTTGTCAACTCACATAAAAATACTAAACTAGCAAACATCAATCATTTCTCATGGAGTGAGGCACAGTACAGAAGATCAAAAGTAATACAGTGTTTCTGGTCCACATATACATATTTATATGTATAACATCATATAGGGGGTCTATGAAGCTCAGGTTGAAGAATCAGGGAAAATGGGGGAACCATTCATATTATCCAATTTTTAAGTTAATAGCAGTGTATCCTTTAACCCACATGCTTTGTATGGGAAAACTCTACAGGCATGACAGCACATAGCTAAAACAAGAGGTCTCATTTATTATCAATAGGAATACTGAAAAACTGTATCCTGCATTACAGACAGAAAAAAACCCAAAACCTTCACATGTTCTGAAACTGTTGTAATGGGGAAAGACTCACAGTTTCATAATAGTTTTGCTGCACTATTTAGCATATATTTTTGGAGATTTATCCCTTACACAAGAAATACTCTCATGAGTGACACTGAACTACATCATGGTAGCTTTAAGCATATTATTTCTTCCTCTTAGAAATCTTTCCTAAAGCAAATCCTTTTACAAATAAAATTTTGATTTTATATCATGGTAAGAATTTACCTGGTAATTACTGAGCCAATTCACAGACCAAGGAATATACTACTATGTCTATTGCCTATTACAACTACTGCTATTATGCCTTTTTTTTGTTTTTTTTTTTTTTTGGCATAGATGGATCATTTTTATGGGTATTTTTAAAACCCACTCACTGTACTTTTTACTTTTTCTTCCTAATTCATAAAGAAAAACCTGTTGAAGTGTGTACTAGATGAATCTTATTACAATTACAATGTATATTTAGTCTGCAGAAACAGAACTACACAACTCATATGTTGCTTTGAAGCTGGAAACATTTTATTAATTGAATTTTTAACAGATGAGTAAATGTTTTCAAAACTGCTACATGTATACTGCAAACAAAGTAGGAAAACACATAGAAATAACAATCTGTAAATCCAAATATTTACATATCATCTTTCTTTTCATGTTCCTTAAGATATATGGGAACTATAACTTTCTTTTTAACAACCTATATTCCAGGTTCCTTTTTCCTTGGTGAATTTTGAAGCAAGCTTCCTTCCTACAGCGGTTTGAAAGAGAATTTTGTTTACTTCCAGCATAATCTCTGCTGAGTATCTGAAAGTCAAACTGTTTTTCCTGCTTCATGCAACACCTTCAAGAATAAAAAACATAGAGCTCATAGTGGAAAATTCCGTTATTACTAAAACAAATAGGAATAACTTTGTTCTTTGATTTTGTAACGCCAGAGGCAGGGCAGCCTGTTTTGTCAGTGAGACCATTAGGTGCTATACAGCATATAATGTAAAAAATTCACAAGGACGAGATATAACATAGCTGCTAAAAGATCAATTTTAGATTTTTATTCTTAAGCATACTCCATATTTTAAGGAAGGATGTATAGCAACATATTCAAAATTGTTTTTGAGATATTCGGTGATTAAATAAGTAAATAAAGTTTGCTTTAAAAGCAGTATCATAATCAAAGTCTGGTATCCAAACCTATTTTAATCAGATACCGGGCTACATTTCTTGATAAAGAGAACAGAAGGGGTTGGGATGTGATTCCACTTGGTGAAGAACCTTGCATTCACTTCCCTGGGTCTAGAATTTCACCTTGCACACTTGAGTTCTCAAAATTAATGATCATACTCTAATACTTTATAATGACAGCTGTATTCTACTAGGTGGAAATGGCAACAAGCAATTTAATTTAAAAAAAAAAAAAAAAAGCCATGCCTGCAAACACTTGAATATTTCTAAAGCTAAAAAAGCATTTTTAGGTGCGTGTCACTTTCAGTTGATATTGTCTTTCTTTCGCAGTAGGACTAATGAAGTTCAAGATACAACCAAGTACTGCTCATACCTATATAGATAAAAATGTGTATGTGTAACAGCTCTCCCACTAAATACCTAGATATTGTCTTTAGCTTCCTACTTCTTCACAGTTCTACTCTCCACCCACCCTTTTTAACAGCGTCTGTGCCACCCCGAGAGTGTGTGAGGAGTAAATCGTTTACAGCACTGCGCGGTGCTCCAGAGGTGGAAAACCGAAACAACAGTTCATTTTGTTGTAAACACACCTAAACTGTGTCAGGAGAAACAAAAACCTTGGCAAGTTCTTATTCTCGTAAAAAGATTCGAAGTAAAGGGAGAAAAGAAAAAAAGAAGAAAAGCAGGATAAGTCGGCTCACCACCCCATGGACCCAGAGACATCTTCTCTGTCTGCAAACTGAAAATCTTTCAGATTAAACCCTTGCTGCCCTTGTGGCCCGCTCTGGCCTAGAGCAGACAGTTGCACACCATCTAGCTGCGTTACTGCTGCTCCTTTCTTATAGGGTCAGGTGAAGCCCCAGACCCCTTTAATTAATGCTGTGCCCAAGAGGGCACAGTGAGGTGAGGCTGCAGTGTCTGTCGCTGTCTTCGGGCAGTTTGCTCCTGGGGCAGTTGATTCTTCGCAGTCTTAGGGCAGACACCACAGGAAAACCATCCCCTCTTCTTGGAGCTCGAGCCCTGCTCTGTCTCTTCCCTGTGGCTGCTTGCCCACGCGACAGACAAAAATGCTGCTCACCACCAACAGGCGCTCAGTCTCCCTTCAGCTCTGCTGTCTTTTGAGTTGTTTTGAGATGCACACAAGGAGGGTCTCTCCACCACCACAAACAGGTGCCAATTTTAATGGTTGTGCTGAAATACGGAATTAGACATCACAGGTATATTTCCCACCTTGTTGCTGTTGCTATGCTTGTTGTTATTATTAAGGCAACTAGCAATACAAAAACTTTATTTTTCTGAAGTAGTGGTTTCTTTCATTGATTATTTGTTGAAATACAGTTGTACAAATCACATCCTCCAACCGAATGGAATATGTATGTATAGAAAATATCCATTCATGCTTACATGGCAGCTAAAGTATATTTCAGCTTTCTACTACTCTTATGACTGTGTCGGCGGTCATCTTGACCATGTGCTGGATCCATGGCTTAGTTCTGCCTTCATAGCCAGAGTACCTCACCAAAGTAACCAGGAGGACCCCTTCCTCCAGATCTTCTCCTGAGGACCTGAACTCTAGCATGGGACTTTCTAGGTCAGCATCTAATGATTTTATGAGATTCTAGTATGGAATGTTTGCAGTGAGTATCCATTCAGTAATGTGCATTTTTCTCACTATTAAATCAATTGCTGACGAAACCGCTGTCCTAGGTGAAGAGTGTTAACAAGTAGAAATATGAATCAAAAAAGTTTCAGAAATTATTTTTGAAAATAAATATCTTGTGTTCTTGTACAGATTGGGAGCTATGAAGATATTTACTCCCCCACATTCTCTTCATCTGGCTCAACCTTTAGGTCGGAAAAGTCATGAGGACAGCTTAGCCTTTTCTTTCTCTGTTCTCTGTTCCAGCAAGGGTTTGGGGAGTGGATTTCTTCTCAGTGGCAGCTGGAGCAATAGTCTATCACAGAGGTTTTAAATTCTTGCAGCTTTATTACAGGTACTGATGCCAGGGAGGTGAATGTCACTGCGACCTGTTACTAACTAAACCAGCTCATCAGCTTAATCAGGTTCCAAGGTACTTTATTCTTTGGTAGGAAGGCATTTCATTATTTTCTGACATCTGTGCATCTGAGGGATGAAGGCTTTAAAAAACATGATCCCCTTGCCTAATTGTTTATGATACATACCACTTCACACAGCTGTGATTTCTTGGCCCCAGCTGCAGGACAGCCAGCCTTCTGGTGCAGCTGCAAATGCATTGTGCTTTTGTTCAAGCGACCAAACATCAAGGAAAAAGATTTTGAGGCTCAAGGCCTTAAGCTGGCAGAAGTCATGTGCATAATTTATGTAAACTGCTTAAATGCCTACAGGGAGGATATTTGCTTTAATGTACTTACCTTAGTCCTTGCCAGCAAATTATAACAGTAACTGCGATAGAAAAGGAAAAAGCAGTGAAGGCCATTCTACTCCAGCTGACAGAAATGTTGAGGTTTTGTTTAGATTTTATAGGTCTAATTCTCATATTGTCTACTTATCCTGTCAGTTTAGGCTATGATTCAGATTTATTGAGGTGTGTCTGATAAATCATAACAAAAAGAGAAATAAACATACTCTTTCAGCTGCCAATTTCTGGTTCCTATTAATGTATTTAATGGGCTTTTATTTAAGAAATACCCCTTGCAGTTTAGCAGTCTCCTCCAGCAAAACTGTTCAAGAGTAGGGTATTTGCTGAGAAATAGGTCAGATAAAACTCATATAATTAGAGAAGAAATACATGCTTCTGAACTTTTTCTGGTGCAACTATTATAACATTTTTTCCTGTTTTTATTAATTTCGTAATCTATTAATTTCTTTTTAGTTAACTAATGAATTATCCCATTTTAAATGATGTTGCACTTTGAAGCCACAAGATGACAGAGAAATCGCTTCATTTATTTCTTCATTGATACAGTAAGAAGTAAATGCATGTACTTTTAAATTGTAAATGTAATTTACATTTAAAATGTAATTTAAAATTAAATATATTTTTAAAGGTTTTAAAGGCAATTTTTTATCATGTGAACCCATACACATACCTCAATTTGTCTGCTCAATAATTGACAACTCTGTGCTTCCTTAAACATCAGAATTTCATCAAAGCTTAAGCAAATCTTCCACAAGTTTGTTTTGGATTTTTTTCCATGTTAGGGCTGGCTTTCTTCTGAAACTTAAGCATTGTCTACTCTGCAAGTTCCATTCCTGCTGATTTTCTAGAAATGTGGGTTCCTGCAGCTCCTCAGAGGAAACATTATGCTCAAAGAGATTGTCAGTGGAACCCCATCTCTAGTGACCAAGGCCTAATTCTTTTTCTCCTGCTTCTTCCAATATTCTAGTTGCCATGACAGCTTTTTCCAAGGCAGCCTAAACTGGCTAAAACCTGTCTTCTATCCACAGGGAAGTACGACTTACTCAAAGCCTAAACCAACATTCATTCTCTATACTATTCAACATTCTCATGGGAATCCTTGTAATTTTTTTCATATTGGCCTTTTGTTTCTCTCTACAGGCATCTTCCTGCTGTTGTCAGATGAAATAAAAAAAAAGGAAGCAAAAACCCCATAAATAACTTTTAATGGTTTATGATTGTCAGGAAATAGGCACTCGAGGATATCTTTGTAAAGGTCTAGGTTGCAGGCAGCATACATTTCCTGAATTTGGAGTATATAAACAGAACATAATTGAGAGCCACTTTACTCCTAGATTACTGGTGGCACCTACTAATTAAATGTCACAGAGGTGAAACAAGATTTGTCTTTAGAGAGCAACTACTGCACAGGAGCTTTGCTAACCATATCATCACATGCCACAGAAAACAGCTCATTAAAAGGCTTTTTCAATTTAATAGAAGACCTTATGACTATCCTCTTCTTCCCTTCATGGAAAATGATGTGCAACATTTGGTCAGGTCTGTTGCATTACCTCATGGACATTTAAAGTCATAACATACACATTTTATGTGGGAAAACTAGGAAGTGGACCCCCATACTTCTAGGAAGAGGGGGTCAGAAGAGCAAGGCATTTCTCTTGAAGGAACCCACAGATTTTATATGACCTGAAACAATTAGACTGTTGGTAGGAAGAAAGATGAAAGCCACTAAGAAGTCATTAATTTCACAATATACTTGTCGGGGTTTCATATATATTTATCAGGGTTATACTAGGAAGTCCTGCAGAGAGCAGTTCTCATATCCAATGCCAACTTTGAACACTTCTTCCAGTTTTGTACCTACTCTGTCTATCTTTGAGCAAAGTGACAGTAAGTAACAGTCTCACAAGTATGAAGTAGGTATTTAAAGTTTGAGAAGTGGGCAGAGACACCTGAAATTACTTGTTCAGGATCAACAACAGGATCATTCTTCTAGATTAGAAGTTCAAGTTTTGGTATTTCTCCTATTCTTAAAAGTCTTCTCCAGTTTGTAGTTCTTTAAGGATTTAAGAAATGAAAAAAAAAAACAAAAAATGTACCAAACCCCGCAACATTCAGCTCATTTAAACTAATTTATTCAACTGTGTGTCATTCCTTCAGATATAAGCAATTTCTCCCTAAAAAAAAAAAAAAAAAAAAAGCAGGGTTGCAGGGTTCTTCTTTCTTTGATAATATAAAAATGGTTGGTTTATTTATAATTAGTGCCTCAGAGTTTAATTTGTTACTACTTACCAGACTTCACGTGCTGTACTAAATAACAATAATACATTTGTTTTGTGGTTGTTATTAAATTTACTTCAAGAGATTTTCACCACCAAACTGAAAAGGGAAAACCTTCAAAACATTCCTTTTTTTGTCACCTAGTGCCATCAGTACATTATGATACTAAATGAAGCAGGAAGACCAATTTACATTGATGTATTTATACTAACAGAATTAACCTTGGTTATAAGTAGCTCTTCTTTTATAATAAATTTTTATTTAGACCAGATTTTTTCTCAAGGTACACATCTTTGGTGATTTGTCTACTTATATGTGGCAGGACAAACCAGCTTTCAGAATATTATCATAAACAGAAGATACAGTACTTTGTGCGAACAATAACAGGCTTTCTGCATATGTTCCTGTTTCAATTTCAAAGCAAAACCAATGCCAGCCTAACAAATGCTAGGGCAGATTTTCAGAACTAGTATCTGGTGAATGCTGGGTGTTAAAGAAAGGACTGAAGTGGCATAGGAAAGATTTCTTTTAAGAGTAAACTATGCATCTTCCTACCAGTATTTTATATCCCAAGTCTTGTCTAAAAGTTTCTTGCTGGAATACTGAATGTTGTTAAAAGAGAAATGTTAGTATTTCCCCATTTCATTTCAAACAGTGTGAAAACCATGTTTGTCACTTCGAAGCAGCTGGTTTGCCTGATACTGGACTTACAAAACCTCCTCTTCACTGGTTGGCTGTTTCTTCATCTGAAAGATGTTTTGAGCTGTAGCTATAAGATGTCTTTTTCTGACAATATTTTCCTGCTGCACATGCAACACAGAACTGGATACTAGGAAGTTTTAGGCTTCTGTTCTATACTAGATTTGGACGGGATAGAGTTAATTTTCTTCCCAGCTGCTGGTGCAGGGCTGTGTTTTGGCTTTAGCATGAGAATAATGCTGATAATACACCGATGTTTTAGTTGTTGCTCAGTAGTACTTAGCCTGATGAAGGACTTTTTGCTCCCTTGTGCTCTACCAGTGAGGATGGGCACAAGAAGCTGGGAGGGAGAAGACAGGATGCATGATCCAAACTAGCAAAGGGATATTCTGTACCACAGCATGTCATGCCCAGTATAGAAGCTGGGGCCACTGCTCAAGACAGGCTGGATATTGGTCAGTGGGTGGTGAGAAATTATACTGTGCATTGTTGTTGCTTGGGCTTTTTTTAATTTTTTTTTTTTTTTGCTATTTCCCTTTACATTATGAGTATTGTAATGTTCTGTATTTCAATTATTAAACTGTTCTTATCTCAGCCCATGGGTTTTACTGTTTTTCCGATTGTCTCCCCGTGGGGAGGGGAGTGAGTGAGTGGTTGTGTGGTGCTTAGTTGTCAGCTGAGGTTAAACCATGACATGTTCTTAATAATAGTTTTGTCTGAGACCCTGACATTAGAATTTTTTTTTTTTTTCCTACCAGCTTTCATTAACCATTTTTTTTTTTTTTGTCTTTTTCAGTATATCTCTTAATGTTGCATGGATACATAACATGTAGAAAATTATTTCACAAATATCAGCCATTGGGTAAATCAAAAACTCAAACTAGGATTAAAAACTGTTTTCTTTGTGATGGGCACTTTTATTATAACCAGGATACTCAGATTCAGAAAAATCAGGAGACAATGATTTTAATAGGCCTCCAAATCAAAAGTTCCTTTAACATGTATTTACTTTTAAGAATCTCAGACCAATTATGTTATTCTCAGAGTCGATGTTTTTCAGTGGTAGAGAGAATTATGTAAAGCAAATTGTCCAATATCTCAATATCTACTACAGCATCCCAAAACAAGCTTATCTTTGTGATGATGTGCTTTCATTCTAACCAAGAAATCCAGAGTAAAAGACTTTCTGGGTTCTTGAGCATAAACTGGACATGAGAACTGTGTACACAAACAGGAGGACATATGAAACTACCTTTCAAACATTTTCAAGGTTAATTCTCTTAAAATAGCGTTTATCATATACATATACACACAACATACATATATTTTTTTTTTTTTTAGAAAATGGGAGCAGGGAGCATAGGAAAAGGAGTAATATAAAGTGTGCCACTCAGCTGCTGTTTTTACCTCCTGAAGAGGTTTATTTTGCTGCTGAAGCAAAATAAACATTTGGATACAGTTTAGCAGACCTTATAGGGCTATCATATTTCCATTGAAATATGATTTATGCTATTGATTTTTTTCTAACCTTGCAGAAGATCACCTACAGAAATAAACATTTTTTTTTTAATAAATTACACCAATTATCTAGATGTCTACATCTAACAATTTATTTTTTCTCCATGTAGTATGATGGCCAGTAAAATATAAAACTGACTGTGACCATAATCAAAGGGTATTTCTGCAAATCACTCAATGACAATCTGGGGCAAGTTTCAATTACTCTCAGGACAGATTTTTCCAATTGACTAGACAGAAAGCGGCAAGAAAGATTTAACAAATGCCTTGTAAGTGCTGATCTGAGAACTTAGTACCAAATATCATCAATCTGTATCCTTTTGAGACCAGAAGATTTACGAAATAGGCTATCGAACTTACATAAACATTCAGTTTTAGAATTATATAACTGATGATTCAGTGTCTTGGGACTTTTAGTATTAAAGGAAATAGCTATAGACTCACAGTTTGACTGTTTGCAATTATCATAGGCTTCGTTAGATTAATGAATATCTGAACACTGACCCAATTTCTTTACTGAAGAAACTCACTAAGGTGTTTCACTGGGTTAACATGTAATTAGACAGGTTTGATGTGAAAAGAACTAAACTGATAGCGTCAGCATAGCAAAAACAAAAATATAACTAATAGCCTAATAAATATCTTAATGAAATTGTAAATAAAAACCTTTGTAAAACGGGATATAGATATGCTTGTCACGGTTTAACCCCAGATGGCAACTAAGTGCCACGCAACCACTCACCATCCTCCCCATGGGACGGGTAGGAGAATCAAAAAAGAAAGGCAAAACCATGGGTTGAGATAAGAACAGTTTAGTAATTAAAGTACAATATTAATGCTAATACTAAATAATAATGGAAATATCAAAATGAGAGACAGGTATAAAACAAACAACAAAAAGAACAAGAGTTGCACAATACAATTGCTTACTACCCACTGACTGATGCTCAGCCCATCACTCGGGAGTGATTGACCCCTCCTGGACAACTTCCCCAGTTTCTATACTGAGCATGATGTGCTGTGGTATGGAATAACCCTTTGTATAGTTCAGGTCAGCTGTCCTGGCTGTGTTACCTCCCAGCTTCTTGTGCCCCTTCTCACTGGCAGAGTATGGGGAGCTGAAGCCCTTCATCAGTATAAGTGCTACTGAGCAACAACTAGAACATCGGTGTGCTATCAGCATTATTCTCAGACTAAAGACAAAACACAGCACTGCACCAGCTACTGGGAAGAAAATTGACTCTATCCCAGCTGAAACCAGGACAGTGCTGCAATTGGATACATATTTTTCAGTTTTTGCAACGGTCCTCATATATTTTGAAGTTTGCAAGAACCAAATGGCAGCATACCTAAAACTATGTTGTTTGCAACATTAGAAATACTTTTATATTTGTATTACACTAGTGATGACAAAGCTGCAGCAGAAACAAAGCCTCATTCTAGTCATCAGTCTGGTTTCTCAGACTTTGCCACACTAGTAGACAGAGTAGGGAAGAAAGGTGGAAAGAAAAATTACTTATTAGAATGCTGAGATGTAGGGATGACACTCTGATGAATGATCACCAATGGTTTGGGATCTCGTTAGAAACCTGTCGTGGTTTAAACCCAGTCAGGTAATTCGTTCGCTCACTTCCCCCACTTTCTTTCCCTCCCCCTGCTCCCGGAGGGACAGAGAGGAGAATCAAAAAGAATGCAACTCCCACGGGTTGAGATAAGAACAGTTTAGTAACTAAGGTATAACACAAATCACTACTGCTACCACCAGTAATAATAATGATAAAGGAAATAACAAGGGAAGAGAATACAACACCTCAGCACCAGCTGACCATTAACTCGCCCCCCAGGCCCGACCAAGCTCCGACCGATACCTCCTCCAACCCTGCAGTCTCCCAGCCCTTCCGGCTAACTCCCAGTTACATCCTGGGCATGACGTGCTGTGGTATGGAATACCTCTTTGGTCAGTTTGGGTCAGGTGTCCTGTCTCTGCTTCCTCCCAGCTTCCCCTCCTCCCTGGCAGAGCATGAGGCTCACAAAGTCCTTGGCCAAACCAAAACATCTCTATCAGCTCTGTTCCTGAGCCGAAAGTCAAAACACAGCACTGCACCAGCTACCAAGAAGGAGAAAAATGACTGCTACTGCTGAACCCAGGACATTATCCACCCCTTATTCCATACCATTCACGTCATGCTCAGATCCCACATTTTCAATATACCATCACTCTTATCTCGGTGCACTCTTATCTTAGTGCATGGACCAGTCCCTATAAAGCTGCTGAGTCCATCTGGTACATGTCAGGCTCCATCTCTTATACCAGTCAGAGCAGGAGAGAATGTGTGCAGTGTTCACACTCGTGAATAATCTGGGCAATAGTGTCCATTGCTAAGTCCACCCCTCGATCATGAGTCCATCTCTGTGTTGCATCTCTGCTCTGATGGCCTGAAGTGCCATGGGCCCACCAGGCTCAAAATAATTCACTGTCCCCTTCAGCAGTTTCTGCAGCTTGTTGCTGGGGACTCCATACAGCTGCCTTCCATCTCCGACGCTTCCAAAGCACTGGAGGGGCCCAGTGGACTAGATACTTGCCCATACTGTCACACACACCCTGCCACTCATGACTGTCCAGCCTTGGGGAAAACCTCTTGGTCCCCCTATATTGTCGTCTAACCCCAGACAAGACCCAAACCTGACTCTGCTTAACTTTTGAGATCAGACAAAATGGTTGTGGGTAGAACACAGCCTGTGTGTGTGCCAACATGCTGATCCCCATCACAATCAGCAGGCAGGTCCCAAGGATACCCAAAGGCCATTCAAAACCTTCAGAACTCTCAAACGATGCTGCTGTGCTTGTCACTGGGGCTGGTGTAGCTGCTGTGCTTGCCGGCTCTCCCACCGCCAGCTTCTCTTTTCCTGAGTCCAGCTCTTCCTCCTCTGCCTTGCTGGGAAACGCTGCGTGGTCTCCTGCGTCCTCCTGGGGCTCGGCAGGCGGCTTCCGGGAAACGCTCTCGGCCGTCGCGGGGCTGGGCTCCTCCGCGGGGCTCGGCTCGGCCGCGGGGCTCGGCTCGGCCGCGGGGCTCGGCTCCTCCACCGCCTTCTCCCGCTGCTGGGCAGCCGCTTCCTTCTGCTCCTCGACCGCCCCGACCTCCTCCACCGGCAGCCGTCCCCTCGCGGCCTCCGGCCCCGCCCCCGCCGCCGCTTGGTCCCCGGGGCCGCTCTCCCGGGCCGGTTCGGCTGCCGCCGGCTCCCGGGGCCGCTCCCCCTCAGTTCCCCGCAGCCTCACGAAGATGGAGAGTAGGGTGAGGGCCAGGACGGTGAAGAGCAGCCGGACGGCCAGGTACAAGTCCACGGCCACGTCCGTCCCGCCCTGCTGCTGGAGCCCACCCGTATTACAAGCCATTGCCATAAAGCACAGTGAGACAAGAACCTTAGCCCAGGCCCCATACTTGATTAACACTAACACAGCAAATACCGGCTCTAAGTAAGTTACAACGGTCTGAAGCTGTGAGGTCAAAAAGAACAACTCTGATAGCCAATAAATCAGCATTGTGACGAATGACTATTAATCCAGTCAAATCTGTCGTTATCTCAACCCTTCGTGCCCCACGTTGGGCGCCAAAAATAACTGTCGTGGTTTAAACCCAGTCAGGTAATTCGTTCGCTCACTTCCCCCACTTTCTTTCCCTCCCCCTGCTCCCGGAGGGACAGAGAGGAGAATCAAAAAGAATGCAACTCCCACGGGTTGAGATAAGAACAGTTTAGTAACTAAGGTATAACACAAATCACTACTGCTACCACCAGTGATAATAATGATAAAGGAAATAACAAGGGAAGAGAATACAACACCTCAGCACCAGCTGACCATTAACTCGCCCCCCAGGCCCGACCAAGCTCCGACCGATACCTCCTCCAACCCTGCAGTCTCCCAGCCCTTCCGGCTAACTCCCAGTTACGTCCTGGGCATGACGTGCTGTGGTATGGAATACCTCTTTGGTCAGTTTGGGTCAGGTGTCCTGTCTCTGCTTCCTCCCAGCTTCCCCTCCTCCCTGGCAGAGCATGAGGCTCACAAAGTCCTTGGCCAAACCAAAACATCTCTATCAGCTCTGTTCCTGAGCCGAAAGTCAAAACACTGCACTGCACCAGCTACCAAGGAGGAGAAACATGACTGCTACTGCTGAACCCAGGACAAAACCAAAGACATCCCAAGACAGCCCTGGCTCTATCATGCTTCTGGCCTGGCTGCCATGTGGTAGCAAAAATTATGCACCAAAATTATAATCATGATAATGTGTATTTTTGCACCACTGACTACCGCACAGCTCCAAACTAGCACATCTTCTTGAGAAGATGTCTGTTAAATATTGGAAAATGTTTTCCTCCATAAAATTATCTGGTTTTTTGAATTTGAAAAGCAGTGCCATATTTAAGCAATGTGGAGTTTGTAAGCTCTGAGACATAAGAACAAGTCCTCTAACCTTCAGGAGGATTCTTTAGCGGAAGACCTGCCAGCTACTGAATTAGGAAGTAATTTCTTTATATATTTCCTCTTATAAATCTAAGGATACATATACCAGCAAAGTTCAGCATCTGAGATCCTATAATATTGCAGCTCATCCAAATGAGCATATGCTTGCTTGTGAGAAAGAGAAAATAAACTTCTGAAATTTAAATAAGAATGTAAATAAGAACAAGTAAACTGTTCTTTTTTAATTTCTTTTGGGAGCATCCCCACTACATCAGATTATTATGAATATTTTTTTTAGAGAAAGCATTTTAATAAGAAAGCTGTACTTTGTTCCTAAGGCCAAATCCAAAAATAATTAATAAGTATGTATGAAGATCTGCACACATGGGCATTTAGCTCAGTGCAGTGAAGCAAATACAACTGACAGCACACTGATATGGAGACAAGCCAGATTTGCTGTAGCCATCTTCTTCATATAGCGCCAGTTATCCTAAGTGATTCATACTCTTACCAAAATACCAAACATGAAGATTTTGATATGTAATGTGTCATATCTACATTCGTTTCTGTACTGAAAGCTAATTAAATTGGTAATTGTAATTCATATCTCTTGCTATTATATTTGTATTCAGAATTGCAATAGATGCAATCTGTGAGCATTTTTTTTTAATTCAAGTAGTTTAAAATTAATTTGAAGCTGTACAACAGCAATCATACTCTAATTAGTGAGATAATCAATTAATAAGCTTCTAACTAAGGGTTCTTATGTTGTAGATGGAGATTATTTCAACTGAAGAGTAAACTTTGTATTAAAAACATTTAAAAAAAATAGAGAATCTGTCCTACACCCAGGAGATACATATATTTGTTTAAGAGGTATCATTTTAACCCCTGCACTGTGGCAGTGATTCATTTGGCTATAACCACAAGACTTTCATTAAAATAACAGCTTTCTGTGGCCAAAACAGCATGCCATTCTTAAAGTGTTCACACTTACTCTCTTCAGTTAATACATGCAAAGTGATTCCAAAAGCCATTAAAGCAAATACAATAAATGAGTTCAAGACAACTGGTTATTTGTAAAGGGAATTAATTGAAGGATGGAGGGAAGAAGTAGGGCGGAGGGTGAATTAATAAACCTTAAAGTGCAGGCTTGTTGTGCCAAATGGCCTTTTCCCCTGTAACTGTAGGCAAATTTGGATTTTAAACAATTTTAGACCTCAAGGTCCTGCACTAACAATGACATCAGGCTCCTGAGGGAATGACTTGCATTGCTTTCTAGCCAGAAAATCCATGAGACCAACCTGAGAATTTGTGATCCACAGAATGAACTGGGGAAGATAATTTTTCTTTGCCAGCTTGATAGGCTACTTGCAGGAATAGCTTTGGGTTCATTTGTGACATGGTAGCTTTAGCGCGAAATTAAGATCACCGTGAAGAGTACCACAACTGACAGGTGTATTCAGATGGATAGTGCATCTCTAACTTTTGATAAATTCTTTGCAGCATGTGCTGAATAGCCATTAACACAGAATAAGAACTATTCCCTAGACTGTGGTGCACAAGGGAATTAAAGTTCTCCACTGTCGTTAGACTGCAGTTGTTTCACTATGGTGAGACAAGTTGATCTGACAAAACCTGCAGTGCAGTTTCAAAACCTCCATTATAGCCTTAAACTAAAAGTAGATTATAAAAAGGCTTACCATATAAAAAATTAACACAGCTAGTCCTGTGCTTTATTAACAGGTACATCCTTAAATGCTATCTGATTAGAAATGTGCTGGATAAACTTCAGATGTTGGATGTTTTGGGGGTTGGATTTTCTATGACAATAGGCTATGAGTTTCTGTTGGGAAAATCAGGATGAAATAACTATTTTTTACTCTGAACTGAAATATTTTATTTTACATATTTTCAAGTTCACTGAACTGAAATAGTAGCTTACCAGTGAGGTACAACTATATAGAAATGTATCTCTTAGTTATTTTTCGGTTTTCAGCTAGAAGTTTTAAGCACATAATCATTTTATGCTATGAATTCTAACACCAAATCCATTGTAACGATTACATTGTGAGTTACAAACCATGGGTAAAAAAACACGGTACTCTGTGGGGTGGGTAAAAAACAGGCATCAAAGCTACCACTCTCTGCATAATACAATTAAAAAAAAAATCAAATGAATAAAAAATGTGAACTTGAAAATAATCTTAAAAATAAAAATATGAGGAAGAAACATATTTCTGTGTCTTCATTCTTATTGCTATTTCCTAGAAATATGGATATTCTACTTAATATTCCTACTTTATGTTTCTTATGCAAAGACAAATGGGAAAAAAATAAAAGAATTGTCAGTTTCTGCAGAATCAGAAATAGTGTTAGCATCTGTACATCTTTCACGTTTCCTTGCATAGATGAAGCTTCTGAAAATCACAAAATTCAAATAGAATTTTGAGTATATAGCTTCACTTTTCCAGTGTAGCAACCGATATAATTTCTATCTGCATTAGTTTCTCCTTCAGACACTTAGTAGCTTGTTTTCAGGTGATATAAAAATGTCTAACCTTCTTTTTGCCTTTAATAATTAAAATAATGAAAAAAAAGGTTTTCACTTTGTAGTAATAACCACTGGCATTTTTTTTTTCCTATGACTTTAGTAACGCATCTGCAATTAGTCAAGGAGGCTTTAAACTAGATGTACTGGGGGAGGGGGGCATCATTCCATCCCAACACACCCAGTCAGTTGCCAGCACCTATAATAAATGCTCGGAGCAATGTAGAGATATCCCAGCCACTCCAGCCAATGAGCCAACTTCATTTGGAGCTCAGCTCAGATGCCTCTATACAAACACCTGTAGCATGGGGAACAAACAAGAGGAATTAGAGATGTGTGCACATCTACGGGGGTATGATATAATAGGCATTACAGAAACATGGTGGGATGGCTCCTATGACTGGAGTGTTGGAATGGAAGGTTACAGGCTCTTTAGAAAAGACAGGCCTGGCAGGTGGGGAGGGGGAGTTGCCCTTTATGTTAGGGATAGGCTGGAGAGTATGGAACTCTGTCTGGGGACAGGGGAGAAGTCCACAGAGAGTTTGTGGGTCAGGGTTAAAGGGAATATAGCTATGGGAGACATTACTGTGGGGATCTGTTACAGACTGCCTGATCAAGGAGAACCTGTGGATGAAGCACTCCATAGACAGATAGGAAAAGCCTCATGCTCGCAGGCCCTTGTTCTCATGGGTGACTTCAACCACCCTGACATCTGTTGGAAGGATGGTACGGCCCGGCACAAGCAATCCAGGAGGTTCCTCAATTGTGTGGAAGACAACTTCCTTCTGCAAGTAATAGAGGAGCTGACAAGGAGAGGTGCCATGCTACACAGGATTTGGAGAAGGCTGAGGTTCTGAATGACTTCTTTGCCTCGGTCTTCACTGGAAAGGCTCTGACCAAACCACCCAAGTCATGGAAGGTAGATGTAGGGACTGTGAGAATGAAGACCTTGCGCCCACTGTAGGAGAGGAACTAGTTCAAGACCATTTTAAAAACCTGAACGTGCACAAGTCCATGGGACCTGATGAGATCCATCCACAGGTCCTGAAGGAGCTGGTGAATGAAGTTGCGAAGCCACTGGTCATCATATTTGAGAAATCATGGCAGTCAGGTGAAGTTTGCAATGACTGGAAAAAGGGAAATATAACCCCCATTTTCAAGAAGGGGAAAATGGATGACCAGGGGAATTACAGACCAGTCAGTCTCACCTCTGTGCCTGGCAAACTCTTGGAGCAGATTCTGCTGGAAGGCATGCTAAGGCACATGAAAATCAACAAGGTGCTTGGTGACAGTCAGCATGGCTTCACTAAGGGGAAAAGCTGCCTGACCAATCTGGTGGCCTTCTATGATGGGGCTGCAGAACTGATGGGCAGGCGTAGAGCTGTGTCGGAGAGAGCAACCGGAATCAAGAGAAGAACTCAATATGAGTTATGCTTCTTGTTCGTTTTATACAAATCCTTAACCCCTTATATACTATTTCTTACATGCACTTACAGTGATTTGGCATATTATGATTGGATACATGTCTTGAAGACCATTAATGACTAACATACAATTGGTTAAACACAGGTGTGAGAACTCCACCTTGAGAGCTTGCCAACAGTCCACAGTTCTCATTAACATGGTGAATTCCAGCCTCTTATCTTGCTTGCTTAAGCTTCTTTGGGCCTCTCACGGCCTTGCTGTATCTTTCAGGATTATTCAGAGTTTATGTACCAATTATGCATTCTCCCGTGAGAACCCTGTCTCCACAGAGCAGTTGATGTCATCTGCCTGGACTTGTGCAAAGCGTTCGACATTGTCCCACACAACATCCTTGTCTCTAAATTGGAGAGACATCAGATTGATGGATGGACCACTCGGTGGATAAAGAACTGGCTGGATGGCCACACACAAAGAGTTGTGGCCAATGGCTCAATGTCCAGCTGGAGGCCAGTAACGACTGGCGTCCCTCAGGTGTTGGTTGATGAGAAAATGAACATGAGCCGGCTGCAGTATGCGCTTGCAGCCCAGAAAGCCAACTGTATCCTGGGCTGCATCAAAAGGAGTGTGACCAGCAGGTCAAAGGAGGTGATCCTGACCCTCTACTCTGCTCTTGTGAGACCTCACCGGGAGTACTGTGTGCAGTTCTGGTGTCCTCAGCATAAAAAAAGGACATGAAACTGTTGGAACAAGTCCAAAGGAGGGCCACGAGGATGATAAGGGGCCTGGAGCGCCTCCTGTATGAAGACAGGCTGAGAAAGTCGGGGCTGTTCAGGCTGGAGAAGAGAAGGCTGCCTGGAGACCTTATAGCAGCCTTCCAGTATCTGAAGGGGGCCTATAGGGATGCTGGGGATGGACTCTTCATTAGGGACTGTAGTGATAGGACAAGGAGTAACGGGTTAAAACTTAAACAGGGGAAGTTTAGGTTGGATATAAGGAGGAAATTCTTTCCTGTTAGGGTGCTGAGGCACTGGAATGGGTTGCCCAGGGAGGTTGTGAATGCTCCACCCCTGGCAGTGTTCAAGACCAGGTTGGATGAGGCCTTGGATGATATGGTTTAGTGTGAGGTGTCCCTGCCCATGGCAGGGGTGTTGGAACTAGATGATCTTAAGGTCCTTTCCAACCCTAATTATTCTATGATTCTATGATTAGCAACCTTCGTAAAAATAGTCATTAAAAAAGCTATTGTAGACTTATCAAATTGATTAAACCAAAAGATGATTGCAAAGAAATCTGTGTTACAGCATAATTCTGAAAGCAAGGAAGCATTCTCGTTGATAGTCTAGAAGGTTAGTTTTAAGCCTGGGATAAAATAATAACTGAAGTTGCCACACACTATTTGCAATGGTATCACAGGTTTCCTTTTCCCTTTTTTTTTTGCCACCACAATTCATCATTTCAATACTTTAAATATTATGTTGTGAAACATCCCAAAAATATAAATATATGTATAAATTAATTTAAGTATAAATTAATGTTTTCAATATTTCATTTAATGTATTACTTCATAAGTAGACAGATAAAAGAATAAAAATTTTAGGTTTTTGGTGCTATTCTCTCTCCTGCTATGTCCTAACCAAAATATTCTGCATTTATATCCATCCTTGGCAGGGTTCAAGACCAGGTTGGACGAGACCTTGGGTGATATGGTTTAGTGTGAGGTGACCCTGGCCATGGCAGGGGCGTTGGAACTAGATGATCTTAAGGCTCTTTCCAACCCTAACTATTCTATGATTCTATGATTCTATTTCTCGGAATATTTCATGTTGTGGACAAGCAGGAGATTTCAATGATGGCCAAACTATGATTGTTCATCCAGTGCTTATAAACACTATTTTTCTAAATAAACTCACTATTCAAAAGACTCACTTCTATTTTTTCTGATTCCCTCACTTTCCATGAAATTCCAATGTCAAACATTAATTACACATATTTTCATTTAAAATTTAATAAGATATTTTAATCAGTATTTAATGTAGTGAATATAGAAGTTTGCTTTGGTATCAGCTGAATAAAAAAAAAACACTACTACTTAAGAATTATTCAGTTCTTTCACATGGCTGTTTTTCAGTGCTCTCTCTGCTGTTTCTTGTAACTGGGATAATATATGTGTTATCAACACCTCATCTTCTACATTCAGCATAATCATGTGAGAAAATATTCAACTTTTATTTGAAAATAAATAACAGGGAGAGATCTTTACTGACACTTGAATTAAGTATCTTTCTCTGGTAATATATACTATATGTCAGAGAAAAGGATTATGTGGCCAAGGAAGTTTACAAGAGGAAAACAAAAACCAAAAAACACAAGTAAACTCTGTGGACAGCCTCACACTTCATATTAATAACCACTAAACAGAATTTCCTGTGAATCTAGTGAATAAGTGCAATTTTAGGGAAGTAGAATGTGCTGCCTTACCAGCACGAGTATTTTAACTGATGCCGATACTTATGCAGTAGGTTTCACAACTAAAAAATCCAAATGTAAGTGTTAACGCAATAGAAAAGCTATTTCTAAGGAATAGGAACACAATGATTTTTGCTATAAATCTGGTAATAGCACTTAGGTGATAAAAACACACACATGCAGAGACTAAATGAATGGCAAAGAACTGGGTCAGGAGATCTCCTCAGCTGAAGTTTATTAGTATTTATTCTCAGCAAAATCAAAGAGGATTATCTTTTTTTTTTTTTTTTTTACAGGAAGGTCATTAATGAAAATACTTTTCCCAGCAGTAACTTCTGTGAGGATATCAATAGCCAAGTATTTATTGTGCATCCCATATAAGGTTTTCTGTCGCCCAGCAGTACCCCTGAGAGGTATACTCATCCCTCTTGCTTGTCAATGAGACTATAGGAAGTCGAGCTTCCTCAAGGTATATAAATTTATAAAATATGCACTTATGAAATAGCTTGGGTGGTTACTGAATTATCAAAATGGTGGCTTGCATAGTTTACTGTTATGGTGTATATATATAGGGACTGGTAGATTCAAGGCTGATCTGCATTCGGTTTCTGAAAAGAACTTTGTATGTAACAGCCAGATGAAGTATTCTTGCAGGTCATCAGAGCCGGCTTTGCAGTCTGCATCTGACTTAAATTTTACCCAGATCAGCATTAATTGTAATTTCTTTCTTTTTTTCCCTAAACTTGCAAGATTAATTTTGTTTTACGCTTTTCATTTTAATATAATCACTCGCCATTTGCTGCTCTTTTTTTCCCCAGACTTACTCAACTGATTTTGTTATTCTATATGTCAGAGAGAGAAAAAATAAAAATGTTAGTTAGCTACAAATGTGGCACCTGATAAGTCAAAGTAATCTATCCTTTCACTTGTTGAGAAGAAAGCAGTGGAGAGGAGAAGAGCTCTCTCTGGTTCCAGGACTTTCTGCCAGTGCAGTAACCAAAGCTTCTTTTCAGCAAAATTTCTGTATGTGCAATTATCAGTATATATATTTCAATGGAGAAGGAATATATTGAACTGTTTGTTCAATACATAGTGGTCTTACTGCAGCTACTTTCATTGGTTGTTTACTCAGTTGTTGGATGTTTACAGTATGTGCATTGATGCCAATATTCCATTAATTTAATTAAATTAAGCTTATTACAGAGCAAAAGGAATTAATTCTGAAATATTATGATAAATCTTAAACCCTATGTATCGAATAAATTTCCACCTGTGTGTAGAACAGTACTTCTAAAAGACATTATGAGCTTGTAATTTATAGGTATGTTGTCTTTATAAATGTGTAATAAAATAGCTACATTTAAATACACATGCATATTTCTTTTTTCAGATTATCCCTGAATTCCTGTCTTTTCATGGGTTATATTTTCTAAGAAAGAAATGTATTTAATTAAAAACATTAATTAGCAAAAAAAGAGTATCAAGAGGGTCTTTTTTTCAGCACAGTGTGCTGCCTGTTACAATTTGCAAACACATGAACTGAACATTTTTATTATAACTTACAGTGGATAGTTTCAGTATTATTACAATTATATCTCATTAAAACAGTAAGTAGTAATAAACAAGAAAAAAATTAAGCAACTTCTTTTGAATCATAATTCTCTACTACCATTAACAGTGTTAGTCTGGATTTGCCCTTTTGAAGGGCAAATTCCACTAGGATTTTACTGCAGTGTTTAATAAATGAAGCAAACAAAATCTTTAAATTCAAGCCATATTAGTACTGATTTAACTAGTGTAATCTCAATGTAACCTGGATTTATTGTGTTTAATATTATTAATTTCAGGATGTGTGACTGAACACCAACCAAACAAGTAATGAAACATTTGGAGTGTCACGACTAATTAAAAAATAATCCTATGATTTCCTGACTTTTTGTAAACATAGTTTCCTTCTTATAGCTCCAGCAACAGATCATTGAAGGCCATGGGAAATTTTTCCACAGTTTCTTAAGCACTGGCTCACATTCTGCTGCTGTGATTGGTAAATCAAATAATTCATTACCTGTAAGATTAAATGCTTATATCCCTGTATCTCTAGCAATGAAGAGTAAAATTCCAGTTCCATCACTAAAAGTCTTCCAGTACTATTTATTCATCAGCAAGAAAACTGCTAGTTATGGTTATAAATAGTAATAAAGTACATCATGAGAGTTTGTGCAAAAACTCCTCAGTGAAATCCTGACTGTTAATGACAACGTTAAGAAAAAAACCTAAGAAGTAATAAGGATGTTTTCTACAGCACAATAACAGAAACAGCAGGGGCCTCCACAAAAAAAAAAAACACTATGATTCGTGCTCAATGTGCAAATCTTACCTTAACTTTTGCCATGAAGTCTGATGGGCAGATGCAAGATCTGGCCCCAGTATTGCTAAAGGAGTGTATATGCATATATATATATATATGCATCTGAAAGAAAGAGCAGGCACCCTATGTGAAGTACAAGAGGAAGTAAACTGTTCCAGTAGTTTCATTCTGGCCAAAAAAAATATTTTGAATTAAAGTAAATGTTGGTGGTTGTTTCTATTCTTCAATCACTCCGGAAAGAAAAGAGATTTTTGGCAAAGGAGATTTGATGGAACAGGATTCTGCACATTCTGAACATGTGAGAAACACAAGCAGTTTCTCAGTTTTGGAGGTCAGTACAGAGAAACTTCTGGCCCCAAAGAATTTGCAGCCTAAATAGAAAAGAGACTAGTGAATGGATCTAAGGTGCAAAAAGCACAGGATGATGAAATTACTTGATCAGAGACAGTATTTATAATAAAAGCTAGTTCTTGTGTGCTCTCTTTCAGTATTTTCTCTGCTTAGACACAAAGCTTTCTCTTTCAAATGAGTATATGTTTTCTAAGAAAATCAAGTCAGAAGACATATTTTAGGGAATATGAGCAGAAATCTCTGACAAGTTCAGGATGTAATTAATTTCATTGTAATTTTGCCCTTATTAAGGGATTTACCACTGTTAATGGAAAGTACTTAGTTTGTCCAAAGCATGCACATTTCCCAAATAAACAGAATATCTAATCCCCAATAGTATAAGAAAATAACAGCAATTAAAACCAGACTATATTCAGTGTGTAATGGCAGTGCCAGATCTACTAGTAATCCCATTAGGAGGGAATTGTACCTCTTACTTCTGAATCTGTCAAACAGAATGCTCAAAGGTTAAAAGTAGTTTTCATCATCTATGCTTCCTTGAACTGTATTTAATAATAGCTTTTAATCATAACTGGCATTTTTAGCCTATTAGAAGTGACAACCGGGATGCCAATACTATAGTACCTGGCAGTGTATTTGTGATATAGGCTACAGTATATCGCTTCTGCTTTGTGGTTGCCAATTTACCTGTTTTTAGAGAAATCTGAATATTCAATATGAATGACAAAATACTTTTACCTCAGTCCTTCTCAAGGCTACAGCTGTGCTGCTGTGAATCACTTTTGTTCTGAACCTGCAAATATTTTCACACCTACTCAATGCCTTCTTAGCAACTTCACAGTTATCTTTCCTAATTATCAAAATACACAACAAAAAAAAAAAATAATTTGGGGAACTCCTGAGATAACTGAATTATTATATAATCAGATAATTGAAATATTTAGATTCATATTTCCTGACTTATTTTAGGAAGCTTGAAATGACCAATTGACATACAGGTTTTAAAGCCTTTGTTACAAACCTTAGCAAGTGACTAACAAATAAGTATAGTTGCCTCCACTTGAAATAGTAAAATATTTTAAGATCTTGCCAAACTCTTTGCTGCAGTGCTTAAAACATTTTAATCATGATGTTTCAACCAATTTTTTTTAAACACACCCATGCAAGTATTTCATGTAGCATTTTGTTTTCACTTTTCCCCCTTCTGACGTCTAGTGCTTCATTAAAACACTTATTTAGCATATGTGGACTAAAGCTCAGAAGCTGGTTATTGGAAACAGCAGAAAAATACAGGTCAAAATGTGCAACTTTTAATTTAGATAAATTCACCAGTCACTAGAAAGAAAGGAACTATGATATTTTCTCCTCAAACACTTTTGTCCTGCTTTTTATTTATTCAAATCAATCCACCTAGCATCAAGGGTTATCAATACTCACTGACATTTCATATTTTTAACTTAATTCAGCTTTACCGCTTTCCCATCCATTCTTCTCTGACAGGGAAAATATACAACTTGCTGTTATAAATACTTTATGATGACCCCGTCTCCCATACTCTTCATTTTAGTCACAGCTATGCCACTTACCATTCATGACAGTTTATATATATAGAAGAACCACAAAAGTAAAACCTTGTCTCCCTGCTCTCTTTGAGTTATTTTTCAGAGGGCCATGAAAACAAAACTGAAATGAATTCATGTAGCATTTCAAAGCACTAACAATTGCTTTTTCTCTCCCCATAGGGGAGAGCAGGGTAAGTGCAATGATGTCTTTGAATTTCTGATTGAAAAATAGGCAGCTTCCATGTCCACCTTGTAAATTTATTTAACACTACAATTTCACTAGGCTACAGAGGTGCACATATGTTTTAGTTTTCTGTTCCTGTATGCTTTTCAAACAAAATAGGTAGGAAAGGGCAATGTTTTTCTTTACACTGCTTTGGATAGCAGCTGAGGAAACTGTCACTGAAGATGTACAACTGTGAGGGCACTTTATGGTAACTGCAGCAGACCAGAGTGAAGTCACTTCGCTCACCCTCTAAATAATACAGCAACTAGAAGAAAGGGTAAGCTATCACATCATAAGGGACCATATCACAGGGACTTAAGTACTCCCTAATACCAAAGCAGGAGTTCAGTGAGCAGGGAAAAAAAGAAAGTATCATTTATTTACTAAAAAAAACCAAATGTTTCCCAATCCTGCCCAGCTGGGTCTCAGGGCGATGACTGATAACACAAAGTCTAGCTGGGGGCCAGTAACTAGTGGAGAAGTGACTGATAATCCAGAGGGTTTTGTTACTACCCAGAGAGGCCCCAAAAGGCCCCAAAAGGCTGGAGAAATGGAACCTCATGCAGTTCAAGAAGTGCCAAGTCCTGCCTCTGGGGAGGAACAACCTCAGGCACTAGGACATGCTGCAGGCCACCCAGGTGCAAAGCAGATTGGCAGAAAATTACCTGGAGTTTCTGGTGGATACCAAGTTGAACATGAACCAGCAGTGTGCTTTTTTGCACAGAAGGCTGGTGCTATCCTGGGCTACATTAGAAGTGCTGCCAGCAGGTGAGAGTTGTGTCCAGTTCTGGGCTTTAATATGCATTATAAAAAACCAAAGCAAATTTAACTTTATAAATTGGAAAAAAAAAAGGAGTTTTAGAAAAGGGTTAAAGAAAAAATATGTCACTGAGGTAGTTTTGTATATTGTCACTAGGCCTCATTAATACTTGTCATTAAGGGATAATATTAGTATCCAAATACATGGCAGAGACTCTGCCTCCCTAAAGAAATTATAAACCTCTCATCTTGCATTCCTTAACAGGATTTATATTTTACTTGTCAGATTATTAGATTGTCATCCCAGCACTTCTACAAAAGCTCACCATTGTGCTTTTATTTCCAGTTAATCAGAGTAATAGTACAATATTCAGTTATAGGGAGGGGTCTAAGTACCTTCAAAATCAGCATGCTTAGAGTGAAGTTTCTTTTTTAAAAAAATCAGTTGGGGGAAGATATTTCTAGCTAGTATTCTAGTAAGCATTTACATGCTTTTAGCATATATTTTTACTTTCTTAGTCATTTACAGTTAAAATATATTTCCTTGGACTATTTTAGTACAATAGATTTGATTTATAGTCTTTCTCCAACACTGTGGCTCCTGTCCACCCTTCCCTGTAGTGTTTTTTACTATACCTTTTGCTGAAGTGCTGTGACTCTAGCACTTGGTAACTTCTGCCAAAACCTCCCCCCCGCAGGAGGGATGCAAAGCCAAGGACACAAAGCTCTGTCTTCTCTGGTACAGCATGGTACTTAACCTTGGCTCAGGCCTCTGAAAAAAATTGCTGAGCTGTGAGTGAGAGCTATGAAAAGTCTACAGGAAGATGAGAGAGATGAAATTGCAGAAGGAGAGATCAGACAGCTGAGATGGCAAATACTAATAGCTGAAGGATTCAAGAAGAAAATCATCAACAAGAAAAAGTATTAAATGCTTATGGGCTAAAAATAGAGAGGCTAGTAGGGACTAGAAGCTGTCAGATTCTTGGCTTGTGTCTGTGGAGATGGTGGAGGATGGCAGCTCAGCAACACCAAGGACGGAATGTCTCTCAACTGAGACATTGTTTCAGCTGTTATCTTCAGTTGTTATCTTCAGCAAAAATAATAAAAATTTCCTCCAAACTAAAACATGTTGAGAACATAATAAAAAGTCTGTCATATTGGTGAAACCATTAGGTGGCTTTTCTCAGTCAACAGGAAAAGGTTCTTTAAGTAGTCCTACAAATTGTGTTGCTGCTTTTTACCAAATAGCTCCTCAACAGAATTACCATTCTGGTCTGTGGCATGCTCTGTAGACAAGCAGTGTATGAATAAAGACAGTTTGCAGCTGCTTTTGCAGCTCCTGTCCTAAATTAATTCCTTTGACCTGGACAACACTCTTCATGAGAGTCTAGAAGTCTATGCTTATGTTTTCAGGTAAAGATAGCCTTGTGATTGCTCTGCAGAGAGGATTTGTAGAAGTAGTCATCCCAGATCTCCTGTGTTTAAGCATACCTAAAAGGCAGTGACTATCAGGTGTCAGAAAACATTATTTTTTTTTTTTTTCCCCAGGATACTGGGACTGTCTGTAGGGCCAGTAAACTTTTAGGGCTAGAGGTAAACGACTAAACTGCTGGCTAGTTCTGGCCCACATCTGAGACAGGATGTGGAAAACTACTGAATAGGGTATGGGAAACTGCTGGATGTGTCAGAGAAGTGTGACAAGGCAGCAAAAATGTCCAGCAGAGCTGTGAGAGATGGTTGGATTTTTGCGGCCGCATAAAGGACAGCTATGTGGGAGTTGGCCAAGCTTCACAGGTAACTGGAACAACTGAGAGCATTTTGGCTAGTGCAATCTTGCTAGGCCAACAGCATCCGGAGGGCTGCACGAGTAATACCAGGTAAGGCCATGATTACCTTAGCGTTGGTACCAGAAAATGCCAAATTTCTGTACAGACTTAGGAAAACAGGGAGCAAAAGTGTACAGTCTATCCATTTCCATCAGCTTATCCAAAAAGCTTTTTATAACACTCCATCTATCCTTACTGGAAGACCAAGAGGAAGAAGTGGTAAATGGTTTGACTGCTTCTGGATAGTGAAAATCAAGACAGAAGAGATAAATGTCTTTGTGCTTCCTACCCTTTCTCTGCTAGAGAATGGGAGGTTCAGGAAAAGAAGTATATGTGAGAATGGGTTAACTGGAGCAATGAAGATACAAGATGGAATAAAACACTTTTAACATCCCTGTCAACAAGCTTAAAAACATGCACTTTGCTTAAGGTGCTCACAGAAGCTAGTGCATTGTGTATATACAGCTTTCAAGAGCACTACTTCTAGAAAACCTCAGTGTTTACTGTGATACCTACCTGTTCATGCTGCTGCTTGACAAACTGCTAATCTGCAAGTGACAGAGTTACAGGGCAAGCAGTATGCCAACCCCTATGTTTTCCTGGCTTTTTTGAAAGGTGTAGAGTTTGGCAGGTATAGAAAATGTGGTACAGCATAAAGAATAATTTTATGAGAAGTGAATAGAGGCTATAAAAATAGTAGCATTTTATGATGTTCTGCTTTCCTGAAAAGAGGCATGTCAGTTATAAAATGAGAGGCAGGGAGATTGGATTGAATGCCTTTGAAAGGAAAAAACATCGAGAATTCTGAATTTGAGGGCTGTAAAAATAGCTCAGGCAAATGGCATCTTTCCATTGTTTTTCAGAAATTAATATTTTGCCCTTTAGCACTCACGCATGACTTGTGCAAGGCCTCTTTACACAAGTGTGTGTTCGCTTTGTCATGCTGGCTGCTGAAGACAGTCACCATAACACATTTCTGAAAAAGTCAATTCAGCTGCTTCTATTCCACGTCCACAAAATATTTTTTCTGCACCTTGCCAGGCATATGTCATCTCTTGACATTACTACAGGAGATTCTCTGTTCAGACTCTGTCCTCATTAGTGATGAAAAATTGCTGAATGATACCTCAGCAAAGACCCTATGCAAAGCTGAGCAGAAAGACACCTCAGGAAGAGTCAGCTGAGCAAAATCAGTCTGGAAGAAGAAATAGGATCAGATCTTTTTATCCAAATTCTGAAATTCCCTAATGGATCTAAGAACTTTTCAGAAAGTACTGCACTTTCTCTGGTGAGTATGTGACAGGCAATAAAGACCTTAGTGCTTCTTTATTCCTCATACCTATATACACTCACAGAATATACTGACAGGGCTGCTGCACATAGCTGTGTGGTCTCCTTGCTGAATATGGCATTCAGGACTCCAGATTTCTGTTCTTGTCCCTAGGAAGCAAGTAGGTAATACATGCCACTAATTACAGAAAAGTGAAATGTTCTTGCTATTTGTGGGCAGATTCATAATGCATATAACGAGATATCTAAGTTCTTCAATTCTTATCGTTTTTCTGTTTTTTCTCTTCTGCTACAGCACTGATTTGATGATGAATATTTATGGTTCTTTTTTTATTCACTACTGGAAAACTTTAAGATCTGTTTAAAACCCATGCTTTTGACTAATCTAACCTAACAACTGCCATATTACTTGTCCACCAATACATTCCCCTACCATCACAAGAGGGCTCTTGATGTTTTCTGTTAGTATACAGTGCCTTCACTCTGCTTCATCCTATAATCAAGCAGAAGAAACCTTTAGTTCTGTTTGGATTCTAAGAAACACCCCAAGTTATTGTCTCAGAGAAATTACATATCTGATCCAAACTCCAGCTTTTACTTTACCAGGAGGAAAGGTCATTCATCAGATGCAATTTGGTTCTTCCTTCACATTTTCACCCCTAGGCTCTGCTTTCCCCTCTGTCACCCAGAGACTCACAAAGGATTCCACTCGCAAAGGATTCCACTCACAAAGGATTCCACTCACAAAGGATTGCTGATGGTTTGGCTCTGCTGAGAACTCAGCATTGCACATCACGCCCTGCCACCAATCTTCTACAGTTCCCTGAATGCCTGGGAGTGGATGAAGTTAAATGGTAGGTATAATTTGTGTGGACTTTCAAAAAGACTTCAGAAAAGTCCTTCACAGAAGGCTATTATGGGAACTAAGTAGTCCTGAGGTGAAAGGTAAAGGTCTGCCACGGATTAGAAACTAGCTAAAAGAGGTAGAAAACAAAAAAGAAGAAATAAATGGTTGATTTTTCAGGCTTGCAAAAGGTTAAAACTGAGGTTCAGTAAGTCTTGGAGAGACTTCAAGGACAACAGTTGCTGAACATGTAATTTACCAACAAACTGAAATAAGCAGGAGAGATTCTAATATAGATGGCATTTGGTGAGTAGGCTTTTCCACACAGACTTGGACTTACAGGTCAAGACCTCAATTTCCCTCCTCTCTGCTCCAAGGTTTGTAGGCAACAGACATATCATTTCAAGCTCCCAGGTGATCTATTGTGATTTGAGCTTTGGGGAATACTTGAGGAAAGAGGAAAGACATAGCAAGTTTCCAGCCTCTTGAGCAGCAAACTTTAAATGAAGTCCAGAGGGACTCTCATCTTTTATTACATAGAATTCATTCAGCTGAACTCACAGTATATGACCCTTAAATAAGCAAGCCCTCTGAAGCTAAAGTAATAGGACTTCTGGAAGAAGGAGAAATGAGAAACAGCACCTGGAAATAAAGTACCACAGCAACACACTGCAGAGAATGATTAAGGACCATACTTGTACATGCATTTTCTTCATCCTAAATTACAAACATTAATATCTCTCTTTTCCCAAAAAACTTTTCATTCTTTGCAACATAGTGATAGAAGTTTTAATTTATGATGGTGGCTAGGTTAGCCCAGTGCTACTACATCTGAGATATGTGCACATTAAAATGTAACTAATTAATATTGTTACTGCTCTGTAATGCATTCAGTGACAAGACCATGGATAAAAAATATCATTACAGAATGGTATGTGCAACTCCTGGAAATCCTGAACAAGTGAGTAAGCCTATTTTAGATGCATATTTTTCAGAATGAAAACAGAGTGCTCTGTTCTGCATCCTTTTCAAGCAGTTTCAGGGTACAATATTATTTCTGAATGCACTTATAGATGCTCTTGGAAAGAGGAGTAGACTGAGAATAAATGAGCTGCGAAGGTTGTATCATGACACTTATTTAAAGAGATATTTTAGCCCTAGAACTGATTCCTGTAATAAAAGTCAAAACACGCTCTATCTCATTGAAAACTCAGGTTGTAATAGACTACGCACGGGGTAATGGAGCACCCAAGCAAGATAAGGTCAAATACCTACATACTTTCTGTGAAGCATGTAAGTGTGTGAGAAAAGTGTGTCAGATTTCAAGGTTGACGTATTGCATATTTTCTTGTTGAAAAAGAAGCAAAAAACCATAATAGAATTACCAATAACATGGCATATCTCCGTGATATTTGTGGAACAAGAGTCAGGTTCAGAATCCAATTTTTCTCTTACTGAGATGAAGGACAACTTCTGTACTTCATTTTAGTGTAAAATCATGATGTAATTCATTTTAGTGCAACTGTCAGGATCAACAGGATCAAAGAAGCAACATGTCAAAACATATGAAAATCAATATGTGCAAATCTTATACTGAACAAATTAAACATAAAAAAGAGTTCTTTGGAAAATCATTAGATATCAATCTGTCACTTTTAAAGGGGAAAATATTACTCAGTTGTATTTGTCTGGCAAGTATACTCTCATTTACTCCTAAACATTTTGAAAATTCAAACCCCAACATTGTCAAACGTTGTGAAAAGTCTTATATGTTATCAAAGACAAAATTAGAAAACTGACATATTTAGGATAAAAAAATCACTTAATAGGTAACATTATGCTGACATATAGCAGCCCAGAATTTGGATACTGGCCAAGTAAGGGCACTGACAACACCAAAGAATATTGATCCTTTTCTCTTTAAATACTTACTGGTTAGATTCCCTCTGTTTCCTCTTCCTATGGACTGCCCAATTTATGGCAATTTTTTTTTTTTCTTTTTTTAGTTAAGATAAAGAAGTTTAACAATTCGTAAAATGTAGGGAGTGCAAAATACCATCACAACTCTGGCAGATGATCCCATCATGTATCTCGCTTACATGATGAAGCGATGAGGAAAGGGTGGTTTTCCACCTTCACAGAAGAGTTAAATTAAAAGAATGGTAGTTTTTAAAAAAGTTATTTAGAAATGATACTTCAGTAGTCCTTCGATGTACAGAAATGAATGTATGGCTGCACTGTTTTTTTTAATGCAAAAATACTATTTTATCCTGGCTAGGCTAGTATCTGACAGAGAGCACCTGCCCTGTGTAATTAAAATGCATCCCCTTAATTTCTTCCTTCCATTCAGAATATAAAACACGTAGTATTTTAATATACAGCAGTTTTCCTATTTCTTTAATAAGTTTTTTATCATTTTCTCAAGAATAAATATGCAATGACTTTCATTCCATATTAGTATTTTCCCTTATTTTTCCCTTTAGTTTTATAGTTAACATAGGAAACAAAATACACCTGAGGTAAATTCTGCTATATTCCTAATAGTAGTAAGGGATTTCATTGCTTCTAAACTCATTAAGTTAGTACTTATTAAAATATCTATGTTGCTCATTATGTCATGGAAAATAATATTCTCATTTTAATCCTAGCTTCTTTTCTATGGTTAGCACATAGTAGTCTTAATTACATTGAATACAGGGATATATATTTTTGTCTCAGCCTGCATTTTTATCTGACCCTGCTTGATACTTACTATTTTCACCTTATTAAAAACTACGTCACAAGTAAGAGGAGGCACAACAGCTGGAACTGATAGACTAATCTAAAATCAGACAGCGTTAGTGGAGTTTCTATTCAGCTAAATATTTTTATTGTTATAGCAGAATTTTTTTGCTTTGAATTAAAGAATCTCATATTGTGAAAACATTTTTTGGAGCAGCTTAGCATTACGTAAAAAGCATGCAAAACCCAATCCAGGAAAATCTTTAAAAAATTTTGTGTTTTTTCTAAAAAGCTATAGAATCATTGACAATTTATACAGCTTCATCTTCTAAAATATTCACAAATGGCTTTTCAGTTTCTGTTCTGTAGTTTTTGTTATATTCTTAAAAATGTGGTTTTATATCCTTATGACAAAGCAAACATCAAATAAGGAAGCATCCTGCTTAAAATCAAGAAAAATCAAAGCATTGTCGTCCTGACCTAGATGTTAATAGTATTAAGTATCTTATAATAGTAATAGTAATTAAGTATCTTATCTGAATAATAGGTCTTGTTTTACTATCAGCACAATGGTGCATCAAAGAAAGGACTGGACAGAACTGAACACAGGGGTGCTGAAGGATAAATAACCACTTCATAGTGTTTATAGGCTATGCTTTGGCATTATCTTGGACTTTGTGCTTATTTCACAGATGTGAAATTCCAATAAATTATCTTTTTTTTTTATGTTGCTTTTTCTTGGCTACCAGGTCCCTGACCATGTAACTTAGCGCATTATTTTTACTATCACACCCACTCAAAGAGCAATCTGTAGATTATTTCCTCATGGAGAATCCTCTGGAGACCAGAGGCCTTTACTAGCTGTGCTGTCCACAGGTATCAGTGGTGCTCCAATTTCTCCAGATTTGTTACTTTGCTACCCATACACTGTATCTTGGATCTATGAATGTGAATATCCCACAGGTATATGGAGAGCAACCAGGAAGGGCCATCTAGACTGTATTCCAAACGCAGTATTTCTGAATTTCCCTAGTTGAGGAAATGCTGTTGTGTCTGAGTAGGTGGTCCAGTCTGGGATGACTTTTGTGACTCCCCCCCCCAAGCACTGTGGTTTGTGTATTCATGCCATGTGCACAAATGAGACAAAATAAGTCTTGGTGTCCCCAACATAAGAACATGGAGCTGTTGAAGCAAGTACAGAGGAGGGCCATGAGGATGATAAGGGGTTTGGAGCACCTCCCGTATGAAGATAGGCTGAGAAATTTGTGGCTATTCAGCCTGGAGAAGAGAAGGCTGCGTGGAGATCTCATTGCAGCCTTCCAGTATCTGAAGGGGGCCTACAATGATACTGGAAAGGAACTATTTGTCAAAGACAGTAGTTATAGGATGAGGAGTAATGGGTTCAAACTGAAAGAGGGTAGATTTAGCTTAAATATGAGGAAGAAATTCTTTACTGTAGAGGTGGTGAGGCAATGGAATGGGTTTCCCAGGGAAGTTGTGAATGCTCCATCCCTGGCGGTGTTCAAGGCCGCCATTGGACAGAGCCTTGGGTGACATGGTCTAGTATGAGGCCTCCCTGTCCATGGCAGAGGGGTTGGAACTAGATGATCTTAAGGTCCTTTCCAACCCAAACCATTTTATGATTCCGTGATTGTATGAAGCTTTTGGTTTTTTGGACATAGAAGGTGTCTTCTCACATTATAGTTGTGCAATGAGCAATCTGAAGACACAGTTTACTCAAACCAAACTTATAAGTACCATTATAAGTGGCAAGAATATTTTGCTTTCAAAAAAGGACGTCATCAGTTATGTGCTATAAGTTGCTTTGTGTAATGCTTGTCATTAACTTAAGATGAATCTCTAAGTACATAACGGAAAAAATATTTCATCTCATGAGTAGAAGTATGAAATTTACAGTTTAGCATGCCTTTTACACACATAACCAGTGCATGTGAATATTCATCAACATTAATTCATCTAACTCCAGTCACAACTCATTTTAGACTCTGAGGAGTCAGTAATTTTTGTCTTTGTTATGAAGAAAGAACAATCAGAGAGCTTTTTCATTCTTGTAGTAATGAGTTTTATATGACATTTAAGAATTTGGTTTTATGTCTCATAATGAGGTTGTTTGCATGTTTTTAAATGGAAGATGCACAAAGGTATACAGGACAAATAGCTAGGTCTTCATTTTTTTCTATAAGCTGGATGTGAGTTGAATGTTAAATTACAGTAATTGTGAGCTGTTTCAGTATTGCCTATTATGTACTAGACTTCATTTCAGAGATGGCTTTCCCTTAACTGAATGGGAATTCTGAAGCTGTTAAACTAGGCTATTCTAGGATGCCAGAGTGTTTTGGGATTGCTGAGTTTCACAGACAAAATTTCAATAGCCATTTTACTGGAAATGAAATCAGGAGTGTCTTTTGAAATATGAGACTTTGTTCTTGGAGAATAGGTACTTAACATGCTTCAGCTCTTTACTATCTCAACTCCTCTATTTTAATTGTATAGAGAGCTGCAGTAGTCCTCTACATGTGGAAGATGCATGTCTCAGTATCACTTTTCATCCATGCATCTCATAACATTGTGGAAAAAAAGGTCTGTGTAATGTTTTTCAGCTTACATTTGGGAAAACTAAGGCCTGGGAGAATAGAATGATTTGTCCACCTCATGGGCAAAGCAGAGCAAATACAGGACCAACATAGGATTGTTTCCCACTGTGACCTGCCCGCATGTGCTTCAGTCCTGCTGTAACTGGGGAAAGGAAGGATTTTTCACACTGGTTGTTAAAGCTGAGTGAATATCTTTAAAGGGAAAGAAAATGTAAAGGTAATAAATCTTTCTAAAATGCTTTAAATACTTATGAACTGAAACAGAAACACTTTAGCCAAAATCGCACTTATATCTTCAAGCAGATAAAAGTTATGTGTAGCCAGTGTAAGTCTGCTGGTGACTTTAGACATGGTAACATTGCATAAGACAAATTAAAATCTAGCTAATTTCATGATTTTTTGTGTCATCATTTCTGAATTTCTAAAAAAAAAATTCTGTGTATTTATGAAAAAAAGATACATGTGGTCAGACAACAATATGGAAAGCAGACATACAGATCTGCTTGTAAAGTTGTGTAATACATTGTGGCAGGTGTACCTCCTCTAACAAAGCCCTAAAAAAGGCATGACAAAAGCCTGTGAAACTCCCCACTGCAGCTCTTATCTCACCCACACAGTGGTGGTTAGCAGGTACAAAGGTGAGGAAACTGGGGTCCTCAACCAGTGCAGGGCTACCTGACCATATTTGACCGCAGATAGGTTCAACTAGGGTATAAATGAAGACCCACCAGTGAGGCATTTTGAGTTGGTCCTCCTGTCCTGGGTTCAGCTGTAACAGTTATTTTTTCTTCTGCTTAGTAGCTGGTGCAGCTGAACTCAGAACATGTCCTCAGAGCAGTGGGCCTGCAGTGGACCCACAACCAAATGGCTCCTCTACTAGACTGACCATTCTCTCACTAGAGCAGTTAAGGAAGCTGAGTGACTACGCACATCATGTGTAACCACACCAGAACATCATGTCCTTTTGCACCTCAACCTTTCTATGGAGTCTGTCAAACTGTTTTGTGCTTTTGCTTTGTTCTTCTATTAAATAGGCTCCATCATGGTTGCGTCTTTACTTTTATTTTTCTCTTATGAATGTGGTAAATATAATTGCCATGGGGCATATTTGCCCTTTTTTAAAGGGAAGCAAACCCATGTAGCCTTCTTGTGCTCTTTCTCTTGTTTTGTTATTGTCTTGAAGTGGTAAGATAACTTCTTTTATATATGTAATATGCATGTATATATGCATATAAAACTTAAAACATAAATATATATATTTATGTTCTCAATATTAGTGGATGGTGGTTTCTTCTTTAGCTACCTGAAGTTACGAAAAAGACATTAAGGCAGCAGATTAATTATTGAAATAGAACTCAGTCTTTATGAAGTCACACTCCAGGTGTTCATTCCCACTCCAGTTCTGTGACAAATTAGTAATTCTAATGAGTGCTCACATAGGAATTTCTATGCTGGCAGATCCTTTACTTTTGTGGCCATGGCAATACCATATCATGGGAGTTAAAAATTGTCTTGATTTCCCATAAGTAATAATAATAGACGGCTATATTTCTAGTGAAATTTTAGTGAGCAAGAAGGACATTAGATTGGGATAGTTAAAAATGTGCTTTCCACTTTGCTACAATTTTTTCCCTAAGGAACCTGAAATGGGCTTACCCAAATTATGGTCTATTCCATTGCTGTTCTTGACCTTAAGCTAGATAGAAACAGAAAAAATACCCCATATATTTGAGTCTATAGAACATTCACCATATGTATTTTTATTATATTATAGTTTGAAGCCTTTCACTACTGGTTAGAACTGGAAACCATATTACAAGTTCTATCTGCTCCAACCAGACTGGTGGTCCATTTAAGGGCCTAACATTGAACCACTGAGTTCAGTCTACTTTGGTGACATGTATCAAGTCGAAGCCATGAGTAAGCCATGAGTACTTAATGTGTTCTTTAATGTAAAAGTGAAAATCTGTAAAAGAAAGCAAAAAAAAAGAAGTGTCATCAGAAGTAAGAACACTAGTATGGATATGTGGTGAAGTATTTGGGAGACAAGACATCATGGAAAAAAGACAAAAGAAAAGGAAAGAAAAAAAAGAAGAGGAAAGGAAAAGAAAAAAGAGAAAAGAAAAGAGAAAAAAGAAAAGAAAAAAGAAAAGAAAAGAAAAGAAAAGAAAAGAAAAGAAAAGAAAAGAAAAGAAAAGAAAAGAAAAGAAAAGAAAAGAAAAGAAAGAAGAAAGAAAAGAAAAGAAAGAAGAAAGAAAAGAAAAGAAAGAAGAAAGAAAAGAAAAGAAAAGAAAAGAAAAGAAAAGAAAAGAAAAGAAAAGAAAAGAAAAGAAAAGAAAAGAAAAGAAAAGAAAAGAAAAGAAAAGAAAAGAAAAGAAAAGAAAAAAAAGAAAGAAAAGAAGAAAAGGAAAAAAAAAAAAAAAGACTTGACTGTTTATACCTGAATTAATCAGTTCTGACTTCTAATATCCTGCCTGCTGAATAAACTTTAACTGGGAATGTAGCATTACATTCTTCTTATTTGTCGTGGTTTAAACCCAGTCAGGTAACTTGTTCACTCACTCCCAGTGAGTGGTGCCAAGCTGACAACAATCAAGGTCCGTGTCCGTCTGCAACTCCCCCTCCTGCACTGGGGCTCTCCCCGAGTTCCACCCGCTGTCCTTCCGGGGTTACCCCCCACCCCGGGCATGACGTGCTGTGGTATGGAATAGGAGCCCGGGTCAGGCGCCCCGTCTCTGAGAGAGCATGAGCAGACAGTGGCAACAAATCTGGGATGATGGCTGTAGGGAAGTCAGGGCCAGTCGCTGGTGACCTGGAGACATCTAGTTGATGGGCTATAAAAGCATTACACAGCAGGCAACAGTATACAATTGAGTTCACTGGCTGTTTTCCCCTAAAATCAAATCCCCTTGAGGTATACATCGGACTTCCCCATCTTCCCGCATTACCCACCAAGTATATCCAGGTCCCTGAGCAAAAGCAATCCCACGAGTGGGTTTGCCTTTACCTGAAGCAGGAATAACCCAGACTGTCTTCCCCAGCAAATTCTTCATATGCACCACGGGAACTTTGTCCCCCTCTACAATATGTAAAAGTTCTGACTGGGCTGGGCCAGCCCTGTTGGCAGATCCTCTGGTGTTGACCAACCAGGTGGCCTTTGGTAAATGTGTATCCCAATGCTTGAAAGTTCCCCCACCCATCGCTCTCAGTGTAGTTTTTAACAGCCCATTGTACCGTTCGATTTTCCCAGAGGCTGGTGCATGGTAGGGGATGTGATATACCCACTCAATACCATGCTCTTTGGCCCAAATATCTATAAGGTTATTCCGGAAATGAGTCCCATTGTCTGATTCAATTCTCTCTGGGGTGCCGTGTCGCCACAAAATCTGTTTCTCAAGGCCCAGGATAGTGTTCCGGGCAGTGGCATGGGGCACAGCGTATGTTTCCAGCCACCCGGTGGTTGCTTCCACCATGGTAAGCACATGGCGCTTGCCTTGGCGGGTTGGTGGCAGTGTGATATAGTCAATCTGCCAGGCCTCCCCATATTTATACTTCAACCATCGTCCTCCATACCAAAGAGGCTTTAACCGCTTGGCTTGTTTAATTGCAGTGCATGTTTCACACTCATGAATAACCTGGGCAATAGTGTCCATTGTTAAGTCCACCCCTCGGTCACGGGCCCATCTATATGTTGCATCTCTGCCCTGATGGCCTGAAGTGTCATGGGCCCACCGGGCCAGAAATAATTCACCTTTATGTTGCCAATCTAAGTCCATCTGAGCCACTTCAATCTTGGCCGCTTTATCCACTTGTTGGTTGTCCTGGTGTTCCTCAGTGGCCCGACTCTTGGGTACATGGGCATCTACATGACGTACCTTCACCACCAGGTTCTGCACCCGGGCAGCAATATCTTTCCACAGTGCAGCAGCCCAGATGGGTTTACCTCTGCGTTGCCAGTTGCTCTGCTTCCATTGCTTCAACCACCCCCACAGGGCATTTGCCACCATCCATGAGTCAGTATAGAGATAAAGTACTGGCCACTTTTCTCGTTCAGCAATGTCCAGGGCCAGCTGGATGGCTTTCACCTCGGCAAATTGACTCGATTCACCCTCTCCTTCAGCAGTTTCTGCAACTTGTTGTCCAGGACTCCATACAGCTGCCTTCCATCTCCGATGCTTTCCCACAATACGGCAAGAGCCATCAGTAAACAAGGCATACTGCTTTTCACTTTCTGACAGTTTATTATATGGTGGGGCCTCTTCAGCACGCACCACCTCCTCCTCTGGTGACATTCCGAAATCTTTGCCCTCTGGCCAGTCCATGATGACTTCTAGAATGCCTGGACAACTGGGATTTCCTATTCGAGTTCGTTGTGTAATTAGTGCAGCCCATTTACTCCATGTAGCATCAGTTGCATGATGTGTAGAGGAGACCCTGCCTTTGAACATCCAGCCCAGCACGGGCAGCCGGGGTGCCAGGAGGAGCTGTGCTTCAGTGCCAATCACTTCCGAAGCAGCTCGAACCCCTTCATACGCTGCCAGTATCTCTTTCTCAGTTGGGGTATAGCTGGCCTCAGATCCTTTGTATCCCCGACTCCAAAAGCCGAGGGGTCGACCTCGAGTCTCCCCTGGAGCTTTCTGCCAGAGGCTCCAGGTAGGACCGTTCTCCCCAGCTGCAGTGTACAGCACATTTTTTACATCTGGCCCGGTCCGGACTGGTCCAAGGGCTACTGCATGAACTATCTCACGTTTAATTTGCTCAAAGGCTTGTTGCTGCTCAGGGCCCCATTTAAAATCATTCTTCTTCCGGGTCACATGATAGAGAGGGCTTACAATCGAACTGTAATTTGGGATGTGCATTCTCCAGAACCCCACTGCACCCAAGAAAGCTTGCGTTTCTTTCTTATTAGTTGGTGGAGACATTGCTGTTATCTTGTTGATCACATCTGTGGGGATCTGTCTACGTCCATCTTGCCATTTTATTCCCAAAAACTGAATCTCCTGTGCAGGTCCCTTGACCTTACTCCGTTTTATGGCAAAACCGGCTTTCAGCAGGATTTGGATTATTTTCCTCCCTTTCTCAAAGACTTCTTCCGCTGTATCGCCCCACACAATAATGTCATCAATGTATTGCAGGTGTTCTGGAGCTTGCCCCTGTTCCAGTGCAGTCTGGATCAGTCCATGGCAAATGGTAGGGCTGTGTTTCCACCCCTGGGGCAGTCGGTTCCAAGTGAACTGGACACCCCTCCAAGTAAAAGCAAACTGTGGCCTGCACTCTGCTGCCAAAGGAATGGAGAAAAATGCATTGGCAATATCAATCGTGGCATACCACTTGGCTGCCTTTGACTCTAGTTCATACTGAAGTTCTAGCATGTCCGGTACGGCAGCACTCAATGGTGGTGTGACTTCATTCAGGCCACGATAGTCTACTGTTAGTCTCCATTCTCCATTAGACTTTCGCACTGGCCATATGGGGCTATTGAAGGGTGAGCGGGTCCTGCTGATCACCCCCTGACTCTCCAGTCTACGGATCAGCTGATGGATGGGAATCAGGGAGTCTCGGTTGGTGCGATATTGCCGCCGGTGCACTGTTGTGGTCGCAATTGGCACTTGTTGTTCTTCAACTTTCAGCAACCCCACAGCAGAGGGATCTTCTGAGAGACCAGGCAAGGTGGACAGCTGCTCAATTTCCTCAGTCTCCAAAGCAGCAATACCAAAAGCCCACCGGTACCCTTTTGGGTCTTTGAAGTACCCTCTCTTGAGGTAGTCTATGCCGAGGATGCATGGAGCCTCTGGACCAGTCACAATAGGGTGCTTTTGCCACTCCCTCCCAGTCAGGCTGATTTCAGCCTCCAGCACAGTCAACTCTTGGGATCCTCCTGTTACTCCAGAAATATAGATGGGTTCCACCCCTTGACAGCTTGATGGCATCAGGGTACACTGTGCACCGGTATCTACTAGAGCCTTATACTTCTGTGGGACTGATGTGCCAGGCCATCTGATCCACACAGTCCAGTAAATCCGATTGTCCCCTACCTCCACCTGGCTGGAGGCAGGGCCCCTCTAATGGTCGTCACAGCATTGGACACTTAAGTCGTGGTGAAAGGGATTATTCTTTGTTATCACAGGAGCTGGAGTAAAATCAGCTCTTCCACTCCATCTGGGAAACTGCTCACCAGAGACTGAAGCCGTAGCTCTCATGGGACGATCAGTCTTGGCCCTTGCTCCCCTCTTCAGTTCACTCACCCGTTCCTCCAAAGCTGAAGTAGGTTTTCCATCCCACTTTGTCATGTCTTCTCCGTGATCCAGCAGGTAAAACCATAGGGTACCCCGTGGCGTATACCTTCTGTATCTCCTCTCTTGAACAATAGGACGTCTTTTGTTAATAGCTGAGACGTGTGTTGGTACACGTGAGGAGCTGGATAAATCAGATACATCGTCCCTCAATTTGTCGAGGTCCTGGGACAGTTTTTTCACAGCTGAGATGATGGAAGGAGTGAGATTGTCTTCGAACTCTCGGAGTTTATGAACCATTTCATCCACTGTTAGTGGTACTATGTCATTCCAGGTCACTGTTGCCAATGAATGGGCATATGATGACGGTGCATTCCGTGTAAGTTTTCGCCACATGGGTCGTGTACATTCAACTTCATCTGGATCTATAGGTGTATCCCCGTTATTCGGCTTGATGTGATAGATCATCTCTACGATGGCCGATTCCCTCAGAGACTGGATGCCTTTGTCTATAGTATTCCACTTGGCCGAACGACTCGTCATATCGTCCTTGTACGGAAACCTTTCTTTCACAGCTGCCAAGAGCCTCCTCCAAAGGCTGAGGGACTTTTTCTCTCTTGCAATTGCTTTGTCAATTCCCCCTTCTCTAGCAAGTGATCCCAGCTGCTTGGCTTCTGTACCTTCTAGTTCGTGACCATCGGCCCCATTGTCCCAGCATCGGAGTAACCAGGTGATGATGTGCTCCCCTGGTTGACGGGTAAAATCTTTTCGCATATTCCGCAGCTCGGTTGAGGTCCGAGGTCGAGAAGTTACCTCTTCTTCTTCTTCTTCGTCATGTGATGATGACTCCTGATCAGATTCTGGACCGGGTGGTGAATTCATTGGTTCTTCATCTCGCTTCACCCTTTTTGCCTCCTTTTTGCTTGTTCTCTTGCGTACAGGGGCAACTGATATTGGTACGAATTGGTCCTCTGGTTTGGCTGCAGTGATTATCACTGTGGTTTGAGTAGCGACTGTACTTGTTGCTGGGGGTGGTGTAGCTACCGTGCTTGGAGCTGGGGTAACCGCGCTGTCTGTTGCAGTTGAAGTTTGAGCAGCTGCTGTACTTGCCACTGGGGTAGCTGCGCAGTTCATTGCAGCCAAAGTTTGAGTAGCGACTGTCGCTTTGCCCTCAAATCCGCCGATATTCTTTTCCTTTTGAAGGTGCTGGATAGTGTTGAACAAGGCCCTGTAAGCATAGGCCAAGCCCCAGCACGTTGCCGTGATTTGTCCATCTCTGGTATGGCCAGAATGACCACACACCTCATTTAAGTGTTTTACTAATTCTTCTGGATTTTGCAGTTGTTCGGTAGTGAAATTCCAAAATACTGGAGGGGCCCACTGACCTAGATACTTGCCCATACTATCCCACACACCCTGCCACTCATGGCTGTCCAGCCTCTGGGAAAATCTCTCGGTCCTCCTACATCGTCGTTTGACCCCAGACAAGACCCAAACCTGAATCTGCTTAACTCTTGAAATCAGTAGTGGGCAAAACACACTCTGTATGCGTGTTAGCATGGTGATTCCCATCACCATCAGCAAACAAGTCTCAACAGCATTAAAAGGCCATTCAAAAAATTCAAAACTCTCAAATGTAAATGGTCTGGGGGGACGACTAGGAGGGTAAAAGGATGTCTCCTTCACAGGTTGAGCACCTGAGAAGGAGAAAAAAGATGTGTAATTGCTAAGCACCTCCATCATATACCTCCCAAAGTATAAAGGTGGTGACCACACTGGGAACATAAACCAGATCAGTTTCATGATCAATGATTCTATTGTATTACAAGTCATTACCATAAAGTACAATGGGATAAAAACCTTAGCCCAAGCCCCACACTTGAAAAACACTAATATAGCCAATACCGGATGGACGTAAGATATGGTATACTGAAACTGTGAGATCAAGAGGGAAAACCGTGAGAGCCAATAAATCAGCATTGTGACGAGTGACTACCAATCCAGTCAGATCTGTTCTTATCTCAACCCCTTGTGCCCCACGTTGGGCGCCAAAAAGAACTGTCGTGGTTTAAACCCAGTCAGGTAACTTGTTCACTCACTCCCAGTGAGTGGTGCCGAGCTGACAACAATCAAGGTCCGTGTCCGTCCCCCCCCCTCCTGCACCGGGGCTCTCCCCTTCCCCGCTCCCGGAGGAATGGGGAGGAGGATCGAGAGAGTGCAACTCCTACGGGTTGAGACAAGAACAGTCCAGCAACAAATCACCACCGCTACTATCAGCTAAAACAATGATAAGGGAAAATAACAAGGGAAGAGAATACGATACCACCAGCCAAGAAAACGAGTTCCACCCGGAAGCCCCTGTCCTTCCGGGTAACTCCCAGTTACCCCCCACCCCGGGCATGACGTGCTGTGGTATGGAATACCTCCCCGGCTAGCCCGGGTCAGGCGCCCCGTCTCTGCTTCCTCACAGCTTCCCCTCCTCCCTGGCAGAGCATGAGCCTCACAGAGTCCTTGGTCAGGGTAAACATCACTTAGCAACAACCTACAACATCGGCTTCACCAACGCTGTTCTCAAACTAGAAGTCAAAACACAGCACTGCACCAGTTAACACAAAGGGAAAAAACATGACTGCTACTGCTGAACCCAGGACATTATTGCATATGGGAAATCAATGGGATTTCTAACCCCACTAAATGTTATTAAGATAAATACAAGAGTAAGGGATCTGCCATTTTAACAATTGCCATATGAGCACTCCTCAGAAATTAGTGCTTATATATCACAGATTTCAGGTGCTGAAAAAGAGCACCAGGGATTGGGTAGGAAAAGGAATGGATTTCATTCTATTAATGTGCTTTCATGAAATTCAGAGTTAACACAGTTACCTTTTCTTCTTTCCTTTCTTTCCTTTGTTATCCTCCCCACCCCCGCCTCCCCCTTAGATTTTTTTAAGATGGAAACTCCAGTCTCAGCTTTGAGTATAGGATTTTTGATATTTGGGAAGATAATATCCTCCCCTCTCCCACCCCATCCTTCACCAATCCCTTTCTGTTCTAGTGGGTCTAAATGTTTCTACCTCTCAGGTACTGAATAATGAGCCTTTTTAAAAGGTACTGTAAGGGTATCGGAATAAGAGAACTGATAGATATTAAGTACTGTAAGTGTAACCTGTTCATTAGAACAGGTTGCCCAAAGAAGTGACAAATGCTCCAGCCCTGGCAGTGTTCAAGGTCAGGTTGGACGGAGTCTTGGTTGATATGGTCTAGTGTGAGGTGTCCCTGCCATGGGAGGGGGGTTGGAATTTGATGATCTTAAAGTCCTTTCCAACCCAAACTATTCTGTGATTAAGAACCTAACTTCTTTTGTTTTATTTAAAACTCAGATAAGGATGTATAAAAAAGGGCATAAAGTCCAAGCACATTTCATACTTTTAGCATAAAAAAATGTGATGACATCCTTCAGGTAGAGAGACATGGCGGTCTCCATTCAACACTTCTGCTACAAACACCCAGGACATCAAGAAGAAGCAGGAGTTATTTTAGAAACTGTTTTTTCTGCCTATATATCCACTTCAAACACATGAGTAGCAGATGGCTGGATTTAACTGGATTTTAAGAATAATGTCACTATCTTGCTTGCACCTTAAGTCTGAAATTCCTTCTTGTGTTTAACACCTACATCTGAAAGAATTTGAACTGCTGATCTTTAGCACTCCTTTTTAGGAGTAGGCTTTGTAGCCTACTTTTCCTCCAGATTCTCTGGAAGTGTAGGGACACAGACAAGGTGAAACAGGTCTTGGAGGAAGCATAATGCCTGAACTGTTGTTACACTGCTTTGGTATGACTGGATTTGTGAGGGGGGTCAGAAGGAGAGATTCACAAGCAGAAGGGCCAAGAATGATGGACAGGTCTTGTTTCATCATCAGAAACTGAAACAAAAGTGAAACTACAGAAATCCTGCTGGGACTATCTATAAACAATAAATTGTTTAGTAAGCATGCTCCTTAAAAGAAATGTTGACATCTACTTCTAAATAGGTTAAAGAAACATTATTCTTCATGCTGAAGGGGGGTTTTGGTGGTTTTGGTTTGGTGTTTTTCTTTGTTGTTGGTTTGTTTGTTGGGTTGTTTTTTTTTTTAATTAGATAATATATTACGTACAACAAATCATGATAACATTTTTCTTATGAAGGAAGAATAATGGTTTTATAGAAAACCATCTCTTTTCAGCAAACATTTAATGTTAATTCATTGTGCTTACATTATAGCACGTATATAATTATATTTATAATTTAAACATTTTTGGTATCTAGTTTCTTGTAACACTTTATTTCATTATTGCATTTATTTGGCTGCTTCATTATGAAGGTGAAGTTCATGATTGTTCTTTCCTTGAATAAAAGACTTTATAATTATCCTGAATTATGCTATCATGTAAGCTGGTACAATTATTAATATTTAATAAAGCAACAGATCAATCTGCTTTTTTCCTATTCAATTTATAAATTATTTACACGTTTATCTTTTTTTTTCTTCATCATCACACGATGATGAAAAAATATATTGCCCACCATATCCACTTTATGGTTACTTTTTTAAAAAGAAGGAAAGATTTATGAAAGGAAGCTGGAGTGCATCTAGTATACATATAAATGATTGTTTGATATAGTGGGCTGGAGCACTTTGCTGTCTTAAAAATTCTAAAAGTAAACATATACTTTTTTATAATTTCAACTGAATTTTCAAAATAAAAGAGAAAAAGGTAAAAGAGAGAGCAGTAAGGGTAAAAATTTATAAAATCTAATGGTAAAAACTTGTAGCCAAAGTAAAGACCTGTTGCACCCTTAAAGGTTGAAGAGATTAATGAAGGTATAATTAGTATTTACTTGCCCTGAACCCAGACATAAGTATGCCAAAACCAGACATAACCAGCAACTTGCATAGGCATTTTCTGACATTGGAAGAATATAAATAGCATGAGCAGTGTGACAAGCATTTTCTAACCACAGCTACCAGTATATATCTCTCCCTATGTATATAAAGTAACATGCAACCATAAAGGGAGAAAACAGAGCCGTGGTATAATTTCACAAACGGGGTACATGAAAATAAGAATAAGCACACTGTAGTATCAAAACAGGGTATGGAAAGCATCAGATAGCTCCACCAGACAGTTGAACCAGGATATTCCAGCAGAACAGCATAAATAGACATAAACCCTGACAAAGCCAGAAGAAGTCCTCAGATAAGTCTAATTAGATGACGTTTGTTGATACAGGTGAGATCACCCCCTTTCTTTTGGGGATGAGGTGAAGCACCAGGCTCGAAGCACCAGGCTCAAAGCACCCTTGTTCAAGAAGAGGAGGGACTATGGTAGCATCTCTTCTGGAAGAGACATTGTAAGAGTAAAAATATTATGAGATGTCTCTGTGCCTGACTATCCTTCGGGACAGTACAGGATACGGACTCTATTTTGCCATGCCATGAGGTATTAAAGGTAAAAAAAAACCCAACTTTTCATACCAATTAGGGCTCTAATTCAGTAGAGCTGTTTATCTTCCATTTAACATTAAAAGTTTCTACAGTCTTAGTATTACATGTTTAAAGTTTGTTATGTACTTCACTTCCTTGCTGTGAATTCGAAACATAGAATCATAGAATCATAGAATCATAGAACCATAGAATCATTAGGGTTGGAAAGGACCTTAAGATCATCAAGTTCCAACCCCCCTGCCATGGGCAGGGACACCTCACACTAAACCATATCACCCAAGGCCTCGTCCAACCTGGTCTTGAACACTGCCAGGGATGGAGCATTCACAACCTCCCTGGGAGACCTATTCCAGTGCCTCACCACCCTAACAGGAAAGAATTTCCTCCTTATATCCAATCTAAACTTCCCCTGTTTAAGTTTGAACCCATTACCCCTTGTCCTATCACTACAGTCCCTAAGGAAGAGACCCTCCCCAGCATCCCTATAGGCCCCCTTCAGATACTGGAAGGCTGCTATGAGGTCTCCACGCAGCCTTCTCTTCTCCAGGCTGAACAGCCCCGACTTTCTCAGCCTATATTCATATGGGACGTGCTCCAGTCCCCTGATCATCCTCATGGCCCTCCCCTGGACTTGTTCCAACAGTTCCATGTCCTTTTTTATGTTGAGGACCCCAGAACTGCACACGCTACTCCAGGTGAGGTCTCACAAGAGCAGAGTAGAGGGGCAGGATCACCTCCTTTGACCTGCTGGTCACACTCCTTTTGATGCAGCCCAGGATACAGTTGGCTTTCTGGGCTGCGAGTGCGAGCTGCCAGCTCATGTTCATTTTCTCATTGACCAACACCCCCAAGTCCTTCTCCACAGGGCTACTCTGAATCTCTTCTCTGCCCAACCTGTAGCTGTGCCTGGGATTGCTCCCACCCAGGTGCAGGACCTTGCACTTGTCATGGTTAAACTTCATAAGGTTGGCATCAGTCCACCTCACAAGCATGTCAAGGTCCCTCTGGATGGCATTCCTTCCCTCCAGCTTATCAACTGAAGCACACAGCTTGGTGTCATCGGCAAACTTGCTGAGGGCGCACTCAGTCCCACTGAGTTGAACAAGACTAGTACCAACACTGATCCCTGAGGGACACCACTCATTACTGGTCTCCAGCTGGACATTGAGCCACTGACCACAACTGTTTGTGTACGGCCATCCAGCCAGTTCTTTATCTACTGAGTGGTCCATCCATCAAATTGATGTCTCTCCAATTTAGAGACAAGGATGTCGTGTGGGACAGTGTCGAACGCTTTACACAAGTCCAGGTTGTTGATATCAATCTCTCTCCCCCTGTCCATCAGCTCCATAGCCCCATCACAGAAGGCCACCAAATTGGTCAGGCAGCATTTCCCCTTAGTGAAGCCATGCTGGCTGTCACCAAGCACCTTGTTGTTTTTCATGTGCCTTAGCATGCCTTCCAGGAGAATGTGCTCCAAGATTTTGCCAGGCACAGAGGTGAGACTGACTGGTCTGTAGTTCCCTTGCTCATCCATTTTCCCCTTCTTGAAAATGTGGGTTATATTTCCCTTTTTCCAGTCATTGGGAACTTCACCTGACTTCCATGATTTCTCAAATATGATGGGCACTGGCTTCGCAACTTCATTCGCCAGCTCCTTCATGACCCGCGGATGGATTTCATCAGGTCCCATGGACTTGTGCACATTCAGATTTTTAAGATGGTCTCAAACCAATGTACTTACCAATATTCCTTTTCCTGTGACTGAACATTGGATCTGAATATAAATTCTTCAGAATGGTTTCTGCTGTTCTGGCAGGTCAAACTATTTCTTCTGGAGATTCAGCTTTTGCCCTCCTTAGTTACACACTTCCGTCCACTACCACTGAAAGTGACCCTTAATTGAGTACATCAGCCTGAATTAAAGAAATGCAGTTCAAAGCATCATATCTAAATTAATATCCTGACTTTCCATTTAGTCTTCTTTGCACTACCAATTATGAAAATGAAAGACAGGGTATTTGGAAACTGAAAGAGGACTTTGACAAGGTTGCTAACCTGCTATATTAAGGAGACCTTGCCCACTGCCAATGTTTGAGGGCACTTGCACGCAGAGAATCAAGACCAGAATGAATTCTGAAGCTATTCAAAATGTGTTTTAAACAGATATAAATTTAGGCCTTAACCTTGTAATGCGCTACCTCCTGATGACATTAGTGGGCAGAACATACCATCTTTGCCGTGAAAAGGAAAGTACAAAGCCATCTAATATATATGTTGGTGTTATTCACTGCAACATCTCTATCTGTGTATGTGTTCTGCCAATGCTGGCAGAAATGTTTCATGTTTTTTTACAGGGATATTTAACATGCTGCCTTGATAGCAAGACTGATGACTGGCAACTGACTTGGTAATAAAGATATAATATTTCTGTAATCCACTTAATTAATGGAAACAGCACTTTGCAGATTAGGTACTTCCTTTTGCAGGAACAGTTAATATTAAGCTCTTCTGAAGGCATACCTCTTTCCTTTGAAGAATTCCAACTACAGGAATTAGTTGTAATGACCTTTCTGCTGCTCAGAACCTCATGCAGTTCAAGAAGGGGAAGTACCAAGTCCTGCCTCTGGGCAACGCCTTAAGCACCAGGATATGCTGCAGGTCACTCAGCTGGAAAACAGATTGGGAGAAAATGACCTGGGGTTCCTGGTGGACACCCAAGTTGAACATGAACTAGCAGTGTGTCTTTGCTGCAAAGAAGGCTAGTGCTGTCCTGGGCTGTGTTAGAATGAGTGCTGCCAGCAGGTGAGGGGAAGGGATCCTTCCCTCCTACTCGGCACTTTTGAGACTGCATGTAGAGAGCTGTGTCCAATTTAGGCCTTCTCAGTACAAGAGAGACATGGACATACTGGAGAGATTCCAGCAGAAGGCCACAAGGATGATGAAGGAACTGAAGCATCTCTCATATGAGGAAAGGCTGAGAGAGCTGGAACTCTTCAGTCTGCAGTGAAGAAGACTCAGGGGGATCTTATCAATGTTGATGAATACCTGAAGGGAGGGTCCAAAGAAGATGGAGACAGGCTTTTTCCAGGGTGCCCAGTGACAGGACCAGAGACAATGGTCACAAACTGAAAAACGGAAGGTTCCATCTGAACATCAGGAAACATTTTACTGTGAGATGACCAAGCACTGGCATAGGTTGCCCAGGGAGACTGTGGAGTTTCCATCCTTGAAGGTATTCAAAAGCCATCCAGACATAGCCCAAGGCAACCGGCTCTAGGTGACACTGCTTGAGTAGGGGGAGTTGAAACAGATAACATCCAGGTCTCTTCTATCCACAACCATTCTGTGCTCTAGACATTTCCTAATAAGTCTCCTAAGTCTAGGAAATGATGGAGCAATTACAACACTTAACAAGAATTTAGGACAGTATGTAAGCAAGTAACCACTTAAAACTGGAGATGTCATTAGAACCCTGAATTTCTGTGGTCTGTTTTCTGCTGATTGCCAGAAATTTTTATTTAAGTATGAAATGATAAGTGATGATTCTAAATAGTTTGCATAGATATGCCTCACTTCAACTTTATCATTTTTGGTAATTGTCTTCTCTGCACTCTTCAGATTTCATTTGCTGTGGAGGAAAAAAGATTTTTCATTTACCTTTTCTTTCTTTTTTATGCATAGTTCTGTTTGCAACTAGTTTTATCAACAATTTTTTTAATCTCACACCAAGGTGCAGGCATAATTTACAATTTATGAGTTTGTTGATTTTTTTTTCTACTCAGGTGTGTCTGTGACTGATAGCTCTGTGGAATTCTGTAGGTTTGATTAATTATTTTGCTTCACATAACAAATCATGTTGCAGTCATATATTGCAATCCTATAGTTAGAAACATTAAAGAAAAACACAAGTTTTGATGTTTGGGTTTTTTTTAGAATTTAAATTACATGAGTAATTTTTAAATTATTTGATAAAAGCCTAGACAGAAAAGGGGATAGTAAGTGTTTGATACTGCTTCAGTGATCACTGTTATTGTCATAAATGATTTGGTATTTTTCCCTGGTATTGTGCTCTACTGCAAAACAAGCTGCCTTTTCAGAATACCTAAGAAATACAAATCTCCTGTGAAATGATAACAAAAGCACAAAGGAAAGAAGTTTAAATTAGCCATTAATATTAACATTTATGTATATTAAAAACCAGAATAATAAAACCCGTGACAAAACTATGTGAGAGTTCACCAAAAGTGGGGGAACAAGGAGGTATGTTTCAACACCAAATTTAGTCTATGAACAGATTGACTAATATGGCTAGATTGTATTTAATGAATCAGAAATTGCCCTCCAGTGCTATGTATTGTACTGGTGCAGTTACTATTGATACATAGATGCCTCATGTAAATGTTGATTTGCCTGCAGATGCGTTTAAAGGACATAGATTTTTTCTTTATTTATTTTCTTTCCAATAAGGGTACTTGCTTTTATGTATGGAACATCCTTTCTCAACTGAGAGCATCAATAGCTAGTCATTTGCTAGCTCTGCCATCTTCCTTTGGATGTTGGTTTACAAAATCAGGCTGTGATTTTGATTACTCTGTAATACACTTCCAATCACATGAAGAATTTTCTAGGATAGAAAGTAAGTTTGTAGCGCATGGAAGTGAAATGTTTAAATTAGTTTTGACATGCCATCTAGTTAATAAATCAATATGCCTCTCCTGTAGACACATGATCGAAGGGGTTAGCCCACTCTTTTTATAAACATTGAATTACTCTATGGATGTTTAAGAAAAAAAAATGAAGTTACTATAGGAGAAAATAGTTTAATTTCAAAATAATTTCTGACTGATTCAGCTTTCTTGTACTAAACTTTGAATCACATTAAGAAAATTCTTTAATCAAGACATCTTATTCTGAGTAGAAAAAAGAAACCATTGGTGATTTCTGTAAGAAATTTTGTTATTTCATTGCTATTTCATTTGGCAGTATTACTATGCTTATTCAGGCAGCCCTCTTAAAAATTTCAGTGCAACCAATTTGTACTGTCATATGCAATATTAGCTTTATTTGTGGCATAAGGTTTACAGACAGATAAGCAGTATACCGTAACTACAAGAGAAATCAAGTGTTACTTCATCACTCTGTCTATATTTCTTCTTTGTCATCATAACAAGGCATCATTTTTCCCAGTCCCTATAATGATAAAAATATCAAGGGATAATTTAGTATTGTATACTGATTTCACAAATAAATGTATCAAAAATTTGTAATGAAAGTATAATCCTTTTTGGTTTTGACCAAATGATTTATTAGATGTACCAAATCTCTTCAGCTGCTACTGTGCTCACTGTTTTCAAGATTCGAACCCATGAATCCCATTGATTTCACTTATATCACCCTCAAAATTAACAGAAATATCCAGATCTTTGGGATGAAATATCTTATTTTACATGAAGAGATCTGCACAGGTGAAACTACGGGTTATAGCTTCAGTTTCATCTTTGACATCTAAAATCAGATCTTTATCATAACTTACTTTTTTGGTATTCCTCTTATATGAGAAAGATTTTAAGAGTAAAAAATAAACAATAAAAAACTAAATAAACATTTTGTTATGACCATAAAGCAAAAGATAGAATACTTATGTATTAGTAGAATCTTAGGTGCCTGTTTTGCATGCACAGAGTAGCGCCACATGGTCCAAAACATAATCCAGTTTCCTACTGATGTCACATTGAATTTCTGTATTTCAAATTTATTTAAGTTTTTGGCTAATCATTAAGATACATAAAATGGCTTATTTTAGTATCTTATTCAGGTTGCTTTTTAGTTGAAAATAGAGATTATATTTAGAGATCTTGCCAACATGATTGCACATTCCTACTGTGGAGCATAACTTTATCAAAAACTTAAATAAAACAATGGAATGGACACCCCCTAACAAGCAGAGAAAGATCACAAACCTATATATCACTGTTGGAGGAACCGTCTCACTTGGTTTTCCTGTTATGCTCAACAGACTAAAGTAATTACTACTCTAAGATGACTTGCTCACTAGGCCATAAGAGAATTTTCTTTTGGACTAGATTATGCTGAGTCTGCAGATCAAATAGTGTCATTACCACACATATGGCTCTGGGTTGCCTAATGGATCAGTCACTGGTTGAGATGTTGGGACTCTAGTAGCTCTTGAGACACCCTGATGTGAACCCCTGCAGTTCAGTTTCATTTGAAAAGGACCGCCTAAAGCATTGGGTTAGGGTTAATTAGTGTTTGTCCTGGGTTCAGCAGTAGCAGTCATTTTTCTCCTTCTTGGTAGCTGGTGCAGTGCTGTGTTTTGACTTTTGGCCTGGGAACAGAGCTGATAACAAGGATGTTTTTGTTTGGCCAAGGACTTTGTGAGCTTCATGCTCTGCCAGGGAGGAGGGGAAGCCGGGAGGAAGCAGAGACAGGACACCTGACCCAAACTGACCAAAGAGCTATTCCATACCACAGCACGTCATGCCCAGGATGTAACTGGGAGTTAGCCGGAAGGGCGGGGACTGCGGGGTTGGAGGAGGTATCGGTCAGTGCTTGGTCGGGCTTGGGGGGGGCAAGTTATCAGTTGGCTGGTAGTGGTGGTGAAATTCCAAAGTACTGGAGGGGCTCACTGACCTAGATACTTGCCCATACTATCCCATACACGCTGCCACTCATGACTGTCCAGCCTCAGAGAAAGTCTCTTGGTCCTCCTACATCGTCGGTTGACCCCAGACAAGACCCAAACCTGACTCTGCTTAACTCTTGAAATCAGTCGTGGGCAAAACACACTCTGTATGCGTGCTAGCATGGTGATCCCCATCATGATCACAAACAAGTCCCAAGGGTACCCAAAGGCCATTCAAAACCTTCAGAACTCTCAAACGATGCTGGTGTACTTGTCACTGGGGCTGGTGTAGCTGCTGTGTTTGCCGGCTCTCCCACCACCAGCTTCTCTTCTGAGTCCAGCTCTTCCTCCTTTGCCTTGCTGGGAAATGCTGCGTGGTCTCCTGCGTCCTCCTGGGGCTTCTGGGTCGGATTCGTTTCTTGGCCGGTGGTATTGTATTCTCTTCCCCTTTTATTTCCTTTATCATTGTTATTATCGGTGGTAGCAGTAGTGATTTGTGTTATACCTTAGTTATTAAACTGTTCTTATCTCAACCCGTGGGAGTTGCACTCTTTCGATCCTCCCCTCCAGGAGCAGGGAAGGGGAGAGCCCCGGTGGGGGGGGACGGGACCTCGATTACTCTCAGCCCGGCACCACTCACTGGGAGTGAGTGAACAAGCTGTCTGGCTAGGGTTTAAACCACGACAGTGTTTGGTAACCATTTTTCTGGGAGAAAAAAAAACAAACAAACAAACAACAAATAAACCACCTCCATTGAATTAAGGCATTAATAAGTGTTGCCTGAAAGAGTTAGTTCAGATGTCAAGGTTTATGCTGTAGACATCTAATTATAGACAAAATGAATTCCACCTAAAAATTCCTTGGTAAAGAAAGAAATGAAAGGATATCTTAATGTCCAGTCACTATATTTCTTATTTGCAGTTTCAATGTATTTTAGAAAAGGAAATCAGAGTAATTTTGCATGTTCAGGAAGAAAATTACAATTTATGATTGATTAGAAGCAGCATGGGAAAATGAAAGAATGAAGTTATATCAATTGGAGACAAGAATACATTTGTATTTCCAAGATCAAATACAGGATATGATTCTGTAAACTGTTTTCATTGTTCTAACGCTGACCTTCTATAGGTTACACTAGACTTAAAGTAATGTCCTCCTCTGATGCCTTTTAAACCAATTACCTCAGTTTCCCAACAGAGAAGATAAATTTTTTTCCCCGTGTTTTTTTGAGTGCACTGTTTGAACTGTGAGAGGTAGTGGCTAGAGCGGGTCTTAAAAAATACTTGAAAAAAAAAAGTGTTAAGGTAACCATTTTTCTTCTCATTCTCCTTTGTCCCAGGGTTTTAATAACAGTAGAAATAATTTAGGTTAATAATGAATAGAGCCATTTTATCTTTTAGGATTTTTGACAACACTTTGATAATATTGTTAAGGTCTGAATTGTGTGACAGCCAAAAAAACATTAATCAAAATATGCTTAAATTTATTGAGTTCCTAGTGCATCTCACAAAATGAAAGAAAACATTTGAATTCTGAATATGTTCTAAGTTGAAGGTCAATTCCTTTAATCATTTAATACAGGATTAAGATATAATAAAAATAATTTTGTACCCCAAAATGTTTTCATCAATTAGCTTAGAACTCCATACCAATTAAGAGGTACAACACTGATGGTTTCAGAGGTGCAACACTTTTGATGATTTCCAAAGTTGCTTTGAAACCTGAGTTTTGTTGGCTTAAAGAATCCTCTATATTGCTCGCTATTTTTAGACACAGTTGACTGGGATTTTACAAAAGGTCTTCAAGTTGTTGAAAACTACTGACTGTTGAAAATGGTTTCAAAAAATCTATTCTATCAATTTTGTTAAAAGAATGTTTGTTACTATATGTATTTTGCAGAATGAATGAAACATTTCATGGATATTTTTCTTTCTAAAAATATATTACTTAAAATGAAGCCACATATTGTGCTCAAATATTTTAACATACTAAATTCAATGGCTCAAGGGAAAAATCAGTCTATTTTGTCGTTTTCCATTTTTTTCTTATTACTATTATTTTTTATTTTTGCATCTAACCCTTTCTTCCTTTAGAGTAGCAACATTTACCCTCTCTGGATTTCAATATCTCAGTTTGATTTATTTGCCCACAACAAAGACAAATGCAATCATATGCTGGGGAGAAAGGAAGCAAAATTCAAAAAAAAAAAAAAGAACATCCCTTTTAATTTAATCTGAATCATACATTCTGAAGTATATCATATTTTCTTGCCTTGCCTAATTTAGTTCTCTAGTGATGACTCACTAGTGAATTTGCATGCTGACTTGTTATTAGAGTCTTCTCAATATAGAACAAGTCATAAAAGAGTTAAAAGGGAGAGCATTTCTTTTCAGAATGGAGGAACCTTTAACATCTACCAAAATTACTGTCAGCAAGTGTTGAAGAGAGAATACCCTTAGTGACTGAATGAAACAGCTATTTCAAAAAACTTTAAAACATACTTCATAGATATTGTCTCTTTATCTCTTTTCCTTAGAGCATTTCAGAGAGCATTAAAAGTAATTAGGGATTTTCTAGTTTATTCTATGCAATATTTGTCTGTCATTGAAACTGTTAATATGAGTAATCAACATCCAGGAGCTGGTTTTTGCTTTGGTGAGCAATCCAGTGAGTTAAATGAGTAGTTGTCTTATATCTTGAGAGATACACAGGGACATTAAATCTAGTACAATAAGTTGCCTAAATATGGTTAAATGCGTAGACCATCACTCTGAGCTAAATAACGTATGTTACTCCAAAGATCATAAGTAGCTTCTAAATTTTTATTAAGCCTGTTTCACTCATTTTTTATTAAACTTGAGAGCTGTGACCTATCTAGAGATTTCTGGTTAAATTAAGCTAATTGAAGACTGGAAACAGCTATGGTGAGAAAGGAGTATATGTAAATTAGTTAATAAAAATTTAAGTTAATGAATAAAATTAACTCGGGAATGTGATTTTTGCTTTTATGATATCCCTTTTCTATAAGTAATATAACCTTATTGTATGCACAATTTAGGGTCCCTTTTCCTCCAAAATCCACAAACCACCATTGTAATATTATCGTCGTACTTTGTTCGTCAATGGTTAGGTTCAGTCTTCTAAATATGTGGGTATTTTTCATAGGAAGAGATGCAAAGGGTCCTTCCCCATGATACTTCAGCACCAGAGGCTTTTCTCTATGAATGAATGAATACAGGATACTGAGATGAGTCAAGTGACATGGTATCAAGGTCAATATATGCTGTTCTCACACAATTTAAAGTGGAAAGTAAATAGCACTTGGGTGGTTCTGCTGAAATAAACTCCTCATTCATGATGGTGAATTTTTATTCTAGTGATATACAAATGAAGCTTCAGTGTTAACCATTGCAAACTCAATTTTGTTGACAGTAACCTAGCAGTAAGTCTAGAGTTCTGTAACCTAGCAGTAAGGCTAGAGTTCTGTATTAAAAGCAGATAAATACAGGGGAACCCAAAAACACACAGAGAATCTGTGTTTTTTCTGACTGATCTTGCTGTTAATGTACTTACCATGAGCTCAGGAGACCTGGCTTCAACTGGACAAGTAACTTTATTTTTTTTCCTTATAAATCCAACAGAAAACACACCAATAATTACAAAAATAGATGAAAATGCTGTTCTTTTACAATGTGCATGATGTTTCAGACTTCTTAATCTACTTTCTTCAACTTCAGTTATCTTAGAGAAAATCCTCTGGGTTTTTTTTGTGTAAAATGCATGTGAATGTTACATACTTTTACATCATGACAGTTACTTTTCTTGAAGAGTAGGGATTAATAGGAAAAAAAAAATTGACTAAAACAAAAAAATGAACACAAAAGTGAACTTGGAAACTCATAAAATTTTCCATGGGAGTACAATTTTAAAATGCTCTATGGGAGTATAATTTTTTTTATCTGAGATATTGATAAAAATGATACTGTAACACTGTGGGTTTTAAGCTTTTCAATTTATACCTTTCAGATCTTAACAAGAAAGGTGTGAAATAACAACCAAAGTGAAGTAAATAAACCATCAGTTGCTGACATTGTCCCTTTCATCATCATTTAAGAACGGTATGAAGAATTATTATTTCTATTTGACGACAGAGAAGAAAAAATATTATTATGAATAGCAAGGAATATTTGTAACTAAGAAAAGAAAAACTGTATTCTCAAAATGCACTTATAGAGTCATTTAAATATAACGTATTTAATGAAGTTTATGATTAAAGTGTTGAATGGTATTTAAAATTTGACTTGTGGTTTCTATTCCAGTCAGACTGATATGTTACTATGCTATGTATGTATGTGTATACATATGTATGTGAGGGACTTAGAGACTGCTGGGATGAGAGACTGTGTCTCTCATCATCAAAGTGTACCATAACACAATCTTTGATTTTCAAAAAGTGTCATCATACACATGCATACAAATTAAACACAAAGCTTCATAAGATTTTGTCTTGTACAAATGTCAGTGTGAAATACAAGAGAAGAATTGAATTCTGGGATCAAATAAAGGCAACATCCCATCACCACGGGACAAAAGCCATTATACACTCCTACACCTGCTTTTTCTAGCTCTGCAGCAATTCCGTGGATAAAATGCTGTTATGTATCTCTATGCATTAACTTTCATTCTGAGAACATATGAATCTCAACTATTCACAGTGAAAGCAAAGATCCCTCTTGTGTTCCCCCAACATTTAGTGCCCTCCACAGGATATTTTAGATGGGATTTTAAAAACTGTTTATTGTTGTAGTTGCATGGGTTCTAGCAAAAATTATGCAATTATCCTTTTAAAATTCACAGGAAAATATGCAATCAGCATAACATTATTTCTATAGTAGCAAGAGGTTACATATTTCACATATATTCTTGAGTCAGTCTTAGGTTATATAAACCTAATTCAGAGAAGGAAAGGTACATCACCGCTTTTTGATGACAAACTCTATGTCACTATTAGTGAAACTTTGCTCTTATATTAATGCATTCATTTAAAACTAGACATTTGTGTATGAAATAGTAATGTATGGAATGCATGCAATGAAATAAAGGGGATGAATATAGGAAATTTGGCATGTCAAGTTGCAAAGGCAAATAACATAGGGAGAAAATATTGCTGATTCCAAAAATACATTAATTTGTATATAATAGATGTCCATAGACCATTATGTAGCAAACATAGAGCAGCTAGCTTGCTATATCTTGTTTAAACCTATTTGAATCAAATTATGATTTCCTCCATACTCTAGAATATAATAAGAAACGATCAAAAAGAGAGAGTATTAGACATTTTAAAAATAAATGCTTCCATTTTTACCTAAAAATTCCAACCATTAATAATCCAGACAGTTACCACCTTCCAGTAATTTTGAACTTTGAAAAAGCCAATGGAAAATACCTCATACCAATCCATTTAATCATTACTTTGTTCTGCCTAGTTTGTGCAATGAAATCAATGAAAAATAGTTGCTTTCATGCAATGAATTCTTATATATTAGTGTCTTAAAATTTTCATCAGTAAAGTCATAAAGATATTGTTAGAGCGGTTTTGGTTTTTTTTGTCTGGACAGACCTGTGTGAGCCAATAAATGTAACAAAACAGACGCCAAAATGTATACAGATGGTCTCAGTTCCCCAAATCCTGTATGCTTACAGTCATAACCAACAAACTTCACAGAACAAAAATATTGTTTCTGATCTTTCAAATTCCTGGTTATCACATTACATCTAATTAATGAGCAAAAATTGATTTGAGCCATGAAGGGCAGGATTTAACTACTGGAAGCTGGTACACCACTTCTGCTTTCTTAATCTTGGCAGTTAATATTTTGTGCCAATTGTTGGACGACTGTGGAATAATTACAGGCCTTCTGGATCTGTGCCGATGCAGCATAGTAATCTATGCAAAATAGTTTTGTACTTCCTTATATTAATTTTGCTTTAATTAGCCAAGATTGAAAAGACTTATATGGGCTATTGTTACGCACAGTGTGTACTGAATGGGTGCAAGCCTGCAAAGTCAAGCCTGTCCCTGCTATCTTGTGGTGAGGAGTGATGATGAAGACACGCATCTGACTTTCTCTCAATCTGCCTTCCCCGTGCCAAAGTATTTTTATCCCATAGCAATATAAGTATACAACCTGCAGGCAACATGCAAGGTCTTAAGAGTTGTGTTTGTTGAGTTGTGTATTGAGAAATCACAAAGAGCACTTAAATGTTGCTTTGGCAGCTCACTTGGTCCAGGGTTTCCAACAGATCATTAGTCTTTCAGAAAAACATATTGTGGATCTGGCCATATGTAGTTGTTAAAGATAATGTGGCACTGTATAAGAGTGTTTTAGCCTGCTGTCCTAGTTAAATCCCTAGTGAGATAATTACACTATCCTACTCTGAATAGCTTTTTCACCCCTAAAATTTCTTTATTTCTTCTCATAAACTGTTGTGGATAACTACAGTGTGTTGGTAAGGAGCTTAACAGATGTCACACACAATGTATTACTCATAAAAATGCTATCGGCCTCTTTGGTTTGAGGTAAATTATGTACTCCTAAATTTATAGCTTATGTGCTGAAATATTGAGTGTGTGCATAAAAAGTGTCTCAACCCAGACAGAAATATTACACCATCAAGAAGTTTCTCTAATATAAAGGGAGGAAAAATTCTGGAGAATTGTTCCCTGGAAAAAAAAAAATAAAAAATTAATCCTGAGGATTACTTTGTTAGACAAAAATCAGTATAAATAAGGAAAATCTCAGGAAAACCATCTCTTCTGCTAAAAAAAACCCCAAACATTTCCTAGGCAAGTAAAATAAAAAAACAAAACAAACAAAACAAAACAAAACCAACCCAAGCAAAAATATTTTATTTAGAACAGGGAAAAATTCTTCTTGACAAAGTTGTTACTAATAAAGCCCTTGATATTTCCAATGTGAAGGTTTTATAGCTGTTAGAATTCAGAGATTTAACAGACAAAGTGTGAGTCCCTATAGCTGCATGCAGTTATGTTCATTAATATACAAACTAGATTCAGATTGCTGTTAATTGTTAGGTAAGTTTATCCTTATATGCTTCCAGGAAAAGAAAAATAAAAAAAAAAAAGAAAATATTTAACAAGAAGAAACATTTTGCTAATGTAATTAGGAAAACTTTCCCACCTTCATACAAGAGAAATGCTGAACTCTATTTAGAATCTTTGAAAAAGGATTTCAAAGTGAATACTGCAAGATGATACAGTGTACTCTTGTATGTAAAGTAAAAGAGGTAGGAATAAAAAGGCACCTGTAGCATGGAAATATGCTGGTTGCATATCTGAAGGGAAGAAACTTGTAGTGGAAAAAGGAACTTTCTTTTATGTATATCGTGGTTTAACCCCATGCTGTAAGTCAGCCACGCAGCCATCTTGCTCATTCCCCCACTTTCTTCCCCCCCTCTTGCCCTCCCCCCCCCACTCCCAGAGGGACAGGGAGGAGAATCGAAAGAATGTAACTCCCATGAGTTGAGATAAGAACAGCCCAGTGACTAAGGTATAACACAAACCCCTGCTGCTACCACCAATAATAATAATGATAAGGGAAATAACAAGGGAAGAGAATAAAATACCACCCATTGATACCCAGCCCCACTGAGCAGTGAACTAGCCCTTCCGAGTAGCTCTCAGTTACATCCTGGGCACAACGTGCTGAGGCATGGAATACCCCTTTGGCTAGTTTGGGTCAGGTGTCCTGTCTCTGATTCCTCCTGGCTTCCCCTCCTCCCTGGCAGAAAATGAGACTCAGAAAGTCCTTGGTCAGACTAAACATGTGAGCAGTAACTAAAACCATCAATGTTATCAGTGCTGTTCCCAGGCCGAAATTCAAAAACACAGCACTGCACCAGCTACTGCTGAACCCGGGATAGCATCCAGCCCTTATTCCATACCATTCACGTCATGCTCAGATTCCACATTTTCAATATACCATTGCTCTTACACGTATACATATATATATATACATATACACACACACACACGTACACAGAGATCATTCCTTAGTGCATGGACCAATCCCTATAAAGCTGCTGAGTCCATTCGGTCCATGATGTCGGGTTCCATCTCTTATAACAGTCTTTTGGGGCAGGAAAGGCTGTGTGCAGTGTTAGACCATTGCCTGCTGATGCTGATTGTTCCTTCGCCACAGAACTCATATGGTTCATCAAAGTTCATCATACTCTGTTGGTATGATGGTCAGAGGGAAGTCAGGGCCAGTTGCTGGTGACCTGAAGACATCTAGCTGGTGGGCTATAAAATTATTACATAGCAGGCAACAGCATACAATTAAGTTCATTGGCTTTTTGCCCTAAAATCAAATCCCCTTGAGGTATACATCGGATTTCCCCACCTTCCCGCATTACCCACCAAGTATATCCAGGTCCCTGAGCAAAAGCAATACCATGAGTGGGTTTGCCTTTACCTGAAGCAGGAATAACCCAGACCGTCTTCCCCAGCAAATTCTTCATATGCACCAAGGGAACTTTGTCCCCCTCTACAGTATGTAAAAGTTCTGACTGGGCTGGGCCAGCCCTGTTGGCAGATCCTCTGGTGTTAACCAATTGGTGTGTATCCCAATGCTTGAAATTTCCCCCACCCATTGCTCTCAGTGTAGTTTTTAACAGCCCATTGTACCGTTCGATTTTCCCAGAGGCTGGTGCATGGTAGGGGATGTGATATATCCACTCAATACCATGCTCTTTGGCCCAAATGTCAATAAGATTATTCCAGAAATGAGTCCCATTGTCTGACTCAATTCTCTCTGAGGTGCCATGTCATCACAAAATCTGTTTTTCAAGGCCCAGGATAGTGTTCCAGGCAGTGGCATGGGGCACAGTGTATGTTTCCAGCCACCCGGTGGTTGCTTCCACCATGGTAAGCACACGGCGCTTGCCTTGGCGGGTTGGTGGGAATGTGTTATAATCAATCTGCCAGGCGTCCCCATATTTATACTTCAACCATTGTCCTCCATACCAAACAGGCTTTAACCGTTTGGCTTGTTTAATTGCAACACATGTTTCACACTCATGAATAACCTGGGCAATAGTGTCCATTGTTAAGTCCACCCCTCGGTCACGGGCCCATCTATATGTTGCATCTCTGCCCTGATGGCTTGAAGTGTCATGGGCCCACCGGGCCAAAAATAATTCACCTTCATGTTGCCAATCTAAGTCCATCTGAGCCACTTCAATCTTGGCCGCTTTATCCACTTGTTGGTTGTTCTGGTTTTCCTCAGTAGCCTGACTCTTGGGTACATGGGCATCTACATGGCATACCTTCACCAGCAGGGTCTGCACCTGGGCAGTGATATCTTGCTACAGTGCAGCAGCTCAGATGGATTTACCTCTGCGTTGCCAGTTGCTCTGCTTCCATTGCTTCAACCACCCCCACAGGGCATTTGCCACCATCCATGAGTCAGTACAGAGATAAAGTACTGGCCACTTTTCTCATTCAGCAATGTCCAAGGCCAGCTGGATGGCTTTCACCTCAGCAAACTGACTCAATTTACCCTCTCCTTCAGCAGTTTCTGCAACTTGTCATCCAGGACTACATAAAGATGCCTTCCATCTCCGATGCTTTCCCACAATACGGCAGGACCCATCAGTAAACAAGGCACACTTCTAGACTGTTCCAAGGACTACTGCATGAACTATCTCTCATTTAATTTGCTCAAAGGCTTGTTGTTGCTCAGGGCCCCATTTAAAATCACTTTTCTTCCTGGCCACATGATAGACAAGGCTTACAATCCAACTGTAATTTGGGATGTGCATTCTCCAGAACCCCACAGCACCCAAGAAAGCATGTGTTTCTTTCTTATTAGCTGGTGGAGACATTGCTGTTATCTTGTTGATCACATCTGTGGGGATCTGGCGATGTCCATCTTGCCATTTTATTCCCCCAAACTGAATCTCCTGTGCAGGTCTTTGTTTTATGGCAAAACCGGATTTCAGCAGGATTTGAATTTTTTCCTCCCTTTCTCCAAGACTTCTTCCGCTGTATTGCCCCACACAATAATGTCATCAAGGTATTGCAGGTGTTCTGGAGCCTGCCCTTTTCCAGTGCAGTCTGGATCAGTCCATGGCAGATGGTAGAGCTGTGTTTCCAACCCTTGACAGCTTGATGGCATTGGGGTACACTGTGCATCGGTATCTACTAGAGCCTTATACTTCTGTGGGACTGACGTGCCAGGACATCTGATCCACACAGTTCAGTAAATCTGATTGTCCCCTACTTCCACCTGGCTGGAGGCAGGGCCCCTGTAATAGTCATCACAACATTGGACACTTTAGTTGTAGACTAAAGGGATTGGTCTTTATCACAGGAGCTGGAGTAAAATCAGCTCTTCCACTCCATCTGGGAACCTGCTCACCAGAGACTGAAGCCACAGCTTTCATTGATGATCATCCTTGACCTTTGTTCTCCTCTTCACTCACCCGTTCCTCCAGAGCTGAGGTAGGTTTTCCATCCCACTTCCCCATGTCTTCTCCGTGATCCCACAGGTAAAACCATAGGGTGGCCCATGGCGTATACCTTCCCTATCTTCTCTCTCGAGCAGTAGGATGCCTTTTGTTAGTAAATGAGACGTGTGTTGGTACACGTGAGGAGCTAGATAGATCAGATAGATCATTTCTCAATTGTTCGAGGTCCTGGACAGCTTTTCCACAGCTGAAATGATGGAAGGGGTGAAATTGTCTAAGGCTGAGGGACTGTTTCTCTCTTGTAATTGCTTTGTAAATTCCCCCTTCTCTAGCAAGTGATCCCAGCTGCTTGGCTTCCCTACCTTCTAGTTCGTGACCGTCAGCCCCATTGTCCCAGCATTCAAGCAACCAAGTGATGATGTGCTCCCCTGGTTGACAGGTAAAATCTTTTCGCATATTCCGTAGATCGGTTGAGGTCTGAGGTTGAGAAGTCACCTCTTCTTCCTCTGATTCATCTGATGATGACCCCTGATCAGATGCTGTCCCTGGTAGTAAGTGCATTGCTATTGTTTCTTCATCTTGTTTCTTCATCTTTCTTGTCTCTTTGTTTTACTCTTCCCCTTGCATACAAGGGCGACTGATATTGGCATGAATTGGTCCTCTGGTTTAGCTACAATGATTATCTCTGCTGTTGGAGTGTTTGCAGTATCTGTTGTCGGAGTTTGCGTAGCTGCTGTACTTGTCACTGGGGTTGGCGTAGCTGCTGTGCCTGGAGCTGGAGTAGCTGCACTGTCTGTTCCAGTCAAAGTCTGAGTAGCTGCTGTACTTGTTGCTGGGACTGGTGTAGCTTCTGTGCCTGGAGCTGGAATAACTGCACTGTCTGGTGAGATAGAAGTCTGAGTAGCTGCTGTACTTGTCACTGGGGTTGGCATAGCTGCTGTGCTTGGAGTTGGAGTAGCTGCACTGTCTGTTGCTTTGCCATCAGATTCAGGGACACTTTTTCCTTTTGAAGGTGCAGCATAGTGTTGAACAGGGCTCTGTAAGCATAGGCCAAGCCCCAGCACATTGCCACGATTTGTCCCTCTCTGGTATGGCCAGAGTGACAACACATCTCATTTTGTTACAGAATGACTCTAAGAGCAGAACCATAGAGTTCTGGAGGACTGTGCAAGCAAGGCAGGGGGTGGCCCCCACAGGTGGCCAGAGACCGGACCTGGGAGGAGAATGTGGAGGAAGCTGTGGGGGGCTAACCGATACTGTTGTGCCAAGAAGGAGTGGCTGAATACCACTCCTATATAAGTGTGAACTGCGTCACAAATAAACTAGAAGTTGCTTATCACCCATATTGGGTTGGCCTGTCTGCTTCTCCTCGCCGCTTACAAATGGCGCCCGAAGAGGGACGCGGACTACAGGGCCCTGGTCGCTGGGGACCCGGATTACAGGGCTCCGACTAGCGGGGACCCGGAATACAGGGCCCCGACTAGCGGGGACCCGGGATACAGGGCCCCGGTCGACGGGGACCCGGATACAGGGCCCCGGCCGACGGGGACCCGGGATACAGGGCCCCGGCCGACGGGGACCCGGGATACAGGGCCCCGGTCGACGGGGACCCGGATACAGGGCCCCGGCCGACGGGGACCCAGGATACAGAGCCCCGACTAGCGGGGACCCGGAATACAGGGCCCCGACTAGCGGGGACCCGGGATACAGGGCCCCGGTCGACGGGGACCCGGAACGGCGAGTGAGCGGCGCCGGCGGCAGCGTCCGGGAAGTGCGGGCAATGCTGCTGCAGTGGTGTGACGGACCCGGGTACTTGGACTAACCAAAAGGAATCCACCGCTGGGGTGAACCAGACACTGCTGCGTCGGGAGGCCGATCCGGATACCGAGGTTACAGGACAACCCAGAAGAAGATGATCCGGAAAAGGCTGGCCATGAAAATGGACCGAGAGGTAGCCCTGGACTTATTACAGTGCTTCTTATAAAAGCGGGGAACTGAGCCCTGAACTTTTTACAGTGCTTTTTATAAAAGCGGGGAATTGAGCCTGAGACTCTAAAGCAGCTAGCAGGTCTGGTGGCTGTAGGGAAGGCTAAGAGATTTTTTTTGCAGATCCTAATACAATATTTGAGGAGAGTGAGTGGCAAATGTTTGGTGATGAACTATTTGACTCAGTGCTTAATGATTATAAAAAGGCAAAGAAACTCGGTAAACCACGGAGGGAAGTAATGAACTGTATAAAAAGACACAAGGCAGAAAATAAAACTGCCGCAGTAGCAACGGAGAAACTAGGAACAGACGTCCCTGGTCGGTTGAAACCGGGGGAAGATTACAACTCGTTCCCCCCAACTCGCGGGAGCACAGGGTTCCCCCCCCCCTTCCTTTTCTCCCCCTCCATCAGAAGGTGCCGCGGAGGAGGTGTAACCCCCTGCTCCCCCACCACCCCAGTTCTGAAAGTAGGGACTTTGAAAAGGACAGAGAAAGTATACTAGAAGGTATACGCATGATAAATGTCGAGGAATCCGAAAGAAAGAGGGTGGTGCCTCGGCGCCGGATCAATTGTGGTGCCATTTTGAAGCACGCAGTAGAAAATAGGGATCATGCGCTAGCGGGAGATTTAAAGGAACCGTGAGCCTCTCCAACCCACTATGCCCTAGAGTGAGAAAATTTTTAACTCAGTCATGGAGGAGCCAGGTCTGCAGATGGCTACATACCGAACGAGATACATCTGATAAGAAAGACACAGCTGCAAGCAATGGAGACCCCGAGTTCGGCGCAGGATCAGCCCCCGAATCCCCTGAATCCGAGCCAGATTTATATCCTCTGCTTCCAGACCCTGACTCTTTGTCTCCTGGGTCGGTCTGCTCAGACTTACTGGCCCTGGAGACGCTCAGTTGTAACAATGGTTAACCAAAGATGCGATCAATACTGGTGAATTTTCTGCAATGGGCATCTCTGCATATCCTGTGTTTACTACGCAGCAGGGAGCTAAAGAGTGGGAAGCTCTTGATCTCAAAATAGTTAAGGAGGCCTGACAAACGGTGACCACGTATGCGTTAAAATCCTCTTATACTCAAGCTGTATATGTTATGATTTTTTCTTGCAATTGACAGGGGGAGCCCATACAGTTTCTCTGTGATACTCATGTACTAGAAGTTGGTAAATGTAAGTATGTCCAGGTTTCTATCAACCCTTGGAGACCTCTGTAGATACTGCTGGCCACTTCTTCCAGCACAGGCTGGCCACCTGTGTTGGAATGAGTGTGCATTTTGGTCAGTATAAAAGCCCAAGCCTCATACGATGTGGGGGAGGCAGACCCTCTGTGGGGATGCCCGCTAAGGTTGAGCCTGCCACCTCGCACTGCAATGATGCTTCTCGGAGCTGGTTTGCTGTTAGTCTCCACAGGGTCCTTGTGCTACGTTCTGTACATGGGACTGTAGTGGGAGTAATGATGGCTTTGGCAGGGACTAAAAAAAAAAAAAAAAGAGAGAGAGAGTAATGGTGTTACATTTAACTTTAGCCTGTCTAACCTGTCTACTTCTGAAGAACTGATATTTGTGTCCTCCTGCCTACAGGTCCATGGTGACTGCCTGCAAAGTTTGTCAAGCCTTCCCATGAGCTGGACAGATGAATGGATAAACCTGATGCCTCAGCTACAGGAGCAGACCGTGATTACCCCAAGCAGAATGAGATAGAGGAAGAGAAAGAACAAATAACTGCAAAACATCACTTGGGGGCAACTGAAAAGTAACATCCTGAATATGTGTGCTTGTAAAGTAGCTATTATTAGAGGTTGTGATTTTGTGTATAAAACCACCTGTATTTACTAGCTAGTTGCTAATAAGAAACTGCACCTTATATTGTATAGATTTGTCACTTGTAAAAGAGATGTTAGAGTATGGAAATTTGCAGTAGCTGCTAGAAAATGCTAAGGCAAAAGCTAGAAAAATTTTAATACAATGGTAGTGTTCTAAAGCAGGTGATGGAACAAATTTAAGAGGGGGGGAGAATTCCACTGGTAAGAAATTTCTTTGGCTAGTCCTTCACTGCCATCAGCATCTTCAACATGCTGCTGCACCCTGTAATAGTTACTCTGCTAATGTAAATGTGTGTGTGCCTTGCTGTAGTAGCGACTTGTTACTGGATAAAACAAAAGGGGGGAGATGTGGAGACAGTGTTCTCACAGGAGAATGCATAATTGGTACATAAACTTTGAATAGTCCTGAAAGATACAGCAAGGCCATGGGAGGCCCGAAGAAGCTTAAGCAAGCAAGATAAGAGGCTGGAATTCACCAAGTTAATGAGAACAGGGGACTGTTGGCAAGCTTTCAAGGTTGAGCTCTCACACCTGTGTTTAACCAATTATATGTTAGTCACTAAGGGTCTTCAAAACATGTATCCAATCATAATATGCCAAATCACTGTAAGTGCTTCAGCCGGGGCCTTGGCTCAACTAAGCAGACTGGGTTGCTGAGTTGCTAAGCAGACAATTCTACATCAAAGGCAATTTCTGATTTGTTTTAATGTTGATTCTGTGAGACATGCAACACTGCAGAACCTTTTGTTGTTGGAACAGGGACATGGATGTGAAGAGTTTGATGGAATGTGTTGTACGAGTCTCTGATTATGCTAATTTGATGTACGCACAGCTGAGAACCCTGGCTCAGCTTACCCAGCAATAGTAAATGAGCAGTATTCTAAGAATAACTAGATGGTTGTCTTCACAGGGCATTACAGGTTGAGTCAAACACTGTTGTTTGAAGTATTGCACTTATGTATCATTGTTAGGTTAATCATCGTAGCTATTAGACTTGTTTATAGTTGTGTGATAAAACAGGTGAACAGAATAACCCATAATGCCTTGCTTGCACAAACAAAAAGGGGGGAATTGTTGCAGAATGACTCTAAGAGCAGAACCATAGAGTTCTGGAGGACTGTGCAAGCAAGGCAGGGGGTGGCCCCCACAGGTAGCCAGAGACAGGACCTGGGAGGAGAATGTGGAGGAAGCTGTGGGGGGCTAACCAATACTGTTGTGCCAAGAAGGAGTGGCTGAATACCACTTCTATATATGTGTGAACTGCGTCACAAATAAACTAGAAGTTGCTTATCACCCATATTGGGTTGGCCTGTCTGCTTCTCCTTGCCGCTTACACATTTAAGTGTTTTACTAATTTTTCTGGATTTTGCACTTGTTCAGTGATGAAGTTCCAAAGCACTAGAGAAGTCTACTGGCCTAGATACTTGCCCATACTATCCCACACACCCCACCACTCATGACTGTCCAGCCTTGGGGAAAATCTCTTGGTCCTCCTATATCGTCATCTAACCCTGGACAAGTCCCAAACTCGATTCTGCTTAACTCTCAAGATCAGATGAAATGGTCCTGGGTAAATTACACTCTGTATGCATGCCAACATGGTGATCCCCATTACAATCAGCAGGCAGGACTCAAGGGTACCTAAAGGCCATTCAAAACCTTCAGAACTCTCAAATGATGCTGCAAAAGGTTTGGGGGGGGGGGGAGGGGGAGGGTCTGGGATTGTAAGGGAATGTCTCCTTCATGGGTTGACCACCCGAGGAGGGGAAAAAAGATGTGTAATTGCTAAATGTGTAATTGCTATATACCTCCCAAAGTATAGAGGTGGTGACCACACTGGGAATGCAAGCCAGATCAGTTTCATGATCAATGATTCTATTTCATTACAAGTCACTACCATAAAGTACAACGAGACATGAACCTTACCCCAAGGCCCTCAGACAATAAACACTAACACAGCAAATACCAGCTGTAAGTAAGGTACGACATGCTGAAACTGTGAGATCAAGGGCAACTTTGAGAGCCAATAAATCAGCACTGTGATGTATGACTATTAACCCGAAACAATGAATGCTTATCACAAATACGATTAGACATACTCTGGTCAGGTATATCAATAGCTCAACCGTTTGTACCCCATGTTGAGTGTCAAAAAGAACTGTCATGGTTTAAGCCCAGTCAGTCAAGCATCCACTTGCTCACTCCCCCCCACCCCTTTTTCCCCCCTGCTCCCAGAGGAATGGGGAGGAGAATAGAAAGAATGTAACTCCCACGGGCTGCGATAAGAACATCCCAGTAACTAAGGTATAACACAAAACCAGTACTGTTACCATCAATAATAATAATGACAAGGGAAATAATAAGGGAAGAGAATACAACCTCTCACCACCTGCCAACCAATACCCAGCCTGATCCAAGCAGTGATCTAACCCTTGCAGATAACTGCCCCCAGTTTATATACCGGCATGACGTGCTGTGGCATGGAATACCTCTTTAGCTAGTTCGGGTCAGGTGTCCCGTCTCTGCTTCCTCCTGGCTTCCCCTCCTCCCTGGCAGAACATGAGACTCAGAAAAGTCCTTGGTCAGAGTACATATTACTGAGCAACAACTGAAAACACCGGTGTTATCAGCGTTGTTCTCAGGCTGAGAGGAAAAATCACAGCACAACACCAGCTACTAAGGAGGACAAAAATGGCTGCTACTGCTGAGCCCAGGGTGAACATTTTGTGTAGTATTTGGTGTTTTACAATAAAAGACGGTCTTTTAGAGTGATGTTGTCCTCTCAAGACTGAACATTATCAGAAAAACATAACAGTCCTGTCAAGACTCTAGTCTTTGAATTTTTTTTTTTTTAAATCTTGAAAGTAGCAAGTTTCAGTGAAAATATAACAAAGAAAATGATCAGTTATATTTTGTAGGCAACTGTTATGATTCCTGGGCATACGCGATTCATTATTTTAAAAGTACTTAATATCAGGAATAACAGCACAAAAATTTGTTTTTTGTTCAATGTCCAAAGAAATGTTTAAATAATGTTAGCAGCAGAATATATTATTTACAAATAATCAAAATAGTTTGATTTTTTCTTTTTTTTTAAATCTCCACGTTTCCCTTAACTTTTTCAGTTTTAACCTGAATTAAAACAGTAAGATGGGGCAGAAGCAGCTGATCATTGAATCCAGCTCCATGTTGGGATGGACATGCACACTAGGTCATGAATAACATCAGGGCCCCACACTCAAAATCTCATCCAAGTACTCTGTAGTGCATAACATGCATACATAATTATTAAATAAATAATATCAAATATGTCACATATGTTCATATATACAGACAGTACAATATATAATAACTATACATAATATCATGCATAATAATTCCATTATAATAAGCCATGAAAATAAAAAAAACATTCAAAACAACCTATGTTTGGGGTAGACACTGAGAAATGTCAAACCATGTAGTTATTTTGCATGCTTGTAGAACAATCTTACTGTCAAATGTACTCAATTTACTTTCAAGATAAAAATTTCTCATAAGAGAGAAATTAAAAGGTGCTTTGCAAATAGGGTGGAAAGCAAACATTAAAGCTGGAGCTGATATCTACATATGGCACCCGTTGCTCTGTTGTGCCTTCAACAGCTGCAGTACCCCAGCACAGGGAAAAAAATAAAGAAATGTTGAGGGTCATTGTTATTCATCACAGAGCCTGAGAATTTTCTTACTTACAAATGGTGTGTCTCATAATGGGGCATCAAGAGGATTTTTTTTGGTTGGTTGGCTAGTTTTCTTTGGTTGGTTTGGATTTTTTTTTTATTTATTTTTTAAGAAATCACTGAAACATGTTATCTGAGTGAATCCTAGAAAACTGTTGAAACTACACAAAATGGGAGTCCCTCTGGCTTTCACTACAAACTTGTTTGTCTATAAACTCAAAAGCAGAGCTGTACATTTTCATTGTAAAGGACATGTTTAGATTTATGTTTCTAAATTATCTGGAGGGCCAGCTAGGAAATCAGATAATTTATCTCTTTTCATTTAACTCATTTGTTTCTTTGTCTAGTTTTCTACCAGTTTTACTATTTGTTAGGCAGGAATTTAACAATTCAACAACTACTGATGTCAATAAGTGGTGGATACAATACTTCAGTAACATAGTTTGAAAAGACTTAGTCATTCAATTATATACATAAAATTAGTAAAATAAAAGAGAAATCATACATTAAGATATCAGATGTTCATGCATAGACCCATCAGATGGCAATTTTCTTTTATTCCCAATCACTTCTTCAAAGTACAGATTCAGTGACCATTAAAAAATTGTACTGTATGTATTATGTCAGAATTTACAATCTCAACTTTAACTGAAACCAGAATATATCACTTTAGTTTCCTTTGTCCATAGTAGTCTTCATACTTTTAAGGTATTTCAACCTAGTTTAAAAGACCAGATTAGGAGCCAGTGAGCTTGTTTACTTCACCTCCCTGTGGTTTTGACTGTTGTTACTTTTTCATTCAGAGCACATTGGCTCTGGAAATAAGAACAAATTACTAACTCTTGAAATTAATATGGAAGTGGAAACATAATACAGCTGTATTTTCTAACATGAAGTCTGTTGAAATTAATTGGTGGGGATTCTCGTGATCATGTCTGAAATGTAAATTTATCATGTATGTGAATACAATGGAGGGAGATAGTAAGTGGCACAAAGTAAGTAAGATAGTAAGTAAGCACAAACAAAAAAAAATCATTCTGTCATCTTCCAACCTCCCCATTAAAAAGATACACCTTTTATTTGCCTTGGAATATGTTTTCTTTTGTTTGTTTGTTTTTTCCTGAAAGCTTACATAGCTTTCCATGTAGCCTTTGTTATGGTTTAAGCCCAGCAGGTCACCCAAAACCATGCAGCCGCTCGCTCACTTCCTTCACTTTCACTCTCACCTGGTCCCAGAAGGATAAGGAGGAGAATCAAAATAATGTAAATCCCACAGGTTGAGATAAGAACAGTCCAGTAACTAATGTATAACACAAAACTACTACTGCTACCACCAATAATAATAATGATAAGGGAAATAATAAGGGAAGAGAATACAACTGCTCACCACCCACAGACCAATACCCAGACTGACCTAAGCAGCCATAAAGGCCTTCCAGGTAACTGCATCCAGTTTATATACTGGGAATGATATGCTATGGCATGGAATCCACCTTTGGTTAGTTTGGGTCAAGTGTCCTGGCTCTGCTTAATCCCAGCTTCCCCTCCTCTCTGGCAGAGCGTGAGACTCAGAAAATCCTTGATCAGAGTAAACATTACTTAGCAACAACTAAACACGTGTGTGTTATCAGCACTGTTCCCACACTAAAGCTCAAAACACAGCACTGCACCAGCTAAGGAGAAAAATGACAGCTACTGCTGAACCCAGGAGACCTTTCTCAAGAGAAGGAAGGAAAGAGCAGTTTTGGTAGGAGGCTTGCCAGACTGGTCAAGGAGGCTTTAAAATAGATGTGTTGGGGGAGGGGGGCATCATTCCATCCCAACACACCCAGTCAGTTGCCAGAACCTATAATAAATGCTCGGAGCAATGTAGAGATATTCCAGCCACTCCAGCCAATGAGCCGGCTTCGTTTGGAGCTCGGCTCAGATGGCTCTATACAAACTCCCATAGCATGGGGAGCAAACAAGAGGAATTAGAGATGTGTGCACGTCTACAGGGGTATGATATAATAAGCATTACAGAAACATGGTGGGATGGCTCCTACGACTGGAGTGTTGGAATGGAAGGTTACAGGCTCTTTAGAAAAGGCAGGCCTGGCAGGCGGGGAGGGGGAGTTGCCCTTTATGTTAGGGATAGGCTGGAGAGTATGGAACTCTGTCTGGGAACAGGTGAGCAGTTAACAGAGCGCTTGTGGGTCAGGGTTAAAGGGAATATAGCTATGGGAGACATTACTGTGGGGATCTGTTACAGACCACCTGATCATGGAGAACCTGCGGATGAAGCACTCCATAGACAGAGAGGAAAAGCCTCACGCTCACAGGCCCTTGTTCTCATGGGTGACTTCAACCACCCTGACATCTGTTGGAAGGATGGTACGGCCCGGCACAAGCAATCCAGGAGGTTCCTCGATTGTGTAGAAGACAACTTCCTTCTGCAAGTAATAGAGGAGGCGACAAGGAGAGGTGCCATGCTTGACCTCGTGCTCACCAACAGGGAAGGGCTCGTTGGAAATGTGGCGCTCCAGGGCAGCCTTGGATGCAGCGATCATGAGATGCTTGAATTTGAGATCCTCAGGACAGTGAGAAGAGCGTGCAGCAAGCTCACTGCCCTGGACTTCAAAAGAGCAGACTTTGGCCTCTTCAGGAACCTGCTTAGTAAGTTTCCATGGGATACAGCCCTAGAGGGCAGAGGGGCCCAAGACTGTTGGTTGATATTCAAGGATCACCTGCTACAAGCTCAGAAGTGTTGCATCCCAACCAGAAGGAAGTGCTGCAGGAGGGCCAGGAGACCTCCTTGGATGGATAAGGAGCTGCTGAGGAAAATTCAAATGAAAAAAGAGGCTTATAATAAGCAAGGACAGGCAGCCTGGGAAGAGTACAGGGATTTTTTCTGGGAAGCTAAGGACAGGGTTAGGAAAGCTAAGACCCAGTTAGAATTAAACTTAGCCAGAGGTATTAAAGATAACAGGAAGGGATTCTACAAGTATGTAGCAAATAAAAAAAAGACTAGGGAGAATGTAGGCCCCCTGAGGAAGCTCTCAGGAGAACTGGCTACACAGGATTTGGAGAAGGCTGAGGTTCTGAATGACTTCTTTGCCTCTGTCTCCACTGGCAAAGGCTCTGACCACACCACCCAAGTCTTGGAAGGCAGATGCAGGGACTTTGAGAATGAAGACCTTGCTCTCACTGTAGGAGACAAACTGGTTTGAGATCATCTTAAAAATCTGAACGTGCACAAGTCAGGTGAAGCTCCCGTCGACTGGAAAAAGGGAAATATAACCCCCATTTTCAAGAAGGGGAAAATGGATGAGCAAGGGAACTACAGACCAGTCAGTCTCACCTCTGTGCCTGGCAAAATCTTGGAGCAGATGCTCCTGGAAGGCATGCTAAGGCACATGAAAAACAACAAGGAGCTTGGTGACAGCCAGCGTGGCTTCACTAAGGGGAAATCCTGCCTGACCAAATTGGTGGCCTTTTATGATGGGGCTACAGAACTGATGGACAGATGTAGAGCAGTTGATGTCATCTTCCTGGACTTGTGTAAAGCGTTCGACACTGTCCCACACAACATCCTTGTTTCTCAATTGGAGAGACATCAATTTGGTGGATGGACCACTTGGTGGATAAAGAACTGGCTGGATGGCCGTATGCAAAGAGTTGTCGTCAATGGCTCAGTGTCTGGCTGGAGACCAGTAACAAGTGGTGTCCCTCAGGGATCGGTCTTGGGACCAGTCTTGTTTAACATCTTTGTCACTGACATGGACAGTGGGATTGAGTGCGCCCTCAGCAAGTTTGCCGATGACACCAAGCTGTGTGGTTTGGTTGATACGCTGGAGGGAAGGAATGCCATCCAGAGGGACCTTGACATGCTTGTGAGGTGGGCTGATGCCAGCCTTTTGAGGTTTAACCATGCCAAGTGCAAGGTCCTACACCTGGGTCAGAGCAATCCCAGGCACAGCTACAGGCTGGGCAGGGAAGAGATTCAGAGCAGCCCTGTGGAGAAGGACTTGGGGGTGCTGGTCGATGAGAAAATGAACATGGGCCGGCAGTGTGTGCTTGCAGCCCAGAAAGCCAACTGTATCCTGGCCTGCATCAGAAGGAGTGTGACCAGCAGGTTGAAGGAGGTGATCCTGCCCCTCTACTCTGCTCTTGTGAGACCTCACCTGGAATATCATGTGCAGTTCTGGTGTCCTCAACATAAAAGGGACATGGAACTGTTGGAACAAGTTCAGAGAAGGGCCACGAGGATGATCAGGGGACTGGAGCACCTCCTGTATGAATACAGGCTGAGAAAGTTGGGGCTGTTCAGCCTGGAGAAGAGAAGGCTGCCTGGAGACCTCATAGCAGCCTTCCAGTATCTGAAGGGGGGCTATAGGGATGCTGGGGAGGGACTCTTCATTAGAGGCTGTAGTGACAGGACAAGGGGTAACAGGTTCAAACTTAAACAGGGGAAGTTTAGATTGGATATAAGGAGGAAATTCTTTCCTGTTAGGGTGGTGAGGCACTGGAATAGGTCGCCCAGGGAGGTTGTGAATGCTCCATGCCTGGCAGTGCTCAAGACCAGGTTGGACGAGGCCTTGGGTGAGATGATTTAGCGTAAGGTGTCCCTGCCCATGGCAGGGGGGCTGGAACTAGATGATCTTAAGGTCCTTCCCAACCCTAACTATTCTATGATTCTGATTCTATGATTCTATGATTCTATGCCTGCAACAGCCTGGAATTACTTTCTGACATGAAACAGACTGATAGATCTTAACATTCATTTTACAAGAGTTAATACAAATACCAAATAATTCAAAAAGTTTTAAAAGCTGACATTGAATAACATATACTAGAGCAGTGCAATACAGGGTGCATTAAATAATGCAAAGCATTAACTCTAATAAATCTGGATTGATTAACAGTAGCCAAGAAATATGCTTGGAGCTAAAAGGAACAACAAGATTGGAATAAAGATTATCTGATTTAAAGCAGAAATCATGTTTACAGTGATTTTCATGGATGCATTTCAGAAACAGTGTAAACAACTGGTATTGAAAATATGCAACATTAATAAATTTAGTTATATGTTAGAAAGAGAAAAGCTGAGCAGTTGAGATCTGGTGTTATTTTTTCTTCTTATGAAGATTTTGCAGTACTAGATACACTCAAATGCAATAAACATTTTTTCACAAAACTCTGAATAGTAATAAACATGTGAGCATGTTAGCTTCTGGGTATATGATGTATAAAAAAAAGCCCTATTTTTTCATTAACTCAAGAGCATTTTACCAATTTCTTTTTAATTTTTGTCCCAAAGTATTCTTTCCGGTATTATTTTTTAGCAGGATTTATTTTCATCTTAAATAAGGCAGAATAAAATTTTAAAAATAGATATTAACTTAAATATCAATAGATAAAATTTTCATTTAAAATTTGAAGGTACTTAGTGAAAAGAATTAAAATTATTTTTTTTAGCAGTTTAGGAGGGCTTAGGGGAGGTTTTTTTTTAAGACACAAACAAAATCTGGAGTGTTATATCCAAAACAACATTCAAGTCTGCCAACCTAAGGTTCTTGTAGTGTGAAGAAGGACCTAAATTTCACATCAGGCTTTTCTCTATATAATTGGCTAATCCTGAGTCTGAATCCTAATAAATGTCTGTGTTTCTTCTTTGAGAGACAGTAAAAGGAAGAAACGAGTTGCAACCTGAAGCTGTTTTATAGCTTAGACTTATTTGTAAATTAGAGCTAGCTGTCTCTTTAATTAAAAACTCACAGAAGATTATCATTCCTTATAATCCAATGCATAAAGATTGGAGTCCTATTCTACAGATAACTGGAACAATAGTTAGACCAATTGCACATTAATTGGTGTATGAAGAATAAAGGCCTGACTCACACTTCTAAGAGCACACGTTTTAATCATTCAACTTATAATAAAACTCCTTTAGGTGATAACAATACCATTCTTGTGTTGTTTTTTTTTTCTAAAGGCTAGATAGTAAATGTGAAGGTTCACTGATAAAAGACCTGCACAGTCTTTAGCCTCAGGCACCAGAATTTCATGAGAGTTCAGATCCACCTCTTTGGAAGAAGTTTGTATCAAAGACATTTTTGTGGTGGTGTGGACCCAACTAACATGCATTGCATATTCATAAATAAACAGATATTTGAAAATGGTATTGCTTTTATTCAGCTGTCCCTGACTGTGACAGGTTAGATTTTGATTACAGCTGCAATTGAATTAATAATAAAACCTTCCTGCACATGGAAAATCTCCCTTTCTAGGTCATCATTTCTGCATATGTACCCATCCAGAGTCAAGGCACTGTCCTTCTTCATATTTTTATACGCACCTTTATCCTTTAATGTTTACTTCAGAAAAAATGATATCTGGAGGAATAAAAAAAAAAAATAGTCAATTTTTGCTCCTATGTATACATAGCTTTACAAGGGCCAACCAGAACTTTCTTCCCAGTTGTCATGGTTTAAACCCTAGCCAGACAGCTTGTTTACTCACTCCCGGTGAGGGGTGCCGGGCTGACAGCAGTTGAGGCCCCCCCCCACCCGGGGCTCTCCCCTACCCCGCTCCCGGAGGAACGGGGCAGAGGATCGAAAGAGTGCAACTCCCATGGGTTGAGACAAGAACAGTCCAGCAACCAATGTACAACACAAATCAACACCGCTACCACCAACGACAACAATGATAAGAGAAAATAACAAGGGAAGAGAATACGATACCACCAAACGAGTCCCACCCGGAAGCCCGTGTCCTTCCGGGTAACTCCCAGTTACCCCCCACCCCGGGCATGACGTGCTGTGGTATGGAATACCTCTTTGGCTAGCCTGGGTCAGGCGCCCCGTCTCTGCTTCCACCCGGCTTCCCCTCCTCCCTGGCAGAGCATGAGCCTCACAAAGTCCTTGGTCAGGGTAAACATCACTTAGCAACAACCGAAAACATGGGTTTTACCAACACTGTTCCCAGCCTGGAAGTCAAAAACACAGCACTGCACCAGCTGCCACAAAGGAGAAACATGACTGCTACTGCTGAACCCAGGACACCAGTCCTGTCCCTGGGTTAATGCAGATATTGTATTTCAGGCAGCAAAAAAACTATGCTCACCACAGGCAGTAGTATGTAATGTACATCAGAGTGACACACATGTACAAACCTTTAAGGATTCCCACTTGAATGTTTCTTTGGTTTCAGCAGTTTTCAGTTATATTAAGAAGATATCTAAAGGAGATTATTTGCAGATGATGTTTGCATTGTCCTCTATGGGTTTAGGGAGGCAAATATCAAGAGAGAACCTTTATTTTTGTGCATCAATGTACTATGAAGAATAAGAAACAGCATTTGAGAATTTGCTACTGTTGCCTGGAGTTATCTTATTTACTGAAAATTATAAGTGAGGGGAATAGTGATTTAGGTAGGGGTGTGGAGTGTGGGAGAAGAGTTTAAATGTAGAGCATACCTTTATCTAAGTAATACATAATATTTCAAAATCCTTGAAATACAGAGCATTTCTTATTCTACTGTTTGGATTTCATTCAGAGAGGTGTTCTAACAATTTTCATCTTGGCAACAGAGAGGAAAACAGTCACATGCAGTTGTTTTTTTATGTCAGTAATACAAAGAGCAATTTCTGATTTTGATTACCTTTTTTCTCTTGAAAGACAAGATGATCAGGTTCAGGAGCCTATTTTTCTGTTTTCATTTCTTCACTCTTATGTTTTCAAGACAAAAAGATAAATAAGCACTTTATATGTATATTAATTAGTACGGCACAGACAGAGTCACCAGCCAGTCCTTGAGGTAATAGTTTACCTATTTAGAATTTGTTTTTTTTCTTGGTTTGTGTCTCAAATAAAATCAAACATCTTTTCTCTGTTTTGCAAGCACTGTGATACTAATTAAAGGATAAGATACTCTCTTACAGTCTATTTCTCTCAAACTTAAAATGATAGATTGAAATGTGGTCCTTTTTCTCTGAATCCTGTGTTCTTCCCTTCTCTTTGACTACAGGCTTGGACACCATGCTACAATCTAAAGGAAAAAGAGCCAGAAGCAGGACTCAAGCTACCTGCTTTGCTTCACTTGTTCAGGAAGAATGAATAACTCATTGCATGAGACCAGTTCATATCCAGATTCTGAGATAGCCAACTAAGCTAAAGGTTACCTAATACAAAAGTAATTTATATTTTTCCCCGTTTTTTATATGTTAGGGTCAAAAGAGGAGTTTGAAATTTATTGGAAAATGGAGATGCTCTGAAAACACTCAGAAAAATGAATGGTGGCTCTGAGCATTCGCACATGAAACCATAACCTTAAGCATAACTTATGAAGTTATTAACAGAGGGAGATGAGATTTTTTTTCAACTAATTTAAACGCACTGCCAAGAAAGCAACTTGCAAAACTGGGTAAAAGATCTAGCAAAGTTGCATCATATCCTTCTGTAGAATATGCTTCTATAAGCCCATCCTACAAACACATTATTGTAACATGATTTTAGAGCTCTGCTGAAGAACAGATTTGGAATTCAGAATTGGATCCACTCTAGACAAAACACTTCTATGGAGTACTAAGCCCTAAACAGTTTTATTTCTACAGACAAAAGCTTGTCATAATTTTGTGCTACAGATATTAATACACTCCTAAAAAGTAAATATTTTTTCCTTTTAGTAAGAAAGGAGAAGCTCCATTGCAAGAGTGGCTCCTTCACTGTCTTTTGACAAGGGTAAACCCTGATCCACATTATTATTGACCTTGGTGCACATGCAACTGTGGCCTCAGTGAGCCTCAAAATTCACATATAAATTTGCTACATTATTGCAGGGAAAAGTTATGTTTGATCTTTTTCATTGTCTTTGAAGGAATTACAGTGATTATATCCTGCCTGATGGTAATATATCAGAGAAAAGGAGAAGACCATGAGGAAGCTTAACTTGCTACCACCTGTAAAGTTAAAAGCCCTCAGGGCTTTTAAAAGAGTTAAAACCAAGCTGTGACAATTCCACCAAGATTAGGAAAAACTGTAAACTTACCATAGGACCCAGATTCTTTTTTTGCTTTAAGATAAAGAAAAATAAGAAACCATGAATGAACAACAAATCCATCAACTCTAAGTGAATAGAAGGGCAGATATTAGCTTAAAAAAAAATCAGAATTTTGCTTTATTAGTAATATAATTTATCCTGTAATTATGCTTAAAAATTACTGATTGCATTTACTCCCTAGGAAAATGAGTTTCTAGAAAATGTGTAATATTTCTAATATTTGATAATATGTTAGACATTCTTAACATAATGTTAATATATTTTCTATGTTAATATTATTTTGACTGCAGTTGTATGCTTTTCTCAATCCTGCTTTCTCTCTCATCTTCCATACACATACTCTTTTGCCTGCCATACACACTGTTGCAAAATCATATTCCTAGTAAATAAATATTCCTAAACATTCTACTTACTTACCAGCACAGAGGAATATAGCTGAAATTACTTAGTACCTCAGACATACTCAGGAGGCAAAACTTGCCCCACTTTAATTTTTCACACTGCATTAATGGTTTCAATCGGAAATTTTGAAAAACAGTTTCAACAGAGATAAGGCATTTACAGAAGAATTACCAAAGTTTCTTCAGGAACTTTGCTATCCTCTTATGCTACATATTATAGATTACATTTACATAGTATCTATTGCAAACTCCCCAGTGGGGGAATAGTGATTGAAATGAAGATTAACTCTGCTCCAAATTTCACACAGCACAGACACTGAAGGAGCTGAATGTACTTGACATCTCATAGCAAGAGATCTTTACACACCAATATTCTGGGGAACTTTTTTTTTCAATGCAACTAATAAGAATTTGGGTTAAGGGCGAAATCTAAAGCCTTTTTTTTTTTTTAAAGGAAAAAAAACAAACAAAACCAAGCAATATTACATTATATGTGCTAAAAATTGAGGATATATTAAAAAGGAAACTGCCTGCCTGAATGCACTGTGAAAATGTTCCAGTTATGTGGCCTAATATTTTAGTATATACAAAAAAAGCAGTAAAGAATGGTATTGTCATCTAACCTACACAAAATGTAATTACAGACATTTCAGGTTTGACATATTGTTAATTAAATATTGATTTGTCAGAGGACGTACTCAGCCATCAGTATTTTTCTTCCTAATTAGAATAATGACTGCTCCACATGCCAACAGTTATGAACCTATCTGAAATAACTGTAGAATTAGAAATGTAAAAAAGCCTTAAATAATGCAGCATATTGCACCTCAATAATGGTTAATAAATTAGATGTAGTGTGTTCCCTATAATATTTAATTAGATTGTCCATATCCTCCTCTATTGGGAGTAGACTTAGTGTTTCATAGTTCACATTTATCCTAGAGCTTTGTGCTCCAGTTTGTCATGAATAAGTGGTTGGAACATTGTGAAAGAAGTCCAGTTACACACTTTTCAGTGTCATCAATATGGTTCTTAGTGGTTATATAAGCAAAGCAAATACAGAATTGATAAAGAAAGCCACTCTTTTGCTCTGAGGAAGAAGCTGCATACTATTTATTTCATATTAAATAGTTCAGTAGCTGAACTTTTTTTTAACGATTAATTTTTGCAGTGCTTATGCTCCATGGATGAAGAAGGGACTTCTATTTTCATTGCAATCAGTTTCTCGCTTTTTAATCAACATTAATTTACTGTTAAATTCTGATCTTTTTTGTCATGCTGACATAAGCAATATCATGCTAATTTCTACTGACTGTTCTCTGATTAGTGAGTTTAATGTGCAACTATTCTCCCTCATCTACAAGTTAAATTTCTACTCAGAAAACGTGTACTCTTTCTTCAGCTTTCATATTAAATACCACAGGAGCATTTCCTCCAAGGCAAAGACCATCTTGCATCTTCCTTACCTCTTTAAAAATATTTCTCTGACTTTTTGTTAAGTGAACATTTCCTCACTGCACCACAATAGAAGCATGGAATGATAGAATCAGTTAGGTGGGAAAACACCTTTAAGATCATCAACTCGAACTGTAAACCTAACACTGTCAAGTCCACCAATAAATCTTGTCTGTAAGTGTCACGTACACATTTTTTTAAATACCTCCAGGGATGGTGACTCTACTGCTTCCCTGGGCAGCCTGTTCCAATGCCTGAGTACTCTTTCAGAAAAGAATTTTTTCATAATATCCAATCTAAACCTCTGCGGGAGCAACTTGAAGCTGTTTCCTCTTGTCCTATCAGTTGTTACTTGGGAGAAGAAACTGACACCTGCCTCACTACAACCTCCTTTCAGGCAGTTTTAGAAAGCGATAAGGTCTCTTCTCAAACTGATTTTCTTCAGACTGAACCCCAGTTCCCTCAGTCACTCATAAGACTAGTTCTCTACACCCTTCACCAGCTTTGTTGCTCTTCTTTGGCCATGCTTCAGCACCTAAACGTCCTTCTTATAGTGAGGGGTGCCAAACTGAACCCAGCATACTTTCATCTTTCGAGGACTATCCCTAATGAGTCAGTGCACTTTATACAAGATTAATACCATGAAAGGGAACAACAGTGGGTTTTTACTATTTTATTAGAGAAAGAGATAGATTGAAATGGACTGCCATCATGATTACAGGCTGAGAAACTTGGTAACAGGGGTCTATAATATGATAAAGAACATTCATTTCTTAGTCCACAAAAGGATCATCTACAGGGCATCTGAGTCTTCATTAATACCTTTCTTTTCTGTTTAAGAATGTTTCATATAGATTCCCATACAGGAAACATTATTCATGAAGCCTCTTGAGAATTTTTAAAGGAGAAATAATTTCATCCAATATTTCAGTGTTACTGCTTAGTCAGATATTAATGGGTGCAGAGAATATTTGACATGCTTTTTCTTTGTAGATTGAGAATTTCTACTAAGGCAATTGAACTTCATATTCAGAGAAGCAGAATATTCTTTGCATTTCATTTGTTACAAGGGAACTACGTTACAATAATTTCCAGGAGGTTGAAAGTGCAAACAAAATTTTTAGTACCTTTTTATTAAAACAAAAATGAATTCCTCTGCTTTAAGGTGATTAGCATTGGTCTGTGAATATATTACTTTTAAGAACACGGATAACCTGGTAGAGATTATTAAGAAGGCACACTTGTTTACAATTAAATTCTCATGCAATTCTTTGGAGCAGCATGAATTTTGGGAAGTCCCATTTGCTTAGACTTTTTTTGTGCACTTTGGGGTTGGGTTGAAGTGGGTGTTGATTTTTTATGTCCTTTACACTACCATAGCTGAATTTATATATAGCTCCATAACTTGGTATCAAATGAAATGAGCAGGAAAACAAATGTCACAAAACAATCCCTTGGGACAGACAACAAAAATTTAAAACTGAATTCATGCTGTTTGTTTATATTACTACAGATTAAAGACTTATTGCCTTTTGTAGATTTCTAATGCTCTCTTTTACATAATGTTCTGAACTGTGGTGCTATCTGTTTTATTTTAATGTGTTACAATCACTTCTATTGGAATGGGATTTAATTTAGTTTTCTGAAAATTCTTATTATTTGATCTGGGTTTTTTAATATAATATGAATAATTCCTTGTCTGTCTTTCTTTCTTTTTTTTTTTTTTTTTTTTCCCCTCCAATGAGTTTCTTAAGCAGCTTGGGAAAATTAAACATAGGAAAACTGTGGAGGCTTTGGGCTATCTGACTTTTATGTCTCTCCGTGCTTCTTCCACTGGAAAAAGAAGTTCTGCTAGGATGAATGTAAATCACAAAAGCCAAACATACATGAATTACTTATCATAGAGCATGAATCTATGCAAATGAATAAATAATTATATGTAATAATAAACAGGGTCTAGAAAAAAGCTCTAGGAGAAAGTTAATCTAGCTATGAAAAAGTTAATATGACAAATCTAGGACACAAGCTACTCATCCTGTAAGGAAGTCAGTTTCAAACCTTAAAGTAAAAATTTAGCATTAGTTTGGATGTACTGCAGCAAACTCAAAAAACAATGTATCTCACTGGAAAGCAATGGACTTAGTCCAATTTCACCAGATATTTTATTTTGTACTGAACAGTCATTTTTTATGTATTACCTGTATTTTTCAACAAGAAATAGCAAGATGTGGTAAAATCAAGGACTTAAAAATCTACAAGGAACATTCAAGCCAGTACAAGCCCAATATATGGTCAATGGATGCAGTGTGTTGACTGCAGTTAGTAAGAGACTGGATTTAGAACAAATTCAGAAGTTGTTCCTTTCAGCATTTTATCTGAAGACACTTAAATTCAAAACAAATATTTACTTGTAACTTGCTCATTTGACCATTTCAGTTGCTATTTTATCAACTTCATTATAGATCACAATTATTACATCAGAATATCTCTGGTCAGGTTTCCTTAAACAGAGGCACCAAATTCATTACAGAAATATTGCTTTTCTTGGTATTCCTGTATTAAATATGCATGTCAATATCTTAAGTTCAGCTACAAAATATGAAAAAAGAAACTTGCTGCATCTCTTTTCACTGGTGTAGTGTTTGGTGTTGTGTTAGTGAAATAAATTTGAGCAGTACAGTCTTTAACTAGGTTGAAACTAGTTTCTGCTAAAACTTCGCTCCTACTTGTCATACCTTCTTTGTTCTTAGAAAAAGTTGTTATTAGGAGTTTAGCTAATGTAGGATGATACAACAGAGTGGGACTGGTGAGATTAGTGTACATAGATAATGCAGTGTGGCCTCCCTCCCACCATAATAAGAAAGTATTTATGATTTCTTACTGATACTATAAGCAATTAATATCTACATGAAAGATTTAATCCTAATACCTGGCAGTGGATGTCCCAACCTGCCCAAATATTTACTTAGAGTAGAAACATGGGCTGAGGCTGGCAGCAGGATGTTCTTGGGGCAGCTAACTGCCTTAGACGCCATCCATCCATCACAATGCCTCCACATCTCCCCTCTGTGGGGACCTGCCTGTTTCTGGCAGCGGGCTGCTGCTGCTCTCCGCATCCTGTGAGGCAGCTTCAGGAGAAAGCCCAGCACAGAGCCCAACAGGCCGTCCTGTCGTTAGAGTGCCATTACTGGTGAGCCAGGGGGAAGAGAACTGCCTGCAGGGAAAGGTAAGCTGAAGGCAAGGGACTAGACAGGCACCAAGCAAGCTCCTGCAAGCCCCCACCCAGTAAGGGCTTTTCCTGGAGAGTGGTGGCCTGGGCACAGCTAGCCTCCATGCATGCTGCATCAGCCTCCTCTGTGGGGTCCACAGGCAAAGCAAAAGCCAGAAGACCCCAAACTTGCTCTGCAAATCTGCCCTTAATCCCTTCATCTCCCTGGCTATATTGATAGAGGGGGCTATCCCAAGGCAGGTGTGGAACCTCACACTTGGCCTTGTTGAGCCTCATGAGGTTCACATGGATCCACTTAAAAATTTCAAGAAACTCAAGCAACAGAAATCATCTGCTGCATTGAGAGCATAAAATAAGTGAATATTGGTATGTGGGGAAAATACTAAATGGGAAGACTAATTATTTTCCAGCTGAGGAATATTAGGCTAACTTCAAGTAGGTGCAAAATTAATACACAATAAGGGTTATCCCCCATAGCCATCATGTTATAAAACCTCATTCATCTTTTGCTTTGGAGGGTATCTGTATGTGAGAGATGCTTGCAGTTGAAACCATTATACCCAAAGCCCACTGAGTCTGAGCAAACTTTCCCTTCATCATACTAGGCTGTATACAGAAAAGGAAAAAAATGTAACTTAGTTATATTTCTTCTCTCTAGACCAGGTTCATAGATTCACAACCAGTTTCCATCATAAGCTTGTTCACCCCTTAAACGATATGTTTGCATAGTACATGTAGGCACATCTGTGTTATAACCATACCACAAATGCATGTATATTTTTATGTCCCAGGGAGCAATTTTGGTACCCCCAGGAAAGAAAGTCTACAGGTACAAATGAGATTACATTTTCTAAACATGATTGTGTAGACCCTGAACAGTTTTTTAAAGGCCATTTCTAAACTAAAATCCAGCTAACCAAAGCAAACAAAAAAAATAATAAAAATGAAAAACCTTTAGATATGGCTGCTATTACTGAAACATGGTCAGATGAGTCACAGTGCTACAATTTTATCAATTAGTTCTGTGAAGATAGAGTAATGATTTTATTAATTTACTGTTTATACTCTGTATAATATTCACACTTCCTGAAGCACTCTTCACTTCTTAAAAAATTTATCCTCCTCAAATATTATATTAACTGGGAGTACTTTGCTTTTGCTGTCATTGTATATGCATTAATGTGATATTTGCTGCTCCCCAGAATGATTAAGTTAAATGTGATAAGGTTTTTTGAAATTCAGTTAACAACTTTCTGATGTTATGCCTTATATTTTTAGACTGTATTCAAATAATATCTATAGCTATTTTAGTAATAGAGCTACATGTCTCTGAAAATTCTAACTTCAGAGAGTCCACCTACACTTTTGGGCCATATTGAGGGAAACATCACAATCCTTAGAGAGATATAGGGCTTTAGTTACAGATTGATCCTCAGATTATTCTCATTTCTGTTATCTGTGCGCTGCCATGTGATGACACCTGTGACATCATTTTACACTAGTACAAAAGTCAGTGTGATGAACTTGACTTCCAATGAAACTACCAGGTAGTGGGATGACCAGTGTTGCTGTAACTTGCAAGAATGTTCCTTTCCACATAGTTGTGTGCTGAAAACCAAAATTACCCTGCTGACAAATGGAAGATACAAAAATGTGAATCTTCACTGCTGCTGTAGTGGAAGTTTTGGTAAAGCATAATAATGAATGAGAAAGCAATGCTTAGAAGTGTTGTCACCTATGGAGGAGATATGAGTCCTGTTTAACCCTTAGCACACAAATGCAGTGAGTATTCCCAAAATACGCAGACTGTAGCCATAAACCTTAACCAACCTACAGCATTTAGGAAGCTGAATCACCATGGCCCTGTGCCTAAGTAAATGTGTTAGTGTGAAAATATGTTGAAGTTCAGTAGTAATGAGCTGAAGTGGTGCATCTATTTGTGGCAATAAATCTTATGACACAATGTAGGTGGCATTTGCACAAGGTTTAAGTGGCGTGAGGAAAAGCTGAAGCAGTCTGATTAATTGGGATAAAGCTCTGTGTGGTGGAAGGAAGACCACACTGATAGACGTGATTGCAGGAAGGAAGAGTGAACTGATTAGATTTATTAGAACACTACCTCATTGACTTGATGAATACAATTAAATTACATTATAATTCTACTAGATTTTTATTTGAACTGCATTAGGCTTAAGAAATAGCAAAATAAGCTGTCTCACTAACAGAGCAGTTGCTGCCTCAAAGAATGAGTAAAAGATTTGTATTCAACAATTCGTTTGAAAAATTATGTGAATCAAATGAAAGGGAAGAACTAAGCTTCTTAATGTTTGGGTTTAGGTTTATTTTTTTTGCTTAATAAAGTAATGCTTATAATGGTGAGGTTTCTAAAGACTGAATGTGAAGTCATTAGATGGTTCAAGTAGGAAAACTTTGGCTTCAGCCTTCACACACTGTAGGATGATTTTTGAACATGTTGAAATTTGATACTGAAGAAGTGCAATATTGATAAACATATTTGTCCAAAATAAAACCAGGAAGACTGTCAAAAGCTCTAAATAAATGTATTTTCAACAGCTAAAAAAAAAAAATATTCTTAAGAAATTACGTTCTATTTTGATAGAATCAAAATATTCAATTTCTGGGTTGATGTTGCTTATTTAACAAGAAATTCCTTGCATAAACAAAGTTATAATTTAGAAATTAAAAATTCACATATTTTTAGTTGATAAGAATAAAATTAGAATTTCGTGTATTTTTATTAAAATGACTACCTTTTTTTTCAAAATATATTCTATCAAAACTGTCATATTTCCTCATGAGATTCTGCTGTTTAGAAAATTGTACCTCATATCAGGAAAAAAAGACTTGCTGTAATATTTCAATCTACTATTATATATGGCGTATACTTAAAATAAATGTTTTCTTCTGTCTGATTTTTGTGTTTAGTTTCATATTCTATAATTTTGAGGCATTAATATTTTATACTGTATTTTTAAATGCCAGTTCCAGTCATTATGAGAATGCTAATTCTTCTCTATTTTTTGTTACCAGGGAGTTTATTGTTAATAAAATGTATGATATTAACATCACTGAAAACAATGAGACTGTTTATTTTCAGATTTTCAAGCATTTTTATTTTGTCTAGTTAATATACTGTTAATATGCTAGTTAATATGGACAAATTAATTTTCCAGTGCCAGTGTTTTAAACTTTTTGGTCAAATCAGTTTTGGGTATTTGTTTTGAGAAAATTGCGGTCTATGAAATCAAGTGGGGTGGAATGAAGTATTAATTATTGAAGAATGAGGCTTGCAAGAGCACTGCTTTTCCAGATCAGCAGCAAGGAAAACTGTGCTTGTCGACTCCCTTCTTAGCTGGTAAATGCCAGACTACAAGTAGCAAGTTTTCACTGGTTCTGTTGTGAGAAAAATGCTGAACAATGGTCTGACATTTAAAGAATTAATTTACTATTAGCAGTGGCATAAATGATTAAGTCTTCTACAACAGGGAGAACTTAAAAATTCAGTTTTTTTTCTAAAAAAAAAAAAGAAAATCATTTAATGTTCCTTGCCATGCATGACTAATCTTAATCTGTGTAACTTCAAAAACTTGAAGCTGAAGCTCAACAGCAAGCTGGTACTTGGCATTTCTAGCAGTGTGTAACCTACAGAAGTTCAATACAATTTCAGAAATTTTTATGCTGCGAAACATGCCTATCATCTCAGCTGACCTTTAAGCTTCACATTATGTTCACCTTAGGATTAATTATTCAATTCCTTGTGTTTTTGAACCATGTTCTATGCTGAGGACATGTAAGTGATGGTACTTGTTTTACTTGCCATGTCCTGTCCAACTACCTTCTGGTGTGGAGAACAGAAAGCAATACGTCCTTATGCTTGTTGCAGTCATGAAAATAAAACTGTAGACTTTTATTAAATGTCACTAGTGAAGCACAGGTAACCGTTTGCTTATTAGTTTTCATGGAAAATTATGGAATTATTCCCTAGAAATATCTCTGTAGTAATCCCTGTATTCAAATGTAAAGCTAGTTACAAGCAAACAGACTGCAATGTCAGTGATATCACAGAATTTGACATATCTCATATTTATAAAATAAGGTTCTATTAAAAGAAATTATTTAATCAAGCAAAGTTTTCAAACTTCAGACAACAATGGAAAAATGACACAACAGAGAGCAAGCGGTTCAACCCAGAAAAGAGAAATATCCGGGGAGATGTTATAGCAGCCTCCCAGTACCTAAAGTGGACGACAGAAAACTGGACATTTTACAAGGACATGGCTTTACACTAAAAAAGAATGGCTTTACACTAATAAAGGCTAGATTTAGATTAGATATTGGGAAGAAGTTCTATACTGTGAGGGTGGTGAAGCACTGGCACAAGTTGCCCAGAGACGTTGTAGCTGCTTCATCCCTAGAGGTGTTCAAGGCCAGGTGGACAGGACTTTGAGCAACCTGGCCTAGTGAAAGGTGCTCTTGCCCATGGCAAGAGCAGGGTGGGCTAGATAATTTCTGAAGCTCTCTTTCAACACAAAACATTCTATGATTCTATGAAAAAAAGTTATTGTAGCATTTATGCTACCATTTTTTAAATTGTTAAATTATCTGTGAATAATAGCCTTACCTAGGTTAATCTCCCAAATATTAAAGAAACAGTTTCTGTCCAAAAGCAGAGTGGCATGGTAAAACAGGAATAGAAGATTGCACATTCCTCTAAGAATAACAACAATGCATTATCTGTTGTGCCTGAAACAGAGAGTTTATGCTTGTGTGCAGATTCTTTCTCAGTATAAAAGCCTCTTTTAAGGTTTGGTGCAGGGCAAAAGGTGGACTGATGCCTGATCTAAGACTGATGTTTCCCTGTGTCGATCTGTCAAACTAAGGCTTTGTCTGTTCAGCAGGAGTAGCTGAGCTTGGCAAGCGATACTTTTTCTTAGCCCTCTTCCCCACTTCAAACAGTATAGATTCTGCTTTGAATTTTCCAAATTTCAAGAGCCTCACAGCTATATTTTAATCTTTTACAGCAAGCTGTCTCAGTTGAAAAGTCCAGCAGCGTGCCCTTAAGTTGGCTGATGTTCAGAAATCAATACTGTGAGTGTCATCAGGAATCTAATTAGTGTGGGTCTTTCTCTCTTCTCTTTCTGGAGATAAAGAGAAAATTTGGTCTTTTCTCCTGATATTAATTTTCATCAAGTGAATGAATAATGATTAAAACAGTTATTAAACATGTAAGTATTTGGCTTTCCTTTAAAAGGCAGAAAGATGCTTCAGGAGCAAAAGACCTCACATAACATCAAAAGTAACAGTGAAAATAATAGAAGTACAACTTGCTCACAGACAAGCTCTGACTATTCTTTCCTTCCGTTGGATTAGATTGGGAAAACATTTTTTTTTGCTTTTGATATTTTTTTAACTGAATATATAGTATTATGTTCTAGTCTTCCAATTATACATTTCTATTATTAGAAAAACAAGACACATTCAAACATATTTACGTAATATAAATGTGTGACTCAGTGATTTAGCATGGAGGAATACATTTAGGGAGGATGAAAGAAAAAAAACAACAATTTATTGATGGGTATAATATCTTTCCATTTTTTCATCACTTTTTGCTTCAAGTTATCTGTTTAGTCCTTCTTTTGTGTTGCTATTTAGATAAATGAAAACAGAACAAGAAAAAATGTATGCAAATATTAGTATATGCTAGAACTTTATAGAGAGGACCAGAAACCTATATATTTCTAAAGCTAGAAAAAATTTTACCTGAAATTGAATAACTTGAAAATAATATATACATATATTACCTGTTGACCGTAAAGAATAAGAATAGAGGGGAAACTGTTAATGAAACACTTTTAAATGTGTATAGATTTTGACAAATAGGGCACATGCTGACTGCTGACATCCTCATAAAGTGAGTTTTGCCGTCAGTTTAAAAGACTTAAACTGATGCTAAACTGATGCTGTGGACAAAGTATTGAGTGTCCTACCAGTAAATCCCTAAAGACAAATCTCTATTTTGAGATATCATGTCTGGCTTAAATGTCAAAATTCTATTTATAAATAAAGCTTTATTGGATTAGATATGATATACTATAGAATGGAAAGTGAGAAGAAGCAATGGAAGATTTTGGTGGTATCTACATCTCACAAAGCCAACATTAAAAGTTGAACATAAATTTAAGATTTTATTTAACGTTAGACTATATTTTTTTTTAGTTCAGAACTTTGAAAAATGGGTTTAATAGTCTGTCTTTTCCTTATTTGCAATTTTGTAACCTAAAAGAGACAAGACATTGTAAATAGAACAAAAAATAATCATATTTTTGCTAGGCCCTGAGGTACATTTCTACAATTGGGTTAATATTCTAGAAAACAAATGATAATTCTTGATACCAGGAAAGCTAACAGGATATGCACAGAAAAGCTGCTTGGTACAATTTAATATTTTTTGGCATTCTACCAACACGAATCTCGTTATGCAGAATAGGACTGATGGCAAAAATCACAAAATACACAATGTCCGTAAATACATGGATTTGGTGTTTTTCCTTCTGAAAATATGAAAAAAAATATTTTCAAATTAGAGCTCTATTTTAGTTTTTAAGGAGATTTCACTTTGAATAAGTATGGAACACTTATTTCTGCCTAGGGCTGTTACTTTAATTCATTCAGCAAAATAAGTGTATCTATCAGCCCTTTTCCTCCTGCATACTGCTATTTTGTACAAAAATCACTGAATTTCAGTGAAAAATAGACAGAAGAAAGAGAGACTGCACTCAGGATATCTACCAGAAAAGAACTCACCACTGCCAGTACCTACAGAGTAAGAATAGGGTTTTTCAAGGATGTAGGAGACCTGTGTTTTTAATCTTTCATCTGCCTAAATAAATACAAAGAAAGACCATCATCTAATGGAATTTTCTGCATATGCATATTAAGTGTGCAGATTGTTACCAAATACAAGAAATTTTGGATTTTCTGCTTACTTGTCTGATTTTTATGAATATTATGAAAAAATTGATTTGATTTGTACTCTAGTAAAATAGCTACATGATTCTATTATTGAACAAGTTGAAATCTAATTTATAAAACTCAGTGGATGCACTGTAGACAAAACTATACAATGCTGAATTCAGTCATGTCTGAAAAGATTGCAGTAACATATCCTACATGCTGGTGATATTGTGAAATGTTTATTGTGTACTTTGAAAGATTTATATTCCTCCTCAACCACTAGAGAAGTACCATTTCCTGGACTGACTGACAGGCCAGCAACAGTGGTGAAATAGTTATTGAAGAACAAGTTACAGAGGATTTTTTCACTCCCTTTCATCTTGCTTTTCAATGTCCTTGATAAAGTGGGGGAGAAGAACCCTGATATAAGCTCTTTTATATTTATAATTATGTTTAAAATTATGTTTATATTAAACATATATAGAGATATGCTATGTAATAAATGAGGCACTGTAAGTAACACTTGTAAAAGAAAATGTTATTCAACAAAAAGGTTATTAAAATATTTCCTGTTTTCACATAAACATTGAAGATTTTAATCCAACCTGCCAATCCTCATGTTCATATAAACTACTGAAAACCCAATAAAGAGAACTCTCTGAATGCAAGACTTACAGAATGCAATTAAAAATACTTTCAAAAGAATGTTAAGTATTTTAATTTCAGAGCATAACTGAAGAATAAAAGACTATGAAAGTCTTGATGTGCTGTGAAATAATATCTGTGAATGTTTGTTCACGGGATGAAGATGGGTGGATGAGGACAGTGAAATAATCTCTACTAGTATTTGCTAACCTTTATAAATCAGAGCTCGTATTTTCACATCTTCTGAACATGCCCTGTGAACTTGGTAGAGTGTATAGCATTCAGTTTCTAGCCAATGAAGACAATTTGTTCTCCAGATGAAGTAGCTTCCTGAGTTGTCATCCTCTTGAACTTTTCATTCCTTTTTCTACAGTTGATCTACAGAGTTCTGCCACTGTTTCCAGCACTTCAGATGTGCCATCCATCAGGCAAGAGGGTACATTTCATGACATCCACTGAAAAATAATATTATTAAGAACTGTGTAGACTAGAAATAAAGGGGGTAGAAGGTGCTGGATCTGTTGAGATTTCTTATTTAGAAAGAATATTGATTAGTGAGCAGAGTGACTTCAGTTTCCTGTACCTACTGATTTATAAACCACATTATTCGCTGGACTATTTCCATTTATCAAGAGAAAAGTAAAATATTCTAAGTTAGTGTAATGCAGTGGTGCAAGTGTTTGGTATGTGTCCCAGTAAGAAAGGCACTCAGATTCCATAAAGTATTGATTAAATTCCCATTTGTTTGAAACAACATAAGAAGAAAATAGGGGATAGCAGAGATAATGTCAGATGGTAAGAACCCTAAGCTGTGCAGCATCAACAGACCTCTCGGCACAGCACAATGCAGACATCCTGACTGCTGAGAGGATCACCAGCAATGTTGGCTTCAGAGTTCTTAGGGAAGTTCTTAGAAATAAAATACCGTATTCACAATTTCTACTGTTCCTACTTTATAATTCTACAAATTTGATGTACAATAGCTTTCATGACAGAACCTCTGCACCTAGCATTCAGACCTGTCTTCCTACTAATCCAAATTTATTAATATTCACAGGTATGGTGCAGATTCCTTTTTAGGTATCAGGCATCTATTTTATCCAGCTTGATCCTTTTATCCACCTCTGGTTCCTCCTCTAAGCATCCCAGTGCATAATTCCACAACTCCTCAAAGAAGTCACATGAATTTTACACCATCACTCTTTCCTTTGTGTAACATACACCATTAGGCAAAAAATCCTATTGTGATTTAACCCCAGCCAGCAACCGAGTACAACACAGGTGCTTGCTCACCCCCCTCCCCTTACCCTGGTGGGATGAAATGCAATGAATCAGACAAAGGTAAAACCTGCAGTCTGAGATAACAGTTCAATAGTTGAAAGAAAGTGAAATATATTGGTAAAATAAAAAAAAAAAAACCACATTATTATAATAAAAATAACAAAAGGAAATAAAGAGAAAGGAATAAAACTCAATAAAAACAAGTGATGCACAATACAATTTCTCACCACCCACTGACTGATGCCCAGTGATCAGTCAACACACCTCCCCAGTTTATATGCTGAGCATGATGCTCTGTGGTATGGGATATCCCTTTGGCTAGTTCATGTGAGCTGTCCTGGCTGTGCTCCTTCCTGGCATTTTATTCCGCTCCTCGCTGGCAGAGCATGAAAAGACTGAAAAGTCCTTGATTAGGGAAAACACTACTTAGCAACAACTAAAATATTGCTGTGTTATCAGCATTATTCTCAGACTGAATTTGAAACACAATACTCTACTACCCATTAGGAAGAAAATTAACCCTATTCCAACTAAACCAGCACAACCCTGTTGTGTATAATTCTGGGGAGAGTTTTCTCCCTTGAATCCTTGCTGGGTTCGTGTCTCAGAGGACAGAATGGGTGAATCCCTCTCCTTAAAAGTAACCAATTTTCACTGATTAGGTCAATAATCTTTAGGTGACCTTAGGTCACTAACGTTTCTCAAACCTTGTTCTTCTGTTCCTTGGCAAGTCTTTGTTTTGAACATGAGCAGCCTTTAGTCAGGCAACAAGACAACTCATACTCAAAGAAACGTCATCCTCAATTGGGTTACTCTGCGTGAGAAGACTAGTAGGTTACATCTGACATAGTTGCTGCCAATTACACTCTCCACAGTCTAACTTTCAAATTCTTCCGTTCTCCAGTTCAGGGAGGAGATGTGTTTTATAGTAGTCATAATGGATGCCTCTCCTTTAAAGGAAGCAAATTCTTTGCTAAAGTCAGAGAAAATTACTTAACCTGAGAACTTTGTAAGTCTCTGTAGAAGATGGTAGGCTTACAAAGATGAAGATAAGGTTTTTAAGATTTAAAACCACAAATGTAGTGTGGCAGCTACCTTCAAAATCCATTATTGGTATTTCTTCCCTATTTCATTACATTGTCTCTCCTTTACAGTTTACATGTGGCCATAGGAAGATATTTTAAACATCTTCCACATCTTCTTTCAAACAATTGGGCTTTTTACATATTGCGATAGCTTTGGCTTCAAACCTTTGGACATCTATCAAGATGTGCTTTTATAATTTTTTTTTACTATTTTGTTACACTTCCAATGTCAAACCTAGGTTCCCAGATTGTTATGATGAACATAACCTGAGGGTTTGGCAAATCAGTTCCTTTAATGTTCCAAATGGACACATACTTCACTGTTTTATGATGCGTATGTATGAACTATATTTAAGTAGTTTATAAGTACTAACACTAATCCATAAGCAATTAGCATTTAAAGGTCAGTACTTAACGTTTCTTTATCTATTATCATAAATTTTAATAGCCTACATGTGACATATTATTAATCTCATTATTAAGAAAGTTGCTATCTACAAAAGTTTTCATTGATGAATGAGATGTTCTAGAAATCCCATCTAGATTGAAATCAGCTATACTGTAGGTTTTTTCTCTTCAGCATTCTCTGGAAACATCCTGAAGGAGCATTTCACCTTATTTTTCACTGTAAAAATGTTTTTTTTTAATTCCTTACCAGAACAAACCCATTTGTGCAAACTAAAGCCTGCTATAACTCCTGGTAAAGCATGATCATCACAGTACATCTACTAAATCATTGTAGTAGGACAAATTTTGCTATTATTTATATCCACATATTTTCATTGTGAAGTCAGTGGACCTCAAAGAGACTAAAGAAGGATCAAATCAGGCATTTTACTATTCTGATATTAGGCTGTCTTAACTCACTCATGGATTCTCATAGTCTCAACACAGTGATCCAAAGATTTGCTGCTAGCATCTGGAATTCATCTATTTTTGTTGGAACAAATGTCTTTAGTTTTTTCCACCGCACTTTCTGATAGTGAAAGATTCTGTCAGTCCCTGTCAACATCTCAAGAAAATCAACTTTGAAGAAACTTCTCTCCTACTGTTTCCTGATCTAAGCACTCTATTCATTCTGCCTAATTATCATGGGATAGTACTTCCTACAGACAAATGTCTAGATCTGCTGTATTGGCTTATTCTCTTCTACGTGTTTCTTGTCATTTTCTCTATGAGGATGCAATATAACATAGCAAACTTATATCTATACTATAACAGATCCTAGTGGGTGCACATTCTTATTAAGTTTCCTTACCAACAAGCTAGGATATGCAGTTAATTCAGTATCTGACCCACAGAAGCATTACCTATTTCTAGTATATAGAAATCTAGCTAACACTGTAGCTCTGCAGTTCTACCACACTGGTATGATGTTCAGGGGCTGAGTTGGAATAATAATCTGAAGGAAGCTAAGCTTCTGATATTAGGTCACTTCAGTTCTATGAGACAGATACACCTCCTCAATGCCTTTATGGACCTAGTCACTTTGTATGTGTTTCTGTTGTAGATAAAGTGTAGTCAGAGACCGCCACATACAGAAAAAAACCCATAGCATTTCTGTTCCAGTGTGTTCTGTTTGTTTCTTTCACTTTCAATGTTTTAAATGGAAACACCAGAATCATATTTAACATTCATGTTCCCAAGGTAACTAAATATCTCTAGCTGCGTATTCACACAGCTACAGATTTATCCATCTGTCCTCTGTATATATAGTTCACCTATAAATTATCTTTTATACATTCTATCTCTTATATATCCGTGTCTTCTTGCAGATATGTCTTATATCTGCCTTGCTAAATTCATATATGGTGACGGCTTGGTTTCACGAGCAAAGATTTGGGAAGGGCTTTCTGTCCTTGCTAAAGTAAAGGAAAGACAAGGTGACAGATGCAGGGCTATTCATTGATTATGTGCTGATTCCATTCCCCACCTGACTACTTAGTGGTTTTGTAATTTAGAACTCTAAAGAGTCAAAAATCAATACCCACTGCAAATGAAATGATTAATCGGAGAAATTTATGATGCTGACACTCTTGTAAGATTCCTGGAGTATGCTAAACATGGAAGGGAAATTCCAATGGACCCACAAATTTTTCAAAGTTTTAATAACTCTGTTGTGGTATGTGCAGATTGATAAACTTTCAGCAGACTCCATTTTCCAAGAACTATAAAAACTCACTACTTGTCTTATGCAGGTTATGCAACCTTACAGGATAATTATCAACGGAAAATCCATCAACCTTCTCATTTACAAAGATAATTGCAGTAACAACAATTCTGGAGAGCAGCTAATTTGGATACCAGGAAATTTATTTTCATCCCTTGACCCCCATGTCAGATATTTTTCATGAAAGCATATTACTGCAGTCTTAACAAAACGTCTGTCATGTTATTATATGCTCAACAAGATTTTTTGAAAGATGAACTTGAATTTCTGTCTCCCTATATTTTACAAAAATAATCCTAATGACTTGCTAGGAATTAAGTCATTTAGCTCGTTCTATGACCTGACAACCTGACAAAGGTCAGCAGCATATTTTAAGGAAATTAGCAGAGAAGTACCAAGTACTCTTTCCCTCATATTCACTGTTGTCCTCTACCATTCTGTAGGTGTAGCAGAGGTGGTGTCTTAGCAGGCTTTTGGTTGAATATGTCATACTGTTTTTTGAAAATATGCAAATTCCTATTACTCAAATTGTAATATACCAACTAATTTAACAGTTTAAATATGAATTGCATAGGGAAAAAAAAAATGTTCTTAGTTTTATTTTGCAGTAATTTCAGTTGCACTGCCTTTGTGAGGAAGACTGCTCTGAGTCTTTCTTGTCAGAAAACCAGGATTTCTTGTAAGCTATTCCTGCAAACTGGAACAAAATTTGACATTAAAAGTGTTTCTCACCTATTTTTGAATTTAATTTCTGATTTTTTTCAATGAGAAAAAGAACCTGAGAGAATAAGATTTTCTGAGGTGAAAAAAGTAAGAAATATATAAATTTTAACTTCACTTTTTTACACTCAAACCCCCTTATTTTGTCTGAAAGATTTCTTAACTGAAATTACTTATTTCAGGGTTTTTTCGCAGTTAGTGTCGTAGAAATGTAAAAAAACATTCTTCGTGCTATAAATCTTTAAGTCAACTAAATGACTTCGTTTCATAGAAAAAATATTTGGCTAATGTAAACATTTTCAAAATTAAGAATAATGTTATCTCTTTATTGAATCTTTTTTAATAATTTCATGTGAGTTATTATCAAATGCTTTTATTTAGTCCACCTTTAGTTTTAGCCACCTTTCATTCAAGTTGTGTTATTATTTCCCTAGTTGTTCATTATAGGCTATCTTCTTAATAGCATATACCCCATTCCTAATGCATATTTCTACTTAAATCTCTTCTCTAATGGATACTACTATATTACTTGTCTTTAAATGTCACTTAATAAAAATTACAGCATGTAAGTGGGTACATTTGCAGGCTACCGAGAGAGAAGGGTGTTTGAGGTTCTTTGACTTCGTTTCACAAGTGATTTATTTATCTTGAAAACAAGAGGAAAAGGATAAACATCCAGCACTAAGGGATAATGATTTTTTTTTCACCTATATTAGGGATAGTCCTTTGTTCCACCTAGAAGCATGTTAGACATTAAAGACAAAATTCCTAAAAGCACTTTGAATTCAACTCACAGACGAATAACATCAAAGAATAAACACTCATTGCAGTGATTCTGAAGATTTTTAGACTCTCAGGGGAAGCAGAATTGCCCAGTTGTCTATTTGGCCTTCACTTGAGCTGTGGCAGGACCTGTTGAGTGGTAAGCCAAGATTTACAAATGACCGAAAAAAAAAAAGAAACTTCCCTGCAGAATCTGTTGGTACTCCTTCTAGCACTGTTCCTTCTTTCCTAAACTTGATCCCACCTCCAAGCTGTTCATCTCCCCTTTCTTCTCCTGCTTGTCCACAAACTTTATCCACAGGAAATAGTTTTGTTAAGAAGCCTGAATGTTCTCACTATATTCTTAACAGTGCATTGAAAGCTTTAGGCTTTAATTACATTGGGATTCTCTTTGAGCAAAATATTGTAGTAATAAGAAAATGTTACTGTAATTACAGAACTGTACAAAGAAAATGGCTATTATGCATTAGCTCCCCTTTATTTGTACTTCAGTAAACAGATTACAAAGAGCTCTTCTATGAACGTCATTTACAACACTTTTAAATCTTCCTCTTAGTGATTACAAACTTAAGCTACAGCATAGGATATGGCCCAATGAATCATAGTGAACAGAGTGAACAAGGATAAAATGGTTACCTGCTGCTTGTCAGAATTGTCTATGTACATGTTTTTAACACAGTGTAAATGCAATAACCTTAATACCCATATCAATACTACTAATACTCTCCTCTTGTCTAAAGATTGCCCATATTATGTTATACTTATGGGTTGCATTTGGCCCTTTACCTTTTATCATGATGAATTCCATCATCCAATTGTCAATTTCAGTGACAGACATTCAAATGGCTAAATATTGCAGAAGAAAAAAAAATATGGATTTAGCATGAAGAAGGAGACAATGATAGGTGGTACATTTCGTGAATTATTAACTAAAAACCCAATGATGAAGAAAATGGATAGTTAAAATTAAGTAATTCTTCCAACATCTTTTAGTCAGTCTATGAAATTCTCTGTAGCTGGAGGTCAAGGATTCAAATGATATAGCTGAATTTCTAAAACAGCTGGATAATTTTATGATCTGATGCATAACTTTGGTAGTTAATGACATTGGCTTTATAGTGTTAACTGAATCAGGAAGGTATTTTTATATCCACTTTGCTACTGCACAGTCAGCCAACTGTATTATGAAGTTTATGGCTGAAGACAGCTGTAATCTCCCCTTAGCCAATCTCTTTTTAAGATGGAACAAACTAATTTCTCTTGGCCCTTTCTTGTATCTGATGTGCTCCAGCCTCCAGAGCATTTTGGCCCTCCACTGGGCTCTAACCAGCATTTCCATGGCTTTCCTGTACTGGGGAGACCCAAACTAGACACAACACTCCATATGTAGTATCACAAGTGATGAAGATGGGGGGATAATCACTCCTCTCAACTGGCTGGCTACACTGTTGCAAATACAACCAAGTGCATGGTTGGCTTATGTCCAAACACATTCTTCACTAGGACCCCCAGTTCCTGCCTTTCAAATCTGCCTTCCAGCTGTTCAGCACCAGGTCTGCATGTCAGTACAGCTTCGCATTCGCTGTTGTTGAACCTCATGAGGCTGTGGTCAGCCCACTTATCCTGTTCAGGTCTCTTGTGCCATGTTGAGCAATCCTGCCCTAGCACTTATCAGTCACTCACCCGTGTTTGAAAACTTTTGGTTGTAGCATTTCATTCCATCATCTTGGTCATTAATAAAGACATTAAACAATACATGTACAGTCTGAGCTTTGGCTTTATAAAAATCACATCAGCATGGGAATCTTCCTAAGAAGATGAATGAACAAATGAACAGCCAAAAATTATAAACAGTAATAATTTCAAGTATTGACAAAAATTATTATGTGTGAGATATAAGAAAGATCTATATAAGCACTATTGAGGAAGCAGAATGAGGAAGTATCTAATCAGGTATATCATAGTTATGTTTTTTTAACATGTTATAGTGTACATAATTTTCCCCAGTACATGTAAGAGACTCTTCATTAGGGACTGTAGTGAGAGGACAAGGGGTAATGGATTCAAACTTAAACAGGCAAAGTTTAGGTTAGATATAAGGAAGAAGTTCTTTAAGGATGGTGAGGCACTGGAACAGGTTGCCCAAGGATGTTGTGAATGCTCCATTCCTGACAGTGTTCAAGGCCAGGTTGGACAGAGTCTTGGGTGACATGGTTTAGTTTGTGGTGTCTCTGACCATGGCAAGGGTTTTGGAACTAGATGATCTTAAGGTCCTTTCCAACCCTAGCTATTCTATGATTCTATCTTAAGGTCCTTTCCAACCCTATCTATTCTATGATTCTATGATACTATGATTCTGTGTCAGGGGACATATACTTTTTAATGGGACTTCTAGAGCAGAATCCCTTCTCGAATGCATACTTTTGTAAATATCTCCCTTTTCAAGGTAAGGAAAGTATGCTGTATAAGAGTAACAGAATGCATAAAATATAAAACAATTATTGTTGCTGGGAAGTCAATTTCAATGGCAATGTAAAAAGTAGTGGGTCTGAATTTGATATTTTCCTCATGGAGTAATAAATTTATTGACAGTGAATAGTTGAATAGGCGTTATACAGCAGCATAATAATCAGTCAAATATTGTGATTTATTGTTAAGCATGCTTTTGTCTGTGCATAAAAAACACTGCCTCTTTTTCAGTCAATAAGACAATGTTGCAGAAGGTACGTTGTTAATGCTGTGTTTCTATAAAATCTTTCCAATACCTGTGAAGGTCCAAGCATCTCATCTGCAGGTGAGTACAGAAAATCTATAATATTTTTTTACTTTTATTGACCTACGAACAATGGAATTGCTATAACATGTTATAGAAAAGTTTTGTCTTGCCCAGAATTTCTTATCTGTCAATGAGTAAGGTAAGGGGAAACCTACAGTGACACCAAAGCCTTTATATTCCTAGATATAATAATTGATTTATTCCCAGATATAATACTGAACTTTTGAGCTAGATGTGCTTGAAAATTGTATTCTTTTTATTGTTATCAATTCCATATATTTTCAAGTATTTTTATTTACGTAGTAATGAATTTACATATTAATTGCAAATAAGCTATTTTAATTATTCAGAATTTATCGTTCTTTAATGCTTTTTGTTACTGAATTTTTTTATTGTCTTTAATTTACCTTTTCTTTTTCTTCTCGGGTTATATAGCCACAAAATCCAGTACTATAACTCTTCATATTAAGGCACTTCATTACTTCTCTGAAGAAACCCATTGATGATAGCAGGATTCCTCTTATTACGTTGCCTGGTAGAGTTGCTCTAGAAGTAATTAAAGCTGGAGCATCATCAGTTTCTCTTATAAGCCTTTCTAAGCCTGTAATTATTTTCTTTCTTTGGACTTTCACTATAACATCCTGCTTTAATTGCAGTAGCTAAACTAAATGAACTACTAAGACACTGGGTCTGTATTTTTTGTCCATTATTGGAAAAAAAGTAGCTATTTCACAGGGTAAGTAGTTTTCCTACTAATCAGGCATGTAATTGAAAAGAGTAGGAGAAAAGGAAAAAGCAATATTAAGGAAAACTGGCTGACCAAAGTAAGGTATATGATATGTTGATACAGGTCAGCAAAGTTCCTACGGAATGATATAAACACCACAAAGTTACTGCTATATTCCTTATAGTTTTCATAAACTTTTTAGCCCAATGGAGAAACCAAAAAATTAATCTCATTACAGAAAATTACTTCTTTAGGCCTTAAGTCTTAGTAGCTCTAAGACATTAACTAAAGAATAAATGCTGTGTGTCTGTATTGTATATGTTGCTTCGAAATCCGAAATCTGGACTGCCACCACAATCCAGAGTCTTACACTCTAAGGAGTTATGGACTCAGTGCATAGAGTGGCAGATCTTCATTTAAGCATCAAGGTTTCCTACCTGTTTCAGACTATGGATCAAATATGTGTCATGAATACAAACAGAAAACATTTTTTCCTAGTAATGATTTTGGATTACATTTTTTTATTCCAAGAAGATAAATAAGATGCTTTTTGGATTTTTTTTTCCAACTGAGATTTAGTGGAATGACTTATATAACTCAGTCAGAGGGATACATGTATTTAAGTACTGTCATGAACATATAGGTGGTGGGCTAATGAATACTTCATTCTGTTTGTAAAAGCAATTACTGTTTAAAAGAAAGAAATAGATAATTTTATTTTCTTTGTGAAGGCTCTGCTTCATTTTATCATATACTTAGGGCTACAAAAAGAAGCTGCACTGCCTTTCTGAATCAAGACCTAAATGATCCACATATAGTGAAAAAAAGACATGCAGTTTTAAAGGTCTATTTGTGGGATTTTACTCACCAGGTAACTAAAGTAAATTAACATTCTAGTTATTAGGTAATAAATATAATGAATACAATTGTGTCATGTGAGATGATATGAACAAGAATCATTTCCTTTGTAAAATAAAACAATCCAAAACAATGTCGATCCTTGAGTCAAAGCTGAGGCAATTTATCACATACCTTAGTTTACATCTCTGGAGGAAAAAATGCATTTATTTCTTAAACATGAAGGCATAATGGTAGTGATAAATTACAGCTAGACAGCAGTGATGCATTATCACTTTCTATGTATCTTAACTTCTTTATGGAAAGCTCAATGTTAATGCTTAATCTGTAATTCATAAGAAATAAATATAAGTCACTGACTGAAACTATCCCACTAACCATTAATGCATAAAAAGGACAGCATTACAAGTTGTCACTTTTCTCCCCCAGTAGTAGAACTAAAGTTTATTACTATTTGGACTGAAATAATTTGATATTTATTTGGAAAGGTCAAATAGCAGTGATGGGTTATGGAATAGAAATTGAAATAATGGTGGAAAGGAACATTATTTTTATTTGAAGTGATTTACGTTAACCTGTAAAAAATATATGTCCACAATCTCTGGATAGATTGGATTATGTTGCAAGGAAAATCAACGACATAGAAAGTAATGACAATATAAATTAGATAAAGAATTAAAAATTAGAAATTACTTGTTTTCTTTTACTGTGTTACTGGGCATGCTGCACTGACCTGATAGAGTGAAAAAACACTCAGCACAACTTACCTTTCCATAAATCTGTTTATTTTTTAATTCAGGAAGTACTGCTGCTAGTTTTTGGTTTTGTAGGTTTGGGTTGTTTTTTTATTATTATTCTTTTTTATTTAATATAAGCATGAAGGAAGAGAAAATTAGGCATCTAATTTGTAAACAATTCTCAGAAGGCATTGTTTCAAAGGAGCTTCTTTGTTAACAGTCTGAGTCCTGAATTTTCTTGAAAACAAAACCTTTAGTGTCTGTTCAACCAGCCAAAATTAAGTATCCCAAATAATTTCAAACAAGTTCTCTTAAATTTTGTCTGTTCACTGTTGCTTCCTTCTTTTGTTTTTACTGCTAGTGTAATATTACTGCTTTATGTAACCAGCTTTTTCTTCAGTCTCAGCTAAAACAGAGGAACATTTAGAAAAAAGTTCATAGATGTCTGGCACCCTAAGGTATTCGTAAAACAGCCATAATCTGCTGGAATATATTTCCCAGCCCATAGAAAAATGTTAGAATTCGTTTGCTCTAGGGGCTGATATTGCAGTAAAATAAAATTGTTTTCTTTGCAGTAAATTTAAAACATCATCCTGGTATGTTAATTGGAATATTCATCCACCTAATGTCTGACCCTTTAGATTTAGAGTACCAGAAAAATATTGATTTAGGCACTGGGTAGATACACATTTGAAAATATATGGGAGTTTAAGCTTTTAGGTTATTCTCTAGAACACTCTATTCTTGGCAGACAATGAACAAATAAACTTATGCAAAGCTAGAGGGTCTTCCTAAAAAAAAATTAATTTACTTTATACTAGAAGGAAACTGGAAGAAAAATATCAGATAGAGAATCCACCAACCCTTCCAACAAATGTTCATCCAAAAGGTCACCTTCTCTGCTCCACAAATGTTGTTATAAACTCTTCTAGAAAAACTTTGTTCCTTGCAATTTTTTTTTTTTTTCCAGAAAAAGCACAGATACAACAGAAAACTAAAGGGCATAATTTTAAGTATGCAGGTGTCCTGGATTCAGCAGTAGCAGTCATTTTTCTCCTTTTTAGTAGCTGGTGCAGTGCTGTGTTTTTGACTTTCAGCCTGGGAACAGCACTGATAACACTGATGTTTTTAGTTGTTGCTCAGTAATGTTTGCTCCGGCCAAGGACTTTGTGAGCCTCATGCTCTGCCACAGAGGAGGGAAGCCGGGAGAAAGCAGAGACAGGACACTTGACCCAAACTAACCAAAGAGGTATTCCATACCACAGCACGTCATGCCCAGTATATAAACTGGGGGCAGTTATCTTCAAGCTTGGGTCAGGCTGGGTATTGGCTGGTGGGTGGTGAGCAGCTGTATTCTCTTCCCTTGTTATTTCCCTTATCATTATTATTATTGGTGGTAGCAGCAGTGGTTTTGTGTTATACGTTAGTTACTGAACTGTTCTTAACTGGGCTGGGCTCAAACCATGACAGCCGGTCTGCTTCTGACTTTTCTCTGACATTTCTTTTAGCTATTTTTTATCCTTTTATCTAATCTAAACTTCCCCCGTTTAGGTTACCTTATGGGGTATTTCCTGCCAATAACTTAAACCACTGAACCAGCAATTTCTTTCTGTTTGTCCTGGGCTCAGCAGTGGCAGTCATTTTTCTCCTTAGTAGCTGGTGCCGTGCTGTGTTTTGACTTTTGGCTTGGGAACAGAGCTGATAGCGATGTTTTGATTTGGCCAAGGACTTTGTGAGCCTCATGCTCTGCCAGGGAGGAGGGGAAGCTGGGAGGAAGCAGAGACAGGACACCTGACCCAAACTGACCAAAGAGCTATTCCATACCACAGCACGTCATGCCCAGGATGTAATTGGGAGTTACCCAGAAGGGCTGGTAGACTGCAGTTTTGGGGGAGGTATCAGTGGGTGCTTGGTCAGGCTGGGGGGGCGAGTTATCAGTCGGTTGGTGGTGAGGTGTTGTATTCTCTTCCTTCTTTGTTTCTTTTATCATTATTATTATTGGTGGTAGCAGTAGTGATTTGTGTTATACCTTAGTTACTAAACTGTTCTTATCTCAACCCATGGGAGTTGCATTCGTTTTGATTCTCCTTTCTGTCCCTCTGGGAGTAGGGGGAGGGCAAGTAGGGGGGAGTGAATGAAGGAGCCCTCTGCCTGGTTTTAAATCACAACACTCTTCAACTTTTCTCTCCATGATTTTTTTATATTTAAGGCAATTCCTTTATTGACTAAAACAAAACTTTTTTTTTTTTTTCCCCCTATCACTGGATTAAAAGTGCAACCTTCCCTTTACTGAAGGTATCTGACCTGCCTTTTCTAGAGGTATATGACCATGTGACCTTCCTTTTTCAATTTTATTCGGGAATGAAAGTTTATGAAGTAAAAGCTATTGGGAAACTGGGATACTACACTACTAGTATACTTTGGCCGTCCTTCAGTTCCTTAATTTGAAGCTAATTAGTTTAAGTGTCAGTTTGATCCCTTTTTTTTTTTTTTCTACTCTAACGAATAACTTAACAACCTCCTAGCTCTGTTTTTTTTTGCTGTGGTTTGGTTTGTTTGGTTGGTTGTTTGGTTGGTTTCGAGGGGGTTGCTTTTTGGTTTTCTTTTTTTTTCATAGTAAATTAATAAAAAGTGCTATCAAATATTTCCTACCTATACTTTATTAAGTGTCTGTTGAGGCAAAGAAAAAAAAAACTAAGAAAAAATCCAATCCCAAAACACCAAAAAATAAAACAACAAAAACCCCAAACCTCAGAATTTCTGCGCTGCTTTAGTTACTGTGTGCTTTTCTGGCCTCTTTATTTTTTATTATAATTTATATCACTGCCAGCACAAGGTAAATCCATGCTCTTCAAATCAACAAAAATCATTCAGGTCTTACAGGTTCATATGTCCATCCCAACTAGATATTGAACTCAGATTAGATGTCCTAGGTATACATTAAACATTAACAATACAAGAGTAAACTTCCCAAAACATCTGAATGCACACAACCATGACATCTAATGCTTTCCTTCATTCTAGATAAGAACGTGGTATTAGACTTCTAGGAAACCGAGTACCACTGGCTGACTGTTTCTTCTCAAGTTATGATAGCTCTGAGACAAAGGCTCCCAGAATTTTATGGCATTAAGGTCACAGAGTTGATTTTTTTTTTTTTTTTTTCACCATTCTTTCAATACATGCTGTGGTTTGGTTATGACTATGCAGGTGACTGACTGTTCTGAAAGAAAAAGCATCTGTTCCCATTTGCACAGTGCTATATTTAAGTAAAACTTGCTTTCCTGCAGATTTTGATAACTTTAAACAAAGATGCCAATTTTTACCTGATGCTTTAACAGCACTTTCTTTGAATAAGCTGTCATATTATTGATATTTGTCTGTTTATATATTGCAAACTGGATAAGACATGACTTAAAAAGTCACTATGTAATATTCCTCCTGAAGCTAAAAATTCAGTAAGATCAACTGTTATTACTGTCTTCCATCATTGCTCTGTTGTCTGCAAATAGCATAAAATTTAGATCACTCCTCTCACTCACCCAAAAAGTTCTGTACCAGGAAACTCATGAAAATCTGTATACACTATGCTGTCCTGAACTGGTGCTGTGGCTTCAAATATTCTTATGCCCTAGGACAGTATTTCCTCTTTATTTTTTTTTTTTTCCAAAATTTGTTTAAAAAAGGGGAGGGGGGGGGGTGTTTGGAAGAGAAAATTACTCATGCCCAGTTTGCACTGAATTAAAATAAAAGGATTATTAGAAAAGGAGCAAGAGTTAATGCTGCTTATCTCAAAGGTCAACACATGTAACTTTGAAGACACCAGAGATCTACCAATAACCTATAGTGACTGGGGAAAAGGGGGGTAGGCAGCAGAGGAAAAAAAAACAAATAATTTTGGTCATTACTTTCACTCTGGGGAATGGAGCAGAACACTGAAAAAGCTACCTGGCATCACCTAGAGGACCTCTAACTTGCCAAAATAACCAGGCAAAAAGTGGAATAATTTGGTAAGAATTCAAAACCTTGCTGTGTTCGGCAAGCCTAGCTGAGTAAGAAATCTCTTCCCCAGCATATTTTTGTTTCTGCAGAAAACAAAATCTTTCTAGTATTTGCCATGTTTTATGTATCTGCATTTAGAGAAATGACAGATTGTGTCAATTGGTATTCTGAGAGGAAAACCTTGTAAAATGTACCATGTGTTGGTGCAACTTCTGTTTATAGATCTGTTAGTACTTGTTATTTTATTTAAAAAATTAAATCACTAAAAGCCTGATGAAACTATCTAGAAATAAATGAAAAGACACATTATTTTCTGTAAGAAAGAAAGATGTAGACGGCTATGTGATTTTTAATGACAATGTAATCCTCTGTTGTGGTTTAAACCCAGTCAGGCAACTTGTTCACTCACTCCCAGTGAGTGGTGCCAGGCTGACAGCAATTGAGGGCCCCCCTTCCCCCCACCGGGGCTCTCCCCTTCCCCGCTCCCGGAGGAATGGGGAGGAGGATCGAAAGAATGCAACTCCCATGGGTTGAGACAAGAACAGTCCAGCAACCAATGTACAACACAAATCACCGCTACCAACAACGACAACAATGATAAGAGAAAATAACAAGGGAAGAGAATATGATACCACCGGCCAAGAAAGAGTCCCACCTGGAAGCCCGTGTCCTTCCAGGTAACTCCCAGTTACCCCCCACCCTGGGCTTGATGTGCTGTGGTATGGAATACCTCCTTGGCTAGCCTGGGTCAGGCGCCCCGTCTCTGCTTCCTCATGGCTTCCCCTCCTCCCTGGCAGAGCATGAGCCTCACAAAGTCCTTGGTCAGGGTAAACATCACTTAGCAACAACCGAAAACATTGGTATCACCAGCACTGTTCCCAGGCTGGAAGTCAAAACACAGCACTGCACCAGCTACCACAAAGGAGAAACATGACTGCTACTGCTGAACCCAGGACATCCTCAAAACTTGTCCTTTAAAGAGTTGAAACTGCCCATACAAGCCTGACTTTTTGGTGGGTTTTTTTTGCTGTTGGTTTTCAGTTTTCTTTGTTTTGTTTTTTTTTCCCCTCTGAAGATTACATTTTCTAACTCTAATCATATCCCCATTAAACCAGACTCACTCAGCTTTAAAGCACAGGCCTCCATGTTTACCTTGAACACAGTATGCATAGGTCAGTCTTTCCCTCTGTACGAAATGCCCTTTGAACAGGCTTAGTTCCACTTGAGCAGCCCTGTTCAATTACATTGCTCGAAACAGACTCAATTTGTCATGCAAGATTTCACTTTTCTTGAAAGTACAGAGGACTTTCTCTCAATTTTGAAAAATTTCTTTGCCCTTTTTGTGAGTAACCCCTGAGGCTTCTATGTGCACAGCTTCTTTTTGTCTGCTGTTATCTCATGGGGTAAAGAAGCATGTCCAGGCATTAGGGACAAGTCTTTAACATTTTCACACAATTCAAACTGACTTCCAAGTGAATTGCACTCTACTGTTATTGCAAATGGTCAAATAGAAGTCATACACATTATATTAGTCTTCCGTTCTTGAAGGAGAACAGTGAAAACTCTAATGCGATGGACTGTTGTTTGGGGTTTTTTTTAATGTATACCACAATGGACATGCAAAATGCTGTTGGATGAACAAGACATAGCTCTACCCCTTTATTTATTCCTGTTAGTCACTTTCTATAACAAGCTTATCAAATCATGTATTTTTTTAATCAAGCCATATTTACAATGTTTTTCTATCTAAAACCTCTTAGCCTTATATAGAAACCCATTATAAATATTTGAAACCTTTCTTTTCAATAATAAAAAGTATCTGACATTTATACAGTGTTGAAAATGACTAAAAGAACTTTATAAGCTGAAATGCCTGATGGACAGGGGTAGAGCAGTTGAGGTCATCTACCTGCACTTGTGTAAAGCATTTGACACTGTCCCACACGACATCCTTGTCTCTAAATTGGAGAGACATCAATTTGATGGATAGACCACTCAGTGGATAAAGAACTGGCTGGATGGCCGCACACAAACAGTTGTGGTCAATGGCTCAATATCCAGCTGGAGACCAGTAACGAGTGGCATCCCTCAGGGATCGGTGTTGGGACCGGTCTTGTTTAACATCTTTGTCGCTGACATGGACACTGGGATTGAGTGCACCCTCAGCAAGTTTGCCGATGACACCAAGCTATGTGGTTCGGTTGATACCCTGGAGGAAAGGAATGCCATCCAGAGGGACCTTGACACACTTGTGAGGTGGGCTGATGCCAACCTCATGAAGTTTAACCATGACAAGTGCAAGGTCCTACACCTGGGTGGGAGCAATCCCAGGCACAGCTACAGGTTGGGCAGAGAAAAGATTCAGAGCAGCCCTGTGGAGAAGGACTTGGGGGTGTTGGTTGATGAGAAAATGAACATGAGCCGGCTGCAGTGTGCGCTTGCAGCCCGGAAATCCAACTGTATCCTGGGCTGCATCAAAAGGAACGTGACCAGCAGGTTGAAGGAGGTGATCCTGCCCCTCTACTCTGCTCTTGTGAGACCTCACCTGGAGTATTGTGTGCAGTTTTGGTGTCCTCAACATAAAAAGGACATGGAACTGTTGGAACAAGTCCAGAGGAGGGCCACGAGGATGATCAGGGGACTGAAGCACCTCCCGTATGAAAATAGGCTGAGAAAGTTGGGGCTGTTCAGCCTGGAGAAGAGAAGGCTGCCTGGAGACCTCATAGCAGCCTTCCAGTATCTGAAGGGGGCTATAGGGATGCTGGGGAGGGACTCTTCACTAGGGACTGTAGTGATAGGACAAGGGGTAATGGGTTCAAACTCAAACAGGGGAAGTTTAGATTGGATATAAGGAGGAAATTCTTTCCTGTTACGATGGTGAGGCACTGGAATGGGTTGCCCAGGGAGGTTGTGAATGCTGCATCCCTGGCAGTGTTCAAGACCAGGTTGGACAAGTCCTTGGGTGATATGTTTTTGTGTGAGGTGTCCCTGCCCATGGCAGGGGGGTTGAAACTAGATGACCTTAAGGTCCTTTCCAACCCTAAGTAGTCTATGATTCTAAATAGATGCATAGGAAATGTAAGCATTTTAACTGTAACCTGAATTGTCATCTGAGGTTAAGTAGCTTGCTTCTTAACATGCTAGAATAGTTACAAAGACTGTCTGTGGTGTTGAGTCCAGTTGAGGAAAAAAAATAAGCTGTTAAGAACAAGGGAGAAATTCAGTAAAAATGTAGCACACAATGCAAAATTTGTAAGCTGAATTTGCTTTAATGTCTCTCATACACATGTATGTGGTTCTGACACTTGCTGGTTTTGCACAGATATTCCTTTCACTGATTCAGGATACTTCTCCACTATGGCCTCTTCTTCAGCAGATACTGTCAGGGAATTTCCAGGTGATTCAGGGATAGTTTTACACTGATCTCTTGTATTCTGTTTCAACCTCTTCTAAAAGGACTGTCTGCTTTACAGCAGGGCAGCATGATTACTTTAATTCAGAAAGCACCCTTACCTAAGGTAGTGCATTGGGAATTCATGTCTGTGCCCTAAATTTTGGTTTTGCAAAATGTAATCTGATGTTTAAGTTCTGACAATTTAGGTATTACAGGGGTTTGAAAGAATTATATAAATATGGAAAGGTAAAAACAAAAGGATGTGTCCATGTGAGATGCATGTTTCTTGTGCCATTTTCCTATTGCTCTGATTTCCCAGTAAGAATGTAGGACACAACACATAAAACATATATCTCTGTAATACATGAAACCAGTGCAAATTCCATGTATTTTGTACTCATTTAACTTGGGTATTATTTTTTTATTTGAATTATCAGAATATATACTTAAGAATGCATATACAGACCCTTGTTATGGGATGAATCATCATGAGACTAGAAGACTTTGCTATGGACAGATTATATATTTTCTTTATAAAAGCTGTACTAATAATTGCTTTTCTGCTTGGATCTGAAGTTCTTTCCCACCAGGAAGACATGTAGAAAAGGACTGTCACCACTTCCTGCATTTGCTTCCTGCCCTGATTTCCAGATTGGCATCAGCTCTGCTGTGAAACCTCCTTTCCACACTCCTTTTAACGCATTCCTCCCATTCAGAGCTTTACTCTATGTGGCTTGCCACAGCTACCTGTAAAAGCCAAGTCTACTTTCCTTTTTGACAATTTGTCAGAAGGCACATCACAATACAATTGGAAAGAAAGCACACCGATTTTGAAAATGCATTGAGTCATTTTTCTTCAGTGCTTGACTGAGCAAGACACAAACACCTTGTCTCTGTTCCCAGCAAGACAGAACTGCTGGTTTAACAAAAGAAATACTACTGTCTCCCACGTATTACACTTGGGATTTTCTGTTGGCCTTTGATTTAACAGTAACTTCAACAGGTAAAACAGAATTTTCAGGTTGATCTTTGTGTTTTGTTGCCTTCTTTAAAATTAAGGCTTTTCACATTGTTGTTTGGCTATGCCAAAGATGACAAAAATCACGTAGAAAAGGCCTTTTAAAGTATCTATTTGAAAATACCTGTAAAATGGTGTATTAGAAAAAGATTTGGTTTTGGAGCAAAATACATATTCAAATACACTACTCAAAAGAACCACTGGGGGGAGATGTACTGAAGGAGGAAATAGATGTTATTTCACTGTATAGAATGTTCTTTAACTGAAAGTGCTAAGACAACGTAAAGCCAATCACCCAACCAAACCTACCCCTTTATAGTAAAAGAACTAGAATGATTTTTTACCTGCTGAGAATTTTGCCTATATTTGCTATTAGAAATGTGAGGGTATATTAGCCCTGATAATCATGATAACAACTCAAACATTTAGTCTGGGCCTTCTCTCACAAGAACTGATGAACATTCTCATCTGAGGCATTTATTCTCATCTGAGGTATTTATTTTGCATTATCATTTATAATTAGAGTGGTCCTCACAATTTTGTCATCAGGACACAGTAATCAGAAGAGATTTTCAACATGCACTTAGATATTGGCAAAACAGAAGACATCAAAAATCATAACAAATGTGTAGATTCCAATCATCCTTGTTTTTGACACAAGAGATATTAGTTTTTTTCTGGCTCCTCCGCAAAACAAATTTTGGGGTGCACATGTGAAAGATTTCTGTCCTAGATAATAGATATTATATCCGTTAATCAGGATATATAAAATACCATTTTGTTTCTTCCTCGAGATTAAATTTTGCATTAGTGTTATGACATTCAATTCACTTAGAATGTATACTTAGATAAACTCATATGTTTGTTTGAATAACTATTACAGATCATCTAGTTCAACACAGCTTGGTGTTGTTGCCAGACTTGCTGAGGGTGCACTCAATCCCACTGTCCATGTCACAGACAAAGATGTTGAACAACACCAGTCCCAATACTGACCCTGAGGACTACCAGATATCACAGGTTTCCACTTGAACCTTGATCCATTGACGACAACTCTTTGAGTGCAACCATCCTGCAAGTCCTCACCTACCATCTCTAAAATCCATGCCTCTCCAGTTTAGAGACAAAGATATGCAGGATAGTGTCGAACGCTTTGTGCAAGTCCAGGTAGATGATATCAGTCACTCTTCCCTTTTCCACCAACTGTAACCTTATAGCAAGCCACAGATCTGTCAGGCATGCTCTGACCTTAGTGAAGGCACATGGGATGTCACAAATCACCCCCTTACTGTCCATGTGCCTTAGCATAGTTTCCAGGACAATCTGCTCCATAATCTTGCTGGGCAGCTAATTAAGTATAAGGATTACCTCTTTCTCTTTTTTTTTTTTTTTAAATTATGAAAATGATCAAATATTGGAACAGGTTGCCCAGAAATGTTGTAGAATCTATCCCCAAAAGAGTTTCAAAACTTGACTGGTCAGATAGAGCTGCCTGATCTAGATTGACCTCCTTTGAGAAGGAAGCTGGACTATATGATCTTCAGAGCTTTTTTCCAACCTAAATTATCCAATGATGCAATGATGCACATATGATGCATGATGAGTTATATTTGCTAATTTGTGTTTTATAATGCACCTTAAAATATTACAAAGATATTTTTATAACGATTGCTTTAAAGGCATATACACATCATGGAGGACATTATAACAATCAAACATATAATTAGATGGGAAATTAAGCTAAACAACTTCTGACAGATTAATTTCTGCCTTTTCTTATGCATGCACACAATAACTTTTTCAAGGTCTTGAACAGGTGAAAGAATTGATATGAGTGTGAAGAGCATACTGGGAGGGCTTCAGCTGCTTATGGGGTATGTTTGTAAACTCTGCATAACTTGTAACTGACTTTTTTACTGCTTTTTCCTTTCTTAGATATTACAGGACTAAATTGTTATCCAAAATTGTGAAACTTACTTAAAAAAAAGAAAGCAAATATCTTGAGACTAAGCTATTTCTTACTGCATAATAGAATTAGAAATTTTTTGTTCCTCATTCTGTTTAAAAGTATTTAACTTTCTTAAAATAATGACATAAGAACTTTAGAACTTTATAAAGGATTAACTAACAGAATAAAAAATTTCCAGATTAATGAGGAATGTATGAGGAGCTACAGTGGACAGATTAACCAGAATCTAAAATTTTCTCTTGTGTGTCTGTTCATCTGTATTCAGAGATTTGAAATTACTTAGCATCTGAAACTGAAGAGAGTTCCAGAATTTGGGGCCTATAAGGATGCTGGAGAGACTCTTCGCTAGGGACTGCAGTGATAGGACAAAGGGTAATGGGTTAAAACTTAAACAGGGAAAGTTCAGATTGAATATAAGGAAGAAGTTCTTTACTGTAAGGGTGGTGAGGCACTGGAATGGGTTGTCCAGGGAGGCTGTGAATGCTGCATCCCTGGAGGTGTCCAAGGCCAGGTTGGACAGAGCCTTGAGTGACATGGTTTAGTGTGAGGTGTCCCTGCCCATGGCATGGGGGTTGGAACTAGATGATCTTAAGGTCCTTTCCAACCCCAACTATTCTATGATTCTATGATTCTATGATTCTATGATTCTATATTATGAAAGCTGGAAAGGCTACTTAAAAGACTGGAAACTGGAACAAAAACACTGCATTGTGCTGTAATTTGACTTTAGGGAATTAAAAGCAGAACCTTTCCTAAAGTGCTTAGACAGGAACTGTTGAGTCTTTACAGTTATCAGGGGAAGGCCTTCTATAACCTCCTCTAAATTATAGTTTTATTTTGCCTACACAAGACTAATAAATTCCAAAGGGAATAATTAGAAATAACCTGAAATTCAGTAAGTGCAGCTGTTTACTTTCAACTCTTTTACAGATATTATTGCCCAAGTTTTAAGTGCCAGAAGCTGTCTACTAAATTTAGCAAAACTATATTTTAAAGGAATAGTAAATATTGAATATGATATTATTTTGAATCTTCTGCAGGATGATTGTGGCCTAAAATCTTTCAATACTTCAGAGATGTTTGATTGATTTTTTGGATTGCACAGATATTCTTAGTTTCCTGTGAACAGCTGTTTTCCACCTACCCATCAGACAGTTAAAATCCAAGTTAAAACCTACATGATTGATTTTACACTCTATTTTACTCATGGAAACAGATATTTCCTTTTTCCACCAGGTACTGAACCTGTCATGGCTATGACTTTTTTGTTGCTATTGGCTCTAAGGATAGAATAGGTCTTAGCTTTCCAAAGCTGCTGTTTAAAGGAAATCCAAGATTTTTTTCAAACAATATGTCCATCTGCAATAAGATTTTAAGCTTCTTCCTGGGGCATGTATGGTCCCTAATTCTGAAGGTACAACAGTGACAGAAAGACTGAATTCACTGCAAAAATTCCCATTATTTATTGAAGATAAATATTTTTAACCTCAGATACTTATAAAAATATTTTTTTCCAGGAAATCAGTAGATGTCCTTAGTACTGGCTTCTGTCCACTTCAAAGGGTTAAGTTTAAAGACAAAAATATACACTTATGGGTAAAAATTTTTCCAAGAAATATCCTGAATGGACAAAACTATCTGAACTGAAGATGAATTGTCACTTCCTGTCTTTCAGAAGTCTAAAAGCTAAATACAGTTTAATTTTTCTAAGTATGTGTTTCATTCAGTTATGTTATGTTAGATTTCCTCTAGCAGTAAATGACAGATGAAATCATACTGAAAATGACTAGATTTGTTTTTTATAATGGAAATAGGGCTGGAGATCCTCTCATGTTTTGGCTACTACATGATTCATCTACACCATTTCAACTGAAAGTCCATTTTTTTCATGGCTAGTAAGCCTGACTGGAATGAGAAATACAGAAGCAGAAGCCATTATCCATATCTATATTGACAGGGTAGGAGGCATGACAAAATCGTATGAAATAGCTCATGGCAGCTTCAGAACTGTCCAAAAAATTCAAGGAGATATGACTACACTGCTCTTAGATGGTTAAAAGATGATCCTGCAGAACTGTGTTGAGACGTACTAGAGGTGCTTCAGGATATTATGGCTGCTTCACTGTTCAGTTAAGTCTTTGTCACTTTCTAGACAGTTTATGTGTGGAGAATAGTTGATACCATGGCTCATTTCTTCCATCTTCAAATTTTTCTTTACCCCTCATCCTTCTTGTTCTGACTTTTTCATTCTAAGACTTTAATTGTTCACATGTAAATTAATCTAGTTTCCACTATCCCAGCTTTTGTACAGTCTCTTGTCTCTAAAGATCTCACATTCAGTCTACCTACTTTCTTAATTTGAGTTCCCTTTGAGGATCCTTCATTTTGCAACATTGATTTCCCACTAATCCCAGTTCTCCACACTTTAAATCACTGGTTTTCACTCCAATTCTTTCGTAATCCACTTAGCACTATGTTTCATATCTACAGTCTGTTACATAGGTTTTGAACAAGATGTAGCCGTAAATACATAAAGACAAATGTTTAAAATAACAGAAATTGTGCAATAGTGGGCTGCATAACAAAATCTGTATATAAATGGAATAACATATTTGCCTTGCTAAATTGAATATATATCTTTTCATACATAAATAGAATCATAGAATCATAGAATAGTTAGGGTTGGAAAGGACCTTAAGATCATCTAGTTCCAACCCCCTGCCGTGGGCAGGGACACCTTACGCTAAATCATATCACCCAAGGACTCGTCCAACCTGGTCCTGAACACTGCCAGGGATGGAGCATTCACAACCTCCCTGGGCAACGTATTCCAGTGCCTCACCACCCTAACAGGAAAGAATTTCCTTCTTATATCCAAGACATATTTCATATGTCTTAAACTGTTATATACACATATATTTATATGTACTTAGCATTGCAAATCATTATATGGTTTTATAGTCTTTGTATTATTTCAAACATTATACGTAGAAAGCAAGATTATTTTGATAATATTACATTTCATCATTTCATATTTAATAAAAGATAAAGAACTGTTTCTTGTAGATAATACACATCATACAGCTCCCATTTAAGACTGTTGGTGGTGTGTTTTCTGTTAATATTAAGACTGCCAAATTAATAACAAATGTGTGTAAGAAAGAATAGATTAGGATAAAAATCGCAGCAAATACTGAATATTGCTGTTTGGTCTTTCAGGCGTAAAATCACTGCAAGATTAAAGTAATTTTGACATGCCAAACCTGCAAAGTCTACTTGTGATATAGTTTATGAAAATTATAACAATCAAAACAAATGACTGTAAAAAGAGTGCTTCCATTACCATAATAACTGTGCGATCAGCTACATTTACTATCTTTCAAGTAATTTTTAAAGATGAGTTAACAAGGGCAGAAGGCTCAAAAAGAGCCTTCATCTTCTGATGAAGACCTCAGAATTGCCAAGTTGTATAAGGAGTATTTTCATTATAAGTGGGGTGTTGTTTTTCTCTGAAATTGCTCTTTTGATGATTTCCATTTTAAAATGTATTTAGTCTGATTGAAATTTTGCAATATTCAACGTGTTTATTAGACATCAAGTAAAAGTACAAAAACTAATAAGAGCATTTACAGTGTAGTAAAAGCAAGGAATAACCTTATTGTTTAGGTCATGCTTGCAATACATGTTCTTAAATTACACAAATGTTAAGACTTTAAAAAATTCCACAAGTGCTTTTTTTTCTACAGAATGTTGTACAGTAATCTGAAAATTCTAAAACACTCAGAGTAAGGTTTTTATTAGCTTCATATTAAGAAACAGAAAATATACTGGAAAAGGTAACAAGGAAAATCATAGCTATGAAATATCTTCTGCACAAAGAGTAACAGATTAAACTCATCCTTCTCAGAAGACAAGGATATGGAGGACTAAAAATCATTAACAGAGAATAGCTGTTTACAGTCATTTTTGACACAAAAAATGTTAATTGAAATGAGTATATAATAACAAACAAACAAAAAAGATTAAAGAAAGTAGTTTGCCATTAACAATGAAAAGAATGTCTCTGCTTCCTCTCAGCTTCCCCTCCTCCCCGGCAAAGCATGAGACTGAGAAAGTCCTTGATCAGAGTAAACATTACTTAGCAACAATTGAAAACATTGGTGTTGCCAGCGTTGTTACCAGGCTGGAAGTCAAAAACACAGCACTGCACTAGCTACTAAGAAAGAGGAAAATGACTGCTATAGCTGAACCCAGGACAGCCCCTTACTTCCTGATTTTGAGAACAATTCTTAAAAGTATGAAAAACAGCCATTACTAATTGTTATTAATTAATTAATTAAAAGTACTAATTTCTATTAGGTATTACAAATTTAATAAAGGCTTATCAAACTAAGATCTTTCAAAGAGTTTGGAATGTTAAAAATTAAAGGACACAAAACTCAAGAACAAAAAGTTAGTCTGGTTGTTCTTAACAGTGTTGTGATCCAGTGCAAGAATTACTTACAATTTTAAAGTATTTGCACTGCAAATATAAGGCTATGGACAAAAATATTGCAATTAAGTAGAAGCAAGAGTATCCAGTTAAGGAGAGGCAGGGGAATTTTTGCCATATGAGGTGATAGAAAGAGACAATACCATTACTGGTATTGTCATCAGTATTGGCAGGTAATAATAATACCAGTAAGTTGAAAAAACATTTAAAGCCATTCATTTAGCAGATGCACAAATGGGCAATAGGGCAAAAAGCCACAGATGCACCTTTTTCTAACCCTAATAAAATGTTTGTAAGTGCTATGAAAATAACACAATGTAAGGAAATGAACTGTGTCTAACTTTCCCTTCTTCCTCTGAATCTTTTCTTCTTGAGCCCCACTGGCTTTCCATCATTAAGTAACCCACTTTATACTAAGGAGTCATGTAATATTGATCTTAGATTTATCACATTAAATAGATATAATAGTTTTACAAATTTTTAGAATTTTAGAAGAGCCAGTGCAATAAATACTTATTAGATTTCCTTTCTGCTAACATAACACAGTAAATTATGTTACAGAAAAAAAAAATAGATTTTACCTGTGTATGCTTACAAAGAATGAAAAATCAAAAGTTCTCTCTTGCACATATTCCATTGTAATAAAAATTATACCAGGGTATCCATTATATATCAGTATATCAAATATATATGTGAGACCCCACTTGGATTACTGTGTGAAGTTCCGGTGTCCTCAATGTAAGAAGAACATGGAACTGTTGCAGCAAGTCCAGAGGAGGGCCACAAGGACAATAATGGGGATCAAGTACCTCTTCTATGAAGACAGGCTAAGAAAGTTGGGGCTGTTCAGCCTGGAAAAGAGAAGGCTGCTTGGAGACCTCATAGCAGCCTTCCAGCTTTTGAAGGGGCCCTACAGGGATACTGGAAAGGGACTCTTCTTCAGGGACTGCAGCAATAGGACAAGGGGTAATGGGTTAAAACTTAAACAGGGGAAGTTCAAGTCAGATATAAGGAAGAAATTCTTTACTTTAAGGGTGGTGAGGCACTGGAATGGGTATGGAGGCAGTGTTCTCACAAGAGAATGGATAATTGGTACATAAACTCTGAATAATCCTGAAAGATACAGCAAGGCCATGAGAGCCCCGAGGAAGCTTAAACAAGCAAGATAAGAAGAAGCTGGAATTCACTGAGTTAATGAGAACTGTGGACTGTTGGCAAGCCTTCGAGGTCAAGTTCTCACACCTGTTCTTAACCTATTATATGTTAGTCACTAAGGGTCTTCAAGACATGTATCCAATCATAATATGCCAAATCACTGTAAGTGCATGTAAGCAATAGTATATAAGGAGTTAAGGCTTTGTAATAAATGGCTTTTGTCTGATCATACTGATCTCTGACTGGGTCCATATATTTCTGTGGCAAACGGGTTGCTCAAGGAAGTTGGGAATGCCCCACCCCTGGCAGTGTTCAAGGCCAGGTTGGACAGTGCCGTGGGAGACATCGTCTAGTGCGAGGCATCCCTGCCCGTGACAGAGGGGTTGGAACTAGTTGATTTTAAGGTCCTTTCCAACCCAAACTATTATATGATTCTATGATACCAAGAACATGGACCTGTTAGAGCAAGTCCAGAGGAGGCCATGAAGATGTTCCAAGGGCTGGAGTACCTCTCCTATGGAGAAAGGCTGAAGAGAGCTGGGCTTGTTCAGCCTGAAGAAGAGAAGGCTCTGAGGAGATCTTAGAGCAGCTTCCAGTGCCTAAAGGGGCTACAGAAAATTTGGAAAAGGATTTTTTATAAGAATGTGTAGGGATAGGACAACAAGTAATGGCTTTAAATCGAAATTTAAATTGAAAGAGGGTAGATTTAGATTAAGTGTAAGGAAGTTCTTTACTGTGAGGGTGGTATAATTTTAATACTATCAATAGCAATGACAATTTACTCTCAGGTTTTCATTTTCTTGAATGACATTTCTTTTGTACCAGGAATGATATTTCTTCTGGACAGAGGTGTTCTTCTTTTGAACTCAAAAAATCTTATCCATTCATGTATATTCACAAACATTAATGTTTGAATATACATATCTATGTTTATACATATTTATATATGCATCTATATATACCCACATTATAAAACAAAATTATTTAGACAATGCTTCCTTTGGAAAAAAAAAAAAAGGTGCATTTTTTGCCCATATTAGAACAAAAAAAAGAAAACTTTGATCAATAATCTATTAGGTCAGTGTTTGCACTTTGGATTTATTATCTGGTTGAGTAGAAAATGAAGGGAAGAAAGCTTCTTAAATCATATCCTGATCCAGTCTGTTTTAGGCTTCTTCCTAGGTGAAGAAAAGGCTAAAGAGAACAACCGACACATACAGCTACAGACATTCATATTAAAAACACAGCTTTTTTATTATACTGGTAAAGAAGATATAAAATTTTAGTCTTTAGACCAATATATTAATGTCCATGAAAAATATAAAGTTTTTTGATTAATCTAAATTTCTAAAGTGACCCCGTTAGCAATTCCCATCCAAGAAACTTTCACTAGATATCATGTTTTCTCTTTCACCTTGTGAAAGAGTGATTTTATAAAGCAGTGTCCCTTGAGCAAAGTTTCTAAAATCAATTAAAGAGGCATAGATTTAAATGGCAGTCAACTGTGCAAGGGTAAAGGACAAGGGGAAAGACAGAAGATGAATTGTATCATTCCAATGAAAATTTCAGAGAGTTTCAGTTCATAAGAACAGTGTAAAATCTGTCCCAAACTGAATTATGGCATTTCATCCCATTCTGGACATATGCCAGCAATCAAGGAGACAGTGACCTGGTATAGGGAATATTCTAATGGCATGAATTTCTTCATCAGCATGAAAGTCTGTTATTCTTGTGAGGTTTAATGTTTTTGGACACTTAAAGTGATAAAACTTACAGCTTTATTGCAGAAATAGAGAAAAAGTATGAGCTGTTATGTTGTATAACTAAGATTTTACATAAGTTCTTTCTTTCTTTCTGACCTCTGTGGAGATAGAAAAAGACATCTAACAGCCTGGATTTGAGAAACACTTTCATTTTTAGGAAGAATTTGTGTCTGATAGTTACCTGATGTATTTGACAAAAGTTCCTTTGAAGCATATAGAACTTCATATTCTTCTTTAAAGAAAAACATATGTATATGTATATGTATATGTATATGTATATGTATATGTATATGTATATGTATATGTATATGTATATGTATATGTATATATATGGCAGGAATGCAGATCTGAAAGGAATGTTGCAATAGCAACCACACCTGGAATATTTTTAATCTTTCTTCGTTAGAAATCAGTTTTCTCATAACATTTTTAGTATTGGAAAAAATTTGTTTCTAAATCTTCCCACATCACCCATGAATAAAAGACTGCAAAAAATGCAAACCCACTTCTGAATTACAGAAGAACTGCTTTTACTAAAGAAGCAAAATATAAAACTGGGGGCAGGCTTTCATTTTTTATTACATTATCAAATACATATATTGAGAAAATAGTGAGTGCATGATATGCATTGTATGATAATTCATTGTATACAGAGTACGTACCTTAAAATAAAGCTGTTTAATGCACCCCCAGGCTTTATTCACACCCGCTTAAAATTACAGAGCATAATGTATTTATTGTGAGTTCAAAAGCTGTTGCACATTTATGATTTGAACTTTCACATATGATTATTCAGGCAACCACCTGCCTTAGACATGCACGTTTTTGAAAATTAGGAAACTTCTGGATATTAATCTTGCAGTATGATAGACTTGTTGCATGCAATTTGCTACAAAGCTTTATGGACAGCTTTATATAATTGCAAGCAGAACCTCATCAGTATAGTTTCAGATTGAGATGCTCTGCTTTCCATGGGCCAACCCAATATTTCCTTGAAGTAGATACAGATGCTTAAAACGTTAACCAGTATGTTCAAAGACACCTACACCAGTGCAAATCCGCAATGCTCCCTTCCAGTGCATGAGGAAGTGGAAGAACCTCAGCAACCACATTACGTTAAATCATGCTGCTACTTTGCTTTTATTATATCATACAAAATGTGGCGCTCACCATCTCACCATCTCCAATTTATTTTTTTGCTACAATTAAAGTATGAGCATCTGTAACTACTAGAGTTTTGTTGTGAGGGATTATTTATTAATATTTGTAACATTTTTTTCCATGAGTTATAGTTAAGATATTTATATTTATTTAAACTCAAATCTGTGTCAGGTCATCAGAAATTGTACTAAAAAAGGAGATGTGCCATCTTGACTTACATGTCTAGTCTGTTGTCCACTTTTCTCCTCAAGTTATAAGGATGATGGCTGTTAAGGGGAGTATTACCACGCCTTAGGTAGCAAAAGTAATTTCTCCACCAATTTTATTCACTGGTAGTGTTTTTTTCACTGAACCAAAGCTAGTCAGCATTTTAAACTTTTAATAGACACTTGATCTTTCATCACTTTTCCTTGGCAAATCCTTATGCTGAAAAAAAACCATCCAACAAATGGTATGTCCTTTGTCAAGTAAAAACTTACCGCATCCCAGACACAAAGTCCTAGCTTCTTCTCAAAAAAAAACCCCAAAGTAATATCTAGGGTTTTTTTTTAAGTTGCTGTCCATTCACATGATTTTCACTTCAGAAAACTAGTGGAAAACTAATATATGTAATAAAATCCCTTCCTTGTTCACATTTTTGCTTTGTGGTGATTGCATTTATGTGTAAACAAGGTGTGCTGCAGGAAGCAAAAAGATGATAAAATACCAGACACCTGATCACCTTTCTTCTACACTCTAGAGCTCCTGCAGTAACTATATTCCCTGATAACCTGAAACAAGGTTTTTCTGATTACACTTTATGATGGGACAGTATTTTTTTTATGTCTTGCAAACAATAGCACTGACATGTTTCCTTCCTTACAAGCTCAGTTTCTCCATTTATATGACACTTTTAACTGCGGTGTTATGCTACAGAAGCCATACATCTTTGCTCTTTAACAAAAAGTCTTTATATTTTATCCCTTTTTATTATATGACTTATATCACTTTATAATCCTTTCTTGTGGGTTTTGAATTAAGCTTCAAATATACTATCAATCTTACCTTGAAATCAAAACAAATTGGAATAAATAACTGCATGAAGTGTGCAGAGAAAGACTTATCTGCAGTCAAACTAGATGAAGCACATTTAGCGCAGTAATAGATGAGAAAACAACCTGAAGCCAGCAGTTTGAATATCACAAAAATGGTGCCCTACCCTGTTGCCTCTTTCAGCAGTGCTGACAGTCCGAATATTTCTTATCTGACTTTCCTAAGTGCAGAAACTATTTTCAATGAAATTCCAGTTGAGAGTATTTACAAATTATACTTTTACTCCTCTTTCTGTTTCCAAGGCTGCTGTGTATCCTCAAAACTAAGGATTGTTATTTCTTTTTATGCACTAATGATCATTACTGGTTTTTGTCATCTGTTAAAAATAATACATGTTCTCCTACAGTATACACTACCAGATGCACATGGAGATATGTCTATGTATATGTATCCTTTAAGTGAATTTGTCGCCACAAAATTGTTAATCTTCCATGGACACAGACATGCTGAATTTCCAGCAAAAAGCTCTCTTAAGTCTACTGTGTCAAATTTCAGTTGCTGTAGCTCTCTACAGCTCTACTAACCAGCTTACATCATCTCAAATAACACATTTCTCACCACTGCGTTAGTGCTGCAGGAGTTACTGAGCTCTCACCACCAGTACACAAATCATTTCAGTGTGATGAGTCCTACTGAATGTCAACTACGGGAATGGTAATGCAACCGCTCTAAGGAAGTCTAATCCTTTTTTTCTGAAATTGCAGTTTAAAGTTTTGTTGTTTTTCTTTCCTTCACTTGGGGACTAATGGATTACATCAGGGATTACATCATGTTTTATTACCCATGATTCAAGAAGTGAGAAAAATTAAAAGAACTATTAGAGCAGAAGTACAGCCACAAATTTTGAGAGGGATACTAGACCCAATTTGTCTCCATATATCCAGAAACTGCCCATACTGCTTCCTTGAAATCTTAAATTACTGACTGGACTCTGTGGTCACCCATTGTCCTTTATTTTCATTAACTCCAATGTAAAAATTTCTATTCTGTTTCTGAGTGGTACAGACAGATAGATAACCTGAAAAGGAATACATCACATTTCCATTCACTTTTTTTGTCTGGATACCTTAGGTTATAAGTACTTAATTATCATCTATACTTACTTTTCTCCTATTGGCTTATTTTCGGTTTAGAATAAACAGAAAAATCAGCAAAGGAATGAGTCCTTCAAACGCACAGTTCCCCTACTGAAGTAGAGCTATATACACTCATCAGAATCCTTCATGGCAACTGAACACTGTAAGAAAATGTTTGCCATCTGAGTATCACTCTCCAGATACAATTTTGCTGGTCCACAGGGTATTCAGTTTAATGAATTTAAATATTCAATTTAATGAAGCAGAAAATTTGCAATGCCAAACACCATTTCCAAGTCTTCCTGATAGTTGAGAGTTGTTCAGTGTAGTTCATTTTCTTTTTGGTTAAATGCATGAAATATAAATCTGAAATAGAAAGTAACATCAAGAAGTGGATGCATAGCTTATTTTCAACATATGCAAACTTGAAAACCAAGAATATAAATAAATTTATTCCATATCTGCTGTTACCAAAAAGTAAAATTGTCAAGTATATCATATATTGAAATGTTTTAATGGTTGCTCATCCCAAGAGAAATGCCTTCTGTTATGAAATGAAGGGCAAATACAAAACCAGACTGAGCAGACTGGGAGGGGAAAATAAACACATACGCATATATCTAAACGTTTTTCTTTTTTCTCAGTCCTGATTTCTGCCAGTCATTTTAAGTGTGATCAATGTCAGTACTCTTGAACCTTTTTTTGGGGGAAAAAAACTTCAAAAAATTTTTTAAAAAATGCTTTAAAATTGTATTTGCTCATTCAACTGCTCTGAAACAGGACTGTTGCCAAGGTCCTTCCTCCTCTTTCTTTAAATTCTAACACTTAAAAAATACCCCAAATTTGAACACTTATCTTGTTTTTGAAAACTTGTTGCTTGTTTATATCAGAATATGTTATAGATTCTGAAAATTCTCAGACTACATTTATCTGCTCTTCACTAACAACTGCCAGATTCTCTCTAACTTCATGATAAAAGTCCTGCTCTTCCTTAATCATTAGCAACACAGTATTGTTTATTCTTTGACCTCACATTTTAAGATGAAGCTGATTTTTCCCTATAAATTCTAAAGCATTTCCCTCAAGCAATAGTCTTGACAGGACAAATTAAGTTCCAAAATTCCCAGTGATATAAGGGTTATAAAATGTCATTGGGAATGCTGATAGTATGTTAAAACAACTGAGTTGGAAAAGGCTCTGAGCTGACACCTTTGACAGCTTCAAAAAGATATGTCTGAAAATGGGAGTGAGAAAAATTCTGCAAGGCAGGATAGAGGAAGCAATATTGAGTTTATTCTTAAATTATGCAAGCTTATACTTTTCACCCTTAATTCACTGTGTCTTCAACTCCGGGACCCACTGTTAATAATAACTTTTGCTTGAAGTGTGTTCTGTTCTGGACAGCTAAAACACAGGAAAGTATTACAGGTAGCTGGATTTGTTGGATTTGGGAATGCAGGGGATGACTCCCTTAGTGTCCTGAGAAGCAGCCTGCCTGCACATGATTGCCCCTTTTATCTCCTTTTCCCTCTATTCTCCATCCTTGTTCCTTCACCAGCCCACCATGATCCCTCTTTTTTTCCCTACCAGCAGTCCTTCTCCTTAACATCTCATCACATCTTACAAAGTCCCCCTTCTTGATATGATAGAATTAGTTTTAAACATTCCACCAAAGGATATGGAGATGGATTGAGTCCAAAGGAGGTCCGCAAAGATGCTCTGAGGGCAGATGCACCTCTCCTATGGAGACAGGCTGAGAGAGCTGGGCTGCTTCATCCTGGGGAAAAGGCAGCACCAGGGAGACAGACCAGCATCCAGTGCCTATAGGGGCTGACAAGAAATGCAGAGAGCGACTTTTTACAAGGACATGTAGTGACAGGACAGGGGGGAATGGCTTTAAAACTGGCAGAGAATAGATTTAGATTAGACATTAGGAGGAAATTATTTACTGTGAGGGTGGTGAGATACTGGCAGAAGTTGCGCAGAGAAGTTGCGGATGCCACATGCCAGGAAGTGTTCATAGCAAGGTTTAAGCAACCTGGCTTATTGGTGGTTCAAAGCACCTTCCTCTAGAACTGGTGGAACAAAATAATATCTAAGGTCCCTTCCAACCCAAACTATTCTATGACTCACAGAGTTATATAATTCTATTGGAAGACCAACATTTTTTACAGAACCAGTCTTTTCTTAATATCGTGGGATTTTTGTTCTTTCTTCTTTAAGCTGCCTGGCACCAAATGCAATGGACAATCACCTTTAAACTATCACAAAGGCTCTTTAACACTTAAATCTAAGAATCTTGTCCTGAAAGTGAGCAACAACAGGGAATTAGTTTGTTACAAGGCGATATTTCCCCACAGATCAGGCAGTGATTTCTAAAAGGCAATGGCTTAGTTGAACAGTGGGCACCCAATCCAGGTCAGGTTTCCTGTCTCTGTGTGTTTGTCTCCCTTCTTTTGTCCTTAATCCCAGTTTGACAAAGTTGCCAGATAATCCTACTGAAAAATAAAGATTCTCACACTACACCTCTTTACCAATTAGTGTGACTGACCGATTTTTTCTGTTCGCTGCTAATAATCAGGGGTTTGTCCCTGAATGTTCTTGTTTATCTCCTATTTCTTTTCATTTATCATTTTTTGTATTGAAAAGGCTTTTGAGCAGATGTGTTCAAGAGAGCAGACTCTCTCCTTCCACATACCCTTACACAGATAGCTACAAGATTTTCTCAGTTGCTACTTGGGGAAGAACTGCGACTTTGAATAGAATAGATTGGTTATTTCTTGGTTGTGTTAATCCAGTTCAGTTTTTGCTGGTAAAACTTCATGTACAGATTGGATAAAATACAACAAAAGTGTAATTTTACCCATAATACCTTTGAAATTACATTCTTTCTGTCTACAATAAACTCTGACTAAAAATAAAAATAAAAAAAAAAAGAAAAAAGAAGAAAAGAGAAAGATAATTCACTTAATTTTGACTTTGATTTCTCATCTGTTACTGGTTAGAGGTGTTTTATGCTCAGAACTGATTGTGAATTGCACTTAGGGCTCCACTAGAGTAGCTAACTCAAGCAATCATCTGTTGAAGACACTGCAAACACATAGCATTTCATTGATACATATAAGAAGCTCAGATTGATAGTAGTTAATACTTGTTTTAAGAAATTAGCAAAATAGAGTAACATTTAGTATTCAAAGATGACTTTATAAGAAAGTTGCTAGTGCTAAATTACTACAGGCTTTGCCCAATCTGAGGCAATTGTATTAAGTAGTCCAAGACATGTCCTGCTTTCATGAGAAGACGTCACCTTGTAAAACAGTCTTCGGTTTCAGTAGCTCTTTGTTATTGCAGAAGAACTGGAAGACTGCCTACTGCTTTTGTTATGGATTTGAGGAGACAGATTTTACAATAGCAGATACGTGTATAACATTTTTTTATTAAAACACAAGAGTTCTTGTTTATTACTAGAATTCAAGTTTGAGCTGTTTTTAAGGAGGATTTGTGGAGACAGTGTTCTCACAGGAGAATGCATAATTAGTACATAAACTCTGAATAATCCTGAAAGATACAGCAAGGCCATGAGAGGCCCGAAGAAACTTAAACAAGCAAGATAAGAAGAAGCTGGAATTCACTGAGTTAATGAGAACTGTGGACTGTTGGCAAGCTTTCGAGGTCAAGTTCTCACACCTGTGCTTAACCAATTATATGTTAGTCACTAAGGGTCTTCAAGACATGTATCCAATCGTAATATGCCAAATCACTGTAAGTGCATGTAAGAAATAGTATATAAGGAGTTAAGGCTTTGTAATAAATTTGGCAATCGTTTGATCACATTGATCGTCTCTGCGTTGTCCGTGACTCCCACGTCAACAAGGATTAATATCTCTTCCATAAGATATTTCTACCATGACACAGGGTAGATCTATAAAGACGGTTTAGGACTGGAATTCAGTGTGAATGAGCTTTGGCAAAATGTGAACTGTGAGAATGTTTGGGTTCCTACAGATACCTACAGATTTTTAGACTTACCCAAATAATAAAGTCTATGCTTAGAGAAATCACCTTGCTAACAAAATCACAAATTTTCAGTAGCATCACCAGTTAAAATTACATAGAATTTTATTGGTGTAAAGTGATAGATTTTTGCTAGTGAAATTGTGCAAGTTCTTTAAAACAATAGATGATACTCATGTATGCACTTAACTTTCATTAGCTAGTATCTTTTGCAATAGTTCTGGGAAAAGCAAAAGGACGTAGTCACATTTCATTTAATTTTTCCTCAGGTTTTACTGATGAGCTACACAAGTAGTCAGTTTTGATAGTGGCTTAGACCCTAAAGATGCACTTAAATCATCCTTTACTTCCTGTTTAACAGTGTGTTTTCCAAGTGAACAGGTTTTCTCCCAAGTTACTGTTTTTCAGTTCACATCGTGGAGTATCTAAGACAGGTGGCTGGATTCTCTTCAGATGGCAGGTAACCACAAGATATCCTTTAGGGTGAAATGAATGTGCTTTACTAATGGACATTCATCTGACATCACCAGAATAGAGATGGACCAAAATAAAGACTCTTTAATATATACATTTTAGAGAAGTAAAATCTTCCCGCTAAAGCTATTGCATTATTCAAATCTGATCTTATTGCTCAATACTGCCTAATTAGAATCATATATCATAGAATCACAGAATAGTTAGGGTTGGAAAGGACCTTAAGATCATCAAGTTCTAACCCCCCCTGCCATGGCCAGGGACACCTCACACTAAATCATATCACCCAAGGACTCGTCCAACCTGGTCTTGAACACTGCCAGAGATGGAGCATTCACAGCCTCCCTAGGCAACCCATTCCAGTGCCTCACCACCCTAACAGCAAAGAATTTCTTCCTTATATCCAATCTAAACTTACCCTGTTTAAGTTTTAGCCCATTACCCCTTGTCCTGTCACTACAGTCTCTAATGAAGAGTCCCTCTCCAGCATCCCTATAGGCCCCCTTCAGATACTGGAAGGCTGCTATGAGGTCTCTATGCAGCCTTCTCTTCTCCAGGCTGAACAGCCCCAACATAGGTATAAGTAGCCTTTAAATTTCTGAAAACCTTGATTTTGATGTTTTAAGTTACATTTTTTAATCAAAGACAGAGGAAATGCAATGCACAAAAAAAAAAAAAAGAAAAAGAAAGCAAGAATGAGTAGAGCATGCACATAAGCATCAAGCATCAGCAGACAGCTCCCATTTTGTGTGGGAAAAATCTGAACCTGCTTAGGAACTGTTTCTGACATTACCACCAAATAAAAAAAGCCTGTGTTCACAGATCTATTAAACACTGAACTAATATACAATAGATTTTCATGGCAAACTTTTAGTGTTGATAGATAAATGACGAAAATTCTGTAGAAAGACAAACATCATAATGAATGTGCTATGGTTATGAATCATTGATTGTAAGAGATCATTCAATCTTGACATTAATAATATCAAATGAGCTGTAGAATGTGTATGAATTAAATTAGAATATAATGACAGAATTAGTGAGTTGCTAAAATAAAAAGGGAGAGGTAACAGTGTGGATTTTGGCAGAGGAGGGGACAGCAAAAGTTGTAAAAAGATGAGTCGCATCATATCACGCATGATATTTTAGTTGTTTAGGTAATAGACTGTCATTTTATAAAATGTGTTTCTATTTTAGTAAGGTAAGTGCAATACTGATAATGATATCCACCTTTCACTGAACTGGTCTGTCTGCAAGTTTCGCAACTTATGATTTTCTCAGAAGTACACAAAAGTGTTTCCAAGTAAATATTTTTAATATAAGGAAGTAAATCATAGAATAAACTAGGTGGGAAAAGACCTTCAAGATCATCAAGTGCAACTGTAATATAAATATAAATAATAATATAAATAAATACTAATAATGCATATATAATAATATGCATTAGTTATAAAAATATACAGTAATAAAGTTTCTATTATGCTTAAATTTACATTGTAATTTATATAATTTATATAGTAATATAAATTAAATACTATGTTTAAACAATGTAATTACTATTACCACTTGGAATATTTTGGAGTGGAGTGCATTACGTTGAAATTATTAAATGGATTATTAAATCTAATTAGAGAGGCAATGTCAAACTACTAGAGCACTTTGTACTATCAGAGTAATTTCATCTACACAACATTAACCTCATCTTTGCAACAACTGCTTGCTATTTATATCCAGACATTATCTCTTCTCCAATATAAGCAATAACATTTTAAGGGTTTATCACAATTTAAAGCCCACCTTTGATGACACTTTCAAAAGGAGCTCCTTTTCTTTTTTGAAGGCAGAATTTATGACAATTCCTGCTTTTGAAAAGCATAAGAATTACTAAGCATACAGTGACTAAAACTCCAGTTCAATGTATCTGGAACCAAATTGTGGCACTTCTTAATTCATGATAGCACACCAGTATTTAGGGAACACCTGGTTCTGCAGACTGCAAGGCTCAGGAGATTCTACCCTTGTTTCTGCTAGACCAACTTGCTTTTCTGTGATGGATGCACTTGATTCCTTTGCCAAACTAGCAGTAGTTTAGTCATGCTCCAGAAGAGGTCCACCAATGAGGTCAGTGTCACCTGCAAACTATCTGATAACTTACTCAATCCCATTACCCATATCACTGCTAAAGATATTGAATACTGTTGGTCCCAGTATGGTATCCACTTGGACACCCAGCCATTGACATGGACATCCAGTCAAATACTTATCCATCTAGCAGTCCATCCACAGAACTCATTTAGCTACAGAAATGTTATGGAGGATCATATCAAAGGCCTTAAGAAGTCCAGGTAAATTACATCTGCAGCTCTTCCTTTGTTCACTGATACACTCAGTTCACCACAGAAGGTCATTAGACTAACCAGGCACAATATGCCATAGGTGAAGCCATTCTGGTTGTCTCTGACCACCTACCTGTGTCCTATATGTTTTGACATATGTTCCAGGAGAATCTGCTCCATGATCTTAACAGACATGGAGGTAAGGCTGACTGGTTGCTAGTTCCCATGGTCCTTCCTTTTAGTGTTTTTTAAAACAGATGTAACTTTCCCCTTTTTGCAGCCACTGGAGAATTATTTACCTACCTCTTCAGGTCAAATCAAATCTCGGCTCTTGTCCAGGATTACTGTATTTCTGATAATTTAAAAAAACAGGATAATTCTTCTGAAATCACTTAACCTTTGAATCCATATAGAAGAGGCTAATAGTGATGAGTAATCAACGGCTTCTGCATTCAGATACAGTACAAATTTCTACCAAACCTTTTCCAAAGTTCTATGCAAATTTTCTGTGTTGGAGAAAAACTACAATTCTTTATAGTTCTGACCAGCCAATAATGGAATGAGGCTTAGAGGAAATCGGCAAGGGAAATGTGAAATTCAGGGAATAATGCAGGGTATGACTGACCACAACTATTGCAAAGGAGTTGACTTTATCTCAACACAAACAGGATCAGAGGTTGGCCTTTGTTTTAGATGAACAGCTATCAACAGTTGAATAGGATCAATTGGTGGTGTAATTGTTTCTCCCCGAGTTCATTAAAGAGTGTGAATGTCTCACTGGGTTAGCCAGAATGAGCATAGGGGGAATGAATACGTGGCTCAGCCCAACCTAGAGTATAAAAACTGAAAAACTTACAGAATAACTTCAAAGACAGCAAGGGGCTTGAATTGGCTTTTTTAAAATTCCTTCCAGGTGACTGGGAATGCCCACTGTCATGACAGCGAGCATATCATAGAGACAGCTAATGGACATGACACCGGTATTGTGTTTGAACTGTACATTGTAATTGCTATATTTTGCCAAGTATTACTTATAGTTGTGTTTTCAGTCTATTTTACATAAGTCTGCTAAATCCAAAAGCCCAGATAGCAACAAATAATTAGATTTTATAATAAATTATACTTTCCACATATGGAATATGTAAAAGAACCTGGTATTGAACTCTGTCAATAATGTCATTAGATACCAAAATTAGGTGGGAGGGGAGGGAAACAGGTACAAAAAAAAAATAAAAATCTAAATGTGGTCATTTTCACTCACACTTTCGCAGCATCCACAACTTTTTATGAGCGATACTAGAGGGCATCTTTCTGTCTGTTGTCCCCCATATCTGTTTAAAGACCTGTTCATTAACAGAATCAGCAGCTTGAAAAAAGAACATGATGTTTCTGCTATCTTACTTCTAGGGCCAGGAAATTCCAGAAGTTCACCAACTCTGGAATATGAAATTACTACTATCAGTCTTAAACTAATCTCCCAGTAATTTCAATGAAAGCCACCTTCTACTGCTGCAGAATTTGGTGAATAACACTTCTAAATTCAGCTTAGGTGTTAGTCTTTTCCAGACATTACCGTTCCCTTCTGAGGAGATACAATCTATTTCCAGAAGTAGTTTGTAGGACTGATTCAAACACCGGTTGTCTTTGCTTAACCTTAAAGTCAGCACAGACCAGATGAATACTTTTCACAAGTCATATTTATAACATTTAAAGTTTCATGTTTACTTTTCTTTTTTTACTTTTTTCATCTTTGCTCTTGTGAGACCTCACCTGGAATATTGTGTGCAGTTCTGGTGTCCTCAACATAAAAAGGACATGGAACTGTTGGAACAAGCCCAGAGAAGGGCCACGAGGATGATCAGGGGACTGGAGCACCTCCCGTATGAAGACAGGCTGCAAAAGTTGGGGCTGTTCAGCCTGGAGAAGAGAAGGCTGCATGGAGACCTCATAGCAACCTTCCAGTATCTGAAGGAGGCCTGTAAGGATGCTGGGGATGGACCCTTCATCAGGGACTGTAGTGACAGGACAAAAGGTAGTGGGTCCAAACTTAAACAGGGTAAGTTTAGGTTGGATGTAAGAAGGAAATTCTTTGCTGTTAGGGTGGTGAGGCACTGGAATACGTTGCCCAGGAAGGTTGTGAATGCTGCATCCCTGGCAGTGTTCAAGACCAGGTTGGACGAGTCCTTGGGTGATATGGTTTAGTGTGAGGTGTCCCTGGCCATGGCAGGGGGGTTGGAACTAGATAATCTTAAGGTCCTTTCCAACCCTATTTTATTCTATTCTATGATTCTATGTGCATACTGTCTCCTTCAAGGACCTAATTTAAATGTCATTTAGAAAATAGCTAGTGAGAGTTTATCTGTGCATACAGCAATTGTGCTTTAAGTTTGTGGATGAATTACTTAAAACAGATGTTTTGATAGCAACAGCTGAAGTAATCATGATAGAATCATTCAACCCAGGCTCATAGTGGTGGATAGAGTTTGTGACTATTTCCTTTTTCCTTTGTCCATCTGAAGACTGACCTTGTTTATCCACTTACTGGGATTGTACACTAGGTCTGATATTTGGATGCTTAAAAAAAACATTTAAGCATACATAAACATTTACAAATGTATGCTGTCATTTAAAGCTTAGAGCTTTAAATGACAGTTTTTTGGGGGTGTTTTCTAGAGTTTTACGTTTGAAAGCAGGTAACACAAAAACCGAATTCTTGTTACAAACATGAATTTTATGTTAGCAGAACTAATACTGGGTGTTAGCACCTGAAAAGGTTAAAGTTTTCTGGGCTCTCAGAGAATGAATCTTTCTACTGTTAGTATCTATATATGCTGGCATTTGATACATTTAAAGATTTGTTCTACTTGAGAGCAATCATGAGGAATAGTTTTGATACTAGTAAAGCAGATTTACTAGAATGAGAATTTAGAGGAAATGTTTAGTGTTTGAACCTTTTCCTTAAGTTTTTCTTTAGAAGTCAATAATAAAGTTAGTCTTTGGTGTTCACGGACAATTACATTTTAAGTACACACAACTGCAAGACTTAATTCAAAGGCTACTCAAGATAGAAAATGTAAGCTTATTTCAAGTAAACTATTATTTATTTCTCATTGTAAAATACCTTAATCAGTATTTGTTACAGCAGAGCACAGGTGAAAGCAGAGTTGAGGTAAGAGCAATGGGATAAGGGAAACTGCAAACAATGTCTGTATGTCAGTTGTGTTCCATAGAGTAACACTTTTACCAAAGTAACACCAGTAGGTGCTTAGAGATGTATTACGAAAGATTTTGACTCTCATGAAGAGTTCATGAGAATCAAGTCCCCTAAGCAACATTTCAGTGGAACAGGCTGACAGTTCTGTTATGAAATGATCAAGTATTTGGTTACTATGGGAAAGAGAGCTGGAAGACTAGAGATGAAATAATAATGCTGTATCCAAGTTAAGCTCAATGAACGGTTCACATCCTTGGGGATGAAGAGGGAGATATCATTTTTTAACAGATGACTTTTCAAAGGAAGTTTTCGAAAGCATCCAGAATACACAGTTATTTGCAGCCCTTTAAAAGCCCTACTGAAACTATCACCTGTAACAAAAGGTAAGAAGGCTTACTGTGCAACAGTTCACTGGTCTGGAAGAGAGTCTGTAGATCACCTAGGCTATACCCAATACAGCAAACTCATTCTGTATAAAAAAATACCACACAAATCTCATAAACATATCAAATTTTGTCAAGTAACATTTGTTTTGTTGCTTGTTTCTTCAAATATATTAGCATTACTTGTAAAGGTACTAGTCCATGCAGAGGACTGAAGAACTGCGACTTCTTTCTTGCACTTACAACATTTATAGCTAAACACAACACTCTACAAGGCATCACTAAATATAGACCAGGCTTCATAATAATCGTAAGTAAGCTCATATGTACAGCTAATAAATATTTACTCCAAATAAATTAAACTTAAAGCTTCTCTCAGCAATATGACACTGGGTTGCTATATCAACAAGTGCTGTCTGTATCATACTCAGTGGCTCATTTTTAGTTTGCTAACTACTGTAGGCCTAAACGTGATCATGATGATTTTATAATACTAACATTCATTTGCTGATTAAATCACATTTGAAAACTTGCAGGTAATCCAGTTATTTTATGGCATATTGAATTTTTTTAATTATACAAAAAAGAATTTTTCAAAGATTTTTAGGAATTATTTAGTATAAGTTTCATGCATGCATGACATAGTATTTCTGCCATTAGCTGTGCATCTTGATAAGATTCAGATAAAGTCAAATGGCCCACAAGAAAAATATTCTTACGTCACTGAAAAGTCAGAAGCCAATGAGAGATTTATAGCAAAAGAAACACAGATGTATGACTAAATATTTTATATAATATACATACACATGCTTTGTTACACCACAGCCAAAGAAAAATTTGCAAATTCAAAAGGAAAATTACTCAAGTATGTGCACTTTGAATAGAACTGACTTTCCTTTTCCAACTTCAGGGCCCTGTGGGCACTCGTAGTCTGCACTAGCCCTGATCTGCCATCTGTCCATAGCCCACAACCCCGTGTCGGATTCCCTAAGTCCGGCCCCAGTGAAGATGTCCTTCCCCAACACCACTGCCATTATGCTACATTGTGCCCTGATGAACCACGCCTGATCTGTAGTTTGACGTTCTATCCTGGGCCTAGGCTGTTCCCATCCTCATGGAGGTATCCAACATCTGGGCCTGGAATTGCCCCGCCTTCCCCAGCTGCCCTACTCCCTGGTTGGGGTGGTGGAACATACCCTGCTCAGACAGCCCAGCATAGATGTCCCTGGATTCTGGCTCTTGGGGAGCAGCCAGCATGCAATGTGGCCTGACATAAATACAGAAAAATTAATTCCCCCAGATGAATTTTGAATTTAATTAAGTTAGAATATCTAAATACTTCTCTTCAAAAATCAAGTGCTACTATCTAAAAGAAAGGTTTGTATCAGAGTGTGATTTATCAGTTAATTCCATTTTATGGCCTAAGAAAAAAGTATTTGAGGTCACTATAGGAAATACAGTAAACATTGGAAGTGTCTTAGGAGATGCTGCTAGCAGAGTATGAGTGCCAATAGCAGTTTCTTAGAATTTTTTCTTTAGTCTTGTAGTTTAGTCTAGTTGGATTTTGCACAGGGCATTTCTTTTCATTGATGCTTTTTCATGAGTCAATAAGGTTAAGTCAAAGCAAGACATGCCTTAAGCCTTATTGAAAAGCTCATAAAGGTGTTTTTTAAAGACTAAACAAATTGAAATCTCAATACTGCAGTAGACTGTATTAACCATTACACTTTTTTAACTCAACGGAAGAGAGAAATTTCAAGATAGTGTTGGATTATAGCAGAGCAGTTAACTTACTTGATTTTGCAAGCTAATTCTAATATCTTGGGATAACTAATTCTAATATCTTGTGATAACTGAGTTTGCTATTGAGAGTAATTCTCTTGTGAAAGTTTTCTATCAAACTATTTCTTATAGCCAGGTAATGATTTTTTTAAGTCCTTTATTGAATACGCAGTGGGAATGGAAAAGCTGTGAACAATAAGATCATCATTATATGCATGAAGTCTTATTTAAAGTACTCAACCTCCCCCCATCTCCCCTCTTCCAATAAGATATTGTGGAATGTGGAGGTTGCAGAAAGCAATGGTGAAAGCAAGTACTGTGCAAAAACACTCATCAGATAAATGTAGACGATAGAGTATTAGAACATTATGGAAAATATAAAATGCAGAAAAAAGAAACAAGGTAGGGTAATAACGGACACTTAAGAAATTAGATGGCAAGTATCTCTACCAGGTTTTGTATCAATGCTGAAGCACCAGTCAGTGAACTTGAAAGAAGAAAACTCAATAATGATCCATATGTTCACTGCAGTTTAACTATGGGACTGCCTTATTGTCCTGGGTTCAGCAGTAGCAGTCATGTTTCTCCTCCTTGGTAGCTGGTGCAGTGCAGTGTTTTGACTTTCGGCTCGGGAACAGAGCTGATAGAGATGTTTTGGTTTGGCCAAGGACTTTGTGAGCCTCATGCTCTGCCAGGGAGGAGGGGAAGCTGGGAGGAAGCAGAGACAGGACACCTGACCCAAACTGACCAAAGAGCTATTCCATACCACAGCACGTCATGCCCAGGATGTAACTGGGAGTTAGCCGGAAGGGCTGGGAGACTGCAGGGTTGGAGGAGGTATCGGTCGGAGCTTGGTCAGGCTTGGGGGGCGAGTTATCGGTCAGCAGGTGGTGAGGTGTTGTATTCTGTTCCCTTGTTATTTCCTTTATCATTATTATCATTGGTGGTAGCAGTAGTGATTTGTGTTATACCTTAGTTACTAAACTGTTCTTATCGCAACCCGTGCGAGTTGCATTCTTTTGATTCTCCTCTCCGTCCCTCCGAGAGCAGGGGGAGGGCAAGAAAGGGGGGGAAGTGAGCGAACGAATTACCTGACTGGGTTTAAACCACGACACTTATACAGTTAATGAAACCAATTCCTTAAAAAATTCAAAAGACTGGACACTGAAACTGCCAAAGAGAATATTACTCCCAAATTTGTAACCAGATTGTGGATACAAATATATAAGACTATGTTTTTTGTTTAAGCTTACCTATTTGACAGAACTCACAATGAGACTTAGAATGGCAGTTCAGTTTCTGTGCGCCTTTTTACACCAGGATTTTTACATGCCCTCTTAATAATTTGGTATTGTGCTTGGCCAATGGCAGGGCACTGCACTAATCTCATGTAGGTCTGCAGCACTATAGCAATCTGTTTATAGGATTCTTAATCAATTTTTTCAAGCTAGATTTCACCTCAGAAGTCTGAACTTCTGCAACTTTATCTATCACACGATACAGGCTCTGTGCAATTCTTTAAGGGTTGTCCGAGGCTTTCATGACATACAATTGCAATCTTAGCAACTGTTCATGCAGTTTTCCACTTCTGTTATACTCAGTGATCCCAGATGTTTGGCAATGATTATGCTTCACAAAGTCTTTATCACTGAGATATTCTATGCAAGATAAGCAAATATCTTCACTGAAACAAGTCCATGGGTCCTGATGAGATCCATCCGCGGGTCCTGAAGGAGCTGGCGAATGAAGTTGCGAAGCCCCTGGCCATCATATTTGAGAAATCATGGCAGTCAGGTAAAGTCCCCGATGACTGGAAAAAGGGAAATATAACCCCCATTTTCAAGAAGGGGAAAATGGATGACTCAGGGAACTACAGACCAGTCAGTCTCACCTCTGTGCCTGGCAAAATCTTGGAGCAGATTCTCCTCGATGGCATGCTAAGGCACATGAAAAACAACAAGGTGCTTGGTGACAGTCAGCATGGCTCCACTAAGGGGAAATCCTGCCTGACCAATTTGGTGGCCTTCTATGATGGGGCTACAGAACTGATGGACAGGGGTAGAGCAGCTGAGCTCATCTACCTGGACTTGTGCAAAACGTTCGACACTGTCCCACACAACATCCTTGTCTCTAAATTGGAGAGACATCAATTTGATGGATGGACCACTCGGTGGATAAAGAACTGGCTGGGTGGCCACATGCAAAGAGTTGTGGTCAATGGCTCAATGTCCGGCTGGAGACCAGTAACGAGTGGTGTCCCTCAGGGATTGGTGTTGGGACTGGTCTTGTTCAACATCTTCGTCGCTGACATGGACAGTGGGATTGAGTGCGCCCTCAGCAAGTTTGCCGATGACACCAAGCTGTGTGGTTCGGTTGATACGCTGGAGGGAAGGAATGCCATCCAGAGGCACCTTGACACGCTTGTGTGGTGGGCTGATGCCAACATCATGAAGTTTTAACCATGCCAAGTGCAAGGTCCTACACCTGGGTCGGAGAAATCCCAGGCACAGCTACAGGTTGGGCAGAGAAGAGATTCAGAGCAGCCCTGTGGAGAAGGACTTGGAGGTGATGGTTGATGAGAAAATGAACATGAGCCAGCATTGCGTGCTCGCAGCCAGAAAGCCAACCATATACTGGGCTGCATCAAAAGGAGTATGATCAGCAGGCAGAAGGAGGTGATCCAGCCCTTCTACTCTGCTCTTGTGAGACCTCACTTGGAGTATTGTGTGCAGTTCTGGTGTCCTCAACATAAAAGGGACATGGAACTGTTGGAACAAGCCCGGAGAAGGGCCATGAGGATGATCAGGGGACTGGAGCACCTCCTGCATGAAGGTAGGCTGAGAAACTTGGGGCTGTTCAGCCTGGACCTCATAGCAGCCTTTCAGTATCTGAAGGGGGCCTATAGGGATGCTGGGGAGGGACTCTTCATTGGAGACTGTAGTGATAGGACAAGGGGTAATGGGTTAAAACTTAAACACGGGAAGTTTAGGTTGGATATAAGAAGGAAATTCTTTGCTGTTAGAGTGGTGAGGCACTGGAATGGGTTGCCCAGGGAGGTTGTGAATGCTCCATCCCTGGCAGTGTTCAAGACCAGGTTGGACGAGGCCTTGGGTGATATGATTTAACGTAAGGTGTCCCTGCCCACGGCAGGGGGGTTGGAACTAGATGATCTTAAGGTCCTTTCCAACCCTAACAATTCTATGATTCTATGAAAATACAAAGAAAAACAATGTCAAATTCAAAGCTCTGTTGTTCAGAAAAAACACTTCTTGTGAAAAGAGCTGTAAGGTTGTTAGCAATTAGAAGAAATCAGAACTGAGTTATTTGGAAAATATTATAATCCTAATAACTTGGTAAGACACTGATTCAGTGTAAGCACTTGACATGCTTCCTGGGAATGTATTTCATACAACATGTACATCCATCTGCAGTAAATTTACTGAAACCTCTAGATTAAAAATAGCTTTGAATTAAGACAGTCTGAGGCACAACTGTTTTAGTTAGACTCCTTGGTTTTTTAGAATTTCAAGTATGATAACTGACTTAGGCCTGTAAGGACTGATTTACACAGATGAGCATCTAGTTTTTGTTATTGCAAAAAAAGCTATAACTACTTCAAAGTCTGTAGTGGTATCAGTATAATATGTAGTTCTGGGTCTTCAGGATAACACTTTGTTCGGCTTTGGCCTTGTTGTTGAGTCATTTGTTATGCACCCTCTGGGTACCTGTCAAATTCACGTTTTTGTGATCAAAACCAGTAATTTCCAACCTTAGGTTTATTATACTACTGAGCAGGAATTTTTCTTCCTTTCAGTTTCTGCTCTCCTAGGAGCTAATTGACTTCACTAAGGTTACTTTAGATGCAAGACTATGAATGAACTAAGAAGGAGGCTCTTTCATGTTGCTGTTGTATGCTCTGTACAAACATTCACTTCAAGCTTCAGAGACAGGACTGTAATTTTTACACAAATTATCATGACACTGGACACTGAGGCAAAATTAAAATTCCTCTGAACTATGCAATTTATCCCGAAGGATGGACAGTGTTACTGGTAAGACACAGCTGAAGAAACTGCCTTCTTAACATTAATTTCAAAAAGAATCCTTTTAAGTTGTGGAATTAAAACCAATAGCAGGGCAGATAAAAGCTAGTCATTTTATTTTAAATTAATCTTGCAAACCTGAGAGATAAGAATTGACAAAAGAATGTCTTAATTGGAGCCTGGCATCTGTATCTTTTAGTAGCTTGAGGACTTTGTCCCTACTTTCATTCTTTCCTGTATATTACACTTTAGGATATCAATTACACTACTAATGTGAATTAAAATGTAAATTAATCTGTTTACTAATGCAGTTATGTGAAGCAACTCCCACTTTATTGTTCTAAAAGAAGAATTCTTTTAAATATATTTCAAAATTAGTTTTTATTTTCCTAAAATAAATAAAAGCTAATTAAATAAATGTTGGTTACACCAAAATCAGTGAAAAGCTTCTTCAACAGAACACAGTTCTACCTGGTGATTGACTTCAATGAGTGCAGGTTACAAAGTGATTTTTTTCTCTTTCAAATTGCATGTATAATTGGCTTGAATTAGCAAAGCTATCTCATCTGCCACCATTTCTGTCGTGTAAGAGTGGTTAATTTCTTATTCTGAAACTTGAAATTCAGGAACAAGATCTGATCATAAGGGAAAGAATGCAGTGACATGTGTTAAGCTTTTCAAGAAATAAATCACAGCATGGGATATAAAAAAAAATTCTGAGGTTTATTTGAAAGTAATAGTTCCAAGCACTGTGCAGTCATATGATATATTTCACCTTGCTCTCTAGTTCTAACTAAAATCTTTGATTATAGGTAAGTTTCTTGGCAAATTTTGATGTAGAATCAAAGACACCTTCACACATTAGTGAAACCTGTGCACTGCACATTGGCAGTCAGATATGTGTTCCTGGGGAAAACACTTCCACATCTCTTAAGGTTTGCTTTTTCTTCTGTCACCTCCACATAAATTAAATGTCACTTAAGCACATTCTGACACCTTTGTAACTAACAAGAACGTCTTTTAAAGGCCTCAGTGAATTGAAAATGTTTTTTACTATAGAAGTCCAATAGAGCTCCAGCAGATTTTTTTCATAAATCAACATTATGGGTGTCTTACAGATGTTAATTAGTAGTTATTGACAAAAATACTAAAACTAAAAAACAGACTCCATTTTTAATTCCAAATGTCTTCAGATTGGCAGATAGAGCACATGAATAAAACAGTCAAGGGTGGGCTTTTGAACTGTAACTTGAATTTTGTAAAACCTAGGAATTTACAGTCATATCTTCAACAGGATGATATATCAAATAGTTCTTCTCTGTGGGCAGATGACAATATTTCTTCATGGGAATGTTTATATTTGACCATATTCATAAACAAAGTATTTCTAAGGCAAAAGCTAAATTGACAGAATCTTTCAAACTCACATACATGTTTATTCTTTTCTTCCTTTCTGAACAACCAGGTTTCCTGGAAGTTACCATCCATGCATCTATGTACCTAAGAAGTGCATGCTGGACACTTAGCGATCAGTTCTCTGAAGCAGTGAAACACCAGGTAGAGCAAATGAAGTGATTAACTGTTCTGGCCACTCTTCATGGGAAACAGAATTTATTGCATCCAAACTGCAATGAGAAATTTAAAAGGCCTCTAAGGCTTGAATTAATTTAATAAATTATAATGTAGTAGTTAAAGGCAATTTTAACAATTTTCTTCCTTGTGAATATCTTTTCAATCTTGTCAACATCTTTCTGTTATGTTTCAACTAATTTCAGAAAGAAGACCTGTCTGAGAACAGTGACAAATAGGGAAAATAATAAGAATAAAAAAATAGTGAATCTCCAACTTAAATAGCTTTTTATGAAATAAAACAAATATTAGTAAATGGCTGACCACATATCCTCAGCCTATTATTTTTATGGTGTCACTGTCTGATTAATTTTAGTTTGAAAACAACTTTCTGAAACAACAACTTTCTTAGTTTTACAGACATTTCAAAACATAACTGAAAGCATTCACCAGGATCAGTGAACGTTAACAGTTGTGAATAATTTCCTTATTAAGGTTTTTAATTCCTTAAATGTAATGCCCTTATTATGAGATAATTATTTTTATCCTGCCCTTTATTAACCTATTACATTAATCAGCATCTGTACTGCTGTTCAAAATCCTCTCTTTCCAGCCTCTGAGGTAATGAGATAACCTCTGGTTTGCTCCCATTAATACTTCTTGATTTTTTGAAGAGGAATTTCTGCTCAGCTTCAGAACGCAAATAAATGATTTACTTGAAATACCAAGGATCTATGCGCCTTTTAAACAGTGGCCCTTTATCTCCAGTATTCCAGTAGCTGATAGGCAGAGCTTTGCTCCTTAAAGCTTGTATATATAGAAATAAGCAGACATTTCTCCACAAAGTTAAGCACATCTGTGTTTCATATTATGATAGGCTAATCATGGAAGTTTAGTGTGAGATATTCATATGATTTTGCTTTTATATAGGAACATAGAAAACTACTGTTCAGTTCCAAATTCCTTCAGCATGCTTGCTAGTTTGTAAGAGCAGTGCACAGTTGAGTAAGGAATACTGTACATTCTTTCCTTTTAAAATGCACTGATGTTACTGTTATCATGGTTGCAAGTCCTTACCCAAGCATTTTGTGCCTTTTAATAGGTCAGTATTTTTACAGAAGGAACTGTTAACGATCCTAAGAAGGAGAACTTTCATGTGATTAGACTGTGGGAATAAAACTAGGTGATCAGGAAATCTCAGCTAGAAGGTTGTCAGTGACAAAAAAACACCTTAAAAAAACCCTGGCAACCAAACATACCAAACAGGATTGTAACAAAGACTCCAAAAGAGTGTAAGCACAAGATAAAAGCAGATGACTTGAAAATGATACCATAGGTCTAAGGGCTATAAAAATAAATTCCAAATGTTTGCTGACAGAACATGTAGGAAATATTCTACATAGTGTTTTAACTCTGTAAAGTAAGCAGTCCATCTTAGAAAAGATGCAAATGTGATCTCAAGCAGACTCATCATGGATGGGAAGAAATCCCAAATGCTGAGGTACTGCTCTTAGGAAAGTCTTGGCATGCTGACTAATCGCTGTAACACCCATCTCTCACTTCTAAAAGGGGACTGATCCCATTGACCTCAGCTCCCAGAGAAACTGGGGATGAGTGAATACAAAATCAGAGAAAGGGGTAGAACTGTAGGCATTCCTGTGACTGTAAAATGACTAATAATGATTCTTAGATTAAACCAAAAGGACTTTACATAAACTAACAAATTCTAGTTTTAGCATGGGAGCTATGTCTCTAGCTCCCATGTCATTTCATCCGGATTTGACCTCAAGGGCTATCTTGGTATTTGGATCCAAGTACTGGTAAAGTTGGGCAGTCTTAGCTGTAATTTCCAATGCAGCAGCATGCAGAAATGCTGGTTTTCCTCCTGGAAACCAGATGCTCCTTTTTTCTTTTTTTTCCTTTCCTCCTTCAGTCTTGGTATTACTGCCATTCTGAAACCAGGACTCACCATTGTTCTGTACCACCTTATCTTACTTCATAAATTCTACTTTGATGAAGTCTGAAGCAGAGTCTTACACTCTCTTAACTAACCCCGAAGTTAGACAATACCTAACTTCATAGCTGTTTCTCAGTTTGTTTTTGAGTGTATCAACAGTGAGCCTAGATCTATGCTTCGAAAAAGGTTTAGAAACAGTGTGCCCTCAAGAAAACTGAGCAACTTGTTGTGGTCTTTAGAATGCACTGCCAACTAATGAAAGTTTAATATAAACAACAGAAACAGTCTTCAGAGTGAAGACCAGAACAGCATCACAAACACTCTTGCCTCTGGGTTGTGTTATATCCCTTGTATTTTTCTCATGGATCACATTAATCTTTCACTACACAGTAGCACAGCTCTGTGTAGTGAAAGACTGCTCTCCTGAAAAACTTAATGACTATGAGTTTATGCACTCAGGGTTGGGATGTTGGTTTTCATTCCCTCAGGTAGATGAGAAAATTTATCTCCCAAACCAGACAATGCTCTTGTGCATTTCATTAAAAGCCGTAGTGAGTCTTTTATAAAAATCAGACTACACTTAAAGCTATGATGTGGTCCCTCTTTCCCTTGGCTCTCCTGTCAGCGCTGTCCTATATCATATAGTATTTGATGGTATACCATCACATTTCCACAACCCTACCTCCAATCCATTTACTTAAGATGCACTTTACCTTGAATACAATAAAATAAGCCCCAGTTTGGGGAAAAAGACTTATAAAGGTAAAGCAGTTGGACAAAGTGTAGGGAGGATTTCTTTCCCTACAAAAATAAAGTATTTCTTTTAAAAGATTCCATAACCCCAAAAGTACTACAATAAAACTGTCGAGATGTTTTACTGCTACTGTATGAAGAAAATAAAGAATCACCTTTTAGTTCAGTCCTTGGACTTTTTTTTTTTTTTTTTTTTTTTTTAAGTTTGATCTTCTGATTATTTCAGCCAGCAACTGCTTAAAACAACAAAGTTCTAATTTGGAGAGAGGCTTATGAATTTCACAATTCAGAGTCTTTTCCAAGCTTAAAAATATCTGTAGCATAGTTTGCTCATCTGAACGATGCTAGACTTGAGAGTTCCTACTGCTTGTCCAAAACACACCAGGAAAAAAGTCAGTAGAGAAGCCTTGAGGAAACACAATGGGATTGAAAAACCTTAAAGTTCAATTAGAGTAGACAAATTGTCAAGGGCATAGCTATTCATGTAAATTAAAAAGCTTTGCAATGTTTGGGCACAGCTGAAGGCTTTTTCCTTGTTCCAGGGAGAAGCATCTGAAAGGCGATAGACCTTGCTGTTTGAGAGGCACTTCACAAAATGGCAGAGCCCAGCACAGATAGCCTTCCCCATAAACTATGTTCATTGCTCGATGATAGCAAAAATGGCTTAAAGAGATAATTCAATACAAGTATGCTTTAAGCAAAATCCAGTACATTCGTTATAGAAATATGTTACCTTCCCTATAGAATTACAAAACCATTTTAACTAAATTTCCATTTTCTTTAACAAAGACCCCCATGGTGGGACTGTTCAGTAAAGCTGCACTAGAAATGAGCTGTAATGACCATTACCAAAGCTGCCTGACACCATTTTGTTTTGTTTACTGCTGTACTCAACATTTTTTGTCCCCATTTCAAGTGCCTCCTTACTACAAAATCTGTAGTAAGGCTTGAGTATTCAAGAAAAAAGCAGTCTTTCATCAGCTGTTTTTTGTACTGGGATTCTTCTATTACTGTTTGTTATAGCTGTCTGTCATGCTGTGCTTAAATATCTTGCAGACATATTTAGCAATATTTTGCTTTGCCATCTGGAACAGACTTTCACCCGACTCTGGGTTTTCATATTTGAGTGCCCCATCTGGTGTAATGTCTCTGAAGTATAAATAGGGCAAACACTCACAGTTTGTGGTAGCTTTAGAAGGGAAAGATAATCCAGTAATGCTTAATAAAAAAAAAACCCAAACAACCAAACAAGCAACAACAAAAAAACACAATAAAACAAAACAAAAAACCACAGTAAAATGAGTGAAGGCATTTTTTGAGTTCAGATGGCTTGAAGTAATCATCTGCAAGAACCACCCTTATTCAGGAGGTTGGCACAAGTTTCTACATTCCCTCTTTCCACAGACAGGCGCTCAGCCCTGTAAAATTGATAAGGATCTAGCACCTTGTTCACACATACATCTAAAATAATGTATGCAGCTTATTCAAGGAGACATAATTCATGTCTTTCATAAGTACACTAGTATAATAGATACATTTTTATAGACTATTTGGCAGCTGATAAGACAAAATATTTATTTTAATGATTCACAAATACAATACAGAACAATGGGAACAAGCATGACAGCCAAAATCAGGGAGTAGTATATGGTATTTCAGGGGTTTATTTGCTTTTTATTTTCCTTCTGTGTTCACACATTGAGCTTATTCTGCACCATTACAGCATTCTTGGTACAACCTAACTAGATATTCATGGAAAATTATTTTACATTATATGAAAGAGCCATCTAGGTTTATTGATAGCATCATAGGATCACAGAATTGTCTGGGAAGAGGAAGGCCTCTGGCTACCATTCTTCTTCAGAGTATTTGAATAAGCAAGTGCACTCTGCTGGGTCACCGAGTTTCTCATCAACCAACACCCCTAAATCTGTCTCCTCAGGGCTGCTCTCAATGCAGCCTCCACCCAGCCTGTATTTGAAAAATACATGCTGAGGTTATAGAACTACCCATTTTATTGACTTTAAAAGACTGGAAGCAGCTAAGAGTTTCAGATATCCAAGTATATTTATAGCATCAAAACTATCACAGTTTAACAAAGTCCCTAGCAGACTCTTTCCCTCATCCTTCAAAGGATTTCTGTGGTAGTTCCTGTTAGCAGACTTCTGAGAGGGGTCAGCTCCTGAATATTAAGAATATTAAGCAATAGGCTTGGGTCACACTCTGCTTTTGTTGTGGTTTAAATCCCAGCAGTAACTAAGTACCATGCAGCTGCTTTTTTGCTTATTAAATTGCCTTTATCTTAACCCATGAGTTTTCTTACTTTTACTTTTTTGATTCTCAACACCATCCCACCAGGTGAGATGTGTGGGGTTGCTGGCTGGGCTTAAATCATGACAAGCAACTACAGTAAAGCTGAACATTTTTGGTTTTCTATCTCCTTTTCATGCTAAGTGCAATAATTAATGTCAAAAGTTATTAGGTAATGGATTGTCACTGAAACAGCAAAAAAGAAGTAAGAGAAAATAGAAAAGAAAATCAGAACAAACTCAGCAATAGTGGGCCATGTTTTTCATGAATATATAGCAACATCAAGGGTTTAAAAATATTGGGTTTAGCCAAAGCAAAATATGTAGATAGCAGTTCTGCCAAAAGAGGAGCAGACACATAAAAGTTTGTTTGTTTAGAAGGGAAAGACATCCCTTGACAGGATGGGCAGTATAATAGGAGAATAATGTGCCTACTGTGAAGAAAGAAACGGCCTTGAGAAACACAGAGGTCACAATTAAAGGCCAAAAATAAGTCAGTAGATGTTGCTAATGAGCAAAGAAAGATAGTCAATTACATTTCCATAAGCGAAGGCCCCTGACTCACCCTAATATCTCACAAGATAATAGAAATGTAAGAGCAGGAACAGATTCCAAGATCAGGGGATCTTTCCCTCTGCCACTGCATGATTTAGCTGCTCTTGAGAGCTACTCTTTGTAGTTCATTCATCTTAAAAACATACAGTGCAAGATTTTACACAATCCTGTGCTCAGTTCTTTACAGTGCTTTACCACACTAGGACTTAGAAGGATTTTCCTAGTACTTATCTGACCATCCTTAGCTACAGTGTAAATCAGATGTAAACCAAACAAATCCAATGCTATCACAGGGGTGTAAAATTGATGCAAGAGAAAGAAGGATTATGTTTTAGAAGATTAAGAGGCTATTACAGACACCTATCATACATAATCTCTGAATAAAGGTATAAATCACTGTACATGTAAGAGTATGTTTCAAGCCTGGTCAAAGGTGTGATAGCTGGTTATGTACAGATACTAGATACAGCGTGAGCACCCATGTTGACAGCAATGCACCTCCAGCAGCAGGAGCGTTTTTGGCATTTACCCAGGGCAGGATTTGCAGATCACAATCCCTCACACCTTCACAGTATTAGTATTTCACTTACTTACCTGAAGAACAGTGCAAATATATATACCTATATATAACAAGAGCTGCAGGCATACTTGTGACCACAAAATTGACATATCATTCAACGCCTAGCTTTCAAAACTTCTTGACTTTAACAAATTGAATAGACAATTTATAAGCAAATAAATTAATTTCTATTTATAAGGAGCTGACCTACAGTTCAGACTTAATTATCAATCCCATCTCAGAGATTTTCTATTTTGCTTTTCAATAACAACAATTTAGTTTCTAATTCAGCAAGGACACCAAGAAATAAATGTGCCATTTATAGAATGTATTTAGACTTCTAATGAGGTTCTGTTGTGAAGATGGTGAAAATGCTGTTCCTCTATTTCTGCATTTCTTATGCCATCAGGAGCTCACTGTTCTCTTCATTATGTTTCCAGTAATTAAAAAAAAAAAAAGAAAAAATCGAAATCAACTCAGTATAATAATAAAATAATTTGAAAAGCAATTAAGAAGGAAGGTGTAAAAAACAAAAAACTCAACAAAAAAAGTTTTCTATCAATGACCTGAATGACATAAAGTGAAGGCAACAACACGAAAGGTTGTTCTTTAGTTTTCTTTTTCCTCCCTTTTTTCTTTTTTTTTTTCCAAAATAGTATCTGAAACATAAACAGCTTTTGACAAATACAGACACCAATGAAGCTAATGGGGTTTTTATTATTTTATTGAGAGTATTGTGATAATTTGTTTTCAAATTATCATTCATCTGTCCTCTGTTGTTGCTTAATTTGCCTTTGAAATTAGCTGTATAGTTTGGAAACATGCAATTGCTGTCCACATTACAGACAGGAAATCATGCAAGAAAAAATATTATATTTCTTTGCCTTTGTAAGGAAGAACCATTATGATATTGGTTAGAATCTAGGTGCTTGTACTTCTGTAGCTCTTGCTCAGCCATGGGATTCAGAAAACAGGCTTTCTGATAGGAACCAATTAAAATTAGGAAGCAAAAATATAGTATTTAAAAAAGAAAGTGTGGTTTTCAATGTCTTTAAAACCTTTACTGCTGTATGACTATAGGAATTGTGTACATCTATTCCATCGTCTTAGTAAGTGATGCTCATACTAATGTTTATTTGAGGAGACTTGGAAGTGTCTCTTCAGTTAGCATCTATGGAGACATTAAATTCTAAATAATTTGATGTAAAGTTTTTTTGTGTAGGAAGAAGGGTGCATATTATTTTTAACAATAGAAAGTTTTATTTTGGTATAATAGAAATTCACAGCTGAAATTTGATGCAAAAAGAATGAATTATTTAAAGAGGTTTACCATACATAGAAGAGTATTTATTGTTTAATAATTTTAAAATGCAATTGTTCATATCTCCTTTAAAAATTGCAGTGTTCACGTAATCCAAACACCCAGATTTCCTCAAGAGACAACTGCTACCTCTAACATCCTGGTTTCAGAAGAAAATTAGACATATCTAAACCAATATAGCTTACTTCTAATTACTCCATAACCTTCCCTTTCTTTGGAATTCTTAGTGAATTAAAATCTCTGGCTTTTGGTTGTTGGTTTGTGTTTTTTTTTTCCTATTAGTGAGGGTTCATTAGGTACAATGGCAAGTAGAACAAATTATTTTATCACTGAAGAAGACGTAGCAGCTTGACTATGGTGAAAGAAAGCATCTATATATCTTCTCAAAAATATTGAGCAGTAAAGAAAAACTTGTTAGGATACATTTCAAATTTTAAAATTCTTTCTAGGCTTTAAATGTTTTCTCTATTCATTTGTTAAGGGGAGGATTATATGAGAATATTTACTTGTGAGTTTGTTTATACTGTTGAAATGTATTAATAGGAAATACTATTTATATAATAAAATATATAATACTATTATTGTATCAATTGATGCATTAATATAAAAATATTAATGCATTATTATCAGAAAAGTATAGAGATAACTGTAAATTCACACCTTTTAATGTAAGCAACTATAACGAACTAGTGTTCACATGAAAAATATATACCACAATGGAATATTTAGCAGTGACAGTTTCAACTGTAATTTATTCCAGCCAAAGTACTCAAGTACAGTTCAAAATTGCTTCAAAAATTTTAAAGACACATCATAGCTAGCTAAGACTTCTTTTTCTAAGTGAATTAAAATGGAAAAGCTCTGTTTATATTGGGAGTATTTGCAGCCAGACTATTCTCAGACCTATACTTGTCCAGAAGAGACAAAGGTTTTAGTGTTTCTCAGGGTCATAGTTCAGACAGAGAGGGCCAAAAGTTGAATTTGTATCTGTCTGAAATTTCTCATCGACAGCTGCTTTGACAGTGTGAGTTTGAGATGAGGAAAGTAGTTATAACGTGTGCCAGCAGCACAGGAATCATCAGGATGTTAACATGAGAAAAATGAGGTAAGGATAAGCACGCATTCCTCTCCAGTTAGCAGTCACTTTCTCTCATCCTTTAGCTCACGTGCTCAGGACGGGTTGTACAGATGGTCCAAGCGATAGTGAAGTTGTCACTTTTTTTTCAGATAGTGAATGAAGAAATCTCCAAACTGTCTTGTAATTTCTCCAGGATCAGAAAAAAAAAAAAAAATAAATTGATGAAAAAAATCAGTGCCAGGAACTTATCAGAGGTTACAGTATCATATTGCTGGGTATGACCGAGCACAGTTCAGTAAACTGGGAGCATGGAGGATGATTAAGGAGCTATATTAGTGATCAAGAGCAGATGTTTTTGACTATGAAAAAACAACTCAGGTCAAGATTCTTGCATTACGAGTAACCTGAAAAACACTTCCATTCTTGTCCACAGTAGATGCTCTCTCCGTTCTGTTCCTTCTCATGATTCCCAGAAGCAATCTAAATTTAAGGTTAAGCCAGCTGGGCATGTGAGTTAAATTAGAGGTCCTGAAAGCACTTAAGAAGGTAAGCATCATCAACTGCTCATTGGGTCTGTCCAAACAATAGATTATTTAGTTTAATGAGAAAATAACACTTTAAATGATTCATGTAGAACAAAAATTGAATTATTTTGTTGCTTAAAATCCATTTTTAGATCAACTGAGTTTGTAGAAATTCTAGTGGGATGTTACGTCAGTGTCAAAATAAGGAATTTTTTATTTACCCTGTGCTATTACTAAAACAGTTTGGTGAATTTACTATCAATTAGCAAATAATTTGATCCACCTGAAATGGCATTTTTTACATTCCATACACATAAAATATGGAATTAGACTTCCTATAAAAATGTGAAGAAAGAATATACAATAGTCATAACAATTTATACTATGCCTTTTAAATAACATGAACTCTGACATGTCATCTTAAGAGCAGAAGGGGCAGTTTTATCTATATTAATAATTAACATCTTCCTTTGTAAAAATTGTATCTTTACAATATTACTAAAAAGGGACAAGGATAGCTTCTGAGCTCCTCAAAGAAACTCATCAAAGAAACATCTGATTATACTAATCAGTGCTCTAAAAGAGAAGTTTGTAATGTGGCAAACACTATGGAATTTAGGTCTTGTAATACATATTTAGCTGATAAATACTGTGAATTGTAAGATCTCTGGAAAATTCTGGAAAAAGTACTTAGAAGCAACATGCTTTTCCCCTTAAAGTATAAATATTTTCACACTGATCAACCCAAAGTTACAGATAAAAGAATCCTGAATTCATCACAAACGATCCTTTCCCAGCTTAATTGTTTTCAGTAGAATGTTTATCACTGTCACTTATCTACAGCCAAATATGCAAAAAATGTGGAAAGAACAGAGGGAGAGAGAAAATTATCTGCTTAGTCTGCTCACGGAAGTAATTAATTACTTGCACTAGTATTTTCAGTACATCTGTTACTTGAATAATCAATAATTTATGAATTTTTTTTCTCTAACACTTTTTATTAAGCATTTGGTGTCACCCACTTTTTTTCCTCTCTCTCACTGACACTTGGAAACTTTCAATCTTCAGTCCATTAAGAAACACACAGTGTATGCTGCAACTGGAGCCTTTTAATGGTCCTGAATCAGGAGAATATGAAAAAGCAAGTTACATACTTATTGATTGTGCAGGTTCCAAATGCCTCATTAATCAGCATCTGCTTTCTTCACAAATGGAAATGTAAGTAAAACTTTGGCCCTTACTAGATCGAGTTCTGTTGCAAATGGTAAAATGGTACAGGACCTTCAGGATGAAGCTCCTCAGCACTATAAACTAATTCAACTTCTTAGATTTAGTTGATATTTAAATACAAGTTGATAGAAACAGATATGTGCAAAGTTCTCCTCTTGCTGCTGCCAGGGGCAGCTTTGGAAAATGGAGTAGATTACAGCAGCATGTTTAAAAAAAAAAAAAAAGAAAAAATAATTCTACTTTCCAAGTTAAACTCCAGACAAATAGAAGATTGAGGTTACTGATGTTATTTTCTAAGTATAATTGTGGCATAACAAAGGAGCATCAGGAAATGCAGATTGATGCTCCAAGGCGTTTCAAGTACCTCCATTGCACAAAACAAGTTTTAATTTAGACACAATACAAATGTAATCCATTAACACAGAATAAAACCTGTGCTTCATCAATAGACATTATATAATTATATTTTTTGACCTCCTTTCTCTTGTGAAACAGTGGATTAGAGGGGGGTCTGCTGGATAATCCTAATGTCTCATTATGCTGAAATTTTAAAGAAACCTTCAGTGAGCAGAAGCTCTTTTATCCTTTTAATTATTCTAGAAAACTACTGAGAATTTAGAAGCGTAATGTATGTCACTTTTGTTCTGCCTCCCCAGTCTTCCTTCTTAGAATCACAGAATAGTTAGGGTTGGAAAGGACCTTCAGATCATCTAATTCCACTCCCCCTGCCAAGGGTAGGCACACCTCACACTAAACAATGTCACCAAAGGCTCTGTCCAACCTGGCCTTGAACACTGCCAGGGATGGAGCATTCACAGCTTCCTTGGCCAGCCCATTCCAGTGCCTCACCACCCTTACAGTAAAGAACATCTCCCTCATATCCAATCTAAACTTCCTGTTTAAGCTTTAACCCGTTACCCCTTGTCCTGTCACTACAGTCCCTAAGGAAGAGTCCATCCCCAACATCCCTATAGGCCCCCTTCAGATACTGGAAGGCTGCTATGAGGTCTCCATGCAGCCTTCTCTTCTCCAGGCTGAACAGCCCCAACTTCCTCAGCCTGTCTTCATACGGGAGGTGCTCCAATCCCCTGATCATCCTCGTAGACCTTCTCTGGACTTGTTCCAACAGTTCCATGTCCCTTTTATGTTGAGGACACCAGAACTGCACACAATACTCCAAGTGAGGTCTCACAAGAGCAGAGTAGAAGGGCTGGATCACCTCCTTCTGCCTGCTGATCATACTCCTTTTGATGCAGCCCAGTATATGGTTGGCTTTCTGGCTGCGAGCATGCAATGCTGGCTCATGTTCATTTTCTCATCAACCATCACCCCCAAGTCCTTCTCCACAGGGCTGCTCTCAATCTCTTCTCTGCCCAACCTGTAGCTGTGCCTGGGATTTCTCCGACCCAGGTGTAGGACCTTGCACTTGGCATGGTTAAAACTTCATGATGTTGGCATCAGCCCACCACACAAGCGTGTCAAGGTGCCTCTGGATGGCATTCCTTCCCTCCAGCGTATCAACCAAAACACACAGCTTGGTGTCATCGGCAAACTTGCTGAGGGCGCACTCAATCCCACTGTCCATGTCAGCGACGAAGATGTTGAACAAGACCAGTCCCAACACCAATCCCTGAGGGACACCACTCGTTACTGGTCTCCAGCCGGACATTGAGCCATTGACCACAACTCTTTGCATGTGGCCACCCAGCCAGTTCTTTATCCACCGAGTGGTGCATCCATCAAATTGATGTCTCTCCAATTTAGAGACAAGGATGTCATGTGGGACAGTGTCGAACGCTTTACACAAGTCCAGGTAGATGAGCTCAGCTGCTCTACCCCTGTCCATCAGTTCTGTAGCTCCATCATAGAAGGCCACCAAATTGGTCAGGCAGGATTTCCCCTTAGTGGAGCCATGCTGACTGTCACCAAGCTCCTTGTTGTTTTTCATGTTCCTTAGCATGCCTTCCAGGAGCATCTGCTCCAAGATTTTGCCAGGCACAGAGGTGAGACTGACTGGTCTGTAATTCCCCAGCTCATCCATTTTCCCCTTCTTGAAAATGGGGGTTATATTTCCGTTTTTCCAGTCATCGGGAACTTCACCTGACTGACAGGATTTTTCAAATAAGATGGGCACTGGCTTAGCAACTTCATTCGCCAGCTCCTTCATGACCCACGGATGGATTTCATCAGGTCCCATGGACTTGTGCTCATTCAGATTCTTAAGATGGTCTCAAACCAGATCCTCTCCTACAGTAGACCCAAGGTCTACATTCTCACAGTCCCTGTGTCTGCCTTCCAAGACTTGGGTGGTGTGGTCAGAGCTTTTGCCAGTGAAGACTGAGGCAACGAAGTCGTTAAGAACCTCAGCCTTCTCCAAATCCAGGGCATACAGTTCTGCTAGCTTCCAGAGAGAGCCCATGTTGTCTCTAGTCTGTCTTTTATTTACAGTGTACCCATAGAATCCCTTCCTGTTATCTTTCACATCCCTAGCCAAATTTAATTCTAACTGGGCCTTATCTTTCCTAACTTAGTCCCTAGCTTCCAGCACAACATCCCTGTATTATTCCCAGGACACCTGTCCTTGCTTCCACCTTTTTAAACCTCTTTTTTCCCTCTAAGTTTCCTCAGGAGCTCCTTATCCATCCAAGGAGGTCTCCTGGCCCTCCTGCTGCACTTCCTTCTAGTTGTGACGTAACACTCCTGAGCTCGTAGCAGGTGGTCCTTGAATATCAGCCAACAGTCTTGGCCCCCCCTACCCTCTAGGGCTATATCCCATGGAACCTTACTAAGCAGGTTCCTGAAGGGACCAAAGTCTGCTCTCTTGAAGTCCAGGGTAGTGAGCTTGCTGCAGGCTCTTCTCAGTGTCCTGAGGCTCTTGAACTCGACCATCTCATGACTGCAAATCTTCATTGCACCTCAGGATTTTACAAAGGCTTCTTTATGACACAGAAAAAATTCTGGTTTTCACTATGTGTACTCTACCTTGTGGTTATTTTTCCTTATTTTCTTTGTCAATGCTTTCACTGCTTTTGTTGTTGCTTTCATCTGCCGCAGATATGTGCAAAGCCCTTCACTGTGTCAGCTGAAAAACCGGTAGCAATTTTTTCATCCTGTGTATGTTTTTGCCTGTTTTTCTTAACATGCACTGGTATATTTTGTTCAACAGCTATTCCCATACTTCTCTTTTCCAGATAACTACAATTTTAACAACCTTTTCTACCTATTACTACTTAACCACACTGGTATCCAATGTCCTTTTTAATTATTCACACCTAATACAATTTATTTCCCTTGTGTACTATGTGGCAGTTTATTACGTATTAAGTACTTTTCTGCAGTAGATGGTATATGCAATTCCTCGTAGAGTTTCACCTAACATTTCTGCAGGTATTCTGCATGCCATAAAAACCAGGGAAAAGAAAAGAAAGAATAATTTTGAAAGACTCTTTCACTGCAGGCAAATCCTCTCACTGAAGCCTTTTGCATTCTCATGCTAGACAGTACCCTTGGAAAGGTTTAGGGATCTAAAAGTTGTTGCAGGAAGCAGTATTCCTCCAAGCAACATCTATTATTGATATTAATTGTTGCTACCATATAAACAGTAATTAACAGATAGCAACAAATCACACAACTACACGCTGGTCATACTGCTTAAATGTACTTCTGAAAAGGACTCAGACACTACAGTTACAAAGGTAATATTGCAGAGTACATTAAACAAATAGAGCAGAAAGTATTGCCCAGTACTTTCTCAGTCACAACATAACCAATGTGCCTGACTCATATGAAAGGATGCTATTTTAGACTTTGAATATCTCCCATCATTAAAGACTATGATAATTTTTTCTTCAAGAGGAAGAGGTGTAAGCTTAAATTTCAGATATATTCCATTTCAAGCAATTGTATTTGGCTTACTTACAAATTCCTAAATCCTTTGAACAAGGTATGTTAATTTTCATCGGTTTTTGTCTATGTTTAATGTTGGGGCACACTTTTAAAAAGATTCCATATTCTGTCTCAGAGGTGAAGTGGTATCTACTTACCAGTGAGGTAGCAGTTTGGGATCTTTATGGGCAAAAGTTACTGTATACTGTAAATCTGAGTCATGCTGCTGTTCTAAAAACTTTATTTAAAGACACTTTGTGAAATGTTATCTTTCCATTTGCATGGCCCACAGACAGCTGTGGGCATTACTATAATAAATAATGTCTTACTTAGAGAAGCTACGAAACTAGGCACATTTTCAAGAGTTCTTTGTGGGCTTATTGCTGTCTATAATTTTAAAAGATGACCCAATATCTAAGGTCTATGGACATGCCTACAACTAGAAGATCAGAAAGTATCACAAAAGCAGGCCTCATAGAAATTATTTGCAATGGACACATTCTGTATCGGAATTTATCATTGAAGCCAGGGAAGCCACAGCTTAAAATTAATGATGCAAATCCCTACTGTAAGCACAGCCCATACGGGTTTTTCAAGAGCTGAGCCTGCAAAATTACTGTATCTTGGTGACTTTACATGGTTTTAGAATAGGAATAAACCTGATCCATGCCACTGAAATTTTGTTTGCTTATTTTGAAAAAATCTCCATCAGTATTGCACTCAAATTAGTAAAAATGTAATTAGTGTCAATGCAGATATGAAATCATGTCTGAGCAAACTGCTGCCTGGCATGTGCAAGACATCTTCCTTTAGAAATGATATCTTCAATGCAATAAATATCAACCTTAAAACAAACTCAGCCATGCTTGGGATAATGTTAATCTGTGCACTTTTTATGTCTTTCCAGGATGTAATCCTGCTATAAATCAAGAAACTGCCTGCAAGCCTGATTGACTGAGCTGTGGCATTTGGTCTGTTTGCAGCTCAGACAATATCCTGGGACATTCAGTAACTGTTCTGATGTTTCTTACAAGATGGATTTCTCCATTTAGGCACATTTAGGGTATGTGTATTTCCAGAAAAATGTATATCTTCTTTAGCTTTGTTCAAGCTATGCAGCCAAGATATCAGTAATCTCATTGGCATTTAGGAGAAGCTATATTTGGGTTTAATTGCTAGTGCTCTGTTTATTTTACTGCAGAAAAATTTGTGAAAAAAGTGATACACACTTTTGCATTTAAGTACAGATGTTAATATGTAGTTGTTCACATATGCAGTTCATGGAGCTTTCTAAAAAATTAATATACATGGCTCTGAGTAGAGAATTTCATAGCTTTATTACTATCATAATCACTTACTTAGCAAATATAAATAAGAGTAAGGAAAATACTATATTCAAATATTTTTTTTTTTTTTTTTTTCTTCCAGAATATGTTAGCAAAGTGCAAAAAACATCTGACAAACTGTTTTCAGTTCCTGTAAAATTTCCTCACCGGAAGAATTTACTTTTATTCTTAAACCTTCCTACTTTACAAAACACAAGAGTTTTTCTCTTCATAAGGAAATAAATACGCAAATCAATTGACAATTATATACAGCAAGATTACATTTTCAGAATCTACATTCTGGGTGTTTTTCTTCAACATGCAGGATTAGATCATGTATTTGCCTAGACTGCTATACTGTGGTTGATATTATCCAGTAGCATATATCCGTGAAATGTAAAATGAAAACAGGGAACAGATAAGCATGAATAATAATGAAGTCTCTGTAATATTTTACAAGAGAGTATATGTTCTCTGCTATAACATCTGTACTGGTAATCTCCAAGCATGCATTCTATTACAAATTCTATCATAAAGTCTGTGGCTTTTGAGAGTTTGGGGAGAGGGGAGCTTGTCCCTGTCCCCAACCCTGAATCTATTTACACTAAGCCTTCAAGTTTTAGAGTCCTTAAAGTATCACTTTTAGTCCACCAGTTCCAAAGACATATTTTGCTTCAGTGGAAAATATGTGCTTATGCCTGAGACAGTGTTAAATACAAGATGACTTTAGAATCTACCATGATACCATTCCTGGTTTTTAAGCACATATATAGTTTTCCTTCCCAGTGACTATTCTAGTTCATTCTTGGACACATAATTTACATAACTTCCTTGTATAGCATGGCCTAAATTTTTCTTCAATTTAATTTATGCTGTATTGGAGTTACAAGTATGATTTTAGAATGCATTTACTACCTTTGCATTCTTCAGTGCAAAAGCTAATTTTAATAATGGGTCTTACAGTTTTTGTTTAAATCAGTCACTTTTTTTCAACTGGTTGATGACGAATCAAACCTGGTACTAGCCAGTTATTTTCTTTATCCTTCTGTTCCTCAGAGTATTTTATTTTCAATATTCCTTTTTTTTCTTTATCTTTACAAAATGATATTATGTTAAAATATTTTTAGATTAAAGAAAACATTGCGAGAGGGCATACATATTGTATTAAACAAAATACTGTATCACCTCAACTGAGACTATTATGAAACAATAAGAAGACTCATCTTATGAAGACATTGGTGGCAAACTTTAAATAGAGCATCCAAGGTTTATAAAATTAACCTTCATTGAAAGGTCAAATAGCTCATATGAATAACTTCTTTAACATTAGTAAATGGTACACAAAGAAATAGTCACTGATGTCTGTCACCTATTTCTTATAGGATGAATTGATTTGGGAATTTTTATTAATTGGTTGTCTTTTGTGCATACAGTTTCCCTTGTAATGTAGAGTGGGCATGCATGCTCAGGGTCAGTGCTGGCTAGACATAGGAGCAGAGAAGAACAGCATTTTTGCATCTTGTCTGCTTTAGACAGAATCATAGAATACCAGATTGGAAGGGACCTCAAGCATCATCTGGTCCAGTCTTTCTAAGCAAAACATGACCCAGACTAGATGTTCCAACACCCCTGTCCAGCTGAATCTTAACTGCGTCTAATGTTGATGAAACTATCACATCCCTGGGGAGCTTATTCAAATGGCTGATGGTTCTCATAGTGCAAAATTTTCCTCTTGTGTTCAATTGGAATCTTCCAAGGATTAACTTGTGCCTATTACTCCTCATCTTTCCCATGTGAATCCTTGAAAAAGAAAGTAGCAATTATAGTGAATTTAAGTGATTCAGGGCAGTCCTGCAGAGAAGGACTCGGGGGTGTTGGTCAATGAGAAACTGAACGTGAGCCGGCAGTGTGCGCTCGCAGCCCAGAAAGCCAACCATATCCTGGGCTGCATCAAAAGGAGCGTGACCAGCAGGTTGAAGGTGATCCTGCCCCTCTACTCTGCTCTTGTGAGACCTCACCTGGAGTATAGCGTGCAGTTCTGGTGTCCTCAACATAAAAGGGACATGGAACTGTTGGAACAAGTCCAGAGGAGGGCCACAAGGATGATCAGGGAACTGGAGCACTGCCCGTATGAAGACAGGCTGAGGAAGTTGGGGTTGTTCAGCCTGGAGAAGAGAAGGCTGCATGGAGACCTCATAGCAGCCTTCCAGTATCCGAATGGGGCTTGTAAGGATACTGGAAAGGGACTCTTCATCAGGGACTGTAGTGATAGGACAAGGGGTAATGGGTTAAAACTTAAACAGGGAAAATTTATATTGGATATAAGGAAGAAGTTCTTTCCTGTTAGGGTGGTGAGGCACTGGAATGGGTTGTCCAAGGAAGCTGTGAATGCTCCATCCCTGGCGGTGTTCAAGACCTGGTTGGACAGAGCCTTTGGTGACATGGTTTAGTGTGAGGTGTCCCTACCCTTGGCAGGGGGAGTTGAACTAGATGATCTTAAGGTCCTTTCCAACCCTAATTATTCTATGATTCTACGATCCTATAACAAATTATTCCATGACTTCCAGCAAATTTTTTAAAATCTCATTTCTCAAGCAACAGGTCGTTGATAAATGACTGGGGACCTAAATAAAAGTTCTTAAAAGTAATTGTAAAATATTACTAATAGCCTCTTAAAGCTATTATTTTTCCTCATAGTAGAATAATACAATACTGTTATTCTGTGTATGTATGCAATACAAAATATTAAACTTTGATTGTTTTCACTTCTTGCCAAAACTATAGATAATTATATGGTTGATACAATACTTTTTACAGTAACTTTTATCCCCAAATTTAAATACAACAATGTGCCCTATTACTGAGTCATTTTAACAAATGATTTGCATTCAATACAATCTTTAACAGCAGAATGTGCTTTATTCATTACACTTCTTAATTTCTTGTGCTTTCTGATTTAGCTTTTAATATTACAGAATGCACTCCATAATGAGTTTTTACTGTTTTTTCAGACAGATATTACGATAAGTAAAAAAATCTACTAGATGGATCTTCATCTCTAGACCTCAATCCAACAAAGCCTAAGAATGGAATAGTTAGAGTTGGAAAGGACTTTAAGATCATCTAGTTCCAACCCCCCTGCCATGAGCAAGGACACCTCACACTAAGCCATGTCACCCAAGACTCTGTCCAACCTGGCCTGGAACACTGCCAGAGACAGAGCATTCACAGCTTCCTTGGGCAACCCATTCCAGTGCCTCACCACCCTCACAGTAAAGAACTTCTTCCTTGCATGTAACCTAAACTTCCCCTGTTTAAGTTTGGACCCACTACCTTTTCTCCTATCATTACAGTCCATAATTAAGAGTTCTCCAGCATCCTTACAGGCCTCCTTCAGATACTGGAAGGCTGCTATGAGGTTTTCATGCAGCCTTCTCTTCTCTTCTTGAGACAAAATTCTGCTCTCTTGAAGTGGAACACAAAGAGCTTGCTGTGTGCCCTTCTCACTATCCTGAGGATCTCGAACTCGAGCATCTCATGATTGATACAGACAAGGCTGACCCAGAGAGTCACACTTCCAGCCAGCCCTTCCCTGTTGGTGAGCACGAGGTCAAGCATGGCAACTCTCCCTTTTGACTCCTCTACTACTTGCAAGAGGCAATTGCCTTACACACAATCAAGGAACCTCCTGGATTGCTTATCTTGGGCTGTACTGTCCTTCCAGCAAATATCAGGATGGTTGAAGTACAAGGGCCTGCAAGAGTGAGGCTGCTCCTATCTGTCTATAGAGTGCTTCATCCACAGAGTCCTCTTGATAAGGAGGTCTGTAACAGACCCCCACAGTAATGTCCCCATTGCTGTTCTCCCCTTGACCCTGACCCACAAGTTCTCTATTGACTCATCACCTGTCCCCAGACAGAGTTCCATACTCTGCAGCCTATCCCTCACATAAATAGCAACTCCCCCTCCCCATCTGCCTGGCCTGTCTCTCCTAAAGAGCCTATAACCTTCCAGTCCAATACTCCAGTCATAGGAGTCATCCCAACATGTTTCTGTGGTGCCAATGATATCATATCCCTGTAGATGTGCACATATCTCTAATACCTCTTGTTTATTCCCCATACTGTGGGCGTTTGTATAGAGGCATCTGAGCCAAGTTCCAAATGAAACCAACTCATTGGCTGGAGCAGCTGAAATAGCTCTGCATTGCTCCAAGCATTTATTACAGGTGCTGGCAACTGACTAGGAGTGCTGGGATGGATAGATCCCTCCCTTCCCTCAACACATCTAGTTTAAAGCTGCCTTGACCAGCCAGGCAAGTCTCCTACCAAAGCAGCTCTTCCCCTTGTCAGATCAGCTCCCCCAGCCTCCAGTAGACCTGGTCTCCCAAATCAAGTCCCATGCTCTAAACAACCAAACCCCTGAATATGACACCACTGTTCTAACCATTTATTAACCTGCCAAAACCATCAGGCCTTTTCAACATCCTCCCCTTTGACCTGGAGGACTGATGAAAAAGCTGTCTGAGCCCCAGAGCCCCTAACTGCCTCTCCCAGGGCTCTGTAGTCCTTCTTAATGTTCTCCAGGATACTGCTGTCAATATCACTAGCACCCACATGGACCACAGGAAGTGGTTAATTTTCAGTGGGGCTTACTGAGCAGCCTCTCAGCAATATCCCTGATCCAAACCCCTGGTAGGAAACACACCTCCTTTGAGACTTAGTCAAGCCCACAGATGGTGCTTCTGTGCCTTTTAGAGTCACCTACTACTACGACCTGCTGCTTTTTCCTTCAGGCACCAGCAGCGATCCTCTTTACTGATGCATCAGAAGGATGTTCATTTGGCGTGGTGTGCATTTCCTCATTAGCCCCCTGCAGAACTGTGAAGCAGTTCTGGGTAGGGACATCTGATTTTGGAGGACCCCCCTTGCTTTTTTTGTCTTTCTAAATACTAACTTTCTTCTATGTTCTACTAACTTTCTAAATACTGCTAGTTTTAGGGATCACTGCATTTTATTTAGTCAACAGTTACTCCTATGGATTTTACAGTCAATGGATAGAATAAATTAATAAGCCCGATTAAGTATTTGTTGACAGTGTGGTTTATATATTTACTAGACTCAAGAAAATAAAGATAAAAAATTACCTTTTGAAAATGCACACAGTACACTTTCCTTATACTAGGAATAATCCAGAGAAGTACTACAAATCTTGCCAAAGTATAAGAAAGTGTTAGCATTAATACTTGACACTTTAGTATTTTAAAACAGTGCCTATATTTTTCATTTTCACAAAGAAAATTCAGTGATTTACAGCCTGCATACTTAAATGAGCAATTTCTGGATAACTTATTTGTGATGAGTAGTAAAAAAAACAAACATATAAGCAACCTGAAAACTTGTTTTGTTATTTTTGACTCAGTGAAAGACAGGGAGCAAAAAGATTTAAAAATACATTATAACCTTGATCATTTACAGAAAGCGGTTGTCATCTTTCTTGGAATTGTGGATTAAGATACAGATTTTCTTGGCAACACTTCCTAAGTGAAGTACTGCATGACAAAATAGGCTAGCATAATTCACAGGAGGTGAAAGTTTGGAAATCATTAATTTGCTTTCCTAACTTCTTCAATTTGATTTATGATTGTTCCTTCTTTTTAAAGAGACAATCCAGTAGTTACAGCTCCATAATAAACCTTTGTGCATAACTAATGAGATCTAGTTTAACATATGTATTTTAGGATTTTACAGAGGAGTAATGATAACTCAGAATTCTATTTGATAATTACATGACCCGTTGCATCTGTCATGTAGTTAGAAAGACACAATGGGTAGTTAAATATTATCCTTCTTTTTCCTCCCATAAGATGGACATGAGAAAGGATACAGGCCAGGCAGAGGACTACCTGGCTTGGAGCAGCTCCACAGTGTCGTGGTTTAAACCCTAGCCAGACAGCTTGCTTACTCACTCCCAGTGAGTGGTGCCGGGCTGACAGCAATCGAGGGCCCCTCACCCCACCCCGGGGCTCTCCCCTTCCCCGCTCCCGGAGGAATGAGGAGAAGGATCGAAAGAGTGCAATTCCCACAGGTTGAGACAAGAACAGTCCAGCAACCAATGTACAACACAAATCACCACCGCTACTGCCAACAACAACAATGATAAGGGAAAATAACAAGGGAAGAGAATACAATATCACCGGCCAAGAAATGAGTCCCATCCGGAAGCCCGTGTCCTTCCAGGGAACTCCCAGTTACCCCCCACCCCGGGCATGACATGCTGTGGTATGGAATACCTCTTTGGCTAGCCTGGGTCAGGCGCCCCATCTCTGCTTCCTCCCGGCTTCCCCTTCACCCTGGCAGAGCATGAGCCTCACAAAGTCCTTGGTCAGGGTAAACATCACTTAGCAACAACCGAAAACATCGGCTTCACCAACACTGTTCCCAGGCTGGAAGTCAAAACGCAGCACTGCACCAGCTACCATGAAGGAGAAACATGACTGCTACTGCTGAACCAAGGACATTATCCACCCTTTATTCCATACCATTCACATCATGCTCAGATCCCACATTTTCAATACACCATCACTCTCCTGCATATATACATCCATATACACACAGACCAAGAGAAAGAGATCATTTTCTTAGTGCATAGACCAATCCCTATAATGCTGCTGAGTCCATTTGGTCCATGATGTCAGGTTCCATCTCTTGTAACAATCTTTTGGGGCAGGAAAGGTTGTGTGCAGTATTGGATCGTTGCCTGCTGATGCCGGTCGTTCCTTCACTGTGGAACCCATCCGGTTCTATCAAAGTTCATTCCCTGTTGGGATGATGGTTAGAGGGAAGTCAGGGCTAGTCGCTGGTGACCTGGAGACATCTAGTTGATGGGCTATAAAAGTATTACACAGCAAGCAACAGCATACAATTAAGTTCATTGGCTGTTTTCCCCTAAAATCAAATCCCCTTGAGGTATACATCGGACTTCCCCATCTTCCTGCATTACCCACCAAGTATATCCAGGTCCCTGAGCAAAAGCAATCCCACGAGTGGGTTTGCCTTTACCTGAAGCAGGAATAACCCAGACTGTCTTCCCCAGCAAATTCTTCGTATGCACCACGGGAACTTTGTCCCCCTCTCCAATATGTAAAAGTTCTGACTGGGCTGGGCCAGCCCTGTAGGCAGATCCTCTGGTGTTGACCAACCAGGTGGCCTTTGGTAAGTGTGCATCCCAATGCTTGCAAGTTCCCCCACCCATTGCTGTCAGTGTAGTTTTTAACAGCCCATTGTACCTTTCTCCAAGACTTCTTCTGCTGTATCGCCCCACACAATAATGTCATCAATGTATTGCAGGTGTTCTGGAGCTTGCCCCTGTTCCAGTGCAGTCTGGATCAGTCCATGGCAAATGGTAGGGCTGTGTTTCCACCCCTGGGGCAGTGAGTTCCAAGTGAACTGGACAACCCTCCAAGTAAAAGCAAACTGTGGCCTGCACTCTGCTGACAAAGGAATTGAGAAAAATGCATTGGCAATATCAACCGTGGCATACCACTTGGCTGCCTTTGACTCTAGTTCATACTGACGCTCTAGCATGTCCAGTACGGCAGCACTCAATGGCGGTGTGACTTCATTCAGGCCACGATTGTCTACTGTTAGTCTCCATTCTCCATTAGACTTTCACACTTGCCATATGGGGCTATTAAAGGGCGAGCGGGTCCTGCTGATCACTCCCTGACTCTCCAGTCCACGGATCAGCTGATGGATGGGAATCAGGGAGTCTCGGTTGGTGCGATATTGCTGCTGGTGCACTGTTGTGGTCACAATTGGCACTTGTTGTTCTTCGACTTTCAGCAACCCCACAGCAGAGGGATCTTCTGAGAGACCAGGCAAGGTGGACAGCTGCTCAATTTCCTCAGTCTCCAAAGCAGCAATACCAAAAGCCCACCGGTACCCTTTTGGGTCTTTGAAGTACCCTCTCTTGAGGTAGTCTATGCCGAGGATGCATGGAGCCTCTGGACCAGTCACAATAGGGTGCTTTTGCCACTCCCTCCCAGTCAGGCTGATTTCAGCCTCCAGCACAGTCAACTCTTGGGATCCTCCTGTTACTCCAGAAATATAGATGGGTTCCACCCCTTGACAGCTTGATGGCATCAGGGTACACTGTGCACCGGTATCTACTAGAGCCTTATACTTCTGTGGGACTGATGTGCCAGGCCATCTGATCCACACAGTCCAGTAAATCCGATTGCCCCCTACCTCCACCTGGCTGGAGGCAGGGCCCCGCTAATGGTCACCACAGCGTTGGACACTTAAGTCATGGTGAAAGGGATTATTCTTCGTTGTCACAGGAGCTGGAGTAAAATCAGCTCTTCCATTCCATCTGGGAAACTGCTCACCAGAGACTGAAGCCGTAGCTCTCATGGGATGATCTCACCCGTTCCTCCAAAGATGAAATAGGTTTTCCATCCCACTTTGTCATGTCTCCTCCGTGATCCTGCAGGTAAAACCATAGGGTACCCCGTGGCGTATACCTCCTGTATCTCCTCTCTTGAACAATAGGACGCCTTTTGTTAATAGCTGAGACGTGTGTTGGTACACGTGAGGAGCTGGATAAATCAGATAGATCGTCCCTCAATTGTTTGAGGTCCTGGGACAGTTTTTCCACAGCTGAGATGATGGAAGGGCTGAGATTGTCTTCAAACTCTCGGAGTTTATGAACCATTTAATCCACTGTTAGTGGTACTATGTCATTCCAGGTTACTGTTGCCACTGAATGGGCATATGATGACGGTGCATTCCGTGTAAGTTTTCGCCACATGGGTCATGTACATTCAACTTCATTTGGATCTATGGATATATCCCTGTTATTCGGCTTGATGTGATAGATCATCTCTACGATGTCTGATTCCCTCAGAGACTGGATGCCTTTGTCTATAGTAGTCCACTTGGCCGAACAACTCATAACATCATCCTTGTATGGAAACCTTTCTTTCACAGCTGCCAAGAGCCGCCTCCAAAGACTGAGGGACCTTTTCTCTCTTGCAATTGCTTTGTCAATTTCCCCTTCTCTAGCAAGTGATCCCAGCTGCTTGGCTTCTGTACCTTCTAGTTCGTGACCATCGGCCCCATTGTCCCAGCATCGGAGTAACCAGGTGATGATGTGCTCCCCTGGTTGACAGGTAAAATCTTTTCACATATTCCGCAGCTCGGTTGAGGTCCAAGGTCAAGAAGTTACCTCTTCTTCTTCTTCGTCATGTGATGATGACTCCTGATCAGATGCTAGACCGGGTGGTGAATTCATTCTTTCTTCATCCTGCTTCACCCTTCTTGCCTCTCTTTTTGCTTGTTCTCTTGCGTACAGGGGCAACCGATATTGGTACGAAGTGGTCCTCTGGTTTGGCTGCAGTGATTATCACTGTGGTTTGAGTAGCAACTGTACTTGTTGCTGGGGGTGGTGTAGCTGCTGTGCTTGGAGCTGGGGTAACTGCGTTGTCTGTAGCAGTTGAAGTTTGAGCAGCTGCTGCACTTGCCGCTGTGGTAGCTGCGCTGTTCGTTGCGGTGCTGAAGCTGCTGTGTCTGGAGCTGGAGTAGCTGCGCTGACTGTTGCTTTGCCCTCAGATCCACCGACATTCTTTTCCTTTTGAAGGTGCTGGACAGTATTGAACAAGGCCCTGTAAGCATAGGCCAAGCCCCAGCATGCTGCCATGATTTGTCCGTCTCTGGTATGGCCAGAATGACCACACAACTCATTTAAGTGTTTTACTAATTCTTCTGGATTTTGCAGTTGTCTGGTAGTGAAATTCCACAGTACTGGAGGGGTCCACTGACCTAGATACTTGCCCATACTATCCCACACACCCTGCCACTCGTGGTTGTCCAGCCTCAGGGAAAATCTCTTGGTCCTTCTACATCGTCGTTTGACCCCAGACAAGACCCAAACCTGACTCTGCTTAACTCTTGAAATCAGTCGTGGGCAAAACACACTCTGTATGCATGTTAGCATGGTGATTCCCATCACGATCAGCAAACAAGTCTCAACAGCATTAAAAGGCCATTCAAAAACTTCAAAACTCTCAAATGTAAATGGTCTGGGGGGAGGACTGGGAGGGTAAAAGGATGTCTCCTTCACAGGTTGAGCACCTGAGAAGGAGAAAAAAGATGTGTAATTGCTAAGCACCTCCATCATATACCTCCCAAAGTATAAAGGTGGTGATCACACTGGGAACATAAGCCAGATCAGTTTCATGATCAATGATTCTATTGTATTACAAGTCATTACCATAAAGCATAATGAGACAGAAACCGTAGCCCAAGCCCCACACTTGTAAAACACGAATACAGCAAATACTGGATGGAAGTAAGATATGATATACTGGAACTGTGAGATCAAGAGGAACAACCTTGAGAGCCAATAAATCAGCATTGTGACGAGTGACTATTAATCCGGTCAGATCTGTCCTTATCTCAACCCCTTTGTGCCCCACGTTGGGTGCCAAAAAGAAGTGTTGTGGTTTAAACCCTAGCCAGACAGCTTGTTCACTCAATCCCAGTGAGTGGTGCCGGGCTGACAGCAATCGAGGCACCCCCCCACCCCAGGGCTCTCCCCTTCCCCGCTCCCAGAGCAGAGGAGCAGGGAGGAGGATCGAAAGGGTGCAACTCCTACGGGTTGAGACAAGAACAGTCCAGCAACCAATGTACAACACAAATCACCACCGCTACTGCCAACAACAACGATAAGGGAAAATAACAAGGGAAGAGAATATGATACCACCGGCCAAGAAATGAGTCCCACCCAGAAGCCCGTGTCTTTCCAGGGAACTCCCAGTTACCCCCCACCCCGGGCATGATGTGCTGTGGTATGGAATACCTCTTTGGCTAGCCTGGGTCAGGCGCCCCGTCTCTGCTTCCTCCCGGCTTCCCCTCCTCCCTAGCAGAGCATGAGCCTCACAAAGTCCTTGGTCAGGGTAAACATCACTTAGCAACAACCAAAAACATCGGCTTCACCAACACTGTTCCCAGGCTGGAAGTCAAAACGCAGCACTGCACCAGCTACCACGAAGGAGAAACATGACTGCTACTGCTGAACCCAGGACACACAGGAAAATGCCTGGTGCCTGGTGGTAGCAAGCAGAGGGGAGCCTGCAGTGCCCTGGCAATACCAAAGGCAGTAGCATCATGAGTGGGATGAACAGGGGTATGGCCAGGGTACTGAGGGGGAAGTTACTTGTTAGGTCATATCTAGATACCATACCAACAAACTGGGGTGAGGTCAGTGAGGTCCCCCGGGCAGTCAGGGTTGGAACACTTTCCCCATGAAGACAGACTGTGGAAGCAGAGATAAGCTGCAGTAAGGACTCAGAGAAGCAACTCTGCCTGCAGGGAAGGGATGGAGAAGACAAAACCAAGCTTTTCATATCACAGGGGTACATGGTGGACAACACAACAGACTACAGATGTAAATTGAAATAGGGGAGGTTTCTGCTGAATACAAAGGGGAAAGAAAGGCAAAGTCAGACCTTGGACAGTTTTTGATTCTTAGAAATATTGCTGCTTAGAAAATATATTGCGTATTTATAAAGAAAGGATATAAAGTATATAAAGGATATGAAGACGTATAAAACACAGGCTTATAATGCTTGTAAGATTGGATGGGATATTTCCTAGTACCTTTGGATTTTGGCAATTTGTTATGGTGTGATACAATGCAAAGCAGGGGGTTCTTAATATGAGAAAGTACTGACAGCATATTCTGAGTAGAGCTTCACCATTTGTGAAGTGTGAAGTTTTTCTCCTCAAACATGTCATTGAGCAAGGTGGCAGTTATTTATATATTTATTTTCTTTTGCCTCCCATGTTGTTACTGCTGAGAATTTTCTGTCTCAGTCCTTCCACAGGACATAGATTAGTAAGTATTTTCCCATTGGAAAATGTTGATCAGTCCAAATGTAAATGTTCTAAATCTGTCAACATTTTTGGAGCCTTTCGTAACTGACAAAATGCCAGCAGGAACCAGAACAGCTCCCATTGTATGAATGGCATGCCATGAAATTTGCAAGATTACCCAATGAATTACCCAACCCAAGTTTAGAAACCTTAGAGCTGACATATCTTCCAGAAAGACCAGTTTAATTTTTCAGTCACTTTTAAAAAAAGGACAAATAAACATTCACACTGATACTTCAGGAGTAAGAAGCATGGTACAGAGGACAGCATGATACTGTTGGGAAGGCTGACTCACTTGAGCTGTCATGGTGTCAGGACTGACCTTGCAGAACAGGAATTGCTTCAGAGACCTGCTTTCTTATGGGCTTAGTTACAATCCTAGGCAATATAACAAAAATACAAAATCAAAAGTGTCAGTTTGCAGAAACCTGTAATTGTGGGGTTGCCTCCAGAGATCTGTCCATCTGCTGAGGTTTCATGTACACTACATGCATGGCAAGGAAAGAAGCAAAGTGGGAACTATGCTGCTCTGGAAACTGAAATTTTAGCAGATCCCTCGGAGCCATGGGATATGCTGAGAGGACGACATTAATTCTGGGTCTTGAAATGATACCAGGTCTCAATTTTGCACCTATCTTATTTCACTTGAGCCTGAATAAAAGGTTCTCAGGGCACTATGTAATAGATAGGATTCATCTGAATGAGGATTAGACAGTTGAAGACACTTTTGCTAGCATGCACTTTGCCTTTGATTTCTTCAGGTCAGTTCTCAAATGTGAAGCCACAAAGGCAATCATAGGTTTTATGTGCTTGGGTTCACTGCTCAGGTCCTCTTCTTTGTTGTAAAAGGTGAGATCAGAGCACAGACCATTAGTGTCACTGTGAATACATCTAAGGCTGTGGGGGAGCTTGATAGTTAAAGCTTTTCTCTGGCTTGATTGCTGAACAATGGGTAGGGAAAAAGTGCAGGCACTGTTCTAAGATTAGTGTACAGTCCACTGCAAGAAAATTAATGCACTTAAACCACCATAGAGAGCAAATATCTTTGAACTATATTCTCAGATTGAAGAGTGAAGGGGAAGAAAAAAAAAAAGACTGAAATAATGTCAGAAGTGTAGTTACTGCCTTGTTCGTAATACATGAAAAGTATAGTGGTAAGATTACAGGGTGACCCTTGCATGGCAGTCCGTGCACCCAGAACAAGAGACATGGTGTAATATCCAGAAAGAATATTATGGTTTGAGCTATCTGAAACTACAGGTTTGTTTAAAACCACAAAGTACTCAGATTTGTTATTCATGCTGTCAAAAAAATTACTGTCCATGCCATAACACTAGTCACACTGTTAATATTTTCAAAGTGTACAAAATAGATAAATCAAGGGAAATACTGGAAAGATGTCTTGCTAATTTCCAGCCTACTTCTCATCATTTCAGAATGCAGTACTTTCTGTATGTTCTTTGTGTGACTACGCTTTATTTTTATGTACAGTGGGGTTGTCTGAAACAGCTGAGAGGAGCTGGAGGAGAGAAGGCAGAAAGCACGTCAACTACTGTGAATGCTAATGAAATATTTCTGTTAATATTCCTTCAACTACTATAAATTACCAAAATTCTAAATATCTAGTGTGTGATGCTAGGTGAATCTGAAGATAAATTAAGTATTTGTATAGTGTATTAATTGGATTGGAATGAAAAGACAATTATTTGACTCTTCCCAGTTGCTTTCAGAAATTAATTCTAGTCTCTAAAGAAAAGAAAATTATATTTACTTTGCAGATGAAACAGTCTATTCATAATAAACATTAATCTTATGTTTATTAGTAGACTGCATTTCAGATACATGAATACAGTAGGAACTTTGTTTTGCTTTTGTCCATTGGAAAAAGAAAGGGAAATACTAAAGTCTCCTTAGTTTCCCAGGTTTTTTTGTTTGGTGGTTTGCTAGGCTGTTTTGGGTTTTTTTTCAGTTCTTTTTTCCACATAGCAAATGTGGAGTTTCTTAAAATCACCAAAGAGTGCTTGTTCAGAAGATGGATTTTACAGTAGAACACTTCTCAGTCCAACAGCAGATCAAATAACACACCTCTCATAAAAAAGGTTCCTTGTTATCATAATGGCTGTTTGTCACAATAAGTATATTATTACTTACCTATTGATGTCAAACTTACTAACATTAGATTTTGTGAGGACTTCAAATTATGAATAAAACAGTAATTAATATGATTGGTTTATCTACATAAAATTATTCTTTGAGATGGTTTCTGTTTATTATAATAATAAAACTAGGCATAAAAGAACAGCTCCTTTAGTTGTTTTACAGTGTGTGCTAATGCTTGCATGCCTTATTATTTCTGAAAACACTAACCCAGCATTATATAATGGCAATATTTACAGAATTGTTTTCCATTTCTTCCTTGCCTGGATAATAGATTTTAGAAAGAGTTTTTCCTTCCTTCTTTAATAACGATTAACAATACAAGAGAACAAAAAATATATTCTCTCCTTTTGATAATAAATATCTGGAACTATCCAAATTTTAGGTAACCTGTAAAGCTTTCAGAAGTTACTTCTTTTCAGAACTATCATATTCAATACATACATTTCTCTCTCAGCATTTGGAACAAACTCATTTCATCCAGTTCACTCAAAGCAAGAAAACACTATTTTTAACACAGCAAAGCAATATAACATGATTTTATAAACAAATACAGTATGCAGTTTGCAATACACATGGGTCAACACTACTATTTTTTTCTCTCTAGAAAGCTTTTGCTGTCTTTTTTAATCCTTGTATGTCACAATGGATGAAAAATAATAATAAAAAAGAAAAATATTTTATTTTACCCACATTTCTATAAGTTTGCAGATTTTCAACATATTCTGAAATATCTCAAATATAAGAAGATACAAACAAGTCTGACACAAAAGGAAAGGTCAATGACAATAAGTCTTTAAGCTTTCAGTTAGCCTCCCCATGGAAATTAATCTGACAGAGAAAATAAATGTAGAAGGCATTATCTGCGCCCTTTGTTCAATGACTTCAGCCAAACAGTAAAGCTTTTTATTTTGGAGAAATAATTTTAAACAGTTCCATTCAGACTCATTCTGAAGTCAATGAGAGTGTTGCCTGCAAAGAGCTAGTTTTCTCACAACAGAAAGTATATCAAACTTGAACACAAAACAACTGGTGGTGCTTGAACAAACCTCTCAAATGAAGTAATCATGTCTGCTTTTTATAAACTTTCTAAGTCCCACAATATTGCTCCTAGTAGTGCATCCACAGTATGAGCATTTCACCAGCTTGTAGTAGTGCTAAATGAATCGACAGTGTTCAACATATGAATGCAATCGCACAACACTTTACATCTGTTCATGAAACTACCTCACTCAGTGTCAAAAGCAGCCATGCTACTTAAACAGCATTTTTTCTAGTATATGTTATTTTCTTCTTCCACAACAGTACCTGAGTATCACAGTAGAAACAAAATTTCACCATTAGCATCACCTTCTGGACTGTAGAGAAACCAGTGTGTCTCAGTGGCAGGAAAATCTATGAAGGGAACTGCTTTGCAGTAGGGAATGCATAGCCTGAAGATGGAGGAGAGATGGGAATGGCTATGATTTTGTTTGGACAAATGCTGTTTCAGCAAGAAGTTGGGTAATATAGCTAGAAAATGCATTATCTTTATGGTGGAAACTGTTCCTGAGGGGAATGTAAAAGATCTGATAGCTATTAGTTTTACAGATATTTTGAAGCTGCTCAGTAAAAGACTGATTACTCAAGGCATACTGTAAGAACACTTTCTGTTTTTCTAATGTCTTCATGAATTCATTGTCTAACATTTAATTTTCCTGGGGCCAAATTCAGCCAGCTCATTTGAAACTGTGATATACCCCAGACACAATTGCATTGACTATGTGGTAAAGATGGAAGAATATAGTCTGTGCTAAAAGCATTATGCTTAAGGCAGTGAGGAGGGTGTGCAGCAAGCACTATCCTGGACTTAAGGAGAGCAGACTTTGGCCTCCTGAGGGCTCTGCTTGGTGGAGTGCAATGGGATAAAACACTGGAGAGAAGAGGAGCCCAAGAAAGCTGGTTAATATTCACGGATCATGCTTTCCAAGCTCAGGAGCAATACATCCTGACAAAGAGGAAGTCAAGCAAAAACACTAGGCCTGCATGTGTAAATAAGGAACTTCTGGAAAAACTCCAACACAAAAAGGAAGCCTACAGAGCGTGGAAGCAAGGACAGGTAGCCTGGAGGTATATAGAGAAATAGTCAGAGCAGCCAGTTACCAGATTAGGAAAGCTAAATCCCTAATAGAATTAAATCTGGCCAAGGGCATTAAGGGCAAGAAGAAAAGTTCTGTAGGTATAATGAGGATAAAAGGAAGACAAGGGAAAATGTAGGCCCTCTCCAGAAGAAATTGGAGACCTGTTAGCCATACCACGGAGAATGCTTAATGACTTTTTTGCCTCAGTCTTCACCGACAAGAGCTCCAGCCATAGTGTGCAAGCTGCAGAAGGAAAAGGAAGGGACTGGGGGAATGAAGAACCACCTGCTGTAGGAGAAGATCAGGTCTGAGATCATCTAAGGAACCTGAAGGTGCACAAGTCCACGGGACCCGTCGAGGTACATCCATGGATACTGAGGGAACTGTCAGATAAAGTTGCCAAGCCAGTATCCATCATATAAAAGCAGTTGTGGCAGTCTGGCAATGTTCCTACTGTTTGTAAAAGGGGAAGTGTAACTCCCATTTTTAAAAAGGAAAAAAAACTGGACGACCCAGGGAACTACAGGCTGGTCAGTCTCACCTCAGTGCCTGGCATGATCATGGAGCAGACCCTTCTAGAAACTATAATAAGGCATATAGAAAATAGAACAGTCATTGGTGACAGTCAACATAGCTTCACTAAATGCAAATCATGCCTGACAAATTTGGTGCCTTCTAGGACAGGGTTACGGTGTTGGGTGATAAGGTAAGAGCAACTAACCTCAGCTATCTGGACTTGTGAATGGTATATGACACTGTCCCACACAACATCTCTGTCTTTAAAGTGGAGAGACGTGGATCTGATGGATGGACTGCTTGGAGGATAAGGAATTGGATGGTTGGTCACACTCACAGGGTTGTGGTCAACAGCTAAAAATCCAAGTGGAGAGTTGTGACGAGTGGTGTTCCTCAGTGGGACTGAGTGCACCCTCAACAAATCTGATGATGATACCCAGCTGTGTGGTGCAGTCAACATGCTGGATAGAATGGATTTCATCCAGAGGGACTGTGACGCGCTTGAGAAGTGGGCCCATACAAACCTCATGAAGTTCAACAAGCTCAAGTGCAACGTCCTACACCTGGGTCAGGGCAATCCCAAGCAAAAATACAGACTGGGCAGAGACTGGATTGAGAGCAGCCCTGAGGAGAAGGACTGGGGGTGTTGGTCAGTGAGAAGCTCAACATGAGCTGAGTGTGTGCTTGCAGCCCAGAAAGCCAACAGCATCCTGGGCTGCATCAAAAGAAACGTGACCAGCAGGTCGAAGGAGGGGATTCTCTTCCTCTGTTCTGGTGAGACCCCGTCCTACCCCAGCATTCATGAGTGGCTTAAAGAAGCACAATCATCTGCTAAGAAATTCTTATTCTGAACATCTTAGAGAAGAGCTCTATAAAGATATTATGATGTTCTATTAGGTGAAATCATGTCTTTTGAGGTAATGTCACTTTTAATTTGGAGGAGTTCAAGGAACAGGCAATAATCAGTAAAATTTTCTCACAAATAAACAGCCCTGGTTAAAGCCAGAGTTTCACACAAAAAAAAATGGAAAGATGAGATTTTTCGTATGGTTCTGTGATTATTTTCTTGTTATGACAAACTTTTTCAAAGTTTTCTGATTTGTCACATAAAGGCTAGGATTACTATAAGTTTGTGGAACTGAAATAGATGATTTTAATGAATAAATAAAAGCCTCTGGATGAAGGAGACTGAACTGAAACAGTCTATCTGGACTTTTAAGGTTTTTCTGCAAGCAAGGTATCTCATGAAAGATTTCTGAAACTTTTAAAATTATAAACATTAAGGGGATAGATAAGAAGATAAGATCCATTAAAAATAGAATCAAACAGAAGGTCAGTTTTCACAATGCACAGTGATAACTTCTGGTACCTGTGTTTTTCAACATATTCATAAATAAACTGGAATAGAGAATGAATGGTGTCATGACAGGCTGAGGGAGACAGCTGGTACTTGCCAGTCTGGGGGTTTGACCAGTAACTAAGATGAGAATGTATCCTAGATTCACACACAGAGACACAGACACCTCTTCCCCCTGCCTCCAGGATAGAGACATGGTACAACTGTAGTTTATTGACAACATATCAGTGTGACTTATGAAATTTGTTTTTTGACATTACCTCCATGCTTCTTTTGTCAGGTCCATGCTGACATATGATTTGTTTCTGTTTCCTCCTTTTCCCCCTAGTTTTCCAATTGACAATATCTTGAATCAGGTAACATCACTGGAATAAACATTCTCACCCTCTCACAGCCCGCATCAATTGGTATGGCTGACTAAGTCTTGTTCTGCCTCTCTTATAATTTGTCTCATGTTTAAGTCCCTGTCATGTTCATGTTTATGGCTTCTGCCTTTTTTTTTTTTTAATATCCCTTTTGGTACAGAAAAAGGTCCTTGACCTGAAGCCGTTAAGTGAGCAGGCACTCTCTCTCCACATAACATTATAGGCAGGGTCCTTTTCTTGCCTGAGGAACCTGAGGGGGCTGTCAGTAGAACATCACTTTTTACTTACACTTACCTCATAGCTTCCTTGAGCGTCAGTTCTGGTCACTGTGGAAGACAAGATCCAGGAGGAGGTGTAACTCTGATTTTGATCCAAGGTGTCCATTTTTATGAGACCACCTTATAGCAACTAATAAAATCAGGAGTTTTTAGCCAGACAGTAGGAGAACAAGATTCAATTCCTTTTCTGTCTGTTCTGAAACAGGTCCCTGAGCCAACACAAAAAATTTTTCATCCTGTGGTTTAAGACTTAATTTTGTGCTGAAGTGTAGAGATTGTTTACCTTGTTCAGCCAAAAATATTAAGTGTTGTTTCTTGGCTCATCTTTAAAATCTGTTGAAGAAAGTTAGTGTCTAAATCTCTCTGATGCCAGTACATTGTTTTTTACTTTCTAGAGAGAATTTTGCTTCCATGTCCTCCTCTCAGTTTGTTATTTCTTCCATTCTGTAAACAAACCATAGCAAACGGATTTTTTAAAAGTCACCTGAATAAATCCTGTAATTGAAAATTGAATGCCATGTGTACAAATCCCTGGGTAACTAAACAAAGGGAAGCTTACTAAGTTTTCATTACAAAAAACAAAGGATGGTGTTATTACTAGATGACAATTCTAATGCTAATAAAATTGCAGTGAATGAGGAATGTACCTAGCTCTATGATAAAAAGTTTCTAGATTTTTACCAATGAATGCTGTCTTACACAACAAACTATAGAAAATACATGTAAACGTGATTTATACTGTAATTCTAGCTCAAAAAGTTGGAACAGGTCACAGTATTATAATCTGTGAAAATTCTACAAATACTAACACTTTGTGGTAAATAATGACCATCTCTAAACATTTAATTGAAAAATTGGCTACTCTTCCCAAACTGAGAGGCACCAGTATTGCCTACAAATAAGTTAAGCCAGTTCTTTTATAAATCCAATCCATGTGAAAGAATTATGAATTGGGTATGGGTGAAATAGGATAAACTGGATATTCTGAAAGCTTCTGAAGCCTTTGGAGCACTGAAGGGCAACTTTCTCTAGGTCTTGGTCTGTTTAAAGGCTAATCTTATCCCAGGTATTTTCAGTCTTCCTTCCATTGACCTTTGATCCCATATTCCATCATCATTTCCCAAGAATCTGTATGAACTGGGGCTACAAAGAACAAAATAATTCAGATTCTCCAAAATCAGTTCCTTGAAAGAAAGAAGTATGTTTTTGAAAGATGAATCAGCTACTTCTGCCTAAATATGTGGAATTCTGGTTATCCCTGGATTTTAGCTATACTGTTGTAACAATATTTTTTTTTTTTTTTCCCCTAAGGTACTGGTACTGAGCACCAGCATATTTAGGTTCAGTACTGGATAAAACAACATAAAAAAGAGTTCATAGAAAAACAAATGGAAAACATATTTCACTTTATCAAGGCAAAATATTATTTTATCAAAATGTTATTTATCAAAATAAATAATTAGTCAGAAAACAAATTCATTAGGCCAATACAAAAACAACAACATGAAAAATCTAAGAATGGCTGAAGTTAAAATCAAAAGAGATTTTCAGTCTTCTATTTATAACATCTTTAAAAAATAATCTCTGCCAAAACTGACAGCTGAATGGCACTCTTTTTATGTCAGGAAATGAGTAACATAATTCTGTACAAATAAGAATATTTAGAGGGTTAGCAATATATAGAATATTCAGAAGTTTTGAATTCATGCACATTGTGTACTTTAGCACTGAATCCTTTTGTCTCTCTACCTTATTCCTTTGCATAGTAATAGCATTTTGCACAGTTCATTTTGATGGATTATACAAAAACATTTTGCAGACTGAAAAAGAAATTAAAGGAACATGCCTTTTTAACAGAAGCATATATTCTATTTTGCTCAAATATCCATGGGAATTTTTACCGGGAAACACCACTTCCACCTATTTTTCTGCCCTCATCTGCACCACCACTCCCCTCTTATATTAAAAAGCCCAATAAGTATATAAAATAATTTTGTTGCATCTCTTCAAGAACATACAATTGCCCTTTGATCTGCAGTGTCATTTAATGAGCAAAATGGGGAGATATTGTAGACCTACACAGGTTTTTGCTGCGCTTCACAGAGCAGGAAAGAATCCATTCAGCTGGCCACAAAGGTGGACTCTTGTTACCTTGGATGAGCTAGTGACATTGTCACAGTTTGTTACAAAATTCTTTACAAATTAAGTTAATTTGATTTTTACCTTGTTTTCCCCATCTCTGGCAGTGTCCAGGGCCAGGTTGCACGGGGCTTCTAGCAATCTGGCCTGGTGTAAGGCATCCCTGCCTGTAGCAGGGGGGTGTGAAATAGATGATCTTTAATGCCTCTTCTAAACCAAACCTTTCTATGATTTTATGATTCATAAAAGAAACAAGACTCAAAAGAATCAGTGGTTGTCTTGGCATCCCCAGAATTACTGCTAAATTTTGAATCCTTTGTCAAAAACCTCCATTAAAATTAGACAAAAATGTAAAAGTTTTTCTGTGAGTTACTAGAGGTTTCAAAGAGAGAAACTGTGCTAAAGCCTTACCATAAAGGCTCCATCATAGCCTTGTTCTTTATCAGACCCTTCAGAATTGAGCACACCTAGAAATTTATCTGAGTGAATTAAGCACTATTTACTTGATACTAAATGAGATAAGAGGTTATTACTGAAGACAAAACAATCAGTCAAGTCATTTGTTACTGAAAGTGCAATCCCAGTTCTCATTCTGTCTTTGAAAATGCCATCCATCTTCAGGCTATATTATTTTAAAGTTGTATTCCTTTTAAAATAATTGATTTGAATATTTCATATGAAAAGTAGGAAACATCTCCTTAATGAAGGAAAGGAATCTGCAAGAGATAACATTGTCATTAATGAAATCTAATTGGAGATCCATTTAAAAAATAATCTCCTGTGCTAATTTATCATGGAAAGTTAATAGAGTTCTAACTTGAGACAGAAATAGTTCTTTGGAATTTTATAAATGCTCTTGTCTAAGTTAATTATTTCTATTATTCACAGAAATTAAATTAGTGTTTAAAGAAAATTATTCTATGCCATACATTATTTTTTTGTGGAGGGGGCTGTTGAATTTTTTTGTTGTTGTAAGTCTTGAAGGAAAATACTGTGTTTTTTTTAATGTTTTAGACATATCATCATTAATCCTTAATTTCTATTGATTTAAAATACTCTATATTTTATAGATGACAGGGATTTGTCTCACTATGTATAATGCCAATAGACCTTCATTCCCAGTGTTTCATCTTCAATGTTATCTTAGTGAAAAAAACATAATTTTATTCTCTCGTTTGTGACTGCTGGAGTTCTCTTCAAATCCTCTTCTGACCCGCACTGTAATTCTGTCTACAGCTAAGTTACTGTCCTAGGTTCAGCTGTAGCAGTCATTTTTCTCTTTCTTATTAGCTGGTGCAGTGCTCCATTTTTTACTTTAGTCTGAGAACAGTGCTGATAATACACAGATGTTTTTAGTTGTTGCTAAGTAACGTTTACTCCAATCAAGGACTTTCTCAGTCTCATGCTCTGCCAGTGAGGAGGGGTACAGGAAGTGGGGAGGAAGCAGAGACAGGACACCAGACCCAAACTAACCAAAGGGGTATTCCATACCACAGCACATCATGCCCAGTATATAAACTGTAGGGGAGTTACCTGGAAGGAGTAGATTGCTGCTCAGGTCGGTCTGGGTATCAGTCGGTGGGTGGTGAGCGGTTGTATTCTCTTCCCTTGTTACTTCCCTCATCATTATTATTATTGGAGGTAGCAGCAGTGGTTTGTGTTATACCTTAGTTACTGAACTGTTATTATCTCAGCCCGTGGGAGTTACAGTCTTTCGATTCTCCTTGCTATCTCTCTGGGAGTGGGGGATGGTTGGGGCTGGGGAGGGGGGGGGGGGGGAAGAAGAGAGGGAGTGAGCAAGCGGCTTCATGGTTCTGAATTAGCAACTGGGCTTAAACCATGACAGAGACAAGTCAATCTATTTTACACGCTATTTGAAGGTAGCAATTATTATTTGCTATGCTGAAGATAGCATGAATTGCTTTAGAAGGTTCTCAAGACAAAAGACAAAGATTAGTATTGCTCAGGTGAAGGGCCACTAGTTAAGGTATGCAATTGAAAACTAATATATCTGTACACACAAAAGCCACAAGGATCAGAGGCACAGGGACTAGTAAGGGAATGCTGGAAACCTCACCGTTGAAAGCCAGTGCTCACTGATTGATCCACTTCCATGGCAGGGCTGGATTAGCCCATCCAAGAAGAAGGATTCCTCCCAGATGAGACAGGAAGTAAGCTCTCCACTTGACAACCTAAAATCTGAATTGGAGTGTGACCTACAAGTTATAAGACTTATGAGGTGCAAGGGAAGAATATTTTGGGAGTTCATAAAACTCACTATAGGTTTGTGGAGATGTGCGGGACTTAATAAAGGACATTCAAGAGTAGGATCAAAGATGGGGAAAGGGAGAGATCAAGGTTGATTGGCAGGAACAAAGGTGGGGAAACAGAGGGCTACAGGGTTAAAGGGACCAGCTGAGTGTGAGTAGGTTGAAGGTCAGTATGCTTCTTCTGCTATGATTCGGAGAAAACTCCAGGAACAAACTTGCCAACAAAGTTTTCAAGTTGACAAGCAGGTATTCTTCATTACAGTGCTGAGAGACACTGGGGATAGCTCTACCTAGCGCATGTCTCCGTATGGCTACACAAGCCGTCATGTCACTGGGCATACATGCATATTCATGAGGCTACGTATGAATTACATCATTTTCCAGACTGTTTCCCTGCATGCTTGCAAAAATGTGGTCGTGGTCTCTGAGGGTCATTTACTTCTTCCAACAATCTTCATAACTTCTGGCAGCCTTTGAAGCATGCAGTAGATGTTTATACCAACTTAATTGGTTCGTTGATACTACAGACATAGCAATCATCCTGTCCTTCTACTTATTGGTTAGTTTAGCTACAGCCTATCCTGGACATTTGCTAGTCCCAGATACTCCTCATCCCCATGTCCTGTTTCTCTATCCTGTTTTTCTTACTTTTATTTTGTACTAAGGTCACAAGAACCTGTGACTATGCCAGCTACAATGGTTTATTTTATACAAGAATTCTCAGTATGTTCTCTAGCCGCACTCTAATTATTTTCTTTATGAATCATGCACCTCAGTTATTTTCCATTGCTACTGTTACAAAGCCATCAAACTTAATGTTACTTAAAACTGATTCTACTTATTTACAAATGTTTATATTTCATTTTGTGATTTTATGCCTCCTTGTCTCACTAAGCCTTGTACCTTGGTCACTGCAGTCTATCCTCTGTTCTCACTGGTTGAATGCTGGCAAACATCAAGCTGAACTAACAAGCAGAAGACTGAGAGACAGCAGCTGGAGTAGGACCATACACATCAGGGGCTGGAAATCCAGTGAGAGGAGGGAATCTTGGACCAGCTGTTTGGAGGGACCTCTAGTGAGTGTACACACTGTTAAAGAAAATTCTGTTCCCTGGGTTTCCCACAGCAGAGTATCAGATGTCTGATTCTTAGGAAAATAATTCAATAATGGAGTGGTACAGGAATAGGAGCAGCTCAAGCTGGGTGCCTCCTGGGAGGGATCTAGAATAAAGAAATTCCTTTGGTTTTATACCCTTGCATTCTATGCACCCAGCCGTCACACACTGTTCACATGCCTTGCATGCGCTTCACAGTCCAATGGTGAATTTTGGTTTGGGGTCTACTGCTCTATCACTGGGGTTCTTCATGGTCTTGCCGCAGGCTGTAAATTTTTTATCTCTCTGGTCCTTGCACAACCGAAGAACTCATCTCTTTTATCTCCCAATTTGCATAGGCCTCAAAGCTTTTGTTTACATAACTAAGCACAGGTTATTGCTGCCTAAGTCTCCAGCGACTTCAGCTACCCATGCTAAGCAACTACTCATGCTAAGCAGGGCCACTCAGTCAAAAGAACTCAGGTGAAGGAATTCAGCTAACTAACTAAACTTAATTCATACAAACACACTCATACACACATATGTAATATTTTCACTAGCACATTAAAATTCTGATGAGCTCAACAGTAAGAATTGGATTGGGCCATCTGTGCTGTTCATGTTTGTCTGAGTGCTGTGTGTTTAGGTGGATGCTGGTAAAGGCACCCTTTTCTGCCTAAATGGGTCTGTGTGTCTGGTCATGTATACATATATACTGCGTATGTGTGGGTGAGCCTACTGGGAATGGGCTCAGCTGAACTGGGCACAGGGAGCCCCACAGCATCCTTGTGCTTATCAGTTAAGTGCTGGACTCAGCAACCTCTTACACCACTCAGAAGCCTTTTTTGATGTGACAAATTACTGTGATTATAGGACAGATTGCTCAGCTTAGCTTATGTTTTCTGAAACTATCAGCTTTGCTGTAATTTCCATAATAATACTGTCTGGCAAGCAGGAAAAGGAACACTTGAATATTCTATTGATTATTTCTGGCTCTTGCCAGATAACAGCTAAGATTCTTTGGGCCCTGAGATTGTTTGTGATGTAATGGATTGGAGATATGATTAACATGTTATAAAGAAAAAAAATTAAAAACAGCCTCATACAGAACAGAAAATAAATTTCACGGTGCATCAGCATCTCTTTACTCTAGCAGTAATTTTACAGGTGAGTAATTTTGATGTAACATGAAGGAAAAAGAGAAAAAATGTGCCCTCACTGTATGGGTAGCTAAATGCACAACATCTGATCTATAGATCTATGTTTTTGTGGATATTCACTACAGTAAATTTATATTGTAAGAAGAAAATTATTATTTCTTCCATATTTACATACTTTTTTTTAAATCAAGTAATCAAGCACATTCCATTAAAAAGGATATTTTTGAAAGGGAGCTAGCTAATGGATGTATTGGCATATAGCTACTATTATATGGAAAAAATAAATCTTTTTTTTTCCATGTAGCATCTATTGCTATTGCTTTAACACATGGTCAACCTGTATGGAAAGCAGTTTATTTCATTTTCTGCAGCATAGTTTTATCAGACCATTGTCTTTGGAACCTCTCAATACATATCTAATATTGTGCTGAGTAATGAGACAAGGAGGCACAAAAGCACAAAATGGAATATAAACCTTTGTAAATAAGTGGAATGAATTCTAAATAATGTTAACTTTGATGGCTTTGTAATAGAAAATAACTGAGGTGCATGAAGATAAACTGTTGTATCACAGTATCGCAGTATCACAGTATGCTAGAGATTGGAAGGGACCTCGAAAGATCATCTAGTCCAATCCCCCTGCCGGAGCAGGAACACCTAGATAATGTTACACAGGAATGTGTCCAGGCGGGTTTTGAATGTCTCCAGGGAAGGAGACTCCACAACCTCCCTGGGCAGCCTGTTCCAGTGTTCCGTCACCCTCACTGAGAAGAAGTTTCTTCTCAAGTTTAAGTGGAACCTCTTGTGTTCCAGTTTGTACCCACTACCCCTTGTCCTATCATTGTTTGCCACTGAGTAGAGCCTGGCTCCATCCTCGTGACACTCCCCCTTTATATATTTATAGACACTTATAAGGTCACCCCTCAGTCTCCTCTTCTCCAAACTATAGAGACCCAGCTCCCTCAGTCTTTCCTCATAAGGGAGATGCTCCACTCCCTTAATCATCTTCGTTGCCCTGCGCTGGACTCTCTCCAGCAGCTCCCTGTCCTTCTTGAACTGAGGGGCCCAGAACTGGACACAATATTCCAGATGTGGTCTCACCAGGGCAGAGTAGAGGGGAAGGAGGACCTCTCTCGACCTACTAACCACCGCCCGTCTAATACACCCCAGGATGCCATTGGCCTTCTTAGCCACAAGGGCACAGTGTTGGCTCATGGTCATCCTGTCGTCCACTAGGACCCCCAGGTCCCTCTCCCCTACACTGCTCTCTAACAGGTCGTTTCCCAACCTATACTGGAACCTGGAGTTGTTCCTGCCCAGATGCAGGACTCTACACTTTCCCTTGCTATATTTCATCAAGTTATTCCCTGCCCAACTCTCCAGCCTGTCCAGGTCTTGCTGGATGGCAGCACAGCCTTCTGGCGTGTCAGCCACTCCTCCCAGCTTAGTGTCATCAGCAAACTTGCTGATAGTACACTCAATTCCCTCATCTAAATCGTTGATGAATATATTAAATAATACTGGTCCCAGTACCGACCCTTGAGGCACTCCACTAGTTACAGGCCTCCAACTAGACTCAGCCCCATAGACTACAACTCTCTGGCTTCTCTCCTTCAGCCAGTTTACAGTCCACCTCACTACCTGATCATCCAGTCCACACTTCCTCAATTTAGCTGTGAGGATGCTGTGGGAGACTGTGTCAAATGCTTTGCTGAAGTCAAGGTAGACCACATCCATCGCTCTGCCATCATCCATCCACTGTGTTATTTCCTCATAAAAGGCTAAGAGATTGGTCAAACATGATTTCCCCCTGGTGAAGCCATGTTGACTGCCCCTCATAACCCTCTTATCCTTGATATGCCTTAAGATGGCACCAAGGATAAGGTGTTCCATCACTTTCCCAGGCATGGAGGTGAGGCTGACCGGTCTATAGTTACTCGGGTCCTCCTTCTTGCCCTTTTTGAAGACTGGAGTGACATTTGCTTTCCTCCAGTCCTCAGGCACCTCTCCTGTTTCCCAAGACTTGGTAAAGATGATGGAGAGTGGTCTAGCAACGACTTCCGCCAGTTCCCTCAGCACCCGCGGGTGCATCCCATCTGGACCCATGGATTTATGGATGTCCAGATTGCTCAACTGATCTCTAACCCATTCCTCATCAACTAAGGCAAACCGCTCCGTCGACCTGACTTCATCTAAGGTCCCAGTGGTAGAGGGCTCTTCAGGACTGAATGCAGCAGAGTAGACAGAGACAAAGAAGGCATTCAGTAACTCTGCCATCTCTGTATCTTCTGTCACCAGGGCACCCATCCCATTCATCAGTGGGCCTACATTGCCTCTGGTGTTAGTTTTATCTGCCATATATTTGAAAAAGCTCTTTTTGCTGTCCTTGACCCTTCTTGCCAGGTTTAATTCTAAGGATGCCTGAGTCCTCCTAGCTGCCTTCATACATCCTCTAGCAGCAGCCTTATATTCCTCCCAAGTGGCCAGCCCCTCCTTCCATGACCTGTAAACTTTCCTCTTCCACTTGAGCATACCCAGCAATTCCCTATTTAGCCACGCAGGTCTCTTGGCCCTCTTCCTTGACTTCCTACGTGTCGGGATGCTCCGATCTTGAGCACGGAAAAAGCAATCCTTGAATGTCAACCAACTATCTTGGGCCCCTTTACCTTCAAGCAGCCTTGCCCATGGGATTTCAAGCCTTGCTTGAAAAGGCCAAAGTTTGCAGCCTTGCCCATGGGATTTCAAGCCTTGCCCATGGGATTTCAAGCAATTGCTTGAAAAGGCCAAAGTTTGCCCTGCTAAAGTCCAGGGTTGCAATTCTACTTGGTATTCTACTAGTCCTACCACACAAGATCCTGAACTCCACCATCTCGTGGTCGCTGCAACCAAGGCAGCCCTCAACCCTTACTGCTTCAACCAGATCCTCCTTGTTAGTGAGGATGAGATCCAGCAGCACTCCTCTCCTGGTCGGCTCATCCACCATTTGCAGGAGGAAGTTATCATCCATACACTGGAGGAACCTCCTGGACTGTGGCTGGGTTGCCGAGTGGTCCTTCCAGCAAACATCAGGGAAGTTAAAATCCCCCACGATGACCATGGCCTGCAACTGTGAGGCCTCTCTCAGCTGCCTGTAGAAGGCCTCGTCAACTTCCTCACCCTGATCCAGTGGTCTGTAACAGACACCTACAACAGTATCCCCCCTGCCAGCCTGCCCCTTAATTCTCACCCACAGACTCTCAACTCACTCATCATCTGTCCCTGGACAGAACTTGGTGCATTGTAGTTGCTCCCGCACATAAAGAGCAACCCCACCACCCTTCCTGGCTGGCCTGTCTTTCCTGAAAAGGACATAGGCCTCCATGACTATATTCCAGTCATGTGAGCTGTCCCACCATGTCTCTGTAATTGCCACCAGATCATAGTCTCCTGACTTGTAGTTGACACAGTTTTACATCCTCATGACCTAGTACAAAAAGTGTAAGAAAAACAGGATAGAAAAAAAGGACCTGGGGATGGGAGTATCTGGGACTAGCAGATGTCCAGGATGAGAGCAGTTAAACTAACTGAGAAGTAGAAGGACAGGATGGTTGCTATGTCGGTAATGTTAATTAAGCTGGTGTAAACATCTAATGGGCATGTTCCAAAGGCTGCCAGAAGTTATGAAGATTGTTGGAAGAAGTAAATGACCCTCAGAGACCACCACCGCATTTTTGTATGCATACGGAAACTTTCTGGAAAATGATGTAATTCATACGTAGCCTCATGAATATGTATGTATGCCCAGTGACTGTATAAAGACGGCTTGTGTAGCAATATGGGGACACATGTTTGGAGGAGCTATCCCCAGGGTCTCCCGGCACTGCAATGAAGAATACCTGCTTGTCAACTTGAAAACTTTGTTGGCGAGTTTGTTCCTGGAGTTTTCTATGGATCAGTAACAGTTCTTAAGACTAAACATTACTCAAGTTTAGGATGAAACATACTACAAATTTTCAAGAAAATTTTGCTGCAACAAGCCGTTAAATTAGAAACGAATCATATTTCACCATGCTCAGAAGTGGGCATTTTCACAGGCAGACTAGGAAATGTGCACAATCCCTCAGCCATTCAAAAAAAAAAAACAAACAAACAACCAACCAAAAAAACAAAACAAAACAAAACACAGTAAACAATTTGCTGCCCTAGGCAATCACCTGCTCTATCTACTTGAAAAGAGAAGTCAGTTTCTGATGCTTCATTAGAAAAGCACTGAGCATCATCAATCCCGTACTGCTCTTGCTCTTAAAAGCAGAGGGAAAAAATGCTTCAAAATAGTGTGCTTGAGATTTGAGTTTTTTGTGATTTATTTTTTTAGCAAAAGGCAACAGATAAATTCTGCAACTGCAAATATGACAAAAAGTCTTCCTTTCCCACCCCTCTTTTTAGTTTCTGGATGTTCAAAACGAAGTTTTAGAAGCAAAACAAAAATTACCGATTTCAATAAACTAATTGACATGAATTTAAGTTATAAACATACATGATAACAATAGCCTAAATAAGTTATCAGGCAGAATGCAGTCCTCTCAAGTATGGAACTGTATCTCAAAGAGCTGATGTTTCACAAACTACTTTGAAACACCTGTTTGTGGTTTTCTTTTTTTTAAAAAAGAGTCACTGTCATAAATTAATATGCATGCACAACAGAGTTTTGGGGATCAACCCTGAGAAACTTCCTTTTATTATAGTGGAATAAATGAGATGCTAGAAACTCCAGGAAATGAACAAAAGCTGAATGCTCTTGAAATTATTTTTTCCCCAAGCATATACCCCAAACCATACTCCCCTATCTGATGTCATCTGAGCAGTTAGTTTGTTTGACTTAGGCCACATTCATTGCTTACAGAATAGATATCTCAGAGCTCATTTTAAATGTTCTTCAATCAGTGTTTAGGTTAACAATACAGTCCCCTACAAGAGACACTTGCATATTAAATTCTAATCTCTTAATTACAGAAATGGAAAACTCACCTGAAAATCAGTAAGAAACAAATCAGCTGCAGTAATATGGAATTTAGGGTAAATTAATAGATTATCAAACCATTTTATTGGTCAGTATATCTGCCATAATCTGATTCAAGGTAGAATCATAGAACAGAGTCATAGAACGGTCTGGGTTGGAAAGAACCTTAAAGATCATCTAATGCCAACCCCCCCCTGCCATGGTTAGGTGCTTCTTACCATTCATCTACCAGAGGTTTATGCTTTCTCTGATCTCCAGGTTTTGATTTTAACATATGTTAGAGTCAAATAAACCAAAATAAGAAAGATCTAGATCAGAGATTAGACTTGTAGATAGGAATAGCAGTGCAGTACAATCTAGAGCTGGCAAATTTTCAGAGCAAAGACGACATTTAGTTACATAATTGAGCTTGCTGGTATAAACATATATAGGACTACAGAACATTACAGTCGAATTTAATATGAGCAAACTTTGCAGATTCTAGCTATTAATCAGAGATTAATCTGGTCCTGAGTACTTGACCAGATAGTGGTTTCTGTATAAAGGGATGAACCATGTTACAAATCCTCTCTTCTGTTGCTAAGGTATGCAAACAGAAAGGAAAAAAAGTCTTCTCAAGTCCATGAAATTGTAAAAGAAAAATTGAATTAAAGTGGGTTTTCATTATGGCCCTCCAAAGACACACCAGTTGTTGCCTACCTGATTTACATAATTCACACATATATGGCATTTGACAAACTAATATTAGAGACCAAAATGTATTATTGTTCTTAGTTTCATTAGTAGAATCTTCTGTAATAATTACACATAAGTGAAAGGAAATCCATAGCTCTAGTCCTGTTTTGTAATTGCTTTCTAGTTTGCATATGTCAAAGGCATAATAAACATCATAATAACTATTCAAGCTGCAAATTAAAACTCAAATGACCTTAAGAGCCTGTTCAAGAAACACTGACTCCTACAATTTCACTGTATTTGTATAATGGGTAATAATTTATTATTAACCTTGTAAGAAGTGTATCAGAAGTTGTCTTCACAGGTGAGTGAGTAAAACATGAACAAAATGTTAGGGGAGAGGTTTTGGTTTTCCAAATAACTAACTCCTTAAGTGACTGAAAGTATTTAAACCAGTGAAGGTGTAGACTAAGTAGTAAGAATGTAACATAAGACTGGTAGATCAAATATCATAAACAGATGAGAAAAAGCTTTTGTTTTCCATGACAAATGTGAAAACAGTTATACTAATTCACTTAGGTTTGTTTCTTTTCGGTTTTGTGAAATAGATTTTAGAAGTAAATAATATTTAATAGTTTGAAACAGTAAATTCTATTTGCTGGATTTAAAGTGATATCAGAATATGAATCTTAGTTTGAATTTCTTTTTAATGAAACAGTTAATGCAACAAAGAAACACCAGTTGTTACTGTAATTCATCATGACTCAATGTCATGCAGTCTATTTTCTCTTGAAGAGCTCATTTTTGGGATGCCAGTGATGATGAAATCTAAAAATTTAAACCATTGTTCTATGACTCAACCCAGTTTGCAGTACTTTTATAAACAGCTTCTTCTGACAGTCTTTTTCTTGCAATTGACATTCTTGACAAAGATGTAGAGTTTCAAACCAAAATATTTATGCAAAAAAATTGAGAAAGAAATTTTTGCTGCAAGTTGTCTTAGACCTTAACAAAATAACCTCTAAAAAATGAACTGAAATTCAGATAGCTCTCATGTCTCATGTTCAAGTACAGAAAATGCATTTAAAGATTTGCAAGGACTGTTTGGATAGCTACTGATACTGTAAGGACTGTTGATTCAGGATTCCTTGATCAAAAGGTATTTTTTTCTTAAACTGTCAAATGACAGCTATCTCATTCCTGAATGAAACAAAGAAGAATAAAAAATGATCTGTACATCTTGTTGCACAAGATTTTTAAACACCAAAAATGTTTGAACTGACACTTTGAAAATATTAATTTTTATATACCTCTTTGTTTTCAAACCAAATAGGTTTATTTCATCCAATTTTAACAATGCATAAAATTTCTTCTTTCCAATTTTCAGGCTCCATCCAATATCTAATATCTCATAACCTCAGCAAAGAAACTGATTCTATAGGTATTTGATGAATCTCATAACTATTTCTTTTCAACACTTGAAGTGCCAGAGAAAAGAAAGCTGTTAGCAAGAGTTATTCCATTATTTTTTCTGGACCCCTGTGACTTTCCACCAACTGAAAATCTTTTGATAAAATAAAGAAAGGCAAAACTCATCAATTAATCTTTTTTTTTCTTTTGTCTGTTATTAAAATTCTATGAAGTATTATTCTGTTTTAAGACTTAAAGAGTACTGTAGCAACATAGCCAAAATGTGTCATTCTGAAGTAGCCTTTCCTTCATTTTCTTCCCCTCCCTTCCTTTTATTTTAGCTATAAGCAAACACAGGTGAAACAGAAAGTTAATATTCTTTGCAAGCCTGATAATCTTAATAAATACGTTCCTTTCATTAGTGACAACTGAACTGAAGTCCCAGGGGATTTTGTCTGGTGATTCCATGGCACTAGCGGAGGCATGCCTAATATTATCCTGACAGTGATGGCACGTACCATTAATATGACAAATAAGATGCCCTGCCTCACAGCTCCAGGTTCAATTTCAGGTTTACTGATTACTGCATGGATACACTGATATGCGGATTGACTCCACAACTCGTTAAAGTTGTAAAGTAGGTATGCTTTTTATTCAGCGCTGAGACACATGGGGATAATTCCTCACAGTCATGCGTGTCTCAGTGTTGTTTCCCTCTACATTTATTCTCTAAACTTATATATATTCATAAGGTTGCACAACACACCTATACATATTCGTGTCCTATCCCGGCTTCATATTATAATGAGCTAGAAGGTCCTTTGTGCCTGCGCAGTACCCCCTCTGGTCATGGGCAGGGGTCTCAAGATGAAGTAAATGAGTCTTCCTCTTCTTGAACTTTTCACCTTTTAGTCTTCACATATGGCCTTAGGGTTTGGTCGGTGTCCCAGCCATAAACCATCTGCTTCTCCCGCTTCAGGCATCTGCTTTTCCTTATCAATAGCTGCTTATCAGTAGAATCAGTCTGCTTTTCCTTGTCAATAGAACCAGGTGTCTGCTTTTCCTTATCAATGGTTAGTGCCTTTGTTCTGCTTAGTAGACATGATAGGTACAGGCATTACTTTTGTTTAAGCAAGTGAATTCCTCTAACCCCCCTGTACAACCCCCTGTACAACCCCCTTGTACATTGGTTAACCCTGTATCAACATGATGTTCGCTTTTTACATTCATTTTGCAAATGAAGATGGAGAGTGAACAAGCACTCCTGTGTCTTTTCTGAACAAGGTCTTTCTTTACCCTCACCTGTAGGAAATATTAGTGTAAGAAACTTAAAAGTAAGCCATACTCTGATTACTCAGGTAAGGTTTTCTACAAAAAAAAATTAAAAAGGAACAGGAGACACCTTCATCACTTCCTATGCTCAATGGGTGAGAAGTTCTACTCAATTTCTTCTAATGACCAAGAAATCGTCAGAAAAATCCCTTCAGCCTGTATGTTTTTACATAACCAAGCCCAGCAAACAGGTGCATGTCTTGCCCTACAGAAACATCTTGGTTCTAAATCTCATTTCTCCAACACCTTCTGTAGTTAAAACAGAATTCTGTGACACCTATAAATTCTAAGTATACTAATAAGGATTAAGCAGTATTAGCTTGCCCCTAACACACTTATTTAAATATGCAACAGCATGTGTTTTGTAATACTGCAGTGGCTAGCCAGACACAATGAATAAGTGTTTCATCCAAGTATGTGGGCAATTTGACTCCAAAGCGGAAAAAAAAAAAAAAATAAAATCTGTTACATTTGAATGACAGTAAGTTGCGAGATAGAGAACAAGATAAGTATCAGGGGTAGCAGAGCATCAGGCTCAGAAGTAGGAGAACGTTGACTAACACAACCAACTCAAGATAAGCAGTTCCACAGCAGGCAAAATCCCCTTCTGAGACAAGCAGCATAGAAAATCATGCATAAGTAGGGATGGCGTAGAAAGACAACCCCATTCTTTTCCAACTTCTCTGATCACCTTGATGACCAGGACTATGTCCCACAAAGATGATAGTCATTGATGCTAATCATGCAGCATTAACTGTAAACACACGACTAAGCTAGCACTTGACTGTTTCATATCTCTTAAAGCACTACCATTTGTTTGTATTGGCTTTAACCCAAAGCCCTGTTAATGGAAAACAAAGAGAAGCTACTCTATGAGGAGACACTATCATTATCTGACCTAGTTTATCCTCAGCTAACAACGTTTTTCCAGCAGCTTTAGTAACTTCCTCCTAAACACCCTTGTGATGAGTTGCAGTAGCCTGTAGCCCAGTGGTAGTGACTGCCAACACATTGTATTGCTTCTGCTGCCTGCTGTGGGGCCAACCTGGGTGCATTTGCTTGGAACAGGACAGAAATGTGACTTCACATGCACATAGTGCTGCAGTATTCAATTCTGAAAGCAGCTTTGGCACATACAGATCTGTAGACTCTTGTTTGCATATTTAACTGTAGAAATCTGTTCTTTGTTCTGCTGATTAGTGAATGTTTTTGTGCAAGGAATATCACTGTTGCATTGACAGCGTGTCATTGCTGTTAACTAGGGCGGAAAATGTCTCTTCAAAAATGTCTGCAGTTTTATCAGCTTTGAATAAATACTTGAACAAGTATGTCTTTATGACAAATGTTTAACTTGAGAAGAAAAATGGGGGTTGTTTCATTTTAGTACTTAGGTTGCAGTATTATGATTGGATAAGAAACCTAGAATATAATGTAAGTGGAGACTTTTCCTGGAAATGGCAAGCTTTTTCTGTGAAATACTGAGAAGTTAAGGGAGTAGAAGACTGGCTCTGTTAATTTGAGTTGAATATTCTTAATTCCCAAAAGTGATGTTCAGTGAAAGCTGATTTTCTCACACATTTTGATAAATATTTCTGCAAATACCAACAGAAGTGAAATAAATTCAATGAAGGATTTTATGTATGTATGTGGAGTACTTTAACTTCATTTCTAAGAGAAAAAACCCCACTTTATTAACTGTTTAATATTGCTTTTGTTATTTCCTTTATGAAGTTCATAATTGCATTGCTGTTTTTTAATTAAACATGTATTTTGTGAAATATGTCACATAAATTTTCTTACTGAGCCATACTTTTAATAAATATTCATCATCCATTTAGTAGGTACAAAGGGCAGTGGAAACAATTACTGAAATGTGCTTATACAAGGCAGAGCAAAATACAGGAGACTTTACAGAGCATTTCATTATCTGATTAAAACCATTGATGGGCTTACAATAGACCGTATTTTAACAGATAAGACAAATTTACTGTTTTCCTTGTTCCTTGTTATTAAAAACAGTACCTTAATTATTTCTGTCAGATTATTTCTTAGGTATCACTTTGACTGTTCATAAACTAAGTATTTATATACTTCCAGTCTTTTTTCTTTGTGATTTTTTGTCCTGCTTTAAGGCAAAGGATACTGGAAACTGGAGCTGTCTGTACAGCTAACTGATCAGCTTATTTGATAATTTATTAGAATTTTTACTTCTGTGTGGCATGCAGAACTTTAAGGTGGACAGATAAATTATGTGTATTTAATGGGAACCAAATACTTTTTCAAATGCAGTAAGCAATTTCTGTGTTCAGTAGCGAAAAGACTGGGGATGCTGATGACTCTACTACCCCATTTGAAGTAAATGACTCCAAGAGCCAGTAGGACAGGGGAAAGGCAAGTATAACATCAGAAAAAGGAGCAGATAGTACGGGTTTTGTGTGTGTATATATATATTATTTAGAGTTATAAGAACTGCGAAAATTAGAATAATTTAAGATGAATTCATAATTCTTTGATTAGATTGTTAATAGGAGTAACAATTCTCACTTTTTGACATTTGCCACATTTCTCTTGCCTACAATGAGATTTTTTGAGTGTCACAAACTAATGAAAATTCATGCGACATATTCTGTTGCTGGCAGCAAATGGGTAACACATCATGCAAACAAGCATTTCTTTGGCTAACCTGTATCATTTAGTCATGGATGTGAAGAAGGAATAAGTCAATTTCATTTGACAATGTTGCTTATATTAAGGGAAATCTAGGGGAAGGTCTATCACAGCTATTACATCAGGCCATTCCAGGTTATTTGTTGTGAGAATTCTTTAAAGAAAGGCATCCCATTGTTAAAGATTTAGCTATAAAACCAGCCTACAATCAACAGTGAACACTTGAAGAAAATTAGCTCCATCCCACCCAGACCCAGTACAAGCTGACATACACTAAAGAGGTGATTGCTTCTATTTGAAAGCAGATTTATGTGATCCTGAATAAGAATTTATGTTTCCCTATAGAGTAATTATTATAGAAAATGCTTCAGCTTTCCTTGTCTTTGGTATTTCAAAATGAAAAGTGTTTTGGCTGTATAATTAGAGAGGAGATTCATAGTGACTGCTGTGTCAGTGAACCTTGCCCTCCGTGAGAAGGCTGTTTAAAACATACTTGAGACAATTACTTCATACGTTAAATACTGATTCTTAGAAAACAAAGCCTTAGGATGACGTTCTCTGAAAGGGATTTGTAGAACCCTTCAAAAAAAGAGACTGATGGAAAATAACCTCAAATTTTGGCAGTTATAACTGGACTCCCAAAGCTAAGTATTCCTCTGTAAGTATTCTACTTTTGAGTATTTTTCCCCAGGTTTTTTGTTTCCACAGTATGTATTGCTAAATAAGCTACATGAGTTACAGCTCTGCTTTGCTTGGATTGATGGGAGTTCAACCTTTTAATTGCAGGTGCCCCTAGGAATAAAATGGTTCAGAATTAATTTCTTTTTCTTGTCTTTTCATCCTGTTCCTAGCACCTGTGAATTTTATGGCCTGTCCCAAGAACAGCTAACACCTGGCAGCTTTCCTCTATGTCCCACTGTATAAAAGTCTCTAAATTATATTGATAACATTCTTTCAGCTTTCTTTCCATTTCAGGATCTTTACACTTAAGGTAGAATCTATTTTCATGACACAGATGTCAAACTCTAAAACACTGGGCAGATGGCTCAAATGTAGTCCCATGCATATCATGTATATATTAAAACCAAAGTTTCATTCAGATCTAGAAAGCTGGTCTACAATAGAATTAAAAAAGCAGCTTAGTTCTGAATTTTGCTTAGCCAACTAAACCACCTAATTTAGGTTAAAGTAGCATGAAGATTAGGGGAAGAAGTAAATTTGACTTTGAAAATCAAAGGGAGCTCATTATGCTTTAAGCATGTGACAATAAGTAATTTAAAGCATGATTATGTACAAAACTTGGATTTCAAAGCTACAGCCAGCTGTTAGTTCTTTGTCCCCTGATGAGCAGCGTCTTACTGCTGCGTGAAAGTACTGAAGATCATGGAGCCCTCTTGCTAACGCTCCTGGCTGTCCCAACATCTGAACTCTAAAAGACTGAGAGAAAACAAAATAGTAAGTGTTTTTATAGATAATGTTTACATAGAATGAAATAAGAAAACATATATACTTTGATAATGCTTCATTATAACTGCAACATCTGACAAAAGCTGTCAAAATAGTAATTAGACTCTTTAAACTGTATTCTAGATGAAGAAAGGGTGTAGTAAGTGATCAAAATGATCTGCAGAAGGATAAAAAAAAAAAAAAGAAAAAGCTTCCTCCTGTTAATTTTAAAACTAATGTTCCAGAACTCTGGATAGATACATCGATGCACAGATTTCACCAGTTTAGATAAGTTAATAGAGCAAGTTCCTCTTTGTTTTACATCCTGTATTTACAACTTGGATGCTACCAGCACTGCCAGAGACTGCAGATTACTATAATGCTTTATCCTGGATGTTTGATTTAGCACTTTTGACTCTCAGCTGAAAGGTAGAAAACATCTGCAATTCAAGTTGTTCACCTAGCTTAATATTAAGTGATAAACTCTTATGTAAAATGTATGTTTCTGAATGGAGACACAATGAAAATACACATTTTTGTTATAAGACCTTTAGCTCTAGATAATATAGCACTGGACTTTCATTCAGAAATATTCCTAAGTGGATACAGAAATTTTGTTTGTAATAGAACCATCAGCACTGTAATAATCCTGGAACAAATGCAATTTTCTGTCTGCTGTGGATCTGCCATTGGATGAACTATCATGTGAAAGGCATTCAGAATGTCATTTTTTCGTTAAACTTCTTTGTGAGAATAATGAGTTAAATGAAATTTAGGAAGCAGATGTCAGGCTAGAAAGGACTGAGAAAGGCAATCTGTTTTTTCCTCCAGGAATAACTGTACCTTACGCAGTGAACATTGGTCCAGCTTTAACTACACATCAGTAGAGAGAGCTCCAAAGATCCCAGGAATCTATCCTAACCCATTAATACTTCTATATTCAGACTAAATATAAATCTTTATATGTTTGAAGAGTAGTGTTCCCTCCTTTATTGTCCATCTGTGTTGAGCAATCTCCATTTGTTCAATCTTTCTTAAAAAAAAAAAAAAGAAGTCTGGAAAAGGGGGAATGATATAGGGCAGAATTTAAGGACACGTAGCCAGGGGCTCATGATAAAGAATTACTTCAAACATTAACTCTTCTACTATTTATTATTTGAAAAGGAAAGAGAAATTCTTAATATTCTTTAAATGAAAATTTACTATTTAACGAAACATCTGAAATCTAACACTATCATAGTCTAGGAAGAACTGGAATAGCATATTTTCCCTGTCAGAATTAATTTTACAAAATTTAAGTAGGCTTTAAAAAGAAGTGCAGATTTAAGCAGATTTTTTTCTGGTAAGAAGCCTAAGATTTGGAGATGATATTACATGTTTTGAAGAAACTTATTTGATGCCTAGGAAGAAAGAAACTGAGCAAAGATTTAAATTGATCTAAATATAGAAATGGTGGAATAGGGAAACCTAGAGAGAGATTTACATGGCTTTTAAAGCCTCCAGTTCTAGTGTCTCCAGACTGCACAATGCTCAGCACATTAATGTTAAATGACATTTATATGTAAATTCAGCTCCCCTTTACATTAGTGGAGATTTTATTTTTAAATTAAGAATTAGAGAAATGTGTAAGTGTGCAAGTGGAAGGATTGTTGACATAGTCCATTGAGTTCTCTGTGCTACAGCCTTACCTTACCCCAGTACCTTTGGTAGGGACTTTATAGCAATGTTTGTGGATAAGTGAGTGCTTTGAAGAGTGTTAAAAAAAAAAAAAGTCATAGAAAACTGAATACTAAAAGTCTCTTAGCTGTCTGTAAAAAATGTGTAGTAATGCACTAGCTGTCTGATTCTTGTTCTCTTTATCCCTCTTCAAATTAGATAAACTGTATTAAAGACAACCAAACATAATTGAAATATTATGGGGATGTAAGGGGAAAGAACACTGAGTTCCAGATATTTAAATTTTTTTGTTCTCTTTTTTTGCTTGCCTCTTGCACCAAGAAACTTCATTTGGCCATTCTGAGCTTAGAAATGCTCACTTTTAACAGACTTCACTGTGTGACTCCTACCAAGAAAAGACCTTTTACATCTATGTAAGGGTGACACAGTCTAGCCATAATCAAAAAGTATTATGTGACCTTTAGAAAAAAATGTTACTGACACCTCTTAAAGAAATAGAACTGATTTATTTTTCCTCTTTTTTCCAATTCCCTGTATATTCAACTTGTGACAGTATCAGCTGGCTCATTAAAATTCCAGATAAAGGTACTGGGAAACTGGAAACTATAGCTAACATGCCATGATCAAAATTCACTGCAAATTCAATTTCGAAGACAGCAGAATGACTGGTCAACCATCATTCAGGCTTTTTAAACTGGTATCTGTTAGTTTAAATTCACCAATACCATATATTTGAACTAGTCCATTTTTGCAGTCTCAAAAGGTATTTAAAATAATAGATGTGTTTTTTAAAAAAATAGCCCAAAATTTAAACTGCCATATTGCAAGACCCTTCCCTGGGGAGTAGATGTTGGCTTAATGATTTTTAGGTCACTACAGTAAAGTAAACATATAAATTCCCAGTCACTGAAGTCTACCAAAGTTTTTATGCATGATTTTAGGTGAGTCTTACAGCTGAGTGAAATTGCCCTAGTAAAAGAACTACATTATGAAAACAAATAGCATTTTTCACAAAAATACTTAGTCAGATTTGCGAAAATAAGTTACAAATAAAATGGTAAATGACAGAACATCTGGTCTTTCTTGTCATGTATGTAAACTGTACTTGAAGTAACAAACTTGGTTCTGTGAAGCCTCACTTGTTTTTATTCTCTTTTATCATATATACTCAGCAGCCTTACAACTAAAATAATCTATTGATAACCTGCTTTTCCTTTAGTTGCTCTGTTGCCAATCTGCCTAAGTAATTAGATGAGAACAGACAAAAGGCTAGTAATAGACATGAGAAAGATAATTAAAAAACTAGGGAAAAAATGGAGTATTTCATACCATTCATGATCATGAACAGTTAACGCAAGATAGAAATATGTTTACAAAACATGTAAAAGCTGACCTCTGCTGAAATGTTTTTTTTTGTTCCCAGTTTAATAATTCTGGAAAAGCATAACTACTAAAACATATAAGTACTGTGCTTTCAAGTCTTGTTTCAGAAGATAAATAAAAGTTATTGTGGGATAGAAAATGAATTTATTACAAAGTATTATAAACATTCAGCAATCTTTGTTTCTTTTTAAAGTGGTAAGGAAGAATTAAAGCTGGGGTTTTGAGTATGTTTTTTTTTTTGTCCCGGCCCTTGCACTAGTATTTTAAACAATCTGTTGTCTTATTTAAACTGATCTAAAATAATAAAGTAGACTTTTTTTTAAGCAGCTTTGACTTCAGAAGACTCCTATTTCTTCTGGTCTTTTCATTCAGTTCATGTTGATCTTATGTGTGGGAATGAAAGTTGTAGTTCCTTAATAAAATTACAACAGGAATAAATATCCTAAAGTTTATTAGCTTCCTAAACAAAAACATTAATGCTCAATATCTATTAGTAATATCCACTTTTATACTAGGAATAACATCAAAAGGAATCACAAACTAAATTTCCAAAGCAAGCTAGCTTTTGCTTAAAGCTGAAGGCTGAGCTAGGTTATACTCTTAGGATACTGGGCTGTAGCTAAGAGAAGCAAAGATAGCTACTTTATCTGTTCTGCAATTACCTGTGCCATTTCACAAAGATAATACATGGTAAACATTCCCATGGTAGCTCTAAAGAGTTATTATAGCATATTGATTAAATTTTCCTATGAGAAATAATTTTATTTGCTGAGAGAAAATTAACAGAGCTCAGGGCTTGAATATTTCTTGCAATGCCTCTTTTTCTGAGAAAACTCTTTATAGAGTGTTTGTGGTGATCTTTCTTATGTTCACAATGAAGCTCAGAAGCTGAAAGAGGATTCAAAACTGAGTATTAAGAATTAAATTGATTAACGTCATCATATGAGCTATCTTCCTGAAAAGAAGATTTTCTGAATGCTTTTGTATAGGCATGGAAAAGAATGGAACACAGCAAAATCATCAGTGATGTAAATATAAGCACAGACATTACTTCTGAAACTATGCTTGAACTGTTCCTTTAACATGGGTACTGGAATCATGATAAAATCTCTGAAGGCCAGATGCAGCTTATCCCACATAAAGCTTTGGATGTAGTTTTATTTCAAACTGATGTGATACAACATGGAAAGAGTTTAGATGCATGTTTTTTTTCTGTCTTACTAAATAGTACAGTAAAATAGGAACCAATCTGTACAGTAAAGTAGTACAGATTAATAATAAGTACTCAGAATTTTGAGGATTTTGTTTTAGATGCTGAAGTGGGAATGCTGAAGAGTTACTTCAAAAATGCTCTCTTGAGCAAAATCAAAAGTCAGTATAGTTTGATTAAAGTGAGTTTTGTTTAAATAGCTATTCCATGTAATTTAGACTAACAGAACCTAGCCTGTAAGCGCTAGTGGTACTGTGTAAATAAAATTGTAAGCAAAGTAAGTAAAGCTACTTTAACACTGAACATCAGTTACTGTTTTTGTAAAATTTAATCTGAAGGAATTATCAAAATCAGCTGTAGCAACTTTACATGGATTAGAGTCACAAAGTACATCTAAACTTTTTTATACTGGAGACTTAGTATCTGCTGTCAAAGTACACTGCACAAAATGCCAAGAGATAGTCTGCGCAAAAGAGCCTGCAGGCGTACACTGAAGAGCAAAGAAAAAGTAATTACAAGCACTTCAGGAAGAACTAATAAACGTTTCCCAAATCCAGTTAAAAGGAGATTGGAAAAGAACTGTGTCAGCATTCAGACAGACCTCCAGGAAAACACAGCCTCTGACATTTTCATTGAAACATTTTGTCCTCACACCTGGTTACCTTTAGGAAAAGGAAGCTTTTAGAACTCTTTGAGTCAAAATGTCGAAGATTTCTCATCACTATTTCAGAAATCTAGTTCCCGAGAACTCATTTACCACAAATGCTCCTCCTAAATTGAAGAAACTTTTTTGAAAAATAGAACCAGTCTACAGAATAGAAAGTGTAGTTTCTGTTGAGTTAGAAATACGATACTATTGTTACTATTTCAGGAATGAACTTCTGGTTGAAGTGGAAATATCACCTTCTAGAGCAAAAGCCTGCAGCAGATCTAACAGAGTTTTTTAAGAAAAGTGGATAAAATGTGTGTGGAGTGCTCTTATTGTTCAATATGTAAGTAACTAGTTCTAGTTACTGCTGTGTTACATGTGGGGGACAATCACATTTCAGCCTGTAATTTGTAGTTTGCATCCTTCTGCACTAAACAGTCGTTTTGGTTATTAGAACGCTAACATTTAGAATCAGTTACTATGGTGCTGAGCAATAGGGAATAATTTTAGTTTACAATTTTATGTATTATGCATTAATTATTGTTCCTAGAGTGATACAATCAGTAATTTTGGAAGGCACTTCTTAAGGTCATCTAGCTCAACACCCGTGCTCAGAGCCTATTAGAGCAGGTTGCCCAGGACCATGTCCAGGTGTCGTGGTTTAAACCCTGTCAGGTAATTCGTTCGCTCACTTCCACAGTCTCCCAGCCCTTCCGGCTAACTCCCAGTTACATCCTGGGCATGACGTGCTGTGGTATGGAATAGCTCTTTGTCAGTTTGGGTCAGGTGTCCTGTCTCTGCTTCCTCCCAGCTTCCCCTCCTCCCTGGCAGAGCATGAGGCTCACAAAGTCCTTGGCCAAACCAAAACATCTCTATCAGCTCTGTTCCCGAGCCGAAAGTCAAAACACTGCACTGCACCAGCTACTAAGGAGGAGAAACATGACTGCTACTGCTGAACCCAGGACACCAGGCTTTTGAATACTTCCAGAGGCAGAGATTCCACACCCTTTTTGGGCAACCTGTGCTAGTTACTGTTACTGTTTGATTACAATAAAAAAATTCCTTAAGTGAATTTTATTTCAGCATGTGCCCGTTGCACATGATAATCAGATAATACAATGCAACGTAATGATAAGACTTCCCTGAACCTTGTCTTCCAAACCTTACTTATGAACCGTTAAAACTGAGAATGCATTTCTCTGCAGAGTCATAGAACACACTGGGTCTCCCTAAACTATATATAAAATTAAAAACTGAATGAGCAGAGTTAAGTTGTTGCCCATGGTGATACTGTTAGGGCTGCAGGCAGATGACTGTGTCCTGGCCTGCAGCTGAACAAAGGAAATGGAATGTGGAAACTACTGCCATGGTTTAACCGCAGCTGCCACATAAGTGGGATGACAGATAAAATATCTCTCAATATGTGGCACTGAGGACAGTTCTGTATCACAAAGAAAAAAGCAGATGGTCAAGAAATAAGCAAAAACCTACAATATATTTGTTTTAAAGCTACTTTCCTCAAAGATATCAACAAAAACAATGAAAAAGCAAACCTTTACTCTCCAGATAGATCTGTAGTATGGAACTGCAGAAATTCTGCCACCTTTGTCTCTTGAGTGAATGCTGCTCATTAGTAAGACTAACACATAGAAAGATTTATTAGATTTTTTATTGCTATATATTATCATATTGAGATGAAGTTGTGAGGAGAATTCAAAAGGCATAAGATGATATTCAAAAGGAACAAAAATATGCTTGCATCAGTAGCATGGATCACCCTGAAGCAAAGCTATTTACCAACAGGTTGTGGCATACACCCATCACAAAACCGCATGACTTCTGTTTGTTTCTAAAGTGAAGCAGCACCTTAAAGTTTATTAATTAGGTTATAATTAATGATATAATCAGCAGCTACAGTGTTCAACACTAGTAGCATTGGTAATCCTGTGACGGTGTAGCCAGACACTCTGTATATGCATTTTACTAAGGAAAAAATGAGCACATGGGATTATAAATAGACTGACTCCTGCTTAATACCTAAAAAGATGACCAGGAAGAAAAAAAAAGTACATGTCAGCAATACTGGGAGAAGATGAGATCCTCCTTTTCAGGAGAGGAGGAAATGTCATAAGAATATCAAGTACAAGCAAAGGAGACTGGAGAAGGAAGTAGACGAGCCTACTTCAGTTCCAGTTCTCGTCAGGCATGACCACCTTGACCCCATGACCAACAAATGCCTGGCTTCAACTGTGATAGAATTAAATTTCTTCATAGAAAAAATAGCTTGTATGGGACAATGTTTTGCATTTGTGCTGAAAATATTGTTGATGTTTTAGTTGATGTTGAGCAGTGGTCAGACAGGATTTTCTGCTTCTCACTTCGCGCTGCCAGCAAGTAGGCTGGAGGCACACAGGGAGATGGGAGGTGACAAGGCTGGGACAGCTAACTCCAACTGACCAAAGGCATATGACATACTGTATGACGTCATGCTTATCAGTAAGACTGGAGGGGTGGAGGTTGGTAGGAGTTGTGATAGGAGGTAATGATCAGGGACTGGTTGAGCATTGTTCAGTTGGTTGTGAGCAATTGTATTAGTTTGTATGGTTTATTTTTCTTGGGTTTTGATTTTGTCTCTGTCTTTATTTTTTCACAAGTTTTTGTAAAATCTTTACTAACTATACAGCATTGGTTCTGTAATGTATATTCACAGCTAATTTAGAATGAGGGTTGAAAGCAAATGGTTTTGTACTTGAGCAATAACGTTAATAATGTGTAACAATTAACTGTTAGCATGAAGCATGTTGTGAATGAATGAATCCAGAAAAATGTGGTTTTAGAGCTTAAACTTGGCCCAATCTGTCATTCTTTTAAGTACTTCCTTCACAGTCGTCTCTAATTTCCTTGGTGATATATGTTCATATGCAACACATCACATTTCTGAAACACAATGACTATTAGAAGAGAAACATTCTGACTGAAGTAATGAGGCTGGTTGACATTTAAAACGCCTGAAAATGACACAGCTGTTTCCCACTGGTTTTCATTGATCTGTTTAAAATTATCACGTGTCTGAGCTTTTCAAAAGAGTACATCCTGATACTTCCTTATTCTATTGTGTATTGAAGTGTTCTGAAGTAACTCAGTTATTTTGCTAATAATTGGTGCTTTTTTCCATTCTTTCATTGACTGGTACCTAACCAGCACAACCACTAAGACATGACTTAAAGAGATAACTGAAACCTAGGAGGAAGACACTAGTCTGCTAGTCTAACTAGCAAGTGGAGTGTAGAGATAGCCTTATACAAGCTATATAAGAAATTAACTTGATAGAAAAGTGCTTTATCAGCTCATTCTCAGAATGGTGTTCTACAACTGACCTATACCTTTTCTTTAAATGCTCTGTGTTCTTTTTACCGAGAGTTATGTGTAATGTGAACCCTGTTATACCTGTATAGTTTAAACAGCAAGCAAACGGTAATACAATCTCCTTCATACAGAATCCAAGAACCATTGATGACTACAGTACAGCATTCTGCTTTTTTCTGAAAGCGGAAGTACTAATTAGGTCACCTAAGTCTGATTTCGTAACTAAACCATCATTTTATGCCTAGGTTTCCCTTTCTCTACCTTGGACAAGATGTGTTCAACCTTTTAAGTGTTTAAGCGTCAGGCCTCAAGATAATTTGCTGTGAATTGCTACTTTTTTCTTGTTTTTTTTTCTGAGATGAACTCTGCTTCAACAGAAATATTTTATTTTCCTGGAATAATTTTATAATTAAGCAGTATCCACTTCTATACATATGCTTGCTTTGGTGCAGCAGAATGGTCCACGTTTCTCAGAAAAGTACATTTAGTGGTGTGCACAGAATGGTGCCTCAGTGGTTCAAATGTTGTAGAAAAAGGTATTGGTAGAGAATGAGATGCAGGAAATATTCACCGTGGGGGGCTGAATTTAGCTTCCACTGCTAAGTTTCTTCTGATCTTACTATCATTCTCCAATGCTATTTATTATTACTGGGGACTTTGCTTAAAATATTTATACAAAACATTTACATCCATGAATAGCTCCATTCAGATAAAGTGAAAATGATGTTACCCAACACAAATAAAGCTTTGATATCCTTTGGTGCAAGCTTTCACAGCTAAAAATCCAGATAGCTACATCTGAAGTGAGTTAGCAGACAAACTGTCAGAGAATGTTTGCTCAAACTTTCTGTTCCATCTCCAAGAAGATAAAAAGAGGGAGATTACTAATATCTTTGTTAATTATTTCATTAATCTCTAATTCTTCACCAGTTTTCATTATAGTCACAATAGAGGATGCATCTGGTGAGGATAAGGGTTCAAGAAACTGTTGATCTGCCTTTTGCTTTCCAATGCTGGACTAAAATTTAAATTTACATGATGCCATAGTAAACAGAAGAGAGTAATGTCACCTTTCTGGTGTCCCTTTGACACAAAGCAGAACAGAACAAACTCTATAATGCTGTAATTATGCATTGGTCCAACTGTATTTACCTGGATTTATCCCTTTCTATAATACTTAGTACTAGACAGTCTGGTCTAGGCTCATCTTCCATTGTTTTAATGGGAGAATAAAAATCTTATAGTCTAATAGCTTGGCAAGTTTCTTAATACAGTGTTCAGAACTGTAAAATATCAGTGCAAGTTCTGTATCTGGAGGAAGGACATCATCAAATATGCTCTCGTAATTAAATTGAATAAACAAGTAATGTAAATGTTTGTAAGCAAACTATACTTCATCGGAAGGAAGACTTAAATATTTTAAATTATGTGAATTTACATTTATATGAATATATGTGATTATGTGAAGCTGTTTTATTACTAATCTGAAGAACTGTTGTTTGCAGATCCTATTTCTAGAAGTAATAGATTTAGTAATAGCAATTTTCTACTCCCCCCAAAAAATTTAATAATACTTGTAGTGTTTTATTCCCATCTTACTTGCTTTTTGTCCACAAAGTTTCTTCTTATTTCTATTCCAACTTCTCATCAATCTCTGAACTCTTTCATTAGGAACACTGCAATTGTTGTAATTTGATGACATTGTATAGTTAATTGAAATTCTTCAGATATTTTTCTTCTGTGACATTTAAGCCACAGTTACATAAAACTCTGAATTATTTTTATGTCATTTGTACAACCTGTTTCAATCTCATTTTGTCATGTCCAAAATTGATCTATAAATAGCAAAATATTCCATGTTTCTATCCTTTATTCAGTAGTACCTCGTTTGGTTTGGGGGAAGTAAATCATTGCACTACCAGCATCAGTGTATTCCCGGTTGTGATACAATTCCATGATTTAGTATCATTATGTAATATTGCCTGCAAAAAGATTCTTAATTATTTGTACTTGCTCCTTAGAGAAGTCATATGCATACTCAGTAAAAACAGAAGTTCTTCTAAGCATGTTCTTCCAAAAAGAATTAACCAGATTAATCACTGGAGTAGTTTGAGATCATAAAATAAGGGAAGATAATGCTTCTCAGAATAGACTATAACACGAAATGTTGTAAGAGCCAAAGCACACCAGAAGAGTCTCTGTCAGCCAAGGAAATATGGCTTTTGATTGTAGGGATATGAAATACTGTCATACCATGTTTTCTACACAGTAGAAGCGCTGTGGGCTGTCCCAGACTAATGGTAAGTGGCAAGCAAAACCAAAAACCTCCTCCAGACAAAGCAATTTAAAAAGGTTTCAGACAAAAATAACAGCAAAATCAAAGATTTCCTCATGAATCACTCTTTTGCAAAAAATGTCCTCTTCTCCATTCTCATTATCTGCACTGATAAACCTGACTTAAAACTTATACATTTAGGTAGCACAGAAGATACAAAGCAGATGAAATTGTATTAATTATTAATGTAAGTCCTATCTAGTTCTGGAAAGAAGCTGTTATATTTGTAGTTTGCATTTTTTCCTTGTTTTTAAAAACTTCCTATTTTAAAATTCTGCAAGTGCTGACAGTAAAGAATAACTGTACTTTTTTTTCTGTATGTTATGAAGACAGTGACAATAATTTTATTAGGCTGATTTATTACATTGGAAACCAAGATGACGAGGAGGAAATTAAATTATGACAAGCTGATCTTAAAGAAAATGTGAAATATTACACTTTTCTTTTTTTCTAGTAAATAAAATACATCTGGAGGTAAACTAGACCATATCTGATTAGTTTAATTAATACTAGCTGTGATTTCTTCAGGATAATTTCCACCTACAAAAATGAATTAAAGCCCCAGAAAGCATAGATAACCTAATAATACAGCAGTATTGATGTATAATGAAAACTTTTGAACAATGTAATTTTGTTCTGTTAGAAGAGTTAGTAATATTGTTTTCTTACTACATATTGCCAGTTAGATATAGATGTAAGTTTCAAAGGAGCTCATTAATGATAAAGGAGGGATCTGGGGGAAGAAGAGTAAGTTACCCAAAACTATGATCATTCTCTTACTCGTCCAATGCTTTGTGGTCTTTTTCAGTATGTTGCTGAAATATGGTATTAGATAGAATGACCTTAAGTGGAGGAAATGGACTGAATGAATCTCTCATATATCTAACCTTCTAAATTTAGAAACAGAATTTTCAAGACTTACTGGAATGCAGACCCCAATTTGAATGAGTTCTCGGATAATCACTGAGTCAGGGAAATTTTGGGGTTTGGTTACTTTTTGCCAACAAGAATACTCAGACTTAGCAGAATTTGGGAGAATTGGCTACCAAAAACCCTCACAGAACCCAATATATATGTAACTGTCAGTAACCGAAATAACCCCCGAAAATACTTTCTCAAAACAACACCTGTATATGCATACACAGAAGTACAATTATGTAATATATGTAATATTATGTGTATCAGAATATGGTATACTTGCATACATATACAGGTATGCAAACATATACATACTTGTATAATTGTATTTATTCATGTATATATATAGAATACATTACTGCACTTTCAAGAAGTTGTCAGTGTTACAGTGATGAAATGAAACATACCTCAGTAGGAAAGAAAAAACAAAAAACTTCAAGTAAATAGGAGAGGTCTAAGAAAAAGATTTATATCTTAGGTTAGACTTCCGTAACTTTCATCATAAGTGGAAGGCAGTCACTTGTAGCAGGAGTTCAGTACATTATGAATACCCAAAACTCAAATGTGTCACTATAAAACCAGAAAAGATATGTTTCAATGTCAAGTGAATAGTCTCCTGGCATGTCTTTGTTATAGTAAAAAAATGTATGATCAGGTATGTGCAGAAAAGGATCATCTGTAGGTGAAGATCTGTCAGCTGTTCTAAAAAATCAACCAGGATAGCTTTCTAAAAGTCTCAGTTTACCTTTTGACAAAATAATAGAAAGAAAGGTAGAAAAGACTTACAGAAGGTCTAGACAACAGTACTGTAAAAAAAAAAAAAAGTGTTTAAATGAAGACATGTCAACTAGAAATACAAGAAAAAGAATCATTTTGGATTTGGCTGTTTGTGTATTGCAACTTGTGCAGGCTGAATGAGTACATAAATTGTGAAATTCAGATTTTGAATTGTGTAAGTCATGCAACTCTTCACTACTGCACTACAATAAACATCACTTCCCCCTCTGATGTACATCAGAAAGCAGGTGATGAATATTCTGGGTTTTTTTTCTTGATCTTCTCTTATAACCTTGTTGACATTGAGAGATAGGAGAAAATCTAGTGAGAAACACCTGTCTGAAGGACAACACTGCTGGGGGGCCAAAACTCATTCTTTTAAAACATATTGTCAAATTTTGCTGTTCAACATGTAATATTTTATAGCCATATTCATGTGTCATCTTGCACTATGCTGCAAAACCCACTAATTTCTGTGAGAAGTCTGTATTAATAATTCTAAAATCTTAAAAGTATCTTAATTTATTTCAGTGGGACTGGAATTGAAGATTGCCCTGCTTTTCAGGATTCACTGAATAGTTTAATTCTCCGTGTAGAGGACTGATCAAAACACATACTGGCCACATTTACAAACATTGTATGTCCTTTATAGTGGAAATATCATCTCAGCAAGAGAAACAAAGAGAAGCAAAAAGGACAAAGAATGCAGTCAGAAACCTGTAGGAAGGAAAATCAGGAACATCTTTCCTCTAATAGCTTGTTTCTTTTATATTGTTAAAAAAAAAAAAAACAAAACTGGCAAACCCATTCTGCCCTGAATTCTTCCTCTTTGAAGTTACTTAAAGCAGAAGTCAGTTTGAAGAATTATTAGCCAATTAGCCAAGGACAAACACTTCAAAACTTGAAATGAAAACAAAAAAAAAGTGGTGGCAAATGGTCAGTTAATAGTTGCAGAGGTCATCTATGCCTCATATAGCAAATAAATAACTACCAAAGTATTCAGAACTCAGTGAACAAAATATGTACATAATCTACAAAGATGCCTCCGAGCAATAAATTTACTACTATTGCATCTGCTGATAAATGCATGCTTTAGCATGTTTCTGCTATGCAAGCACTAATAACAGCATTCCAGGTGTCAGAAAACTGCAGTAACTTTCACAACATGCTTCTGCAATTCACAGATCTGCAATTCACAGTAAAATTCCCAGAGTTAGCACTGGACTCGGACTCCAGGGAATAAATTTACTATTAAATCTCAAAGTTTATTTTTTGTTCTCTTTTTCTGTTTCAATAAACATAAAAGTATTTTTAATGTTCTCTTATCTCCCTCAATTAATAAATCTCAGAAGTGCAGCATAAATATAGCACAGTATCTTGGGGTTATCTAGGAATGCCTTTGCAAACAAATTAATCTTACTCATAACAGCCTGAGATTATTAGTGCAAATAGCTCGCTTATCATTATCCTGATTACACTGGGCAAATAAACTTTTTTGGTTTATGCTATCAGGTCGGTTTTATTTAATCCAAGCATATTATTTTTATATTCCCAAAAATAAGGAACTGATTTCCCTGTACTGAATGAAAAGGTAAATTTGGGGAATGCAGACTGAACAGTTCACTTTCTCTGTTTTCTGGTTGAGAGACTTGGGAGTCACTTAATGCAACTTTATTGTTATGTGACAACTGTTTAAGCATAGATATCAGTCATCCTTCCTGAGAGACAGCATTATTAAATGTCGTCCTGCAGTTTTTGTAAGCTGTTGGAGCATCTTGTTATATTCTGTGCTTGCTAATTTTTCAAAAGGAACAATCGGTTGAAGAAGACCCCACTATGCAGCACACTCTGCACAAGAAGTGGCTTTTCAGTTATTTCTCTTCTGACATTTGGATGAGGGAAGATATTGTGAGAATGCATCTCTTCTGGTCAATAGTGTGGCATGATCTAAGTTATAGTAAAGTCCATACAAGAGAGATTATGAGAAATAATAATTTTGCAACAATTCCAGCTATGTTTTGTGTATATACTACTCTCATCAACACAAAATGGTAAAGCACATGCAACATAGGCCCATGGGCTGGACAAATGACAGATCAGCAGAACATCAGTTTGGTGAGTTTAAGGCGGCCCAGCAGCAGGAACTGAAGTCTTCTTTCCTTCCTAGCTTTCTTTTCCCATTGTTGATGTTTTATGCTCATCTCCCAAAAGAAAAGGGGATGATCTGAACTGCCTTTCACACAGTTTAAATTGTGCAGACACGAGCCTTTTCTGGGTTCACTGAGCATCTATCTTGCTTATTCTCTAGTATTATCTGGTTCCAGAATGCTTCTCAATTCCCTGTTCTTATCTTTTATATTTTACTGTTTCCAAGTGTTTTCTCCTACCTTGTGAACTATACCACAGGTCTGTGATGATCTCTTTTTTGATTACATATGTAAATTTTTGTATTTATGCTTAGCTGCATCAGAAAAAAAAGAAGAATGTTACTTTTACAAAAAAATATTACAAAACAGTTTCAGTTTAAGGCAAGCAAGGATTAACTATCTTTTGCTTAGGCTGCTTCTGCTTTACGTGTGATCAGTTCCTGCATCAACTCTGTTTCATCAGTTTAAGTAACTTTGGAATAGCTCAATCACCTGATGAAAGTGATGTTGATCTGACACTCCTTCTTGCACATCACATGGCTTATATTTCAAAATCTCTTAACATTTAAAAAAATGTGCTTATCTTTAATGCTATAGAAAGGTGTGAGCAGCCTTTTTTCTGCATGATGAATTGGTCTTAGATTGCTTTCCTTTTGCTGATGATTTTTTCACAGTAGTATGCACCTTTAAAGATGCAGAAGTATTTCAGATTGTGTTTGTTTTAAATGAGTTTGTTTTAAATGAGTGGAAGAACATATTCCCAGATGCTGTTTACTGCATTGTTTTTTTTCTGACTGGTGTGCCTTACAGTTCCCCTGGCAGAGACTGTCGGGTAAGTGATCACTCTTCAGACTTTGAAGACTGTCTGTTTTCACAAACTATGTTAGCAGTTTTAAACTTGAAGGTTTTGCTTTTCAAACAATGAACTTCATGCAAATTCCTCATTTCCACTGCATTTCCCTGGCTGAAATGTCCTTTTCTGTGTAAAAAGCAACATAGCTAGTTTATCTTGTTGCTGTTGTTGTTGTGATTTGTTTGAGGCTCCTGTTTTTGCTTTTTCTTACCATTTATTTTTGAGATTGAATTTGTTCATGTCTGCCAGGCCAGCACTGGAACATTGGTTTTAAAACAAATTTAAAACCTTTGTCCTGTGTGCAATGGCTAGTTTTGCTTATTCTGTTTCTGATAGAAGCCAGGTCAAAATATTGCTGTTAATTTCTCTTAGATGGGCTGAGACATAAGACATCAGTGTCTCTCTAACATTTTAATTTAAAGAGTTGTAAAATATTTTGCTTTTTCATTTGACAAGTTCTACACTTGATGCAGCGCAGAAGAACCTTTCCATTCTTTTATTTTCAACAGCAACAGGGTCTAGGTGTATGCATTGCTCAAACATAATAGAAGAAGCCATGGAAGAATGTAGGAGGTCCAAAAGGTAAAATCTGCAAAGGTATACAGGGAGGTCATAGACGTAAACAAGACATCTCTCTTAGATCAGTACATCCAAATGTATATAAGCCAACATTTCACAATTATCTCTTCCTAATGTCTGAGCAGTTCTGAGAAAGGGAAGGGTATTTCATTCCTCATTTTAACTGCAGAGGATGTATAAGATACTTTGCAGATTTACTGGAAATACAACGTTCAGCTGCATGTCAGTACGTGCCCATTCTGAAGAACCCTTCAGAAATCATCCAAGACAGAAGTATGTGTAAACGAGTATATATATAATTTAGGGTCAAATCATAGGGGAACAATCCAACAGTGACAGTTAAACTATTAAACTATATTATTATACCTATATATATACATTATATATGAAACTATATATGGCTATAAGGACACGATGTAATTATGCATTACAGATCTAATATAATCTGTTAAAAGATGACTACTAGATACTTAAGGTGATATAAACGTTAGAGGAGTCAAACTGGATAAAAACACCTATAAAATGTGATTGTGTTTGCTAAACAAATCCCAGCAGCTCCAATCAAAATTCTTGGCTGTTTTGCCAAAATATCCAGATTAACTGCTAAACAGTGACTATTTCACCTTTAAGGGTGCTGTGGTGTGATGATATTTGCCATACCTGGGCAATCTGGTTTCCTGTGGAAGCTGCCGAATTAAAGTTCGCATTACTTTAAAATATTATCTCAGGGGAAACGCTTGCTTGTCAGTGAGGTGTTTCTTTGTGACACATACAATTCAGCTGAACATTATTCACAGTTTTGTCAACAGTTCTTCTGAGTGTTTGAAGATGCTATTTAAGAACTCCAGGAGTTGGGAAAAATATTTATTTGAAACAATGCATGTGTTGAGAAGAAAATAAAAATCAGTATAGATGACAGAGGTTTTAATAGTTATAGAATGAATAATGTTTTAATCCTTTGTATGAGAGAAGCAGTGAGGGAAGAAAGGTCACGAGTGGTGCTTTGTCTTCATAATAAAAAAGTTTAGCATCACAGTTTATAAAGAGCCTTATTTTTCTGATTTCTCAAATAAGGCTTCCAGTATTATTACTTTCTTAGTGACATTTAAACTGCCCAGTTTACTCAGCCAGTTTTCAGCATTTTGAGCTGGTTTGTATGTAGCTGCTTTGGGATTTCTGGCTTTGGAACAATGAAGTTTTCGACAGCTGTGATATCAATATCCTTTCAATAATTTCTTTCATTTTTCTCGAACCACTCTTTCTTCAAAATACTAGTAATAAGGTTGTCAGTTATAGGTGTTCTAATTAATTAAATTAAGAAAAATTGATAAAGTAACTGTATTGACAATCACCCTAGTTGTTTTAAGGTGTTGTTAGCATGCTTGACTAAAGTATAGAAGTTCCTGATTAAAAAGAAAACAAAAGCCCAGAGGAAAATACATGAAGTTTCAGCCCAAAGTCACCAATAGATAATATATACAGAAGTTTCATCCTGTCAGTCCACATGTTTAAGTTCCTTTTGAAATTAATGATGAGTTCTTGTCAGGCTTGGTTTACTGCAGCAGCAGATTGATGCTTTGTTCAAATTCTGTCTGCTTGGAGCATTTTTCTTTCTGTCTTGGAAGAAACATTCAATTCATTATACACACATGACCCATGAGAAAAAGCTTAAGAAATATGTGATTGTAAGGCTTGGAATTAGATCTGTTTAAAAAAAATTGGTTTTTTTTTTAACTAAAAAATGAGCAAGTCAAGTTTGCCTTGATTAATGAGTAATTTAGAAATAACTATGCTGATGTTGTCTTTGACAAACCACTGCATTGACTGCTTATGTTTGAAAGGTAGCTCTAAACTCCAGAAAGCAACAAAAGAAGCTTATGTGGAGTTGTTTTAAAATGTTTCAAAAACACTATGAAGGTTTATTAAGTAATAATTTGAAAACCTGATAATAATGTTCTGGGGGGCTTTGGTTTTTTTTTGTTGGTTGGAGTTTTTGGGGGTTTTTGGGTTTTTTTTGGAATTCCACAAAACTTTTGATAATTCACATAGAATAAATGCAATACTGGTATTTTCTATCAGCGATTTTAATGTGATTCCATTTAACTTTTCTGGTGGGAAAAACACTGACAAAGTATTTTAGAAGAAAGTTTGACATTTTTCTTTAGATTTTAATATGAAGAAATACACAGTTTAATCAGGAAAAAAAGCTTTTTTGATAGCTTACTGCTGTCACAGAATCATAGAATAGTTAGGGTTGGAAAGGAACTTAAGATCACCTAGTTCCAACCCTCCTGCCATGGGCAGGGATGCCTCACACTAGACCATGTCACTCAAGACTCTGTCCAATCTGGCCAGAGATGAAGCAATCACCACTTCTTTAGGCAACTTGTTCCAATAACTCACCACTCTCACAATGAAGAATTTCTTCCTTATATCTAACCTTAACTTCCCCTGTTTAAATTTAAACCCATTACGCCTTATCTTGTCACTACAGTCCCTAATGAAGAGTCCCTCTCCAGCATCTCTATAGGCCCCCTTCAGATACCGGAAGGCTGCTATGAGGCCTCCACGCAGCCTTCTCCAGGCTGAACAGCCCCAACCTTCTCAGCCTGTCGTCATATGGTAAGTGCTGCAGGCCCCTTACAATCCTCATGGTCCTCCTCTGGACTTGCTCCAAAAGCTCTGTTTCCTTATGTTGAGGACACCAGAACTCAGAAACTTACGGGAGCAGAGAGGCACCATCACCTCATTAAGAGCTGATTAAGAGCAGCCAACATGGTTTTACCAAGGGGAAGTCATGTTTGACCAGCCTTATAGCATTTATATTAATGCACTTATAGGGTTGTCGTGGTTTAAAGCCAGTCAGGTAATTTGTTCACTCACCTCCCCCCCCTTTCTTTCCCTCCCCCTGCTCCCGGAGGGACAGAGAGGAGAATCGAAAAGAATGCAACTCCCACGGGTTGAGATAAGAACAGTTTAGTAACTAAGGTATAACACAGATCACTACTGCTACCACCAATGATAATAATGTTAAAGGAAATAACAAGGGAAGAGAATACAACACCTCAGCACCAGCCGACCGATAACTTGCCCCCCTCAGCCTGACCAAGCTCCGACCGATACCTCCTCCAACCCTGCCGTCTCCCAGCCCTTCCGGCTAACTCCCAGTTACATCCTGGGCATGACGTGCTGTGGTATGGAATACCTCTTTGGTCAGTTTGGGTCAGGTGTCCCGTCTCTGCTTCCTCCTGGCTTCCCCTCCCCCCTGGCAGAGCATTGAGGCTCACAAAGTCCTTGGCCAAACCAAAACATCTCTATCAGCTCTGTTCCCAGGCCGAAAGTCAAAACACAGCACTGCACCAGCTACCAAGAAGGGGAAAAATGACTGCTACTGCTGAACCCAGGACAAGGGTGCATTAGAAAGGGTGTGGTTAGTAGGTCAAGAGAGGTTCTCCACCCCCTCTACTCTGCCTTGGTGAAGCCACATCTGGAATATTGTGTCCAGTTCTGGGCCCTTCAGTTCAAGAAGGACAGGGACCTGCTGGAGAGAGTCCAGCGCAGAGCTACAAAGATGATTAAGGGAGTGGAACATCTCCCTTATGAGGAGAGGCTGATGGTGCTGGGACTCTTTAGCTTGGAGAAGAGGAGACTGAGGGGTGACCTCATCAATGTTTACAAATAAGTAAAGGGTGAGTGTCAGGATGATGGAGCTAGGTTTTTTTCAGTGATGTCCAGTGATAGGACAAGGGGCAATGTGTGTAAACTGGAGCATAGGAGGTTCCATGTGAATATCAGGAAAAATTTCTTTACTGTGAGAGTGACAGAGCACTGGAACAGATTGCCAGGGGGGTTGTGGATTCTCCTACATTGGAGATATTCAAGGCCCGCCTGGACAAGTTCCTGTGTGATGTACTCTAGGTTACCCTGCTCTTGCAGGGGGGTTGGACTAGATGATCTTTTGAGGTCCCTTTCAACCCTTGGGATTCTGTGATTCTGTGATTCTGTGACCTGATGCAGCCCAGGATACGGTTGGTTTCTGGGCTGCCAGCACACACTGCCAGCTCATGTTAAGTTTCTTTTCAACCAGTTCCCCCAGGTCCTTCAACACAGGGTTGCTCGGAATCACTTCACCCAACATGTAGCTGCGCCTGGGATTTAATCCAAAGCTTCAAATGTTTGCATTTAAGAACTTGTAATTCTAAATTGAAATGAAACTCCAAAGAAATATTTTTCAGGTTGTCTGGAAAGGTATTCTTTATGTAGGTGGGGATTATTTTGTAGAATCTTCTTCGATGTTCTGTGCATTTTGACAGCATTAGATGCTGAAAAGTAGAGCTGCCTTCAAGTTAATAAATAGTATGTGTAGTAAAGCCTTTTTCAGTTTAGTAATACTACTTAGAATGTCCAAGTGATTAGACTACAACAACCCACATCTGTTGCTTTTGAGGCTTCAGAAGTGTATTGCTCCTCAGCGCAATTATTTTTATTCCCTTTTGTCTATGTAAAACATATTGCGCAAAATAGGTCTCCACTGTACTACCGGGAATTATGTCAAAAGTTTAAAAAAAAATAAAACCCTTAAATATTATCAATATTTCAGATTAAATGCCAATTAAAATCATCATCTCATAAATCATAACGCTGGCTAATAATGATATGATTCTGCTATAATTTACTCTGAGCAATGTTTTTAATCCCATTAGAGCTGTGTAGGGCCTAAACCACAATGCTTATGACCAACCACAATCAAATTAATATCGGAATTTAGAGAGGCCATTCTACAGATCTCTTTGGTTTTCTGGCAGAAGGTGTGTTGCTAAGTGCTAGACCACTGAACAAGCAAAATGAAGTCCTCCTCTGGCTGGTTTCTTTACTAACCTCAGAGCGTCACTGGACTGTAGCACTCCCTCTTCTTTGATATTATTACATGTCTTTGTATATCATGCTCAAACTACTTCAGATATACTCATGCTGCTAAAAATGTTTAGCAATTACCTTCAGCTTCTGGAAAATACAGAAGGGCAATTACTAGAAGTTTGGGTGGAGGTTTTTTGACCCTTCCCGCTGCTTTACTGTGCGCAAACCGCCTGTTGGCGTTTTGATGGAGTTCAGCATTTTAGTCTCAATGTTTAAAGCCCTTAATAGAGTGGGTCACACTCGCTTGCTGGAATTCTGATCTTTAGGGATCTTTCATCTCACCTTCAGAGATCTGAGGGAAAAGGTTAATCGTTGTGAGGGGTAGAAAGAAAGCTTCAGTGAGTCTTACATCTTTGTGGCTATGCTGTCAGATCTGTGAAACGTCTTCCTGTAACAGGAAGAAGTAGTATGAACTTGGGCTCTTGAAAGAGGCATAAAGACTTTATTTATCTTTACAGTTATTGGGGAGGCACCTCTGACTCCTCTTTACTTTTTTTATCTGGAGACTAAGGTTTGAAACAGAAACACTTTAGCACAATTATAGCTACACATCTGTATTTTCAGGGCATGTTCTTAGCATGGATTATACAGCAGCTCACCTTCATGCAGCTGAGACCTTGGTTGCTTTCAAAAGCAAAAGATCCATACCGTGGGAAGAAAATGGCTTCTAAATTCTTTAAGTGGTCCTACATCTACAGACTATTTCTGGTACTTCCATACGTTCACAGTAGGATGTGAACTTTTTTATTAGTATTTAATCCAATAACTGAGCTGCTCCAGTTCTCTTTGACACCTACCATGTGATTTGGTATGAGGCAAATTTTGCTTTAGCCTGGAAAACAAAGAGGGCAACCAAATTTAGTTTTGAGCTTAGAAGACATATTTTTACAGTAATTTCGCCTTAACTGTAAGGCAGCTTTGCAGTATATAAGAGCTCCAAGCAGCATAATTCTGAAACTTAAACCCCAAAATGATGATTATGCAATTCAGAGAGCGGCAATTTTGACTAGACCCTAAAGGATATAAAGATGATAGCCTTTCTATTTGAAATCTTATTTTCTGGAGGACTTTGTAATTAAAAGATGTCCACCTTTTGGAAAAAAACACTACAGTAGTTTGATTTGGAATTCTATGTGACATCCCCAGAGACACAGTCTATGTACATTTCCATAAATCTTATGGTTAATGATAATTTAGATGGTTAATTAACTAATTCCCATGTAGAAAGTTGACTCCACCTTAAAAATAAAAAAAAAAAAAAAAAACACAAAAGTTTTGTGACGTCTGTTGTCTTCTCTTCCCCAAAAGAAACAATAAAATTAGAACATATCTCCTTCTTTGATGTTGATCAGTAGGTCAAGTAGTTGGCATAGTGATGCTGTTTTCTCTTTTTCTAGAAATATAAAATGCATTCTTGATTGCATCAATACTTAAAATAATCGTTCAAGGGAGACTATTTCAAACAGAGAGCACGGTCGGACTTCACTGGTGTGTTTGAATAGTTGCTAAAAAGATTAACACACTTCTTCTCAATCTAAATAGAAATCTGAGTGTTTGCTGTGGGTGTATTAACCTGAAATGCATTTAATCTAAGCAGCATAGTTGGAGATTTATTCTTGAGAATTTCCTTTGATACAGCTTTTCAACCTGTCATATTCTAGATGGAGTTATAGTATTTATATCTTCTGTTGTGGTTTTGTTTTCTGTTCAGAGTCTGAAGCAAAGACTTCTGTGTAAACTCACTCAGAGGGCTAGGAACATGCATGAACTAAAAATTTCAAGGCAAGCTGCCATTTGATCAGGTGTCATGGTTTAAGCCCAGGCCATAAATCAGAACCACAGAGTCTATCCCCCACCACCACACACCCCTTTTCTTCCCCCCGCTCCCAGAGGGATGGGAAGGAGAATTGAAAGAATGTAACTCCCACGGGTCGAGATAAGAAAAGTCCACTAAGGTATAATACAAATCACTACTGCTACCACCAATAATAATAATGATAAAGGAAATAACAAGGGAAGAGAATACAATACCACCCACCAACCAATAACTATCCTGACCAAGCAGTGAGCCAGCCCTTCTGGGTAACACCCAGTTACATTCCAGGCATGACGTACTATGGTATGGAATACCTCTTTGGCTAGCTTGGGTCAGGTGTCCTGTCTCCGCTTCTTCCTGGCTTCCCCTCCTCCCTGGCAGAGCATGATACTCAGAAAGTCCTTGGTCAGAGTAAACATTACTGAGCAGCAACTAAAAACATCAGTGTTAGCATTGTTCCCAGGCCGAAAGTCAAAACCACAGCACAGCACTAGCTACTAAGGAGAAAAAATGACTGCTACTGCTGAACCCAGGAAGCCAGGTTTCAGTGTTTCAGTCAAATACCTAGAATACAGATATGATATAATAGATAGAATATAGATATAGATAGAATATGATTTAAAAGTTACTTAAACATAATTGATTCTTACTATACTTTTTGTGTTTGAAACCCTTGTGTTTCAAGCACAAGGGACAAAATATCCCTACTGCAAACTACTGAAATCACAATGACCATTCCTAGCATGTCAGCGTAAAGACTTGGCATTGAGCTGAAATTCAGTTATACAAAATCTACTATTTAAGAGAAGCTGAAAGTCTCCTAAATCCATTTTTAGGAAACCAGTGTGAAACACAACACTCATGAACTGTATACTGTATAGATGAATTTTTGTGGAAGCAGCTGTTATGGTAACACTACAGATTTTTGTCATTATAAACGAAATAAATAGAAAATAAAAGCTTTGAATGTCAGGTTACGCCCACCACAGTTCTTTACATAAAATAAAGTGAAAATAATGTCAATTGATAGGGCAGTAAGAGAGGAATTTTGAGATTATGAAATGCTTTTAATCTGAACTCTCAGTAAGTAAGAGAGTAAGAGAGTAAGAGTTGGCAGTTAAAATTTTGTTGCAATTCTATAAATCAGCAGTAGCAATTTGTTTATAGTCACTGCACACCATTTAAACTTTGTATGCTTTTAAAGAAAGAATTAATCTTGCCTTTTTCGCCTTTTCTTCTAGTATACACTTTTTACTTACAAATTAAAATTCAATTATAACTCAAACCTCTCTAGTGTGCATAAAATTAATTTTAGCCCTGGACAGCATTAGAGATTACAGATGCAACATTGGATAATAAGCCAGGATATAGGAATTACCTTTATTTATACAAATTAGTATTTTAATGCAATTAGCACAATGTGTTTATGTTCTGAGTAATTCTTATTTTTTTTTAGAATAAAACTTATTTCTGTGGATATGAGGACATAAATAGAAGTTTCCAAGAAGGACATAAAAGTTTACAAGAAAGAGATCAGTATAATCTTGCCTGTAGTAATACAATTCTGTGAGTTTTGAACAAATGGAAAATGAGTTGGAGAGAGATTAATCTACTCTTCCCCACTAAGCGTTCTGTAAATAGTGTGAAAGACATTACCATACAATCTTAATGTTTAGCACAGAGCCTACCATTAATACTATTTAGACATGTATTTAAGTGCCTAGGCACATATGATGAAAGCAGACATCTTAGAAATAGCATTGGTCTCTCTTGTTTAAATAATATTGCGAGTTCACGCTATCTGTCTTAATATAGTTACGCTTTCAGAAATTTTATGGTCCTTTCCAGCATTAAAATCTGTGACAGTAATTTCCTGAAGCTGTGGTAATTCTGTAGTTTCTCCTGTCGTGATATCCTTCTCAAGATAGATAGTTTATAGTTTGAAGAGAATTTTGTTGGGGTTTTGTGATTTTCTTTTTGTGATAATATTTGTAGCAAGTTTTAGCTCTCCAACACCAACTAGAACCTGAAATGTATGTTGGCAAGATCCAAACCAGTTTTAGTGAAAAAAGCATAGAGAATGAACACTGAATATTGATATAATTTTTATTTCAAATTTTTGTAAGAATCAAAATGCTCTCTTGATTAAATGAATTCAAGATTTTGATGCAGTCACAGATGTGTTCAGATCAGAGCCAACCTGCAACACAGAATAACAGACTAAAAATAATACTAGAACATAAGATCAAATGCAGTGAGTGAAGGTATATTTCAATTTAATCATTATAAAGTAGTACTCATATAGCAATACAAGGTACCAGAGTGGTCAGTTCAGTGTACCTAGCTTTGAGGTCATCGAATCATAGAATCATAGAATAGTTAGGGTTGGAAAGGACCTTCAGATCATCTGGTTCCAACCCCCGTGCCATGGGCAGGGACACCTCACACTAAACCACATCACCCAAAGTTCTGTCCAATCTGGCCTTGAGCACCATCACGGATGGAGCATTCACAACTTCCTTGGGCAACCCATTCCAGTGCCTCACCACCCTTACAGTGAAGAACTTCTTCCTTATACCCAATCTAAACTTCCTCATTTTAACCCATTACCCCTTGTCCTGTCGCTACAGTCCCGAATGAAGAGTCCCTTCCCAGCATCTTTATAAGCCACTTTCAGATACTGGAAGGCTGCTATGAGGTCTCCACGCAGCCTTCTCTTCTCCAGGCTGAACAGCCCCAACTTCCTCAGCTTGTCTTCATATAGGAGGAGCACCAGTCCCATGATCATCCTCGTGGCCTCCTCTGGACTTGTTCCAATAGTTCCATGTCCTTTTATGCTGAGTACACCAGAACTGCACACAATACTCCAAGTACAGAGTAGAGGGGCAGGATCACCTCCTTCGACCTGCTGGTCACATAATGCCCTACAGCTGGTCCTACCTAGCTGTCATGCTTGCATTACTGTAAGGAACAGAAAATTATGATCTATAATTTGTGTTCATACTCTTGAGGCTTTGGTATCTTCCCGTACCCGCACTTTGAAAATCTCTCCTGTCATGTCGTGCTTGTAACTCTTGGTGTCCCTTGCAACAATCCTTTTGTTTGTTTGTTTGTTTCTAAAAAAAAACCAGCCTTCAAGTTGTCTCTTTGTAGTAACAAAGCTGATTTTTATTTAGCACAATTTACTAGCACATACACCTTGAACAAAAGTATTAACTCCACAAAAGTGGTGGTTAACAAGTATGTACTATATATGGTAATATCTCAATCTAACCTATTTTAAATACCATACTTTGGCAACTACTAATTATTACTATTTATTTGTGTCATTATTAATGGTGTACAATAAAAATTGATTACCACGCAGATAATGACATCATAACATTTCACAAATAAATTTAGCAAGCTCAGATATACCTTATTAAGAAACCATTTCCAAAATTCACTCTTTAGAAGTTATAAACTTTCTTGTATTTAAAACTTCTAGCATAATCTTTATTCAGTTAGTCTCTATTTTATGTTCTATCATTCAACTGTTTATCCTAACTATATTTTTTCTTTGCTTTCTGTCTCAGTTTGAATAGTCTATCCAATTAAAAATTATAATGCTCTATAAAGGCTTGGGATAACCTGCAAGGGCCAACTGATAGATCTTTTAGATTTAGATTTTGTACAGTGAGGAGCATATTAAAGGTTGAATATGATGCAGTAATTATTTAAAACCCAATCAAATATAAAGGAACAGAACAATAAGTCTGTTAAAATGTCAAAGTTATACATACCACTAAAACTGACAGGAAGATTTTGTAAAATTACATAGAGCATCTGACACTGACCTAGTGTTAGGGTACATCACTATACACACTTCCTATAATATATGCATACTTGACAGTTTGATTGAAACTTGCAAGTAAAGACTTATTAAAGATTCCAAAAAAAAGTTAAGCTGCCATTTCTTTTAGAATTTTGAAATAGCATTTTTCAGGTAGAAAATAGCATATAACCAGGATCCACTGGAGATTTGCAAGTAGACACGCATAATGCGTTCTTTTAATATTTTATTCTGCAGGCAATCATGTTATTTTGAAAGCAACATTCCAAACATAACCATTTAGATTTAAATCCCTATGGGCTTGTATGAGAATTTGACAATTATGTAAAGCAGCATTTTAAGGAAACCATAAGACAAAACTTGTTAGAAAAAAATTGGCTGCAATGATACTCACAGGTAAGAAAATGAATACTAATGAAGGCAACCTTCTTTACAAGGAGTCTGATTAGATATTTAAAGGCCCTGGCAAAAGCTGAGATCTGTCTTTTTCAGAATACATTTTAAAAGGATCATAGACAACTGAATTTAGAAACTGAATTTAGAAAGTTTTTCTCCTGATGGAAGTAACTTTTCTTCAAGAAAACTGGCGACAATAAATTACTCCTAATATACATTTGAATACATAACATTAACATAGGATTCATGCCTCGATTTAATGATTTATTTAAAGTGAACTATGTGTGGGTTATTCTCAATGGGAAAAGTAGTTCTCTGTCAGCCCTGATCACATGCTTGGTCCCTCCCCATCCACTGTGCCAGCACTGCCACTCATATGGGAAGCTGTGTGAGGAAATGGTCTGTCTGAAAGCTAACGAACCAGTGTACAAGTCTCAAGAAGAAACCATCCATTTGAGCAGCAGCATACATTTACATTGGTTTTAAGTTACTGGGATGTTGCAGGCATAGCTGCAATTGTTGCTAGGCAATGATTTATGTGATTTTTTTATGTGCTTTTGCACATGAAGAATATGCTTATACCTGGAAATCACAAATGTGTAAAATTCTGCAGTCAATCTATTTTCAATCCTTTTTTTTTTTTTTTTTAAATGCTAAACTCTTGCTGGTACAGAAACTGTCTGAACCAGCAGAACTTGTATGAGAAGGTCAATAATTCAATATTAACTGAAACAAGTTTTCTACGGTAAGTTCTAGAGACATTTTTTTTCTTCACCAGAAATTCCTTCACATTAGAAGTAAACTTCATTTTGCAAAGAGAGCAATAATTTGATGATTTTCTACTTTTAGCAATTCATTTAGTAGTCACAAGCTCATTTACTTGCATAGGTAAAGAAAAAACACCATGACACTTAGCAGGTAAATGCACATTGTTCTTAAAAGCTAACGCAATTAAATTAAAATTTTAGCTGAGCATGATCAGTTACTAATGTTGAATAGACACACAAAGGAAGATGGTGCCCCAGTTCTCAAAACTGGAGTACTGCTGTTCGAAGAGGCAGGTATACCTGTGCCTCACATCTACAGCTAACCAGTGAATGACTCATGTTCAGATGTCAAACTACTATCAGTAAGAATTGCTGTATAGGTCACATGCAGACTAATGAATGGCTTCAGTTTACTTCAGCAGCAAGACTCCTCCATGATTTGCAAAACAAAAACTTAAAGGTCTATCTCTATAATTCAATATCTCAAACTTCTGGCTTAAAACATAAATCGGTCTTTTCTACCCACAATTGTTAACAGAATGCATTGAGGGTCTTTGTCAGACTACTAACTCAAAGAATATTCAGGATAAATGAATATTCTAGGTTGCTTTTGAATGACACCTTTGATAATAAGAAACTAGTACTAAATTTTGAATTTTCATCCTTTAAATCCATTGACTTGCAGTTACCATATGAAAAGTTAAATTGATTTCTGTTTAGCTTTAAAGGAATTTATGCCTAGGTTATATCGAATGGAGTGAGTGATGCAGAGGCAGTGAATCACAGTTCTGATGCTCACTCCATCTTGATGCATGGAGAGAAGTAAACTACTTGGAAATAAAATTCCCATGCTTCTCTTCAGTCAGTTCACTGCCAGTATTGTCTAGCAGTCAGTAAGGTATGTTTTTAAGCAGAAGCAATGATAAAGCTCCTCTAATGCATCAAGTTACACCAGTGATGCTTAGGAAGTAGTGCCTAACATTCACCAGCCCATAGGCAATAATACCGAGCAAGTAACATGATCTCAGTTGATGCCAGTACTGCTTTCATATTCCCCTTAGCAGCAGGGGATTTTAGGGCCTTAGATTAGGACTAATAGTCTGAAATACATTTGAAGTTATCAAGAGGTGTTATTATAAGACTTCTGAGAAAGATTTTCTACTCCTATGAAAGATAAGACATATAAATCAATGCCTTATTTCAAAGTATTTTTCCTTCTCTGCTCATTCAAAAAAGTGCTTTAAAAAGGTCTGAAAGACATTTTTAGTAACTTCTATCATGTTACTATCAGTTTCTGTTGCTGTTTTTTATTTGCACGGCACCACATATGATGTGTATCTAAGTTTTGAGTTAGTTACTTTTATTAGTGTGTGTTTTTGTGTTCAGTCTACTAAATTCAAGATTTTATCACCTTATCTTGAATTGACTTGAAACTGTATTGAGCAGCTACCTTATTTTTCCTTTAATTCAATTAAACCTTGGATACAGGCAAATGAAGAATGATATTAGTTTATGGTTTGTTTTCTATCCCCCCAAGTTTTTTATTTGGAGGAGAGAATTACATATGTGTACATTACATACTTAATGTATGTGGGTTTGTGCTTTGGAGGCTTTTTTTTCTTCCTTGTTTTGGGGGATTTATTCTTAGTTTATCATGGTTTTGCATTTCGGGGTTATTTTTCAGATATGCTGCTCTGAACAAGTTGCCGGGTTTGGTAGTGCAAGTTTTTTTGATAGACTTCTGCTGAAACACAGTAATAATCTAGTACGGAAAGATTTTTCCTTGCAACAGATTTCCCCCCCCCCCCCCCCCGAGAATATTTCTGTGAATGCTTTGCTTTGTTTCAGTTACCTTCTATTTTGTTAATGAATTATTCAATTCTACATTTTTGCATTTCTATGTTTAGGAAAATATGCATGAAATTAAGTTTTCAATTGTATGGAAAAATTTGTTTTCCATAAACAAATTTTCTTTGTATTCTTTGCCTATGTTATATGATGTGACAATTGTATAATAGAAAGATTTTGTTTTCAAATTTGACTTTCTCAGATGCCTGGATACACTGACATGCAAACACTTCTCCATGTGTGTCCAAAGAAAAGCAGTGAAGCTGGTGAAGGGTCTAGAACACAAGTCTCATGAGAAGCAACTGAGAAAACTGGGCTTGGCTGGTCTGAAGATCTTATTTCTCCCTACAGGAGGTTGTAGGGAGGTGCATGTTTTTCTCTTCTCCCAAGTAACAGGTGATAGGATGAAAGGAAACCACATCAAGTAGCTCCAGCAGAGGTTTAGATTGGATATTGGCAAAAAGTTCTTCACTGAAAGGGTTATTAAGCATTGGAACAGGCTGCCTAGTGAAGTGGTTGAGTCACCATCCCTGTAGGTATTTAAAAAATATGTAGAGGTGGTGCTTAGTGATCTTAAAGGTCTTTCCCAACCTAAATGATTCTATAATTCAAAGTTTTCATAATTTTTGTATTTCAATAGGAGATTCAAACAGTTTTTAAGTCTTTCAAACTACATAATGACCTCATGTCAAAGCTATATACGTTTTTTATATGATTGGTAATTTTTTGAAGATCTACATATATCTTCAGTAGGAATCATAATGATGCTGCATTTGAGACTGACCAACTACGTAACTCTTAGGGGCTTGATGCCAAATTAAAAACAAAACAAACAAACAAAAAAACAAACCCAAACAAAAAAACAAACAAACAAAAAAAAAAACCAAAAAAAACCACAAAACAAAGCAAAAATAAAACCAAAAAACAAAAAACCACAGAAGTTTCCAGAATATTTAGGGACTTTATGAAAACAAGTTTGCTGAAAGTGCACTTCATCCCACTATCCCAAGCTGTGAAACATTAAAGAGTATTGTTTCCACTACTGATCCCTGAGGATAAGATTGATACCACAACCTGTTTCATGAGCTATGAAACCTGGGACTATGGTCCTAGCTTACTCCTCTGCATCTAGTGTGTTGCTGTCCATTTTTAAATTATTTTGGTTTAATGAGTTTTCTTTTAAAAGTTTAGCTCATACCATCCTACAGTGAAGACCTCCATAGAAAATTTTAGGACCCAAGGATCCATAATACCCCAAATAAACACCCTGCCTCCAGGAAGGCCATTTAAGAATGTGAAAGATTCTATTTGTAAAATGCTGAATGTAACATTTTTTCCTCAGGGTCAGTGTAGGCTGTTGTCCTTCAGTCTTCTGAGGATGAATAGGCTTTAATCTTTCTGGGTACATTTCTGGTGGTCCTGGGAACAAATCTAGTGTTACATTCAACAGCTTCCTCCACACAAGTATCTTAGACAATCTGCAGTAAAAATTCTCTCAGTAATTCTGGTTTCCTAACCATCTGAGAGGAAATTCTGGTTTATCTATAGGTTTTAAGAGTCTTTTGAGGTCAGTCTATTTTATAGATGATACTAAAACAGGTGACCTCCTAATAGCTGACTTAAGGGACAGTCAAGAGTGAGGATGCCTTTATACTAACTACAGTGAAAGATGATGTCTTGCCTCAGGTTAACAGATGATGCATTCAGTCTGCGTATGCGCATACATATAGACCTTGCATGTCAAAGAAAAACACTTAATGGTAATCAACCCTTTTATTTGCTGCTGCTTACTTCTAAAGTGGAAGTATTATGAATATTTGTCATGTACAGAATAAACATTATAGAAGATAAAATATATTTTGTGATTTCATTACATTTTCTCTATTAATTAACCTTATAATGTGGTTTTACAAAATCCTAATGGGGTCTGATACATGTTTTGTTGATGCCAGTGGAGTTTTGTGGGGTGACTTTGGTCCTCCATATGGAACTCATTCCTGAATAGACGTCTGTGGCAGGGAAACATAATAGCATTTCAATCACTGTCAAAAGCTAAAGTGGTTAGTCCAATCATCTCCTCATAGTAATTACATTGTGGATTGGGTTAATTTTTGATCACTCTCTCATTTACTCTAAGACACATCATTTTAATGTACACACTGACACATTGAGATGGTCCATTTATGAGGGGTGATGGACTCTTATGCCATTAAGTTTTAATGCATCATTAATTTTCTAGTCAGATTTAAAACAAGAGCTATGATATTCTGTTCTTCATTCCCAAGGTTGACTTAAAAGTCAGCGACCTCTCTTGATTGAATGGTCATTAAAATAGTCTATACTATAGTAATTTTAATCTTCAGAACATATAAATATTAGGAGTTTTAAAAAAAATGTAAAAATTTTGTAAGACTCCATCTTATTAATTTCCAAATAAAAATTATGCATTGACTTCTCTTTAAATGTGGCTGAGAGAACCTCTCAGGTTCCTTTGTTTCCTTTGTACAAGGTGAAATTCTATCAAAAATGATTGCATTAAAGTATTTCAGGCACTCAAATCTGCAAAGATTTAAGCATACCAAATTTTCAGGTTTTTAAATTATACCACTCTGCTGAAAATTTTTCTGGAGGCAAGAAAAAAAACAACACAACCACCAAAACCAAACAAAAAAAACCCATTTGACTATATAATACAGAGAATTATATATAAAGTGGAATGATAATGTTGCCAGAGGTTTAAGAGGTGAGGAGGTGTAACACTGTGCAAAGTTGCTAATACTGATTGTGTTTCCTGGCCCATTCCTTAACTGAGTACAGCTTCTGTTCTGGGTCTGGTTGCACAGATGCTCATCGACAGACTGTTGAATAGAAAAATCCACACAACTAATTTATTTGGACCTTAGGGATAGGGTCAACCTTCCAATGGAAAATCTAATCCCTTGAACAGGGTTTCTAGGTGTTGCTCAGGGAACAAGAATGTCTACCTCTAACATCCTTTAAACGATATTTTCAGATAGATTAGCTGAGACTCACTAAGATGTTGCTCTGTTAATATGTGGGAATACATTCCAGTGCCAATTTAAAATTATGTGCAGTTTTTCCCGTTCTTTGATTTACAGCAGGAACTGCATAGTGTCTCCTAATGTATGTGGTCTCTGTTCCCCTTCCAGGGATTCATCAACATATCTTGGTATACAAATAGTGTCTCTCAGGTGGTCTAAACACAAGGGAACCTGCATGTGGCAATTCCCTAAAACCACCTCAGGTCCCTCACAAAGAGCTACTATATCCATTATTCAGTTGCTTTGGTGCAGTCACCAGTCAAACACCTTCATGCAAATCTGCCAGAAATCCAGTCAGTCTCTGCTGTCAATCAGTCCCTTGTTTCATCTGTGCAGAGATTAGCTACAGGGCTGCTGCATGGTTCAGGGACTGAAGACTATGTGTGATGGGTACGCATTCAGGCACAAACCCCACTACATCACAACTGTAATTTTGGTGCAAATGAAAAACTCTAGAGGTTTTGCCACACTGTGTGGCAAAATTGACATTTTGTTTTCACTGAACATCAGATACATTTTGTGTGAACATGTGAATTTCTGCAGATGGATTTTTTTTTTTTTTTTAATTAAAACAGAAACAGCTTTCTGTTTGGTTGGCTTTGTTTTCTGTTGGCTTGCTCTGTTTTGGTTGTTGTTGCATGTTTGTTTTCTTTTTAGCAGTGCTGGAATAAATATCTGATTTTTGTGTAGTTTGGAGTCTAACTGAGTAACTGGGATGGGCTGTCACAGCAGTGCTGTACACCGAGATGTGAAGCTTTCTAAAGGCTTCCTTCCCTCTACCCTGGAACTGATTGCTTCAACCTAAATGTGATGAAATGCCTTAAAGGAGTCAGACAGTAATATAAGTGGGCACTTTTCTTTTGAAGTAGTAGTAGTTAAGTACATAATATTTACAGAAATGTCTTTTCAAAGAGAAGAGCAAAGGTAGGTCAGCTTTCATAGCTGGAAAAAGCATCCAAGATTCTTTCAGAAAAAATGGGTAGATGCAGAGTTCTCTTTTTAAATCTTTCCAGATATTGCATGAACTTACAAAGACTAATACATGAGAAAAAATAAGGAGCAAAGCAGTAGCTCTTACAAGAGCTTTTTCAGAAGCTGAAAGAGGTACTGCTTTCTTATCCTTATCACATTTACCAGTTTAGTGTGTGTTCTTTCCTTGTTCCTAAAATGCATCAGAATAATTTTCTTCCTAGTACTATAGACTGCTGTTCTTTAGAAGTTGACTGTATCAGCACTATTTGTGGGAACCACCTTCGCCCTGAAGACAGCATTATATTTTAATAGTGGGTATACATCACTCTCATCTTTCAGCTAATCGTCCATGGGCTTGTGTTAGGGATTGTTTCCCATGCAATTTCTAAATGTACCTATTGGTAAAATGTATAGCTGTTAATCCCTTTACTAATGTGTGAGGAGGAAGGAACAGCAGAGAGGGGCTCTTATGGACTGACCACAAGCTCCCATTCCCCATCCCCCCTGCACTGTAGAGTAGCAAGAGAGATAGAGGAGTTCGGAATGAAGGACTGAAGTTAAGCCTGGGAAAGTGTGCATGCGGGAGAAGGTGGTGCTTTAATTTGGTTTTGTTTCTTATTACCCAAGCATATTTTAGTCGGCAATTAAATTATTTTTTCCCAGGTCAGCTCTGTTTTGCCTGTGACTGTAATCGGTAGGTCATCTCCCTGTCATTGGTTTCTACTGCAATCCATGTGCGTTTTTATTTTGTCCCCCACCTTTTTAAGGGAGAGCAAAAGAGCAGCCAGCCAAGGTCAACACACCACAGCGCAACATCTTTATATAGCTACACACTGATACATCAATTCTGATATAGGAAAAGAATAGTGCTTTGAAATCAGCCTTCACAGAACAAGTTTTATAGCATTGTCAGTACAGAAGCAGGTGGGAGTATCATGGTGGAGGAACTATAGGCGTATAACAATTATTATCTAAATGCAATTCATTATTATGCCATTTTTCTTTGCAGTACTTTAACATTTTATGAGCACAAAATGGCCCTGAATTACATTAGTTTTGAGATTACATGAAAGTTACTGGTCTAGGCAGAAAGATTTTGCCACAACCTCCTAGCTTAAGAGTGCTGCACGATTTCATAGTAGCATTAAGTTTGATCAGCAGTGCCCAGTGGGTGCAACATCAGTTCCCATGGATTGCTATCATCTCTTTTCCTCAGTAGATTGTTTGGTGAACACACAGCAGACAAAAGTAGCTACCTATTCATAAATATTTATATGCCTGATTATTGACTTGAAGGCTTAAGTAGAACAAGTTTGGGATGTTACCCTATCTATGGTATTTGGGATAGTTGTAGCATTAGGACCTCAGCTGTATCAGACCATTTTTTGCATGTAAGTAAACATGAAGCTCAAGAAGACAAATTTCTTTGACTAGATTGGGTTATAATGCCGTTGTTTCAATAATTACTGCACTAGGTAAAGTATTACCTGAATGCACAACACTGATTCTAAATCAAACAGAACAAGATAAGACTAAAATCTGTAGTAGCCATTAAATTTGGAATTAAAACCTCCTTAACAATTGAAGAAGTTCATTGACACATTTAAGGGTTAAACAAGTGAGTTGATGTAGATTCACTAAAACAGCAGTTTTGTGTGAGTGGGTCTCAGTGACAGTAAAAATGAATTTGGCACAACTATTGGGCCTTTCTCATTGCCCATTCACGTGGTGGAGTTCCCATCTACAGACTGTATAAATGGTAGTGGATGCAACTCTGGAGGTAATAACTAAATTTTTTAGCGGTGAGAAATCCTAATTAACACTCATCCCTAGAAGAGGGGCATATTATGACTAAGATGAATCAATGATATCAATCAAATGTGCTAATATTAGTGTGTGTCATTCAACTTTTACCGTTCGTGTTTGTTTACATGAATTCATGCTGCAACCATAGAATGGCTTGGGTTGGAAAAGACCTTAAAATTATCTTGTTCCAGCCCCCCTACCATGTACAGTTTCTTTTCATTTGGTTGGGGTTTTAAAATCTCTATTTAAGGAATTTCAAATGTTTGGTAAATGTGTGTCTCAGGTGAATTCCTATATGGCAGTTAAATCTGAACGACTAAAACCAGTGACTTTTGAAATAATCCATTTGTAGTACTTCAATCCACTGCAATAAGCAAAGTAGTTTCCTTTCTCCCTTTAACTTCATTGCCAATGGAAATGTGCATTAAAGGCTGAATGAGAGTAATATTTACCTTTTTAAATAATACCAACTAATTATGACAGAGTCTGACCACTTAATTGATGTACTCTAAGATAACTGGTCTCTGCAAGGATTAGGATGTGCTTTGCTGCAGGAAAAATTATTTAGCAATTAAGAATTACTTCAATTGGGACACCAAGTACTTCATGCATTTGAGATGAAATACAGCCCCTAGATGACAGACATGTAGAGGTGAGGGTCTCAGGAGAAGCTGGATATGCCAATCGCAGCCCACTGGAGTACTCAAGGCCGTGACGTATTTAAGCCACCTGTGAATATGTCAAATAACACCAACTCTAGGCAAGTGGAAACTTTAATCAGCTGATCTTTAAAGTTGTATCTTACTTCCTGTAAATTTTAATCTTTGAACTGTTTTGACATCTTTGTGACAGGAACTGAATTTCTTTTGCCAGATTTCATTTACAATCATCACTTACATTTTCTCATTTTTCCTTTTGCTGGATTTAATTACAGTGTTGCCAGGATTGGCTAAAGGCTGGTTTGGCAAGAAATCTGTAAGATTGTAAAACAAGCTTTGGCATACCAGAGAAATTGTAACCTTGGGCTTTTTTAAATTAAATTAAAGTAAAAGGAAAAATTAAAAGTATGTAGCTGTAGTAATTTAACTTCACACAAATTGATAAACTAAAATATTAGGTAAGTCTTGTTAAAAGTTACAGCAGAGTATTACTTCTGCTACACTGTCCTGCCCTTCAGCTATTCCAGTAACATAACTGAGCATTTTGTGTCTGCAGAGAGATTTGAATCAGAAAGCTATTAAACAAACAAAAGGTATAATGGTAAATCTTCTTCATGTAGAATCTTTCCAAATTCATCCATGAATGATCTGTTAGCTTCTGTAGGACAACAATAGAATACCATGCAGGTTAAATACTGATTTTTACAGGCAATCTCCACTTTTATCTGCTGAACAAATTTGGGGGTTTACTTTTGGTCTCTAATTACAGCATAGAATTCAAATACATCATAGGAACACAAAATTATCTGAATAAGTTTGCCATTCTCAAGGTGGCTGACTAATGGATCAGGTGGATTTGATTTTAAAATTTAAATTACTGTCCTTAATCAACTTGGCAAAATTCCATTCTCAGCAGTATATATAAATGGCAAATTCCCCCACGTGTTTTCAAATTCACTAAAGGTCAAGATTATGTAGGCTCTTTTCCACAACTGGAATGCTACTGCATGGACAACCTAGTGGTTGGGGAGGAAAAAAAAGCATCTCTTGGCATGGGATACAGCTCACCAGAACATTTTCACCTGCAGAAAGTCCCATCTTACTTTTCCTAAAAAGATGGGAAAATTTTAAGAGGACTGCAGATCAAACAGGACTAAGATTATGGTGATAACTCATTGCACATTGTATGAAAAGAAACACTTGATGATGTAAAGTTATGTCACTGTACAAATCCCTTTATGTATACTGCAATGGACTTGACCTGTATGGTCCATATACCAATTTATGGTTCTTAAACCACTGTGGGATGCATTGCACCAGGAAGTTACTACCAAAGAAAAAAATATATATGATCCCCTCTATTCAAAGACTTATGCTTGTGGTCAAAGGAAAAATACTTAAGTCTGCCATAATTTATAAGGCAGTTAATATGAAGTAAGGGCCTGCTTCTTGGACAGCTATATAGTAATTCATACACTGCAGCATTCAAATGTTATTCGTGCCTTTCCCAAAGCTGCTTTGAATTGTACCATTAAAAAAAAATCACTGGAATCCTCTAGCATAACTTCAAGTATTTGTATTTCACAACACAACAACATATGAACCACCCAAGGATAGTGGGTGTTAATATTAGGTCTATATGGAAGCATGAACGTGCTGTCATGGCAAGATCACATAGGGAACTACCTGAGCTCTTAGCTTTGATCCCCAGCAATGCTATACTCAGTGACAGGAAAAATGCCTGTGAGTTTAATAATCAGTATCTCTGCATAAAAGAACAACCAAAAATCAAACCAAACAAACAAGTAAACAAAAAACCAACCAATAAAACCCTAAAAACAAAATGAAAAAAAAACATAAAAAACAAACAAGCAAGCCCTTCCCCCCCAACTAACTTTTCAGACATTCTTAACTTATTTTTGACAGTTTCAACACCTGGCAGTCTCTTTAGGTAGGGTCGAAGTTAAAAGTGGTGGACACGTGTCAAGGGCACATTTTACTCAAGCTTCTCGATAGGATGAACAGGCTGTGGCCGAAATTTGGCACTCTGGCCGTTATCCCCGAGACAAAACCCTCTGAACTGCTTCTGAAAAGAGTATCCTGGCGACTGCGCCAGGTTTAGCGTCCAGTCCCGACGGTGTGTGCGGAGTTGATAGTTTACTGCACTGCGCTGCTCACGGGGGTGCCATTGGGCCTCCAGTGGTGGAAAAACGAAACAACAGTTCATTTTGCTGTAAACTTCCCTAAACTGTCAGGAGGAACACACGCCTTGGCAAGTTCTTTTGATTCAGAGTAGGTGGAAGAAAGGAGAAAGAAAGGAAAGAATGGAAAGCTAAAAAAAAAAAAAAAAGGAGAGAGAAGTAAGCTCACCACTCACTCCATGGATCAGGTGATGTCTTCTCAGTCAGCAAATTTAAAATCCATTCAGGTGTAGCCCTCACCTTTCATCCACAAACCTACCAAGAGCATCAGAAACACACATCACACAATGGCATGCCGATTGCCTGATTTTTATGCGGTCAGGCTCTCCTGGAACCCTCCCACAGGCGCAGACTCACTTCTATGCTGGCACATGCATCCTGAGCTGATCTGGAACGTTGCAGAGGGTGGTAGTAGTTATCTGAGGAGCTCCAGACCGAGCTAATTAGTGCTGCGCCCTCAGGGGCTCAGCGCAGTGGTAGTGTTTGTTGCTGTCTCCGGGCAGTCTGCTGTCGGGGAAACTGATCTCCGCGGCCTCAGGGCAGACACCAGGAAAACGGTCCCCACCTTCGCGAGGCTTGCTCCCTGCTCTGCCCCTGCCCGCGGCCGTTTGCCCGAGGGACAAAACGCTGCTCATCACTGACAGGCGCTCGGCCCCCTCAGCTCCTGCTGTCTTTTGATCTTTTTTGAGACATACACAAAAAAGGGTGTCTTCACCATCACAAGAATAAGCTCATGTTTCCCTTCTGCCACCCTTGTGCTGAAACCTGTTAGGCCCTCTGCACTCGCTGCGGTAGAGAAGCCCTCGGAGGCACTTGGTGTTCCCTGCAACTGAGCTGGGTATTATGTCTGTGATACCTCTGCGGTATGGCGTTTGGAACAGAGGGTTAACAGCCTTTTCCCAGATTATATAAAAATATACTTCTACCAGAAAGTAAAATAGCTGCAGGCTACCCAGCACAGAAGCTGATAAAAAAAAAAAAGTAAAATATATTAAAAATTACTGATTTTATTATATGGCCAGAGCCTGTTAAATAAAAACAAAACAAAAACACTACAGAATGCCAAATTGCCAGGAAGGTTTTAAATTGTCAGTGGAGTAAATTTGGTCAGTCATCCAGTCAGCGCTATCACTATAAAATCCCTTCTCACAATTTCAACTAGTAAAAAGTTTAATCCATGAACATCTACTTGAAATCTCTGCCTTGTTGTCTATACCATCACCCATATTTTTGCCCCCCTTTCTGAGCCAAAGCACTGACAGAATTTCAAGCACTATCATAAATTTTTTCTAGTAGGTCTCCAGCTGTCACAGTAAGAACAGACAAAAGCCTGTTTTGCAAAACCCTGATCTGTGAGAGGCATCATATCACAAGATTTTATACGGGTCATAAAGAATTGTTACTTTATGTGCTCCATATTTTTATTAGGCAAAATATTTTAAACTATATAGACTTACTGAAAATATCTGTAATTCTATTTCTGTAAATGAATTTGCAGAAAAAAAGGGTACAGTACCGTTGTTTTGGGGTTTGTTTGTTGTTTTTTTTTTTTAGGAAAGTCAGCAGCCTAAATATGGTTTCTGATAGCATTTGTGTTTCCTCAGTGTATCTGAGAACTTCTCAGGGGTTGGTAGGTTTAGAAATGCACAGATAAGAAACTTATCCTTACAAAGTGGCAGTTACAGACAGCTTTTCCACAATATCTACATCACCTAAAATAGCTGAGTTATCTGTGTTAGGTGAAACTCAACTTTTTTGCTTCTTTGGACATGCAATTGTAAAAATAGGTAAAAAGTAAGTGTCAGTTATTATCATCAGTAAGAAGGTTAATTAATGAAGAATATTTTAAAGGTTTCTTGAAGACTTTTAATTGGATGAGCTTTTTGTCATGTTTAAACACAATGAATATAGAATTGGCATAAGAAAGTGTATATATAAGGGCAGTAAAAATTAAATTCTAGGTTTTGGGTGGGTTTTTTTTTTCAATTTCTATGAGGACAGGTATGTTTTCTTTATTAGTTTAATGTTCTTTAATGTTCAGTGGGAAAGCTGCAGGTGCTTGGTCTACCACGTTACTCACATCTCCAGTAATTCACCAGAGCACAAGGCATCTGAACTTAGAGCTGATTGCTTTTTGGGGGGTTTGTTTTTTTTTTCCTGTTGCAGTAATACTTGAATAGGACAATGACAAGTTCCTGGAACCAGAATGTCTTCCAGAATCATGTTTTGGTAAATAGTTTCTGAGATGGTGTCAGAGTTATGACTTTTTTTCCTGAAAGATTTCATGGTAGCCTGCAGCATGAAAACAGCTCTGCCATAAACTTTCCATTTGGGTATGATAAATTGGTCATCTGTTCTCAACTTCATAGTGGCTTTTGGAGGCAGATACCTAGGAGCTTGTGTTTTTTTTAAAAAAAGCAGGGGGTTGTTTTAGAAAGGTTGCGTGGATGAGTGCTTGAGAATCCTCACCTTAAGAGAGTTTTCTGAGTGGAGTCTGTTCACGTTATTTATGATGCTGAACAACAGTAGTGAAGAAAATGGACTACTCTGTTTTCCTATGAATAAACCTGCCTGCATTTGTTCAGGGATTCATGCCTGTTGAAGAATAACTAAAATATTGGACAAAATTAAATTACTCAACCTTCTGCTGCTATAGTTGTTTGTTTACACTGATGACTGTGGTGTAAAAAATATTATGGAATTATAATGAAATTTGGGTGCACTTTTATCGGGTCATTCTAATTCAAAAACTGCCCTTATCACTTCAGCACTGATCATTTCAGTCACTTTGAAAATACCAAAACATTCATGCAGATTAATGTGAATAAAAGTGTTTGTGAAACTAAAGAAAGCCAGCACTAGTAATCGTATGAATGGCACATGATGTAAAGAGTTTATTCTAGAATAAATAAAAATGGAACTGGTTTTCTGTAAAGAAAAACCTCTAGAAGTAACTGTCTTTCCCAGTTTATTTAAAAAAAAAAAATCCATGTATTTCAATATATGCATATATGCATATAGTCAATATATATTCCCATATTGAGTTTCAAGGAAACTCAACAGATGTTTATTGAATTTTGAGAACCAGACTTTTACCTGTGTTATCAAAATTTGCTGGTGCTAAAAATACTTTTCATAAAATTTAAAGACTGAATTTAAAGAATATGTGAGTTTATATCACAGAATCCCAGCATCCCAAGGGTTGGAAAGGACCTCAAAAGATCATCTAGTCCAACCCCCCTACTGTATATATCATGTTGTAAATTTAAATCTAAGGAAGGAACAAGTGAATGCTAAGCAGAAAACTCACTCTGTGGGATTAAATGTATATGTTAAAATTAGAAACAAAATTTCAAAACTAATACTGACTGTCCTGAAATACAGTTAAGTTCAGAGTTCAGGTAAAATGAGTTGTTTATTCCACTGTCATTCTAAAAGATCATGAAGAAGCTCAAAGCAAAATCTGATGTCTTCTTTTCTACTATTAACTTTAGCAGGCAATGCTTTACTGAATGCTTTAGCAATAATCTACTCATCTAAACCAAAAGTGACCTGTCAACCCAGTATTTCTAATAAATATGTATTACAGATGTCTTTTGTGCCTAAGAGAGTTGTAGTCATGGTAGTTCAAAATTGTAGGCTGATAGGCATGACCTCTTGAAGAAGCAAATAAAAGAAACATCTGTCCTGAGGCAGAATTGAACCTTTTGACCTTGTGTAGTAGAAACAAAATTAAGCAAGGGAAATCAAGTCCAGATGCAAGCATCCAAGCACATACTGAAAGAATGGTAAATAAAAAAAAGCCAGATAGATAGGTTGATGAAGAAGAAAATATGATGGAGTTGCAAACTAGTAATGTGTGGCATAATTCAGTGCTACTTTCTCAATCTTATTACATTTTATGATGAAGGAGAATTAATTTGCCATCATTTTGTCTTTAAAAAATTGTCATAAAAAAGGTATGGAAATATTAATAGTCATCATATTCTGTAAATAGAAAATACCATCTACCTTAATGATGTTTCCAATGTTGTTTATTGGCTAACCATACCATATGTCTACTAATTATAACATTAGTAAACCATGAAAAACAGGGAGAAACTATTCTACTTAATTTTAAAGTGTGAAAAGACTGTCGAAGATGAAAAGGAAGCACCCTTTTCTTGGTTTAGCTTTAATCTGTATGTGTTGTAGATACAGATTAAGATGATTATTTTTCTCTTTTTTCTTTCAATAAACCATATGCAGCATCATTTGCTTAATGCATATTCTTTTCGCTCTTGAATTTGACTTTATGTGTTCTATATTAACAAATATATAGAAGTCCATTTGTGTGTCATCTTTCCTTCTGAAGGTTAATATCAAACAAAAAAGATAATTGTTGTGTTTTGGAGTTGTAAATACATAACTACTGCTCATGTTCCTGAGGCTTGTTGTACCAGATTTTGCAAAGCTGTATGCATTTGCCCGCAATCCTCACAAGAAAACAATCTTCATTGATAGGTCACTGCATTCTAGGATAAGGTTTTAATAGGTCCCTTACAAAAAGGCAATATATTTCCAAGGTTTCTTTTAATACAATATTTCTTTGTAAATCTAGAGTTGGGCCTCAGCAAAGGGGAATAAGGAAGATAATTATTAACCCTCTTTAAATGAGTAAAAATTATTCTTGTAAAGCCTTTAATCCCAGCAAGCCATTTAATATTTAAAATTTCCTTAAATGTCTCTGGGCATTAAGCACATTTTCACAAAACTTAGAAACAGAATTTTAAGATCTGCATTACGATGAGTCAGTTTCATTTTCTTAACAATTACATGACTGATGGTGGTATGAATTTATGAATTTATCTAGGTTTCACAGAAGTTAAAATTTTTTATAAACCATATTCAAATGGCATGAACATTGAATTAGGAATCAGATGTTTCTGGGCTCTACAGGATGAGCCATGAGGGAATAAAAATGGTCTCAGAGAAGGATCTTGAGATTAACTCTGTACCTCTCTTAAGACAGAGACGTTTATTTTCTCCTTAGCAGTGTCAGTCCGCCTTCATTTGTAGCTGAATTCTGTTACAGATTTTATTATCTTGTAATATTGGAGCATAAAAGGTGAGTTAAATAGAGCTGCATGCTTTAAGCTTTTTTTGTTCAAACAATGGCTGTCACTTAAAGAGAAAAGAAAGGTATCAATATTGCAACATCTTCTGTGGTCCCACATTTTATTTTTTCAATCTACCTCATCCTTATTGGCTTCATTCCATTCTCCATATTATTTCTATTGCCTCCTCATTCTCTTATTACTTTGGAGATGCCTTTACTTTATAGCCACCCCAAAAAGTTCCATTTCAGCAATCATCCTGCCACAGCTGAGATAATACAGGTTAGGCCAAAGAGGCAAAAGGGTTATTAAAAGGCCTGCTTGATTTTGGGAAAGTTTCTGAAACAAAGGAATGGCACTTTTTTTGTGTGTGTGTACATGTTTTCTTTCCACATTTCTCATTAAATTAGTGTATTCCTTTTCATGATTACTGAAGCACTAATTTCCATGTCTGATTACCGATGTCTTTTTCAGCATTAACTGCTTTTATTCCTGAGACACTATAATAATTTCCAGAATGTTCTTCTTCTCTCGGAGAAAAAAAAGAAATAAATCTTGTTTGATGTAAATAGAAGCAATCCCAGTCAAAGATGAAGTTTTGTAATGAAGCAGTATGAAGAACTGCAGACAGATTTGTCACACATTACGTAGTTATTGAAAATGTCAGACTTCCTAGTGCTAAATCCAGGATTTGAGCCTGAGTTCCTCAGTAAGCTCCTCAGTTGAAAGAAAGAACTAGGATAACACTCACTGACTTCAGAAAAATATTTTTGAGAGGCATTTTCTTAAAACTCTGTCTTTAAATATGTGTCACAAATATGCATACTTTCCAATTAAACTCAGAAGATTTTCCTTTTATCATGTTTTCTTTTCAAGTCCAAAGCAGAAAGCTAACAAACAGCAACATTTCTGCTAGTGTTGCTACATGTAAGAAATTCCTAAAATGCTTTTGAACATTTATATATGCTGAGTATATTAATTTCAAGTGATTCTCAATCTGGAAATATTTAAGAAATTTAAAATGAAATTTAAAATGAAAATTAGGATCCCAGTGCTGTATCTCGAATCCTGCAGTTTGGGCCCATCATTAATGCCTCACAGAAATACCTTTATTACCTTCATAATTAAAAGTCTCAGTTTGACCTGCTCCATGTTTCCTTTCATGACAGTGATATGCTTTATTCTGTGTTCTAGACCTATTCTTTGTTAAATGTCATTCTCAAACATTCTGTCATACTTCCAGACAAACAAGTTTAGATATACTATTAGGAGAATACTTCTAATGAGATAATCCTTGTCTCAACACTCTTTAAAAGCTGAAAGAGCACTCAGGTGTCTAAATTTTTGATTGATTTTTTTTTTAATTTTCAGCCTATGTTGCTTTTTCTCACTGTTTAATTTCAGACATCTGAAAACCAAATACTTTGTCATGAAAGTGCTTTGTTTTAGAAAATTTATAATTATATTCCCCTCTGGCTATTCATTACTCTATATGAAGGAGAAATTTTATTCCAACACTGTCTCAATGAAATTCTTCAGTTTAAAAATTTGTTACAGCAAGTACAGAACTTCCAGCTGCCAAACTGGTGTCTGCAACAGTCTCAGCTCAATGAAAGGGAATATGACATGAAGGAGAACCTGGCGTGTGGTAGTGTACGGCTCCCTGCAGCAAGGCAAATCACAGTATAGTAGGCTTGAAGCAGAGTTTTTTGAGGCATGACTCCTCAGATGGGGAAATGTAATGGTGCAGCACTGCTGACTGAAATGCTAGAACAGTGTTGCTTTTGCAGTGACAAAGTTTGGGATCGTACCAATGAAAATGACATTCATTGCTTTTTTTTTAAAAAAAAGGTACCATTCTCATTTTCTTTTGGCATCAATGTGCTACATTCAAATAGTTATATCGGTTCTGACCAGTCTAACCCAATATCCATGTGTCTGTTTAATTTTGTTATCTGTTTAACTCTTCCTGAGTAGCAGTAATTGCTAAAATGAGGATTTTTCTTTCTATGTGTGTGCTTTACATTTGTCTAAAATCAGTTTTATCTTTGGCTTACTTGACAAGATATTCAGTATCACGTGTGCTTCCTGTAGGTCTACACAACCAGTCATTGTCTCTAATATGCTCAATATTGCAGCATCCTAAGGAGACTTTGGTAGCTTCTTGATTTTTTCTGTATTGCTTAATCTTCTTATGTAGAAAACCACAAGGCATAATAAATTATTTTCTTGAGATATTTATGCCAGATTTAACATTGTAAAGGTCCCAGTTACTCATGAACATTTATGGCAGATGCTTTATGGGAGATGTGAGTTAGATACATCTGAAAAGCTACCTTGAAATTGGAGGTGTCAGTACTAAAATCTTCCAGGTTTTTAGTATCATTAGGAATGTCATTCGGCTATTTCCCAACATTTTTTTTCAAACAGAAGTAGATATTACTCAAGTTGCTTTTTGTCCCAGCTTTCTGTGTAACATTAATTGTGAAGGCAACAGCCACTAAAAACAAACATAACAAAGGATGTAGACTTGCCACTCCCCTAGAGAACTGTTGTGGCTTTGGTCTAGTAACTGACTTAGACATTCAAAGGCCTACACAGTTATTAATCCTTTGGAAAGACTCATTTGTGATTTATACAAACACAGAAACTTTCATAGCCCTGCTGTTTTGTCCCAAGTTCATGGTGAATTAAAGTCCTCTTTCACTCAAAATCTTGTTACCTGCAAAAGGAACACACCATGGAGAGAAAAATTTCTGGTTACTTTGATTAATGTTTTAACAACCTAATAAGGTTTTAATGGTTTAAATGTTTTAATAAGTACAGAAAAATCTTAGGAACATAGGGAAAAACATGATATAAAAAGCTTTCCTATATAAAAAAAAATCTTTTTTTTTTTTTTTTGTTATGCTCACATTTTTCCTGTCCTAAGCTTTACAGTTAAGTCTTCACCCAGAAAAATGGGATGGGGTGGGATATCAGTCTCTAGCATCACCCCAATGTCTTTGACAGGAGGAATGTGATGTTCATTATTAGAGGGGTTTCCTTCCTGAATTCAACAGAAATTATTTGTATAAATGCTCCCAGCACAGTCTACTTCATTCTTATTTTTTTCCCACTGAAAACTAGCCTCCCCACCTTTATCTGACATCAAATGTTATACAGCAATTTGTCTATATGTCATCCCCAGAATTTAAGGCAAGAGAATTTAGACCAGAGACATATGACCACAAGAAAGTTTTCAAAAGAATTCAGGGCAAGGCAAGCCCACACAAATCCTTAGACTCTGCACTTGTCACATTAACACAAAGCCCTTTTGACATTGTCAGGTTTTGTTTCTTGAGTGCAGTCTCAATATTGCAGTTACTGCTGGTTCTGCAGCTAGAAAAGTTAGCATTGTCTGAAAAGCAGTGAAGATTGTTGCAAAAGATCAGATATTTAATGATGTTGTCCTGATCTAATCATTTTGCGGCTGCTTGGGCTTCAATCCAAGAATTTCTGCTGGTGGCCCAGAGACAGAGTGACATAGAGGTGTGCTAGAGGCATTTCTGAGATATTTTAAAGATCTTTCCCTCAAATAGAGGGATCGTAAATTTTTTAATATTTATATACTTATAGGGAAAATTACTTTTTAATTTTTTTTTTTAAATATTCTGTGTCTTAAAAAAAAAAATCTGTCATTTTTAAAAAGATTCTGTGTCTTTGACTCTAGGGTCAGCTTTATTTCTTCTCAAAGTGATAAAAAAATGAAGAAAAAATAATGGAGATAATGCCTATGCGGGTAAGATATTTCAGACACCTTTATCAAGGTAAATCAAATAGAAAATGTGCATTTTTTACATGTGAGGTATTTTCTACACTTTGGGGGGGATTCATGTCATATATAAGGATAATACCATTACTGGCAAGTAAAAAGAATCTTTTTTATTTTCCGTGTGGAAATTTGAAATTGTTCTTATGGAATGCTTACATTTTGTAAGAGACATTATTGCCCATATTTGACACACTCTTTTCTTAATGAATTTCCTCCTCAGACAATAGAATTTATATTAGACTAAGGAGAATCATTGAACTGAAGACATAAATTCCTTATCCCCTTGTGTACCTATACAAATATCAAAAATATAGTATCTATGCAATTTTTTGCAGATATTGGCATTTTCTCCACCAGTAAGTATCTTACAAGGAATATTTGTTGAGCTTTTACTGATTTCAGTGTAATGAAATTAATATTTAAATAGTTTATAGGTCTGTGTTAAATCAATAGGTAATGATAAAACTATTAATTTCTGCCCCTTGAAATCATCCAGTGTTTTCCCTTTACTTCCCAAAATTGCTTCAGCAGAAGTGAGCATACAAAAGAGACTTACTGAATTAAGACTAGGTTGAGATACTGAAGAAGGGAGGTTGGGCTGTTTAATCTCAAAGATGTATTTGGGGAGATATGCAATACTCAGAAAATCCCATCATTGTTCTGTTTATTCCTGATAATCCAACAGGTTTAACAGCCATTGGGCTTTTCTAAATATCTGATTCAGAGGTATATAGTTATAAATTTAAACTAGAAGACACTTACAGGCAAAATTAAGAACTCAAATTGTGTAATTTAGATTAGATAAAGAAATTACTTTGCAGGTTATGTGGAGGATTTCACATTCTTTTCTCTTTACACTTTCCTGTGGTGGGCATGAGTGTCTGAAGGACTGCAAGGTGCAACCTTATTTTTATTACCTTTGTGGGAAATTAGATTTTATTGCAAATAGTTTTTTGTAGTAAATTAACTTTAGCGATTTTGTACATTATTTACCTGATCAGCACATGCCTTCTCTTTGGGGAAAATGTTCCAGAACCTACTATCAAATAATGGGTGTTATCTGAATGCTTGAATGGATTCCTACATAAGGCATTCATCCTGCTTGACTAGTTTGTAAATGTATTTATTTTGTTAGATTAATCAGATTTAAACAGTAATAGCAGTTTATGTATTTGTAGAGGAATGACTTCATTTCAGTAAGAATCCTAACTAAGGATGTAGTATGAGATCATTAATTAACTGTACATCGTCGTGGTTAATATTGAGTGTACAGTATGATTATTTTAACTGGTTAAATCTTACATAATGTTTTTTTGGTTTTCTGAATTTCCTATGGAAGAAGATCAAACAGTATGTCTATATGAATTCCCTTCTGTCCTGCCCATCTCTACATAGAGGTGAACATTTTTCACAGTTAAAAAAAAAAAAAAAAGTATAACTTAGTTTTCACCTTTTTCACCTTTCCAAATGTGATATTATGACAGTTTTACATTGGTCAATACTGGTATTCAAGGAAAAGCAGTTTTAGTGAAATGGATTTTTTTAAAGGAGAAATATATTCTGTGTATTAAATGAAAGCTTGTAACTAATAACTTAAAAAAGTGGAACTGGAATAGGATGTGACTCAAAATTATCAACTTTTTTGCACTTAGTTGTTTTTTTATCCCCATGGTATCAAAAATTCAGCTTTATAATTGAAACCCAGTTCTGCTGGAAAAGTGATTACAAATTCTTTCAGAACAGTGCAAATTCATTCTTCCTACACTGAAGGTAGTACAACAGTATACAGAATTCACTCTTTCTGGAAAGAAAAAAGAAGGCTAGGGTCTGAGAATATAACTTATTCTCTTGCACTGAACAATACTAGGTTCAGGGATAGTGGAATGATTTAAACATAAATTCTTCATGTACTCTACAAAAATAATGTAAAAAATAACAAATGAGGGTAGGTATGTATATATTTGCTTCCAACTCATTATTCTTACTTTCACAATAAGAAAAAGGAAATTAGAAGTAACTATAGTTAAAAATGAGAAAAACTTCAAAAAGAAGGCAGAATTTCTGCCATTTCTGCTTATTCTTCTGCATCCATTAGCTGCTTAGGGTTGCTGCACTATGTAAAAATACCTGAAAGAATTTCAGAATGACTAGTAACGGCTTTAACCAAAAAAAATAACTGCTCATTCCCAGTCTTAATTTATTTTGACAGTTGACATTAGATATTAATGACTTCAAGTAACTGTAAGAAAAAAATGTTGTATAATAAGCATATCTATGTGCAACTTTTTTTTTTTTTTTTTTTCCCCAGAATTGAGATTTTTGCAGGACAAAAAAGGAGTGCAATACCTAAGTCATAAATCACATCTGAGTCTTTATAAAATAGTTAAGGAGTGATTAATTTTGAAACACATAAAATCAAATCTCTTTATTTTTTTTTAGAAATAGGCCTAGCAATTCAAACTGAATTTTGGCATTTCTAGGCCAAAATTGCCTCTTTTGTCTGTGGCTTGTGTAGAAGATAGATGGAAGATTTTGCTTGTTGCAGTTTTTATGAGCAGAAACAGGAGTGACTGACCTTAAAGACAAAGCTCTGATTAGATTCTGACAAGCCACTTCAAGAAATAGGAGGCAGAAATATCTGCACATCTATAAACACATGCATAAACAAGGCAATTGAGAAATAAATGATGTATATGTGAGTCTTTGTGTGTCTCAGTGAGTTACTGATTGGGCTATGCAGCTGACATATTGTTGCAGCGCACAGCTAAAAATAAAGCCTTCTTCCCTAGTTACAAGATGCAATACAAAAGGTGAACATAAGTCTTGCTACCTGGTGTGTCACACAGAAGTTAGAAAATAGCAGGTTGTGCTGGAAAATCTCCAACCAGTCAATTTAACCCTTGTCCCATTCAAAAAGTTGACCTTATTGAACACATTGTTGCCAGCCATGTCCTTGGTTCAGTTTCAGAAATCATGCTGAAAAAGTTTCAGTCAGACCATAAAACTTCACTAGAAAAAATCCTTCAAGTGATGCTCAGGGCAGACAGAACAATGTACAGCAGGTCACTTGAAATGCTGCCTTGAAATAAATGTCCCGTGTATACAGAACTTACAGTGCAAGGCAGTATTCATATCAGTACAGCCGTTGGCTTCCTGATGACTCAACACCCAGGGGATGCTGAGGGACCCCTAAAATTATCCCACCTGAAGTTAGGTTTTCCAAGAGTAAATACGGTAAATTAAATGACAGGGAAAGTGTTTGGGCTTTTTTTAACAACTCTTCTGTAACGTGATAAAAGTATAACTTTTGCATCAGTGAATTAATTTCTGATAGAGACATTTTCTACTTGTCTGGGAATGTTTTCTCTACTTAGCTGGAAAAAAACAATTACCAGCTTGTTCTTGTGAGAGTCATAAAGTTTGTCCACTGAAGAAAGGCTCATTGAAGACTTGTTTTCAGCAAGGTTTGAACTGGCGTGATGAATCTGGCCCATTTAGTTTACTCCAGCAAAATCGATCATATTTCACAACATAAACGCAGTAGCTTGTGTTTATCTTGCACAAACATGAAAATGAGTCTTAAATGGAAAAGTAACTCCAAATTACTAAAAGCACTAGAATTATAATTTGACCATTCTCACAGGCTCTTTAGTTGTCTAGTACCTTGATATTGCAAGATATTCCTGGAATAGGTGTAACAGTGGGATTGTATTTTCTATAGTTCTAGATCATGGAAATCATGCTCTTGCATGACAGCTTTGTGCTATTGCTATATTCAGTTGTCAGTATTGCTTAAAGAATAATTTTTAGCTAGTGATAAATGGTTTGTATTTATGCCTATTCATTTTATAATTAAAAAAAAACAACAAACCCTTAGATATTGTAACTGTGCACTGTTTATGTATAAATACATGTGTCCAGTCACAGGCAGATCAGACACTCGGGGACTGTCAGTGGAGTAGGTTGAAAATAACTCCATGAGCTTTTTACAGATCAAGGTGGCTTTTTGAAAAAAAAAAAAAATGTCAAGGACAGTTATTACTAAGTATGTAGCAAATAATGGAGCTTTTCCAGCTTTATCCAACACAGATGAATAGCAGAATGTGGGCAGATTGGTGAGTGGACAGAATGGACGTGATGCAAACAACTCCCATTTGAAGTTAAACTACCTGGTTTAGGTGGCAAGGTTTTGGTAGTGGGATGGGGATGGGCTGCAGGGCTGGAGTCAGTGAGAAAAGACCAGGGGCTGCACCCATGTCAGACACAGACACTCCCAATCAGGTCCACAATGGACCCACTGCTGGACAAAGCTGTGCTAACTAAACATGTCCCTTTACACCCTACAGAGACTGATCTCAGGATATATTTTAAGGATTAAGAAAATGCACTAAGCAGAGTCATAGCTTAAGTTATATTCTCAGCTGCTATATATAACAATTCTCATTATCTTGACCAGCATGTGATCATTTGTATTTTCCATACTTAAACACGAAGCTATGCACAAGTTTCCGCAACCCTGGATTGCATTCAAAATAAGGTCAAACATTCCTAGACTTTTAATGTGTTCTACATCGGAACAGTTTTCACCTTTCATTGTAATCATAGAATCATAGAATCATAGAATAGTTAGGGTTGGAAAGGACCTTCAGGAAGGAAGGAACTTCATCTGGTTCCAACCCCCCTGCCATGGCAGGGACACCTCACACTAAACCATGTCACCCAACACTCTTGTCCAACCTGGTCTTGAACACCGCCAGGGATGGAGCATTCACAGCTTCCTTGGGCAACCCATTCCAGTGCCTCACCACCCTAACAGTGAAGAACTTCTTCCTTGTATCCAATCTAAACTTCCCCTGTTTAAGTTTGAACCCATTACCCCTTGTCCTGTCACTACAGTCCCTAATGAGGAGTCCCTTCCCAGCATCCTTATAAGCCACTTCCAGATACTGGAAGGCTGCTATGAGGTCTCCACACAGCCTTCTCTTCTCCAGGCTGAACAGCCCAAGCTTTCTCAGCCTATCTTCAGTGCTCCAGTCCCCTGATCAAACTCGTGGCCCTCCTCTGGACTTATTCCAACAGTTCCATGTCCTTTTTATGTTGAGGACACCAGAACTGCGTACAATACTCCAAGTGAGGTCTTACAAGAGCAGAGTAGAGGGGCAGGATCACCTCCCTTAGATTTTGGATCAGTCCTTAAAATTGAAGGATCAAAAAAAAGGATCAATTCTTAAAACTGAAATACATTGACAGAGTAGAATAGTGAATAGTCTTTTTTTTTTCTTTTTTGCCATTTTGTCAAAAATAAATAAAAGTGACTTTTTAAAGAAGAAAGGGGATGAAAAGGCCCATGGGAGACTCTGGCAGCAGGGTGCTGCTGTACATATATTACTATATAACTTACACAATACAGGTAGGCCTGTCCTGCCTTATTGTGCAGCTCATCTATGGACAGACTCGTTCATATGTAACCTATATAAATGCATGCACATTAGGTATAACATTTCTGTATTATAGTATAGCTGAGTCTTTTCTTTATTCTTCACAGATGAAGGGAAGGCAATTTACTTAAGCTATAGAATTACTTAGAATGGATTTATTTTGCTTACAATCACAAACACCGAACATCGCAAAAATTGAACACTGAAAATCTCCAGACAAGATCAGTTTGAAAATGTTTTTGAACAAAGCTGAATGTATTATATTTGTGAAACGTTTTTTAAAATATCATAGTAAAATAAATACTCAAATTCCTTTCTGGTTACAGGTTTCAATATGTTACACAATTTCTCATGATATTTTCCTGCACACCTTCACATTGAAATTTCAATTAAAAAAAAATAAATTAAAAATGTTAAAAATAAAAAGCACTTTTAGGCATGATATAAACTTTTAACAATATCATATTGTGCTATCTTATGATAGACACACTGTCAATCCACTCCTTCAAAATGGTAGGAGAATTTTGGAATACATTTCCAAAAAGTCTCAGCCCTGAAGTATTGTAAAGTATTCTCATTATGAAGGTGACCTAAGAAACAATTTAGTGTGGGGGCAAAAGAAAAAAATTATATGAAAATATGATTTTGCTAGTATTTGCTTACAGATGTGTGTAGACACTGCTAGTACAATGCAATTTTATGTGAACTCAAGTCTATCAAGTTGAACTGCAGACTAACTGGAAAGTGCTAGTGCCTCCTTAAGCAAGCTCTTTCATTGCCTTCAATACCGTTCTTGTTACATGGGCTCTGAATTCAATAAAACATGGTTTTCCTCATTTTAAGTTTAGCTTGGGAAGCTAACATTTTTTTCCCCTTAATATCAGAAATTTGGTTAACCATCTATGTGAAGATATCATATTTCCTCTCTATACCTGCTGGTTTTGTGGTGAAATTCCTTAATAGCTTTACTAATTCTACTTTTTTAATTGACATTTTGTAGAAGTATCCAATTAAAGTAGTTATTTCATTTCAGAATGAAATCTTCTCCTTTAGACTGTGAGAAAAATCTTTATACTGAATTTAGAAATTTGTGAGCAGAAACATCTGTGTCTGGAGTGCATCCTCAGGCTTCTGCACATCATTATGTGAAAATCATCTGCTGCATTTTATTTTTACATATTCAGCACATCCTAAAGAATCATGTGTCAAATTGTTTGAGTCATGAAGACAAAAGGACACACAAAAAAGATTGCTGTTAAGAATAGCTTTGTAGAAGAACATAAGAGAAAAAAATCTCACTATTATTAGGTTGGCTAAATCTTGAAAGAATTAGGTTGTATGCTCAGTTAATAGACCAGCCTTGTTGCTGGGCAACAGATCTGGATGTGGAAGAGGTTACACATCAGAAAATGGCTAGTGTCTGAAACTTACTTTTAAGATTCACCAAATTGAGCAAATTTAGGAGGTTTGACCATTGTACCTTCTGTATTATGGGAAAAAATCCTGTAAACTAGACCAAGGATACTGTTTTAAAATTGCTGGGGTTTGGTTGTTTTTGTTTTTTTTTTTCCCATGGAGTTTTTGATATTTCTTATCTCCTGCAGCTGCTGTTTGTTGAAACCCAGACAAAGTGCCACTGTATGTTATAACAGGGAATAAGAAATAAGTTTTCAATCCATAAGAGGTAGTGTCAGGAGGATGCAACTAGACAATCTGAGAAGAGCGTCAGTCCTGAAGTCCTTCAAAGAACAGCATCTAACATAGATTTAAAGATGTTAAATCTGTTCATGGCTGCTCAGCCATTTCTTATGGATAATCTCCAGGATTTCCAAGCATAATTTATAGAAAGGATATCCTGATAAAACTATTAAAGAACATTGCCTTACTTAGGAATTACAAACCAGAGAAAAATCATGTTCTTAACTTTCTTATGGGCTACAAAATACACTTTGGATTTTATAAGAATGGAAGATAATTTTCTAGCAAAGTAATCATGTTTTTTTCTGCACTGGAAATAAACATATAACTCCAGAATTATACCATTCAATACTCAAATGACTTTTTAGGATAAAGTCTTCAATTTGTTTTCTGTGAAATATGAGTTTATACATGAGATTTTACTTTTGCTAAGTGTTTCAGAGTTGTTTGTCATTAAGTTTTTTGGGCACTTGAAAGCCTATTGTAAAACAGTATGCTAAAAAATTATGAGGATTTTCTTCACAAGCAACAGCTGCTACATATTAACTAGTATCCAAGGTTAAATTAAAGTATTATTAAGTAAATGGAATTTTTTATTAGGGAAGCCTGGAAAGTAAAGCAAATAAAACCCAACTTTTTCTAATTTTAGAAAGATATGCAGCTAAAGTTATGATGTGGCTTTAATGGCTATCCTCTCTGCTGTTAATAGATTTGCTGAGTGTCTAGCTACATATTTTTCATTTGATGATATGTCTTCAGTATTGTATGCCAGTAGTTGGATATCTACTTCTGGGAGACACTGGAAGAGTAGAAATGGGTAAAAGCAGTTTAAAGGACTCATTATCACATTATTTGGGTAACCAATGGCCATGCCAGTATCAATTGCACCCAAGTAAATCAGGAAATTCTCAGGCTCAGCAGTTGTTGGAGATTTTAGTCTGTATGGTTTCACTCTCTGCTTGCTCCTCTCAAAACGTGGAGGAATCGGATTTGAGTACGTGTTATTAGAGGTCACTGGCCTCACAGAGTGATCCATTTAGAGTGACTTTTTGACATGGAAGACTTCACAGACTTTTGTTATTTCTTGCTATCCAGTCTTGCTATTCAATAGTCTTGCTATTTGAAAAGAGTGGCTACTCCATACTCATCATGGTTAAATCCAAAATTACTTTCACACTCTCAAAAGTAAATGAGGGACTGCTAAGTGATTTTTATTGTGGAGGGGTTTTTGTTCAGTAAAATCCCTATTGAAAATGCTTGCACCTCTGTGTTTTCAACATTGTCTTTCAAAGGCTGAGTTCAGAAGATCTAGCTCATGTTAGAGTCCTCCGACTCCTCTCACAGCTGCCTTGTGGGAGTTTAGAAAGTGCTAGGGAGACGAAGGAAACAAGTATCTGTCTACCACTGTCTTTAGGGCAGCTGAAATGAAATTAGAGAAGCAGAGTCATGGTTTGTGTAGTCTCCCTGTATTGTCCCAAACTCTCCTACATAAAAGAACCAATGTAACCAATATTCTCTGTTGGCAAGCAACTCTTTAGCATAGTTACGGGATTATTGTGTGCTGCTGCTGACACAAATGTCTCAGTCTTTGTCATGGTGGAAATTTGAAAAATAACACTTTTAATTATATTAGTCTATGCTTAGGGACTTTCTCGCTACTAATAAATAGCTGAAAATACTGTTCATTTCCATCCTCTATTTTAAGTAGGCTGCTGAGGAAAATCCTGATCAGTAAGCTACCTGGAGCAGAATATTTTTAGAAATAATATTACATGGGGAAAAATAATGCTGTGGTTTTTAATGGTAAAAGAACTGGTAAAAGTATCTTTTAATTTCACATCTGACTTACAGAAGGCAGCTGAGTTTCTAATGAGGTGAATATGAGAAGCTGTTATAGCTGCCTTCAGTGTTGGATGAAATAACATATAACAAATTTTGAAGTCATCTAGAATGCTTTCAGTATCATATTTCTTGCAATCTGAATCTATCAGAACATTTACTGAATATAATGTTTTTGCTTAAAGCACTTTCAAACAATTGAATGTCTCAACTGAAGAAATGCTAACTCTTAGTTTTTCAGCATTATAAAATGTGTGGATTGTGTTGCTGCAACTTCCAAAAAGTAAAATTAAAATACTGTTCAGACTGGAAAAAGAGATAAGAGTGTGGGAGTTCAAATAATGGTCTCCACTGACTGATAAAAATATTACATATTTTTATTCAGCATGCTCAATTCTTCAGCTGAAACTGCCTGGGGGAGTCACTGTGCCTGTATGATTCTTTGTCCAGGGTGTAAATAAACATGTTTAAGCATACAAATATTGCCTATCAGTTGAATGCTGTAGTTGACAGGATCTGGCAGAAGAATTTCTGAGACTGAAAATCAGCCTGAAAGATCCTAGGACATTTAATCAAATGCTTTTCTGTGAGTTCAGTCAAGCCCTTTGTTTTGAACTGAATTATTGTTCCAAAGCTGTCCATGGTCTTAAATCTGTTGGTTGTCTTAAATTAATCCATGGTCTCATTTACGCAGAGACTTACTTGGGGAGTCCCTAAACCACTCAAGGAACGTGTGGCTAAGTGTGATTTACATCTACACAGACTACAGTTTTAACTATAGCACAAACCTGAAATTCAACCTTGTATCACAGTTATAGCTTAAATGCCATATATCCTGTAACCTGTGAAAAGATAACAAGAAGGCTGTTGCCCGCTTGGTATCCACAGCCTGGGGTTAGGACTCTACTTGTTTTTTTCAAAGACTAGAATAATATTGTTCTTGCTTAATATGATTGAAGGAAGTTTGGATAGTGAAGCCATCTCACTCATTTGCTATAGCTTTCCTGAAAACTCTTCATATCTTCCCTTGCCCTAGGAGATCAACCTATATTACTCAAGAGGAATGAACAAAACATGGGCTATAAATTATGCTCAGAAGCACATTTTGTCAGTCTTGACACTGACATACGACAAGCTTTGGACTGTTCATTACATAGAAATCAATGTCAGAGGTAATGGGCCAGAATGGGAAAGACAGCAAGTAAGTGGGAACATGAAAACTCAGAAAAGAAGTAATCTAGCAGCTTACCATTTCAGGAACTCTAAAACACACCAGTAGAAATGGAGAAATATGTGTTCAATGGAGAACTATAAAATACAGTCCATGAACAATGTACTTACTTCTTTAGGTGACTGACTAATGTGGAGCATGTGGAGATTTTCAGGACTGCTTTTTTAAAGTTGGAAGACTTTGTTCTACGTAAGTCCTCTCTGAATCTTACACTGAATAGGACAAAGAGTGTCTAGCAGGAGATTGTTTCACTTTTTTTTTCTTTGTGTTCCTTAACTGCACATGAGTTAGGTAATTCATTTGATGATGTGTAATTGACTGGGGAGCAGACATCGAGACTGTGAAGGAAGGCAAATCAACAGTGAAAAAAAAAGTCTTTGTACACAAATTTATTTTTCACTGTTTAACCTTGTACTTTCCTTCTCCCCTTTCCATTTGTGCCATCTCGTACAGCTTCTATAATGCTAATAGAATAGAAAGACCTAAAACCCCTAAAGTTGCTCTGAACAAATATCTGGAAGTGAGATAGTTATTGTTTTTTCAGACCTTTACATTTTCCTACCCCTTCTGCAATATTCAGGTGCTGGCATGCACATAGATTTCACTGTGCTTCTTTTCTAAGCCCTAATTGTCTGGCTCTTTTGCTTTTGCATAGCTTGAAGAGAGCTAGTATGTCTTTCATACAATCCATTTAAATTCAGCCCCTTCTGCACCTCTTTTTTCTTTGATTTCAAATGCTGGAGGACATCAATGCAAGTCTTTTTTAGAAATTCCAGTCAGAGTTTTCCTGACTTGGAGAAATTGCTTCTCTGGCTCTATTTTCCCTTTATAATTTTGTATTTTATGACAGGATAAATCCTGTTAATCAAGATCAGCATTGTTTTCACTGGCTTAAACACAAGATGTCCTTAGCCTGTGGAAAGGGTAAGTGCTAATTTTCTTAAACTTGGCTGCTGTGAATACTGACAGAAGTTGATGATTTAACTCAGGGAAAACATCATTACCTCTTGCAGCATTTAAGCATTCGTTTGTTACCTTACAGGTTTTAAGTTATCATATTGCAGTTGAGTAATCACTCTGCATTTTAAAAATATGCTTGTGAACAGTAATGCCAGAGCCATCTTGATTTAACTTTTGGAAGGTTGTACCTGTTCACATTTCTTGCTGAAAATTACCTTTTCAACTTGATCATGTGACACTTCTAAGTGTATGATAATCACAAGAGTGCTCACAGAGCTGTATTTTAGGAAATGTCTATTTTTTTTTAACAAAGTAGACAGTGAAGTATGATAAATATAATAAATATACTAAATATCATTAAAAACCTATTTCAACAATAACATAGTAAGAAACAAATAACACTTGAATTCTGTAATAAGAACCTAAGCCCAAAATGAGCATGGGTACTAAAGTTTGTGCTTTGGTGAGGTTTAGTGTATCCATAATTTAGTAGAGATTCTTTTCAGAAATAGACAGTTTCTTCCTCATCCCTTGCCTGGAGAGTCCTGGCATTTTCAGCATTTCCTCTTTTTCCCAGAAGAATAATCAAAAACTGAGATCCACAGACCTGAAAAATACTGTTCTGGTTCCTTACCCAACTATCCTAAAAAGTGGTCTCAGCAGGAAACCAAAACCTCTACGTAATTTTATTAGTGAATACAATGCTATTAATAGTCTGTATTTTTAGACTGTATTTCAAAATTGAAAGGTAAAATCCTTGGGATTTAATATACTACTCTAACTAAACTTTATAGGATTTAAAAAAAAGTATCCCATTTTTGGGGGGGAGTGCAAGCATTCCTTTTAATGTGGTGTATTTGGTTATGTACAAGGTTTCAGTATGTGAGAATGAAAAGTATTATTTTCTTCCTGTTTTAGCTTTCGAATTACAAGGCAGGGTTGTTGCTTAAGTCAGAAACAGGTTTTTTTCATAGAAACTTGGTGCTTCATTTATCCACTTTAAGATGAATCTAAAGTTGGCAAAATATTACACATTTAAATACACATTTTAACTCTAAGCAGTACTACACCACTAAACAGCAAAAATGCCTCAAGATATTTACATTATTTTTGTCGAAAATGCACATGAAACTTCAGTTTCTATCCTCTTCCACTGATAAGAATTACAAATTTGAGATGAAAATAATTACGTGTTCTGAAACCTATTACAAGGAAAGACTACGAATATAATAAATTTTTCACTTTCAAGAATAAGCAATGCATGACATGACTTTTGTTTTCTTTCCGGGAAAGAATAATAGTCTGAGTTATGTGGCAGTAGTTGTTAATACTTGTTTTAATTATGCATCGACTTTGATTTAGTAATACACTTCGAGGGAACATTTCATATGTATGTTGTGTAGGAAATAATACAACTCAAGTTTAATAGTGAAACAAGTAAATTAGTAAACTGGGACTTTTTCTATAGCTTAATTTGTGGAAACTTGTAGGAATCAGGATTTTCATGACATATAACCAAGAAAATATGGGGTAAAGAATGTAACCATTTACCCTAATCTTACTATAATTTTTTAGCTAGATAATAACTTCAAATATACTTTTATCTGTAACCAGACACTATTAGTATACTATGATAGCTTTTTGGCTACACACTGAAGTATGTTTTGAAAATAGTTTTTTTCATATAAACAACTGTGGTTGATTTAACCACTTTTTTCCATTTAAAACAGATGCAGAAAAAAAAAAAAATGCACGCATTTCAAAGCAAATGCAAGGCTGCTCTAACATTTTAAATAAAGGAACTTTGTTTTGGGGAAAATATTCATAAAAGGTAGGTTTTAATTTTGGAGAACCATGAAAAATACATCTTAAGTGTAATGAAGAAAAAAACAGCCAAAAAAGACTGTACTTGTGCTGCCACACAAATAACTGAGACCGGGAATAGTTTATTCAGTGTTCAGTGCTGGACAAGGAAACTACTTCCCACTTTTTATTTCTTCCTGAATTCAAGAAAAACAAGTTATACCTAAGAGAAAATGTAGTTGACAAATACCTCCTTCAAACGGCAATTGTCTTAGCAGTCATAAATTTTAATATTTAATTTTAGTAATTAGGAGAATTTTAGTAATAATGAAATTCAGAAATGTCCAAAGCAGAGCTCCTCTGTAATTTCCCCACCCTCCCACCACCCCTGCTAATAATGGGCTTGAGTTACAGAAGCAGCCTGAAGCCTGTATTTTATACTCAATAAAATATAAAAAATAAAAAAAAATAAAATTCGCCTCCACTGGTGAATGTTTTACAGGTCAGCAGGACACCAGCTCACTGAGTAGGAACAAATGAGCTTTTATGAGGATGAAGTTCCTTTGCTTTAGTATGCACTAAAAGATGTATCATACCCATGCATGTGGGTATCTAAATAACCTAATTCCTGAAGAACATTTTTAGCTTTCTTGAGATTTTTTTTTGTTGTTGTTGAACAGTTGGCATTTTGCTATTGATTATTTTGGTTGTTTTCAGAAAGTTTCCTATTAGATTAATCCTTTGAAATATTTTATATAGCTAAATCCTGGTTGGGGTTAAGACTTTTTCTATCTGTTTCTTTGTTTGGAGGGGTGTGAGTGTGTGATTGATATGGTAAGGAACTCCTTGGCTCTTTATCAGTTGTGTTGATTGAATGGATTTCATGAATGTAGTACTCAACATCTTTGAACTTGCTCTTCAGAGAAGTATGTAGCCAATTAGTTTCTAATTGGAATAAGAAGTATAGAAGTCTGTTAAACATCTAATTTGATTAATTTTTCCTGACTTTTGCTGCTGGCTGCAGGCACAAATGAAAGGCTGAGAAAGAGAATAACCATACTGCTTCATAATGAAAATGAAACAGACAAAAAACAGTGATGACCCCAGGGGAGCCAATATTCAGCCCAGCCTTGCTATTTGCCATGCCTGTACCTGCAGTGATCACAAAACTCCTTGGGACTCGTTGGCTGCTGAAGCCCTGCCAGATTCTTCAGCCCAGAAGTACATCAAGAGCCTCACACAGAACTCTCTAACCTGGTCTAGCAGAACGTGTCCCAGCCCATGGGAGAGGGCTGGAAATATATGAGGTTTAAGGTCTCTTCCAACCCAAACCATTCTGTGATTCTCCCTCTAAGTATATATATTTACATAAAAAAGTTTACAGGTGTGTATAAATATATAATATTTTTATTTATTCAGATTGATGTAGATTATGTTTATTCAGATACCTAAGTGTATGCACATGAATAAAAATACTTAACGATTGATGATGAAATTTATTATTAAAGTTTGAATGTGAATAGAAAAAAAATAAAGAAAAAGAAATGCAGTCTTGGAATAAGCATTTTACAGGTTTACTGAACAAATCCTGATCTGTCCAGGCTGGAGTGAGTTGAACAGTGTTGGGAATGTGCCACAGAAGGTGAGGGGACATGGATCACCTTGAACCTTGCAGTTCATGGGGCATACAAAGATGGAAATCCATCTGTCAGTGCTTCTGACAATACCAAGGAAGTTTTTGAAAACCTATTTATGTAATAAACTCTTTCATCTGGATGTTCCAGCTTGACTCAGCAAAGCCAGTAAATGTGTACATAAACCAGATGCATGTTCATGGACTTTTAGTGAATTTTCTTACAGGTCAGAGTTTCAGGAGATCTATCAATTCTGGTATCCTTCATGATATTTTAATAGGAATTTATCATGCTGGGATCACACAAAATCTGTACTGTGAATATTAATGTGTCTCTTACCTGAATAACAGTGACAATTGCACTCCATTTCTTTTTGCGTATATTGAAGTCCATTTAAAATTTCAACTTGGCATGGATAATTTAATCCCTCTCACCCTACATATTCATGTATTTTTTTGACATGGTGGCTTCCCATCTGAGTGAGGAGGGCCTTTCAGGTTCCTCTAGTTTTGCACTGAAGATATTACCAGCCTCAGTAATTTATGATATTATTAACTGATACTGTCAATGTGTTTTCTAAATGCATTTGTTTAACTTCATCCAAACACTTCTCTGTAGTGTTGCTTTTTAAAAATGATTAAGAACTCACAGGTGAGAGTAATTGCCAGAAAAATCTGACAAGAGCTTTCACTCCTTTTCACATGAAAATACATAAGAAATTATTTTAGCTTAGGTAAGACATATCTCCTTTATTGCTTAAGTCTATTAAATATATAGTTAATCTGTCCCTCTTTATCCAGAGTTTGTCCAAACTTTCCCACAGTGCTTCAGAAATCAGTGAATAGAGTACTAATTTGTAATCATTTGGCTTACCAGAAACCACACTTCTCTGATTATTACACTTTAACCAGCTGCAATGTGAAAATGGTAAAATTACAGTCTAGTTGCCTTTATTTTTAATTACACAGATTCAGCCTCTGTATAAAAGAAAAATATTTTTATTGTGAGTCTTCCAAAAAATAATACTTTTTGTCTAAAGCACTATGCATAATAATGGTGGCCATTAGGAACAGAAGATCCTCTTTCTGCTAGCATTCATGGTAGAGAGTGGAATATGCAAATTCAGGACAAATTACTATCCACCTCCTAATTACAGCTTGCTAGCCACAACGCCTTATATTTAGATCCTCAAATATTCATTCCTAGTTCGGTAATGACATTTACATCTCGTCCTTGCTTGGTGGACAATTACAGACCATGGGCTGGGATAATTTCTTAAGGTGTGTTTGAGCCCTCTAGTGGCCACTTTTGGTTTGTGTATTTTGGAAACTGCCAATTAGAGCATCAGTGTTTATTAAACTATATCCTGTGTCTTTGTGTACAGTCAGCAATATGTTTATGTAAACCTAATCTGACAAAATATTTTGTTGTTTCGCCTGAAAAAGCAAGGGAATCATCTGTTTCAGTAGCAAAGCCCGTGCTCCTAATTCTCCCAGAGTATCACTGGCAACACCGTGACTGCATATCTAATTTTATTTCTCCTGACATTGACAGTACTTGTTTTCTTTGGGTGCTGTTGCTGAATAAAAACGTTCCCCAGCCCAGCAATGACTACCTCTGCCCTTCTCTGCCCTCGTCCAGTCCTCTGAGGCTGGGGAAGCGAAGGGAAGCATCTCCTAGCTGCAGGCTGGCTGCACTCCCTGTGCAATCACTGCCAAGGGTCAGAACAGATCTCCTGTACAGTTATTTACATGCAACACTTGTATAACTTCCATTTCCAGCAGAGGTCTTCTGCTTTCTGATTACAGAGGGCTTCAAAGCCTCTCACAATCAGGAGATTTCTTCTTTCTTTTATAGTGAGCGGTATAGGTAAGTGCTTTTCCTGCAGCTTCGTGGTGCTGGGTGTGTTAATATATTTCCTGTTCTCTGAAAAAGCACTTTTCTACATCCCTAATAACAAACTGCTTGGCCAGAGAAGTAATTGCCAAATTGAAACAAACTAACTGCATGTGTGTTTCCCAGAGGCCTGGGAAGGGACAATTTGCTGCTGTTTTATAGCTACTTTATCAAAATGCTGAGCACCTTCTGAGCTTTTGGTACAGAGAAGCACTTTTTCTACAAATGTGGCAGGATTGTAAGAGCATTGCAAAACCTGTACTCTTTTTATAACCAGGGCCTGTTCCATTTATTGCACTCTAATGTCTTAAAACAGACTGTGTTTTCCTTGGTAGGTTTTTCCCCTCTTTTTTTCTTCTTTTCTTCTTGTTGCCTGTAAGTTCAACAATCCAGGAGTCAATAATGTATATCAGAAGTTGCAATAAATTTTATACACATTTATTAACCTTTCATTTGTTGGCTTATATCCCATTAATGTTTTTAAAATTACTAAAAAATAACCATGAAAGGAAGAAGATGATATTTTTTTCTCTGAAGATGGGAAAAACCCTCATCTCACCCCTTTGCACTATAAGAAGAAAATAAAAGGTTGCTCTGTCTACAGATCTCACTAGCCTCTATATCTCAATTTTTAGCAATATAGGAGTTCAGAAATACCTAGGAGAATGGGAATCTTTAGTATCTGTACATGGTGGATGCAAGCTTATTCCCCTCTCCCCCCCCCCGAACTTTTTTATTTTTCAAATTCCTTTAGTGATGCATTCAGATCATGGCAGGAAAGAAAGGATGTATCAATTGCTATTACTTCAGTTATCTCCACTATACCAAGGCTGCATTCTCTACCTCACTGTACAATGAGGTTCTGGATGTCCACGCATGTTCTTTCCCCAGAGATAAATGTGTTTTCACTGTTTATTACTTTCTGTATCAGACTGTCAGCATATGCCACCAATAGCTTTGCTAATCACATAATCAGGCCAATCTCCTTGCTGCTATCCATATCCAAGTCCAATTAGCAGTAGTCACTGGGTTTTTTGTCACCTTCTGGTCTGCAAATGTGCTACAAATATCATGAATATGGAAACTGTTAAATCAGCAAATTAATCTGTTACTTCTCCAGAAGCAATTACTGGATTAATCCAGCCAGTTAGAGCCAGACAGACATAAAGTCTCATGTGTCTGCATGATATTGATCCACATATCTGCTGATTTTCAAGTAATTATTTCTGCTGCTATGAAAAAAAAACAACCAAGTTTTATTTATCCTTTTTATCTCATTAATGTTGGAGTAGGAAAACGTACGTCCAAAGGCAGCACCTTATATTGACATAAGGTCTGCACTAAGGTCATCTCTGAAGAACTGAGCAATTGCCTGATGTACGTTATGCATTGCTTATCATGATGAACAAATCTATAAGACATATAATTCTCAAAACTATTAGCTGAAAAAGACAAAGTACAGTTAAGAGAGGTAAAACCTCTATGCTGATGAATACTTGCTCCCTTACATTCAATTCTGTAAATACATTTTTTGTACATTTAGTCCATCTGACAGGATGAAGAATGACAGATGGGCACCCAACACACTTCCATGGCCAGTTCCAGGAACTAAAGAACCAAAAGAAGATTTTAGGGAGGTCTGGGGATCTTTTTATATACTTCTATGTTGGGTTTCAGAACTATAAGCACTGGTCATGCTTCTTCATAGCAGCCTTCCAGTATCTGAAGGAGGCCTACAAGGATACTAGAGAGGCACTTTTCATTAGGGGCTGTAGTGACAGGACAAGGGTAATGGGTTAAAACTTAAACGGGGAAGTTTAGATTGGATGTAAGGGGGAAGTTCTTTACTGTAAGGGTGGTGATGCACTGGAATGGGTTTCCCAAGGAAGTTGTGAATGCCTCATCCCTGGGGTGTTCAAGACCAGTTTGGACGGCTTCTTGGGTGACATGGTTTAGTGCGAGGTGTCCCTGTCCACGGCAAGGGGGTTGGAAATAGATGACTTTAAGGTCCTTTCCAACCCTAACCATTCTATGATTCTATGAGTCTTATTATTTTTGGAAGAAATGAGTCTTCTATATAATCATCTTAGTATTCGGTGTATTAAGAATAAAAAACACCGTATTTGAAAACTGGTGTTAAAAGTAATGAGACTTTTCAATGCTTCAGTCAATAAGGTAGCAGAACTAGAGCATTACATTATCAAAAATCTAATATTATTCCATACCTATAATGTTATGCCATATTATACAATTATCTATATTTGTGCAACTCAAGTTTCCCAGTGAAATAAGTATTATAACTAACTAAAACTATCCATTACTGCGGTTCAGAGTTTATTTGCATAATTTCAGTAACCAGTGTTTGCAGATCCCTATCCTGTAGCTAATCTTACCAGCCAAAGCACAAGGACCTGAACAAATACTAGATGATATTGTCTAAGCATACTTAGGTGTGAATATTCATCTTTCTTTTTAGACTAAGGAGAAATTGTTCCATACTGATGGTCTTCTACGCAATAGCTTTCAAACACTATGCTACGTGTAGCCAAAGCAGAGACCACATTTAAATTAGAAGTTCATCAATCAGGATGTAATTAGTACTACTTTTCCTTGAAGCCAAATATTAGCATATTAAAACAGTATAACTAAGAAAATCACACAAGTATTTTGTAAATGTTATGGTATATTCAAACCCAGTGTCCAAATATTTCAAATACTTATGTGAGTAATGTAACAACCAAATGACAAAAGATGCGTGCACATAAGAGGCATCCAGAAAACAAACAGTTGCAAGACAAAGGACAAGGTAAGCAACAGGGACCACAAATATGAAGGACATCATAGCCAGTACACAAGAAGTTGAACTGCCAAAAGCAAATATAAAATAAGTAGTATCAGGAGTAATTCAGATCCCCCTTTTGGAAGTGATAAAACATGCATCAGAAAAACATCAAAGAGCAAGGAAGAGAAGAAAGCCTGATCATCTTTACCTCAGCCACTAAGACCGACAAAGACTGGGTCACCTGTGCTGTCTACATAGCATAATCGCTGTGGCATTTAGGTTATAAGTGTTAAAGATTAATATTTTTTTATACATAGTGATGATAATTAATATCTATAAGTACCATTGGATAATAATAATAATCATTAAAACAAAGCGTGTTGTTAATAAATTTATTTTAATATGTATAGTTTTAAAGTTTAAAGCTGATCTGAGCTTTTGGTTATCTGAATATACTATAATGCTCTAATTCATTAACTGATACATATATTTTTATATATATATGTGTGCATATATATATATATACACAGAGGTACAGTCCTATACGCACATATGCAGCTACAACACACACACATTGCCACATGACTGGTATGGTTTACACAGGTTGAATAAAAGAATATTATAGGGGACAGTGTACAAAACTTGGTAAAGTCACTGATTTTCCTTCGTCTTCAGACCCATTCATTTTGTCCTATAAGGCAATCAGGTTGATTTATCTTTAATAAACTTGGTAAATCCATGCTGACTGTTCTCAGTCACCCTCTTCTCCATTTTGTGTCCAGCAACAGTTCCATGACGACTTGCTCCTTGATTTTTTCAGGGAACAAAGTGAGGCTGACCATTTCATAGTTCCCTGATTTATGCTTTTGACCTATTTTAAAGGTGACTGTAATGTTTTCTTCTCCTCAGTGATTGAGAGACCTCCCTTTACAACCTATACAATACAATAGTGAGTGGTATTGCAAAGGCACCTTCCAGCACTCTCAGTACCCCTAGAGGCAACCTGGCAGCTCCCATGCACTTGGATGGGTGAAGTTATTTCAAGGAAACCTTGACTCTAACCTCATCCACTGCTGGTAGTTCTTGAACTCCTTCACTAAGCTCAGGGATCTGAGATACCTCACTGTTGATGACTGAAGGCAAAGAAGGCACTGAGTGCCACTTCCTTATCTGTGTCCCCTGCCACTAAATCACCTAACCTTGCATTTAATACTTCTTAATATGGTAATGCTGCACTCTGGAATTCCTAAGTGTTTTGAGAATTGAATAGAAGCAGAAGATCAACAGCCTGATCTGAACTTCCAAGAGGTATTATGAAATCTATGCAAATATAACAATACTGAGGTATTTTGTCACTTGAGTCTCCCAGCAAGTTTGCAGAAGTAGTGTCGTACTTAGAGATTTAGGAACTACGGATTCACAAGTTCATGTATAATCAGAGTCTGGGGTCTCTTTCATTGACTTATATAAAATAGACATTTCAGTGAAATATACTTGAGCTAATCTAGCAAATTCCGATTCCAGAAAGGTCCTTTCACCTTTCCCTTAGTCTCTTGGCTGTGACTTTCCTCCCTGAGCCTTTGCTTGGAGCTAATTCAGTTTGCTAACTTAATGATTTAATTTTGCCATGGTATTTGTTTGCTTTTTGCTTGTTTTGGGTGTCTTTTTTTATGAGTCCAGCAAGTTGTACTGACTTTGCTGAGGATCTGATGATTGCTGACACAGTACAGAAAGTAAAAGAAGGAAAGAGACTGACCTCTTTTAGTAATTGTAAGCTGTTAGATTGACAAACCTGTAACAGGCAACTTTTAGTGTCTCAACTTTGTCTCTATAGCTTGTCTGCATGCAGAGTAAATCTAGTATGTAGCAAAACAATTTTAAGTATTACCCATAGCTGTTTGTAAATACCATTACTTCGGCCATGTTAGCTGTTCTTCAATTAATTATTAGTCAACCTCTTAGAAAGGCCACAATTAGATGAGATGCAAAACCCATGTGAGTGACACATTTTGTAGCATCTTGATAAATATTGCAGCTATGATCTAAAAATGTTCATTGCATTGTAAGTACTGCTGCATCATTTATTAAAAAATGAATAAATAAAGTCAATAGACTTTCTGCTGCATTAGGCAATATTGTCTGTACCAGAGAGTTTCTGCAGCAATTATTTAGGGCTTTTTCACTAATTAGTTTTTACTCCCTTTTTTCTCCATGTTGTCAGAGTTGTTATTCCATGGTGTCATCACCCTCCCTTCTAGCTAAGTGCACATCCTCTGCTGAACTTTTATAGTAGGAGGGTCTTCTGAATGCACATATTAATTCTGGGCCTTGTCTTTTAAGAGTCATCTGCATAAAAGTTTGATATAATGTGATATATCTCTCTACACAATTTGTAGCTTCACTTTTTCCATTGCCAAAATGGAATAAGAGTAAATATGCACTCAACCAACCGGGTGTCTGCAGCTGACAGTAAGGAAATGAAGGTTTAAACTTCTGCTCCTCTGGAGTTTGCTTGTATGAGTGGCACATCACTTAAGGTACAAAGGACTTCACAATCTAGAACAGCATTATTTATATACAGGCAAGGATGCAACAGGCATAAAGACAGGTACTGAAACTCAAAAATGCATAGGTTCCCACCTACCACGGTTCACAGTTAATATCACTGCATGTGAAGCTGACTAAAACTCTGTGTACTTCTACTCATACAAGCAGATTGATCTGCTTTCACTTTCACATGGCCACAAAAACGTAATTCCACAAGAATCCCATGTTTTTCTTATGGAGTTCAAATTTTTTATAGATTCCCATGCTGCCCAATTCCCAGCATATGTATTTCCACTCCGCTTTTCCCCCATCCCCGCCTTGAAGGGACACCTGAGAAAAGCTACTAAATTATAAAAACTTGTAACTGGATTGAGTAGAAAAGATTTATGGCTTATTGCGTAACTAACGATCAGAACAACTTGCCGCACTGCTCTCATATCTAACAAACAATTTTGCTCCCAGAGGTGGTAAAACAACAAATCACACAACTAATTAGAAGATTCTGCCACCTAGTGACTGGACTTGCTATCTGAAGATTTTGCACATCCCTTCAGCTGAGGTTTGAGGGCATCCTTGTAGGTTATAACCAGCAGCTCAATCGGAAGTTTTCCTCTCAGTAGACAGCATTACATTTCCTAGCCGGAAATCGTTTGCTGCCTAGCCAGTATTTATCTGCTATGATTGCTCACAGAAATTCAAATTCAGATATTTTTTTTTTTTTCTCTCAATATTAAGTCCCTGGAAAATAACCAACATCTATTTGCAGCACCCTATCTTTAACCTGTCTTGCTACTTGTTTCAAAATACCGCTTTTCCAGGATAGTTCCTGACAGACAGGTACTAATACAATATTAATATTAATATTAATAATATAACTATATGGCTATAATATTCTTTCTCTCATGGTGTTCAAATAGATGACAGGTACTTTTGGACAATCATCCATTCCTCATTTACAGCATGTTTCCTTGTGATATTTTCTCTGGTATAGCAAGCTATGTTATTTGGAAGCCAAACATTTCTTAAAAATAATTTTCCATCTTTGATTTTAATATTTCTTTTACCCCTCCCCAATTTTGGGCTTAGAAATCTTTCATGCCAGCCCCAAATTTGTTTCTTCAATGATAGGTGGAATATGAAACAATTGCCTCCTTGGAGGTATTTCTGGTTTTGTTTTGCTGTTGTATGCTGTAAGTAAAAGGGGTTTTGATCAATATTTTCTGTTAAATGAAAATATCTAAGAGACTAGACCCACATTTCATAATTTGTGGAATAAAACTGATAGCAAAAGGTACTTCTTTTTCTGTCCTATTTTTTTAAATAACATCCACATTTATCATGATTATTATAAAAATATAAACCAAATCTTGATAAATTCATGTTGATTTCCTGAATACAGTGGTTGCTAAAATGATGTCACAGGAATTACATCTCAGATGACTTGCAAAAAATCTCACTGATATTTTATGACAAATAAATAGAGCTTGGTCACAGGAACAGAGGGATAACACCTCTTTTAAGGCACCCTCACCTGATTTTTCCCAGACACTATGAGTTATTGCACTCTTTGTTCCTAAAACACTATGTAAGGATGAGCAGCACAGCTTGACATGGTACTTCCAGAACTGTGTAGTGAGCAAACTGCTTTGCAGACTTGTCACATTGCAGCAGAATTGCTCTGGCTATTTGGCTGTGTCACCTGCAGCTTCTTTGCTGCCTATCATATCCTAATACCGAGTGACTGTGATTAAGATTCGTATTCTTAAGTGGGGAAGAATATAGGTAAAAATGAAAAATAGATCTTCTGTGCATATACAAGTTACATTACTTAGAAAGACATCAGCCAAAAAGATTGGGCTGCTTCTTTCTCCTGTGCTTACACATTTTACTTTTCAAAGAACTTTGTTTATCTCTAATCAAGCCTAATTTGGGATGGTTTAAAAATACAACAATCTTTTTCATTGAAGTAATGTAAGGAAGCAATTGAATGTGATTGAATAGCTATCACTTTCAGTTAGTATGTCCTGCTTTGTACTGTATAGCCTTATTCCTTATTGCCTCTCAAAAAATAGCAGTGTATAAGCCAATATTAAATGTCTGTGTATACATGAGGAATATTACGTTTTAAAAAGCTTAATTTTTTAAAAGCAAAGGCACAAAATACCTTATAGAAGCTTCAAATTGAGTATTGACACAAACTGTGCACGTTTGCAGTCTTTATGCCAGAAGAAGCCCAAGTCAGGACCTTAGGTCAGAAATGTAGTTCACTTTCACAGTAAAACAGGAACAGATCTGTTCGTGGTTGGGGGGGGGGAAGCCCCAAGCCAAAACCAGAAAACAACCAAAACCCACGACCCTTCTATTATCTTAACACTGTTGTACCAGCTTCTTTTGTGAGATGGATTTCCAAGAAAAAAAACCTGTAGCTAAACATCTGATTGTGTGTGTTGTATCCATTTTGATGCGCCTTTGACCCAGCAATGTCAGGCAGTGGGTTGTAGTCTATTGTTCTTGAGTATAAGAAGCTTGCCATTTTGAACATGTAACCACTAGGGCTTTCCTACTGCTGATCTGAGATGCTGCTTGAGCTCTATCAAAATAATAAATCACCCTTGAAAGGAGTCAGAATCATACTTGCATTTAGCCAGCTAAACTAAAAAAAAAAAGTAAAAATATACTGAAATAAGGCAAGCATTTTAACCTCAGTCTTTTGTTGAAAGAAGTCAAAAGAACACATTCAGAATTAGAAATAGATGTTAATTTCTGGAGAACTGTGCATATATTGTTATTGTTTGGTTTTCCAAGAGCTTACCCTGCCCTTTGGAAGCTTGCATTGTGACTACTTAGAATGTGAAAGAGTTTGCAAACAGCATTGGTGCTACAGCAGACTGTTTAATGGTACTATTCAGATTGTTATCTCAGAAATGAATATTAAGGAGGAATAAAAAATATCTCTTGTCTGGGTCCCAGAAGTGATGAAATAGGAACTTCCATGGGTAAAATAACAAGATCCTATGACAACATACTGCAGCTGCTAAGCCTTGGAATAAGACCTTCAGATCCACTCAGGAGTTCTTTATCAGTTGTAGTTCTAATGTTTCCATAGTGTAAAATGCAGCACCTGAGGAAAAAAACACTAATGAATGCTAGGGTGTATACCTAATATCTAGCACTGAACACTAAAATAGCATCAATCACATTATTTGTGTCAAACTCTCTAAAGCCGAACAGTATAGTGGCTACACATAATTTGCAAGTGAACTTTCAGGCTACTCACATTTCACTTCTTTTAAAGACTAACCATTCTACATACTTGCAAAGAATTCATATAGTAAAAGAATACTATTTATGTGATATTTTCATGTTTCTCCTCCAAGGTAGGATACTTTTTGATGACATCTATGAGATTATTTCTAAAAGATCATTCACAGTGCGTGTGTATGTGCATGATTTCTTCCACATGCTTTTCTCAAATATGTATTTCTCCTCCCCTTCCCAAGTATTAGATTGCAAAGCTATGGCTTACTCAGTTAAAAATATTTGAACTCATTGGTGTATAAAGCTATTTGCTCACTCTGTCCAGCTTGTCTTGGTAATGGTTTTTCTTAATTTTTCTTATCCCCTGTAAGGAGCAGTTAAGGAAAATAATATGCAGAAAATAGTTCTGTGTAATCATGCTTACATGATCATTGATATTTTTCAAATCAACAGAGAAATGTTTAATAAATGCAGGTCACCTGTTCATAGAGATGGAATTTTTAAAAAACAATCCTAATTAATAATCTGTTGTCTCTTCTCAAGTGCAGATCAACCAATATTCCTTAGCTAGACAGGGGAAAAAAAAAGTGTACTTTTAATACTGGAAATGAATGAAAATCTAAATGATTAATAGTGTAATTATCCAACCTTCTAGAAACAGACCATTACACATATGAAATCAGACGTGTTGCAAATATCAGTTTATTCTTGCAGCACTAATCAGAAAAAAATGTATTAAAAGACACAAATACTTTCCAGCTAATGGAAAAATACAAATAGAAAGCTGAAAAAAAACCAACAAATACCAAAGAAAATAATCACACATGAACACATGCATTCAATTATTTTTTCTATTTCCATTCTACTGTTAATATCTATTGCATTGGAGGGACCTTTTTCTGTCAGTTTTTGTATGTAATCACCCAATAGAATCTGCCAAATCCATTGAGAAACTGTAACATCAACTCTTTACATCTGCTCCTACATTCAGTGTATTCCATTGTGTCCAAGGATTATGACTTTCATCCCTGCTTCTGTTTCCTAGCCGTATTTGTACCCTGTAGACACATCAATTATATTGTAATTGGCAATAAAACGCCACAGGTTTTTTCTTGATTTTCCAGGGACTCTGGAGTGAAGCTTGCCAGGCAGGCTTACTTTGTCAGAACTTGTACTAATTTTCCTGGAGCTTGATTTCCATGTGCTGAGCTGACAGCAATGTTTCTAATGACTATGTACCTCTATATTTTTTGTTCCAGATATCTTATAGTTTAAATGGCACTGGTGATGGCAGTATGAGAGGCAGGAAAAGCTAGAAAATAGTGTTAGTATGCAATACAAAAGGAAATGCGTAACTTATGTGTAAAACATTCCTATTCAACTGTGAATATGAACATATGCAATATGTATACAGAAGTGCAGAAGTATGTAGAAATGTATAATTTAAATGTGGATATGAATATTACAGAAAAAGGAGTTGAGGATCAGCCAGCTTAAGCCAACTGGCATCACAAGGTGTTAAGTACTCTGCTTGGTTTCAGATAAGACCCAGAAATAAAGCTGTTGAGATATTTGTGCAGTATGTGGATTGATATACAATGTACAGTCAAGTTAAAGGTGCATTATTCTATACATTCAAGATACATTGAAGAATGTCAACTGTGAAAAGCTAGAGGAGAGTTTTACAAGTCATTAAACTAAAGGGCTGTTTATCAGCCCGTATAAAGCAGTGATTGCAATCAGAAATCACTGACATTCCTTGACACATGCCGTTGATACCAGAATACACCAAGACACTGCAACTCAGGGAACACAGCAAAAGTCTCAGAGATAGAAACTTACTTCAGTCAGCAGAGAAGGACTAGAATCAGAAAAATTACAAAGACAGGATGTCTTTGCTAAACAAGAGTTTCACATTATAAGTTTGACAGATTTTGCATTAAAATAGCAACCCTAATTGTATCACCACTATTTTTATTCCACAACCTTCATTTTGTGAGTCACTCTGTTAAAAGTACAGAGAAATATTCTTCATCCAGTATATGATGGAAGGAATCAAGGTAATCGTATATATCCTATAAAACAAAATAAAGTAAGATGGATACTGAAGAAGATAAATTAAATTTGGTGATAAAGACCTGAAGAAGCATGTCCCTCAATCTACTTTGCTAATACGCATGGACAAAGTTATTTCAGATTCTGTTTACAGGTTGAAAAATAATGGTTTAGTAAATGTCTGTCATCTATCTATCTATCTACCTACCTACCTGCCTACCTACTTTTTAGTTGGTTGTCTTTTTCATACTGATTCTTCAGTATGAGATCTCAGATACTGGCAGTGTTGTAAAATCTGATGTCTCTGAAATATGCTCTATTGATTTATTGGCTTAAGGGAAAAGAACAGAAGGGGACAGAGAGGCAAAAAAGAAAATTTCATTTCTTAGAAATTATAAGATCTTTTGCAATGAGCAAATTAGGAAGGCCTAAAATATTTTTATAAAGCTTGATTGTTTTCTCTTTTATTTGCTTGATTTTCTACTTGGTATGTGTACAAAGTCTGGTTACAGTGCAAACCCCACTGCTATGTTTCCTTGTATCAAACACAATTTAATCTAGAAAATAACAACAGAGGATAATTCATCTAGGAGAACTGACAGCAGAAATATCTATGACCCTTAGAGCTACAAATGTTTGAGGTTAGATTGTTTTATCAGGGAAATGTAGACCATTTTGTCTAAACTAAAATAATGCTAACCAATCCTCATTTGTGTAATTATGCTCACAGAAAATCTGGCTTGTTCACCTGCAGCAAACAAGTATTTTTTTTTTTCTAATTATGGTGCATTCAAGCTGCATATTCTTATACATCATGACATATTCATATACATCTGAAAGGAGAAAGCGTACAACAGATTTGGGAATGAAGTTCAGGATAAAAAGGGAGACTACCCTGTAATGCAGAAGCAACGATACAGAAGTATAAACTCTGACATATAACTGCCTGAGCATAAACTTCAAGCAGGCTTTAGGTCAGGTTTGTCCTGGAAGACTATGTAGGGTAACAGCAAGAGCTGGACGGGGAATGATAGATACATGAACTGCGTCCTCAGCTCAGGTGTTTATAGTTAAAGAATATAATATAGCTGAAAAATGGTCCAAAAGAGTATTTCCAGAAAATGTGCCATAGTAAAACAACTTAGGCAAGTCTAACTTAAGACAAAACAAATAGGTGAATTAATTAATGTACATATACCTACATGAGAAAGAGATATCTGATGATCGGTAGAAAAATCTCTTAGTAGAAATTTAATGAGCAGTATCTAGGGGATTAAGACAGGCAAAATTAACTAGAAAAAGTTGTGAGGGACAGTGAACTCTCCCAGTGATTAATTTCTTAGAATAAATGACTGGATAGAAAGGTCTAGAGAAAAGAATATCTGTTTTGGAAAGAGTTTTCAGCTCAGAGTTTGGAGCTCGAAGGAGACATTAGAAAGTAGAAACTCGGGGTGTGCAATGTGCTCCAAGAATCAAATCTCAGAGCTTATTTTGGTGCCTAAAGATGGTATCTATTAGGTATGCAAACCTATTTAGTCAGATCATCATATGAAATCTGGAATATAAAGAGGAGTTACTCTTTGTGTGTCCGTGCTTTATATCTATGGTCTTCCTGGCTTCAAGACATACCTGCAACCCCACTAGTACCATCCAAGAGACGCAAAGGATGTATATATCTTTATTACTTTTACACAGTTGCATTATCAGAGAGATTAGATTTGATAAATTGTTTTATATATGTTTTCCAAAATTTTGATTGTATTTTATTATGTACATCTAAATCATAATGGATGCTTTCTTAATGTTTTGGATTGCTTAAATAATACTTTTAAGCGCAGTACCAGACAAAGTTGAGTTAAAAAACTGAGAGACCCTGAATAAAACAGCTTTAATATTTTAGTGTCTACTGCCTTGAGGCACATTTGATTAGCAGTCACTTCATGCTGTGCTTGAAAGATCAGCCCATACACAGTAATTGAGCAATTCTATAACACAGAACTCAGATTTTTGTCCTTCTTTTTTTTTCTTTTTCTTCTGAGAGTTTTAAGTATTCTTAGGCTGTCTAATAAGAAGTAGCCATGTGTGCTAAGAAAGTTGGAATTAATAAATTCAGTATTCCTACTTACTTTTTAACTAAACATCTATTTTTTTTCTGAACAAAATTTGAAGAGAATTTGCCATATTTTGAAGAATATATAATTAATCTGTAATAAACCAGTACCATATTCATTTGTTCGAGAGAGCAGATGTGGTTAAATAATTTTCATGAAATTAAGAAATTAAAATTATAGCCATGTGCCCTCTTAAATTTGATGCAGAGAGCAATTAGAAAAACACTCTGAGTGCAATAGTTAATGAAATATAACACATAAAATACAACATTCACATAAACTGAACCCCTTCCTCAAATGAAACTGATATATAAATAGAAAATTAATAAGAATGTTTCAATATGTTTCTTCAAATAACTTCATAATTTGTTAGACAGGGACATAGCTGCTCATTTGCTGCATTAAATTTTAGAAAGCATATTTTTAGTTGCTGAAATTGGGATTTAGACAGTACACAAGGTTAATAGCTCATTCCACAGAGGTGTATTTAACTGCTGTGCACCATCAGTACTTGGACTTTGCATTCCACCTGAAAGATGATCCTCAGTGACAACACATGTCCCTTAAATATTGCCTGACAACTAGTGTTTTCTTAAAACTCACTCCTGGATGATTTATATTTCATAAATCAAGTGTTTCTTTCATCAATTTTCTTTAATTTCCTCATTTTACTAATTTCAATACACACTGTATGGAGGTGGACAGAAAATTAAATATTAGTTCAAAGCAATAAGAGAGAATGGTAGAAAGCCATTCTAAGAACAGCAAAACCTGATAAAAATAAGTATCATGTTTTCATTAACTGGACGGATGTGCAACACAACAAAAAAATAACAGGTAGCAAACTGCAATGTTCTGTACTGAGAAACCAACCAAAAACCTTAAATTTATAAATATCAAAATTGCAAAATAGTACAATACCTGAGACTTTTGTAAAGTTGCTTGACCAGTGACCATGATCAGCTCTGAGGATCAGAGTTAACAACCAGAGACATGAACTACTGTGATCAGAGGAACAAGAAAGGATAAATATTGCTGCTTTTTCACTAACAAAGTATAAAATCTATGATGAATTTACAGCCTGCCAGCTGATGGGAAAGAGTCCCTAATGAAGAGTCCCTCTCCAACATCCCTATAGGCCCCCTTCAGATACTGGAAAATGCCATTTTAGAAAAAGTTAACCTAACTCATTTTGAAAAAAAAATTCTTTGAGGCTGGGGAAATAGTAAGATAGGGTCAGGATATCATCGCTGTGTGAAGAAAATCTCTACTGGAGCAAGTAAAAATACTCAGACTTTTCTAGAGTCCTCTTTTTGCACTCCTCCTAACAAATTTGTGAGTGACTACTGGAAAACAGAAAACTTACTGGATATGAAACATGGGTCTTCATAAAAGGCACATTGAGACACTATGTTAAATAGTAAGGGAAATATATATTTATTTCTTCCACTTCAATTAATAATAATAATAAAATAAAGTTCTTCCTTAATATTTATTTACAAGTACACTTCGTTAGAGAGTTAGCAACTTTTCAATAAATCCTGAAATATAAAGACATATTAAGGTGTAAATTCTGAACACTTCTTTAGTAGCAAAAATTTAAATGTATCCATGTATATCTGGAAAGAAAAGTATACTATTTATATTTAGAAATAGTAAAAACATTGCACATCTAAGGTACAATAACAAATAAACAAATTCTTCCAACTGGGTTTTATGTGACACCTTAACCTGTTTGGTATCATATAAAAAGCTCCGACAATCACATGGCCATGCCTCAAAAAGCAATACTGAATTGTTTTTCTTCCCCTCCATCAGTGTGAGAATTACATGTGCTACAGGAATTCCATCCTTTCAAAAGACAGGTGAAATAAAATTTCTGAAGGACCAGTGGAAATCAGCTTATAACTCTTGGCTGCTATAGTTTTATACTGCTAGCACGGAAAACAGACCAATAGCAACTACTAACAGTTCTTTCACATAATTATACGACTTCCATTTGTCAAATCTGACAACATTTGTTTGTCAATGTTCATTAATGCAAATTTAATTGTAATTTGTTAAGTACTGTAGAAGGGTACCTGAATAAATAAATCAAATAGCAGTACTATCCTGTTGTTTCAGTGCTCTCTTTGGGATCTACATAACCAGGAAGACAGAGGTTTTGACATTTGTTGCTGGAGGCCAAACAGAGGTGTGCAGTCTTATGTATATTTGGTGCTTCAACATAGACAGAAACCTTAAGGTTTTATATTGTCATTTCTGCTATATGGTAGTTTCATAATAGCTGAGAGTGAAAAAGGAATTAATTCAGCGGTATGTCCATTGAGCAGCAGGTGGAAGCACTGGCAATATTTGCTCTAAAACAATACTTACAGTGATGGAATTTAGGAGCAAGGTAGTCAAGAAAAAAATGCCAATTCTTAGTGACATAAAATTTTTGATACATTTATTAACTGTGATGAGTGTAAAAGGTGGATAGAAATTTCCATTCTAAGACTTCTGTTCAGTGACATGCACACATCCTGGACAGAACACACATTCATAGCAACCCAGGCCCTGCCCCTCTGACGCAGTCAGAACCCATACCATAGACCCAGGGAGCCAGGGAACTCTTTGACCACTCAGTGTCTCCAGTCATTGCTGGTAGTCTGGCTTCTTCATGCAATGGTCCAAATGCAGGCTTGGACTTCTACACAGTGTAAAACTATGATAGGTAGATGTTCCCCATAAGCCAAAATATTTTCACTATTTATTGCTTTCTAACTTGAATCGTTGGCATAAGCTACAAATGGCCACATTTTTCAAGTCACCCAGAGGTCACGTCTTTGAATTTCTCCATATTTAATGACAGTCATTTGTTGTTATCTGGTTTACTATCACATCTAAGTTTTTCATCATGCCATAGGAAAATAAAGCTTTTATGAGTATACTATCTGTGAAAGAAAATGAAGCTGAAAATAATGAGAACAAGAATTATAGTATCATGCTGTTTTGATTATCATGAGCATGAAATATGAAATAGTGCTAGTATGGAGGAAGTCAGAAAATAAGAGAAAGATGACATAGTGTGACATTTAGATCAGAAGCTGCCATTCAGAAGAGTCTAAATTTATTTCTCCCTTTGAGAATGTGGTAAATAGTACTTCATGTTTGAGTTGTAGGAATTAATTACAATAATTGAGGGTTTGTTTTTTTTTGGAAGGTTGATTTTTTTCTTAATCTTTTTGAAGAAAGACCTCTGCTGATGATCTGTTCAAACCACTTGCTTAGAACAAGACCAGCTCCAATATCAGATCAGGTTGCTCAGGATAATACGCAGCTGAGTTTTTAATATACCCAGTTGAATTTTGTATATTACCTAGTAAATCCTTTCCTAATATGCTAGAGAGAATTTATAAAACTAAATTAAGAGATCCCAAGACCTAATCCTCCTCATATTGAAAGCAATTATCTCCTTCCTGCTTAACAGAAGTCTTTTCTTCTTAACCTGGCCTCCTGCATAGAGTTTTCTCAGACTTTCAGAGTGAAAGAGAATACTGTCCTGGGTTCAGCTTAAACCACAACTAATACAGACAGGGATGAAATGAAAGGAAATCCACTCCAAATCTTGCAACATCACTTACATCTTTAATTGGCTCAGGGAGTTAGCTGGTTTTCTTGTAATTAATAAGTAGGCATTAGACATCCTCTTCATTACGGACTGTAGTGATAGGACAAGGGGTAACAGGTTAAAACTTAAACAGGTGAAGTTTAGATTGGATATAAGGAGGAAGTCCTTTACTGTGAGGGTGGTGAGCACTGGAATGGGTTGCCCAAGGAAGCTGTGAATGCTCCATCCCTGATGGTGCTCAAGGCCAGATTGGACAGAGCCTTGGGTGATATACTTTAGTGTGAGGTGTCCCTGCCCATGGCAGGGGGGTTGGAACTTGATCTGAAGGTCCTTTCCAACCTTAACTATTCTATGATTCTATGATTCTATGATTTGAAATGGAAGACAGTACCTACCAATTAAGTAAATTCCCTGTGTAGATTTAGGCTTTAGTATTTCTCTTGATTATTTTTTCATTTTCAAAAAGAATTTTTTTTTTTATGGCATGGTGCCTAAAATATAATAAAATGTATAACACTCCAACAAAATTCCTGTACAGAATAGATGAAAACAAAGCATGAAGTGATCTTCAGGTAGAGCAAAAGGATTAGTTCTTGTGAATCATCAAATAAGAAAGAATGTTTCCAGTGTCACAAATGGAAGTATCAAGGTAATTTATATGCTTACTGGGATTAGCAGTTCAATGCTCCTGAAAATTTTATTAGAAAGGGAATAGCAACTGGTAGCAACTCAGAGGAGAGCTAGTGGACTTAGTCTGCATTTATGATTATGAAATTGGCAGAAATAATCTCTCAGCCTTTTCTGCACTTCAGTTTTTTTGCATTTCACTTCTGTAATAGTGCAGTAAAACTATTTCTGTGTAAAGTAATGTAATGCAGTTGGATGCCAGAACTCTTGTTTTCCTGATACAATCAAAAAACATCTCAGATATCTTTCACTACTGTTATTTCCTTTTTATATATAAAGGTGCAAGAACATGTAGTAAGAAAACAGAATGGTTTATTTAGACATAACCTGAAGATCTCTTTCCTTTTAATAAGTTGTTGCCTCAGTGAAGTAAAATTATTCTAATATTTTAATATAGAAAATTTTCTAATTCATGTATTTTTATTAATAATTTACCACAGTCAGTGCAAATTGCATTAACTCCCTTGAATGATAAGAAGTTCTGGATTTTAAAGATACTGCTTTTTTTTCCACAGCCATTCATTTCCATGTCTTTTGTACTTGATTCAATATTCCTCATGCCAGTGTGACAGCTACATGTACAGTATGAACAAATTAGAGTTTAAGAGTTTGCCCGATAATATTTTCATTTAATAAAAACTGTATTGGAACAATTCATTGCTACTGACATTTTTTTCACTAAAAAGACTTGTGTAGTTCTTTAACAGTGGCGGACAAAAGCTTTTTCTTCCATTCCTCTGCCTCTTCCTGTGGGGAAAGTACTTGGTTATGTCTTCAAAAAGAGGCAGATTCCAGGTAAAGACATTCAGATGCCATGCCAGGTACAACCATTTGGTTCTCAGAAAGGGAAGGTGATCACAGGATTCAGCATTACCTCAGTAAAGTCCTCTACAGATCAGTTGCCCTTGGATCAATTTGTATTTCATATGGGCTGTACAAAACCAAGTAAATAGATAATTCCATGCTCCTGAAAGCTTACAAATGTTCCTCTAAAAGATTTACTAGGACTCTATGCATAAGCTTTAGAAGAATCTGTAAGATTGCAAGAACATGGGATTACATACACTTGTCCTTCCATATTCATATAACGTGAACATATATATATTCTTTTGAAACAAGGAGTTCATAATACATGGAGAAAGACAACATAAAGAAAACAGTAAACTTTGAAGTACATTCCCTGAAGGAAAATTCTTTGAGGAAATGTAATTTTCTTTATTGTTTTTAATGTGCTGAAATTTAGATATAAGAAAACATGAATACCTATTTGGAAGCATTAGTTGCTCCTGGCAACCTTAAGAATGCATTATGCTTAATTTTTCTTCACCATCTCTGCAAAAACTTAGCAAGAGAGGGAGTAACAGCACATGCTTGCTGAACCAGTATACAGATCTGACCTCATTTTCCCCTTCTCAGTAACAATAAATTATCATTAAAATTATGGCTGTAGGTATGCTATTATTATGCACTGCATCTCATATCAGTAAGGAATTCACCCTCACACTACCTTTTGACATTATAAAGCAGTGTATTTTAGCCCCAAGCAAGCTGAGTGTATTTCCCAGAGGACAGTTCTGTTTGTATTTTGAAACACTTGCATAAAGATTACCAAATCAATAAAATATTTTTAACATAAATCAGCATCGGTTTAAAGAAAATACAGATCCCCTTGAGCAGAAGGGAGTATAGCAGACTTCATATAATGGAAAGATAAGAAAGGATTATTGGGAGAGGAAGGTGTCAAAATTACTTTTTTAACTCTATTTGAAATGCTTGCTTTATTTTTTTCTAATACAGATAATTTTTCTCCTGGTCTTCCTCTAACACCATACAGAGCTGCTGCAGCTAAAGTTGCAAGATATGCAACTTACAGATCATCTGTAAAATTGAAGAAACACTTGGTAAGCCCCACTGGCATATCTGGTCATGAAGTGGTATTGTGTTATTCATTAGATATTCAGAGATACTGACTGAGTGGAAAGAATTGGAAACCTGCATTAGATCTGTATATGCATCTAAGAATTCACACCTGAAAAGCTGTTTCTTCTAAAACAAAAAAGGAGGAGAAAGCAGTATTTCCGCTGATGGCTATGGGGTTTGCATTTCACCCCATAAATCTCCATAAGTATCTCCCAAACATTTATGGAGATTTTGGGAAGGTTCTCCTCACTCAATGTACCAGAACCTCTCACCTGCATTGTGTTTAACTGCCTGCTTCTGGACTGTGAGCTCTGACTTGCAGTGGACACTATCCATTTAGAGTAGGCATGACCATTCACAAAATGGTGACCTGCATATTCATACTTTTTAGAACCAGCTGAACTTTTTTAATTCAATGGATCTTCTTAACAGTTAGAAGATCTGGACTTTGGGTGCTAAAACGAAATGAGTGAAGAGATCTTTGTTGCTAGATAATAAAGTAAATTGCAATTGTAATAAAGTAAAAACCATCGCTTTATATTTTTCCTGTATGTCAGCATACACAGTTATTAGTGTTGATAAGTCTATCTATGAATAATCTTCCCAGGGAAGCGGTGGATTCCTCAACACTGGACACTTTTAAGAGTCATCTGGACAGGGTCATGGGCCAACTTGTCTGCATTGTGTTTTTGCCAAGAAAGGCTGGACCAGGTGATGCTTGAGGTCTCTTCTAACCTAGTATTGGATGATTTTATAAAGTCAGGGAACAATCCACAGGATGCATAGAGATCTTTGAAGTATAAATTAGAGACAGCCACTAATAAGTTAAAACTACGTCATTTAGAAGATTTGGAAAAGACACCAGAATATATGAGGAAGAAAAGATAATCCTGATTTTGGGTAGCAAGGGAAATTATTCTCTCTTGAAACCTGTGATTAACTATATATACAAGAGCAGCAAGGGGAGGCTTCACAGCGGAATGAGATTCCAGCACTGAGTGCAATGGTGAGATGCTTGGATTTTAAGGATATTTGTTTAATGACTTTCAACATAAAAGACAAAGGCAAAAGACTGGAAAAATAATAGATTAAACACAGAGATGCATAAACCCTGGCAAGCTGTAGATAGGGACACAATGAAGACTTGGGACAGGACACTGATGGATGGGGCAGGGAAGGGGCTGCTCATGCATAACCTCGAAGCGCTTCACTTAGAAGGTGGTAACTGACTAAAAGAAGAGAAACAAGATTATCATAAGTCTGAGAGGAAAAAGCAAGCTTAAAGGATGTTTCAAGGGGATTGTGGGAATTGGTTAAACTTCTTATGGTTAAGGGCCAAAGGTAGGGGAAAGGAGGTACTGAGGTATAATGAACGTAGAAAACAACTTGTGCATGAAAATATGGACAAACTTGTGCAAGTAAACTTGTGTAAGCAAACAAATGGTGCATGTTTGGCCATGTTTGGTCTAGGGGTAGGATATTACTGGGACCATAGAATCAATTACTGGGAAGATCTCAGGTGAGCACCAGTTACCTGAGTGACCCATGGTGTGGGAGAGTATGTAGGTGTAGGATCTGCCTGCATGTTTTAAGGCTGATCAGCTGACAGGTAAGAACAGGTTTAGGCCATTTGTACTGCTCATGTTTATGTTTATGTGAATGTCACTTTTGTCTGTGTACTGCCTGTAAAGGTACAGCTCTTAACTAGGCTGGTATATTGGGACTATGTGTTTATCCTCACTGCTGTTTGGATTCTGCCTGGCTCTACCAGGTTGGGTCTGGAGCAACCTCTGTGTCTGAGAGTTCATAGACTTTGGGTTAGTGAGCTGGGAAAGACTACTTCCCTGGATCCTAAAGTCCCCTGGATTCGCCTTCTCTGAGGAGGTGTTTTCATTTGCATGTTTAAAAATATTCTTCATTTCTGTGAAGGTACTGATGGATTTACTCTTGAAGCATATGCTTTTAAATGAAAAAAAACCATCACGCTATACTAATACAAGTAAGCCTAAACCTTCCCATTTACAAGACAGGACACATGTATATTCTACCAAGGGAGGAACAAACATAAACATTGCTTTCATGGACAAGTACTGTGGAAAATAAAATAGCCTTCTATTAATTATATTAGGGTATTAAAACCTGAGTAACTTTAGTAAGTTATTCTTGATCCTTCTTCATCAAGACAGACAGAAAGATACAATGATACACTACAAAGATTTTCTTCAAGATAACTAACTGATGAGAAAGAACTGGTTAGCAAAAATCCTAGGGGAGACACCATCCTTATAACACTTGCAGATCAATTTTTCAGATTTGAAGAGCCTGGAGTCTTAAAACTGTAATTTATGGATTGTCATCTAAGATGAATTTCTGAATCTATTAGAAGTTAGTGAACTATCAATTTACATGGGGGAGAAAGATGGAAAAATACTGTAATAACAAAAGAATACTATTCCTTCTTATTCCTCTAACTGTAGCACTGATCTCTCCATCCTTCTACTCTTCTTGCTGTGATCTCTTGGGAAAGAAAAAAAAACAAACAAACTACCACCAAAAGACCAAGAGCTGACCTGTTAAATTTCATGCCTCCTACTCACCTAATATGCAGCAGCTTAAATAAAAGTGTTTGGAAGTCAATAGGATGCAATGGTACTTCAAGTGATTATCTGAATTTTACTCAGACTATCTGTTAGTGGCTACTAACAGCTGGGCTACTCTCATGCTTATGAATTTGAGTTCTGTCAGTGAATTTTACTATTCTGACTGAGCAGCAGAGCTGTTATACAGGTGACCTGTCTGACCTGCAGTCCACAGAACACTGCTGGAGACACATAAAAACTGATTCTGACAGCTTGGGCTCTAAGGAAGTTATGGTAGACTAGGTTTCTAGTTCTTACTAAGAAAAGGTACAAGTGAAAAGGGAACTGCATTTTGTAAAGTTCAAGAGAAATTATCAAGACAGTGTTGAGCATGCTAGGATTTAAAGATTCGGACAATAAAATACCAAACTGGGCCTAAAGCAATACACCATGTGGACTTTTCTCCATAAGATACAATTTACTTCAAACTAGTTCAGTTCATTGTTTAAGTTCTGGGTGTGATTTCATACATGTTCAATGTTTGCTAAATAAAATAAACCATCTTTCAAGGAACAATACAATTATTATTTCTTTGGGGGTTTTCTGAGAATCACTGAATGGTTCCTTGCCCCACGTTTTTCCTAATCTTCCTTTTGCTGCTTATATACCTTTAGAAGCCCTTCTCAGCAACCCCTTTCTAAATTGTACTCCAGCAGTTTTAGCGTTTCTAACCCCATCCCTGCATGCTCAAACTGGAGCTTCCTTCAGGGTATTAGGAATGTAACTATCAAAATTAATTGCTTCTAGTGTTTTCAAGCTTTTCAATTTTCAGTTGCAGTGCTTTAGTGAAAAACGAAAAACCAACTGTCTCAGATAAGGGTATGTCTTGTATGGTTGGGTTTCTCTCGAAGTGCTTTCTCAATAGACTTATAATCACACTGTTCCATTGTAGGACACTGTTAGTGTCTCACAGTATATACTAATCCATGTCTTATTATCAATAAGGGAAGTCCATTCTATTTTATTTGACTGGTTATTTGAGGTTTTGTTGAATTGTCAGAATTATGTAGTCATATGCAGTCAGAACAATGATAATTTATTTTCCATAATGTTGTTGAATGCTTAAGCAAATATGTCTGATTAATGGAGTATTTCCTATTGGTTCTGAAGACAATTAATTATTTTTAGTACAATGTCTCTCAGATATTGCATAACAAACTTTTGAAGTGAGCGTGGTACTGAACATAAAAGATGTGGGAAGCAAAATGAAGATCTCAAGGGAAGCTGTTTTAAAGATGTTTATGTATGTCACAAATCTTTTGTCCTTGATCAAGAAGGACCATTTAAAGTAACTGCTGGCATAAGGTACCTTTATCTGTGTATACGCTTAAAATAGGTATCGTTAATGAGGAGAAACAAAACTGAAGAACCAAGGAATTTGCAGATTGTAATGCTGAATGTTCTGATGGCATCGAGTGGATTGCACTAGATTTGTATGGTTTGTATATACTCGAACAGTATTGGCTTAAATAATTTTTTCAAGACATTCTCAAAATTAACTTTTCTTTTTGTTTCAGAATGACATATTTCAGTTTAAGCAAGTAAAAATCATGAAATAATTGACCTTAAAGAATGCCAGATAATTTTCAGCTTTATGTGAATCAACTTCTCTTTCAATAGAAATCATCAAAATATGTACTTTGATCAAAGACCACCTTCATTCTTCCACCTAACATGCATTTTTTCCACTAAATCATTTTTTTTCCCAGATCTGATTTCAGTGTAATACTTTTTCTGGTTTTAGCTAATTAAATTCTGGCAGGTCTTGTGCATTTTCAGTTGTTCAATCGCTATCAATCACTTTAATTGGAGCAAAGAAGTAGCAGTTTGCATGATCTTGCTATTCAGCTTAGTAAGCTAGGCTGTCAATAAGTTAGATTTTACTTGTTTTCTATTTTATTTTATTTCAGGCAGTATTAGTGGAATTCCAAGGGCTCATATGATTTAGAGCTACTCTTTTGAGTGAGGAGTTACAGGCAAATTAGCCATTATTATAAGGTAATATGGAGTATGATTTCAGAAGTGTCAGCTACTTTTTAAAATCCCAGAAGTTGATTTTTACCCCCTTTATCTCTGTTGCATGTATCCAAGATATGTTAGATCACTGAAACTAGTCATATTGTTGCATTACACATTTGTACATTTGCACATTTTGTATCTATTCCCACCCAGCTGACGAAGTTTGAGTGCAATAATTTGTTGCTAAAGCGCAACCCAGTTCTGAAAGACAATATTCAGTAACCTGAACTGCAAAATCATGTTATATTACCCTGTGTCACAAATTCTACCTCCTTTCAAGGAAAAGAAACTGCTATGAACCATTACTGCAACTATCCATTCTCAAAGGGCTTGGAGTTAAGAGAGAATTGCTGCTATGATGTTAAATTAAAAGCATTGTGTAAACATGATATTAGAATCTTGCAGATTTATTTGCAAGGCTGATTGTTTGCAAGGATGGTTAACTTAATTCTCTACCTATTCCTCTTCATGGGCTTCCCTCTCAATGTCGAATTTAACCTCGTTAAGTGCTTTTCCAATATCAGTGTCAATTTAAAATCGACAAACCCCCAGGCTGACAGAATGTCAAGGACTTTATATGGGGAAGCAGTGATGAAGCACATGCTATTTAGCATAATCTATAAGCAATACATTCCATTAACTAAGCCTTACCAATGAAAATATATCATACTATCATATTAGACAGTATATCAGTATCTTGCTGCCTGGTGTATTTCATGAAAGAACAGCACAACATTAACTAAACAACTCATGTCTCTTGCTGTCTAGATTAGTTTTGCATCTAGAGATAAACCAGCTAAAATATGCTAAAGTTTGGTTGACTCCTGGAATACTTGGGTAAATTTAGGAGAAACATATGGTGAAACAATCTGGATGCATTAATTTCAGTGATAAGTCTTTATCACAGATTCAAATATTGTATTTCCCAATATATTGTCCTCTACAAAATTAAAAAGTTTGCCTAATGCATGACTATGACTAATGTATGAAGTTCAAATAGTCTTAAAACTTCCAGAATCAAAACCTGGTGTCCTAGAAAATTATATTAGTTATGCTTTCTTTGCATCACTTGCTACCTTTCAATTTTGCCACCACAGAAAGAGGTACAATGGTGAGGTCAGTGCCCTGTAAGTTGCCCAGAAGATATAACTTATCAATCGCACACATTTCATTTGACACCTGTCTACTGTTTTACACTAATCATACACAATGATTCTCATGCATAGGTTTGACAGCGACAGCTGGAGAGGGAAGAAGAGTGACTTTTCTTCTCTGACATGCAAGATGAACTTTAACTGTTCTCATTCAGCTGTTCCTAGTGTATCGGGATTGTTCCTTTCCACTATTCATATTCTGACACACTTGTTCTCCAAGATTCAAATGAATCTTATCTGACTTCAATGGATTTTCTTTTGGACTATTCATGCAGTGAACCTAATATTTTTCTTGCTGTTGGTTCTTTTTTGTTTTGGTTTGGGTTTTTATTGTTTGGTTTTTGTTTGCTTTCTTTTTTTTTTGTTGTTGTTGGGTTTGTTTTGTTTTTGGTTTTGCCTTTTTTTTTTTTATTTAAAACATATGTCACTTACAAAGAAGGAAATCAGACATGCATATAATTTTAGAATCATAGAATAGTTAAGGTTGGAAAGGACCTTAAGATCAGCTAGTTCCAACCCCCCTGCCATAGGCAGGGACACCTCACACTAAACCATATCACCCAAGCCTTCATCCAACCTGGCCTTGAGTACTGCCAGGGATGCAGCATTCACAACCTCCCTGGGCAACCTATTCCAGTGCCTCACCACCCTAAGAGGAAATAATTTCCTCCTTATATCCAATCCAAACTTCCCCTGTTTAAGTTTTAACCCGTTACCCCTTGTCCTGTCACTACAGTCTCTAATGAAGAGTCCCTCCCCAGCATCCCTATAGGCCCCCTTCAGATACTGGAAGGCTGCTATGAGGTCTCCAAGCAGCCTTCTCTTCTCCAGGCTGAACAGCCCCAACTTTCTCAGCCCGTCTTCATACGGGAGGTGCTCCAGTCCCCTGATCATCCTCGTGGCCCTTCTCTGGACTTGTTCCAACAGTTCCATGTCCTTCTTATGTTGAGAGCACCAGAACTGCACACAATACTCCAAGTGAGGTCTCACGAGAGCGGAGTAGAGAGGCAGGATCACCTCCTTCGACCTGCTGGTCACGTTCCTTTTGATGCAGCCAAGGATATGGTTGGCTTTCTGGGCTGCGAGCGCACACTGCAGCTGGCTCTTGTTAAGTTTCTCATCAACCAGCACCCCCAAGTCCTTCTCCACAGGGCTGCTCTGAATCTCTTCTCTGCCCAGCCTGTGGGTTTGTTCCGACCCAGGTGGAACCTTGCACTTGGCTTGGTTAAACTTCATGAGGTTGGCATCAGCCCACCTCACAAGTGTGTCAAGGCCCCTCTGGATGGCATTCCTTCCCTCCAGTGTATAAAGTGAACCACACAGCTTGGTCTCATTGGCAAACTTGCTGAGGCTGCATTCAATCCCATTTCTCCTGTTAGTTTCTAACAATAGTTGATGTGGTGGATTTTGTAACAAAATCATTAACATTTCTAAAAATATTCCCTAAACAAAACAAAAATATTTTTGTTAAAAGGTTTGTAAAAATATATGTTACAAAGTTAAAATTCTGGCTTTGCATGTGTCTGGTATAGAAAATGGCTACACAGGGTACCCTGAAGGGTATGCGTACATACACTATAAAGAGTACAATGTTTCCTGAGACTGTAACAGTACTGAGGTCTTAAAACATTGTGATTTCTTTTGGTATTTAAATATGAGAGTTCTTTTTTTTTTTATTTGAAGATCTCTTTCTATGAGCTCATGCACATATAAACTGTGAAATATATTTTACATATACACATAATGTGTCTTGTGTGTATACATGCATTTTACATGTAATACCTAGGTCCTATGTTGTCAGTTTACAAAAACAGAGTTGATTAGATGTCAGTGACCTTGCAAAAGGATTATATGTAAACTAGCAGTCATCATTGCTAAAAAAAGAACAATTTAAAATTAATCTGCTTCTAACATGGTACTGAGTCTGCCAAACTGGATATATATTTATTTCTTGCCTGTAAAAATTGGAATATTTTTTTTTCTGATTTGCAAAGAATTACTTATTATTATGTATTTCTTAAGAATTAGTATTTATAAACAAATGGGCACTGTTTAAAACTTAAACAGAGGAATTTTAGAATGGATATAAGGAGGAAGTTCTTTATTGTAAAGGTGGTGAGTCACTGGAATGGGTTGCCCAAGGAAGTTGTGGATGCTCCATCCCTGGCAATGTTCAAGGCCAGGCTGGACAGAGCCTTGGGTGACATGGTTTAGTGCGAGGTGTCCCTGCCCATGGCAGGGGGGTTGGAAATAGATGATCTTAAGGTCCTTTCCAACACTAACTATTCTATGACTCTATGATTTTTGTGCAATTTTTTGGGGGGGAGAGAGTAATTTTTCAACAAATCCTGATTTAAAACTGTATTTTAAAGGATTAGCCCAACTATAAACTTTTATGAAAGTCTACTGGCACAGGTCTACTCTAAATAATAGGATTGATAAGTCAGTGATGTTTTGGAACAGTGAGCTAGGATTTCCCTTGGTCAGTCTTGCTAGTGACAAGTTTTCCTGGTCACTGGAATGGTTGTCAAAAGGTATGCTGAACAACTTCATGCAGTGAGGTGTAGAAGATAGCTAGTTTACAAAAAAACCACAACTGTCTTTGCTGCAGATCAGATTACTTTTGCTGGTCAACAAAAATACATATTTTCAGAAAAAAAAAAAAAAATCTTCCCAGCAGACCTGTTTCAAAGTTTGATTCTTCACTAATTTTATTCCAGCTGTGTGGGAATAGTTTTTTGTGGAAAAATCATAATGCTGGTGGTGCTGGGCAATACGATGTAAAATATAACCCTTTTCTTATCCACTCCAGCTGCAAACATTAAGGATCACGGAGGGATGTCTTCCATCCAACAGTTAGATTACTGAAGACAGGCTTGCCATTTTACTAACAGCTGTTTCTTTCTTCCTTTCATTTTCACAATGAAGATCTCTTCAATTTTGGTTCATATTTTTAAGCCTTTCAAAGACATCCCCTCAACAGCTGTGACTGTAGTTTATTTATGTGGTACATGTTTATCTGATCTGTTTCAGCTACTATGAAAATTTCATCTGTGAATGTCTGCTCTTAACCGTTTTCAAATCTTTATTTTGTCCTAGAGACCCTCACGCAATGCGCACCCCCTCCACCCTATCCAGCTTTCTGGGCAGGGACACAGTTTCTTTAATTATAAACATTCAAATGTCTCTATATATGATCTTTCAAGTTTGATGTCCTGTAGGACCTATGGAGTCTGGTAACAAATCAGTGCAGCAAGAGATGATGTGCTTGAAGACTGGTTTTGGATCAGTTGTTAAAATGCTTTGCAAGAGTAGCTTTCACTTCGGTCTTTGTAAAGGAGTAGTGAGTGTTTTAGCACTTTCATCACTTCTTTAAAGGTTGGTTTAAAAATTGTTTTCCCTGGTTGGTCTGTAATTTGAGATATGCATCCCCTGGTAAAAATGATTATAAAAGCTCAGTGTTTCAGGACATATTTTGCCTTTCAGACTCAGGATCCAGGTATGTTTGGATAAAATGACTGTCACCATTCAGATGTGTTTAATGCCGTCATTGTGTCTAGAAAACTGTTATACACCCACAAAGTCTCCTTGCCATTCACTTTCAACCTCTGTAAAATTGCCTTTTTCCTTCCCAAGGGATTTTTCACTGCCATGTCCCCTCTGCCCACTTCCTGGTCTGCAAACCACACTGCCACCAGCCTCCTGCACAGATTGGCATGAGGCTCCCTGCTCTGAAGGAAATGCACAGTAAGTCCCAGCAAAGCCCAAAAACCTTTATGGTGCAGGAGGGAGAAGACGGCAGCAGCAGCAAAATGGCAGCTGCAACAAAATAGTGGACAACTCTGGAGGCAGTGGGAGGTACTGCCTGGTCTTGGTGCAATTTAGGGGCAAAGAGGAAGGAGTGGCCTGGGCTTCCATACAGTCACAGGCAGCCTGAGCCCACATGGTGTATGACAGGGACAAAAAAGCTGCCCCTGGGAACAGAGGAAAGTAGGACAAAATGTTCCTGACGGCCATGAAACAATACATGAAACAAACTAATATTCCAGTGGGTATTGTACTTGGATAAAAATGAATGCAGGCTACTTTGTACGAATTGCATTGATTTCAGAAACTGTGAAAAGGATTTTGCTCCTGAATGCTCTTTATAGGTAATTCCCTGAATTTGTAATAGTTGCATACTATTTCAGCAAATCCAATCAGAGTGGTATAAATAGTAATGCACAGAAAGTATGATCCACAACCAATTATATTTCAATCCATTTCAAATCTATGTATGTCCTGAATTAGTGGATAATCTCTTGAAATTATTACTGTAATCATCTAAACAAAGCAGTTCAGTGTCTGATGATACACAAGTTTGTTTCTGGCAAACTATACATTTTTATTCCTGCATCACTTGGGAGTTACATTGACTCAAGTTCAATGACTTGAGCCCAAATTAATGAACAGATCGAATGGCAAAAGATCATACTGATGTATTTGTTAGCTTCCAATATCTATAACTTTATTTGACAATCTGTAGTATTGGCTAATTTGCTTAAAAGGCATATTCTACAAGAATACCTTATCAAAAAGAGAATCTTTCTGTGACAGATGTATGTATGTAACAGATATATATACGTATTTCTATGTACGACAAAGTCGAGGAATGGCTTCCAGGATGTCCTGTACGAAGAAAGAAGATGACTGAGATGGGAAATGAAATGATAGGAGTGGAAAGAAATCATTCTCCATTCCTTCAGGACAGTCGTTGGGGAACAATGAACAAAATGAGCAGTTCAAGACAAACAAAAAGTAACAGGCAAAAGAGATATGGTAGCTGTGGGACCTGCTACTAAAGGACATTGTGATGAAAATAGAAGAGAAAACTGAGCAGATACATTGGAGAGAAAAGCACTGAAGAGTTCTAAGAGATTTTGTAATGACATGATTCCTCTCATGAGCCTCATACGGTTAAAGACAGGGCCAACAATATTTTTAGGGAAGTGTGTACCATTGCCTTTTTCTTAAGTTGTCCCCTATGTACCTGCTTTTGCCGACTGTTGAAAAATAGGTTCTGTCTTAAATTATCACTGACCTGATATACTACAGCTACCTTTAGATTTGCCAGGGAGTTATTGTGAAACTCTGTTTCCTAAATTTATTCCATAGAGCAGCATTCAAAAAGGTTTACTGCAGCAAGGCTCTGTCACCATCCAGCTTAGAGTAATTATTCCTGTCTTTAAACAATAAAGCTTAGCAATTCATCTTGGCCAACAGAAATCTGCATGGTTTTAAAATGTTTCTCTGTCAAAGCACAAGATCCTTATCTACAGCAATATCCATGTTAATTTTGCAAAGTAATATATATGCTTGTGTGTATGCATTACCTATTGATTAGAGAATTAGAAATCACCGTGATGGAAGTGTTTAGAAGGCGGATACATTGGCCTTTAAATTTGAAAACTAAACTTTATTATTTTTTTTCATTAACAGTACAATTCCTAAATAATTATTTATTCTTACATATTATTTCTCATCAGCTTGAGAAATACAAAACTGTTAGTCATCAAAAACCACATTAAATTAGCTGTAGGCATACGCTACCATAGGGCTGGTGCCATATGAATGTTGCAAATGGCTACAGTCCTCAATGGTTTTTGCTCTCTGAGGTCAAAGTGCTCAGTCTTGGTAGATCTTTGATGAGAGAAGTTGAAACCAGCATGAGTCTTTTTTTTTTTTCTTCTGTTTTACCTCAGTAATATTTGTGATCATAGAATCATAGAATCAAAGAATGGTTTGGATTGGAAGTGACCCTAAAGATCATCTAGTTCTAACCTCCCTACCACAAGCAATGGCACCTTCCACTAGAACAGGTTATTCAAAGCCCTGTCCAACCTGCCATAACTTCACTGGGCAACCTGTTCCAGTGTCTCAGCACTCTCATAGTGATGAATTTCTTCCTAATGGCTAATCTAACTCTTTACTCTTTCAGCTTAAAACCATTCCCCCTTGTCTTGTCCCTACACACCCATTCCCAGCTTTCCTGTAGGCCCCCTTTAGGTACTGGAAGACTGTTATAAGATCTCCCCTGAACCTTTGTTTCTCCAGGCTAAATGTTTTTATCCTTCTGCCCAAATCACCAAAAGTGGAATCTCAGGAATCTCAGAGGTTCCTCTTTTTTTTTTTTTTGGTTTTTGGTTTTTGTTCCTGTTTCACCATACATCCTTTATGTCTGCTGATCAGAATGGTCTGTCCTTTTGCAGTCCCTCATGGTCATCTTTTCCTTCATCTGTCAACTTTCTGCCACTTGCATGTCTCTTATATCTCCTATTTTGTGTCATCTTTGCTGTCACATTACTAATGCTTCTGTAAATATTGTGTCTGATTCTGCCAACCATACTTGCTTAATGTTACTGGTTACACTATTTTAGTACACTTACTAGCTTGCCCTGAATCCAAATATATTAATTATATGCTGTTTAATATGCCTATAATTTATTGTTGTTGCAGGCCACTGCTTTTGGGTAGATTGAGAATAACTTTATAGTTGTTGTTGCTTACCACAGTGATTGTCTTGTAATATTCCAGTAATCTCTGGAGCAGTTTTAGTTAATGCAATAAAATGCACTGTTTGAAAACCTCATTTCTGCCTACAAAACTCTAACACAGATTTCTACCATAACGATAGAGTGCCAGTCAGACAGGGCTTTACCTTCAAAAGTTGTTAACATAATTTTAGCCAATTTTGGCCTCTTTATCAATCACATGAAGCAGTTTTGTATGTGATTACAGAGTAAATTTCAACTGATTTGACGGACAATCAATTGATTTTGTTAATGGGGCCAAAACCTAACAGATACAAAGCTTGCAATTTGTCTTTTCTTAGAAAGGTATAGACTATCAATCTAACAAAATACTTTTTTATCAGCCACAAAAAAGGATAAATTGAATTCACAGTTTGCAGTGTTTATAAGTCCCCAAAGTTCAGTCATTTTCACTATTTATTCACTCTAAAATGTGTTTGCTACTAACACAAAAGCAGGTGGAGAAACCTCTCCAGAATTATTTAACCTGATCTACAAGACCTTTTTTTTCTTCACTTCTTACTGCCAGGTATGCCTGGCTCTACCAGGTAAAATAATCTAAATTTATTCCTCCAGCTGCTGTCTCAGGCCCCAAAACTTCATTATGCTAGTAACCTCCAATTCTTGCTATCTCAATTTCTAATTCATTGGATAATTCTTTTCTTAAGACGTGGGTGAGAATAAAAAAAATCCCTTGTCAGAGACTGTAATTTGGTATAGAGTCAGTGATGCATTGGGTGTCAGTAACAAGGTTTTGGTAGCAGGGAGGCTGCAGGGGTGGCTGGCTGTGAAAACATGCTTAAGAAAGGGAAGAAAACTTTCACAGACAGCAAGGAGCAGCAGTCTTCCTGGTTGGGTGGCCTGTAGCAGACTCCCACTGTAATGTTTCCTGTCCCTGTGTTCCCTTTAATTCTGACCTATGAGCTCTCGGTTGGCTCCTCATCCATCCCTAGGGAGAGCTCCATGCAATCCAGCTTGTCACTAGCATAGAGGACAATATCACCTCCTGAATTCCTCTGCCTGTCCTTTCTGAAGAGCCTATATCTCTCTCTTCCAACACTCTAGTCATACAAGCCATCCCACCATGTGTCTGTGATGACAGTAAGATTATAGTCCTTCAGGCATGAGCACATCTCTAACCCCCTTGTTTATTCCCCATATGCTTTTGCATAGATGTTGGGCCCCTCATGAAGCCAACTTACTGGCTGGAGTGTCTGGAAGTCCTTTGTGCTGCTCTTCAGGTGCTCCCCTGCTAACCTATTAGCCCCCTCCAGGCTCTGGGCATCTTCTGCTGGCATCAGCATGAAACTGGTAGAAATTAGATGGATTGAGGTTCCCCTCCCCTGGTAACTTTAGTTTAAAGCAGCTTGACAATCCTGTGACCCCATGTTGAGTCTGTTTTGCCCACGAAGGTAGTTGGCAAGTGATCTCCCTGACTATCTTTTTTATCTTATTTTTCCGCCAAACCTGTTGAGGAGAGAAAGTGAGAGACCTTGTCTGTCAGTCAGAAAAGATCAACGCACCAGAAATGAATGGAAGAAAAGTTGCACATCTGTGTTGACCTAAATAAAAGCCCCAGTTTGAGAAGGTGGAGAAAGTGAAACTAGGTACAAAGTTTTCTGCTGTGAATTTCTGGGGAGGAAAACAAGGACAGGGAAAGAGAGGGAAAGGGTGGGAAAGGAGGGGATGCAGAACAGAACAGGAAAGGAAAGGGAAAAAAAGGGAAAAAAGGAAAAAAAGGGAAAAGAAGTAACTGTCTACCACTGGTTATGAAGAAATAGTTGTTTGAAACCTTAAGCCTTCCTTTATTGCTGATACTTTGTTTTCATCAGGTTTATAAACACACAATTTCCTTTTTCCTTCCATGATCTCCCTCTTAGAACTGCTGTAAGTATATTTCACTGCACATTTTCACTTTCATGCCTTTCGCCCTCTTCCTGACTCACAGAACTGAATCTATGCCAAGCTATGTGGTATTCTGAATTTAGCGTTTCGTTATTTCATTCAGTGATATATTTTATGATGGTGTGCCCTGTAGATAAAATTTCATTCATTTAATTCTCATTGTACATTCTTTTTCTATGCTTTTCCTTATGGAAGATGAAGACCATAAGCACATATTAGAAGTGAAAAACTCCATGTAACCACTCAATGGTTTAAAACTGGATTTTCTTGTTATAGTGGCTACAAGGGCAGAGAACTTGTCATGTTCTCTTACAGAAGACTACAGAAGCCATAATCTTTAAAGTTTGCTTATGAAACTAGGTAATGTTTATGTCTGCTTTTCTTGACTTTTTTTTTTTTTAATCTTTTAATGGGAAACACATCAATGTAGCCAGTTAATGTGTTCATTTAAATAGTGCCAGAAACGATTTCCAAACCAATAAGTCAGGATCTTACACATCTTAGAATTTAAGTGTGTTGGCTTTATTATTCTTTACCTACTCAGGCTTACAAGTAAATGCAAACTGTTCTTTTAGATCTTAAAATATGATTGTTACATAATGTACTCTTTTCAGTTGAATTTAATAACAGCAAGACAAGAAATGGGATCTTCATTAGAAAGTTGAGAAATAACAGTGAATTTTGGTTTTACTTTTAGGGGAAATTAATCAACATAAGATAATGTGTGTACCTGAAACAACCACAGGGGAAGCTTTGTAAGAGTAAAATAAATAAATAAAGTATAGGAACAAAACCTGCATGTTTATGCTATAATTTCAGGAATGCTCATTCTTTTCCAGTGTTTTCCTACAGTTTTCTATTCAGTTTTTAAATATAAGAAATTAAAGAATAGATTGTGTTATTTCCTTGTTTGTATTTGCTGCCCATTGTAATTTCTTACTAGCCAAAAGGCAAATGTACCAATACTTATCTGTCTATTACTATGCTTGTAACCAGCTGACCCTAAAATATAGGAGCTGTTGATTTAACCATTACTTTGTTATTTTAACACAGCCATTTCAACTCTTTTAAGAATAATGTAATAGCTGTTTAACTATTAATGCCTCATTCTAAATTTACAGATAATTTGGAGTAGTCCCTGATGAATGAACTACTACTGCATTAAGTAAAACTAAAATATTCAAGAAACAATATAATTGTCATGGTTTAAGCCCAGCCTTCACTCAGAAACCACGCAGCTGTTCTCTCCCTCCCTCCCCTTCCTCCCGCTGCTCCTGGAGGGATAGGGAGGAGAATCGAAAGAATGTAACTCCCACGGGTTGAGATAAGAACAGTTCAGTAACTAAGGTATAACGCAAACCACTACTGCTATCACCAATAATAATAATGATAAGGGAAATAACAAGGAAAGAGAATACAATCGCTCACCACACGCCAACCGATACTCAGCGTGACTCCGGCAGTGATCTAACCCTGCTGGGTAACTGCCCCCAGTTTATATACTGGGCATGACATGCTGTGGTATGGAATAGCCCTTTGGCTAGCTTGGGTCAGGTGTCCTGTCTTTGCTTCCTCCTGGCTTCCCCTCCTCCCTGGCAGAGCATGAGGCTCAGAAAGTCCTTGATCAGACTACACATTTCTAAGCAGCAACTAAAACCATTGGTGTTATCAGCACTGTTCCCAGGCTGAAAGTCAAAACCACAGCACTTCACCAGCTACTGAGAAGGAGAAAAATGACTGCTACTGCTGATCCCAGGACAATAGTACACATTCTAAATGAAAAGAGGCATCACAGAACAGTTCACCTACTTGTTTTCTTCAGAAAAGTTAAGGGAAATCTTCAAAGAGATCACCCTACCTTCTTCAACTTAATTTTTAATACATTATGTTATATTGGCCAAGAATATGCTCAAATATACACTAACAGTATGGACATCTTTTAAAAGTGCCAAAGATCCTGGTTTAAGAAAAATACAATTATATTTTTATTCTTCTATTGGAAATTAGGCGAAAAGGGGAGGAACAATAAATTCACATATAGTGATGTGCATGTATGGTTAACTCTGTGGGGTCGTTTGGCGAGGTATCTTCAGAGAGGAGCCTTCAATCATGGAGCAAGGGGAAACCCCATGTCCAGGAGGCCCAGTTCTGGGCAGCGAAAGCCATCGAGGGAGCCTCAAGCCACAGGTGAGCAGAGAATCAGAGGGGCAGTTGGCTCCGGCAGTGCAAGCGGGCTGCTGGAGGGAAGGGGAGCGCTTGCCTCAGGCCAGGGCCCACTCTGGGAGCTGTGCTCTGGCTGTCCTGGCAGTGGCAGGGTAAGCACCAGAAACAGCCAGTGAGAGGGGAGGCTGCAGTGCAGAGCTCAGGTGTAGAGAGTGCCTGCACTGGTCTGGTGAGAGGAGGGTGCACAGTGGGCAGGGCTGCAGTGCAGTCCTGGTGGAGGTCCTCCTGCAGCAGAGTCTGAGCTGTGGACCACTGTCAGTAGGTAAAAGATGTCAGGGAAGCTTAGAGGGAGCTGGACTGCTTGCTCCAGACCCAGACTGTGCAGCGGCCACAAGCTTCCCTCATAGCACATACAGAAAAGGAGGAGGGCATTAACCCAGGAAGCTGGGAGTTAGTAACAAAGAAATCAAAGAAAAAAAAAGGAGGAAGAGGACAATTAAAAACAAGTGGCTTCCTCCAAAATTCAAAGTCCCCACACAGAACCTGTTCACGGTTCTACAAGAGACTAATGAAGAAATGCACGCCACACCAAATGAAGAACCTGCTAATGCACCAGTAAAGAGGCACTACTGGTGCCTCCAGGGGAAGGCAGCAGGTCATAGTAGTAGGGGACTCTACTTTGAAAGACACAGAGGCACCCATCTGTCGGCCTGACCCAGTCTCAAGGGAGGTGTGTTGCCTACTGGGGGCTTGGATCAGGGACGTTGCTGAGAGGCTGCCTGGTCTAGTAAGTCCTGATGACTTACCCATTTCTTGTGGTCCGCGTGGGTGCTAGGATATTGACAGCAGTATCCTGGAGAACATTAAGAAGGACTACAGAGTCCTGGGAGAGGTGGTTAGAGGCTCTGGGGCTCAGATAGTTTTTTCATTGATCATCCAGCTCAAAGGGGAGGACTTGAAGAGGCCAGGTGAATTTGGCAGGTTAATAAATGGTTAGAATGGTGATGTCAGGGGTTTGGTTATTTAGACCATGGGACTCGATTTGGGAGGCCAGGTCTGTGGGAGGCTGGGGGAGCTGGACAGCTGCTTTGGTAGCAGACTTGCCAGGCTGGTCAAGGCAGCTTTAAAATAGATGTGTTGGGGAAGGAGGGACATCAATCCATCCCGACATACCCAGTCAGTTGCTAGCACCTCTAATAATACTTGGAGCTATGCAGAGCTATTTCAGCTACTGCAGCCAATGAGTTGGCTTCATTTGGAGCTCGGCTCAGATACCTCTATATGAACACCTGTAGTATGAGGAATAAACAAGAGGAATTAAAGGTATGTACATGGCTACAGGCATATGATATCATTGGCATCACAGAAACATGGCGGGATGGCTCCTATGACTGGAGTGTTGGGATGGAAGATTATAGGCTCTTTCAGAGAGATAGGCCAGGCAGACAAGGAGGGGAGTGATGGGCTGGAGAGTATGGAATTTTGTTTGAGGAGATGTGATCTGTCAACGCAGAGATTGTGGATCAGGGTCAAAGCGAGAACAGTGATGAGGGACATTACTTTGGGGATCTGTTGCAAACTGCTCAATCAGGACTTTGTGGATGAAGCACTCTATAGACAGATAGGAGCAGCTTCATGCTCACAGGCCCTCACCCTCATGGTGGACTTCAACCATCCTGATATCTACTGGAGGGATGGTACAGCCCGGCAAAAGCAATCCAGGAGGTTCCTCGATTGTGTGCAAGACTACTTCCTCTTGCAAGTAATAGAGCAGCCAACAAGGAGGGGTGCCGTGCTTGACCTCGTCCTCACAAGCAGGGAGGGGCTGGTTGAGAACATGATGCTCCAAGGCAGCCTTGGCTGTAGCTGTCATGAGATGGTGGAGTTTGAGACCCTCAGGACAGTGAGAAGAGCGTGCAGCAAGCTCACTGCCCTGGACTTCAAGAGAGCAGACTTTGGCCTCTTCAGGAGCCTGCTTAGTAAAGTTCCATACGATATAGCCCTAGAGGGCAGGGGGGACCAAGACTGGTGGTTGATATTCAAGGATCACCTGCTAGAAGCTCAGGAGTTTTGTGTCTTGACTAGAAGAAAATGTGGCAAGAGGGCCAGGATGCCTCCATGGATGGATAAGATGCTGCTGAGAAAACTTAGAGGAGAAAAAAGAAGCATTTAAAAGGTGGAAGTGAGGACAGGTGTCCTGGGAAGAATACAAGGATGTTGTCCAGGAAGCTAGGGACCAGGTTAGGAAAGCTAAGGAAGTTAAGGCCCAGTTAAAATTAAATCTGGCCAGGGATGTGAAAGATATGATTCCCATTTTCAAGAAGGGAAGAATGGAAGACCCAGTGAACAGACCAGTCAGTCTCACATCTGTGCCTGGCAAAATCTTGAAGCAGATTCTCCTGGAAGGCATGCTAAGACACATGAAAAACAACAAGGTGCTTGGTGACAGTCAGCATGGCTTCACTAAGGGGAAATCCTGCCTGACCAATTTGGTGGCCTTCTATGTTGAGGCTACAGAAGTGATGGGTAAGGGCAAAGCACTTGATGTCATCTACTTGGACTTGTGCAAAGCATTTGACATTGTCCCACATGACAACCTTGTCTCTAAACTGGAGAGACATCAATTTGGTGGTTGGACCACTCAGTGGATAAAGAATTGGCTGGATGGCTGCATGCAAAGAGTTGTGGTCAATGGCTCAGTGTCCAGCTGGAGATGAGTGGTGTCCCTCAGGGATCTGTGCTGGGACCAGGCTTATTCAGCATCTTTGTTGGTTACAGGGAGAGTGGGATTGAATGCACCTGCAGCATGTTTGGCAATAACACTAAGTTATATGGTTAGGTTGATATGCTGGAGGGAAGGAATGCCATCCAGAGACATGCTTGAAAGGTGGGACAGTGCCAACCTCACAAAGTTCAGTCAAGCCAAATGAAAGGTCCTACACCTGGGTCAGAGCAAATCCAGGCACAGCTACAGGCTGGGCAGAGAAGGGATTCAGAGCAGTCTTGTGGAGAGGAAAGGAACTGGGGGTGTTGGTCAATGGGATACTTAACATGAGCCGGCTGCAGTGTGCACTTGCAGCCCAGAAAGCCAACCGTATCTTGGGCTGCATCAAAAGGAGTGACCAGCATGTCAAAGAATGTGATCTTGCCTCTCTTCTCTGCTCTTGTGAGACCTCACTTGGAGTATTGTGTGCAGTTCTGGTGTTCTCAACTTAAAAAAGAATACAGAACTGTTGGAGGAAGTCCAGAGTAGGGCCATGAGGATGATCAAGGGGCTGTAGCATCTCCCGTATGAAGACAGGCTGAGAAAGTTGGGACTTCTCAGCCTGGAGAAGAGAAGGCTGTGTGGAAACCTCATAGCAGCCTTCCAGTATCTGAAGGGGGCCTATAATGATTCTGGGGAACAACTCTTCATTAGGGACTGTAGTGACAGGACAAGGTAGAATAGGTTTAAGCTGAAACAAGGGAAGTTGAGGTTAGATATAAGGAAGAAGTTCTTTACTGTGAGGGTGGCTCTGGAATGGGTTGCCCAAGGATGTTGTGAATGCTCCATCCCTGGCAGTGTTCAATGCCAGCTTGGATAGAGTCTTGGGTGACATGGTCTAGTGTGAGGAGTCCCTACCCATGGCAGGGGGGTTGGAACTAGATGATCTGAAGGTCCTTTCCAATCCTAACTCTTCTATAATTCTATGATTCTGCTTAGAATCCAAGTGCAAGGTACTTGAGAAGATCATTCATTTCTTACTGGACCAAGGCCTACAGAAGGAAGGAAAAAATGGGGAATGTAATGATAGGGGACTCAAAACCATAAAAATAAATTACAAAATTCGAAAGATTTATTTAAAAAAAAACAACAGTTTCTATGTCAGATCCTTTAGGCAGCAGAACAGTTCACTTGGATCTTGAAAAGAACAGATGGACATCCCAAAACTCTCTGCAAACTGTTGCAATGCTTAATTAACCTGACGGGTTGTCGTTTTTTTTTTTTACCTTATACCCAGCTGGAACATGCCTTGCATTAATTTATGTCCATTGTCTCTTGTTCTCATCATAGTGAAGAGCCTCTGTTTTCTCAGTAACCTCACTGTAAGTAAAGGAAGACTGATATTACACCCTACCATCAAGATCCCTGAAGCTCTCTCCTTTCCAGGCTAAATAAGCCCCACTCCCTCATTTTCTCCTTACAGGGTAAGTGCTTCAGCCCCTGACTGCCTTGGGACCCTCTGTTGAACTTGCCTGTTTATAAACATTTTTCCTACACTCTGTGAAGGTGGACACACTCCAGATTCAGTCTAGCAATTGTTGAGCAAATACCTCTAAATAAATTGAGCAAATACCTCTAAATAAATTTTTCCCTCAAATCCAGACTAGCATATTGTCAACCTTCTTTGCTGCCCTAGAACTGCTTCTCTACTGACAACTCAACCACATTCATTATTCTGTTTTTCTGGAATCACCAAAAATTGATATCCACAGGTCTCTAGTGAGCAAGTTATATACACACTTTTGGATAGTGGCTATTCCTAAGCATTATATTTAGCATTATTTTCCCAGGTCAGCTATGGTAATTTACAGTTTTACAATTGTTCAGTAATATTTGCTTGTGATGCCATTGCAGGCATCTCCATACACACCAACTCTAGAGATTCCTATCAGGTCACCAAAAGAACTGTAGTCTGCCCCCAGGGTGATTTTGTCTCAGATACCGTCTCATGATTGCCCAAGCACCCATATTTGTACTTTCTTTACAACCTTTTGCTTTTATCATTCAGTTTTACCTTACAGTTTTATTCTTTATAAAAAACAGCATAGAAATCTGAAGAATAGATGTCTCAACCCTATTATTTCACAGTTTCTGTGATTTCTTGTGGGAAAAAAAATCATCTTCCACTAATTGTTTATTTATACTCTTCCATTTTGTTGCTTTGATTCCTGGCATTTTATAAATTTGGGGTTAATTTCTTACGTGCCAAACTTCTGGTAAAACTGCTTGCCAAACGGCTGGATTAGAAGAGCCCAGTTGCTATTTTATACTTAGAGATGTTAGCATTGTCACCCTCCTCATACTATGTCCTTCTTCCTGTTGATATTCCTTTTGTGTTCACCAGATCATTTCAAAGTTCTTCTAAAGTTTTGTCTACCTTATTCTACTGAGGCCATTTTCTGATATACAGGTGTGAAAATTCATTGTAGGAAAAGGAATTCTTTTGCAAAAGCAAAACATTTGCACAAACATTATAAACTTCCCATGTAATACAAATCAGAAAGTTTATTTAGAGCTGTTGAATTTGCGCTAACATGACATCTTTTTGATAACAGTAGATTTGCAGTACTGCAAAATATACGCCTTGTCTGAAATAAATTCATAAGGTAGCTTTTACTGACATATTCCAAGGACCTCACTGCATATCTTGCTGTACTGGATTGAGAAGTGAGCAGGATTAATGATCAAGACCAGTATTTTCTAATTTCAGTTGTGCTAGAAGCTGAGAACAATGAAGTACCTCCTAGATATGTTGATGTTTGAACAGAAATTGTAGACATAACTTCATTTTTAGTTTTCCACAGACATGCACTTCACATTTGTAAATGTGCTTACAAATGTCCTAAGTGTAGCTTGTCTATTTTCAAGAATTATGAAAATCTGGAGCGCACTCAAGTGCCTAAACAGCAATTGAGCTTTTCTGAAACCTCTCCCTAACTGTGGGTTACTCAATATCTGGTCCTTAGGAACCAGTCCTTCAGTTTCAATATAACAGTGAGGAAAAACTGCTTTCCTTTGTGGCAGTTGCAGGATTTAGGTCTAAATAATTTGCATTTGTCTTATAAAGATTGCCATGTAACATAAATAAAAGAACACACTCCTGAAAATTAAATGTTATGTATTCATTTGGAATAATTTAGCAGTCACTGGGTTTTACACTAATTGCATTACAAGATTAATGAATTTACTAGCTATTTGAGTCTTGCATTTCTTGGCAAAGCATATTGTAAAAAGCTAATAAAACTGGTGCACAAGCTTCATTTGATGTGAGACAACTTTAAAATGTCTGCCTAGAGATAGGGAATGCCATGCAGTAAAGTTTTTAATGAGTAGACTGCCTTAAACATAAGGGTTTTTTTATTTGGAATTTTCTGGGTTTTTTCTTGTTACTTTAGTGATGACTCAAATAGAGTGAGCATATAGATCTCTACAGTATGTGCTGTCTTTTTCATATTATCAGTGTAGAGTGCTGAGTCTTTCTAACTTCTTGGAGAATATATTTTAATAGATTCGTTCATGGGGAAAAAAAACCCACAACTGAGCCTTAAAAATTAGAGATTAAAATAGAATTCATCTGGTAGAAAATTAACAATTATATATTCAAAAGGAAAGAGTGTTAGTCTAAGTTGTAATACTGTGGCTCTTGTTTTTTCAAAAAGATCATTTATAGATAAGTAACATATATAACCACACTTACTCCTGAAGTCTCTAAGATTGAAATTGCTATTTTTATTTCCATTTCTTTTTAAGCCACCAGGAATTCATATTAAGAACGAGAGCTGTGGTTAGGTGTGTGTTGTATTTAACATGTATGTATGTCATATGCATGCTGTATCTGTCAGGTTTGTAATCAGAACAGCACCATGTGTGCAAAATCTTTGCATGCTATGTAGTCAGAATATCCAAAAGGAAAAGAATATATGTTTAGGGAATATATATGTATGGGAAATTCTTGTTTCTGTAGTGTTCATTTCTTGCCTATTTAGATGTAAATCTTGCATGGCAAGCTACCTTCCATTTCATAAAATGGCTGTGCAAGTTAGTTGCATAAAATTCACTGACTTTATTTCAACACTTAGGCATGCTGGCTGCAACATCATAAAAGCACTTTTCTATAAGATTAAATTAAGCATTTAGATTTCTTCTACATAGTTTTGCAGTTTTAACACAATGCATGGTTTTTTAAGCAATTATAAAGAAACAGGAAGGTGATGCCATCAAGCACAGTATATTTTTTACGTAAATTCTCCAATGTGTCCATTGAAATTGACCTTTCTCCTGTAGGTTTTGGCTTTTTTCTACATAGAAGCTTGTAAGAAACTTGTAAGTGTAGCTCAATTCCGTGAGATGATAGTGTGTGTATAGGGGATTTATATGAATGTGTCACCTTTAGTCACCAGGTCCTTTAGAAAAAGGATGAGTTAAGCAATGTCTAATTAAAAGCTAGGAATGCAGATCTTAAGATGCAGAAGAGAGGACTGCAGCTTAGCATTTTGCATGCGGTTTAAATTACTGGTTCTGTACTTAAATGGTCCTGGAAGTTATTTTCCACTGTGTTTTCATAAAAATCAGTAGTTTTCTTTCTGTATTACACTGTTTTCTAGTGGAAGGATCTGACTGCTAAATTGCTTAAAACTTCCTGCTGCTCATCCTATTAGCATCCTCAGTTGCTGCTTAGAAAGGTATTTTCATTTATTATTGACTTCCAATTTAATATTAATTTGCAACAGAAAGAGCTGATCAAAATCATATCAAGGGAAGACTGCTCATCTCTCAGCAAAGTGCCCTGTTACTATGGTAACCAAAACTGAGGTCTACACAATTACCAAAGTCTACAATAATGTTGGGTGGTATATGTTAGGTATGTATACACACACAAACACACATTCATATATATACACACATACATAGGCATAGAAAATGTCTAAGAGTTGTAGGTCATGATGCGAAACTAACACTCCTTGTCCTTGCATCTTTCCTGGATTACTATGGGCTGCTGAACAAAGAGGCAATTGGTCTTTCTCATGTCTGACCAAATAACTCTCATTGCAGAGCCCTAAAATCTGTAGAAAGCTGCAGTGCTGCCATTCACTTCAGGAAGGACTAGAATTTAATCTTGACCTTCCTGGGGCATATGCTTTATCCCACTTACTGCTGTCCTCTACAGGTTTATGATATGTATATGTAGGAAGTAGCCTAAAATAGCAGAACCCCTCAGCATTCCTGGATTCATCATATAAAGAAGAATCTCTTTGGAATATGTCAAATGAGGGCTACTTCTCTGAAATTATTCTGTGTTGCTGCTTCCAAGTTCTATGTCTTACCTGTTTAGTTAGATCAAAAAGTTTTCAGATCATTATATTCTGAAACAATTAATGCAAAAGGTCTCAGTGTTGGGTGAGCCTTCAGTGTCACTGACCTCAGGATCACGAAAATTTTTCTCCCTCAGCTGAGGAGTAAGCTTCTACATGCATGCAACTATACTCATCTATTGTATGAAAAATTCTTTCACCCCATTCCATATTTCCATAGTTCATCTTTTTTATATATCTAAGGTGTTCAGTTAGGTGTGAGGACAGTAACTGTTCTGTTTCTTTAAGCACATAGTGCATTAAACTTTTGGTTAGAATTTCTTTTCTGAAACAGTTCTGATAATCGTAGTAACTGAAATCATGCTAGTGAAATGTATACGAGCAAGTAACTTACTCAGTTTATGCCATATTTTACCATTCTTTTTCCATTACCACTTTTCAGGGAATTCTCTGTGAATTCAAGATTGTACACATCTATTATTTCCAATGGATGTTGATATAATTTTGATTTTTAATAGAGTTTCAAAATTTTATTGATTAATATTTATTGCTATTAATTATCAACATAAATGTCACTAGTGTAGTGTCGTTTACAGTGATATGAATGAGGTCAGTGTCAAGCTGTCCTATCTGTTCTTTCTTAAAATATTAATAATCTGTTCATTGAAAATTCCACATAGAATTCCAGTAATATTATTGAGTACAGGAAAAAAAATCACATTTATTTCAAGTTTTAACTGAATTTTTCCTTTCAGTTCCATACCTCTCAAAGGTTGTGTTGGCATTTATTTATTTGTTTGATTGTTTATTTTGCAGTAATATGTGAAAACAAAACGCACTACAGATAGTCAGTGAAGCAATGAAATTTAATTCATGAGTGGTTGTGCCTCACTGCATTGCAGAAGAAAGTCTTTTTGTAGTTTGGCAGGCATAAAGACATAAATGATATCAAAGGCTGTTTCTCAGATCTGAATACTCTAGAATGTAGAATGGTGTTATTTTATTCTTCCAAAGAGTAATATTTCAGAAATGTTGAAGTAACTGTCAACAGGAAATGCTTTCTTGTTACGTGTAGTATTTAAGATCTTTACCTCCCAGCTGACCCCTTTATGGTAATGCCTAAAGTAAGGTAATAGGGGGTTAAAATCTTTTGTTCTAGCTAGTGAATCAACCCAATCATTATGGGATCTTCCAGGCATTTTAAACAGCTTCAGTGAATGACAGTGGCATGGGTTCAATATGGTTAGAATATGTACTGATTAAGAGGGATGGTAAAGGATCCTGGAGAGGGACTCTTCATCATGGACTGTAGCAATAGAACAAGAGGTAATGGGTTTAAACTTAAACAGGGGAAGTTCAGGTTAGATATAAGGAAGAAGTTCTTTACTGTGAGGGTGGTGAGGCACTGGCACAAGTTGCCCAAAGAAGTGGTAAATGTTCCATCCCTGGCAGTGTTCAAAGCCAGGTTGGACAGAACCTTGGGCGACATGATCTAGTGTGAGGAGTCCCTGCCCTTGGCAGGGGGGTGGGAACTAGGTTATCTTATGGTTCCTTCCAACCCTAACCATTCTACAATTCTATAAAGGCCAAGGATACCATAAAATAATCTGTGAAGATCTAGATAATTCTGTACCTTGTAAAAGCAGTCAAGAAAAGCTAAGGAGACTGTCTTTTGACTCTTTTCATCTCTGAAAAAATTCAGTAATAGATGAATTCAGAACCACATTTGCCTCTACATCACTTGAACAATTATACGACACCAGAGAGAACTGTGCAAAATCCATCTGTATGCAGATAGCTTTACAAATAGATATGCCTGCTTGCATTTGAAGTTAGTTAACTTAAAATGTAGAAGTATAAACACACCTGAAATAACAACAAAGTGGTTATAAACAAGAATGAAACATAAAACTTTAGAAACTTCTATATAGCAGCCTTCCAGTATCTGAAGTGGGGCTATAGGGATGCTGGGGATGGACCATTTATTAGGGACTGTAGTGACAGGACAAGGGGTAACAGATTAAAACTTAAACAGGGGAAGTTTAGATTGCATATAAGGAAGAAATTCTTTCCTGTTAGGGTGGTGAGGCACTGGATTGGGTTGCCCAGGGAGGCTGTGAATGCTCCATCCCTGGCGGTGTTCAAGGCCAGGTTGGACAAAGCCTTGGGTATCATGGTTTAGTGTGAGGTGTCCCTGCCATGGCAGGGGGGTTGGAACTAGATGATCTGAAGGTCCTTTCCAACCCTAACTATTCTATGATTCTATAAAAACAGAACGTTGTTAAATTGCTCTAACTATATCTTATTAAATTTTGTAATTATTGCTGGACCTTTTGTAAAAAAAAACATACACCTCATTAACTTTCTTAGGAATCCATTCTAAAACATTCCAATACTATATCTATTTTATCTATAGATGATATATAGATATGATAGGTGACTGCATTGTCAGACTTGGTTCATGATATTCCCAGTTTTAAGCATATATGTAACCTATCTTGTTTTATGCTTCAATTAAGTACATATCTAATACCTTAAAGGACTGAAAACTAAAGATATTTGTAAACTTACAGCAAATACAGATGTTAAGTGTGATTTAAGAAAAGTTCTCTATATTTTTTAACAATACTATTTAGTGCATTACTTGAATCTGACTTACGTGAATAAAAGAATCCCTGAAAGGAGAAGGGGGTCAATCTGGAAATCTATGATGCAAATTTGCTGTTTAAAGACTGTCTGTGTTAATTGCTTTAATCCATTTTCACAACCATAAAGGAAACATATGAGTTAAAGGAAGATGAAAAAAAATAATCCCAGATTTCTAGCCACAACTCTATATCCAATATCTAGTATTGATTTTATTTCGTTGCCATTTTATATGTTGCACCATTCATTTGACTTCAGTGGAGCTGCTTCCAAGTTGGTCTGGTGATAACTATCAGACTGTATATTTATGTATAATAAAAAAGTTATAAACTTTCCTGCTCTTGCTCTTAAAATGCATTTAGTCATATAATACATTTTTTTACCCCCCGAAAAGCCCTTTAAGATGGAATCAGTTTTCAAAGTGACACTGCATGGAATTTAGTTTTGGAATCTGCTGAGTTTAAGACAAATGGGTAAATGAAAGCTGTGAGGGCATCATTTGTCACTGATCAACATGCTAAACCCCTCAGAGCATAGCAAGTTAAGGACAAAATAAATAATTGGTTAGCTGTCAACCTTCTTGGTCATCCTTATGAAAAGGATTAATGCTAGCCAAGGGCCAGAAAGAAGACAACTTCTACAAATATTCTTTGAACTGTATCTATATATAATGTGTGCAAGGTTACTATGATATAGCTGAAATGAACCTGCAAGATTATGGATCTGATTGCACTTTGCAGCATAACAATTCTAATCTAACTTCTGGTATGCTGTAGGACTGTTGGGAAATAAGATAGCAGAGGGGTCCTAATGATGTTATTGGTACTATGCGTCTAAAGCGCAAATATTTACTTTGAGGCATATGTCATGTAGTATGGAATTACAGAATAGTTAGGGTTGGAACACGCTTTAAGATCATCTAGTCAGGATTGTAAGAGGAAGAAAATGTTTTGGTAATGGGAGGTGTCACAGATACTCCAATTTACAGAACAGTTTATTGGCAATCTTGAGGAAACATTGGTCTTCCTCTGATATTTGTCCCATGTCATACCAATCTTCAAATAGACAAGTTTTACACACAGCTCATCCTAATAAATTGATTTCTCTTTTTATAGATGTGTCTTTGGTGTAGTCCTTTACAAATTGCACTGCTGTATGAATTTGTTAGGCTTTTTTGGCAGAAGGACTACTAAATCACACCAAGAGATAAGGGAGGAGATGGAGGCATAATCTGTGGCCTGTACCATGTAAGTTGAGCCAGCAGAAGAAGAAATAAAGATTTGATAGTATCTAGTTTTATGGTACAGGCTTAGGTGCTATATGAGATACTGTACTTCCTGATGAAACTTGGAACAAGATTATTTAAAAGACAAATATCGTTATTTCTCCTAGATCAGTCTTCTCCCTCCCTATGCATAAAGTGAAAAAACAACAAAAACATGCTAAAGGTAGAATTGACCTTAAAAGAACTGACTTCAGATATGACTTCAAATAAATAACAACAGTATCAAAAAGACCATTTCAGGTCAATACTAAATGATATTTTTAGGGCTTGTATTCTTAGAAGTCATCAAATACAGAAAAAATAACCTGCGGTTTGTTCTTTTTGTACAGTTGCAAAAATGATGTATGCTCATGTTGTGAGCTACAAACAAGGAAACTGTAGAAATTTTTACATAACTATAGCCAAAGGCTTAAAATGACCTGTAGAGATTCTGGACTATTTAATGGATAACCTAGCTAACAATTATTGACAAAACTATTTCTGTCTTTTTGTTAATATTCTTCAGGACTAACAGAAAGGTTGGGATTTAATTTTAAATTCAGAATATATATTATAGAAATCAGTGCCATAAAGATTGAGGACCAGGTCAAATCCGGGTTTGTTCAGTATAACTTGTTGCACAATAATATTCACATTTACAGTCAGTGAGGTGCTGAGTCTTTCATAATGACTGCTCAAGTAAGTTCCTGTATAAAAACACAAGAACATTATTCTCTGCATTTACATTAATTAGAAAAGAGGGAATGCAGCAAGTTTTCTTCCCTTTCTTCTTTCTTCTTTTTTGTGGTTTTAGGTTTTTTTTCGTGGTAGGTCTATTCATTAAGATTTGTAGAAAACAGATGTGATTCTACTTTAATGCATTCAGACTTCATTGCTTGCTGAACTATTTAAATTACTTTGAATTTAGAAAATAAGCTTAAGCTGCTAATGGACTTTGAATAAAAAGAAACAAAGAATCTCAGTCTTCACTATTTCCTACTAATTACTAATTCTGTTTCCATAAGAAGGCTTAATGTTTTTGCCTAAAATTAACTATGCATGCCTTTTACAATGTGTATATAAAAGAGTGCCTGCTGCTCTGGCAGTATTTTATGTTGTAGAATTCTTGTAAACATGCAAAAATTAACTTGTACATATGGTTTGCATAATAGAAAATTTCTGGTATACACAGACACAAGTGCATGTACACACACAGAAACACATATACATATAATATGTTATCCACCTGCACAGAGCATGAGTTTAGAGTTTAGGTCTACAGTATCACAGTATGCTAGAGATTGGAAGGGACCTCGAAAGATCATCTAGTCCAATCCCCCTGCCGGAGCAGGAACACCTAGATAATGTTACACAGGAATGTGTCCAGGCGGGTTTTGAATGTCTCCAGGGAAGGAGACTCCACGACCTCCCTGGGCAGCCTGTTCCAGTGTTCCGTCACCCTCACTGAGAAGAAGTTTCTTCTCAAGTTTAAGTGGAACCTCTTGTGTTCCAGTTTGTACCCATTACCCCTCGTCCTATCATTGTTTGCCACTGAGTAGAGCCTGGCTCCATCCTCGTGACACTCCCCCTTTATATATTTATAGACACTAATAAGGTCACCCCTCAGTCTCCTCTTCTCCAAACTATAGAGACCCAGATCCCTCAGTCTTTCCTCATAAGGGAGATGCTCCACTCCCTTAATCATCTTCGTTGCCCTGCGCTGGACTCTCTCCAGCAGCTCCCTGCCCTTCTTGAACTGAGGGGCCCAGAACTGGACACAATATTCCAGATGTGGTCTCACCAGGGCAGAGTAGAGGGGAAGGAGGACCTCTCTCGACCTACTAACCACCGCCCTTCTAATACACCCCAGGATGCCATTGACCTTCTTGGCCACAAGGGCACAGTGTTGGCTCATGGTCATCCTGTCATCCACTAGGACCCCCAGGTCCCTCTCCCCTACACTGCTCTCTAACAGGTCGTTCCCCAACCTATACTGGAACCTGGGGTTGCTCCTGCCCAGATGCAAGACTCTACACTTTCCCTTGTTGTATTTCATCAAGTTATTCCCTGCCCAACTCTCCAGCCTGTCCAGGTCTCGCTGGATGGCAGCACAGCCTTCTGCCGTGTCAGCCACTCCTCCCAGCTTAGTGTCATCAGCAAACTTGCTGATAGTACACTCAATTCCCTCATCTAAATCGTTGATGAATATATTAAATAATACCGGTCCCAGTACTGACCCTTGAGGCACTCCACTAGTTACAGGCCTCCAACTAGACTCAGCCCCATAGACTACAACTCTCTGGCTTCTCTCCTTCAGCCAGTTCGCAGTCCACCTCACTACCTGATCATCCAGTCCACACTTCCTCAATTTAGCTGTGAGGATGCTGTGGGAGACTGTGTCAAATGCTTTGCTGAAGTCAAGGTAGACCACATCCACCGCTCTGCCATCATCCATCCACCGTGTTATTTCCTCATAAAAGGCTAAGAGATTGGTCAAACATGATTTCCCCCTGGTGAAGCCATGTTGACTGCCCCTCATAACCCTCTTATCCTTGATATGCCTTAAGATGGCACCAAGGATAAGGTGTTCCATCACTTTCCCAGGCATGGAGGTGAGGCTGACCGGTCTATAGTTACCCAGGTCCTCCTTCTTGCCCTTTTTGAAGACTGGAGTGACATTTGCTTTCCTCCAGTCCTCAGGCACCTCTCCCGTTTCCCAAGACTTGGTAAAGATGATGGAGAGTGGTCTAGCAATGACTTCCGCCAGTTCCCTCAGCACCCGCAGGTGCATCCCATCTGGACCCATGGATTTATGGATGTCAAGATTGCTCAACTGGTCTTTAACCCATTCCTCATCGACTAAGGCAAACCGTACCGTTGACCTGACTTCATCTAAGGTCTCAGGGGTACAGGGCTCTTCAGGACTGCCTGCAGCAGAGTAGACAGAGACAAAGAAGGCATTCAGTAACTCTGCCATCTCTGTATCTTCTGTCACCAGGACACCCATCCCGTTCATCAGTGGGCCTACATTGCCTCTGGTGTTAGTTTTATCTGCCATGTATTTGAAAAAGCTCTTTTTGCTACGTATCATCCTCCAAAATTGTTTTTAATTTGTAGTTTCCTGTATAAAAAAACCTAGTTTCTCCCAGTCTAAAATCAAACAGATTAGCAGAAATTATTTTTAGAAATGGCTTAGCATACATTGTTTGTCTTTGCACTAAAGTAAGCTGGGAGAATTTATACCGCTACTGCATGGAAGAAGCAAATAAGTAATAACTAAGGGTTACAGCCTACCATAACACAGCCAATTCTTATTTAATTAAAACAGCTGAGTTATCTTTTGTAAGAGAGATCTAAAAAAGCACCAAAGATGTGAACTGAGGTTGGGAAGATTATTGTTCAGCTTTTGCTTTTTTGGGTCCTGGAACTCCCATCACCCCACTAAGTCTGCCTGTGTTTGAGGTAGTAGACTGAATCTTGGCTATGGACCAACCTTCTCTACAGACTGGGGCTTATTCCAACTACCTTCACAGAACCTGCTCTGCTCTTCTAGTTTAGATCATCCCACGGAACTGTGTCCCTTTTCAGTGAGAACCCTGACATTGCTGCTTTGCTGTCCAAGACCAAGTACCCTCAACACACACCACCCAAACAAACAACATAACCATGAAGATTGTAACCCTCCTAATAAAAACTTCATGACAGCAAAAGCCAGCTGTCACCCTTCTCTGTTCTCTTTGAAGACTGATGAATTCCCAGCAAAAAGTTGTAGGTGCCAGGTAGGCTTTTTGTATAATTATTTTAACTGCATTGTAATGAGTTTTTTCTGTAGTCATAACAACTGCTTGTATAACCATTCAGTTGTTAAGAACTTAATTAGGCAAGCAGAAAATTCTTATCTTCTTACACATGGTATGTTCCCTTTGGCTCAGGATGTGATTTGTGCATGTTACGTAATCCTGCAGCCTCACTTGTGCTAGCTTGAGTACTCATTTCAATTTTTAGTGAATTAATTTAAATTACTAATCTAGAAGACAACTACCCCAGGAAAACAAACAAAAAATAAAAATAAAGCTAAATAGTGCATTTAATTGCCCAACTAAAGTGTCAGATAAGTAGAAAACCTGGTGAATGGCAGCAGGACTTCCGTTGACATAAACAGAAAAATCAGGGAAGAAAACTCATCTCTTTTGGTGGGACCAGTAATAGTTAAATAATTTCAGCCATGTCTTCTTAATGCAAACTCATTGATTAGAGGTATATAAAAATTTGCTGAAGTCATAATATTTCTTGAACCATCTGAATGGCTGTTAATTTGGTCACAACAGAAGCACTAAATAATTTTTTTTTTAATTGAAAAGTAAGACTTCTTTATGGTCTTCTTTCATTGTTGCTCCTGTATTTTTCCTTTTCAGTAGTCACAATATAAAAGTCTTGACATTTAATTACATCCTTACTGAAGAACAATTTGGTTTGTGAATATGTAGGAAAAACCATGAACTACTTTATACTGTGTATTGTTCAACAGTATATTGTTCAATGATCTAGATGCTCATTTCTCATTATTTATACAGATTTCTTGTTTTCCAAAAGCTACATGTGGATAATTTTCTTCTTTTTTAATACTGTATCTCTCTCCATTGTTCCTAGGAGGTAATTTAATGCAGTTAATTGAAGTTCAGTTAATTCTGGATATGCTGTTCCAGATTAGTTGCTTTCTACTGTTGATGTGGGCCTTTCATTATTCACTCACTGCCACATATTAAATACTTTTTGACTGTTTTTTAAGTCTTGTGTGAACACATAGTATTTATTACTCACTAGGAATTTACAGAAGAATGTGCCAGATGAAATTCTTGCTGATACGATTCCCTTTATAAACATTATGCTTTTTTATTAACTTGCATTGTTATACGGCCAGTAATAAAACAAAAAAAAAAAATAGAATTTTATTTCTGGGGAGTGGTGGTGGATTATTATATTGTATGTGTTTTTTTTTGGCAATTCTCAAATAATGAGGGATGGATGCCTAAATAAAACTGAGTATCTGAGACCAAGGGTTTCTGCTGCCAGTTTGCCTCTGTTAAATTTACTTCAGAGGACTAGTATGCATAACACTAAGAAATGCTAAGCTCAGAAATAAAACCAAGATCTCTTCAGTGCTCAGAGGATAAAACTTATACATTTCATGAAATAACCACATATAGAAGCTGGGGGATGACGTTAGATACTAATGTTAGAACACATTTCACACTAAATTACATCTGGATCATGTTGCTCTGGTTTGAGAACTTGAGGTTTCTACTCCTTTTTTCCATGATCATGCAAGACAAAACCTTTCTGTAATTAAATACTTTCCTCATGCTATCACAGAGACTTTAAAGAATACTGAAGTGTCAGTGAAGAGGGTCCACTCTTTTATTAGCTTAGATCTTGGAAATAAATTCCTTTGAATTGAACGTGAATTGTGCCTGTAAAAAGGAGCAGAGGTGTAATGTATTGAAATTCTTGAATGTCATTTTTATATGACATTCCTGTTCAAAAATAGATGTAGGTGTTATAATGAAGACAAAACTAAGTCATCATTAAGATTACAGAGACAACTTCTAAAATATGCCATTCATTTACCTCACATAATGATAGATGGTAATGGACTGGGTTTCTCAAATTTTCCTCTGGGATGATGTGACTGTACTTGCCCTGTTCATTGTGGTAGCTAATTTCCACAATATATCCTAATTGAAGAAGTTAAAATTTTTCTTGAAATGCATTTATTTGATTCAGAACTGAAATTATACTACATCAGAAAAAGAAGTCTGCAATACTGAAGTTCAACAACTAGCTGTTTCAAGTTCCCCATCTTTTGGGGGTAAAACTTTTGTAACTTTTCCAAAAGGCATAGGCTTAGGTTCTGCTGCAATGCATCTGGAGGTGTGACCAGAGAACACATAGACACAAGGAAGGAAATTTTAGTTCCAGTACTAGAGCGGTGAAGATTCAGCAGCAGGTATATCAGGGAAAAAAACAAGATGGATCACAGTTGGAGAGCAGTATTTCTGCATGCCTTCTAGACAGTTCTACTGTAGGATAAAGGAATCAGAACAACTGAGCCTGTTTCCAGTAGTGGCCTAAAACAAAGCTGATTGATTGGATCTTAAGCAAGTTTATGCATACCTCCTGCCTTGTACTTAATTAAACAAACAAAATAATTATAAAAACATCCCTGGAAGCTTCATTGTTTCCATAGGAATGCATTATGATGAATTGCTCCATTCAGTCTGTTCAGTTTGCAAAACTGAGACACAGAATTTGCTCAGTCATTTACTGTGCAAACTCAACTGAAACACAGAATTTGCTCAGTCATTTAATCAATCATTAATCAGTAGCAAATATTAAAAAAAAAAAAACTGTTTTGATTTACTCTGTATCACAAACTATTAAATTTCAGTAAGTTCTTTCCAAGGGTGCAGTAGTCCTGATGCTAGAGGTGGAATATAATTTATTTTTCCTGTTTTTATTTTAAAGCTTTTTTTTTAGGGGAGGATCACTATATAAGGAAATTCCTTTGTAAGTAAGAAGTTTCATTTTCTCAGTTTAAAACTGATTAAACCTATGACTTTCTAATCTGATGTGCTGCATAGCAAGAGGCTATTAGAATTTTACCCAGTGATTTTTATATTGAAGGGACTTTTATTCCTTAGCTATGTAAGGGAGCATTCCTGAGAATGATAAATGGCAGTGAAGCAAGACCAGATCTTCTAGAAAAAAAAAAGTCTTAATTTAAAAATCTCCAGTTTTTTTTTTTTTTTTTATTACATCTAAATTTTGTTAGGTGGACTACTCCTGCAGTAAAAAACTCTTACCACAAAAAAAAAGGAAATAAAAACATCCCCTGAACCAAAACACAGCTTATTATTAATTTGATATTTTTTTCCATTTTGTATTATGTTAACTATGAGTCAACATATAGCTATTCTAAGGATATTGAGCAGAAAGGAAAGCAGTTCCTGCATCAGCTGAAAAAGTAATCAAATTTGATGAATGCTGTTTATGTCTAATAACAGCCCTAAAGGCATCTCATAATTTTGTGATAAGAAAATATTTCCTTGTCAAGAGACATTAACATCTGTTTTTTTGAAAAGTTTAATCATTACTATCTTTATCTGACAACTCAATGTACTACAGCTTGACGGATAACCAAGTGAAAGGCTTGAAAGGTCTCCAAATGAAGTCAATATTCAAAATTTAATGAAAAACGCTGAAGCGAAGTACAATTACAAATATAAGTCCTGTAACTGGAAACCAAAACAAGATACATTCTTGTTTTGTATAATTTTAGTGATATTAGGAGGAGTAAGTAGAGTTTGCCAGACTTCAACCTCTTCTCTGCCTCTCTTTGATAAAGTTGCTATTTCCACTTCATAGATTCAAATGTTTCAGTTGATGGCTAAAGGGACCCTTGAAATATTTATTTCAAAATTAACAGAATTCAAAAATATTCATTAGAAAAGTTTCACTGTGAACTGAAATGTATCTGTGGACGAGATACATCCACAGCTCCTGAGAGAATTGATGGATGAAGTTGACAAGCCGCTATCCATCATATTTGAAAAGTCATGGCAGTCCTGTGAAGTTCCTGCTAGAACTAGAAGAGGGGAATTATAACCCCCATTTCAAAAAAAGAAAAAATGAAGACCCAAGGAACTACAGTCTGGTCAGTCTCATTTTAGTGCCCAGCAAGATCATGCAGCTATTCACCAAAGCAGTAACTCCCCTGTTAGTTAGACGTGGTAGAAGTCTGGCATGACTTGAACTTGGTGAAGACATGCTGGCTGTCACCAATCTCCCCCTTATTGTCTATGTGCCTTAGCATAGTTTCTAGGAGGAATCTGCTTTGTGATCTTGCCAGGAACTAAGGTGAGACTGACTGGCCTGTAGCTCCCTGGGTCTTCCTGTTTTTTTCATTTTTAAAAAAGGGGGTCAGGTTTACCCTTTTCCAGTCAGCAGGAAATTCATCTGACTGACAAAAGTTTATAAAATATGAAATATAAGGAGATATATATTTGAATATATATTTTCAAATATAAAAGATAGGGAGAAAGAGTGTGTGTAATTCCAGGTTCATGGGGAAAGGGGTAAAAGAAGTGTCTGAACTGAGACTGAGATATCTGCTAGTGCATCTTTCTGTAATTGCAATTATGTTGGAAATAAAATCAATTATACACACACATACAATATATATAAAAATTAACATATTTATCTGTACCTTAAAAATTAGCTCTATGTCCATTAACTTTGACACAAATCAGTGCAGCAATGCAGAAAAAGTTAATTAAAATTATTGTTTCATTAGAAGTCTGTGTGAAGAACACAGAATGTCCTGAACCTACTGCAATCAACTATGACATCTAATTAATAAATTGAAACAGTTAAATAAACTCATAATGTTCCTCATTATTTTTTTTTTAACTATACACACACACACACTTAAAATTGTTTCCATGGAATGAGATTTAAGTAAGACTATTTAACATTTTTGAGAAGAAAACCTAATCATACTTTTTTTTATGAGAAGTTTGACTTGTGTTTACAAATAGTTTCCTAATTCTGAGCCCCAAACAAATCATTTCTGTTTATTGTGTCCAGTGACATGACAAGAGGCAATGGGCACAAACTGAAACACAGGAGTTTCCATCTGTACGTCAGGAAACACTGTTTTACGTGATTGTGACCTAGCATTACCACAGGTAACTCAGGGATATTGTAGAGTCTCCATCCTTGTAGATATTCAGAAACTGTCTGGATATGGTCCCGGGCAACTGGCTGTAGGTGTCTTTGCTTGAGCAGGAAAGTTGGACAAGATGACTTCCAATCTCAGCCATTCTGTGATTCTGTGAAAATCTTTGCATGATCCTAGCCTTATTCTAGTGCAGCCTCTAGAACAGCAATAGTTGTTCATTCAGTCCTTTTAGTTCTGTTTATTCTGCTCTTGTGAGACCTCACCTGGAGTATTGTATGCAGTTCTGGTGTCCTCAACATAAAAAGGACATGGAACTGTTGGAACAAGTCCAGAGAAGGATCGCAAGAAGGATCAGGGGACTGGAGCACCTCCTGTATGAAGACAGGCTGAGAAAGTTGGGGCTGTTCAGCCTGGAGAAGAGAAGGCTGCGTGGAGACCTCATAGCAGCCTTCCAGTATCTGAAGGGGGGCTACAGGGATGCTGGGGAGGGACTCTTCATTAGGGACTGTAGTGATAGGACAAGTGGTAATGGGTTCAAACTTAAACAGGGGAAGTTTGGATTGGATATAAGGAGGAAATTATTTCCTCTTAGGGTGGTGAGGCACTGGAATAGGTTGCCCAGGGAGGTTGTGAATGCTGCATCCCTGGCAGTGTTCAAGACCAGGTTGGACAAGGCCTTGGGTGATATGGTTTAGTGTGAGGTGTCCCTGCCCATGGCAGGGGGTTTGGAACTAGATGATCTTAAGGTCCTATCCAACCCTAACTATTCTATGATTCTATGATTTGTTGGATGGTTTAGATCTACTTTCAGGGTTTCTGTTTTTCTAAAGTAACAGGATTCTTTGACAAGAATGTTTCCCTTTATAATGGTATAAAAAAAAAAAGAATGACTTTATATCGAAGTGGATTTCTTTATATGCTGAAGCACCATATTGAGGTGCATTGAGTGTTGGCTTTACCCTTAGAAATAAACAAATCAATTGTCCAAGACGAACAGAGGTCTGTATATTCCTACACTTTCTAGATAGTTAAGTATTTCTAGACCAATTTTTTTCGATAAATCTGTAGAAGTTGTTCAAATTGTAATGCCTATTCTTCAGATTACAATAGATAAATTTTATTTCTGTTGGGACAAATGGCAAACTGCCATTGATGTCAGTCTGACAAATGAGAATTAAAACCAGATCATAGGCTTTAAGTTAAGCTTGAACTAAGTCCATGTGGGTCCTGGAAGGTTAAAGCATTAGTTGTGCTGTATCACTGTGAATATGAGGGAAAGAAAATAAATAAATATATGCTGCTATCTAATTTAGATAAAGTTTAGTTATTTACAGGTTCTCAAAGTACTCTCTTCCACTGGGGATGTAAGAGTGTTATTCAGGAAACTGAAGCTTTTGCTAACATGGAACACTATTTGTCTTAATTAAGGACGCCATCAATCACAGTCCATTTTTCAACTTCTTAATATTCTAAGTCATAATACTTAATTTGTGAACTCAGTTTTCCAATCAAATCCAGAGTAAGACTGCTATTTTATGTTTAAAGTCCTTCTCTTCCATCTTTACTCATTTATTTTGTGTTTGATAAGATTGTCAACCTCATCTTCCTTCCTTTGTAGTAAAATTTCACTTCTGCAATTAAAGTATAGCTACAGTGAACAGCTAAAGGGGAGCAAAGCCCATCAGAGAAGATATCAGAGCCAGATGGCACTGTTATTTTTAACTGGGGACTGCTGTCATTCGTGATGGCTTTAGTTGCGGAGGTCAAAGTGATCAGGCTCAAGGACTTATTGATGAAGTAAGACAAAACTAAAGTGAACATCTTTCCTCTCTCTCCATACCTAATTTGAGATTGTCTCCTTTACAAGATGATTCAGTCTTTAGACAGTTCTTAACTCTTGCCTTTTGTTCCCTACACTCTGTACTGCCCAATGATGGTGAGTGTTATTTTCCTAGGCTTAACCATGTTGCTTAGCTGTTTGTATTTTCTCTTAGCTGCTTCTGTTTTTTCTTTTTTCGTGCTTAAAAAGCAATCCCTTTGTAGTTCTCGAGATTGCAGCTCTTTAATTCAAGCCAGTAATGAACCTGGTTCTAGTCCTAGGCTTCTGTTTTGACTCTACACCCATATTTTTAACGTGTCTGGTGTTGTCCCACAGTTAAGGTGCCCATTGTAACAGGAGATGTGGTACTAAACTCTGTTTCACAATACAAGTTGATAACGAGCCTAACAGGCCAGGACTGGGGCCATGCACAGTGAACATTAGGCATAGTTAGTATAAGACATGAGGCCATCTCCTAGCAATGGCAGTAATATATTTACTGGACCATTTGTTAAAAAAGAGGTCTAGATATTATTCACCAGTTATGCTGCAGTTGCATCCTTGAGTTCAAAACACTGATGTTTTTAGTTGTTGCTCAGTAATGTTTACTCTGACCAAGGACTTTCTGAGTCTCATGCTCTGCCAGGGAGGAGGGGAAGCTGGGAGGAAGCAGAGACAGGACACCTGACCCAAGCTAGCCAAAGGGCTATTCCATACCACAGCATGTCATGCCCAGTATATAAACTGGGGGCAGTTACCCAGAAGGGCTAGATCACTGCTCAGGTCAGGCTGCGTATCACTTGGCGTGTGGTAAGCGGTTGTATTCTCTTCCCTTGTTATTTCCCTTATCATTATTATTATTGGTGGTAGCAGTAGTGGTTTTGTGTTATACCTTAGTTACTGAATTGTTCTTATCTCAACTCGTGAGAGTTTCATTCTTTCAATTCTCCTCCCCATCCCTCTGGGAGCAGGGAAAGGATGGGGGGGGAGGGGGAAGTGAGTGAACATCTGCGGGATTTCTGGGTTGCTGGCTGGGCTTAAACCACGACACTGTCCAATCACCTACTGTGATTCTTAATAATTTTCTCTAAAGTTGCCATGGGAAATGGCAACATCTAGTGGTTCACCTAAGGCTGGCTTATGTCTTACGAACTATCTATGTCCTGGAGTTAGCCAGAAGCAGCAACATTGTATTCCAAAAAATAATTCCTCCTTTTAGTCATGATTTTTAACCACCTAGAGATGTATAAGATTCAGAATAAAATGCACAATCATTATGCAAAAAATAGATATTTCCAATAGCAATAATTTTCAGTTTGTTTGGTTTGGGTTGGTTGGTTGGTTGGTTGGTTGGTTTGGGTTTTTTTTTGTCTTTTTCTAGTGGATTCTAGCATTAGAGATTATGACAAGAGAATCCATATGGCAAAACCAAACCAAACCAAACAACAACAGACAAACACACCAAAAATTCCAAAGAACTTCACAGATTCTTATGAGAATAAAATATGCTGCTGAGCACAGAAATTAATTTCAGCTTGTGGGTATCTCATAATATGTTTTGCTTTTTCCTTAAGAAGCAAATTGCCGTGTATGTTAAAACACAGGGAACACGTTTCTGATTAAAATAGTCATAGCAGGTTTGGGATTCATTTATTCCTAAAAAATCTTCACTGAAGTTCCTAACAAAATAACAGGTCAAAGATAGTGCTCTTGAACTGCTGAAGCCCTGAGAGGGATGCTTTCTTTCAGTTGTTCAAAGAAGAAAACAACATAGTTCCTTGAACTTAAGGAACCAAGTAACTCTAAGTTCAGTAAGTTCTCCTTCAGGAAGTTTAGGTAACTACCTACTATGGGTCTGATGAGAGACTTGGGATTGACAACTTCTAGCTCATTTCTGAATTGCTGTCATCCACACAGAGAAACAACCAGCCCTGGGCTTGGAAAAAAATATAAGTGGTTGTATCTCAAACTATGATTCTCTGTGCCATGAGAAAATTTTTGTAATAGGGAGAGAGGTTTTAGGTCACAAATTCCCCGAAAAAGGTTGGTCTAGGAATTTAGTAAATATTTATTTTAATTTTCTTAAGAGAGATAGAGTCTACCCCTGACTCACTGGTAGCACATACATCTCTCCAGAATGATTTTTCTCCTTGCAGTATGCAGTATAGGGATATCCTACTGGACCCTGAAGAGCTCGGTCTCATAAAAAAGGCAATGAGGAGTTTTGCTCTAACAGTAAGACAGATATGTTAGCTTGGTGCTATGTCAGAGTTTAATATTCAGTATTGACTTACAATATTGTATTGGGAAAAGGAAAAGTAATGTGGTGATGTAGAGACCACACTAATAGCAGTGAGATTATGTAAGACACAATAAAGTGTTCTGATTTTCCCGTATCTATGCAAAACTGATGCTTGTTTTGGAATGAAAACCTAAGAAATTTTTAGATGTATCTTTATATTGAACTGACATGCTAATCAGCTGTAGCATCTGAGTTTTGTTTTCGTTATTCCATACTGCATATAGAGTTTGAAAACTACAATCATAAGTGTTCAAAATCCTATGGTGTTAAAGCAATGTTTTTATAAATATCGATTTTAAGGAAAAAAAAGCCATCATACAGATTTTTCCTGTGTATTGGGGGCCTCACTGAAACAGACTTGTGTGTTTAACATAATGAAGTGAAAACAGACTTTTCGAGAGATGCCTTCATTTTCTCTGCTGTTCGGTAGCCAACAATTTATATGGTATAGTTCCATAATTTCTGATGCTTGCTGGATTCTTAAAAAGATAAATATAGTTCTCAGGAAAAATGTTGTCTCAACAACATCAAAATCTTTTGCTTAGCCAAAAAATTATCCAAAAGACATTCAATTTTACTGTTGTCATTCATTATGATGACTAATCCTTCTATGATTGATCCTGATTGTTCTGTGTCTGCTTTCTATTTGTCCTCACATATACTGTCCTTGAGTACAGATTAGTCTTTTCACACAATTTTCAATTTTCTGTACCCATATTTATTCTCATTGTGTTGTCTGATTCAACTCCACGCTCTCAAGATCAAGGAAAAAATGTTGGCCAATAATGCTGATGTTTTGTATAAGCTGTGCTAATTTCACACAATTCCTATCCCGCTTCCTTGAGATAACTGTAATGAGAGGATATTGTTGCACAGCAAAACCACCTGACAACAGAAGACAGTTGATACATCTAGATTTGTCAGTCCTTTGATGTGTTATTATTTGAAAGCCGCGTAGGCAAAGATTCATGAAAGACATACAGCTCATGGATTTTGACCTGCGCGTCTCACAAACTCTGACCCAGGAATAGAGAGCAATAAATTGCTTATGCTGCAATGCCTCTCAAAAATCAAAACCTGTGTAAAGCATACTCTACCATCTCTAGAATCCTTTGCTTTTGTTGGAGGTATATACAATCCACCTCACTTGCCTCTATGCCTGTTAAGGTTTTCTCTCTAGGTTATGGTCATATTGCATTCGCATCAGGACAGAGTGTCTTCATACAGGTTGATTATTTTAAGGGAGGTGGGATTCCTGCCTTTTTTTTTTTTCCCCTCCTATAGCAAGTAAATTAGTTTTTCTGATTTTAAAGGTAAGCTTCAACAACATACAAGTCATTAATCTCTTGAGCCTACTGCTTTGACACCAATGTAGTTGTAAATGGGCAATTAAAGCAATAAAAAACAGGGCTATTGGGCAGAGATTTCAGGTTGGAAAAAAATCTCTTCTGGTTGATTTTTAAGTTCATATTGTTTTGAATGCTGAAATAAAATCTGGCACTGCCATAATTCATAGAATATGGATAGGTAAAACATGGCTATTGGAGGACGATTAAGAGGATTATTAGTTCTTTGGCAAGGGGTTACACAGCAAAGAAAACTAATTAATGAGTATTAATTAGAATGCTGTATTCTGGTTAGTGGCTGCATTTGCTGAATATAATTTGTGCAGGTTTTTCAGGCACTTTGTAATAAATACACAGAAAAATAACTGAAAAGTGGGCGATATTAAGTACATAAAAAATTACATTATCGCTAATGCAATAGACTTACATGAAAGGTTTTAGAGGTAATTAACTATGCTGCATCTTCAGCTGGTACAAAGCAGAGACAATGCTGTCTTACATCCACATGTTCTCTACTTCAATTTCTAAATATATGCAAAACCCACAGTTTTAAACTTCTTTTATGAGTTCACCAAACTAATCTGTCCTGTCAACCAAGTCCATTCTAAACCCATACTTATATAGTAAATGAATTATTTTTTTAGATATAATGTGTAATTTTCATAAAGGTAATATCCTATAATAGAAGTACATGAAAAATTGGAATTGGAATTCCTGCCCTCATAGGCCCACACCACACTACAATAGATGGGTGGGATTTTTTATATCACAGTGAGACAGTTACGTGTTGCTTTTATTTTCTTGTCGTACTTCTCTTTTTTCCTGTTTTGATACCTGTTTTATAGTCTATTCTTTATTTCTGGAAATGTATGCCCAATCAATTTCTATTTAAACACATGCATGGATTAATTTTCACTGTCAGTTTGCTAGGAACTCACCTTCTTCAAGGTAAGCCTGTATTCATTTGATAATTTTGGCATAAAAATACTTAAAGAAGCTTCTCTTTCCCTGTAGTAAAAAAGAGAAATTTGTGTAGGTGGAAAATATCTGGATTTTACTTCTTATCTGTTTTGCAAACAATGACTCAACGTATGCAAAAGACAGATGTAATTCCTTAACTTGCGGAAACAGAAGTAATCTCATTGTGTGCCTAATGAGGTTATGGAAACAAATGCTTGCCTCCTACTTTTTTTTCATCCTGCTAATATAAAAATATCTTAAGATTAAAAAAATATTTTTGTTACTTCCTTTGAGAAGTAATTTTTGGTTTCTCATTCGTTACTTTGGGTCTCTGCAGTTTTTGAATTCTGCATCACCTGTGTCGTAGGTCTGTAATAATTCAGGAGTGAAAGAAAAGATTAATGGTATTGTGGCCAAATTGTTTGTACCCATTTTCACCAGCCAGATGGACCTCCTGTGACAGCAGATACCATGGTCCTACTTCTCATGCAAGTATAGCACATTCAGAAATCACTCATTCAGCATTTCGCTGGGTATGGAAAGAAAACTGAATCAAAACTAGGACAGTCTGCAGAATGTAACACCTTTACCATCCTTCAGTAGTGAAGGAACAAAAGGTTATGATGGTTAGCACATTGGTCTTGAATTCCAGGTGAGTGGTTGAACTCTATTCTAACACCCATAAAATATCTGTCTTGCTTATATTTAAAAAGAAAAAAGAAAAAAAGAAAAGGTTCTAAAAGAGTATATGGTGCTATGTTACAAGCTAGTAAATATCAAGAAAAAATGTTCAGATGATTCATTAGGTTGATTTTTTTCATTTTAACCTTGGAAGATCAGAAAAAAGTAGTACTCCAGTTGGAAAAGTCAGCACTTCCAATGAATTAAATATCAACAGTAATTTCAAGAAAGATGACAGTACACCATAAAAAAAAAAATACTGAAAATACCTAAGTTTTTTATATAAAAAGAAGTTTTATACAAAAATCCATCATTGGAATTGACACTTTAAAATCCTCTTGCAGTATTTTGGTTGTCTTTGTTTGTTTCTTTCTTTTAAGATGAGGAAAATGGCTCCTGAATATGAAGTGTTTCAGTTAGTACTCCTCACCTATAACTGCGTCAGGCTATTTTATTTTTCCAGGTTTGGATGTCTCTGGATTAATTCAAACTTCCCCATTCTTTCACATTTACTGACACTGTCATTGATTTTCACAAAATACTGACACTGTCATTGATTAGAATTGAAAATGGGGCTACCAAAATAATGAAAAAAGGATGTTCCTGCAGTTAGAACATTTATCTGAAAAAATTAAAAGGGGGGGGGTAGGGTGGTGAAGCACGAAAAGGAGGAGTGCTGCTTGCTTCAACAGATTATTTGTTCTGTGCTGCACTAGCAATTACTCTAGCCTTGAAAACGATCCAGTTCCCTCTTCTACCTCCCTTTTGCTGGGCATCCTCAAGATTATGAAGAATCTAAAGCTTTTTAAGCCACCTGAGCCTGAACAACATAGCAATCTAAATCTAATTTTCATGTATGACCTAAGAATTTAAGCATCATTAGAGGTTAATTTGTTCAAGTCCTAGTATCATCTATGAAAATGAGTGTCATAACTTATAAAATTTCTATCTAGGTTCGTTTTTTTTTTAATTATTCTTACTATTCTTAACTTTCAAACAGAGAAGAATATTGATTCTGAGTTAAAGGAATAGTAATTCTGAAATGCTCAGATAATAGAATCAGCTAGGATGGAAAAGACCTTTAAGTTCATCAAGTCCAACCATTACCCCAGGACTGCCAACACCACCAATAAAGCATATCATTGAGGGCCTCATCTACATGGTTTTGAACACTTCCAGGGATGGTGGTTCCACCACTTCCCTGGGCAGTCTGCTCCAATACCTGATCACCCTTTCTGTGAAGAATTTTTTCGTAATATTTAATCTAGATTTCCCCTGGATCAGCTTGAGGCCATTACTTCTTGTCCTGTCACTTGTTACTTGGGAGAAGAGATTGACCCCTGCCTCACTACAGCCTCCTTTCAGGTAGTTGTAGAAAGCAATAAGGTGTCCCCTGAGCCTTCCCTTCTCCAGACTAAACAACCCAGTTCCCTCAGACGTTCCTCAACAGACTTGTGCTCCAGACCCTTCACCAGCTTTGTTGCCCTTTTATTAATGTCTCTCTTGTTGTGAGACACTCCCCTAGTTTCCAGTAGAGGATGGAGGTTCTCCTTGGCCTCCTTTTATTGCTAATATATTTGTAAAAGTACTTTTAATGATCTTTCATGACAGATTTAGTTCCATCTGTGCTTTCGCCTTTTTAACTTTCTCTCTACATAACCTAACAACATCCTTGTATTTTTCATGGGGTTATTATCTTCCACAGGTGATAGATTTTCTTTTTTTGTATTTCCTGAGTTCAAGCAATATCTCCCTGTTCAGATTGGTCTTCTTTCCTGCCAGTTTGCATTTTGGCACATAGGGACCACCTGCTCCTGCTTCTTAAGGATTTAATTCTTTAAGAGTGTCCAGCTTTCCTTCAGTAGTGTTTCCCAAGGAATTCTGACAACCAGCATCCTAAACAGGCCAAAGTCAGCTCTCCAGAAGTCTGAGGTGGAAGTTTAGATGACCTTCCTCCTGACTTCTTCAAGGATTGAAAATACAATCATTTTGTGATCATTTTCACCAAGATGGCCTCCAACCATAACATTATCCACCAGTCGTCTGTTTGCAAAGAGCAAATCTAGCCAGGCATCTTCACTCACTGGCTCACTAACCAGCTGGGCTAGGAATTTATTTTCCACACCCCCAGAAAACCTCCTGGATTGCTTCTTTTCTGCTGCATTGTACTTCCAGAAGGTATCTGGTAGGTTGAAGTTCCCCACAAGAACAAGGGCAAGAGGTTGCGAAACTTCTCCCAGTTTTTTGAAGAACATTTCATCCATAGGTTCATCCTGGCAGGATGGCCTACAGCAGACTCCTACAAGCATATCTGCTTGGTTGGCCCTCCCCCTGATCTTCAGCCACAAACATTCAGCCTTCTCACTCACAACATTGAGTTCAAGGCAGTTGATGTACGCCCTCACATACAATGCAACACCACCACCTCTTTTTCTTTGCCTATCCCTTCTGTAGAGCCTGCTGTGGTAATAGAATTTTTGGGTACATTGGAAAGGCATATCCTTCCTTGCTACATTAGTGGTTGGCAGAGAGGATGCACAGCCAAGGAGCAGTTCTGGCCAGCTATGCTAGCTGTCATGTGGCTTAATAAACTTAAACCAGAAAAGTGGCAGAAACCCACGGCAGGGGGCTGGAACTAGATAATCTTAAGGTCCTTTCCAACCCTAACTATTCTATGAGTCTATTAAATACGTGCTTCTATGTAATGTGACCACTCATGTGTTTCCAGTACAATGAATTTAATTTGTATTCTAATCAATTGTTGCTCTGAAAAACATTTAAGTACATTGATTGGTGCCCTAAAGGAGCAAGTGCACAACCATCCTGTAGATCTCTTATGTTCCCACTGTGAAAGTTGTTCTGGGTTTCTACTGAACAAGGTAAAAGAACATTGCAGAACAATGGTGATGTATATTCTTTTCCATAAATTCATAATATTTTTGCTGTTGCTTTTTTTTAGGCTGTAGTTCATTTTAGTTTTACTTCATGAAGTTATCTGTATTTACTTAAGAGCAGAAACTAAAGACAAAGTAGCAATAACATAAAAATTGTTATTAAAAATAACCTTTTTCTCTGCATGGAGCAGATTTCTTTTAATTTTTTTTCTTTTTCCTGTGCAGCAACTTCACTTCTCAGAGTATATAGAAACAGATTATATTAATGGTATTTTCAGGCTGAGATTGAGATAGTTTGGTTTATTACTGTTCATTGTCAGTATCTTATCCAAAAACAGCAGGATAAACTCTGCCTGTCACTAATGCTCAATTTATATCTCATGTCTTTATTTCAGCAGGAGAATGTGCTAGATGAGATACTGAAAACAGATGTACAGCACCAGATGAAAAAATGCTGCTTCATGTTGAATTTCTGTGGGCAGCTGGTATTATACCTTTTAAATGTCTCTTTATGCTTGTCAGAATAGCATAATAGTCAATTCACTCCTCAATAACAAGCTGGCTGTTCTTGGTAAATAGAAAGGTGTTACTGCTATTTCTCTTTCTGTAACACGGGCTTTTTAGTTCATCCATTAGTTTCACATTTGTATTAAAAGCTAAACAAGTGAAGAAAAAAACATTCAGAGTAAGTTGTGCACAAATACTGAAAATAGGAAAGGTTGAAGGGACAACTCCTGCTTGTAGTACATTAAACAGATTGCAGCTCTTTGTTTGCTTGTTTTCCTTGTTTGGTTGTTTGTTTTGTTTTGTTTTTCCTTGTATTACTTTGTTTATTTCTACTAGAGCATTCTTTCAGGGCCACTTATCTTTGAAGATGCCTTAACATTATGCACATACATACAATGCACTAGCACCCTTTCCATAATTGGCTAGGAGCCATGACTATAAAAGCACGCTCCCTCCTAGTTTGTCAGCTTCCCTGAAAATGCTGCTGATGTCAGTAACTCTTAGCTCAGACAAGTGGGGACTTTGAGAGGACTAATCTGGAATGAGGGCTACTGTATGAGGTGATAGTTTCAGTGCCAACACATGCTACATGATGTTGAAAACACACAATGCTACAGAAATGCTGGCATTCTTGCCAAAGGATGTCACAGATGACGCAGTTGTAGAAGAAGAAGCTGAACAAAGTAGTAAATGAAAACTCCTCTGAGAAATATCAATTATGTATACAAAACATTGAGCTCAGGACATTCTTGAGCCCTAAATAAATGCGAGCTTGAAGATTGGCCAAGGGTATATAATTCAAATGGGTATAATATATGCTGGCCCCTTTCTTATAGCTTTTATCTGAGCATTAGCTTTTGCTGACCATTTTATGTCATTAGCAATACTAAAGAGGTGAGCAGGTGGTTTAAGTGACACACATAAAAATATTAATAAAGCATCATTCACAATGTCATTTTATCATGTTTTCCTGTGGCATGAGTTATAAAACAAAGCTAAAAGTATTACATTTTTAAGCTTTTCAGGAACTTACAGGGTTAATATTCTCCCTGAGTGAGAATAATGCATTTTTAAACAACATTCAGTAGAACTGGCTTTGTTTGAGAAATACAAATATGTTTTGCATAATTAATTTTTTTCCAAATGTCATTGATTCCTTTCTTTGATCTAAATAAATATTTGTTTATATCACATAGAAAGCCCTGTACTGAGCTGATGTAAACTATTAATTTTGCATTTCAGGCAATTAAAATTGCTTATGCAGAACTATGCTGATCTGACACATATCGGACAAAGGTCAAAATCTGATTTAATATATCAAAACATACGAAATTTTCTTCTTCTTTGCTTAGCCTAGATTTTACTGGGGAGCTTATCACTAATACAAAGTAAATAGAAAAACTTACTGATTCCAGTAAACATAAATGTATTTTCCATGGTAGGATGTCTTTTGAAATTTTTAATATTATTTTGGGGATTCATTATCTTTTCAGCTAGCAATAATAAAATAATAAATAGTATAATAAAAAGTATGGCTTAATCATTGTCCTGGGTTCAGCAGTAGCAGTCATGTTTGTTTTTTTTTTCCTTTGTGCTAGCTGGTGCAGTGCTGTGTTTTGACTTCCAACCTGAGAACAGTGTTGGTGAAGTCAATGTTTTCAGTTGTTGCTAAGTGATGTTTACCCTGACCAAGGACTTTGTGAGGCTCATGCTCTGCCAGGGAGGAGGGGAAGCCGGGAGGAAGCAGAGATGGGGCGCCTGACTCGGGCTAGCCAGGGAGGTATTCCATACCACAGCACGTCATGGCCGGGGTGGGGGGTGACTGGGAGTTACCCGGAAGGACACGGGCTTCTGGGTGGAACTTGTCTTCTTGGCCGGTGGTATCGTATTCTCTTCCCTTGTTATTTTCCCTTATCATTGTTGCAGTTGACAGTAGCGGTGGTGATTTGTGTACATTGGTTGCTGGACTGTTCTTGTCTCAACCCGTGGGAGTTGCACTCTTTCGATCCTCCTCCCCATTCCTCCGGGAGTGGGGGAGAACCCCGGGGGGGGGGGGGGACACGACACACGGACCTCGATTGTTGTCAGCTCGGCACCACTCACTGGGAGTGAGTGAACAAGTTACCTGACTGGGTTTAAACCACGACAGTTCTTTTTGGCGCCCAACGTGGGGCACAAGGGGTTGAGATAAGAACAGATCTGACTGGATTAATAGTCACTCGTCACAATGCTGATTTATTGGCTCTCAAGGTTGTTCCTCTTGATCTCACAGTTTCAGTGTATCGTATCTTACGTCCATCCAGTATTGGCTGTATTAGTGTTTTTCAAGTGTGGGGCTTGGGCTAAGGTTTTTGTCCCATTGTACTTTATGGTAATGACTTGTAATACAATAGAATCATTGATCATGAAACTGATCTGGCTTATGTTCCCAGTGTGGTCACCACCTTTATACTTTGGGAGGTATATGATGGAGGTGCTTAGCAATTACACAACTTTTTTCTCCTTCTCAGGTGCTCAACCTGTGAAGGAGACATCCTTTTACCCTCCCAGTCGTCCCCCCAGACCATTTACATTTGAGAGTTTTGAAGTTTTTGAATGGCATTTTAATGCTGTTGAGACTTGTCTGCTGATGGTGATGGGAATCACCATGCTAACACGCATACAGAGTGTGTTTTGCCCACTACTGATTTCAAGAGTTAAGCAGATTCAGGTTTGGGTCTTGTCTGGGGTCAAACGACGATGTAGGAGGACTGAGAGATTTTCCCTGAGGCTGGACAGCCATGAGTGGCAGGGTGTGTGGGATAGTATGGGCAAGTATCTAGGTCAGTGGGCCCCTCCAGTACTTTGGAATTTCACTAGCGAACAACTGCAAAATCCAGAAGAATTAGTAAAACACTTAAATGAGGTGTGTGGTCATTCTGGCCATACCAGAGATGGACAAATCACGGCAACGTGCTGGGGCTTGGCCTATGCTTACAGGGCCTTGTTCAACACTATCCAGCACCTTCAAAAGGAAAAGAATGTCAGCGGATCTGAGGGCAAAGCAACAGTCACTACTCAAACTTTGGCTGCAATGAACTGCGCAGCTACCCCAGCAGCAAGTACAGCAGCTGCTCAAACTTCAACTGCAACAGACAGCGCGGTTACCCCAGCTCCAAGCACAGCAGCTGCACCACCCCCAGCAACAAGTACAGTCGCTACTCAAACTTTGGCCTCAATGAACAGAGCAGCTACCCCAGTGGCAAGTACAGCAGCTGCTCAAACTTCAACTGCAACAGACAGCGCGGTTACCCCAGCTCCAAGTACAGCAGCTACACCACCCCCAGCAACAAGTACAGTTGCTACTCAAACCACAGTGATAATCACTGCAGCCAAACCAGAGGACCAGTTTGTACCAATATCGGTTGCCCCTGTACGCAAGAGAACAAGCAAAAAGGAGGCAAAAAGGGTGAAGCGAGATGAAGAACCAATGAATTCACCACCCGGTCCAGAATCTGATCAGGAGTCATCATCACATGACGAAGAAGAAGAAGAAGAGCTGCGGAATATGCGAAAAGATTTTACCCGTCAACCAGGGGAGCACATCATCACCTGGTTACTCCGATGCTGGGACAATGGGGCCGATGGTCACGAACTAGAAGGTACAGAAGCCAAGCAGCTGGGATCACTTGCTAGAGAAGGGGGAATTGACAAAGCAATCGCAAGAGAGAAAACGTCCCTCAGCCTTTGGAGGCGGCTCTTGGCAGCTGTGAAAGAAAGGTTTCCATACAAGGACGATGTTACGAGTCGTTCGGCCAAGTGGACTACTATAGACAAAGGCATCCAGTCTCTGAGGGAATCGGCCATCGTAGAGATGATCTATCACATCAAGCCGAATAACGGGGATACACCTATAGATCCAGATGGAGTTGAATGTACACGACCCATGTGGCGAAAACTTACACGGAATGCACCGTCATCATATGCCCATTCATTGGCAACAGTGACCTGGAATGACATAGTACCACTAACAGTGGATGAAATGGTTCATAAACTCCGAGAGTTCGAAGACAACCTCACCCCTTCCATCATCTCAGCTGTGGAAAAACTGTCCCAGGACCTCAAACAATTGAGGGACGATCTATCTGATTTATCCAGCTCCTCACGTGTACCAACACACGTCTCAGCTATTAACAAAAGGCGTCCTATTGTTCAAGAGAGGAGATACAGGAGGTATACGCCACGGGGTACCCTATGGTTTTACCTGCTGGATCACGGAGAAGACATGACAAAGTGGGATGGAAAACCTACTTCAGCTTTGGAGGAACGGGTGAGTGAACTGAAGAGGGGAGCAAGGGCCAAGACTGATCGTCCCATGAGAGCTACGGCTTCAGTCTCTGGTGAGCAGTTTCCCAGATGGAATGGAAGAGCTGATTTTACTCCAGCTCCTGTGATAACGAAGAATAATCCCTTTCACCATGACTTAAGTGTCCAACGCTGTGACGACCATTAGAGGGGCCCTGCCTCCAGCCAGGTGGAGGTAGGGGACAATCGGATTTACTGGACTGTGTGGATCCGATGGCCTGGCACATCAGTCCCACAGAAGTATAAGGCTCTAGTAGATACTGGTGCACAGTGTACCCTGATGCCATCAAGCTGTCAAGGGGTGGAACCCATCTACATTTCTGGATTAACAGGAGGATCCCAAGAGTTGACTGTGCTGGAGGCTGAAATCAGCCTGACTGGGAGGGAATGGCAAAAGCACCCTATTGTGACTGGTCCAGAGGCTCCATGCATCCTCGGCATAGACTACCTCAAGAGAGGGTACTTCAAAGACCCAAAAGGGTACCGGTGGGCTTTTGGTATTGCTGCTTTGGAGACTGAGGAAATTGAGCAGCTGTCTACCTTGCCTGGTCTCTCAGAAGATCCCTCTGCTGTGGGGTTGCTGAAAGTTGAAGAACAACAAGTGCCAATTGCGACCACAACAGTGCACCAGCGGCAATATCGCACCAACCGAGACTCCCTGATTCCCATCCATCAGCTGATCCGTAGACTGGAGAGTCAGGGGGTGATCAGCAGGACCCGCTCACCCTTCAATAGCCCCATATGGCCAGTGCGAAAGTCTAATGGAGAATGGAGACTAACAGTAGACTATCGTGGCCTGAATGAAGTCACACCACCATTGAGTGCTGCCGTACCGGAAATGCTAGAACTTCAGTATGAACTAGAGTCAAAGGCAGCCAAGTGGTATGCCACGATTGATATTGCCAATGCATTTTTCTCCATTCCTTTGGCAGCAGAGTGCAGGCCACAGTTTGCTTTTACTTGGAGGGGTGTCCAGTTCACTTGGAACCGACTGCCCCGGGGGTGGAAACACAGCCCTACCATTTGCCATGGACTGATCCAGACTGCACTGGAACAGGGGCAAGCTCCAGAACACCTGCAATACATTGATGACATTATTGTGTGGGGCGATACAGCAGAAGAAGTCTTTCAGAAAGGGAGGAAAATAATCCAAATTCTGCTGAAAGCCGGTTTTGCCATAAAACGGAGTAAGGTCAAGGGACCTGCACAGGAGATTCAATTTTTGGGAATAAAATGGCAAGATGGACGTAGACAGATCCCCACAGATGTGATCAACAAGATAACAGCAATGTCTCCACCAACTAATAAGAAAGAAACGCAAGCTTTCTTGGGTGCAGTGGGGTTCTGGAGAATGCACATCCCGAATTACAGTTCGATTGTAAGCCCTCTCTATCATGTGACCCGGAAGAAGAATGATTTTAAATGGGGCCCTGAGCAGCAACAAGCCTTTGAGCAAATTAAACGTGAGATAGTTCATGCAGTAGCCCTTGGACCAGTCCGGACCGGGCCAGATGTAAAAAATGTGCTGTACACTGCAGCTGGGGAGAACGGTCCTACCTGGAGCCTCTGGCAGAAAGCTCCAGGGGAGACTCGAGGTCGACCCCTCGGCTTTTGGAGTCGGGGATATAAAGGATCTGAGGCCAGCTATACCCCAACTGAGAAAGAGATACTGGCAGCCTATGAAGGGGTTCGAGCTGCTTCGGAAGTGATTGGCACTGAAGCACAGCTCCTTCTGGCACCCCGGTTGCCCGTGCTGGGCTGGATGTTCAAAGGCAGGGTCTCCTCTACACATCATGCAACTGATGCTACATGGAGTAAATGGGCTGCACTAATTACACAACGAACTCGAATAGGAAATCTCAGTCGTCCAGGCATTCTAGAAGTCATCATGGACTGGCCAGAGGGCAAAGATTTTGGAATGTCACCAGAGGAGGAGGTGGTGCGCGCTGAAGAGGCCCCACCATATAATAAACTGTCAGAAAGTGAAAAGCAGTATGCCTTGTTTACTGATGGCTCTTGCCGTATTGTGGGAAAGCATCGGAGATGGAAGGCAGCTGTATGGAGTCCTGGACGACAAGTTGCAGAAACTGCTGACGGAGAGGGTGAATCGAGTCAGTTTGCCGAGGTGAAAGCCATCCAGCTGGCCCTGGACATTGCTGAACGAGAAAAGTGGCCAGTACTTTATCTCTATACTGACTCATGGATGGTGGCAAATGCCCTGTGGGGGTGGTTGAAGCAATGGAAGCAGAGCAACTGGCAACGCAGAGGTAAACCCATCTGGGCTGCTGCACTGTGGAAAGATATTGCTGCCAGGGTGCAGAACCTGGTGGTGAAGGTACGTCATGTAGATGCCCATGTACCCAAGAGTCGGGCCACTGAGGAACACCAGAACAACCAACAAGTGGATAAAGCGGCTAAGATTGAAGTGGCTCAGTTGGACTTAGATTGGCAACATAAAGGTGAATTATTTTTGGCCCGGTGGGCCCATGACACTTCAGGCCATCAGGGCAGAGATGCAACATACAGGTGGGCCCGTGATCGAGGGGTGGACTTAACAATGGACACTATTGCCCAGGTTATTCATGAGTGTGAAACATGTGCTGCAATTAAACAAGCCAAGCGGTTAAAGCCTCTTTGGTATGGAGGACGATGGTTGAAGTATAAATATGGGGAGGCCTGGCAGATTGACTATATCACACTGCCACCAACCCGCCAAGGCAAGCGCCATGTGCTTACCATGGTGGAAGCAACCACCGGGTGGCTGGAAACATACGCTGTGCCCCACGTCACTGCCGGGAACACCATCCTGGGCCTTGAGAAACAGATTTTGTGGCGACACGGCACCCCAGAGAGAATTGAGTCAGACAATGGGACTCATTTCCGAAATAACCTTATAGATATTTGGGCCAAAGAGCATGGCATTGAGTGGGTATATCACATCCCCTACCATGCACCAGCCTCTGGGAAAATCGAACGGTACAATGGGCTGTTAAAAACTACACTGAGAGCAATGGGTGGGGGAACTTTCAAGCATTGGGATACACACTTACCAAAGGCCACCTGGTTGGTCAACACCAGAGGATCTGCCAACAGGGCTGGCCCAGCCCAGTCAGAACTTTTACATATTGTAGAGGGGGACAAAGTTCCCGTGGTGCATATGAAGAATTTGCTGGGGAAGACAGTCTGGGTTATTCCTGCTTCAGGTAAAGGCAAACCCACTCGTGGGATTGCTTTTGCTCAGGGGCCTGGATATACTTGGTGGGTAATGCAGGAAGATGGGGAAGTCCGATGTATACCTCAAGGGGATTTGATTTTAGGGGAAAACAGCCAGTGAAATCAATTGTATGCCGTTGCCTGCTGTGTAATGCTTTTATAGCCCATCAACTAGATGTCTCCAGGTCACCAGCGACTGGCCCTGACTTCCCTCCAGCCATCATCCCAACAGAGAATGAACTTTGAACATCATGGACCGAATGGACTCGGCAGCATTATAGGGATTGGTCCATGCACTAAGAAAATGATCTTTTCCTCTTGGTCTGTATGTATATGGATGTATATATGTGGGAGAGCGATGGTGTATTGAAAATGTGGGATCTGAGCACGATGTGAATGGTATGGAATAAGGGGTGGATAATGTCCTGGGTTCAGCAGTAGCAGTCATGTTTGGTTTTTTTTTCCTTTGTGCTAGCTGGTGCAGTGCTGTGTTTTGACTTCCAACCTGAGAACAGTGTTGGTGAAGTCAATGTTTTCAGTTGTTGCTAAGTGATGTTTACCCTGACCAAGGACTTTGTGAGGCTCATGCTCTGCCAGGGAGGAGGGGAAGCCGGGAGGAAGCAGAGATGGGGCGCCTGACTCGGGCTAGCCAGGGAGGTATTCCATACCACAGCACGTCATGGCCGGGGTGGGGGGTGACTGGGAGTTACCCGGAAGGACACGGGGCTTCCGGGTGGAACTCGTCTTCTTGGCCGGTGGTATCGTATTCTCTTCCCTTGTTATTTTCCCTTATCATTGTTGTAGTTGATAGTTGCGGTGGTGATTTGTGTACATTGGTTGCTGGACTGTTCTTGTCTCAACCCGTGGGAGTTGCACTCTTTCGATCCTCCTCCCCGTTCCTCCGGGAGTGGGGGAGAACCCCCGTGGGGGGGGGGGACACGGCCCTCGATTGTTGTCAGCTCGGCACCACACACTGGGAGTGAGTGAACAAGTTACCTGACTGGGTTCAAACCACGACAATCATTTATTTTCCTGAACCTGAAAAGTTCAGTTTTGTTTAATGTCTTCAGAATTTTTAATATGGAAATTATATGTGCATACAATGTTGGCAAACAAACATAAACTATGATTCAATTTGTCTTACAGACAAAGCCTGATGGTTGCCCAAGCCATCTAGAACTTAAAAGTGTACAAATAGTCTCTGCAAGTATGTGCAAATATTTCTGTGGCTGATTGTAGGGTTCACTTGAAGTGTTGGAGTGGAGAAGCTGCAGGGTTGGCCTGTGAGAGAAGAGCAGGGGCTGTCCTGAGCTGGACGTGGCCAGTTCTAGCTGGTCTCAGCTGGTTCCAGACAGTTCCAACCAGGTCTGCAATGACCTCACTGTTGCCACAGCTGAGCCCATCAGCGACACTGGTGGCACCTCTGAGAAAACGTGTTTAAGAAAGGGCAAAACACCGCACAGCAGAGTGAGGATAAAGGTGTGGCACCCAGAAGAAGGAGGAGAGGGATGTATTGCAGGCTCTGGAGCAGAGATTCCCCTGCAGCCCGTGGAGAGCCCACAGAGGAGCGGGTTTGCCTTGAAGGATTTTAGCACGTGCGAAGGACCCATGCTGGAGCTTGGATAAAAAGGACTGGCAGAGAGTTGTTATAGACTGACCATACCCCCCCCCTCCCCCCCCACACTCCCTGTACTGCTTAGGGAGAGGAGGGAATAATGCAGTGAAATTAAGCCATAGGGGGAAAAAAAGGCCGGAGTGTGTAGAAGTTGTTTTATTTTTTATTTGTTTTTCTCTATCCAAACCAATTTTAATTGTCAATGAATTAAATTAATTTACCCCAAATCAAGTCTGTTTTGCTCATGAAGGTAACTGATAAATGATCTCCCCATCTTTATCTCAACCTACAAGTTTTTTCATCCTTATTTTCTCCCCTTGTCCTGTGAGGAGAGGAAGTCAGAGAGGCTGGGTGAACATCTGAGAGACAGCCAAGGTCAACCCACCATTTTTACAATGCAAAAATAAATATTCCAAAGAATGGAGACTCATGGTAAGTATTGTTGCTGGTTTACGGCCTGGGCTTAAATCACAAGAGTTCTTTAAAAATACAGTGAGAAATATTCACAAACGACCTTTGTCTGACATTGCAGCATTTTCATATTTAAATTTATCTGCTTAATTTAACAACATTTTATTTGAGGATAAAGTATAGAAGTAGTGAATTGTTACATAAATTTTATTGTTGGAAGCAGAAAGACCCTTAGATCTGTAAATAATTGTAGCTTCTTTGACAGTCCCTGATTACTCCTGTAAAGTTTATAGTGATTAAGAACTAATTTGTGCTGTTTCCATTGGTAGTTCTTTGCATCTGTGAATAGGTTATGTACTTTTTGTGATAAGTTTAGGCCATAGGCTGTTTCATTAACTTTCTTTTGCTTTACTCACTGCTTTTAGCTCTACTGACATGAAAAGCAAGCACAGAAATAAATATTCTTAGTATGTATGTTTGCAGAATTTGAAAATATTATTATATAAACATTATTTACCAAAACCTCCCCAAAACTAATTACCCCTTAGCACCATTATTATTAAAAAATATGCTTGATTTTCTGATTTAAGCCAGGACTTTTACTATATTTTTTTCTTTCCCTGTAAGATTACCTGAGAGCTTGTCTGTTTGCACAAGGCAATTTCAAATCTTTTGGCAATTTCATACGGCATTTTTCTATCAGGTAGAACATGTATCAGTCCTGCATTAACCTCACTAAGCTATTCTGTTGCTAGTAGACTGCTGCATGTAGGTGTATGGGAAAAAGAAATAAAGGCCAAATTCAACACAGCTGAAGTAAAAGGAAATACTTACAGTTTATTTCAGTGGAACAGCTGAGTCTGCAATTGATTCTCATGTATGAATATGGTTTGCAATAATACTTGTGCATGTGTGTATAATCATGCAATATTCTGGTTTCTATAATTTCTATACCACAATATTTGCAGTCCAATTACTTCATCTACCTTTATCTGCTTATTTCAGGTAAATAATGTCTCTCCCCTGTATGAGAGATGCAGGTGGAAAAGGGTAATGTTAAAACAACTCAAAGAACTTTAATATAATTGTAAATAAAAATTAATTCTATGTTGGAAACAGATGTTTTCATGAATATTTATACATGTGTCACTTTCAGCATTTTTATTGATATTGTAACCTTTGGAGGAGAGAATTTACTGCTCATCTTTATGATTTATTGCTATACATTGGCTCCTTATAGTCAGACCAGACATTCAGTACCCATATTAATGTGTGATGACTAAATTCTTATTTAAAAAAAAAATATAGCAACTATAATTGCTAAGAGCTCCAGAGCTGACCAAGCAGAAGGCCTTTACAGTATCTGGCACTAGAATATAAATTCGTTACTACCATAAATTCAAATCAGGCTCCAGTCTTTCTGTCTTCAGAAAGTAGTGCAAGACTTCTCTGTACATTGTTGGTTTTATGTGTGAACAATAGCTTAGCAGTACATGATCCAGGGTTGTCCAGTCATCCTCAAGCACATCCCTCTCACTATCAGGGTCAGGGAGACACAACCCTGTCTTTGACCACCACCTCCAGAGCAGTGTTGTTAAGCTTGATACCTTCCAGCCTCCCCCTGGCAATATTATTGGTGCCAACATGGAAGAGCAGTAGGTGATAATAGTATAAGAGTCAGAGTAGTCAACAGCAACCTCTTCACTACTTCCCAATTGTGAGCCCTGGACAAGAAGTAAACCTCACTGTATGAAAGGCTGGGTTGGAAAATGGCATTCTCTGTCCCCTGCAGTTTCCCACTACTAATCCCCGCTGTTTCCCCCATGCCACCACTGCCTCTGGGTGGCTCAGACTCGGCTGACAGAGATGCTCCATTCAACAGTGCTCCCAGTTTCTCATCAGCCAATGTTGTCAAGAAAAATACAGGGTCTTCATTTGAAAAGAAAACCTTCTATTTAGCATTTTTGAGACCTCATTACCCAAGTCTTCTTTTTATCTTTTTTTTTTTTTTCTCAAGTACAGTTTGATTTAGACTTTTGTGTGGAAGACTGTGGTAGTTTTGAAGTTCCATTCTGTAAAAGGTCAAAAAATTCTTCAATGCATGGTTTTACTGGTGTCATTCAGCTGAAGGATAGACCTGTGCCACTGAAAACCTTGAAATTACTAAACTTTTAACTAAGAAGTGTTCTTGTATTATGAATGAACAGAAGGATGTGAATCAGAAAAAAAAAAGTGTGCTAAAAGATGAAATAGATTTCCTTGCTAAGGAATGTCAAGGATATGTTAATAAATTTTATAATGAATCAGAGAGACTTACCAAACAAAATAAATTTCAGCTTCTTTCAGAAGCAAAGGGTGAAAAGTTACAGGTATGCTTTCCTTCAAAAAAAAAAAGGAAGGGGCATGAACTGAAGAAAGGTAAAATAAAAGCATGATATAAAAGCATGACAAATTAAAAGCACTATAAATTTACTTTTTACCTTTTATTTTTTTTTTTCTTTCTTTTTGTTTTAAGCCCTTAAGGAGTTTTTTCTTGGATTCAGGATAGTAAAGCTGTGGTAGTATACTTTGTAGAGTTAACATGGATATATGTACCATATTCTTGCCAGCTCCCAGCTGTGTTTTTTGCTTATGTGAAGTTAGTTCATGTCTGATATCACTTTTAATAGTTGATCTAATTATCAGTTCTAGAATTAGTAGTTATATTGGGACACAGCAGTAACATTTATCAAATGAAAGCTGAAATAAATTGTTTCATACAATTATATTGTATTAAATAAGACAATACTTAATCTGAAGAAGAAAGTAGATAGCACATTTGAAATGTACAGTTGTCATGATATGTATAATTTTCTGTCTTTGAGTTTAATGAGGTTAATAACATAACATAAAATGGTAATAATCTTCACAATTTTGGAGATGCTTTTTATTGTGATTATTAGCGGTGTAAGAATTAGATGTTCTTTTGTTTCTATCCTAACCCGTTGAACTGTGTACCTATGGACTACCAATCATTTACTGCATTTCAGTAATGGATGAAATTAGGCTCGAGTATGCTCCCTAATGCTGCAAAGTGTTTTGGAAGTTATCTGAACATGAAAATGTCTTTGCAAGGTGAAAATAGCAATCTGCCTATCATCTATCACACTTACCACGGTGTTCAAAAACTGAGAGAGAAGTTGTCCTTCATGTGTAAGGATAACACCAACATATGTGACATTTCATCCCATTACTATGCTGTTGTGGTTTAAAAGAAGACAGCAACTTAATACCACACAGCCACTCGCTCACTCCCTTCCCGCGAGGAGAATTGAAAACAGGTATAAAATGGCTGGGTTGAGATAAGAACATTTTAATAATTGAAATAAAGTTAAAAATCATAGCATTAATATTATAATAGACCAATAATAACAATGATGATGATGAAGAAAAAGGAGATAACAAAGAGAGGAATAAGCCCCAAGAAACACAGGTGATGCACTACTCACCATCCACTACCCAATTCCTAACCAGTCCCCCCAGCAGCAATCATTCCCTCCTGGCCAACTTTCCTCCCAGTTTCTATACCGAGTATGATGCTCTGTGGTATGGAATAACCCTTTGGTTAGTTCCGGTCAGGTGTCCTGGCTGTGCTCCCTCACAGCTTCTTGTGCACCTGGTAACTGGCACCTGGTAACTGGCGGAATATGGATCATTGAAGATTCCTTGATTGGGGTAAGTGCTACTTAGCAACAACTAAAATGTTGGTGTGTTATCAGCATTATTCTCAGACTAAATCTGAAACACAGCACTGCACCAGGTATTAGGAAGAAAATTATCTGTGCCTCAGCCAAAAGAAGGACATATGTTAACCTTCAACAGTTTTCAACCAGCAGAGCATTTCCAGAAGGTAAAGGTGCTGATCCTTGCTTGTCACTGGTGATGCCACATCTGGAGTGTTGTATCTAAGGGCTGGGCATGACCATATGCTGACAGAGGTGGCGCTGTCCAGCCTGGAGAAGGGGCAGACTGGGGAGGTCTCATTCACGTGTACAAATACCCAGTGTGAGGGTGTAAAAGAGGTAGGGCCAAGCTCTTTCAGTGGCGTCCAATAACAGGGCATGAGCCAGTGGCTCCAAACTGAAATACAGGAAATTCCCTTTAAACATAAGAAATTTTATTTATTTACTTACTTATTATCATGAGATGGATCAAACGCTGGAAAAGGTTGCACAGAGAAGGTCTGGACACACCATTCTTGGGGATATTAAAAAAAACCCTACTGAACATAAATCTGGGCAACCTGCTCTAGCTTGCCTCTCCTGATCAGGCATTTGGAATGGATGACTTCCAGAGGTGCCTTCCAACATCAGCAATTCTGTGTTTTTGTGATAATTTTTAAGATGTCCATAAGACTTGGATTTAAACAATTTAAAAAGTGGCACAATAGCATATGTTATTTTTCTTCCTTCCCTAAAAGTTTCCAACTTTTTGTCTGACTCTATTGAGATGACCTCTTTGTGGGCCTGCCTATCACAATGCTAATATCACTCCTGAGTGATCAGCTTACAGACAATTTTATGTTTGTCTGCCCATACACATTACTTTACATTTACCTATAATGAAGTTACAAAGTACTATACTCCGGAATGTATAAGTCCTCTATTTTCAATGCTGCAGCAGAGGTATCACCTTAAAAAGCATAAATCTTAGATTCAGACTATTACAATAAGGCTTTTTTTTCAGGCAAACGTATGAAATTTAGAGTCCTTTTAACATTTGTCTATTTAAATACATAGGCATAGGTACAGCTGCTTTTCTTAAACCAAGGAGAACACTTGCTTGCAAGCACTTCTTGGAATGAATGAAGAAGGGAGAAGTGTGATTAACAACCAAGTACTGTTAATTAGCAGTTTCTCTTGTACTCTATGCCAGAGGGTCCAGTAGTTTAAATTACTGATTCCCTACAGTGACATATAAACACAAGTTCATTGTTCTTATTTTTCAATTTCTTTTACAATTTCCCTTTTGACAAGAAACAGGTTGGCATATAACATCTGAGTTCTCTCACGTTCATAAGTGTTTTCTCATTTGAGAGTGTGGGCCAGCATAACAGCAGAAATTAGGGTCTCTCATTATTTTCACACCCAGGTAAGTTTACATAAGACACAACAAAGAAACAAAGGACCACAGTAGTGTAAAATATTAGTGGGAACCAGAGCTTAATACATCATTATTTGATTGGTATGAGCTGATATAAACTTCATGGAAAGTTTGGAAAAAAAAAAATCTCTTCTCTTTTAACAATGACAGATCACTGAGTGCTTGATCTGCTTCTTTTGTTGCGTTTGTGTTGGTTTGGTTTTATTTTTTTGGCTTTTGTGTTTTTTGGGGGGGAGAGGTAGAAGAATATTTGCATATTTTGCAAATATTATTTTAAAACTCTGATGAAATTTTACTAGAAATCTGTCTTATTGCTGTAAGCATTTCCTATGAAATGGATGGAGTCTGAATGAGTTTATAATGCTGCAGTTTCAAAGTGCAGACAGAACTTGCCAATACCTTTCGGTGTGCTGAAAACTGCTATGATCCTTGGGTACACTGATAAGCTACTGATGTATTTGTGCACTTACAGGTCCCTGACTCCAGCCTGCAGAATCTAATGTTTACATCAAACTGTCTCTAGGGAATATATAAATGTCAGAAAAACCTTTTACACTTGTATTGGCTTAGGTTTATTTTCCAAATACTATCTCAGACATAAATAATATCTAAAGCACTATTTTTCATATACAAAGCCCCAGATTATAGTGGTGCAACTTTAGTCAATTTAGGCAGAGACAATACACGTATCTTGAGAAGAGGTAAAATGACACTATATAAAATGACACTATATAGAGGTGGGCACAATTTTCTGAAGACTATTAAGTTCATTGAAGAGTATATTTTGCGTGAACAAAGCTATTAATAAATATAGATAAAGTGCAGTCATTAATTTTACATGAGAAAAGAGGTTTTTATATCAAATATTTCATTTCAGCATTTTCTAAATGAAACACCCACTTTCATTTTACTAGTGTTTTCATTTTTTAATTGATGAAAAAGAAAAAGAAGAAAAGTTAATTAAGCCTAAAATTAAATGCAGCATTTAATTACATGTCAAATTGAAAATACAGTTAATGAAAACATTTCTTGGTCCAGAATTCTTAGAAGGGCCTCATTTCTGAAACTAATTTTCTCCTTGTCATCTTATGTTGATCTTAATGTCCTTACTCTGTTTTAAAAAAAATATGTATGTATTTTGGAAGGTAAAATTGCCAGGGTGAGGAGTGCAAACTCTGGACACACCTTTAGGATTTTACCACACACAACTTTTAATTCACTTTCACAGTGGAGGACAAGGGCACTGGAGGCATGACAGAACTGCAAAACACCATAAATACAACCATCCCCTTGACCTTAATGCACAGGGCATTATGCATAAACATACAGGCACACACTGAGGCCAGTATGCACCTCTATATCTCCTTTCACAGGGTGGAATTTTTCCTCTCGCTTGTACCGTCATTTTGTCTTTTGCATGACAGGTTATTCACAGATCTGTGCATGCAACACATCCGTACACTGTTTCTGACCTGTCCAGTCACAGGGTGCTCTAAATGCTTCCCCTGGACCTTCAGGATTAAGCTTTGTTTTTACGCAAGTGTTTGGTTATCTATGGCAAACCCTGATGATCTCTTGTTACAGAGTGACACCCTTGACTCATAAGTGAGAAGTAACAATGCTTATTGATGTAAAACAGCGATTTAACAAAGTTTATTAGCACGTGCAACAGTGATTTAACAAGATCTGATAGCGAAGTGTACTTGATTATTTACTGCATAGAGGACAGGAACAGACAAAAGGGAGACCCTTACACCAAGTCCCCAGGTTCAGAAAGGACCTCCTCGCTTTCTAAACTCCTTTCTGAAGGAAGTTAAGGTAGGTCTGGCTCAACCCAGAGTTATTCCCAGACTTGGTCAATGGTTTATGTCTAAAGGGTTATATATGAACACTCAATCCTTTATATAAGATTTCAAGGTTTAGCATGCTCTTAATCTTGTGGTAAGGAATCTCTCAGCCTTGAGGAGTAACCTTGAAAGGTGTCCCTACTCAGAGGTAGATCCTGGCATGCACCTGCTGCCATGCAGGAGATCTCCATGGGCCTTGGGCTGTCTGCTGTTTATGGAGTAAGATAATTGCCTTATAGTCATGTTTGCATACTGATTCTAGAAAATTGGCTTGAGTCAGACCTTGACCAGGATTAGGGTTGTGGGGTGGTGGTGATGCACATTGTTCAGATTAGCCCTTGGCTATTCTGTTGTTATCTGTCTCCCGAGAACTGAATTGGATGCACTTATCACGATCCAGACACATCCACTGGTGGTTATCACATGCGCAAAGTTGGGAAATAAAGGTCACACAGCGGGGAGCACACTGCCTGTCACATGTATCTGCATTTTATTCCAAACAATAGGGAAACGATATAACTTTCAGTCATTGTTTCACACTGGGTTGTTGACCAGGCAGTTCCTCCCACACAGGTTGTGCTGGCTCTGCACAGATTAGTCCCAAAGTTCTCCAAAGTCAGTGTTAACCTTCACTGAAGGCTCATTGCGCTGTTTCTAATAAGTGTAGGTAAATTGAATAGTACAATAGATGATCTCACCTTATCTAGTGGCTGCACCAAAGATGAACCCAAAATAAATAGCAACCTTCATTTTACTTGAGGTAATTTAATCTACAAAGTTATTCATTTTACAAAATGCTGTAAAATAGTAGGAGTAAAATATCTTAAAAAAACCCACCTCTTCATCAAGACTTTCAAAAATACCCAGTGAAACCAGCTGATCATGTTGTTGCCATGTTGCTGTTGCAAATGCTTAATGTTCATTTTTTTATTGTCTTACATTCTTCACAGGTTCTTCTCGGTAATAACTTCTAATTGTGCTGGACACATTACTGTGCTTAAAATGCTCTTAGGAAAATGCCATTTATGAAATATCTAGTTATTTAAATATTATTATTAAGCATGGAAATGATCAGCATTACATCCACAGATGACACATTTTACAGCTCTAAGTACCCATGTAAAAATTCTGCCTTGCCATAGGCTGTACGTAGTTAAAGTGTTTCTAACTAATGCCTATCTAAACAGATACATATTTATATTTCCAATTTTAATGTACAGATAGAGATATTTTGATTTTCTGTTAGAAATTTTGGGACTATTAGGGATGCAAATGTCAGACTCTGAAGGCAGAAGCTGTTTGTTTCTAAGTTCATTTCCATACTTGCAAGTTGAGTGTATAAATATGGTAGTTACTTTATAGTAAATTTTAAATATGTTTTTATTGCAAAATTCCTGCAGATTTGGCATTTTTCTCTTGATTTTATTGAGTAATGTATCTTCCCAATCTAGCATTTGTCTGTAGGAGAAATACTTTCATGCTAAATTGGGTAATGTGCAAATCTCAAAATGAAGCATCTGTATAAACTGAATCATATTCCATATAGACTTGTAAAGTTGCAAATGTGCTTTATGCAAAATTACAGGATGAATGAGAAAAATATGCAAGGAAAAAAAGGATTAATGCACATAGTGACTGCAGATTAGACCCAGTAGGCAGCCATCTTTGAATAGCTACCACCAAACTGTAGCTTAGAGGAATACCATGAAAGTATTGTATTATAGCAGATATTTCAACATTATTTCAATCTAACGCGTGGGAAAACTTGCAGCAGAGATCTTTGTTAAATTCAGTTGCACTGCGTCAATTTTTATTACTCAGCAGTGTGGCTTTTTATTTGTAGAATACAGTTGATAGTGAATTTAAGGAATTAAAGATATTTTTTCCTTAAAGAGCAAAACAAAATAAAATCAAGCAAGCAAACAAACAAAAAAGCCCACTAGCACACACAGTATGTGTGGCGGTAATCTAGTCAAAAAGGTTTAGGAATAGCTGCAAATATTAGTCCAGACATTGCCTCCACGGTAGTGGTAATTACAGGTATAAAGGCATGTAAGTTAGGGAAAGCTTGCTTTTTGTAGTTACAGCTTGTGAGAAGTTTCCTCTGGCTTTCTTCTTTGCAGTGTTTACTACTCATAAAAATGACACAGTAAAATATTCATGAATAGCAGGTGTAATGCATTAAACACCATGAGCCTGCAGTGGAAGAATAATACTGCTGAAGTAATTGGAAGTTGTCAGCAAAGAGATGTACACTGTCTAAGGATATCTGGCCTGTAAGTATGTGGATTGCAAGGACATCTGGTTTGTGAAGATATCTGGTTAATGATGTGAAAATCTAAGTTTACTTTTTTTCTTGACAGTTAATATTCCATCTGTGTGTGTGTTGCACTATCAAACTTCAGTCTGGACTAGCTGGAGTGGAGGAGCAACCCAGAGTCTGAAATACTCAAATTTGGAGCTGTATACTGGATGAAAAGTGATCCAAATTATGGGTATTTAATATGACCACAGATGCTGGACAGGATTTAGGTCAAATCTAGGGGCTGAGTTACCTGTGGATGCGAGCTCACTCAGGGACAGGGGTCAAGAGGTTATCTTTTGTTCTGCCTTCTCCTCCTGTTCTTATGATGGCCTTGCTTCAAACTCTTTCACTAAATGAGCTGACTTTCATGTCCATTTCTTCTTATGTATAGGAGCAACTGATACCAGCATGGGTTGGTTCTTGAGTTCAGATGTAGTGTCTTGTCAGGGTTGGAGTGGCTGCAGTGTCTTTTGCTTCTGTTGGAGTAGCTGTAGTTCCTGACACTTGAGTTGGAGTAGCCATAGTGATTGTCACTGGGGTTGGAATAGCTGCAGTGCCTGTCACTTTGTCATCAGGTCCAGAGTCCCTCTTCTGCCCTTGAGGGTATTGGATAGTGTTGATCATGGCTCAGTGGGCATGGACCAGGCCCCAGTATGTTGCAGTGATTTGTGTCTCTGGTATTGTCAGGACAACAGCATAATTTTTCCAAATAGTTTACTATTTTTTCTGCATTCTGCTCTTGTTCAGGGCTGAAGCTCCAAACCACTGGAGGTGCCAACTGGGCTATGTCTTTGCCTATACAATCCCACGCATCCTGCCGCTCATAACTATCCAGCCTCGAGGAATATCTCTTGGTATTCTCAGATAGTTTTTTAAAATTAAACAGGATTTGAAACACACTCAGCAACACGCTGGTTCCTAGCAATAGGGCCAGGCTGGTTTCAACATCCCGAGAATATTAACAATTTTCAAAATTCTCAAATGCCACTGTAATTAACCTGGTGGGTAAGGGGAAGGTGTGGGAGGATGTCTCCCCCATAAGCTGGCTCTCTGAGGAGAGAAGAAGAAAGATACACTTGATAATAGTTCTCATTATATGGCTCCCATAGTAGAGGGGTGACAGCAATGCTGAGTACACATACCAGATTAATTCCACTATGAGCAGTTCTGTTATATCACAAGCCACTATTAGAAAGTACAACAAGCCAAGAGCCTTAGCCCAGGCCCCATGGATGATAAACAAACCAGGAAATACAGGCTTCAAGTAATGTATGACAATGGAACTCTGAGACCAAATGCAACAATTCTGAGAGCAAATTAAATCAACATTGTGACAAGTGACTATTAAACCAATACAATGAATGAATACTTATCACAGATTTATTTTGACACACTCTGGTCAGATCTGTTGTTATCTCAACCTTTCAGTCGCCATGTTGGGCACAAAAAGAACCGTTGTGGTTTAAGCCTAGCCAGCAACTAAACACCATGCAGCAGCTCACTAACTACCCATATGTCCTGGGTTCAGCAGTAGCAGTTATTTTTCTCCTTCTTGGTAGCTGGTGCGGTGCAGTGTTTTGACTTTCGGCCTGGGAACAGAGCTGATAACAATGATGTTTTGGTTTGGCCAAGGTCTTTGTGAGCCTCATGCTCTGCCAGGGAGGAGGGGAAGCCGGGAGGAAGCAGAGACAGGACACCTGACCCAAACTGACCAAAGAGGTATTCCATACCACAGCACGTCATGCCCAGGATGTAACTGAGAGTTAGCCGGAAGGGCTGGGAGACTGCGGGGCTGGAGGAGGTATCAGTCAGTGCTTGGTCAGGCTGGAGGGGGAAGTTATCGGTCGGCTGGTGGTGAGATGTTGTATTCTCTTCCCTCGTTATTTCCTTTATCATTGTTATCATTGTTACTATTGGTGGTACCAGTAGTGATTTGTGTTATACCTTAGTTACTAAACTGTTCTTATCTCAACCTGTGGGAGTTGCATTCTTTTTGATTCTCCTCTCCGTCCCTCCGGGAGTAGAGGGAGGGAAAGAAGGGGGGGAGTGAGTGAATGAGTTACCTGACTGGGTTTAAACCACGACACCATACTAACTACTACTACTACTAACTACTCCTTTCCCCAACGGGTTGTAGAGGAGAACTGGGAAAAAAAAGGCAAAACCTGTGGCTTGGGATAAGAACAGTTTAATAATTAAAATAAAGCACAGTATGATATTAATACTAATAATAATGAGAAGAAAAATTACAGAGAGAAATAAAACTAAAAAGAAAAACAAAAAACAAAACACAAAACCAAAAACCACACAAAACAACAATCAATAGCGATGCATGATACAATTGCTCACCACCCGCTGACTGATACCTAGTCCAGTCCCAAGCAGTGATTGCTCCCTTGCAGGTAACTCCCCCCATTTTCTGTACCGAGCATTATGCTCTGTAGTATGGAATACCATTTTGGTTTGTTTGGGTCTGTAGTCCTGTCTCTGCTCCCTCCCAGCTTCTTATGCCCCTCCTCACTGGCAGAACATGAGACTGAAAAGCCCTTGATCAGGGTAAGTGCTACTGTCCAACAACTAAAACATTGGTGTGTTATCAACATTATTCTCAGACAAAATCAAAAACACAGCACTGCACCAGCTACTAGGAAGAAAATTAACTCTATCCCAGCTGAAACTAGGACAGCATGGAAGCACGGTAGTGACTGTGAGTCATGGTGATGAGTAACACATGAAGCGTTTTCCAGCATATCCCTTTTATCTAAGGGTGATATTCCTTTCAGATTATAAAGGTTTTCAAAATGTAACCACAGAAAGCAAGCTGTTCAGTAAGTGACCCTTCACAGTGCAAGATGATGAACATTGTGCAGCTGACTTTTAAAATATGTTATATTTAACGTTTACACTTTTTTCTTTAGCTGTCCATCTCCTCTGCCTTCCAGACTTCTAATAATTGAAGCTTGGAGAAATCTGCGAAATAGCTGCAAGCTCCATTTAACACTTCTGTATTTTTTTCCTTATATCACAATAACACAGGGTTCATTAAACATCCCATGAATTTTGTTATTGAGTTGTTTCAGACACCTTGTCTTTGCCAAAGGCTATTCTTTTTATTAATGTGCTAGTCCTTTTCTTTTTTTTTCCTAAATATGCTTTTATTTTTATTAAGCTTGTTTATAATGGCATCTGTCTCAAGAATGTATTTGGACTCCTTCAATATTTACCCCTGTTGAGTCTCGTTTGAATACAAACACTAAGTTTTCTGAGCCACTGGCAATACCAGCTGGTTGCTGTTGAGAGCTTGCTAAGTAAATTAAAGAAGATAGAAAAAAAGATACTTAGAGCTGAAACTTCTTGTATCTGATTCCACATCAATTTCCAGTGTCTGTGATTCTATGCCATGAAGTACGTGGCCTACAGTGAAGGCAGAAATTAACTTTGAGACTGTTAAGAGCTACATTACACAAGCATTGTATAAAAGTGGGTGTTGAATAGAGGAATGATAGCACAAATGCACCACAAACAGTGGGGGATTTTAGAATCACAGAATTATAGAATGGTTGGAAGGGACCTTCAAAGTTCATCTAGTCCAAACCTCCTGCCTTCAACAGGAACATCTGTCACTAGCTCAGTTCGTTCAAAGCCTGTGGGGAGGTACTGCAGCCCTCTGACCATTTTTGTGGGCCTCCTCTGGACCTGCTCTAATAGGTCCATGTTTGTCTTGTCCCCATGTACTGGGGAGCCCAGACCTGGATGGAGTACTCATGGTGGGGTCCCATGAAAGTGGAGCAGAGGGACTGAATGACATCCCTTGACCTGCTGGCTATGCTTTTGATGAAGCCCAGGATACAATTTGCTTTTGGGGCTGTAAGTGCACATTGCCAGCTCATATACAATTTTTCACCCACCAGTATTCTCAAATTCTGCACAGAGCTGCTGTCAGTCCATTCATCTCCCAGTCTGTATTGACACCGAGAATTGCCCCTGCCCAGGTGCAGGAACTTGCACTTGACCTACTGAACTTCATGAGGTTCAGAGGGGTCCACTCCTCAGGGTCCCTCTGGATGGTATCCCTTCCCCCTAGCGTACCAACTGTATCACCCATCTGCATTTTATTGTGGGTTTCTTCAGACTATTATAAATTATCGCAACTTTGCAGTATTCTGAAAGTAAAGAAAACAAGAAAAAAATGCAGTAATAATCATTTAGTTCAGCCTGAACTTATTAATGTATCTCAGGAAGCAAATACTGAATATTTTTCACATAAATGTGCACTAACACAAACATCTGATAATTGTCTGCTTACTTCTTTTTTAATGCATCCTGGACTATTTTCAGCTGGTTCCAAGTGATGTGTTCTAGTCTGGCCAATCAACTGCACAGAGACCTTCAGAGAGAATTAAAAGAGCTGTGATCTTTTTAACTCTCCCTACATGTCAGGCAAAAAAGTCCTCTGTCTGCTATCTTTTTCTTGGTTCCTTTCAATTCTCAGCTGCATGGTAATCAGAGCTATAATGTTTCCTTTTTGAAACACTTCTGTACATATTTTAGGCATTTCTAAATGGTTTAGGAAAATAGCCTTCATGCTTTGCTAACTTTTGTCTAATTTTAATTTTTATGTCGTTTTCCAAGGCTATATAATGTCATTCATAACTCTAGTGTCACATATGTGTCTGTATCCGATAGATATACTGGTTCCTTATTATGGGCCCACATATTAAAGGAATTAATCCATGAGGTTAAATCTGCTCTTTAAGTCAGATAAAAACTTTGCCTATAAAGGAACACAGAAACATTAAGAAGCCACATAACAGACTGATGCTGTTGACATAGGATATTTGACGTAAATAAGTTACTACAACCTGTATCAGTAGATTGGGTTTTTAGAAGGAGTATCCTTTTATTTTTTAAACATGCATACAATCATTTTGGCTATTATGGACAAATGTTTTAGAAACTATATAAATGCGTGGAAACCTTACTATTTCTTCCTTTAAACTGTTTGGTTGCATTGATTTGATACATTATATCTTCAAGAGTATTCTGAAACTCATCAGCTTTCTACACTTTTGCAAGACAGCTTAAGAACAAACCACAATTAATTTATTTCAAAATATAGTCACAAAAGACTAGCTAACTACAGTTTTGAACTTTGTCACTGATTACAGAATCATTTTGCAGTTACTTAGGAATAAATCATAATCGTTCTGCCAGCAGCAGAAAATTATAAAACAGAGATACTGTCCCTCCCTCCAAATTTAGAATAAAGAACAAGGAACCATCTGGCATCTTCAGCACATAATGTTGGACACTTAATAGTTCCAATTTTGGATTTAAAAGAAGTAACCTGGTACATTTAAGTAATTTTCATGTATGTCAGGCATATACTTATGACAGTTTTTCAGGTATTAAAATCTTATTAGAAAACATTTTGGGAGTTTTGGTTATTGTTCCATTCACATGTTCCTGTGAAGCTGGGTATTCCACTGCAGCTTTCTGTTTTACTAGGCCAGCCCGCCTATACCAAGCAGCATAGCTCAAAGACCATTTCTGGGCCTTTGTCATCCATTAATGTCAAACCTTTTCTAAAGGTTTCACTCTGTAGCCCTTAAATAGTATAGAAAAAATTGTCAACCTGATCTAGAATTAAGTCTAAGTCTAGAGCTAACCTCATCTAAGAAAAGCTCATTTAATGCAATTTTTTTTCCCCACATTTTTAGCACTCTCTTCATGAAAAATATTGTTTCACTGGATTTTTTTTTTTCCATTTATGCTTGTTTTCTAAAATTTATACAGGAATTGATGGCAATCTCATGAACAGTGCTATTGCGTCTGATTTTATAGTTTCTATGGCAGATGTGAATGTGTCTGAGGTCATTTTACCTGTTAAAATAATTTGAGGGCATTCTTACATTTAGGGTTTTTTTCCTAATAAGAAGGCATTATTTGTTAAGAAAGTATTATGCTGGACTCATAGGATATACAGTATATATTTTACATGTGGTTTATTACTAAATTTAGCTATTAAAGGAAGGTCATTCTTATTTGGGAGAGGAAATCAGAACAAAAAAATGCATATTCAATGAAAGTCAAGCAAAAATTGTATAAAGGAAAATGAATATTTTAAAACCCATAGAATACATATATGAGTGTCATACTTCTCAAAGCAATCTGTAATGGATGAGCAATCTCCCACAATACATAAATTTCATTTACAGGAAAAATTATTATCATCTTTGTTATTTATTCCTGTTATTTTTAGTAAAGAATTTTATGTAATAAAATTTTATGTAATAATAAGAGATGGTACCTGTTCCATGGATACCATCATTGTGTATTAGGAAAATGCTAATTATTTAACTGGTTATACATTTCCAAGCCTTTCCTGTTTAAAGATAGCCTGCTAAGCACTCTTACGACTTTGTAAGCAAAGATTGCTTTAATAAGTAAAGCGATGCTAATTCAGACCATGCCCGCTGAGACACACAATTTTACTCATTATCTTTTTTCAGTGTCTGGTGTTTATCATATACGAAATGCTTTATTACCTAGTCTTCAGGGCCTTAAGAGTCAGCAACAAACCTTAGTGATCTGGAGAAACTCAAAATAGATAAATCAAAATAATCTCACAACAGATAATATATTTTTCTATAAATATTTGGTTTGAAAAAAATATTTGCATGCTGTATTCTTATTGACAGGGAAGTTCCTTTCCACCATAAAGCATTTTTTATGGCATTTAAATTCCATTTTATGTTGTTAAAGGAATAGGCAATGGTGTCATCATACAGTCAGTTAAACCTGAGTGCTTTGTTTTGATGTGTTTTGCTGAAATCAACATCTGTCTTTTTTTGTAAGCTTAACTATAAAACAAAATAGAGAGCAATGTGTCTCAAATCAAAGTGAATTAAGAAGGGTGACTATTTCATCATCCACAGAATTTAGTTATCCACATTCAGCAAAGGAGATAGCATTTAGTCATATTAAATATGCATTTACTGAGACTATTCAAAAAACCGCATGATTTGCTTTTCTGTTTTGTTTTTCCTCTAGTGAATCCCCTCAACTATAATTTCTACAATTAGAGCAGATCCTGACCTATAGCTACTCCTGAATAAGTCAGATTGTTTGGAGTACTTTGCAAATCATTAGCAATATGATAGAATCATGTTTTAGAATTGACTAGAAAAGAACCTAACTGAAAAGAACTGAAAGGAACTGAAAAGAACTGCCTGAAAATAACTAGAAGGGAAGGGAAAGATATCGTAAATTTTTAAATTACTGGTCTCAGATTTTGTATTTTGACCCTTTTCTGGCCTCCTAGCACTGACTATTTGACCCCTGGCATTTCTTTTCTAGATGATGAGTCTTCCCTCTCTATCGGAAGTAATTAATTCTTCCGTCATGACCCTCAGAGCCTGTCTCCATGTCTCTTCTAGGTATGTTACCTTTTTCTTGACATTGCAAAGCAAATATGTACATAACAGAAAAGAATTCTGATACAGATTTAGCAGCATAATGTTGCACATATGCTTTCCATTACTTGCTAAATTTTTGAAACCGTGTTTGGTTTTGACTGCTACTGAGCTGACTTACTCATGAAGCGATATAAATGCAAGTACTTAATTCTACTTATTCCAATGAAAATCTCTGTTGCTACCTTTACAATAAAGAGAGGCTCGCTGATTTCTGCTAACAGTAAATCAACACTGGCTATCTTTAGGTGCATATTTATTTATGAGTGCAGATGGAAAGATTTGTTTGTATATTAAATACTCATTACATACAAACCAGATGCTTATAACTGCTACGGTGAAAATTCTGTTTGGTATAATATTAAATTATTCCAACTGAACTCCAACCAGAAAGGTCTTTTAACTGGTAATAATCAAGCTGAGCATCTATGTGTCCTGTAGATATGGAGTAACAGTCCCCAGCCCTCACTGGCCTGTGGGCAATGTTACACAAGGAAAACCCTGTGGGCAACATCAACTTTTGCTCTCCCTTTTACCTTCAGTTTTAATTTTTCATTTTCTATGGCTCCCAGCAATATTGCTATCTCTTACAGGCAACATGTTCCTAGAAAGCTGAACATGAAGGAGGAGCATGCTGAGAAAGTCAGTGATTTTCTCACTCCAGTTCCACATAGCCATTTGCACAGCAGCATCTGTATCATAAAATGATTCTGCCTGGAAAGGATTACTTATGCCTTGACAAATCTGAAGTGTCAATCATAACTACTATGTATGAGAACAAGCTGGCACTTAAATGCTTATGCTTCTCAACACCATACATGGTGTTGTGTACCTGTCACATACTTACTAATCTATTTTACCTGATGTGTATGTATACGTGTACATGTGTCCTGGGTTCAGCAGTAGCAGTCATTTTTCTCCTTCTTGGTAGCTGGTGCAGTGCTGTGTTTTGACTTTCAGCTCGGGAACAGAGCTGATAACAATGATGTTTTGGTTTGGCCAAGGACTTTGTGAGCCTCATGCTCTGCCAGGGAGGAGGGGAAGCCAGGAGGAAGCAGAGACAGGACACCTGACTCAAACTGACCAAAGAGGTATTCCATACCACAGCACGTCATGCCCAGGAGGTAACTGGGAGGGAGCCGGAAAGGCTGTGGAACTGCAGGTTTGGAGGAGGTATCGGTCAGTGCTTGGTCGGGCTTGGGGAGCGAGTTATCGGTCGGTTGGTGCTGAGGTGTTGTATTCTCTTCCCTTGTTATTTCCTTTATCATTATTATCATTGATGGTAGCAGTAGTGATCTGTGTTATACCTTAGTTACTAAACTGTTCTTATCTCAACCCGTGGGAGTTGCATTCTTTTTGATTCTCCTCTCCGTCCCTCCGGGAGCAGGGGGAGGGCAAGAAAGGGGGGGAAGTGAGTGAACGAGTTACCTGACTGGGTTTAAACCACGACAACATGTAGAGGAAATCTGTATCTCTTAAGGGGTAAAACTGAAAAAAAAACAACTGAAAAGCTTTTTTGCATAAGAGATACTTAAATATTATTTTTGCATTATTATTCATGGTTTGTATTCATAGACCAGCTACTCAAGATAAATTTATCCTTAGCAATGTACCTTGGAGCTCACATCTCCTTTGCACGAAATGTGAAAGACTAAGCATTTGATTCTGGCTTCAGTTTCTCTCAGCCATGTTGCTCAGTCGGATTTTTTCTTTTAATAATCTTTGAGGTTTTTCTTCTTTGTATTTTCTATTCTTTGATATTTTTTCCTGTTTCTTTTATTTTTATTTGTTTCTCTGGTTTTGCTTATCATGTCTTCCCCAGCTAAGAAAATAAATTCTCTCTTACTTATGGTCCCTCCTGTATAACAGGCTTACCATATGCTTTTCTTTTCTTGTGAAAAAACATGTATGTGGAAATTGTGGAGTTTTTTGGTTTAGCTTTTGTTGTTGTTGTTGTTTTGTTTTTGTTTTTGTTTTTTTTTTTAGTTTGCCAGCCAGAAAAAAGGAGAGGCTGAAACGTATTTTTTCCGGGGTAGATCCATCAGCTTAGCCTCAGATCCTGGGGGTCTCAATTAACAAGCTTTATCTTGACAGCATACAGTCACTAAAAAGTGAAAGGGATGGTTTTTGAGAGATGCTGTCAACATGCAAACTCGGACTTCATCTCCTATTTCTGGTCCTAATCTCTCTTGCTTTTTCTCTTTAAAGCATGATAAGAGGATTTAAGAGTTGACTGTGTTACTGTGTTTTTTAACACCTTTGTGGCATGTGGCAAGTTTAGCTGAAGTTCTCTGGCTTTATCTGTACAATGTGAATGTGCCTATGGACAAATAGTCTCAAAGAATATCCATCCTTCCTTTTCAACATGGACTTCAGGCAAATAAGAACGGATTCACTAAAAGGAATAGATCAATCCGTCTTCACGTGTTGTCTCTTTACTACGGGTTTCTTGTTTTCTTTAAGTAAAATAAATAATCTTGCTTGGAAATCCATGTTTTCTGTCTGTGTACCCAACAGAAAAAGTAGTAAGGCATCAAAAATACAAATGCAGATATATTTATATAAAATAGCCCTATCCAAATCAAATTCAACAAAAATTATAAATACCAGTAATAATCAAACGTATTCAACCTGGCAAGCATTTTTTACTCAAAAATTACTCTGATGTTGATTTTTCTAAGGCTCTGGTTGTAGGACATGTCTCTTTCTAGTGAAAGAAAATAGGGAATATACAAAAGATGTTTTTTCTAGTTAATAAGACACTCTCCCAGTTTCCTGGGACAATCTGATCACAGTATTAAAATTACACATATGGTTTGACCATCTAGTGAAACAGTCAGGTTTTGTGCTTTTTCTGACTGGGTGGGTTGTTTTTTTTTTTATGTTTGAAAGTAACTATGCATGTTTTCATTTATTATTTTGTCACCTTTTCCTGTTCGAAATTTCCATTATTATGATTAGAACACAGAAAATCTCAGGTACCAATACCTAGTTTTCTAAAAACATCAATGCAAATGTTTCCAAAGGGTCTGTTAACCATTATTAGCAGAAATTAGCTGTGGGCTATGGATAGTTTTCAGCTTTCATAATACTTGACTGTTCACTTGATATTTTCGATGTAATACCCTAATATAAAGCTGAATTTTAAAATTGCAGAAAAAAATGGAGAAGAGGTAAAGCATGACAAGCTGATGCTAGCTTTGCTATGGAAGGAGAGAAAAGAATTACCTGGATTCCCCCAGAGTTCTGTGATTGCAATTGGCAGCCAGTGCTAAGGAGGGATTATATATATAAGAAAAGAACAAGTCTGCACCATATAATTATATAATACTGACAAAAAAAGAGTAGATAATAAAGAAATATTCACAGAAGCAAAGAGAATACAGTCACAGGATTTCTTTCAGTAATAGTCACATCTAATATTTGCTTGCCTCTGTTAGTGATGTCAAGAGCTAATGACATTGTGATAGGATACAGACAGGGATGACAGCTTGTCAGTATACTTCTGATACAAATTTTTTATTTACACTGATAATTTTGTCAACAAGTATAGTGTTCTATCTTCAAAGGCCCTTTTCAGTTATACTGGTGTCCTGGGTTCCGCAGTAGCAGTCATGTTTCTCCTTCTTGGTAGCTGGTGCAGTGCAGTGTTTTGACTTTCGACCTGGGAACAGAGCTGATAACAATGATGTTTTGGTTTGGCCAAGGACTTTGTGAGCCTCATGCTCTGCCAGGGAGGAGGGGAAGCCGGGAGGAAGCAGAGACAGGACACCTGACTCAAACTGACCAAAGAGGTATTCCATACCACAGCACGTCATGCCCAGGAGGTAACTGGGAGTTAGCCGGAAGGGCTGGGAAACTGCAGGGTTGGAGGAGGTATGGGTCAGTGCTTGGTCGGGCTGGGGGGGGGGGGGGGGGGGGGGGGGGGCGAGTTATCGGTCGGCTGCTGCTGAGGTGATGTATTCTCTTCCCTTGTTATTTCCTTTATCATTATTATCATTGGTGGTAGCAGTAGTAATGTGTGTTATACCTTAGTTACTAAACTGTTCTTATCTCAACCTGTGGGAGTTGCATTCTTTTTGATTCTCCTCTCCGTCCCTCTGGGAGTAGGGGGAGGTAAAGAAGGGGGGGAGTGAGTGAATGAGTTACCTGACTGGGTTTAAACCACGACAACTGGGAAAAATGTCAAAGTATTCCTTTTGAATAACATACTAGTTTCTGCTTCTGTGTTGTTTGGATTACTTTAATTACATTGCATATTAATATAATAACTATATAATATTTTATAACCTGATAAGAACCAAGATTACTGTATTTAATTACATGCTTTAATGATACCTAAATTGTCCTTCCTTGCATTTATCCAGGTTTTGTTATATTCTTTTATTAGCTAGCATTAGTATCTGAAATAACATTATCTGAGATTAAGATGTCTTCCTCCTGCTGTATTACTTGAAGACAAATTGCATTATAACCCAAGTAAGATGCCTGGCCTTTGTGGAACACAAATGGAAAAACATCACTGCTAAACACTAGTAAATAAGGTAGTTCATAAAAAAGGACAAAGTGTACACACAGGTCCAAACAAATTTTCAAATCAAGAATGCCATGCATGAGAACACAATGCATTTGCATTGTCTATAAACTGTAGAGATCTTATTTCAATCCCTACAAACACATACAAACTGTAGTGATGCTGTGCTTCATGCAGACTTCTGGCGCTGTCATTGCCTTTTCAGAAAATCTTGTAAAATGACAATCTGTTATTCTCAGGCATTTTAGCAGTTCCGTTATAAATAGCAATGCATAATTTTTCATAATAAAACTTTCAGAAATTAATCTCATTTCAGGTCATGCAATAAACATCAAGTTTGCTGCATACTTATTTTAAAGCTACAAGAAAATGTATCATTTTTCAGTGAACATGAAATGAGTTTCAAAGTTGATGGGTTTTTGCTCATCTCCCTCCAACTTTAGTAAGGACAAATATGTGATTTGGAGTGAAGATTACAACATGATGGGTTTTTTCATAATCTCAGTCTTAAAATGAAAATCAATTTGATTATTTCAGGTAATGTTAATGACTCAGGAAATACATACTGTGCGAACTGAAGCCAAAATGTAAGTCATAGCATTCCCCCTACAAACCTTCAGAGCTAACTTGCTCATTGCTCTAGTCACAGAACAGCTGTGTGGGAATTCTTGGCACCCAGGAGCACTCCATTTTCATTCCATCACAACATTTAAGAGCAGAAATCTTTTAAGGCAGTCCTGCAATCCTCATTTTGAGTTAATAACCAATTCTCCTGGGGTGTGTCAATGTAGAGAGAGGAAGAAAGCAGTATTTTAGTATTGCAGCCGTAGTGCAACGAAGAGCACTACCAAAAAAGAAAAAAAAATTATCTATAACATCACTTTTCCTTTGTCCAGAAATAAATAGCAAAACATATGTCATTAGACTGAGTAGAGAATAGCATTAAAGAGTATCACCAGTGTAAGCTGCTGGGAAGCCAATGACATGTCTGAAAGGTTACAATTCTGCTGAGTGTTGAAGGGAATGTGCTCAGCAGAAATCTTAACATTCTTTTTCTCCCTATCTAAAGCTTAAAAAAACCCACCACCTATGGCTGTTGAAAGTGGCTCTTGATTTTTATTTTAAAAACTGTAGTCCCCTACAAGAAATGAGAGCTAAACTAATGAACTCATCTGTCAGTTGAGAAAATGAATGGAAAACTGGCTTTTATTTTTGCCATAGTTTTTGGAGCAGGCCCTTTTTAGTCATAAAATAATGTCTACATATTTAATTCTGACTACCACTCATTCCTGTCTAAGCACTAGACTTCCTTCAGGCAGTAACAGAATAATGGTTTTTTTTTTTTTACAGAGGTAATAAAAAGGAAATTTCTCCATGCATTTCCATTTCAGAGAAAGGTTGTATAGAGAACAATATCATATATTTGCATATAGTACAAGCCATGTGCTAACCTGGACATTTTTGCAAACAGATTGAACTTTTGATGGCTGTAGAGGCCATGCCTTCAAATTTATTCTTTTCTGAAAGCCAAAATGTCTGATTTCCTTGACTGTCTTACAGTTTTTCTCTAGAAGTTACAGTTGGTAACTGCTTTCTTTAGAAAACAAAAAAAAAAAAAAAGAAAAAAGGATCACCAATAGATTATCAGCTATTTCTTTTTCAACAGTGCAAGAATAGCTTTGCATTAGCCTTAATTTTCTAGTAAGCAGAACAAAGTGGTTAAATAGTAACACAAATTTAAATTCTTAGCATTTGGTACTTTTTAAATCTCTTTTCACAGATCTACATTGACAAAGCTAATTTAGACTCGATGCTTCCATAATAATAGTTTTCTCAGTTTTCAGTACTCAAGAGTTTTGCTACAATATTGGGTAAAGTTTGATAGTTCTATACAGTTCTATACACAGAAGAAGACAAAATAAGCTTGGATAAATGTTCTAACCTAAGTCTTTATATTTGTGTATTTCAGGTAACATCGTGCATGCTTGGAAACTGAAAAACAACTCATTATTTTAGTCTTTCTATCTATTTTTGCAGATCATTCTGAAACATGACGTTAAGTACATCAAGATCCATTGCTGAATGGAGAATCGTTTGTAATAGCTGCTGTAATTTGTTCATTATTTTAATATTCTGTAACAGTTGAACATTCCAGACTGAAAGCAGTTTAAAATAGAATTCACATTAAGTACTCTCTGAGCTTCTTTAAAACACAAGACAATCTCCGAAGATTCAACTTTCTTATGTATTTTTCAAAATATATTTTCAGTGAAGAGCTTCAGTTCATTTTCCTTAACCCCTTTATGATATGCAGTATCCTGATTAAAGTCTATTGTCTTAGCTTTTGAGATAATAGATTTCACTTAAGAGACAGTACGCCCTCTGCCAAAAGACATAAAGAGAAAAAATGCTCTGAAGTACATAGGCATTGATGTCTTGGATGTAAAAATACTATCTGTTATTTTCTCAAATCAAATCTTTGGACACAAGTCTGGCAGATACATATATTCTAAATATCTAAAAATGATGGGCCTTTATATTTGTTAACCAGATGCATTCTCAAGTTATCCATTTCAGTAAGACATTGAGTGGTGACTACTGACGAAGGACTGACCTTTAGAAAAACTTGCTTGAATAGGTTTTACAAAGGTTTCAGAAAAAAACATAAAGAAAGACTTTAAACAGTTTTTGTAATGTAGCAGGTTATCAGTTAAATCCTCCAAAGAGCTACAGTAGAATCTCTGGTGTTCAGAATTCATTCATGATCTGAAAAAAGGGGTCAATAGTTTGCTGACAGTAGAGAACAAATTCAGAACAGTAAAAGTTCCAGCCCAATGTAGATGGCATTTGCTGTTCCCTTTTGCAGGTCCAACCAGGAGCAAGGATGAATATGTAATCCAGAGAGACACTCAGACATGCAAGCACACACATGAACACAGATGCAGATGACTGAGGTTCACCAGGAAACACATCTACACCTCAGTCCTATCAGTTGCTGGCACACAGACCTATAGATCTGGCACTGAGACTTCCTCCACCACCCCCAGGTAGAAAGTGAGGTCACATAGGAAGTATTTATGAATGTTCCCAGGCCGAAAGTCAAATCACAGCACTGCACCAGCTACCAAGAAGGAGAAAAATGACTGCTACTGCTGAACCCAGGACAAGGATGTAACAAGAAGATAGGGTGGATGGCAGTGATGAGATGAAAGAATGGGAAGCATTAAGTAAAATTACTAGACAGCAGATTGAAAGAAGGCATAAAGAGGTACATTTACATGTAAAAAAAAAAAAAACTAAAAAAAAACCCGAAAAAGGGGCTATTTTGGGAGCTAGCACTATGTCAGAATTTGTACAACCTGCCTGCAGAGGTTTCCTGTGGTCTGGCCTTCAGGAAGGAATGAACATCTGTGTTCTGTGTGTGGTCTAAAGTCCATGGATTTTTACAGATCTCTTGATATCATAAGAGAAGGATGATACTGTCATCTTGGGTGGCATTTGAGATGCACTAGCATAAAATAAAAATAAATTGGTATTTGTTAGCTATGTGACCGAGAAAATAAAACATATCTTTCAGGTGACACATGCTGTAATTGATCTGACTGTCTGAAGTTGTTGACTTCCCAGTACTCCTTCAACAGCTGCTTCTAGTCCCAATGAACAGTTATCGCAGCCAAAATCAGCTAGTGAGAAATGGTTAATAATTTCATTGTTTTCAGCAACACTGAATTAAAATATTCTCTTTTAATCAGGAAAAGAGGCTTTCCTAACTGCAACTAGGACTGTATAGGGTTACAACTGTCTGCATTTTGATTCATCATGGCAAATCAAATATAAATCAAAGCTTGACCAGTCTCTCTTTGGTTGTTATTAGGCGGGCAGGAAGAGGTTAGCTGTCTATGTTTGCAATTTCCTATCATGCTGTAACTCTTTGAGACTAAAGATAGCACCAAGAGAATATATCCATCTCTATTTAGTCAGCCTTTTTGCTCAGGAAGCTCACAGGATAAAAAACATTCATCAGCAAGAATGAACTCTGACAATAAAATAGAGAAATTAATCTGACCGTGCTGTGAGAGGATAGTAAGCTTTCTGAGACCAGAGGTGTGGGGTGAAGGGGAAGGGAAATCTGCTACCGCTGTAATAAGTAAAATTGGGATTCATTACTGATTTCCAGTAATCTGAGCGTCTTAAAATTAAGTGCCTGTTGTCTGAAATAACTGTTAAGGAATAAGGGCGTATTGATGTGGCAAAGGCCACGAAGATGATCTGAGGGCTGGAGTTCCTCTCCTGTGAAGACGGGCTGAGAGAGCTGGGCTTCTGCAGCCTGGAGAAGATTCCCAAGAGACCTTAGAGCAGCTTCCGGTGCCTAAAGGGGCCGACAAGAAGTGTGGAGAGGAACTTCTTACAAGTGAATGAAATAATAGGATAAGGGGAAATGGCTTTAAACTGACAGAAGGGAGATTTGGATTAGATATTAGGAAGAAATTCTTCACTGTGAGAGGATGAGACACTGGCACAGGTTGCCCATAGAAGCTGTGGATGCCCCGTCCCTGGCAGTGTTCAAGGCCAGGTTGGCTGGGTCTTTGAGCAATCTGGTCTAGTGGAAAGTGTCCCTGCCCATGGCAGGTGGTTGGAATTAGATGATCTTTAGGGTCCCTTCCAACCCAAACCATTCTATGATTTTATGAGCTTATTTTCTAAATAGCTGCCATGATGCAGCTATTTTGAAAATGTAGCCACATGTTTATCATGTTTCTCTAGAATCATCTGCATGAATGCCATTTTCTATGATAAAAACTGATTTAAAATACTAGACAAGAGTCTCCCCCGGTAATATTATAAGAAGCATTTCCCAGGTCCACTACCAAGACAGAAAATACTGTGTCTTCAGTTGGCTTTGGATAGAGGTTTTAGTCTGTAAATCTGACTTCCCCTTTCATTTCACGAAGATGTGCGTTGACATCCTCTGGCAAGTCCAGAGGAGGACTACATGGGTGATAAGGAGGCTTGAAGCACCTCCCATATGAAGACAGGCGGAGAGAGTTGGGGCTGTTCAGGCTGGAGAAGACTGTATGGAGACCTCATAGTAGCCTTCCAATATCTTAAGGGGGACTACACGGATACCAGAGAGGGACTCTTCCTTAGGGACTGTAGCAATAGGAAAAGGGGTAATGGATTCAAACTTAAACAGGGGAAGTTCTGGTTAGATATAAGGAGGAAGTTTCTTTACTGCGAGAGTGGTGAGGCACTGGAACAGGCTGCCCAAGGAAGTTGTGAATGCTCCATCCCTGAGAGTGTTCAAGGACAGCTTGGATGGAGTCTTGGGCAACATGGTCTAGTGTGAGGTGTCCCTGGGCAAGGCAGGGGGGTGGAACTAGATGATCTTAAGGTACTTTCCAACCCAAACTATTCTATGATTCTATAACCTTGAATATGACCTATGGGTACTAAAATCCTTTTGGTTTGCCAGTCAGCTTCCATAGACATAAATGATGGTATCTTAAGGACTTTGAATTTTGCACAAAAGTAGTATCTAGTATTTTATTCTGATGTTAAGACAAATAGAATTTCTGTGCATTATTTTACTAGAATTGATTCATGCTAGATACCTGCCATAAATTCTTTTTTCCTAATGAAAAGAAGAAGTAAGGCCCCCCAAATTTGGCAGCTTAGGAGAAATCAAGAAATCCAGTTAAACTCAGATTAAATTAATTTTCCATTCCCGGAAAATTTGAGAATTTGAAGGTGGGTTTTTTTCTCATAGCAAGACTCCATAATCTTAAAAAGAAATAATTAATTACCCCCAACAGTGGGGAAAAGGTAAGCAATTTTTCCATCTGTATACTTCACAGTTTCAGATTTTTTATTACTCATTCACCTTAGATAATTCATCAGCCTCTCCAAAAAGGCTTTTTGGAATGTTTCTAATGAGATGTACAAATTACAGTCCTGTCTGTTTACGTAAATCATGGTAAACCCCTTTGCCAACGTAGTTCTTACCAAGTTTTAGTTTCCTATTTACTCGATAACTTTAGGATTTCTTTTTTTAATACCAAGTACATTAATATTCTGTAACTTTATTCCTGAAATAAGAGTCAGACAACTGACACTATTGGGCAATTCATTCACATGTTGCTGCAGATCACAGGTTTGTCGTATACAGGGTTGATATGCTGGAGGGAAGGAATGCCATCCAGAGGGACCTTGACACGCTTGTGAGGTGGGCTGATGCCAACCTCATGAAGTTTAACCATGCCAAGTGCAAGGTCCTACACCTGGGTCAGAGCAATCCTAGGCACAGCTACAGGTTGGGCAGAGAAGAGATTCACAGCAGCCCTGAGGAGAAGGACTTGGGGGTGCTGGTCGATGAGAAAATGAACATGAGCCGGCTGCAGTGTGCACTTGCAGCCCAGAAAGCCAACCGTATCCTGGGCTGCATCAAAAGGAGCGTGACCAGCAGGTTGAAGGAGGTGATCCTGCCCCTCTATTCTGCTCTCATGAGACCTCAACTGGAGTATTGTGTGCAGTTCTGGTGTCCTCAACATAAAAAGGACATGGAACTGTTGGAACAAGTCCAGAGGAGGGCCACAAGGATGATCAGGGGACTGGAGCACCTCCCATATGAAGATAGGCTGAGGAAGTTGGGGCTGTTCAGCCTGGAGAAGAGAAGGCTGTGTGGAGACCTCATAGCAGCCTTCCAGTATCTGAAGGGGGCCTATAGGGATGCTGGGGAGGGACTCTTCACTAGGGACTGTAGTGATAGGACAAGGGGTAACGGGTTCAAACTTAAACAGGGGAAGTTTAGGTTGGATATAAGGAGGAAATTCTTTCCTGTTAGGGTGGTGAGGCACTGGAATGGGTTGCCCAGGGAGGTTGTGAATGCTCCATCCCTGGCAGTGTTCAAGACCAGGTTGGACGAGGCCTTGGGTGATATGGTTTAGTGTGAGGTGTCCCTGCCCATGGCAGGGGGGTTGGAACTAGCTGATCTTAAGGTCCTTTCCAACCCTAATTATTCTATTATTCTATGATTCTATTCTAAGTTTTATATTTATAGAAAACATTGCATGTGAATAATACTAGAAACTGCAAGGTCAGAAAGGCTCAGAAACATTTTGTTTAGTATAATCAATCCGTCTTTGCTCATTCAAGATCTTCCTTAGTTGTAGCCATGGGAAAATATTATCAAATTATCTTCTATCTGAAGAGTTTAATTCCACATCATTCAAGTATTGATTACACTTTCTATATTTATAATTCTGATTAAATCTAAATACGGTGCAATGCCTTCATCTCTCAAACTTGACCTTCACTGAAATTAGTTAGTTGTATTAAACAGTAAACTAAACAGTTTAATCCTTATTGGATACCGTCTTCCCTATGTAAATTTTCATGTTCCTGTGTCAAATGCAAAGACTATAGCTGTTTCTGAGATATCTAACCTTGGTTAATTACCTTAAATTTGTTCCTTGACTAGTGAGGAAAATAAAATGAAGCCTTCAAAAACTCCTGGGCTTATCAGAATATAAATAGCTTTTAAATTAAGCTAGCAGATGAGAATTTACCTTTTGATCTTCACCACCACTTGTCATTTACAAAGAAAAGGAAAATCTAAGTGAGAGAAAACAGTTTATTTCTTTATCAAGGAGTTCAGATCCTCAGAAGGGCACTACTCACATCAAGTAGAGCTTTTTAATTAAACTCACTAAACAAATGCTAAATCTGTCTGTGCAAGTATTTATATTCAGTGAGCAGCACTTTTTGCCTTTGTTAAACATTGATTAATAAAGGCATCTCACATGAAATATTTTAGGAAGATTGTTAAGTCTGCTTATTGAGTCTGAGAGCAGTACACAGAGCCACAGCAGTTGTTGCGGAGTTTCCAGGCTTCTTCAGGGACTGACTTCTTGTGGCTGATGGGGGTGAGGGTCTCTTCTGCAGTGTGCTGAGCAAGATGAGAGCCTTGCTTATTTCAGGCTGGGTGGGAAGAGCCTGTACCTTCTCCACTGAAGGCTGAATAGCAGTGACCTGCCATGTCTTGTGGCCAACGTGAACTGGAGACACAGTATCTTCAGCACAACCCAGAACTTGACCAGAAAGAGCTCCTGAGAGATGATGTGGATATCCAGGTCTTGGCTGCAGGGTGTGCTGGTTGGCTTCACTGGGGGTAGTGGCATCATCTCTGGGAGGCTGCTTTAGTCAAGGTCGTGAGGCACCAGGTGAAGAAGCTGTGAGAAGTGGTAATCACTTGGCAGGATTATTAATGGAGATTAACGGGGTCTTTGCAGATACACAAAGGACCAAGAACATGAACCCTGTGTTGCTAAGAAGGAGGAAACCCGGGGACAGCTGACAAATGGAAACTGGTGAAATGTGGGAGACTGGAAACTTCCTACTTTCTGCAACACATGTAGATCTCCTTCTCTACCTCTGGTTAAGCAGAGGGTGCTGCCACTGGAGGGCCCCCGAGTGCATCTTCATCTAGTTTGAAGGCTTGTATGGTTTTTGTTTGTGGGTTTTTTTTTTGCTTTTTGTTTTTGTTTTTTTTCTCCTGGTTTTCTCTTAATTGGAATGTGTTCTCATATGCTCCAGTCTTCCAAAATATTTGCTGTATTTCTGATATATCAAAATAAAATTAAATACAATCAAAACTTGGCAATTATCATTGCTTACTACCTCCTATTCCTTTTCTTGTACAAATAACTTTTAGGGCATCAATATGCATTTGTGAACTATAAAACTCTAGTGCCTCCACTTAAAAGTAAAAATCCTGCATTAGAAAAACCTGTTCCTGTGGGGTTTTGTTGTTTTTTTTTGTTTCTTAAAGCTTTGTCTGATTATAAATGTCAGCACACCCTTTTGGGAAAATAAATACCCTTGGTTAACAATACACAGACACTGGATTCCAATAGTCTTTCATGAAGTTTTCATCTTAATTCAGACCAAAAATGCTGTTCAAGCTAAAAAGAAATGAAACAATCAAATATGTCTGGTATTTTTTCAAACAGTTTCTTTCTGGAAAAAAAAACTAAAATACCAATTACAGCTCCTCTCTCAGCCTTGCCAAACTTTAACCACAGACAGTTCTTTCCCCTAGATGATGGAAGACTGTGGTGTCTTATTGGATGTGATGTTGATATTGTCCAACAAGTTTAAGTAAACAAAAACTGTGATAGGTAAAGTGCAATTCATTAGTCTTTGGCACAACTATAACCATTGAATTATCTTTGTTTTGAGTTAGACTGGGGCAGATGTAGTCAAGAAGTCACCTTCCAGAAGGTTGTTTTCAGAAGAGCTTCACACCATGACACGTATTTTCCCTGCACAGTTACAGAAAGTCTTTATGTCAAACTGCTAACACTATCTCCCTCTCCACTTTTATTTTTCTTATGCCAACAGACTGATACTGCCAAAAGAAAACTGATTTTTCTTGCAGGATTAAGTAGTAGGAAAAGCGGGACTGAAGGAAGAGGGAAATGCTTTCTTTTCATACATATAACTTTAATACCTCTAAACAACGGGAAAAATGGATAATGTTGGGACATTAAATTGATACTTTAGGTTTGGCTTTGAAGCCTATTCCAGTGTAATTAACAAGATAATTTATTTCTTGAATGAGATAGCAATTGCCCATGCCAGACAGAAAACCACCAATTTTCAATTGTGATGCAAGCTTTTCATGCTAGTATTGGCTCACGTGCAACAAGAAAGACGTAATTATAATTACTGCTAATGTAGTCTTTAGTGTGGAAAGGAAACAAAAGTAAGGGCCAGACTGTGGCTAATGCCTAATGAGTCTCTGCTCTGAGCAGCCCCCTTTAGCCTACCCTGTATCTTAATCGCAGGTTATACCGGATGTTATTCCTCCAGGACGAATTAACAGAGAAAAATAGTATTTTAGCTTCTTGCTAGAAAGAGGATCAGCAAAAGTATGGACTGAAGCATATGCCATGTTCAGGAAAGGGGGAGAAACATCACTCCTGTTGCACTCTTGGTAGCAAAGGACAAACTGTGGTCGCCCTCTCCTTGTACAGTTATACACCACCTCATACCTGGGACGCAGAGTAGAGTTTTGACAGCGTAGCCTCAAGTAAACATTCAACACATGGATTTGTTCTCTTTTTTATCTTGCGAGCCTGGAAAGTGTCTCCACAGCTCAATTTGAATCAAATCTTATAACCTACTTTCTTTTCTTTCTGTATTTATTCATCTCCTCATTTTAATCCCTCAGAAATTGCAGTTATGTATATAATTCCCAAGAACATAGGAAATGGCTTAAAGACTACTGGTTTTGTCTGTCTAAATTTTTACTATCTCATTTTATTGTCAGAAGACTGTGGGGTAGAGAGGTCCTCATAAATATCAAATTTTATACATTTGTACAGAAATAATATATGTATATAAATATATATATAAATAATTCTGCTGATAGACTTTAAAATGAAATGCTTGGTTAACCTGTAAACCAGGAGTTACCAAAAGATACCCTACGACTCAGCTGGGCTTGTGAAGCCATGATTATTTTTATGCAGGACAAGCAAATTTAGATCTTGACTAAAATTTTAAATTTTGCTATTAAAATATGTTCACTCATATATTTCTAGAGAACATATTAAAAATTATTTGAGTAAATATCACTGAGTATCTGAGTCTTGTACTTTGTACTGTAAATATTATCAATTATGTTAGCTGGAATGTCATAGGAAAAATTCTTGAATTTATTCTTGACAAAAACTATAGATGGAAAAGAACATCCCATTTTCCAGCACAAGTATCCGGAGTGTCGTGCGTTCAGCAGTAGCAGTCATGTTTCTCCTCCTTGGTAGCTGGGGCAGTGTAGTGTTTTGACTTTCAGCCTGGGAACAGAGCTGATAACAAGGATGTTTTGGTTTGGCCAAGGACTTTGTGAGCCTCATGATCTGCCAGGGAGGAGGGGAAGCCAGGAGGAAGCAGAGACAGGACACCTGACCCAAACTGACCAAAGAGGTATTCCATACCACAGCACGTCATACCCAGGAGGTAACTGGGAGTTAGCCGGAAGGGCTGGGAGACTGCAGGGTTGGAGGAGGTATGGGTCAGTGCTTGGTCGGGCTTGGGGGGAAATTTATCGGTTGGCTGGTGGTGAGGTGTTGTATTCTCTTCCCTTGTTATTTCCTTTATCATTGTTATTATTGGTGGTAGCAGTAGTGATTTGCGTTATACCTTAGTTACTAAACTGTTCTTATCTCAACCCGTGGGAGTTGCATTCTTTTTGATTCTCCTCTCCGTCCCTCTGGGAGTAGGGGGAGGGAAAGAAGGGGGGAAGTGAGTGAACAAGTTACCTGACTGGGTTTAAACCACGACACGGAGAAAGCGCAAAAGAACTAAAAGTGGCTGAAAATATCAGCCAGGTCCAGAAACATGATACATTAAAATTTACGCAACTCAAAGAGTGTGTCTTAATCCCAAATACATCCCTGCACTGAAAAATTCAGTCTGTTTTTTCCTATTTCCTTCTTGAATTCCTCATACCCTGGTCTAAGCCTTAAACTGAACAAACTTTGTCTTCCTTATGGGAAACACATGGAAATTACTTATTCAGATTATACAGCAGGTAAATGGCAGAGGAATGAAAATTTGGCTCCCTGGCTTCTATCAGAAGACTTCATTTATTAAATAGATGTCGTGGCTAATACTTGGTTTGTGATGCTTGATGCTTCCCCTATGATTATCAGTAATAATAAATATAATCCTAGAAGAAATAAGAAATAAAAATACTGAGATTGAATTGAATAGACCATAATAGTAGGCTCGATGTTGTTGCCAAAAATTTGTATATAATCATTGTTTCAAAACAAACAGAGAGGTAGAAGATAAAAGGAGTTTGAAGAAGTTTAAGCAGTCAGGCCAGTTCTGGTGAGGTACTATAAAAGAAAAGAATGAAAAGAACAAAATGCTGCCAGATGTGAGAACCTGTAATTATCAAAGTCTAATACTCTCTGAAAAGTTCATTAGACATTTCACATGTGGAAGTTTAGTATTTAATATCGAATTTATTTATTTGAAGCTATTTGAATTCACATGGGGTTCAGATTTACTATAGTGACACAAAACACACTGGAGATTTCTGGGTCCCTCCATTGACCTCAGGCTAGCTTTGACCACTGGTGTGGAGCAGACAGAATAATCCGTCAGGGCAGAGCTGGTACCCCAAGGACACCAACCAATGATTTCCTTATAGAGACACTTGAGGAGCTTCAATGGTAAAAGAGGCTTCTAAAATTTTCTATGTTATATATTAAAGCTTTGCAATATCCAGCATTCAAAATCATTTGATAAAGATGGAGGTCACAAATGGAATATTTTAGGTCCTATGGTGATAAACAGACCAATTTTCTCTTTCTTAATAGGCCGGTAAAAAGAATTTAACAGCCATAAAATTTAAGTGGTACAAAGAGAAAAAGGCAACAGGAAGCATTGTAACAAACACAGCTGTAATTTCAGTGATGCTCAGTTGTAGCTAGGAAACATCACTAAATACATAGGCTTTGCGATTTCTTGTGAGAAACTATAGGGTAGGAAATATTAGAAGGAAAAATCCAATAAATTAATTATAGTAAATGCTTCCTATATAGTACAAAATGCTAAGAGATATTTAAGGAGCTTTTAAGAGAAAAATTGTAAATTATGTAGCTATTTTCAATAATATGTGCTGTCTGTGTATCTTGCCACTGTCTGCAATTTGGCAATTATTTACGGATATAAGGGTATGGAAATAATTTTAAATGCATTGCCATTAGATTGAAGGTTGTCCCATTTAACAGACTGAAGTGTGTTAAAACCCCAGTATTTTTTACCAATATTTAGCATTAGTATAGCATCAAAACTGTCAAATATGCAAGTAACTTTGCTGTTGAACTTATCATAAAAGATAGTTCAGGTTGATTAAATCACCAGAGGTGGGGGGAGATTGCTAGTACCCTCCATTGAGAAAATTAAAACAAAAAGAAGGCTGCAGGTGCACAAGATTATTCAAATGACAGCAAAACGAAGGAATGAGCAACAATACCTAGTAGAAGGTGTAATACTATCTTTCAGCAGATGGGGATGACATACATCAGGGGATAACATATTCCAAGTCTAGGTTAAAAATCAATTATATTAGTCATTTCACATTCATAGTTTTGAGAGATATTAGTGTAATTCTTCCCATTTCCCCTGCCTATTTTCCATAAATGAGTCTCAGACATGCCCAGTTTATTAAAACTTTATTTAAATATTATTTTCTTCCTGTTCACTGTTGGCCCCAATGGCCTTATGTCTGGCTCAGTGATACATTAAGGTGTGAAGGACATGGATTTCTCTAATCAATGCCACCTATTTCAGCTTGTCAAGGAACAGGACTGCAGTGAAGCACGACCATGCTCCTCACCTGCTGAATGCTAAATGATTACAATGCAAAATATGTATCTCACCCTCTCCTGAACTGCCATGGAAAGAGAATCCTGTGCGAGAAATGAGAGACACGCAGTAAGAAAGTGACTTCTTCAAAGTTACTGTATGCCTCACATATGGTTAGGAAGATGTGTCTTAGATATCAGAGGATAAAGTATATGTGCTAAATAGACACAGATTTAAATTTAGGTCCCCCTTTGCTATTGTCAATGTGTATTGTCAAATGTATAAGTTCTCCTTTTTCCATCACTACAAGATTGATAAATGGATAGGATATATCCCGGTGGTTCTGATTTCTTTCTGACTAGTAAGAGGTCACAGGTTTTGTATTGATCTGATAGTACAGTTGTTGAACTTGCCTGGGCTTGCCTTCAACTAAGTTGGTTTTAGTATTTTTTAGCTGCAGTAACACTTGTATATGGTCAAGTGGTTATTGCCTAACTAGTGTTGTTTCAGCTCTGCCAATACCACACACAATAAAAGCCAGGCAAAACTAGGTTGTCACAGGGCAACAAATAATAGTCCTTTGCATTAATTGTGTTGGGGAAAACTACTTTGTAACTTTCAAACTTCAGCTGTAAGTCCATGAAAAGGAAGCAGAATGTGTAAATTAAATAGCTAAATCCAAGCATACCCACGGCTGAGGAGGAAGAAACCACCACCACCATTATACTTCCTCCTAGAGGGGAGCTTGATACTCTGATTACTTGTAACCTTCATGTCCCATGGTGACCCTTGGGCTCTGAAGACACTGGAATGGTGAAGGTAACACCAGAGAAAAGGGGCAGATGCCAGGAAGTTTTTATGTATCAACTTTAACTGTACTAATAACTAACACAGTATTGTAATTGAACTACAAATAAAAGCTGCTGAATTTTGTTTAGACAGCCTAAATGCTAATTGGACTGTCAATCATTTTTTAGCCCTACAAATCAAATTTGTACCATTTTCCTTGTAACAAAATTTTGAGATGTAACAAAATTTTGTCTGTTATGACAGGCACACGAATAAAAAAAAACTGGATATATAAAGGGAAGTAAAAGAATTTAATACTCCAATCAATGTCCTTCTAAGGGATTCCTGAAGAATTTTCAGTGCCAAATCATTCATATTTTTATAAATTATAAATATTATACTAGGAATAAATAACTCTTCCATGAAGCCATGTCTGGTCAAGCCACCAGCAAGGGTCATTCTATATATCTGAATTTTTCTGACCAAATATTTTCAAGTTATGAGAAAAACTACCACTTTCTGGTTGTTTAAACAAGGGCTACACATGATGAGGGATTTACATTTTATCCTTAATCAAAGCTACAACAAGTAGTCTGCTTTACCTAATGACAGGGAGGGAATGGGGTTCTGAACAGGATTTAAAGCGGTGAAAAGCATGAACAGATTAATGATTAGAAAAAAAAAGATTCCTGGAAGATGTGGGTTTAATGAATTACTTGAAAGAGGAGAGAGGGCGCTTGGCAAAAAGGCACAGAACTGAACATTCATTGCTCATTTAGCATTTGGAGGATAATACCATATAAGGGCTTTAAAGATATAATGAAGAAGTACATAATCCCAAAGCATAAGAGTTTAGAGCTTAAATGTAATTTGCCTGCTGAATGGGAATATATATTAGAAAGTCTATTAAGTAATGAGGTTAAAAATGTCCTCAAAGCTTTTATTAGCTCATGAGCCCAAAGTAGATTCATATTTTATGGACCAGAAGTGACAGCATGTGTATCAATGTATATTTCTTAGATTGTTTTATGTGGTATAGTCATTTTTGCTTCCTGAACTCTAATAATGTTTTATACAAGGTGAGAACATGGTACCAACAATTTCATTTTATTTCATTTTTTAAGAGCTGGGTGAAAAAGCAATGGACATTTCATGAAATTAACCTTCTAATGAAATTGTAAATTATTTCATTTGCAACTGTTTCACTGTTTTATAAATCATGTGGACGAAATGTGCCACAAAAGCAAGATATTAAAGTATGATACATATCATACAAGATCTTCCAAATGGCACATAATTATGTTCATGTTAAGACTGCATGTTGGGCTAGAAATTTATTTTCCATTACCCAGAAAATATGTTTTTTGAGTGATTTCCTTATAATCCTCCCCCCCCCCAAAAAAAATACTCCATGCTCCTTTTTGTATAATCATACGAATTCAGTAATATTGCCATATGAAGTGTGTACAAAAGGAGAGGAAGGAGGGGGAAGGAGGGGTAGATGTCCTGGGTTCAGCAGTAGCAGTCATGTTTTTTTTTTCCTTTGTGCTAGCTGGTGCAGTGCTGTGTTTTGACTTCCAGCCTGAGAACAGTGTTGGTGAAGTCGATGTTTTCAGTTGTTGCTAAGTGATGTTTACCCTGACCAAGGGCTTTGTGAGGCTCATGCTCTGCTAGGGAGGAGGGGAAGCTGTGAGGAAGCAGAGACGGGGCGCCTGACTCGGGCTAGCCAGGGAGGTATTCCATACCACAGCACGTCATGGCCGGGGTGGGGGGTGACTGGGAGTTACCCGGAAGGACACGGGCTTCCGGGTGGAACTCGTTTTCTTGGCCGGTGGTATCGTATTCTCTTCCCTTGTTATTTTCCCTTATCATTGTTGTAGTTGATAGTAGCGGTGGTGATTTGTGTACATTGGTTGCTGGACTGTTCTTGTCTCAACCCGTGGGAGTTGCACTTTTTCAATCCTCCTCCCAGTTCCTCCAGGAGTGGGGAAGGGGAGAACCCCGGGGGGGGGGGGACACGGACCTCGATTGTTGTCAGCTCGGCACCACTCACTGGGAGTGAGTGAACAAGTTACCTGACTGGGTTTAAACCATGACAGTAGGTAAGAACTATAATGACTTTAATAAATTTTGTTTCCCTAAAACAAAAGCGTAGTAGAATTAATAGAAAACAAACATATTATAATCACATATATGTAATAATTTTCCAAATGTATCTTGTTAGACTATATATTCATCATTATGCACAAGGAAATATTTTTTCATTTTTTTTTCAACTGACTCTTGTCAGTCAATTCAGGCTTAGATCCATGTAATCGTTTTGCATTAATCACAGTCACGTGATTCTTAAAGGGTGTCACAACAGAGTAAAATTACCTCGAGTTAGCAGTAATGATTTTCCATTAGCCTTGCATATTTAGGCACTTTTACAATGAAATGCACTTCCTGTGCTTATAATGCTTAAGTCATACAGAAGAATTCATACTTTTTCTAAGGAGGAAAAGTGCATTTTACGGCATCTGCTGTGTCAAATAGTTTGCTACTAGTGCTACAAATTACTCACTACAAGAGAAAACTGCTATACTTTTCTTAAAATTGTAAAGAGATGAAGACATGGAATAGACATTTTTTCTGACTCCTGATGTAGAAATATCTTCATAATCACTGCAGTCAGCCTGTTCTTGAACTCTGTAATATGCCCACTAATCAAATGCTGGTGGGAAAACACCTTTTAAAATTAACTTCTGCAGAGATATTCTCACATCAGAAAGTCATCTTGTTGCTTACTAATGAGAGAAGTATTTTGGATTTAGGGGTATTTTTGGTTTTGTGATTTGGTTTTTGGTCGTTTGGGTTTTTTGTTTTTTACTTATTTATTTATTGTTTTTATCAAGCTCCCATATAATTTTCTCAGAAGGTTTAAATATGTGTTATTAAGTTTTTGCTGTGCTACCTGATAAGACCAGTCTTTGCCAGGTATATCTACAGAAGCTACTGTAGTATATATATAACTAATGTAGTATATATATAACTAATGTAGTATATATAAAACTAATACTGTAGTATTAGTTTTTCAGCTGTGGTTGGAAAAGCACATGCCAGTACAAGGGTCTACCAACTAATCTGTTTCTGAACTGGTTCTTAATGGGACAAACTGCTGTGTAACACTTTCAGTAGCACAGAAACCACTGCCACTTGCAGCATGATGAGCTATGTTCTGGGTTCAGCTGTAAGAGTTATTTTTCTTCTTCCTCGTAGGTGGTGCAGTGCTGTGTTTACGACTTTAGCCTGAGAACACCACTCATAACACACTGGTGTTTTCAGTTGTTGCTAAGCAATGTTTACCACAATCAAGGACTTTTCAGTCTCATGCCCTACCAGTGATGAGGGGCACAAGAAGCTGGGAGGAAGCAGACAGGAGACCCCTGACCAAAACTAGCCAAAGGGGTATTCCATACCACAGCACATCATGTCCAGTATATAAACTGTAGGGGAGTTACCTGGAAGGCACAGATTGCTGCTCGGGTTGGGCTGGGTATCGGTTAGTGAGTGGCGAGAAATCGTATTATGCACCACTTGTGTTTATTTTCTTTTCCCCTTTTAGTTTTATATTCTCTCCCCTTGTTATTTCCCTTATCATTATTATTATTGGTGGTAGCAGTAGTCGGTTTGTGTTATACCATAGTTAATGGACTGTTCTTAACCCATGGGAGTCACATTCTTTCGATTCTCCTCCCCATCCCCTCTAGAGCAGGGGCAGAAGAAGGGGAAGAGTGAGCAAACGGCTGCATGGCTCTGAGTTTAAACCATATGTTGTAACTGATATTCCTTTAGCTTAAGGTCGATGCCGTGTGAAAAAGATGTTAAAAACACAGTATACCTCTAAGGTCAGTTTTAATTGTTGGAATTTTTTTTTCTGCACCATAGTAATGCAAAACACATCAATGTAAAAGCTAACAGTGTGGGACATTAAGACTAAGCAATAGCTACGTGTGCATATAAAAAATTATGAAGATGTATGTCTCAAGTAGAAAACTGTTAATTTTAAAATGAAAACTATATTGTGCTCTGTAATGGTCCGGATTTTTAAAACTGTAGGCTCAAATAACTGGATTCAGCTTCAAAAAAAAAAAAAAAAACAGAGAAAGAAAAAACAAACAAAACAAAACCCCCCAAAAAACAACAACGACAAAAAAAAAACACAACAAACCAACATAGAGAAGGAGAGAGTGACTTCAAGAGGCAGAGGCCAGGATGCAACAGTCCGCACCAATAAAGGACACTTGCCTGTGTGGTGGGAAACCTAGTTTTGAATACTTATTTTGCCCTAGTGCCATGTTATTCTTGTACTCAGCTGAGCTGTTTTCAGTCTCTGTTCCAAGCTCTATAAATAATTAATTACAGGCAGAAAAAATAAAAGAGAGACTTGAATCTTGTATCTTAATGTGAATGTGGAAATGTCACGCTACTCAAAATACAGAAATTTGACTGCATCTCTTTCTTAGAAACTGTTGGGAAAGATTTTTCTAATGAAAAGGAACTTTAAGGTAACTTATCTTTTTAGAAGGACAAGAAAGTATTTTCCTTACGTATTTATGACCAAGTAACAATGTTTTTTAAATCTTAACAAAAACTAGTAGCTTCACTTTAGGACAACGTATTTCCTGCCACTTTGGTTTGCAATCCAGTCTGTCACTAAACATTATCTTTAGCAGTTTTCAGCTCCAGGTATGTTTAAATATTTCTGAAATCATCAATTTAAGTAAAAATTTGGAAAGGACAAGTGGTGATTTTCAGGCTGACCGACTTACGAACATAAGGCTACCACCTTGAACAAATGCATCACCACTCACCTCTACTGTTCCCAAAGCTGGGAATAATTCTAGCTACTAAACCTGACTTGACAAAGACAATGGAAACACGAGCCTTAGCAGCAAACATCTTTCTGGTATCGATTTGTTATTTATTATGATATCCACTAGAAGCTAATTTTATTCTGCTTTATAGCACAGTTCCTCAATGATGTTTTTTTTCTTCTTTAAACAGCATGTTTTCTTGCTCAGAAAGACAGCTACATTTTATTTTCTGTTGTTAAAAATACTGGCATCATTACATTATAATGGAAAAGCAATTTTCTTCCTCAGTAAGTGGAGGTCTGCCTTCATTGACCAGAAGAAAAAAAAAGGAAAAGTGAATTAAAAGTTTAAAGCAAGTATCAATGCATTGCACACTGCATCACAAGCATGAAGGGTAAGATAATACTTGTACTGTGACATTGTGCAAGTCATAGTGAAAGCTAACTGCAGTGTGATTTCCTTGATAAGATAGCACACTGAAAACTTGGAAGGAAGACTAATTTTAGGGCATCAGAATTATCATGTTGCCATTAAAAATGGCATTTTAATGTTTGATGGCAAGATTTTGTAATTTACTAGTAGCACCATTCTGTAATGCTATTAGATACCCCAGCACCAATGATGGCATTCCATTAACATTATGTAAATCACAATGTGACAGTTCCTGACAACACATGATAACTAAAAACGATGGAACTTTATGGGTTATTTGTCTTTTTCCTGTCTCAAAAATTGTCAATTTTGACACCAGATGACGAAATGTCTACTGAGACTTTATTTTTCTGCTATATGAATTTTTAAAGTAGCATTAAAATTTATGTTAGAGTTAGATGATTGCTGTTTTAAGATCTCTACTGGAAACATACTTTATTTATAGTGGGTACATGCAGTTTTTTCTTAATAATCTCTAGTATCTTCCCATGCAAGTAGGCCCACTTAAAAGCATAGTGATATTTACCTTTATCAATGTAGCAGAATATGATCCAGTATGAAATTGTTTGTAGAACAATATGGCATATTTTATTACTGTCTGTCCTCTGTTACTTGAATATCATTTGAATATCATCTGAATCCATGTATTTTAATGGATTGAAGGCTTAGCTGAAGGTAAGAAAAAATGTGCAGCTGGCTGTTGAGTATAGCGCATGGTATTCACAAACAAGAGCCTAGGATTTAAACTTTTGGATTAAATGATGACTGACTCCAGACAGCAGTGCGTCTGAAGATCCTTGAGTCCTCAGCTCCTCCACGGCTCAACAATCACCAACCCCTGAAGAGTCAACACACTGATATGCTATAATATGGCGTCCTATAGCATCTATTCAGACCTTATGAATAAGCAGCGATATTCACATTGGTGTAGGTAAATTCTGTGATGGTGGGGACCCTTCTTGTGCGTGTCTCAAAACAGCTCAAAAATCAGCAGAGCTGAAGGGATGTCGAGCTCCCGTCGGTGGTGCGCAGCGTCTTGTCGCTTGTGCAAACGGCCTCAGGGAGGGGGCAGAGCCGCCATCGAGCTCCACGAAGGTGTGGATGGTTTTCCCGTGGTGTCTGCCCTGAAGCCGCGGAGACCAGCTGCCCCGGGAGCAAACTGTGAGGAGAAAACAAGAAACACCACAACCACACTGCACCCAATCGAGGCACAGAGTTAATTAACGGGGTTTGGGGGCTTCACCTGACCTGTAAAAAGGGGGTGCCGTCCTGCAGTCACGTGGTGCTTACCTTCCTCTCTGGGCAGCAGAGGGCTCAGTGGCGGGAGGGGCTGGCGCTGGAAGGCGAGGGTTGGGACTAGCCCGACTGAGAAAATGTCGCTGGATCCCCGGGGTGGTGAGTCGCTTTACCTTTCTTTTCTTTCCTTTCTCCTTTCTTCCCCTTACTTTGGATCTTTCTTATGAGTGTAAGAATTTGCCAAGACTTTTGTTCCTCCTGACAAGAGTTTTAGGGGTGTTTCCAATGAAATGAACTGTTGTTTCGTTTTTCCACCTCTGGAGGGCCTGTGGCCGCTCCCACGAGCCACGCAGTGCTGTAAACGGTCAGCGCGCACAAGGGGCGCGTGCTTGTAATTTGTTTTAAAACAAACCGTCTTAACGAATGTGACTTTCGACACAAAATGCTTGTACGTTAGTGCCTGAATGCAGTCCAGAAAATGTGGCGGTTCCTTAGGTTAAAATACCATAAAAGTGCAGAAAAGCAAACACACTGAATTGTTTAAATATCCCAAGGTATTTGGCAATGCTGTGATTATTGTAGTAAATGAGAATTGCCTCACCTCAGGGTTATGATTTTAAGGAAGAGAAACATTATCCTGAAAAACATGGAAATTTTCTCATTTGTTGCAGGAAAAAGCAGTAGGCTTATTTAGCCTTCAGAAAGGTTAAGAAAGAAATAAAGTATGAAATTTCACATTCTAAAAAAGATACTTTTTTGCTATTTGTTACAACAGAAAAAAAAAAAAAGGATAATATTGAATGCCATGAAAGACATCACAGTAAACAGAGAAGTGAGGAGTCTTTTTTTTTTTTGTGTGTGTGCTGGTGAATATCAATGTTTTCTTTAAAGTAAATATAAACATTGACATTATAAGGTAACTAAATTGGCATATACTGAGATATCAAGATAGTATATAAAACAAGTAAATACAACAAATATCTCCCATTGTCAATTTTATGTGACACTCTGTATTGCAAGGCAAAGCTGTTTTTGTCAGAGACATGTATTAATACTCATTACATAACTGACTGCTACCATTTGTGATTCTCAAATAATTATGACTAGGAATCAAGATTCCTGCATCTATTTTACCTTTTGCCAGTATTACAAAGGTGACACATGGTTTCATTTCCCTCTTTCTGGCCGTGCATCTGTCTTGATACCAAATGTGGTTCAGCATCTTCTGGAATCAAGGATGTAGATGCCAATGAACATACGTAAACGTAAGATAGAGCAAAGTACCAATCTGCGACTGCAGACATTTGCTAGCTTACTTTTGCTTTCTGACAGTTGTTAAACACATACAGATTTCTGCAGTGTGATGAGCCAAGAATCAGTGCTGACTTCTGATCTCCCCTTATCAGGAAATGTATTAGTATCATCTGTTTTTCCTTCTCTCTCTCTCTCTTTAACAATACCTCCAAATGTATTTCTTCAAGAAATCTGTAAAAAGAGTAAGAGCATTATGAGGTCATGATGGACTGCTGTATTTCCATATGTAGTGTTTCCTATCATTAGAAAGCAGTTATTAATGTATATTGCATAAAAAAAGGAAACTTTTTTCTCAGTAATTTGATAAATGGTTAAGATACTGTGGTGTTTGAATAGGATGTACACATCCAATTCAACCTATATGGAGATGAAAATGTAGGACAGCTTAAATTTTATGAAGGTGTTGTGATTGTGTCAGGCTACTGGACTTTAAACTTGCTGGATAATATCTGACAACAAAAACAGTTTATCACAGGGGTTGAGCCTGTGGTTGACTGTTTCACAAGGATCTTTGGAGGATCTTCCCCAGAGTTTGCATTGCCATACTGCATTTATGCCATTGCTTTCTTGGTGTAAGGTGTTGTGTGGGTCATTGTCAGATGTTCCTTATTTGACCCAAGATGGCTTAATCTAATCATTGCTCTATTTTTATCTATGTGTTGCAGGTTAGTTCCTCACAATATTATTGGGTATAAAGTGCCAGTCCATCTATTTTAATTTTAACACCACTTTTGGATCACGGTCAGCACTAATCTCTAGGCACATGTTTCCTTCTTTCCATCAAATAGGCTCAAAGTCAGTCTTTGTTTCCTTTTATTATATGCAATAGCTATAAAGTTTACTATGTGTTTACATTTATATATCTGGCAAGGTTGTGGTTCCATCGACAGACTGTATAAGTTCCTCCTTAAAGTTTAGGTTTTCATAAACCGCAAGTTTACCTGATTGGTTAATTATATCAGTAAACAGCTAATTGCAGGGGATTTGGTCTAAGTTACCTTTGAAGATCCCTTCCAACCCAAATCATTCTGTGATTCTTAATCATCATTCTTTAAAATACCACTATTTCCATTTAAAATGTGTGGGTGTTTTTTTTTCCTCAGGACAAGTAGGATATGCAGTTCATTAGTAATGTCAGCTAAAGTTGTCAGACACACAATATAAAGAACAAAAAATGTGAGTTTAAGAGGCTGTAAATAACCTATAATAGAAAAACTGTGGTCCCGACTCTTCCTGCCTATGACTGAGTTATGTCAGTTCTAAAATCCCTTCTGCATGGGAGATTATTTTTTTCCCACCAGTATACTATCATACTTATGGATGGTAGCGACATAAATAATGCTGATAATGATGGTTAGCAATAGAACAGTTTTTGCATTGGAAAACTAATTTTAGTACTAACCAGACCTAGTATAAAGGGCCATATATCTGCTGTCATTATGGATTTCTTCTTTATATATGTATGCATGCACATGTCCACCAGCTTTTTAAAGGTCTTTACAGAAATTTGTTCATTTACATGTAAACTTTATACATACTTAATCTGTAGTTCCATGAAGAAAACAAATTACAGCTGGTAGTTAATGTCAAAGAAACTGTAATTTTCTCAACCTGTAGTGAAAAAAAAAAAAAGGGACAGTCTTACAACAAAGTTTGCTATTTTCTTGCTATTATGTGCAAATAAAATGGACAACCAGAAAAACTCCCAGTGTACAGCAGAGATGAGATAGCCTTTCAGGTAGTTGAAAAATGTAAAACTGCTACAGGCACGATTGTTCATACAAAATGAATTTTGTTGAAGGGTTTCTGTGAACTTCAATAAAACTATACTGTGGTTCTAGTTTTTAATTTTTTTCCTGCTAAAAAGTGTTTCCTGTGGTAGTTTTGCATCCTCTGCAAGCCAGGTGAAGGTGCATTCAGCTGCATGCAAAATCATTATTGAAGTTTTATCTCAGGGCTTACCACTGGGGTATACCACCAGGGGCTGGCCCCAGATGAACTTCTTGTCATTTAAGATGACTCCTTGATCAGCTAGTTTTCAGCTCGCCTCACTGCCCACTTATCTGGAAAATACATTATTAGTTTCTTTATAAGGTAGCTGTGGAAGACAGTGCAGGCACGTTCTTGAAGGATTTGTAGCGGGAAAATATTAAGATTTACTTTTCAGAGAGAGATCTGTAAGGATTATTCTTGCAGGTCATACTTAAATGTCTGTGACAAAGGTCGTACTTAATGCGTAGTAATGTCATTTGCAATTCTACTGTTAGTCATTCATTTCAGTTTAGGTCCTTAGGGGGCCTACTTTTGATGCAGCTTAATTTGGGACTTTAACTATTTCTAAGCTCAAGGGGAGTGGGTATTTGTACTTCTAACATGTTATGTTACTGCTTTATCTTTCTCATGTTCATGAGGAAGACAAGTATATCATAGTTATGAACAAACACCAGAACATTTTGGTCTATTTCCTACTAATCTGACTGGGGAAAAAAAAAAAATATTTTAAAGATCTGTAAAAAGTCTGCTCCATTTGGCTGGAAAGAAAAGCATCAAAGACCAACATTATTGCTTTGGGGATATATATTTAATGCTTTAACAGATGTTATCAGTCTGTTGCCTTTTAATGATTTTCACTATATGCTCCCTTGAATTAATTGTCATTAGTTTTCTGTGCTGGATTTCTCACATTTTAAAAGGTAATTCTGTATGATGCATAATTAGAGAGAGAGAATAGTGCATTGGTGATAAACATGCTATTTTTATATAACACCAGCATTTCATCTTGAAGGACTCAGAAGTTCTGTACAAAGTATTAACCCAACAAAAAAACAAGCACTGATGGCATTTTGCATATATAATACACAGTCTGTATTCTTCTCACAACTCCTCATTTGTGATCATTACCTGAAAGTTAGAACATAATTTGTGTTGAAATTAAATGGTTGACCCTTCTTTAGGGGAAACCCCAAAGTCTTACAAGGAGAATTCACTGGAAATAATCTATTTAATGTGCTTTGGCATTGTGTTGCGTTAGCTGCAGGCTAATGGTTAAATACCAAAGAATCTCCCAAAGCTTGGTGATGCCTTCAGATGTAATTCTTCAATGTAGCGGCTGATATTATGGTTTGAAAAATGAACAATATAAATATAAATGAAGAGATAGTAGTATCAAGTAGAATTATAGCCATTTTCATTGTATTGTGCAGTTCTGCCAGTTTTTAGGTGATTAATGTCTTCCTTTTTGAATAAAGATCAGAAAGTAGAAAAATAAATTGCTAGCATCCCAAATGATAAAATACTCAATATGCAAAAGACTGAAGGTACCAACAAAAATTAATTTAGGAATACTACTATGCATTTTTCATGGAACTTCATACATGCATATACTGCTTCATAGAGATGGTAAAGGCTGGCCTGAGAAACACCATTGGGGTGGAGAGTGGAGATGGAAGAGATCTCCTTGTCATACTCTAGGTTTGAAAAGAACTATTCTTAAGGCATGTCACTACTCACTCTTCCTCAGTTTCTCTCTCCCTAGAGCCCTTCTACTTCAGTGTGTGCTCTCTGTACTTCAGTGAAAATCAAATTTAAAAAAAGTGACCTTTTTTTTTCTGAGTTGGAATAAATATTGAAATTGTTCCATGTAAAAGAGTTTTGGCTCTACTTCCTTTAGAAGCAAATACTTCTTTGAGTATTTAGAAGAAAACACTCTTCTTTGGAAGAAGAGTGGGATTTTGTGGGGGGTGGGAGGGTTGTCAAGATAGTCCTCAGAATTAGGTGAATGCACTGAAGACCTTTAGAGAGTCTGGGAACACTTAAGATTTTGAACTATGGGCAGAATTTCCAATTTTTGAGACATAGATATGTGATACGTAAAAAGTAGTTTGGTCATCTTAAGGATCTATTTTGAAAAACTTTATTTCCAGTGTTATTCTAGAGCTGCATGCAAAGGACCTAATCTACCCATAGGGCTGGCAGCACTGGTAAGTTTCTGCATTGCTCATGGGAAGCAAACTAAACCTTTTGCAGAATAACTCTGGTCATGCCAGTGGTCTTCCTTAGCAAAATACATACTTGGAGACTAGGTTAATCAAATACCAGACTCTCTTGATATTACCTGTGTCAGCATCTTGTTCTTTTGTGTCAGTAGCCATACATAAAGGCAGAGATCAAACGGCCCTTGCCATGTCCTATTCCAGCTTGCACTTGCTTTAAAATAACCTTTTAAAGAAAGACCAATTTACTTAAATGAAGAGTCCTAAAGTAGCTCACAGAAATTAGCAGTAATCACAGAATGGTTTGGTTTGGAAGGCACCTTAAAGATCATCCATTTCCAGCCTCCTGCCATAGGCAGGGCAGCTGATACGTCTTGTGCAAGTTCATCTGAAAACTATGTGCAGAGAAATAAGCCAAATATGTGAAAACTCAATATATGCTTAGACAGAAGGTGGAACATATTTACAAAATATTGTTGTTGATTATGAAAATAAACCCTAAAGTTACATGGTCTTGTCAACGTGACTTCTTGAAAGTTCTAAGTTGTGGGGGGTTTTTTGCATTCTTTATATAAGTAACACTCATTGCAGGGTTTTCAGTCCTCTCAGGTGTGACAAAAATGAATACTTGAAAGCATGAGCTAAACAAAATCAAAGCTCAGAAAAAGTCAGAAATAATCAAATATATACTAAATAGAATTTGGCGGGGGGGGGGGGGAGACTTATTTAAAAATAAAAACCTCTTAGGACAGTGGTGCCTCTGGTTGTTGTCTTTTACGTAATGTAAGCTGCAAACCCAACTGTAATATTGAACATAATCAAGCTTTTCTCTTCTTTATTTCTTAAAGGAAGTAGGAATGAAAGATTCCTTCTCAGACCCTGACTGGGCAACAGCATCATATCCTACAGACCTCCCTCATATTGGAAGATTCTTTAAAAGCTGTTTCAAGGTAATAGAAGTCTTTTTAATAAGCTTCAGTCAAAAATTACTCAATTAAAATGTCTGTTTACTTCTGCCAGCATTGGGCTTAAATATAATCTATGATACTTATCATAAATGTATAGGGTGATCTTTGTTCCAAATTACACCTTTCTTCTAGGAGAGGTTTATAAACTAAACCCATCTGTATTATTAATATGTGGTCCTCTTTATGTTGAAGTCCTGATCCTTGACCCTGTAGTCACTAATTTGTGGCCATATTTGAATTACTATTAAGGATCTGAAGGGGGCCTATAGGGATGCTGGGGAAGGACTCTTCACTGTAGTGATAGGGGTAACGGGTTAAAACTTAAACAGGGGAAGTTCAGATTGGATATAAGGAGGAAATTCTTTCCTGTTAGGGTGGTGAGGCACTGGAATAGGTTGCCCAGGGAGGTTGTGAATGCTGCATCCCTGGCAGTGTTCAAGACCAGGTTGGACGAGGCCTTGGGTAATATGGTTTAGTGTGAGGTGTCCCTGCCCATGGCAGGGGGGTTGGAACTAGATGATCTTAAGGTCCTTTCCAACCCTAACTATTCTATGATTCTATGATTCTGTGATTGTTAAATTTCGCCTTGTACAGCAGACCATTGTATTTCTATCAGATACTATACACCAGCTGTTTATTTGGGTCATAATTCCTCTAATATGGCCACTAATGTTAGTGGGGTTCATAATTCTGCCTTATGGACTAAAATCCTAAGCCCTCTTTTCTCTGGTGAGCTGGTTTCAGAAATCCTTTACACAGGCTCTGAAGTATGCTTTTCGCAGAATGGTATTTCATCCCGTTCCTGTTAACTCTGATCTGCCTCAACTGATCCAGGCATAGCTGTACAATATCCCAATCATCTGTACTACAATCACTGTCTTCATCATAAAGTATCTGAATCCAGCTTACTTAAAGTAGCTTTTCACTGTTTCAGCCAATATTCATGGGAGCAGTGTCTCATTCATTCTTCACCCGTTTTATTCAGTGTGATAGAAGTAACTGTAACAAGCTCCACCTCTGCCTTCCTTTTGTCAGCTCTGTGCATTATCTCAATTTTTGGTTGAGTTGCTTTTGAGCTTATGTATTTCCTTTGAAAATTCAGAATTTCTTGTGAATTTATAATTTCAGTCTTATGTAAAATAACCTTAAATCCTTAAATCATTGCTGAATGTTGGTCAGCCAGCCTGGCTGAGAAAACAGGGAAGTGGGGGAACATAAAAATGTGTTCTAATTCAACATTTTATAGCAATTTTTTTCTGACAGTTTGCAAAACTAGATACCAATGTATACTATGCTCTCAATATAATCACAGATCTTGCAGCACAGTGAGGTGACTTTCTAAGCCTGTTACACATTTGGCTTGTGGTGTAGTTTAAAATCACCTGTGCAGTCTAAAAGACAGAAAATAAATTAGAAAATTGATGTAATATGTAATTGTTACTTGCTAAAGGAAACAAAGTATGTCATTGTAGCCTATCCTCTCAATTTCCCTTGAATGCCTGGAAGGTGTGTAAGGACTACATATGTTGAAGCTGCCAGATGTGGTATATACTATTACGTAGTATACATGGGTTCTGTATGTGCAGATAACATTGGAAAGTCCTAAGATTGACTTTACAGAAACTGGAAGACTGGCTCAAAAATTTATCTTCTATGTATTTAAGAACATCTATATAGTTTGCACTGGATTAACATAAAACTAATTTTAGATCAGGTCCTCTGGCTAATCTCGATGCTTTTCTGATAGAATGAGGAAACAGGAATCCAGAGGGAAACTGTTTAGCTGTTTCCTCATCCAAACACATTTTTGAGAGGAGTTCCTGTTTGCTGTTCTGACACATTTCATTCAAAATAAGACCATCTTTTGTGCCACTGAAAAAGGATTACAGAATGAAAAAACAGCTTCAGTACCTAAAAATCTGTTACCTTCTTCAGATTATGCTCCTTTGCCTGCATGTATGATCAGAAGTTAATAAATTTAATAAAATTTGTTTAACAATTCAGAGCTCTCTTCATCCGAAAGGCTGTTTATGTGGCCAGCTTTGGCTTCTGCTTCATTCAGTTGTTGGACAAGGAGGAAAAGTAATTCTGGTCTAACTCTGCTAGTAATATACCTCCTGTGAGAACATTCCTGTAATGGATATTAACAGTGAACATACAATAATGTATTTCCAGAAAAGAAATAAATATCTGCTGTGTTTGGTATAATAAAATATTCCATTAATTTCCAGTTACATGATGTACTACAGCAGCCGGTAAATACAGTGACATTGGAAGTACTGGACATTATACTTTAAATTCTGTTTTTCAATTTACATTGGAAAGAAACTTCGCGCATATATTTATCAGGTTCTGTGCAGAAATAACCTAGTATTACATTAATAATAGCCTCCATAAATGTTTCTTCTGGAACATTGGCAAACAAACAAGATACATGACCTGTTACTGGCTATCAGGATATGTTAAAATGAAGTATATGCCTGAGGGTAGTAATCTGTTGTTTTATCAAAGATAGATTAGAATGCAAGAGAGAATATATTTTCTCATAGTCTTAAGTACCCTTAAAACCCGTCAAGAACTTTGTTTTACTGTCTTTTCTATTTAAAGTTTTTTCTGTGTTGCTTTTGTTTCCCTGCTCCCTTCTGTGTTAATCTTTTCTCACTGCCTTACCTATATGTGCTTGCATAAGTATGCTGCGAAAAGCACGAGCATACTTGCTCTGTTCCACACATACATCTGCATGAACACATCTCCATCAGATATTCTGACCTTTCCTTGTCTTTCCTGTCTTTTTGTACAGCTCATGTAGCTTGATGGTATGTTACCAGAGCTGTTACTTGTTCGGTCTGTTTTGTGAATAATTTAAGTGTTGGATGAATTTATCCCTAAAGAAGAGCGACTATTAAAGTTACATCCCAATTTCAATTAAATCCTCAGGGTCTGTTAAGAGTTAACAAGATGGATTTATCTCTGAAGGAATACTGCACTGGTTAAACCTATGGCCATACCCATTTTTCTTTAAGGTTGGTTAGTCTCCCTTTGTATATATTTCTGTTGTGAAGAGTCTGTGCTGCATTCAGAGACTGAAAAGGAGAACAAAGCATCACTGATGTCTAGGAACACTGGCTAAACTTAGATGGAATTTTGCAGTACATGCACATACACCAGCAATTTAATCATAATGGGGAAACATCAGAAAGTTTTCAAAAATGGTATCTAGCTGTTGGTTTCTTGAGCACAATAGGTTTAATGATAGAGCTGAGAGGTGACCTTTCCTCTTTCCCTTTCCTTCCCTTGTTAGCACTAGCAGATGGTGTTCACATTTCTGGATTACTCAGCCTCCCTTTCCTTTCTGTGTTTAACAAACCCGATTTAGTTTCAGGTATTATCTGTACAATAGAGCTGTGATGTTACACTATAAATGGCTGTTTAACATAAAATTTTTGTATATCCATCTTTTTCACCCTATCTCTTGCCATGTTTCTTTTGTCATTAACAGGAATTATATCAAAACAATGATGTGAAGTTTTACATTAACTTTAGCACATCTAATGTGATGTGCTAACAATAATGGTTCTTTTCTGTCTTTAAGAGACAGCGCATGGGAATTGAGATTTTTTCTACAACTAAATAATATTTTGTAATATGAAATAGCACAAAGCATGAGGAAAACTAGATTATGATGCAGATGAGTCTGAAAATACCATATTTCAGAGTAAGTATTTGACAGCTAAAATATTCGAGAACTCAGTTACTACAACATTCATTTTGGTTGCAGAAGTCCCCTTTACAGTCAGAATGAGAGCATTTTCCAGAGCTGATTGCTTTGTTGGTCACATTCAGGATGTTATAGACATGTCTTTGAGAAAAAGAAATTATTATGTCTCCATTTGGCTTCAGGTTTGTTTAGTTTTGGTTTGGTTTTGTGGTTTTAAGAAAAAGTAGGCAAAATTGTCTAAGAAAGACCAATACTTTTATGTGCATTTGCAGGACAATGTATCTGACACCATTATTTTTTTCTGTATGCTAAAAATACTGAAATCTGAAAATAATAAAAAAAAGGAAAAAAAATGTGACATTCATATATTACTCAAAATCTGTATATTGTTATCTTTGGATTGCTGAAGAAGTTCTATAATCTGCTTCACTGCATGTAACATGAGAATAATACAGGCCCGGTTGCCCTTTTTCTCAAAAAATATAGTAGCAGTATCCTAATGAATGGATCTTAATACCGGAAACAGTCTGGACTTCACTACTAATTTATTTTTGTCTTCGCCTTACCTCTGAAAGCAGTAGCTACCTTATTTGAAATGTACATACATATAAATTTATGCATTTCCACATATATTCAACAAAATAGTATTGTGTTGATTGTCAGCGGCAAGATGTTGGCAGTGGGTGTGCTGTAGTGTGGCTTCTGTGAAAAGAGACCAATGGCTGTCCCATGCCTGATGCAGCTGGTTCCAGTTGGTCTCAGCTGATTGCAGGGAGGAGGAAAAGGAGAGTGAAGAGGAAGAGGACAGTGAGGAGCAAGACAAGGTGCTTCAGACACTAGAGCAGAGATTCCCTTGCAGCCCATGGTGGATATTCCGTGAAGGAAACTGTAGTCTGTGGGAAGTACCCACACTGGAGCAGGGGAAAAAGGTGAGTTTGAAGGTGCATGAGAGAGGAGCTGTTGCAGACTGACCACAACCCTCCTGTTGAGGAGGGGAAGTGAGAAAGTGGCTGGAAGGATATCAAATTATGCCTTTTAATATAGTCTTAATACTAATCTAATATAGATATGACAGAGTAGCACAACAATTTGGTTCTTCGTGGATGCATCCACTGAGCTAGATCTCATTATAGGGGAGACTTTGAGGAGAGAAGAAATGAAGCCCATTGAAAGAACTGATCCTGATATCCTGATTACTTTATGGGTGGCTGTATTACTCCACTATTGTTTTGAGATATTTTTGAGTATGAGCTTCACTTTACAACATATTTTTTAAAAAAGGGAAGGACTCTACCAAACAATCATTAACTTTTTATTTTCTTACACTTCTGTTGGCAAAATATGCTGAATTTGAATAAACAAAAAGATCATACTTAAGTAAGGCTTTGTTTCATTTAAGCCAAGCTTATAAACTCTAACAGAGTTTAAATTTCTATGCTGCAGTTTATTGCAGCAGTGCCATTTGGGGTGTTGAAGTTATTTCAGTGTTTTCATTACCAAGCCTCTGTCATCTGAAAAACCTCCACAAAAATACCCACTATTTTGAGCTGAAAACAGTCTATCTAATTTCAGCCAGCAGCAATATTGTTATTTGCTAAATTTAAGTAAAAATCTAAGTATACAGAATCTGTAAACACAAAATTTAGTAATTTCTGAATTTCATGCCTCTCCTACTGAAGCTAATGTGATTCCTTTTCTTTTTAGAATCATAGAATAGTTAGTGTTGGAAAGGACCTTAAGATCATCTAGTTCCAACCCCCTTCAGATACTGGAAGGTTGCTATGAGGTCTCCACGCAGTCTTCTCCATGCTGAGCAGCCCCAACTTTCTCAGCCTGTCTTCATACAGGAGGTGCTCCAGTCCCCTGATCATCCTCGTGGCCCTTCTCTGGACTTGTTCCAACAGTTCCATGTCCTTTTTATGCTGAGGACACCAGAACTGCACACAATACTCCAGGTGAGGTCTCACAAGAGCAGAGTAGAGGGGCAGGATCACCTCCTTCGACTTGCTGGTCCCGCTCCTTTTGATGCAGCCCAGGATACGGTTGGCTTTCTGGGCTGCAAGCGCACACTGCCTGCTCATGTTCATTTTCTCATCGACCAACACTGCCAAGTCCTTCTCCACAGGGCTGCTCTGAATCTCTTCTCTGCCCAACCTGTAGCTGTGCCTGGGATTTCTCCGACCCAGGTGTAGGACCTTGCACTTGTCATGGTGAAACTTCATGAGGTTGGCATCAGCCCACCTCACAAGCGTGTCGAGGTCCCTCTGGATGGCATTCCTTCCCTCCAGCGTATCAACCGAACCACACAGCTTGGTGTCATCGGCAAACTTGCTGAGTGTGCACTCAATCCCACTGTCCATGTCACCAACAAAGATGTTAAACAAGACTGGTCCCAACACCGATCCCTGAGGGACACCACTCTTTACTGGTCTCCACCTGGACATTGCGCCATTGACCACAACTCTTTGTGTGCAGCCATCCAGCCAGTTCTTTATCCACCGAGTGGTCCATCCATCAAATTGATGTTGCTCCAATTTAGAGACAAGTATGTTGTGTGGGACAGTGTCGAACACTTTACACAAGTCTAGGTAGATGACATCAACTGCTCTACCCCTGTCCATCAGTTCTGTAGCCCCATCATGGAAGGCCACCAAATTGGTCAGGCAGGTTTTCCCCTTAGTGAAGCCGTGCTGGCTGTCACCAAGCACCTTGTTGTTTTTCATGTGCCTTAGCAAGCCTTCCAGGAGAATCTGCTCTAAGATTTTGTCAGGCACGGAGGTGAGACTGACTGGTCTGTAATTCCCCGGGTCATCCATTTTCCCCTTCTTGAAAATGGGGGTTATATTTCCCTTTTTCCAGTCGTTGGGAGCTTCACCTGTGCACATACTCATAAAATGGGTGAAGACTCTTAGAGAAATGCATACAAACTGGTTCTCTTACTTATTTCCTCTTGGGACCTACAGCTCATAACTATAAAAAGTCATAGCAACACTTAAAGATTTTGATAGATCACAACTTATATATGAATATTATCCTAGCAAGGTGATTATTAAGAGTATAATATGTATTTCTTATATGAAAGATAACTATGAAAAAAGCACAAAAAATACATTGATGTTAAAATAGCAGGGATGTAGCTTGACTGCATGTGGGGTATAGCGCTGCAAATAAATAATTAGTTTAACAAAGAATTTTTTGTATGTCCATCTGGGTTTTGGTTTTTATTTTAGTGTTTTTTCCTTTTTTTTTTGTTTGTTGTTTTTTGTTTTGTGGTGTGTTTTTTTTTTTGTTGTATGGTTTTTTTTTGGTTGTTTTGGTTTTGTTTTTTTTAATTTGTTTTTTGTTCAAATGTGCTGTGTATTTGCATTTTTTTTTTTTTTTCCCAACTGAAGTAGCATAGATAGTGTTGGTAGGAGGCAAGCCTTGGAATATATTCTTGTGGTAATCCTTAGCTTCTTTTCTATTTCATATTGCCTTTGGGTCACATTGCCTTTAGGTCCTTTATTAGGACATAAAGGACAGAAGAAAAACTGGGCATCTTCCTTTTCATGTCCCTTGTATAGAGGGTATATGATTACATCAGCATGCCCAGCCTCACTCACAAGCAAACTTAAATATTTAATACTGAACAACCCTTTGAATCTGTTTTCTGTATGCATCCAAAAATGCTTTTTAGTATCTTACAGTGATTTAAGATCTGCTATGAAATGTTACAGTGATGACAATTGCATTTGTATTTTAGGACAGATGCCCTGTGTGCTGTGTTCTGAAATCCTGGTCCCTATGTTTGCACTCTGGTCACAGTTTAGATAGTAGGAGGCATCACCCTTACACCTACTGTCATCTAACATAGAAGAAAACATGGATGGTTGAGCTAAAATGTTGTTGCAAAGGATTCAAGAAAAGACAGTAAAACAGAATAATGAGGAAACTAAGCAGATATGACAGCAGACTAAATACTGAACTGAAAACCAGGTGAATTCAGTGGCTTTGGTCCCTGAAATGGGAAAGAACATACTGTGTAAAAGTGTAAGCTGAAGGTGTATACCCATGGACAGTAGCTGAGAGGGTTCCTTGGCAGTCTAGAGATTGGTACTTCCTGTTAGGTTCTTTTTCTTTGGAAGTGTGAAATTCTTTGGCCTGTCATATCTTTGGTATATTTAATGGTTTTTACAAGCTTTTCCTAAAGCAACTGAAGTTAAATGAAGTAAAATACGTTAAAAGTACTTCAGGTAAACATCCAGGATATATTAGGCACTATATGTTAGCCTATGACTTGTCAGACTGATGCATTTTCAGAGATTTCATCTAAAATATGAATAAAAACAGAAATGTGAATTTAAATTTAAATATATTTATATTTATAAATATATGATGAATGAGTTTGCCATTTTAAAACAGTTTGTTTATAATAATATAGCTGAATTAAAGTAAGACACCCATAAGGTTCCAGCTGACTCATAAATGCCTGGTTTTAGACTAGATCTAATGTTTCATTGGACAAAAATTAACTTCTTAAATACAGTGTCTGTATTGTATAGTTTTCATTTCTTTTTTTGACTGTGGTTTCATTCCTTATGATGACCACTTCTACCATAACTCCAATTCAAGGGATTTGTAATAAAATGCCACTTAATTCATTGTGATATCTGAATGTATTTGTTTGTATTAACTGTACTCTGAAAGACATAGGGAATATGAGGAGGTGATTATCCATCTTTATTACAAATATGTACAGCAGGTGACTGGAGATATGCTGTTACCTGGCTATGTAAACTGAAATTATGTTTAAAATGTATTTAGTACTCTTTTTCCTATGGCTGGAGACACATTTCTCATTCTGCAGTTCTTTTATACACAGATCGGTAACCTGTTGTTCATAGTGTTCACTTTCTTTTTAGCACTTCAAACATTAATTTATGTGATTTCACAACACTTTAATTGATTGGTATCAGCAAACCATTGTCCTCAGCTCTGGCCTGGGTGGTGCTGCAATATTTACATGTTCAGGATGTGTGCTCACCTCACTTCTCAGTGAGTTACTCAGGATGCCAACCCAAAATACTGTCAGGGTGCTGATCATGTAGAGCCATCCCCTGAATGCACATTTCACCTCATTTTGTAAACACCAGTGTGGTAGGTTGATCTGCACTGGCTGACAGGTGCCCACCAAGCTGCTCTTCTCACTCCTCCTTTGCAAGACAGGAGGAGAAAATGAGATGAAAAGCTCATGAGTCAGATGAAGACAGGGACATCATTCACCAATTACTGTAATGGGAAAAACAGATTGAAACTGGAGAAACTGAATTTATTGTCAGTTAACCACAGAGTAGGCTAAAAAAAAAAACCCATAAATTAAAACCAAAAACCTTTGACTGATTCCTCCCATTTTTCCAGGCTTAGCTTCATTCCTGAGTTCTCTAATTCTTCCTCCTAGCTTGTGCAGAGGGATGGTGGTTGTGGTCAGTTTATAACACTTTGTATCTATCTGCCACTCTCCTCCTCACAATATTCCTCTGATCCTGTGTGGGGTCCTTACCACAGATACAGTCCTTCACAAACTTCCATGTGCTTCCCACAGACTTCAGTTCTTTAGGAACTGATCTAGCATGGGTGTTTTCCATGGAGTGCAGTCCTTCCGGAATGGACTGCTCTAGCATGGATCTTCCATGAGCCGCATACCCTGCTAGAAAACCTCATCTCGCATGGGCTTTCGGTGTGCTGCATGTTCCTTTGGGGCACATCTACCTGCATGATGCCTGCAGAGTTCATGGGCTGCAGTGCAGATTCTGCTCCACCATGTTTTTTCCATGGGAGGCAGAGAATTTCTGCTCCTGTATATGGAACACATCCTCCCCCTCTTTCTTCACTAGCCTTGGTATCTGCATAATTGTTTTGTTAACATTTTCTCACTCCTCTCACTTCTGCTGTGCAGTGGTTTTGTTTTTTGTTTTTTTTTTTCCCTATTCTAATGAATTACTGATGGGCTCAACTTTGGCCAGTGGCAGGTCTGTCTTAGACCTAACTGGAACACGCTCTGGCACGGGGATATCTCCTCGCCTCTTGTCAGACAAACAAGCTGGCTGAAGCTACCCCTGCAGTCCTCTGCTACCAAAACTCAATACTGCCAATCATGTAAGTAGTGCAGGATTCTTAGTTTGATATACTTTTTTTCTGACATTAGTGCTATGTGAGGATGAAGATTTGAAAGTCTGAGGTGAGAGCAAAAGATGCTGTGATATCAATGTCACCAAAGAAGTCTGAATTGAAATATGACCTTAAAGTAAAACTTCAATAACAGTGAAGAACAATTCCAGTTTTATTGGAATTTTTTTTTTTCTGTATGTTGCCATAAACAACCTTTCTTATGCTACTGTAGGCCATTTAAATTCTCAAGGATAGCATTTTAGCAATGCTTGATCATATAATTCCTGTGAAATTCTAGCCTCATAAATAAATGCTCATGAAGTCAAGAAGGGAAGATGGAAACTTGCCAGAAACACAAAACAATGTCAAATTATATCAAGCTGCTGAAAGTCAAAACAAGTAGTGTGAATCACCACATCAGTAGGAGCTACTATGATGTCAATTATGTGCTAGTCAATTATGTGTTTGTTGTGGTTTGACCCAAGTGGGAATCTAAATACCATGCAGCTGCTCACACACTTCTCCTTCTTTCCCCACTCCATGGACAGGATAGGGAGAACTGGAAGAAGGGAAAACCCATGAGTGAAAAACAGTTTAATAATAGGGAAAAAGAGAGAAGGAGTAAAATTCAGGAAATAAAAGTGATGCACAATGCACTGATCACCCACCCTCTGATCAATACCCAGGCTGTCACCAACCAGTGATTGTCCTTTTCTGGCCAACTCCTCCCAATATATACTGAGCATGATGTTATCTATGGCATGAAATATCCTTTTGGCTAGTTTGGGTCAGCTGTCCTGCTAATGCTCCCTCCCAGCTTCTTGTGTCCCTCCTCACTGGCAAATCATGAGAGACTGAAAAGTCCTTGATCAGGGCGATACTGAGAACAACTAAAACATTGGTGTGTTACCAGCATTACTCTCAGACTAAAGTCGAAACACAGCACTGCACCAGCTATTAGGAAGAAAAGTATTCTAGCCGAAAGCAGGATATTAAGAATCAAAGAATAAAAATGTCATATATCAGAATCTTCATATGGATTATGAAAATAATACAGCTAATAGCATTTTTTACAATAATTTCAAGGTATTATCATATAATGTAATTGGAAATTTTGCATTACGTGGAGTATATCAGTGAATCATACATGCTTTGAAATAATCTTAGATCAGTACAAAAGAATACTGATTTGGTAATGCTTCTGTATCTCAATTATGAAAAAATTCTGTGCATGATATTTAACAGATTATTCAACCATGTTTCATATCCTTGTTTTTTTTTAAACATAGTTATTTTTTGCCCCTTATAGGAAGAATAAAAGTTATTTGTAGTTTAATTTGCTTTTAACGCCATAATATGCAATATTGACAGTAGCTCCAAGCCTTAAAAACATTATTGTACACCCCTCATTCTGTGGAAGAATCTATCTGAACATCAAACTGGAAGAGCTTTTTAAAACTGGTAGTACAAAGCTAATGCAGATTTAGTAGAAAAGTACCCTAGGTATTAGGTTCTGCTAATTAGGCTCTGTTCTGTGATACAACTTTACCTTTAGTTAATCTTAAACAGGAAAGTTCAGGTTAGATATAAGGAAGAAGTTCTTTACTGAGAGGGTGGTGAGACACTGGAACAGGTTGCCTAAAGAAGTGGTACATGCTCCATCTCTCGCAGTGTTCAAGGCCAGGTTAGACAGAGCCTTGGGTGACATGGTCTAGTGTGAGGTGTCCCTGTTCATGGCAGGGGGATTGGAGCTAGATGATCTTAAGGTCTTTTCCAACCTGAAACATTCTGTGATTCTATGAATCAATCATTCTATTAAGCAAAACCACTTAATACTGAAGAAAAATATAATCATTCAGAGAATGTATTTATAACATTTCTGTGTCGTAGAAACTTAAGCCTTTTAAGAATAAAATCAATTTTTACTAGTGTTTCCTTCTTTTGATGGCTCACTACAGAAAAAAATTGCACATGAAAACTTCTTATTGAGCCCCGAATTCAGCTCAGTGGCAATTTTTGTACATTACAGTTCAAACAAACAAAACCAGAAACCTCAGTAAATGGCCATAAAAAGTACTACAGATAGCATCCTGCTGGAATGCTACTCTCAGAGGGGCACTAAAATCTTTTGGGTATGGAAAGATAGGTGCGTATTAACGGGTTGATCACAAGAAAGAAAAGCAAACTGCAGTTTGTGCAGGAAGTGCTGTTATACATATATATATAACTGCTGAGGAGGTGCTATTATACATGCATATAACTGCTTTATAGGAGCCTTCATTGCTTGCAAATACCTCTTTTTGACCACTTCTATAACTTTGATTAAAAGTGAGATGGATGTAAAGTTTATACTAACTTAGACTTTGTTATCTCTGTTTGCTTTGTCTACGTTTCTCTTGAAGCTAGCAGGTTTTGGTTTATGTTCTGTTGTTTTTTTTTTCCCAGCTTATTACTTTTCCCTAAGGGTGGGTTTTTTTGATTTAGCTTAAGTATAGCTTGATGGCTGGCTGTATGTGACAGGCTGGAAACCCTGTTTCTGCTTTCTTTTAACTTGTTAAATGTCATCCCCACAGATCACTGTCATCTTTGTTTGCTAACATAGTATGTGAGATCTGAAAAGAGATACACATAAAATTCACAGTTAAGTGTTCATTTTAGCATTCTTCTCACTTACATAATCCTGTGCCATATTTAGTATTTCCTGTCACTGATCATGAGCTACATGTTATAGTACCAAAAAAAGGAGAGGAAAGATGGACCTAAATCCAGATACTTTTATTGTGGATTTAAGCCTACAAATGGTGACGAAGAAAAATAAATCAATAAGCTTAGAATCACGATATGTGTAATCCATTTGTCCTATGGAAAATATTTGTTCTTGTCCTTTTAAAAGCAGACTGCAGTATTTTGAGGTTCCTTTTAGGAACGATTTTGGTTGTAGTTCTCTTTGCACCAAAATATTACTTCCAAATTCCTACTTTGCATTTAATAACAACTGTTTTATTACAACATAATAATACTCGCATCTCTTTGATTGGATATTTTGTGTATGTGGATCTCATTCTGCTATAAATAGTGGGTTACTGTGAAGTTTTTCTGTAGAAGAAAATGGGAAAGATGATCTGAATTTCTTCCTAAATAGCATTAAATCCGTGAACATTGGCCTTAAGTTGGTTAAGTGCCCAAAGAAACATTTAATGATATTTAAATAATATACTCTGATATCACACTTTATGTAGAATAAATGTACAGTATATACATACCTTAACGTGCCATCATACCAAGTCACCCAGTCTGTCTGCCATTGAGTATTCACCTCAGCCACAGTGATTTCTTTCCTTTTAAGCTATTATTTTGCTATTCAAAAAGAATAAAAAAAAAAGAAAATCGCACTTAATGATTATCATAGTAATCCGGAGATTAATCTGGGGACTCAAAAAATGCTCCCTGAATTTTGATTCAAAGCTTTTTCAACTATATTTGAATAAGACTATAGCAGTGTAATATTGAAAGTAAAAGAAAGCAAGAAACGATATGACTAAAACATTTGCTAAGATGTTATTCAGGTATTAAATCCAGATTTTTTTCTTGCTTATTCATTAATCATAATAAAAAAAAAAAATTAAAGAAAAAAATAGCAAGCAAGAGTGTCCATCTATTCCATTCTTACAAAATCTCCAAGGGACAGTTAGGTACAATCTTTTCTGTGTGTTAAATGTAGTTAGGCTGTTCTAATGCCCTACCTGTTAATAAGAGTAGTGTAGGTCACCTGGCTATAGCTTAGTCCATTAAGTTCATGAGATCATTGGACGTAGTTTATTGCTTAGTAGTTTCAGTGAAGTGAAGAGATAATTCATTATTGTCACCTGAGCTATGATTAATTACTGATGACTTTTAGGAATGTTAAATACTTGCCTTCACTAATGTAAAAGAATATAATATGAAATAATAATGAAATTCATTTAATACTATAAGAATGTTTCTACAAAGCTCTGGAGGAAAATCTGCAGAAAGTGTGTCTCTTATTATGCTGATTCCATTTAGAGTGCTTCTGAGCTTCCCAGCTTTCTGGATACACAGAGAGAAACACAGATGGTAACTGCATTCACTTTGGTGCTGGGCTACTGCCTAAAAAAATTCTATGTGCCAACCATTGCTTGGTATCTGTTGACCTTATTAACTTTCAGAATGAGGAAATAACAAAATCACGGTTAGCACCATGACTTGAGCTGTCACTACAGATTTCAATCCTAAATTAAGACTGATGAAATTTCCTGACTGTCTCTGTTCCATGTTCCAGGCATTTAGTCAGTCGCTGATAAGCATTTTGGATAAGTTCGGGAAGCCTCCTTGGTGGTATGTGTGAATGTGAATGAAATGTTTTCAAGGTATACAAAGAATGCACTAATGCGAAAATGATACCAGTGTGGTAAGTTCATTCATCTTAGCGTCTTTGCATATGAATAGTCTTGTGTTGGCTCAGATTGGCTTAAGATGAGTAATAATGCTCAAAGGTATGGTGTATTTAAAATAAGCCTATATAGAGTACTGTATTTTTGTTTCTGTGTCCAGTATAAGGGTAGTAATTCAAGCAATAACAATTTCATTTATGGAGGCTTGTTTTAAAATTGAGTCTTAAAACATCTCAGGGTAGATGCATATAATCTAGTAACCATAGAAATAAAATACTCTACATTCTGGTTTTCTTTCCCTCTAGACAGGGTAGGAAATCCACCCAGAATTATTTTCCTGTTAACAGGGATTAGAAGGAAATGGCTTTTAAAGATTTGAAATTTTCCATTTCTGCTGTCTGCATTTCACTTGTGCTGCTCAGCCCAGCATAGATGGACTGTAGCTCCTGCAGGGAAGATTCCAAGGAAAGTTACCATTGCACTACGACATCTACTGTAATGTAAGAAAGTTTTAATAAACTGTTCTTTGTCTTAGAAGTTCAAATTTTTAAGGAAGATATTTACTTGTTATTTTGTCTCCTTATCAACACACAGTGTAAGCTTTTGATTATTAGTGGAAATGTAAAGGCAGAAGAAAAACAGAGCATTAACCTGCTCTGTTGTTCTTGATGATTGCATTCAGCAATTTGAACTAAAAATCTGTTACTGATATTCTTGAAGTATGTATACTTCTCAGTTTTATATGGTTCTTTTAGGTTACCTTATGTTTGCCTGCATCTCATTTTGCACCCACTCATGTACTTCAACACTGACAGCAGGACTGTTTTTTTAGAAATGGTATGCAACTTTCTGCTTTTGAAAGCCATGAAGAGAAATGTATTAATCCTACTGGGAAAAATACATAGTTTTCTATAATGAGTAGTAGTTGTCATCAATACAGTATATTTAGTGGTGAGGTACTACCTGTTTTTATTTTAGAAATGTATGCTAGGAATTAGTATTCAGAAATTCTGGCTTCAGTCTGGCAATCCATATAGATGGAAATAAATTATGTTAACAAAATACACATTCGTATGGATAAATGCTACTGATACTAAATTTACCCATGGTCACTGAATTAATAATGTGGCTTTTCTCTGTTGGGTGTCTGTGCAATAATAGTAACATTTAAGATACCATTTTTGAAGGAGTGTCAAGTATACTTTAAAACCAGCAATTCTGTGGGGTTTGGTCCATTTTTATTAGATCATTAATAACCTGTTTTCACTGAAAGCTATAGATATGGTGCATAAAATAATAATTATTCTTAAACTTACAATGATCTTGCAAGCACAGTGAAAGTAGGCAGAAAGAGGTATTGGATTGCTTAATTCCAGACACTGAGTACAGTCCCACTCATAATGCCTCACCCACCGATTATTTCCATGCAATGTTGTTCTGTATTTAAGGCTCTGTCTGTCTTAATTGTCACTGTGATATCATGAAATATTTTTCTGGGGAGGTGATTAAATAGCAAATGGTGATGTAAGTCTACAGAAAACCAAGCAGCAAAAAAAGAGAATTGTCAACTTATAAAAGTACTTTTCCTCCCTTTGTTTAACAGATTTTTTCACACTTCTTTCATGCAGAGGGCACTTAACTGCAGCTGTCAGGTGTTACATTCAAAGCCTGTTTTGGGACCTATTGATAGGGTGTCCTGCACAGATTTCACAGGCAGATGAATTACAAAATCTAAAGTCGCCCCAAAATTTTAACTTTTGAGAAGAATGATTATAAATTTCGCAACTTCATAAATAAAAACAAAACTTTAATTGTAGATTATCTTCTTTCCCTCTTGGTGAGAAATTCCTTCTGTTTCCAACAACTTTACAAAGACACAATTTATTACATAAATAATACACAATAAACATTTTCTGCGCTATAAATACTCCTGTGTAGGCATAATAGTTCTTATGCACAGTCCCATTTTCTGAAAGTTTCTCATATCTCCTTCACTAAATCTTGAAGTTTATTCATTGTTTTTAACTGCATTTGCAGTTTAAGAGCACATGCATATACATTAATTTTCAACAGTTGCCAAGTGAAAGAAGACTTTTGTTATTCCTTAAGTACATTTATTTTACTGTAGTACTAGTAATTGATTCTAATGTTCATTGACTTAATGAATCATTAGGAGGTTTAAAATTATTTTTTCCCTTCCTCTGATTACTGCCTTAACTTCTGTACTTTTTTTTTCATGTGTCTACCTGTTAAGCATAAAAATGGCAACATAAAATTGGATTTCTTGGAACATCCAGATGTATTAAGGAATAGAGATGTCCACAGTACTTGTGCCTCACATGCTCACATTTAAACCATTTATTTGTCGGTGCTAGAAAGAATGACAGGATGCACCTTGCTGTATGGGTTCTTCAAGATAAATGACTGAAAATCAACAGGAAAATCTTCACTGATTGTTCCTAACCATTCTAGGATGGAATTCATCAGACCCAGCTCATATGAAACTTACTAACATATTTTAGTAGTCTCCCTCTTGTGTTTTGTTTGTTGTTTTTTTTTTTGGGGGGGGGGGGGGTGGGGTGTGTTTTTTTTTTTTTTTTTTTGGGGGGGGTGTCTCTTCAAAGTTGAGATATTTTCTCTTAATTTGCCAGTTTTGCAGTCTTGGTCCAAGCAGCAGATATTTTAGGAAAGAGTGATTTAAAAAGGAATTAAGTATTTTGGCCTTGTTATTTCTGCTGGTACCTCTCTGCCTTTAGTCTTGACCAAAAATTTTAGTCTTGATCAATGAACACTTTATATTTAGTTTCTTCTGCTATTTCCCGCGTTACTGATTTCTTCTTAACCTCAGAGATTCCTTTCAGCTGAAAGAGAATCTTTCAACTGAGGACTGCAGAAATTCCAGTTACGTTTTCAGATTCTCACTTTGTTTCTGCTTAAGTGCAACTGTTACATTATAAAGCTCCTCTACATGCAAATCACGGAGCTCAGAGAGACAATAGCATGAGGGGGGACTCAAATAGTAGCCTACAGGGCTGTTCTCAAGTTCATAACAGGGGCCATCAACCCATCGAAGGCTGTCACATTAGAGCCTTCAGCCCCGGTGTTCAGCAGGCACACCCACCACCATGATCATGGGGTGCTGCAGTCCAGATCACCTCCCACACTAGGGGGGTTGCTTCCAGGGGGTGGTACACATTCTGGACTGCACTGGAAAAGGAGTTTGGGATGGCATAGGGCTTCTTTAGGTATGTTTAGAAAAGGAACAAAAGCAGGGAATAGGGGAGAGTTGCAAGTGATTTAGACAAGGAACAAGAGCGGGGAAATAGAGGGTGGAGACTAAAAAGGACCAGTTGCATGTTGACAGTTGTTTGGTCGGTGTACTTGCCTCGGCATGCCCTACATTCGACTACCACAGCCTGTCCTGTCTCCTTGAATTCCTTTCTATCTCTGACCTGCAGGAGGGCTTTTTGTGTCCTGTTTGCATGTGAGGGGCTCTGAGTGCAGCAGCTGGGGCCAGACCATGGGGCAGAGGGCCCCTTTGTCCCTGTGTCAGTGACTGGACATGGGTGTGCCAGAGTGTGTGAGCACCAGTGAAGATCAAGCACTTCAGTAAGCAGATAACATGGCCTGGGAGTGAGGGGCTCTCTAATGCCCAGCCATGGGTGTGAGAGACCTTGGGTGTGAGGGGTGAGAGCACAGTGGATTGACCATAGCATCAGGGGACTCCCATCTAGCTCGATGGATGCAGGACAGTCTGTACCACAACCAGGTCTGTAGTCTCATGTAGGGGCCAGCAAATGGGGAGACTGGGACTCAGGGGCCAGCTACAGGGCAGGCTGACTGCCTGAGCCCAGCTGCGGGAGGGGCCCACTTGCCTACATGTGTACTTGCAGTGTCATTAGAGGAGCTGCATCTTGTCCAGCAGGAGAGGGGAGTAGGAGGAGGCCATTTGTGTTACTTAATATCTCTGTATATGCCTAATGTGTACTGGTGCTTCCTGGGTGCCTGCTGGGAGCACATATTCAGCTTTGTGATTAGTTGGACCAGAGGATGTGGAGTGACCCTCTTATATGTATGAATATATAGAAAAGACTGTAGAAAAATATGGAATGGTATAAGATAACGTATGTTTATTTATACATAGATATTCTTTTACAGATATAGCAGCATTCAAGGACACAAAAAAGTCTGGAATGACAGACTGCTAGCAGTCACCCAGATAAGTCAGAAATTACAAACAACTACTAGAAAGAATGTTTAAACCAGCCTTTAAGTCAGCAAAATAATGTTCAATACTTTCTTACTAGTAATGAATTAAAGCCACTGTCTTTGAGTATTTTAACTAGATGGTCAAAACTAAGGTATGTGGCCATTTTACAGCATTGTCTGAGAAGAAAGTGCTTGCCCACAGCCATATAATATTAGCCTTCAACTTGTCTCCATGCCAAGAATATGCTGATCATGATTTCCTGATTGAAATAGGAAAACTGAGAGAAAAAAAATACCATTTGCAGGCTTTCTGGCCATCACTGTCACGTAAGGTGAGTTTGGCAATGTTGTAGACATGAACTGGAAAAGGGTTGGTCTGCTTACCTATATATGAAGATGAACACCAGGGGATCTCTTTTTTCTTCTTCAACAGAAAAAGCAGTCATGGATGGAAGTTGTATCCTAGCTAGTAATGTGTTAGATCTATTAGAAAGATAAGTAGGATATTTGTTTTCAACTACCATGTCTTAAAATTATTTTTTACAATCACTATTATTCTACTTTTGTTATGTACTGCACAAATCTATCTTCCAACATTTATCAAGAAAATTAGTATTTCGAACAGTCAAGGAAGGCTCTGTGAGTGTCTAGCACAAAGCAATGCAAACTTTAACAAGGCTATAAAAACCATAATGCAATGAAGGCTTAATCCATCAGTCTGCAGACATTCCAACTCACAGTGATTTCAGTAGAAGTTTTCAATGGGGCAGTAATATTGTGCTAGGCTAATAAGAATGTGCAAGAAAGCAGGTGTATTTCGTCTATGAACCTGTTTTCTTGCAAAAGCTTCTATATGTAGGGATTTTTAGAAGTGAATGTCAGAATTTTCGTTCATTCTAAAAAAGGCTGTTATTTAGGCTTATAACCATAAAAATGTGCTAGTGCTTCAAGTTGGGTATGATTTGAACTAGGAATAACACAAACTAGGTGTTTGAAATATGGATCACAACTTATAAATGATTGTGTCTAATATAAAAAGAAAATGCCAGGCTGTTACTACTGTTAAATTTATATAGTGACATATTTTGCCAGTAATCTACATTTATTCCGTATAGCTTTTTTTTTTTTTCTTCACTTGTGTGAAGAAAGAAGGCGAGACAGGTTATATTGTGGTCATTGTTGTCATATTATAAGTTACTATCTCAAATGCTCTTTTTGTTTCGTTGTCATTTGCAAGGATACTTTCAGTGGGGATGATCAACTTCATTCAAAGTCTTAGAATACCCTTTGTTAGGTATTTTGCTTTGCTGGTACAAGTTATATATGTGGCTATGTTCATAGCTATGACAGCCAATTATTGAACATGTTTTGTTCATATGTCATTATGGTCTTAGGAAAAATTTCTGGCAACTTCCCTAAGCTGTTTTAAGCTTTACAATGATCAGAGGTGTGCATGCTGACAGTATATCTTTTTTAACTATTGCTGCTCTTCATTGAATCACTACAATTTCTTCAGTGGAATTATAGTTTTGTTCCTCTGCTGAGAATTGACTGAAGTGCTTGAACGGTGGAGTGAAAAACTAGAGTTTATATATATGGATAGAAAGCAAAGGTAAAGCAACCAGAACACTGCCATCTTACTGTCTATTCAAACATTTATATTTGTACATTTCTACCCTTTACAAAGAACAGGAGAATCACAGTTCAGAATTACTGTCACCATTCAAAATTCAAGTGTGTAAAATTTATTCAATTTTAAATAATATTGGCATTTCGTTCTTGATTTAGAAGATCCACTATCTGGAGGTGTCTGCTTTTCATGACAATAGGTAAAGATGGCAATTGATTGCAGTAGACAAGTGCTAGATGAGACTTGAAATACTTTGACAACGTATTATCAGTATTTTTATGTTGTTCCACTGGGGGAAAATAGCCATTAAAGCAAATTTTGTCCTTTCTGACAAAAATATTAAGTGAAAATGCATTATTCATACTTCAATTTATCAGCCTGTAGGATAAACACATCCAACAGTAGTACACTAGTTTTCTACCTAATTGTATTTGCTAAATTTTTTTTCAATTAGGAATTCACTGTGCTAGGCAGTGTAGAAGTACACAACAGAAAGGTGGTCTGTGCTCTAAGAATCACATAAAGTGGACCATACTCAATGTGGATTTTGACTTACACTCTCTTTGCTTCTTGATCATCACAGTTTCTGTCTGTACCCTGCAGTTTCTTTCTGTTCCTGAATAAAGATGAAAAAGGAGTTTATGTGTATGAAGTCAGAGTTAATTTCTGTCCAGCTGATCTGAATAATTTTTGACCACATTTTCAGTGGTCAGATCTAATTAAGTCTGATAAATTAGACCAGTGAAACTGTTCTTAACTCTTCTTAAATTGCACTTTTACTGTTGTTGGTCTTGCCTTTATTTTATAGAAATGTGGGAATACAGGTGGCCTGCCAGAAAACTCAGGCAGTCGAAGATGTGAGTAATGTAACCAGAGCAGCCATAAAACATCACAGATGTGAATAACAAACGTTGGTATGCAGCATATCCTGTACAGGAGGACACGAGCTGATAAGCGGGGATGGTGTGAATTGTAGTGTTGGAACTGATCAAAGCATAGCTAGTACAAAACCAAGGATAACAATTGAATAGTTAAGATCTAAGCATAGCTTGTCTAAAAACAGCTTATGTGATTTTGTATCAATATGTCAAGAAACTCAGTAAAAGTGATTCAGTTTGCACATGCGTGCTGTCTCCTTCTCATACTTTGCTGCATACAAACACCAAACCACCATACATAGTCACACACATGTGCAAATATATCCTGAGAAAAGAGACAAAGAAAATGCTGTCTTGTACAGAATTATTTGGAAAGAGAGAGCACGTGTGTTTTCAATTAGGGCAATCTGTACGCTTGTCCTTGATCTGTGCTAAGATGTGCTACAAGGAAAATCAGAATATATATGATTTTCAAATCAGTTTACCAGTAAACCTGCTAATAATTCTCCAATTGCATAGTTTTAATTAACAAGAAATTCTTCTTAAAAAAAAGCAAGATAAAGCAAGGCTGGACAGGATTTCAAGATGTTACCAAGTTTATTTCTTTCCTCAAAGCTGGGATCAGTAATATGTATTTGATTCAGGATAGATTCTTTTAATCAGTAAGGGAGAGTTGGCAATTACCAGGTAACTTCCTTACTAAAGACCGTGTGTAATAAATAATTAACAAATAATTCTAGGCTTCCCTTCCCCTCCCCCCTTAAAGTCTCATCTGTATTATTGCCATTCTGGATGGGTTTTTTTTTTATATGTGGGATATAGAAAATGAATTCTCCTTCCTCCATCAAATTTAGCTGAGAGCTGTTAAAGGTCATGTCAGCCACTTCCTTAAATTTCCCATTTTCTTTAGTAATTTTTCTTGAGTCATTGTTGCTTGATCTCTGATCATTATTGTTGTCCTCTGTGGTATTTTCTCAAGATATTCTACAGTCGTTCAGCTGTGGCTTTATGCTGGCTGAGTGGAGAACAGCTATTTTGTGTGCATTTAGTATTCATCTTTGTCTTTCCTGTATGATGTTTGCTTTCCACTACAACATTATTGTCTCCTGTTTATGATTGATTTATTTTAACTTTGACAGTAAACCCACAAAGACATTAAAAAGACCTTAGGAGAAGAAAGACCAAAGAAACTTATATAAATCTGTTCCACGTCTTTATTTTTTATTATATTTAATTTTTGAGCAAGGACACATTGTAATGGAGTCACATAAATGTTCATATTACCCAAAGATCTCTTACTAAAGAACTGATCTTTAGGAATGGTTTCAGTTAGCTGCTCCCCATTCTGCATTTATGACATCAATTATTTCTGTTTAAGTATCGTTAAGGGTAAATCAGGGCGTATTTTCTGGTTTGAGTTGCAGCTTTTCTCATACTCCTTGTCCTTCTTCACTGACTGATGTAAATTGGATGTGCTTAAAACTGCACGTAACAAGAACTTTTTTTTATGTACAACGTCAAATGATGTTTATTTCTGAATTAACCACTAACAGAACTTTCATAAGTCTTAGCAAAACACTTTCCACAAGTCTTGGCCTGCCCTTCATCAGCATTATTATGTTAGTAGATGACTGACTGAAGTTTGAAGAAAGTGGCAGAGGCTTGCTGAGTGTAATGTACTAAATAAAGGTGCATGGAATTCATGTAAATACCTTGGAAGCCCTTTATAGAGTCTCTCTGTCTTCTGTTACTAGAAACTACCAAAGTAGTGACTCACTATCCATTATTACCTTGTGCGTATTTGTGCAAAGTTAATGAACAGGCGTACTTTTAATCCAACTGTTCTCGTGTAATTTGGTGATATTCTTAATACTGTGCTGAGACCAAGAAGCAGCTTTAAGATGGTTACTTTAATCTTATAAATTAGCATTTGGGGGCTGTTAGAATTTCTGAAAAGAAAGGAAATTTCTCAAAAGCCATACACATAATTCGTTGCTGGATAACATGAGTGACTGGCAATATGATCTGGTGTTTTTTCATATTGCTGTTTTTAAAAGTTGTTGATACTGAAGAAGTGTGTAAGATCTTTGTAAGTCTCTCACTGGAAATGTTATGGTAACATTTATATGAATTTCCCAACATGCTTGGAATATATGAGAATATATGTAGTTTCAAAAAAGAGCTATGTTTCTCCAAGACTATTATTGCTATTTATTGAAAAAGAATCTATTTCACTGACAACTTTCATAGCTAGCTACTACATGTCAACAAATTCTAATGAGTCAAGTATCTTTCTCTCCAGTATCGGTTGCTATTAGAACAATTAATATTTCAGTAGTATCATTATGCACTAGCATAATGAGTCTTAAAAAGATAAGAATAAATTAATAAATGAGTTCTGTTTGACTTTTAAAACCTACATTTACTCCTGTGATGTCAAACAGGCAAAGAAAAGTTGAATTGGAAACCAAGAGCCAGTTGTATTTAATCCTAGGTTACCTGCATGGTTATTGTTAGTCGGCTAGTCAGTTTTTTCCTTTTTAAAGCCTGCTTCCAACATTGCCACTGTCATTTGGCTGTTACAGGTTAGGTTTTAGATATGTGTTTACATGGAGTTTTTAAGATTTCTAGACAGAAAACGCATTAATATAAGAATTGTACATTTCGCAGGTATCTTGGGCTTTGCACATTGTAATTTCAGCGTCTTGGCTTTACTTGAGAAATATGATTTTATTTTGTCATATTTTTCATTCTGATTAAGGCCCAAATAGAGATGATGATGAGGAATCTGTGGCTGTCCTGCTTCTGTTTTTTTACCGAGATGAGTGGATGGTGAAGTCCCAGATTCTTATCCATACCACTCAGATTTTGAATCCAGTTCTGCTTTCAGAAACTGATTGTCTTTTCCATGCCTCTTTCTCAGCCATGTGTAATTCAGTGATGGTTAAGGACTGAGATGAGGTTTACCACTCTTCTATGCTTGCTGCTAGGACTTAGGGGCTTACTAGAGTACTCCCATGCTAAAGCAAGAGTAATATATGAACTATACTACTAGTAGTATATGAACGTTTCTGAAGCAGACAGGTGTTTGTTTTTTTTTTACCACAATCAGAGTTAGCTATGCAGAATTACAGAGCAATCATGAGTAAATATTAATGCCAAAGTGTTTAATAAGGCACTGTGCAGCAAACTGACATTAAAAGACATGATAAAATGTGCATTGATTTAACTTGCAGTTGCCTAGAACAGAAATGTCACAGTACAATAGTCCCAATTTAATGTACTTTTACATGTACAGTACAGAGGGAACACTCCAGACTCTGATAAATAGAACAGTTTAATGCCGTACCCAGGAGTTCATGACTCATTGGTCTTAGCCAGTTCTTTTGCATCAATAGGTGTGCTTGTTTAAAGTGAATAGTGCAATTGAGAGGGTGCTCTGTTAACTGAAATCCCACTGCTTTTTCTTTATGTTTTATCCTTGCTGGGGCAAAAATATCTGACCTGACAGAGAAGAAAATGTACAGTCAAATTGTTTGGTATTATATGCTGCACAGAACGAGATGCTCCCTCTGGTCATGTCACTAAGAAATGCAGTGTGAGTTAAAATTGCTTTGTCTGAAGAATGATTGCTTTGTATGTCTTTATATTTCCTAAACTGTCGTTCATAATGAGTATGAATGCTGTCATACTCTTCTGTAAAGCCAGAAACAGAAGCTAGTACTTGCTTGGTTTATGTAAAATAGATACCAGCTTACATTGATGATGCTTACCCTTGTTGATCAACTTCTGTTATGATTTCATGTGAAGTCTTTGAATGCATTTGTGAAATACTACCTGCTGATTAACCACTCAAAGAAACCAAAAGTTTTAAGTCTGACTCTCTCATTTCTTATTCCCATGGTCCAAAGAATAAATAAAAGAATAGCTAGTGTGGGTTTTTAATAATTTATAATTACTTTAAAAGAGCAAAAGAGCAAACCAGGATATGTCTGTGTCCTGGGTTCAGCAGTAGCAGTCATTTTTCTCCTCCTTGGTAGCTGGTGCAGTGCAGTGTTTTGACTTTCGACCTGAGAACAGAGCTGATAACAAGGATGTTTTGGTTTGGCCAAGGACTTTGTGAGCCTCATGCTCTGCCAGGGAGGAGGGAAAGCTGGGAGGAAGCAGAGACAGGACACCTGACCCAAACTGACCAAAGAGGTATTCCACATCACAGCACGTCATGCCCAGGATGTAACTGGGAGTTAGCCGGAAGGGCTGGGAGACTGCGGGGTTGGAGGAGGTATGGGTCGGTGCTTGGTCGGGCTGGGGGGGGCAAGTTATCGGTTGGCTGGTGGTGAGGTGTTGTATTTTCTTCCCTTGTTATTTCCTTTATCATTATTATTATTGGTGGTAGCAGTAGTGATTTGTGTTATACCTTAGTTACTAAACTGTTCTTATCTCAACCCGTGGGAGTTGCATTCTTTTCAATTCTCCTCTCCATTCCTCCGGGAGTAGGGGGAAGGCAAGAAGGGGGGGAAGTGAGTGAACAAGTTGCCTGACTGGTTTAAACCATGACAGTCTGTCACTCGTCCCAGTTTACTACATTCTTCGCATCTGTGCTTGCTTTCCTTGTTTTCTACCAAGGTAGTACTGGATGAGGAAACACATTTCTCCTTACGGTAAATGTCAGAAGGATGCTATATGGGACAGCAAATAGGTCAAATCCATGACAGTCTGATTACTAATCAATACAGTAAGAGTTTGAAGGAATTTAATGAGTATTCTGTGTTTCGTGTTGCTTTGTGTGAACGTGTTTAGTGTGACTTTTACAAATCTTGGTTTCTTCTGCCTGTAAACTGTTAAGGTACAGGTCGCCAGTGCTTTAATCTTGATTTTATCATAATTTGAAAAATTATTTTGATGAATGATATCACCATTGATGTCATCATTAAACAGAAGCACTTTGATGTGAATAAATTTATTGAGGGATTCAGTATTTGAAAGGAGATCAGAGCTAGGTGAACACATAACTCATTATTATAGATAACTTCAAATACAGTTTATGGGAAGGAGTAAAGTTTTATTGGCTCAAGGAAATGAATTTATCAAAATATGCTCCTGCTGAGAATGGGTAAGATGTGAATAATCTTTCATGCCCTGGACTTATTTTCTTTTGCTGCTTTATTTATAACAGGGACAGAAATCTTCAGAAAATAGAAAACAATATTCAACATCATGTTCATCAGAGCCAAAAAATCAAACCAGGCATGATGTTTAATTTGATGAATGAATTTACAAATTTATTTTAGAATACCAAGACTTGGTAGCCTGGGCTTCCTGGTAATTTATTTTCTATATCTGTAATTTCTAGTTTGCATTCCAGAAGGAATGATTTTTTTTGTGTGTCTGTGTCCTTAACTTTACCTGTCTGTTTATCAGGTGGAAGAATTGATCTCAGCTTGAAACTGAAATACTTTATACTTAATACTTTCAGCATTCTCCCTTTCTTGTTTATAAGCGTGTAGTAAGATTTCTTGAACAGCTGTGGTATGCTTTAAGATGAAAAACGTCATAGACTCATAGAGTAATTCACATAAGGCTGGAGGGGTCTCGGGAGATCTCTGTCCTACCTCCTGCTCACAGCACTGGGGTCACACCAGATTGCTCAATGCTTTATGCAAGTGAAGTTTGAAAACCTCTGGGGATGGATATGGTGCAGTCTCACTGGAGAGTCTTTTCCATTGCTGCACTATCCTCATGAAGAATTTATCCTGACATCCAGTCTGAACTTTATCTGTTTCAAATTTTCTTCAGTGTGTCCCACCATCCTTCCCTGTATCTCTGTGAATAGCTGGTTGTATCTTCTCTATCCCTTCCCCACAGGCAGGTCAGTTGCTTCTGGTCCCCCTGAAGCATTCCTTGCCCCAGGATGACTAACCCCACACTCCTATGAGCTCTCCTCCTAGGGCAAGTGCTCCACCCCTGAGCACCCTGGGGGCCTTATTTTGTTCCAGTTTGTCAGTACTTTTCCTGTACTGGAGGACCTAAAACTAGGTGCACTATATGGATGTTTTCCTACAGTGGTGAGCAGAGGGGGATGGTGCTCTCTCACAGTGCTGCTGTCCTCACTAGGGTACTATACTTGCTCGTGTTCAGCTTCCTGTTCACCAGCCACACAAGAGGACCTCATTGCTCATTCCTTGTCATCGCTGCCTGTCTTTCCTGAAGAGCTTGTCCATTGCAGCACTCTAGTTATGTGAGCATACTTGAGGTGGAAGCGCCTTTGCCCTCTTTGTTTATTCCCATTCCTCTTTCATCCCATCATTCTATACTCTTTGCTTTTGACATTTGTTGACTGGTAGCACTAGGCTGTAGTCTCCACCAGTCCCATTATTCCTAGTGATCCAAGAGCAATCTCCCTCAGGAATTTCAACTGAATGAAAGCCTTTGATCTGCTGGGGACCATGCCCTGTTTCCTATCACCAGCAATGTTGCTCAATCCCAGTGTCTTTAGCAGTTTACAGCTGCCTTTTGTGTACAGTGCTGCACACTCTGCCCTGAAAACTTCTGATTCTGGGATCTGTGATCAAGACTGAGCAGTTCTCTCTTCCGGCCCCACTCTCTATTGTTAGCTTAAATGACTCCTGTCATTCCTTGACCAGGAGTCAGACTTTACCAGCAATAGTCTGGCTCCAGACATCTCAGGACAAGTTCCCAGAAGATAGAAAAGCAGAAATGAGAATTGCTGCATACACTGGAAGCACTAGCCAAGAACAGCAGCCTGATGAGCAGCCTGGGGACCCCTAACATGATCTGTCTCGTCTCCTGTCTGCAGCTCCTCACTGAAGGTCTCTGTAATCTCTGCAGGCCAGTTAAATAATAAATGGAAGCTGGGCACAGACATTTACCACTCCTGTGCAAGATTTCCATCCTGGGCAGGTCACTTCCCCAAGGGCCTCCGAGGCATGGGTCATGTAGCTCATGAATTTGTCATTGCCACACACCCTAGTCCTGCTCACAGCAAGTGGAGAATCAAAGAACTATCATAATTATTAATGACTTTCACCTTAGCAAATAGGGAGCAATAGTAAGAGTTAGCATTAAAAATACCAGAAATGGAAATTTGAAGTACCAGAGAAATTACTAAGTAATATCCTAGTAAACCCTAGGGAAAACATTATCCAGATGATACCTCATGATGTTGCTGGAAAGTTAATATAATCGCATTCTTCAAGTCCTAGACCGAGAAGAAGAAAAATGATATATACAAGTAAGAAAAAAAAAACAAAACAAAAAACAACCCAAACCACTACTATATTCAGTATAAATGTGAAAATGAGAAACATAAATACAGAATAAACAGCAGATGTGAAAAGTAAAATTATGCAAGATGAAGACAGGGAGAGGAAAAAAAAGGAAGATCTCATTAGGAACCGATCTATTTTTAAATAATGAATATGAAAGAAAAAATAATTTATCTTCCATTCAAGAAATGCTATTTTTAAATACATCTGTGTTTGCATTTGAAAATGTGCAGCAAGTTAGACTTGAAGGTTTCTGCATAGGTACTGCTGCTGGTTTGATGGTCTGTTAACAGGGAAAGTAAAAACTTATTCTCTTGTTTCAACTGCAGTGTGTAGCTATGCTAGCTGTTATCTAATACACCACTACAGTTGCTTCCTGTAGCTTCTTTTAATGCAGAAGGAAACAAGGAAGAGTCATTACAGCCCCTGGCTCCAGGGCATTGCTGAAGGCCGTGGTAGCAACGAGTCCAGATGGCAGAGTGCAATGTCAGATTTCCAGTTAGCCATGCAGGAGCTGCCATTATAATACTTCTGCCAGCCAGGAGCTTTTAATATTTGCAGTTGTATAACAGCACTTTAAGGCTACCAGGTGGTACAAAATGGCAATGAGATGACTTTAGAATCTGTCAGTTCTACAAGGACAGAAATACTGGTTTGAAAAGTGATAATATATGACAAAACCTCCAAGTTTGGAAAAGAAAAAAATAAAGAAAGAACAGCCAGAATATGATGATAAGAAAAAGTGTATTAATGATTTCTTTATCAATAATAATGTAAAATATAAATGGATATATGTGCATAAACTTGGTAAAGTGAAACAGATGTGTATGAGAAGTAAAAATGTGCTTCAGAATATGCAAGTCTTGTTTCTGGCGTTGGATCCTTCTTGACAAGGCACCAGACAGAAGATTTAGTTAAAGCTGAACTTTTGTTTCAGAGCAAAACACTGTACATCTAAGAAAGTCATTATACTTTACAGCGTCCAAAATTGTCTGAAATGGTAATTCATTAATTTAAATATGTTGTTTAATCTGCTGCTTGGATTGGCCTTTGCACAGAGTAGAAGTTACTGTGCAAAATAGAAGTCCAAAGGTTGAGTGATACAAATTTTCTTAATGCAAAGCAGAATGAATACACTGAATGAATATAGTGAATTGTTTCATAAGGCTTCCACAATGATTGTGTGATTGAACAAAAATGTGGCAAATGAGGTTCAGCAGTGATGGGTGCTGATAATTAATTTGTTGAAAAAGAGCTCTGCCTGTGCACATTGTAGGTTGTAAACTAGTATTGGCACTCAGAAAAGTGCTCTTGAAATCATTGTGAATAATTATATGAAAATGTCAGCTCTAGTGCTTAGTGGTGCTTCAGAAAGCAGGTATATTAAAAATAAGGGAAAGAATACAGAACAAGACAGACAATATCACTATACCACTGTGTAAAACCACAAGGTCATAAAAGAACTAAAAATAATGAATGTAGAAGAGGAACAAGTATGACTGCAAGTAAAAAGTTTAATCTAATTCATTCTGCAAATGGATACATTAAATAAACTGAGATTCTTCTGCTTGAAAAGATATCAAGAATATTATGCTGAAGACATTAAAAAAATTCAAACTTCAAATAGAAGGTGAATGGGGACCCATTTTTCAGTATTTCTGAAACATCTAATGAAACTACAGCATGCAAGTTCTAGAACCAAGAAAAAGGAAATAATATTGAATGCGTTCTGGATTTCATTTTTATAGGTACCCTGGATACCAACAGTATACCTAGGACAATATAATGATTAGAGATATTCATGGAAGAAAGGTTCAATGAAGATTATTTAATATGAAAATACAGATATAATTCTGGTTCAGTAAATCCTTTATTCAGCAATTTGCAGCAAATGGCAAATACATTCCAGGAATATATTAGTTTGTTCTGGTTTTCCTTGTTCTTTTCTTCAGCTTAAGTCATTGTAAAAGATAGTGTCAATTTTTTTCAAAAATCTTATGTAATACAGATTGAACCTAGATTTTTAAAATTAGAAGGAAAGCTAAAAACTGGTGTATATGGGACTTTCTGAATGCTGGTTTTACTCTTTCTGAAAGTTATTCCTGTATCACAGGAAAAAAAAGTAAGTTCACAAATGTGAAGTAATAAATAGGTATAGTTCTTAAAAAAAAAAATTAAAATCCCATTATGTTACAAGTTATTATGATACTGATGCTAAACTGCTCAAACTTTCCGGTAAGAAGATACCATAATAGCTGTTAGTCAGTGGGTAGGAGGAAATAACCTGTTGTAGTTACAATGTAGTGGATAAGAGCCAGACCTATTTTTATTACTCCTATTCCTACCATTACTTAATTTCTTTACCATTTCTCTTATTTTGTGGCTGCCTAGTTTTGAATGTTGCTCTGTTATATTCCAATAGTATTTTGTTGTTCATTTACTCTTTATTTACTAGATATACAATAAATAATCCAACCTTTGTAATTAGACAGTCCTCTTGGATGCACCGCCTGCTTCTGTGCTGCTGCCACCAGCAGGATGCAGCCAACTGTGTTGTATTCTCAGCCTCTTTGTACCTTTGCCAATTAGACTGTGACTAGTGTCCATTTTAGTGGAAATATTTAAATTTTTGTTGATAACTTTATGGTAAAATGGTTTTCAAATCATGTGGCTTGGAGAAGAGTGGCAGGAAAGTTGCTTGGCAGAAAAGGACCTTGAGGTGCTGATTGACAGCTGGCTGAACATGAGCCAGCTTGTTCCCAGGCAGGCACAAGGAGGCCAGTGGCATCCAAGCCTGTATCAGAAATAGTGTGGCCAGCAGGACTAGGAAAGTAAAGCATCACTTGAACAAACAGTAAATTCTTAGGTGTATATATATAGAATTGTTTTCAGCTTTTGCCAATGCTCATTTTTTGAGTGTAACATCTTCCAACTCTAAATTATACTTTTTTCAAGTGTACATAATTGTCAAAAGGACCATTAGAGAGCATCTGTACCATGTAATTCTTGAAAATGGGGCAGACATCAAAATGTGAATTATAAAGGCTCAGCAGTGACACTGTTGGAAAAAAACTTTTACATTACAATGATGAGGAAAACAGGCAGAATTTTATATCACTGTTAGTTTCACATGCAGAAGAAGCAGCATGGACAAGGTTAAGGGTACAGGGGCATCCTGTGGATATCACTGGAACATCAAATTACATTATAAATCAGTTAGCTGGCATTCCTTTCCTTCTCCTCAGATTAGTTAGAAAAAGTGATATTTTATTTCAATGCTTTTATCACCTCTCATCTTCAGCACTGTTGTTGTTTAAATTGTTTTCTCTGTGCTGAAGCAGTCAAACTGAATTATACTGATGAGGCAGAATAATCAGAATAAAACCTTAGGCAGACCTTTCTAGATTATTACTTTAGGTACCAAACCTGCAGACTGTAGTGTCTTGAGCTATTCTGTCAGCAATTTAGATATCTCAGTGGTTGTACTGCAGGCAGGAGATACTTTAGTTTCTGAAGCAAACACAGTACAATTAAACTAACAGACGTAGCTTTCATTTTTCCAGTGAGTTACTTTCACTCCTCAGTTTCACTTCTACTCCTCTAACTCAATGTTCACTACTGCAGGCAGTCTCAGACAGCTACTGTTTGCATGCGCTGGGACTTCTGCAGTATTCTTTCTGGAATGGAATTTCACACGTGCTTTGAAATAATAATGCAAAACTGTCTTTGAACTGTCCTCACTAGAGCCAATTCATGCTAAGTTGTACTAAATTGTGGGATTTTATTTTCTTCGGGTTTTCTCCCCTGCAGAAGAAGTCACTCAGAGAATCAGCTGACCTACCTGACAATTTGAGATCTAGAAAGCCTGTCCTACTTTTTGTGTCTGGAATACCTGACCTAGAAGACGTTGCAGGTAATTGCACTAAAATCACTTCATTGAGATAGGTCCTCCAGGCTAGCCACATAATACCAAAACTGCGTGCTGTCTGCCACAAAGCATTTTCTTTTGTTCTTGCTTTTACCTTGTTCCCCTCATATTCTTTTTTTAACACCCCACTGTCCTTTAATGGCAGTAGTATAAGCTTAGACTCCTCCTAGTAGCTTTAAGAGAGGTACTGGATGTGGCAAAAACAGATCTGTTCTGTAAGAGCGTTTGTGAATAGCGTAGAAAAGGTTATTTGATAGTTCATTGTATAACTGGTTTAATTTAATGGGGTATTTATGGAAACAACGTGAGGAATGAACAGAAGGACTACAAATAACATACCATCTGCAGACACTAAAGGGTTATTAACAGAAGACAGTATCATCAGGAAAAGCTTGGATTGCAAAAGAGCAAAGTATAGTAAAAACTCAAAGACTTGCTTGATGATCTCAAGGGCTTCGTTGAATATCTTCTTTACTTACAAGCTTTAGATAAAATGACTCCATACTTTAGAACATTATGTCTCAAAATGTGGTGTCTCCACTGTTAAATAGTACATTTATTTTTCATTTTCTATATATTCCACTGGAGATAAACATCCAGAGGAAAGAATTTTAGTTATTATCTCTGTTCAAACAGAATTTTTAAGTGCTTGCATATCTAGCCCTGATCTGAATGTGCGAATATTGATAATTTTTTTTTTTTTTTTTTAATCCTTTATAGACAAGGGTTGATGCCTGATTTCTGGATCAAGAGTGTTTCAGAAATAAAAGATCCTTAGTCAGTCTTGGTCTGTAGTCATAACCTTGCAGCGATCAAGATTCTCAGGCTAGGATGCCAGTTAAATCAGTTCACCTGAAAATGTACAGGATTGTTCAGGGTACAAAATCAGTTCAAGGACTGGTAAACTAATTGATCTTCTTGAATAAGAAACACATTGAAGAGAAAATAGGCATGATGAACAAATGTAGTTTTTATCAGGGGCCTTTACCTTTTTTTCCCAATTAATTAACAGTCTTCAAATTATCATAATTTTTTTCTTTATTTAGCAATATCTGCCTGTGCATTGATTTACAACATATCAGTCAATTACAGTTAACTATGCTTTTTTGGGAAAAATATCAATAGCCAATTTAGCAGTGAAATTTTTATGACATTCATTGGCTGCATTTCCAGAAAAAGAGTAGATTGAGTTCTGCATTGAATCACGTAGACCATCAAACTCAAAGTATTCAAGATTTGAATATACTATAGTTTTAAAACCTAACAGATTAACTGTCATTAATAAAGTCTGAAAGTGTCTTGAGTTTCCATGAATTTTGGATCATTCCCATGGAGCTAATGACTGTTTTATCTATGATAATAAATTATAGAACACCACTGACAGAATGTGTCCTTCTCTAAAGATGTTTTGTGGCAACTGTATAGTTATTTAATCTAGGAGGACACCTTAAGCATACTTCAGCTGAGGGTAACTGTTTCACTGCTAGTTGTCATTCAGTAAATATAGAGAAAATGTACCAAATTTCTAAAATTCTGCAGACCAGTTATTTTTAGAAAACTGACTGAGTGTGTCCTTGCATATACTTAACCTTTTTAAACTGATGCACAAATGTTCTTCACCAGCTATTTAGTTACATTATTAGAACTTAAAGCCAGTTTGTGTCATAGACAAGGTGCAGTCTACGAGAAGTCAAGTAGGAAGGTCCTTTGGTGGTTGTCTGGCCCAAAATGCCACAAAAAGCAAAGGCAATTTAGGTCAGGTAGCTCAGGGCCTTTCCCATAAAGTCTGAAGTATCTCCAAGGACAAAGTTTCCAAGCAGCTTCTCCAAGCAACCTGTTAGAATATTTGATCTGTCTTATTGTGAACTTCATATGTCTCTCTCTAATATGAATTTCCTGTGTTTCAGCTTGTGATCACTGCCTCCTGGAACACTACTAAGCACTTCAAAGAGGAATTTAGCTTCATCTTCTCTGTACCTTTCCATTTGATAGCTGAAGAAACCATAAGATCTCCCTTAGTCTTATCTTGAGATAAACAAAGTCAGTTCCCTCAAACTTTCCTCATATGTCATTTTTGCATTAAAATAACTTGTCGAAATATCTTAATATGTTTAGATTTCTATATAGTGGGAAGTGACTGTAGGAAGTTATACAATTATACTTATCAGTTTGATAAATTAATTTTCAGTAGCACCAAAAATCTGTTCTCATTGTGATGACCAAAGGAAACAACGCAGCTTAGACAAAAGATGAATCAACCACAACATTTTCCTTAATTTACCATGCTACTATTATTGAGATTTGAAGGACTAAGTCAACAAATTAAAAGTTAATCTAAATTTTTCACATTGATTAACTTGTAGGTCTTTACTCTGTATGCAGTAGAGCATATCACACATTCCACGAGACAGAAACAGTCCTGACACACATGCAATGCACATTCTAGGTTCATGGCTGAAAGAACATATCTACCATTTTTTATTCTCTTCAATTTTTGATGGGATAAAAAATTGTCTGTTTCTTAGTTTCGCGTGTTTCCTTGAAAAAGGAAGTAGTGATCACCAACAACCTGAATGAGTTTTAAGTAGTTAATGAGTTTTACTACTTAAATACGTAGTTTTAAGTAGTTTCAAATTTTGAAAGTAGCTGTAAGTCTGTGAGTACATGAAACATGTGCAATCTAAACACCACCATAGCGGTAAGAAGTGTCACTGGCAGCATTTTTTGCTAAAAGGAATCCAGATTTTGCAGACTTTTGTAGATTGCTGTGGACTTCATAGTTGCTTTAATACAGTAGGTGAAGTTCAACCAGTTAATGCCTCACTGAGTATATACTGAAATTGGAGGATTAGTTTGTTTTTTAGACAATTCTAGACGTTATATTCTTTGTAACTATGTTTTTGGGGTTTTTTCTATGTGATAATCAGTTACACAATTTTTTCCAGCCTTATTCATAAGCTAATTTCTTAAGATATTTAACTTTATTACTATGTAACTGTTATCCTTTTCTATTGTTTGACTGCTTCTTGGTGTCCAAGACATTTTTCAAGATACACTTTTGAGAGAATTTAAACACATTTTTTTTGGTATTCAAGTAATTTGAAAATATTTTAAGTTGAAGTTTGCCATAATTAAATACTTACTTCTAACTCCTAGAGGAATTAGAGATGTATGCATGTCTACAGGGGTATGCGTCATCCTTAGCGGTATTCAAAGGCCAGGTTGGACAAGCCTTGGGTGACATGGTTTAGTGTGAGATGTCCCTGCCCATGGCAGGGGGGTTGGAACTAGATGATCTTAAGGTCCTTTCCAACCCCAACTATTCTATGATTCTATGATATAATAGAAGTATGGTGGGATGGCTCCCATGACTGAACTGTTGGATTGGAAGCTTACAGGCTCTTTAGAAAAGACAGGCTTGGCTGTTCGGGAGGGGGAGTTGCTATTTATGTTAGGGATAGGCTGGAGTGTATGAAACTCTCTCCAGGGATAGATGATCAGTCAACAGAGTGTTTGTGGGTCAGCGTTAAAGGGAGAACAGCTATGGAGGACATTACTGTGGTGATCTGTTACAGACCAACTTATCAAGAGGACTCTGTGGATGAAGCACTCTATAGACAGAGAGGAACGGCCTCACACTTGCGGGCCCTTGTCCTTATTGGGAGGCTTCAATCACGCTGATATCTGTTGGAGGGATGGTACTGCCCGGCAAAAGCAATCCAGGAGGTTCCTTGATTGTGTGGAAGACAACTTCCTTCTGCAAGTAATAGAGGAGCCGACAAGGAGAGGTTCCATGCTTGACCTTGTGCTCACCAACAGGGAAGGACTCGTTGGAAATGCGACGCTCCAGGGCAGCCTTGGCTGTAGAGACCATGCGATGATCAAGTTTGAGATCCTCAGGAGAGTGAGAATAGTGTGCAGCAAGCTCACTGCCCTGGACTTCAAGAGAGCAGACTTTAGCCTCTTCAGGAACCTGCTTAGTAAGTTTCGATAGGATATAGCCCTAAAGGGCAAGGGGCCCCAAGACTGTTGGTTGATATTCAAGGATCACCGGCTACAAGCTCAGGAGTGTTGTGTCCTGACTAGAAGGAAGTGTTGCAGGAGGGCCAGGAGACCTCCTTGCATGGATAAGGAGCTGCTGAGGAAACTCTGAAGGGAAAAAAGAACCTTATAAAAGATGGAAGCAAGGACAGGTGTCCTGGGAAGAATACAGGGATATTGTCCAGGAAGCTAGGGACCAGGTTAGGAAAGATAAGACTTAGTTGGAATTAAACTTGGCTAGGGATGTTAAGGATAACAGGAAGGGATTCTATAGGTACATTGCAAATAAAAGACAGGCTAGGGGCAGCGTGGGCCCTCTCCGGAAGCTATCGGGAGAACTGGCTACACAGGATTTGGAGAAGGCTGAGGTTTTTGATGACTTCTTTGCCTCAGTCTTCACTGACAAAGGCTCTGACCACACCACCCAAGTCCTGGAAGGAAGATGCAGGGACTGTGAGAATGAAGACCTTAGGCCCACTGTAGGAGAGGATCACATTTGAGACCATCTTAAAACCTGAACGTGCGCAAGTCCATGGGACCTGATGAAATCCATCTGTGGGTCCTGAAGGAGCTGGCGAATGAAGTTTCTAAGCCACTATCCATCATATTTGGAAAATCATGGCAGTCAGGTGAAGTTCCCAACGACTGGAAAAAGGGAAATATAACCCCCATTTTCAAGAAGGGGAAAATGGATGACCCGGGGAATTACAGATCAGTCAGTCTCACCTCTGTGCCTGGCAAAATCTTGGAGCAGATTCTCCTGGAAGGCTTGCTAAGGCACATGAAAAACAACAAGGTGCTTGGTGACAGCCAGCATGGCTTCACTAAGGGGAAATCCTGCCTGACCAATTTGGTGGCCTTCTATGATGGGGCTACAGAACTGATGGACAGCAGCAGAGCAATTGATGTCATCTACATGGACTTGTTCAAAGCATTCAACACTGTCCCACACAGCATACTTGTCTCTACATTGGAGAGACATCAATTTGATAGGTGAACCACTTGGTGGATAAAGAACTGGCTGGATGGCCGCATGCAAAGAGTTGTGGTCAATGGCTCAATGCTCAGCTGGAGACCAGTAACGAGTGGTGTCCCTCAGGGATCGGTGTTGGGACCGGTCTTGTTCAACATCTTTGTTGGTGACATGGACAGTGGGATTGAGTGCACACTCAGCAAGTTTACCAATGACACCAAGCTGTGTGCTTCAGTTGATACGCTGGAGGGAAGGAATACCATCCAGAGGGACCTTGACACGCTTGTGAGGTGGGCTGATGCCAACCTCATGAAGTTTAACCATGCCAAGTGCAAGGTCCTACACCTGGGTCGGAGCAATCTCAGGCACAACTACAGGTTGGGCAGAGAAGAGATTCAGAGCAGCCCTGCGGAGAAGGACTTGGGGGTGTTGGTTGATGAGAGAATGAACATGAGCTGGCTGCAGTGTGCGCTCGCAGCCCAGAAAGCCAACCATGTCCTGGGCTGCATCATTCAGTCAGCTGATCGGAGCTAGCCTAGCTAGAGCCACAGCCGGCACGCTTCAGCGACGCGAGGGTCAACGGAGATTAGGAAAATCAGAGGGGATAGCGCAGAGACATCGCGATTCCCGACATCTCCCGATCCCCGAAGCCCCAGCAGCCCTTGCGAGAGAGAGGCTGACGTGGCGGGGGGCGTTCCCACGGTGACGGCGACCACTCCTCTGCTGCTTGCCTTGAAAAAGCCTTTGAGAGGGCCGCGACCGGTCGCTGCCCACCGGGCACAGGGAGGAACAAGCAGGTCGTGTTGCTGGTGTCCCAGACTGCGCACCAATATGGTTGCCTCCAGAAAGAGAGCTTGCAGTAAGGTGACTACAGCAACTCAGACAGAGACCCTGTCCCAGACCGTGGCTGTTCAGGTCTCTGGGTGCAGGGAGTGCCAGAGCCTGCTGCTGCCGGGGGAGGGAGGACAGCATTCCACCTGCGTGAGGTGTGAGCAGGTAGAAGATCTGCTTAGCCTGGTGGCAAGACTTAAGGAGGAGGTTGAGACACTGAGGACCATCAGGGAGTGTGAAAGGGAGATCGACTGGTGGAGTAACTCCCTGGCGGGCCAGTCGAAACGGTTCCAGGGAGATACCCCCCAAAAGGGGAAGGACCCCCTGCCTTCTCACACAGAGGGGAATGGCCCGAGGCAGCCCCTGCCCTGTAGCTGTTGCGCAGAGGTAGGGGACCAAAAAGACGGCGAGGGTTGGAAGCGAGTTCCAGTTCGACGTCGTGGGAAACCCTCCCCCCTTCCTGCCCTGCTTCCCCAGGTGTCCCTCCGTAATAGGTTCGAGGCCCTGGATCTTGAAGGAGAGGTAGGTGAGAATGTGGGGCAAGGCCAGCCCACAAGGCCACATAGGAAAAGGGAGTCGACTTTGCACCTCAAGACTGCCTCTGTTAAGAAAGAAAGAAGGGTCATTGTAGTAGGGGATTCCCTTCTGAGAGGAACAGAGGGCCCGATATGCAGAGTTGACCCTCATCATAGGGAAGTGTGTAGTCTGCCTGGAGCCCGGATCAGGGATATCACCAGGGCGCTCCCCAACCTGGTGCACCCGACAGACTATTACCCGCTGCTGGTCTTCCAGACAGGTGGGGAGGAAGCTGCTTCCCGCAGTCTGAGGGGGATGAAGAAAGACTACAGGGCCTTGGGGCGGATGGTGAAAGAGTCTGGGGCTCAAGTGATCTTCTCCTCACTCCTTCCATCTTCCACTGATGATGTGGGAAGGAATGGGAAGATTCAGTTCATGAACAATTGGCTTCGAGACTGGTGCTACAGGCAGGGCTTTGGATTCTTTGATAACGGCTGGTTTTATAGGGCACCAGTCTGGACAATGACAAGTGAGAAAGGTTTGTCTCACAGAGGCAAAAGGATGCTGGGGCACGAATTAGCAGGGCTCATTTGGAGAGCTTTAAACTAGATTCGAAGGGGGATGGGCTTGTAGCTGGGCTTGCCCCAGTGGGGCAGCGCTCCAGAATTAATGAAGACTGGGAGGCCTCCTACAATCCTAGGGTGAAATCGGTGTGCTCAGCTCGCTCCCTGAAATGCCTGTACACCAATGCGCGCAGCATGGGAAATAAGCAGGAGGAGTTGGAAACCTGTGTTAAGTCAGGAGACTATGATCTGGTGGCAATTACAGAGACGTGGTGGGACAGCTCACATGACTGGAATATAGTCATGGAAGGCTATGTCCTTTTCAGGAAAGACAGGCCAGCCAGGCGGGGTGGTGGGGTTGCTCTTTATGTGCGGGAGGAACTACAGTGCACCGAGTTCTGTCCAGGGACAGATGATGAGCGAGTTGAGAGTCTGTGGGTGAGAATTAAGGGGCAGGCTGGCAGGGGGGATACTGTTGTAGGTGTCTGTTACAGACCACCGGATCAGGGTGAGGAAGTTGACGAGGCCTTCTACAGGCAGCTGAGAGCGGCCTCACAGTCACAGGCCGTGGTCATCGTGGGGGATTTTAACTTCCCTGATGTTTGCTGGAAGGACCACTCGGCAACCCAGCCACAGTCCAGGAGGTTCCTCCAGTGTATGGATGATAACTTCCTCCTGCAAATGGTGGATGAGCCGACCAGGAGAGGAGCGCTGCTGGATCTCATCCTCACTAACAAGGAGGATCTGGTCGAAGCAGTAAGGGTTGAGGGCTGCCTTGGTTGCAGCGACCACGAGATGGTGGAGTTCAGGATCTTGTGTGGCAGGACTAGTAGAATACCAAGTAGAATTGCAACCCTGGACTTTAGCAGGGCAAACTTTGGCCTTTTCAAGCAATTGCTAGGGGAAATCCCATGGGCAGGGCTGCTTGAAGGTAAAGGGGCCCAAGATAGTTGGTTGACATTCAAGGACTGCTTTTTCCGTGCTCAAGATCGGAGCATCCTGACACGTAGGAAGTCAAGGAAGATGGCCAAGAGACCTGCGTGGCTAAACAGGGAATTGCTGGGTATGCTCAAGTGGAAGAGGAGAGTTTACAGGTCATGGAAGGAGGGGCTGGCCACTTGGGAGGAATATAAGGCTGCTGCTAGAGGATGTAGGAAGGCAGCTAGGAGGACTAAGGCATCCTTAGAATTAAACCTGGCAAGAAGGGTCAAGGACAGCAAAAAGAGCTTTTTTAAATACATGGCAGACAAAACTAACACCAGAGGCAATGTAGGCCCACTGATGAACGGGATGGGTGCCCTGGTGACAGAAGATAAAGAGATGGCAGAGTTACTGAATGCCTTCTTTGTCTCTGTCTACTCTGCTGCGGGCAGTCCTGAAGAGCCCTGTACCCCTGAGACCTTAGATGAAGTCAGGTCGACGGAGCGGTTTGCCTTAGTCGATGAGGAATGGGTTAGAGACCAGTTGAGCAATCTGGACATCCATAAATCCATGGGTCCAGATGGGATGCACCCGCGGGTGCTGAGGGAACTGGCGGAAGTCATTGCTAGACCACTCTCCATCATCTTTACCAAGTCTTGAGAAACGGGAGAGGTGCCTGAGGACTGGAGGAAAGCAAATGTCACTCCAGTCTTCAAAAAGGGCAAGAAGGAGGACCCAGGTAACTACAGACCGGTCAGCCTCACCTCCATCCCTGGGAAAGTGATGGAACACCTTATCCTTGGTACCATCTTAAGGCATATCAAGGATAAGAAGGTTATGAGGGGCAGTCAACATGGCTTCACCAGGGGGAAATCATGTTTGACCAATCTCTTAGCCTTTTATGAGGAAATAACACGGTGGATGGATGATGGCAGAGCGGTGGATGTGGTCTACCTTGACCTCAGCAAAGCATTTGACACAGTCTCCCACAGCATCCTCGCGGCTAAAATGAGGAAGTGTGGACTGGATGATCAGGTAGTGAGGTGGACTGCGAACTGGCTGAAGGAGAGAAGCCAGAGAGTTGTAGTCTATGGGGCTGAGTCTAGTTGGAGGCCTGTAACTAGTGGAGTGCGTCAAGGGTCAGTACTGGGACCGGTATTATTTAATATATTCATCAACGATTTAGATGAGGGAATTGAGTGTACTATCAGCAAGTTTGCTGATGACACTAAGCTGGGAGGAGTGGCTGATACGCCAGAAGGCTGTGCTGCCATCCAGCGAGACCTGGATAGGCTGGAGAGTTGGGCAGGGAGTAACTTGATGAAATATAACAAGGGAAAGTGTAGAGTCCTGCATCTGGGCAGGAACAACCCCAGGTTCCAGTATAGGTTGGGGAATGGCCTGTTAGAGAGCAGTGTAGGGGAGAGGGACCTGGGGGTACTAGTGGACAACAGGATGACCATGAGCCAACACTGTGCCCTTGTGGCTAAGAAGGCCAATGGCATCCTGGGGTGTATTAGAAGGGCGGTGGTTAGTAGGTCGAGAGAGGTCCTCCTTCCCCTCTACTCTGCCCTGGTGAGACCCCATCTGGAATATTGTGTCCAGTTCTGGGCCCCTCAGTTCAAGAAGGACAGGGAGCTGCTGGAGAGAGTCCAGCGCAGGGCAACAAAGATGATTAAGGGAGTGGAACATCTCCCTTATGAGGAAAGACTGAGGGAGCTGGGTCTCTATAGTTTGGAGAAGAGGAGACTGAGGGGTGACCTTATCAGTGTCTATAAATATATAAAGGGGGAGTGTCACGAGGATGGAGCCAGGCTCTACTCAGTGGCAAACAATGATAGGACAAGGGGTAATGGGTACAAACTGGAACACAAGAGGTTCCACTTAAACTTGAGAAGAAACTTCTTCTCAGTGAGGGTGACGGAACACTGGAACAGGCTGCCCAGGGAGGTTGTGGAGTCTCCTTCCCTGGAGACATTCAAAACCCGCCTGGACGCATTCCTGTGTAACATTATCTAGGTGTTCCTGCTCTGGCAGGGGGATTGGACTAGATGATCTTTCGAGGTCCCTTCCCATCTCTAACATACTGTGATACTGTGATACTGTGAAAAGGGGCGTGACCAGCCGGTCGACGGAGGTGATCCTACCCCTCTACTCTGCTCTTGTGAGACCTCACCTGGAGTATTGTGTGCAGTTCTGGTGTCCTCAACATAAAAAGGACATGGAACTGTTGGAACAAGTCCAGAGAAGGGCCACGAGGATGATCAGGGGACTGGAGCACCTCCTGTATGAAGACAGGCTGAGAAAGTTGGGGCTGCTCAGCCTGGAGAAGAGAAGGCTGTGTGGAGACCTCATAGCAGCCTTCCAGTATCTGAAGGGGGCCTATAAGGATGCTGGGGATGGACTCTTACTTAGGGACTGTAGTGATAGGACAAGGGGTAACGGGTTACAACTTAAACCGTTTAGATTGGATACAGGGAAATTCTTTCCTGTTAGGGTGGTGAGGCACTGGAATGGGTTGCTCAGGGAAGTTGTGAATGCTGCATCCTTAGCGGTGTTCAAGGTCAGGCTGGACAGAGCCTTGGGTGAGATGGTTTAGTGTGAGGTGTCCCTGCCCATGGCAGAAGGGTTGGAACCAGATGATCTTAAGGTCCTTTTCAACTCTAACTAGTCTATGATTCTATGATTCTAACTCGTAAGTCCTTTCACAGGATATGCCTGCAGCAGACTGACATTTCATGAATGATGATTGTCTGTTTTATTTGAGCATTTTTATGCTACTGACATATGTCAAAGAAAATCAGAGGCTCTTCTATCTTTACAGTTATTCTTGGCGAAAAACAAAAAAAAAAACAACAAAAACAACCTCCCACATTTCCAGATTCTGTAGACACAGTCTGCACTTTCTTTGACAATATAAGTGTTAGTTTATGTTCCAGTATTTTCTGGAGTCCAGCGCTGCAGTTACACTGTCATATAATAAATGGGTTACACTATGGAAGTTCAAAATCAACTTTCAGTTATGAATTCCACCTGATTTCTTTCAGTAATTCTCAAGTTAAATTTATTTCTTATCCGAATAAGGGCAGGGGTATTTGTCTCCCTGAATTTGGTTTATTACTCTTGTAGGCCAAATTTATGTTGCTTAGTAAGGCACCTAGGCACATAATAAAATATTACTGAAGTTCATACTTAAACATGCTTATAACTTCAGAATTAGGATCTCTTCCCTGATTTCAATTTCTGCTTTTCTTTCATGCTGGCTTGACTCAATGCTTCATTAGCACTGTGTATACAATGATTTACCCATTTGCTTCAAACATCTGCCCATTTGTGTTTTAGCCTAAGAATAAGTGAAGCTTTCTTAGTTTTACCTTTTCAGTTTGAACAGCAAATGCAGACATGTAGGTCATGTTTTACTTTTGGGGTGAATAGGTGCAGATAAATATTAAATACTTATTAAGGTTTGTTTCCATTTTGGCTAAATTATTCATAAGCAGATCTTAATTAACTTATAGAAATTAACAATATTTTGAGATTTTGTAGCAATTGCTATTATAAACATTGTGAATATAACATTGTGTTATAGTATAACATTGTGAATACTGTATCTGATACATATGATGGTATTTAACTCTGTGATAAACATATTTATGAGTATGTTTATTTCTGTCTCACTCAGAACTAGAAGTAGATGAACTTTCAGGTCCCTTCCAGGGTAAACCATTCTGTGATTCTATGATGAAGGTGCTTGGGGTGAGGAGGATCTTGAGGCAGCAGTCATGTGCCCGGGATGGTCTGATGCTGTAGTACACTGAAGCTATTAGATGGGCTTGTGTCCTGCCCTCCCTTGGCAAGCCTCACAGGCAGTAGCACTCAGTATGCTGAAGCCTAGGCTGAAAAAGAAACCGATTCTACCTTCTCTGTCCTTTGGGCAGGCAGGAATGCTCTTTGGTGATTACGTCAACCTAGCAGTAGTCCTATTGGCTATTTTTTAACAAATGTTTAACCAATGTTTCTTTCTGCATGGGACAGAGTGATATCCAAGTCTTTCTGTAGACTTCATTTTCTATGCCCAAGGTATAGAACAGTTCTACATAGTTGCCTGCAAAAATAGAATTACTTAAATGCTTCTTTCTTGCCCTCAGAAAAAGGCTAGGCATGTGCAAAACATTTTGATTCATCAGTCCTGTGTTAAGTGTTCATCCTGGTTTTGGCTGGGATAGAGTTAATTTCCTTCCCAGTAGGTGGTGCAGTGCTGTGTTTTGACTTTAGTCTGAGAATAATGCTGATAACATGCTAATGTTTTAGTTGTTCTCAGTATCACCGTGATCAAGGACTTTTCAGTCTCTTATGCTCTGCCGGTGAGGAGGGACACAAGAAGGGAGGGAGCACAGGAGGGAGCATAGCCAGGACAGCTGATGCAAACTAGCCAAAGGGATATTTCATATTACAGCGTGTCAGGCTCAGTTTAGAAACTGGAGGGAGTTACCTGCAAGGGAGCAATCGCTGCTCAGGTTGGGCTGGGTATCAGTCAGTGGGTGGCAAGCAACCATATTGCGTGATTACAGAACCAGCTTGCTCACATGCTGCATAGAGAAGGGCGAAATAGTTATTTGAATCTGATGTTTTCCATTTCAAATGCACCAGTTACTCTACTGGACTTAATTTTGTCAGGGAAATCTTGCCTAAAACTTCAGAGAGAATACGAAGGTCTAATTATTTTTGCCAACGGAAGCAATATTTTTTTAATCTCTGCATTAGTAAGAAAATTATGACAAACTAGGTGGCTTTTAAAATCTGTAGAAAAGCATCTTCTGAATGAACTGAGAGTGTGTAATTTTTCTTTTTTCTAAAATTTACATGTACAGAAATTGATGAACTCGTGGATGTTATTTTTGTTTTGCATCAGGCATTGTTCGTAGTGGTCTCTGAGCAAAATGCTGCTGATGACATGGATGAGAATCACTGTTTTTCACTTTTCTTTACAGATACATGATCTACCAACCCTGTTCTATTTGTACTATAATGGTTCTGAAAAAAGGTATCTTGCAAGGTGTCCCTTTTTAGGAAACATTGCACCAATGTGGACTTAATTTTGGTGGTAGAACAACAGGACCAATATGTTTGTTAAACATGAAAAAATAAGGAGTTTTAATTGCCAGATAAAACTTCCTTTTACTGGATGAATTTCCTAATGCACAATTTCTTCCTGCCTGTTTCACTGAAAAAGAAGTATGCTGATGTAAATTAACAATATATTGTATTTACAGATCTCTCTAGAATTAACTGTATACAGAGATTTTAAAGAATCATTCAACTTTTGGTGTAAGTACACATTTGCTGACATAATTTCAGAACAACACAGAATAGAACTTGACTAATGTTGAGGGTCTTTTGAAATAATATGCCTTACAGTGAATTAATTATAATTGGCTTCTTTGGTCCATGGTACTTGACATATTTAGGTACAACTGTGTGTAAAATGATACTCCCACTTAATCACCTATTTCTTACTGCCTTTCCCCCGATCTTTTTAGAGAGATTAGAGGGGAGAGGAGTGCATAATTGTTATTCATATAGCCAGTAAATGTTTTTCTCCTTCTCTTCCTCATTATCTAACTGCTTCAGGGCTGCTGCAGGGGACTTTCAAACAGTATCTCCTTAGCTGTCTTCTCTCTTTCTTCTTTCCTTCTGATGAAAAAAAATATTGCTACCATAAATATGTTCTAATTTTTTGGTAACATGCTCTGCCCAATAAGTGCCACTTTTAGGCAAAGCTTGTAAAGCAGTTATTATATTTCTCAATTGCACTAACCTAATGCATTAACATAAGGTTGATTACATAATGCTCCTGTTCAAGCCAAGTGTTTTTCTGTCAGGTTGTTTCTAGACTTGGCAGAGCTGTTTTTCCAGCCACAGTAGAAATATATTAGGCTTTTTTCTTTTTTTTCTTCTTTTTTTTTCTTCTTTTTTTTTTTTTTTTCTTAGTGGTGTGGCATTTGCACCAACTCTGATGGCAGGACTGTTGAGCTGCAATAAGTGCTAATATGAAAATACATTTGCTAATGCTAACACGTATCTGCTGACTTCAGTCTGGTTTGGGTAACCACAAAATCTACTGATTTCGGTTACAAAAGGGTTGCACAACTGTCTGGCTAGACCCACACTTTGGTCAAAAGCCAAAAGCGCTCAGACCCTATTTTTTTACTACAGGTCAGATTTAACTAGAGTATAAATGAGGTCACACAAGAGTGCAAGTTGACCCAGTCCTCCTTGAAGCAGCGTGTCAGCAGTCGAGGACTCTCTCCTTGGGTCCAGGCACCACCTGAGATAACTCCTTGAGGCTGAAAGTACTCGTCTTAACTGGTGGGTGAAATGAGTTTGGGGTTAATTCCCTGTGAAGCTTCAGCTTAATTCAGTCATGCAGCTTTTGATTCCCCTTGGAATGTAGAACCTGTAATTTACTAATGTTGAAATATTAAATGATTTTTAGTTTGGATAAGTTTCCTTTGGGGCTTGTAACCTTTCTAATTCAATTTTGTGGGCCTCTGTGACAGTGACTAACATGTTAAACCTTGAAATCTCAACAGAGTGATATAAAGGATTGATTGTGCATATATATCTATGTATACCTTTAGACATAAACCATTGACCAAATCTGGGACTAGGAGTGGATCTAGCGGCACGTAGACTCCCCTCTGAGAAGTACTTTAGAAATCAAGGGAGTACTCTCTGAACCTCATGATTCAACAGGAGGGTCTAACCCTGTCCTGCTTGAAGTACATTATCAAGTGAACTTTGCTGTTAAATCATATTAAACCACTGTTACATTTAGTGTTAAATTTTGTTTTCTCAATAAAGCAAACTGTTGTTTCTCTCTTTCAAATGAAGTGTTTGACTTGTCCATGACAGGAGGGACAAAAGTTTTGAATTAGCCACCTACAGGAAAGCCCATAGGAGCTAGGTTTGTATTACTAATCTACTGGTTTCTAAGAACTGCATTTTGTAGGCAATTTGTTGAGAGGCCTTTGAGAATATTTTTATTTATAAGAATGTTACAGCTCATTTATATTTTATGCAGACATAAAAAATCTATTCTCAATTGCTGAAAAGAAAAAAATATAAACCAAACAAGTTACCCACTCCCATTCCTCTAGGCAACTTACTGTAATAGTATCTTGTGTATTCCCTAATTTTAGTAGAAATCTATTGAAAACTGCTTGGTTTGGAACTTCAGAGATGATATTCTAACCTTACTGAATTTACAAAGAGCATAGTAGTTTATTCATTTTTATGGGAGAGAGAAATTGTTTCTTTGCTGTATGTTGGGTTTGAGTTTTTGTTTTGTTTTGGGTTTGGGGTTGTTTTTTTTTTTAATATATTTTGGTTTATAAAATAGGTTGCCACCAGAATTCTGGACCTATCAATATGTTTCTCGGTTCAAATATATATATATTAGTTAGAGTTCTTTCTTCTAAATAGAAGAATATGAAATAATCATAGGTCAGTGTCCTGGGTTCAGCAGTAGCAGTCATGTTTCTCCTTCTTGGTAGCTGGTGCAGTGCAGTGTTTTGACTTTCAGCTCGGGAACAGAGCTGATAACAAGAATGTTTTGGTTTGGCCAAGGACTTTGTGAGCCTCATGCTCTGCCAGGGAGGAGGGGAAGCCGGGAGGAGGCAGAGACAGGACACCTGACCCAAACTGACCAAAGAGGTATTCCATACCACAGCACGTCATGCCCAGGAGGTAACTGGGAGTTACCCGGAAGGGCTGGGTGACTGCAGGGTTGGAGGAGGTATTGGTCAGAGCTTGGTCAGGCTGGGGGGGGCAAGTTATCAGTCGGCTGGTGCTGAGGTGTTGTACTCTCTTCCCTTGTTATTTCCTTTATCATTATTATTATTGGTGGTAGCAGTAGTGATTTGTGTTATACCTTAGTTACTAAACTGTTCTTATCTCAACCCATGGGAGTTGCATTCTTTTCAATTCTCCTCTCCGTCCCTCCGGGAGTAGGGGGAGGGCAAGAAAGGGGGGGGAAGTGAGTGAACGAGTTACCTGACTGGGTTTAAACCACGACAGTCAGTCTTTTAGACCTCTCTACTGGTTGTTTTAAGGTCTTTGATGCCTGTTGATCCAGATGTACAGTTACGTGCGTGTTCTGGGTCTGGCTGGGATGGAGTTGATTTCGTTCATGGTGGGCCCTATTGTGCTGTGGTTTACATTTGTAGCTAAAGCAGGGTTGATAATACACAAATGTTTTGTCTGTTGCTGAGCAATGCTTCACCAAGGACTTCTCAGTTTCTTGCTTTGATACCTCAACAAATCAACAGGGGTAGGCAAGAAGTTAATAAAATCATAGAATCAGAATGGTTTGGCTTGGAAGGGATTGTCAAAGGGGTTGTCTCTGCCCTGCAATGGGCAGAGACATCTTTCATTAGACCAGGTTGCTCAAAATCCCATCCAGCCTGACCTTGAACCCTTCCAGAGATGGGTCATTCACAGCTTCTCCAAGTGACCTGTTCCAGTGTCTCACCACCCTCATTGTAAAATGTTTCTTCCTTACACATAATCTAACTATACTCTTTAAAAGTGTTTGCCCTTTTTCTGACACTACAGGTAAAAAGTCATTCTCTCTCTTTGTTATAAGCCCTCTTATATATTAAAAAGCCACAGTAAGCTGTTGCCAGAGCCTTCTCTTCTCCAGGCCCAACAAGCTCAACTATCTCAAACTGTCTACATAGGAGAAATGCTCCAGCTATCTGATCATCTTCATGGCCCTCCTCTGGACTTGCTCCAACAGGCCCAACTCCTTCTCATGTTGGGAGCCCCAAAGCTGGATGCAGTGATCCAGCTAGGATCTCAGGAAAGCAGAGTAGAGGGGGAGAATCCCCTCCCTCCACCTGCTGGTCACGATTCCGTTTCCGCAGCCCAGAATACAACTAGCTTTCTGGCTGCAAGCACACACTGCCAGCTCATGTCCAGTTTGGACCCACCAGTGCTGCCATGTCCTCCACAGTGTTTCTCTCAATCTCTTCACCCCCAAGACTGCACTGACACTAGGGACTTATTTTCCCAACCCATGTGTAGGACCTTGCACTTAGTCTGTTGAACTTCAGAGCTTCCTGCAGGCCCACTGTTTCAGCCTGCCCAGGTTCTTCTAGAGGACATCCTTTCTCTCAAGTGTATAGGCTGCAGCACACAGCTTGGTGTCATCTGCAAAGCTGCTGAGTGTTGCACTATGTCATTAATAAAGATATTAAATAGTATTGGTCCCAGAATGGACCATTTGAGGGACTCTACTTGTAATTGCTTTATATTTGGACATTGCACTGTAAGTCTTTGGATGCAGCCATTCAGCTAATTTCTTATCCAACATCAAATCTGTAACCAATTTTGAGGTAAGAATGTTGTGGCAGACCGTATCAAATGCATTAGAGAATTCCAGGGAGGTGACATCATTTTCTTTCCCCTTGTCACCGATGCAGCCACTCCACTGCCACCTTTTTTTAAAAGAGTATGATACTCCTTTTTGTCCAGTCACTGTGTACCTCGCCAGTTGGAACACAGCCAGGATGGCTGACCTGAACTGACCAACTGATCCTCCATACCATATGATGTTGTGCTCAGCAGTAAATCTCAGGGAAAGGAGGAAGAGGGTGGTTACAGTTTTTGTCTTTCCAAGCAAATGTTACGTGTGCTAAGGTACTGCTTTCCAGGAAATGGCTGGAAGTAGTGACCAAGTTCTTTTTGGTTTAATTGCACAAGGAGCTTTTGCTTTCCCTTTTAAACTGTCTTCACGATCCATGAGTCTTCTTTTTTTCCTTTTTCCTTCTACTTTTTCCCCCATCCTGTGGGAAAGGGGAGTGAGCAAGAAACAGGGTGGGTGTTTAGCTGCTGGTCATACCCAAATTGTGAACAAAACAAAACTTGCTACTACACCAGCTTCAGGATTAATTTACAAAGTAGGAACTAACTCCACTCTCTCCAAGGACTGGGTTTACAGATTGGTAGAAAAAAATTCTCACCTCTCCATGTTTCAGTTTCTTTATGGTATGTCCTGCTCCATTTTCAAATGACTGTCCAAGGACTTTTGAAACAATCTGAATAATACTGCATAATCAGGTTGTTTTGGTTTTGCGTTTTCCCTTCATTTTTGTAACTTCTTCAGTTTGTGGGCATTTTCAAATTATTCTTGGGAAAATGAACAAATGCGTGTTTCCTAACCTTTTCTGTTAAAATGAATAATTCTGTGCTATAGCCTGACCTTAGTAAGAAAGACTTTTTTCTTTTCCATTTACTATTTATTACTTCAGAAAGCATTACAAAATTATCTATTTAAATGACAGAACAAAGAATTACTTTGCAAGTCTTCATGATGTGAGCTGTCTAGTACTTTAAGTATGAAATATTACTCTTTCTCTGAATGCCAAAGGATTACTTTGAGTGCATGGTAAGCAACAGTGACAAATCCAGGGAAAATATCTTTTTCAGAGAATTTTTTAAAAGTTCTTAGCACATTTGAGCATTATCAGCACACTAAGAGAGAAATTGCATGGCCCTATAATTCCAGCTACCAGAAATTTTACAAGGGTGAGCAGAGCTAATGTGGGTCTTGGCATTCATTCACTCGAAAGACTTGATTGGAGTTTAGTTAGCTTGCTTGCCAGATAGGTCAGATATTTTGCCAGCTGGTTTCTCTTTTTTACTGTTTTTTCTTATAAGAAATTAAGTTTATCTTAGGGGCATGAAATTGTATCTCAGCATAGTTGACTGCAGTCACATGGTAGCAAAATTTCCAGTGAGAGTTAAGAAAAAACACTTCCATCCTTTTCAGTTTGAATATAGCAATAGGTATCAATAGGTGTAGTTCCAAATAATCCCATTTTTTTTGCTGTCGCATCATTCCTGAACAAGATCAATCAGATATGAGCTGTGTTCCTGTAAAACATTGCACTGTCTTTCTTCTGGCTTTGATGATGGACCTCTTTTATTTGCTTTCTAAGAAGCACTTTAGAACATATCAAAATCAGCACAATCTTTCAGCCCTATTAATTGTACGTGTGTGTTTAAGGTAAACAGATGCTGGATAGTGCTTATAGAGGTAGTAAGTTGCTGAATTTTACCATTGTCATTGACTTCATAATGCAGTAAGCCTTGAAACTGGCAATTTGAAGGGGAAAAGATCATGAAGTTCTATGAAAATATTTCAAAACTACCTAGAATTATTATTATTATTTATAATAATTAAGATATAAGTATTGTAGTCATCATTGCTGTTCTCAAAGTCTTGTCCTAATTTCTATAATTGAATGAAGTTGTTATATTTGATACTATGTCTTTCTAATTCCATTAAAGGACTTTAGCCCAACTGGGCTTTTCCTTTTTAAAAAATTCTTTTTAGACTGAATAAGGGAGATTCAAGTCTACTGCAGATCTACATCACTTCTGGCAGGGAGCTGCTACCTACTTGATCCCCGTTAGTAGAATTCAGTGTGGCATGTGTACTTCAGGTCACACTGGCACAATAGCAAAGTATCAGTCCACTCTGTGGTCTCACATACACTTGATATTCACCCCCAGAAATGTTAGCTGTAGGCCCTGTTCTTCCAGTGCATATGCAAACCAGAACTTTCTGGAATTACTTGACACCAGGGAAAAAGCCAAAATCAGGTCTAGCTGTCAAAGTTCTTCACTTCTGTTCCCAGTCTCACTGTATTGGTGGAATCCCTACTATTGCAGAAGTTAAGTATGTGTGTATCTAATGGAAACAGGAAAGCAAGACAGTTTTTTAAATTAACTCCTAGGAGATAAAAATTCAGCACGAAATAAAATGGAAGTTCATTTAATCTGAGCAATGAGAGAAACCATAACATTCTGAGATCTTTTGATGAGGCTTTACAGTAGACTAGAAGTCACATTGGCTTGCTGTAAATATTAATATAATCAATGACCACTTCTCACTATATATCCATCACACCATTACTACTTTTCAACTTATACCATATTTATATAGGAATTATTTGTTTATTATACATTTTAAGTTGAAAAAAAGCTAGAGTCCATAGATCATAGATGACCTATTGTCCTGGGTTCAGCAGTAGCAGTCACGTTTTTTAACTTTGTGGTAGCTGGTGCAGTGCTGTGTTTTGACTTCCAGCCTGGGAACAGTGTTGGTGAAACCGATGTTTTCAGTTGTTGTTAAGTGATGTTTACCCTGACCAAGGACTTTGTGAGGCTCATGCTCTGCCAGGGAGGAGGGGAAGCCGGGAGGAAGCCGAGATGGGGCGCCTGACCTGGGCTAGCCAGGGAAGTATTCCATACCACAGCACGTCATGGCCGGGGTGGGGGGTAACTGGGAGTTACCCGGGAGGACACGGGCTTCCGGGTGGAACTCGTTTTCTTGGCTGGTGGTATCGTATTCTCTTCCCTTGTTATTTTTCCTTATCATTGTTGTAGTTGATAGTTGCGGTGGTGATTTGTGTACATTGGTTGCTGGACTGTTCTTGTCTCAACCCATAGGAGTTGCACTCTCAATCCTCCTCCCCGTTCCTCCGGGAGCGGGGAAGGGGAGAGCCCCGGTGGGGGGGGGCACAGACCTCGATTGTTGTCAGCTCGGCACCACTCACTGGGAGTGAGTGAACAAGTTACCTGACTAGGGTTTAAACCAAGACAGTTCTTTTTGGTGCCCAACGTGGGGCACGAGGGGTTGAGATAACAACAGATCTGACTGGATTAATAGTCACTCGTCACAATGCTGATTTATTGGCTCTCAAGGTTGTTCCTCTTGATCTCACAGTTTCAGTATATCGTATCTTACGTCCATCCGGTATTTGCTGTATTAGTGTTTTTCTAGTGTGGGGCTTGGGCTAAGGTTTTAGTCCCATTGTACTTTATGGTAATGACTTGTAATACAATAGAATCATTGATCATGAAACTGATCTGGCTTATGTTCCCAGTGTGGACACCACCTTTATACTTTGGGAGGTATATGATGGAGGTGCTTAGCAATTACACATCTTTTTTCTCCTTCTCAGGTGCTCAACCTGTGAAGGAGACATCCTTTTACCCTCCCAGTCGTCCCCCCAGACCATTTACATTTGAGAGTTTTGAAGTTTTGAATGGCCTTTTAATGCTGTTGAGACTTGTTTGCTGATGGTGATGGGAATCACCATGCTAGCACGCCTACAGAGTGTGTTTTGCCCACGACTGATTTCAAGAGTTAAGCAGAGTCAGGTTTGGGTCTTGTCTGGGGTCAAACGACGATGTAGGAGGACCAAGAGATTTTCCCTGAGGCTGGACAGCCATGAGTGGCAGGGTGTGTGGGATAGTATGGGCAAGTATCTAGGTCAGTGGGCCCCTCCAGTACTTTGGAATTTCACTAGCGAACAACTGCAAAATCCAGAAGAATTAGTAAAACACTTAAATGAGGTGTGTGGTCATTCTGGCCATACCAGAGATGGACAAATCATGGCAACGTGCTGGGGCTTGGCCTATGCTTACAGGGCCTTGTTCAACACTATCCAGCACCTTCAAAAGGAAAAGAATGTCGGCGGATCTGAGGGCAAAGCAACAGTCACTACTCAAACTTTGGCTGCAATGAACAGCGCAGCTACGCCAGCGGCAAGTACAGCAGCTGCTCAAACTTCAACCGCAACAGACAGCGCGGTTACCCCAGCTCCAAGCACAGCAGCTGTACCAACCCCAGCGACAAGTACAATCGCTACTCAAACTTTGGCCTCAATGAACAGAGCAGCTACCCCAGTGGCAAGTACAGCAGCTGCTCAAACTTTGACTGCCACAGACAGCGCGGTTACCCCAGCTCCAAGCACAGCAGCTACACCACCCCCAGCAACAAGTACAGCTGCTACTCAAACCACAGTGATAATCACTGCAGCCAAACCAGAGGACCAATTCGTACCAATATCAGTTGCCCCTGTACGCAAGAGAACAAGCAAAAAAGAGGCAAAAAGGGTGAAGCGAGATGAAGAACCAATGAATTCACCACCCGGTCCAGAATCTGATCAGGAGTCATCATCACATGACGAAGAAGAAGAAGCAGAAGAAGAGGTAACTTCTCGACCTCAGACCTCAACCGAGCTGCGGAATATGCGAAAAGATTTTACCCGTCAATCAGGGGAGCACATCATCACCTGGTTACTCCGATGCTGGGACAATGGGGCTGATGGTCATGAACTAGGAGGTACAGAAGCCAAGCAGCTGGGATCACTTGCTAGAGAAGGGGGAATTGACAAAGCAATTGCAAGAGAGAAAAAGTCCCTCAGCCTTTGGAGGCGGCTCTTGGCAGCTGTGAAAGAAAGGTTTCCGTACAAGGACGATGTTACAAGTCGTTCGGCCAAGTGGACTACGATAGACAAAGGCATCCAGTCTCTGAGGGAATCGGCCATCGTAGAGATGCTCTATCACATCAAGGTGAATAACGGGGATACACCTATAGATCCAGATGAAGTTGAATGTACACGACCCATGTGGCGAAAACTTACACGGAATGCACCGTCATCATATGCCCATTCATTGGCAACAGTACCCTGGAATAACATAGTACCACTAACAGTGGATGAAATGGTTCATAAACTCCGAGAGTTCAAAGACAACCTCACCCCTTCCATCATCTCAGCTGTGAAAAAACTGTCCCAGGACCTCGAACAATTGAGGGACGATCTATCTGATTTATCCTGCTCCTCACATGTACCAACACACGTCTCAGCTATTAACAAAAGGCAACCTATTGTTCAAGAGAGGAGATACAGGAGGTATACGCCATGGGGTACCCTATGGTTTTACCTGCTGGATCACGGAGAAGACATGACAAAGTGGGATGGAAAACCTAGTTCAGCTTTGGAGGAACGGGTGAGTGAACTGAAGAGGGGCGCAAGGGCCAAGACTGATCGTCCCATGAGAGCTATGGCTTCAGTCTCTGGTGAGCAGTTTCCCAGATGGAATGGAAGAGCTGATTTTATTCCAGCTCCTGTGATAACGAAGAATAATCCCTTTCACCATGACTTAAGTGTCCAACGCTGTGACGACCATTAGAGGGGCTCTGCCTCCAGCCAGGTGGACGTAGGGGACAATCGGATTTACTGGACTGTGTGGATCAGATGGCCTGGCACATCAGTCCCACAGAAGTATAAGGCTCTAGTAGATACCGGTGCACAGTGTACCCTGATGCCATCAAGCTGTCAAGGGGTGGAACCCATCTATATTTCTGGAGTAACAGGAGGATCCCAAGAGTTGACTGTGCTGGAGGCTGAAATCAGCCTGACTGGGAGGGAGTGGCAAAAGCACCCTATTGTGACTGGTCCAGAGGCTCCATGCATCTTCGGCATAGACTACCTCAAGAGAGGGTACTTCAAAGACCCAAAAGGGTACTGGTGGGTTTTTGGTATTGCTGCTTTGGAGACTGACGAAATTGAGCAGCTGTCCACCTTGCCTGGTCTCTCAGAGGATCTCTCTGCTGTGGGGTTGCTGAAAGTCAAAGAACAACAAGTGCCAATTGCAACCACAACAGTGCACCAGTGGCAATATCGCACCAACCGAGACTCCCTGATTCCCATCCATCAGCTGATCCGTAGACTGGAGAGTCAGGGGGTGATCAGCAGGACCCACTCACCCTTTAATAGCCCAATATGGCCAGTACGAAAGTCTAATGGAGAATGGAGACTAACAGTAGACTATCGTGGCCTGAATGAAGTCACACCACCATTGAGTGCTGCCGTACCGGACATGCTAGAACTTCAGTATGAACTAGAGTCAAAGGCAGCCAAGTGGTATGCCACGATTGATATTGCCAATGCATTTTTCTCCATTCCTTTGGCAGCAGAGTGCTGGCCACAGTTTGCTTTTACTTGGAGGGGTGTCCAGTTCACTTGGAACCGACTGCCCCAGGGGTGGAAACACAGCCCTACCATTTGCCATGGACTGATCCAGACTGCACTGGAACAGGGGCAAGCTCCAGAACACCTGCAATACATTGATGACATTATTATGTGGGGTGATACAGCAGAAGAAGTCTTTGAGAAAGGGAGGAAAATAATCCAAATCCTGCTGAAAGCCGGTTTTGCCATAAAACGGAGTAAGGTCAAGGGACCTGCACAGGAGATTCAATTTTTTGGGAATAAGATGGCAAGATGGACGTAGACAGATCCCCACAGATGTGATCAACAAGATAACAGCAATGTCTCCACCAACTAATAAGAAAGAAACGCAAGCTTTCTTGGGTGCAGTGGGGTTCTGGAGAATGCACATCCCAAATTACAGTTCGATTGTAAGCCCTCTCTATCATGTGACCCAGAAGAAGAATGATTTTAAATAGGGCCCTGAGCAACAACAAGCCTTTGAGCAAATTAAACGCGAGATAGTTCATGCAGTAGCCCTTGGACCAGTCCAGGCCGGACCAGATGTAAAAAATGTGCTGTACACTGCAGCTGGGGAGAACGGTCCTACCTGGAGCCTCTGGCAGAAAGCTCCAGGGGGGACTTGAGGTCGACCCCTCGGCTTTTGGAGTCGGGGATATAAAGGATCTGAGGCCAGCTATACCCCAGCTGAGAAAGAGATGCTGGCAGCCTATGAAGTGGTTCGAGCTGCTTTGGAAGTGATTGGCACTGAAGCACAGCTCCTCCTGGCACCCCGGTTGGCCGTGCTGGGCTGGATGTTCAAAGGCAGGGTCTCCTCTACACATCATGCAACTGATGCTACATGGAGTAAATGGGCTGCACTAATTACACAACGAACTCGAATAGGAAGTCTCAGTCGTCCAGGCATTCTAGAAGCCATCATGGAGTGGCCAGAGGGCAAAGATTTTGGAATGTCACCAAAGGAGGAGGTGGTGCACGCTGAAGAGGTCCCACCATATAATAAACTGTCAGAAAGTGAAAAGCAGTATGCCTTGTTTACTGATGGCTCTTGCCGTATTGTGGGAAAGCATCGGAGGTGGAAGGCAGCTGTATGGAGTCCTGGACGACAAGTTGCAGAAACTGCTGACGGAGAGGGTGAATCGAGTTAGTTTGCCGAGGTGAAAGCCACCCAGCTGGCCCTGGACATTGCTGAACGAGAAAAGTGGCCAGTACTTTATCTCTATACTGACTCATGGATGGTGGCAAATGCCCTGTGGGGGTGGTTGAAGCAATGGAAGCAGAGCAACTGGCAATGCAGAGGTAAACCCATCTGGGCTGCTGCACTGTGGAAAGATATTGCTGCCAGGGTGCAGAACCTGGTGGTGAAGGTACGTCATGTAGATGCCCATGTACCCAAGAGTCGGGCCACTGAGGAACACCAGAACAACCAACAAGTGGATAAAGCGGCTAAGATTGAAGTGGCTCAGATGGACTTAGATTGGCAACATAAAGGTGAATTATTTCTGGCCCGGTGGGCCCATGACACTTCAGGCCATCAGGGCAGAGATGCAACATATAGATGGGCCCGTGATCGAGGGGTGGACTTAACAATGGACACTATTGCCCAGGTTATTCATGAGTGTGAAACATGTGCTGCAATTAAGCAAGCCAAGCGGTTAAAGCCTCTTTGGTATGGAGGACGATGGTTGAAGTATAAATATGGGGAGGCCTGGCAGATTGACTATATCACACTGCCACCAACCCGCCAAGGCAAGCGCCATGTGCTTACCATGGTGGAAGCAACCACCGGGTGGCTGGAAGCATACGCTGTGCCCCACGTCACTGCCGGGAACACCATCCTGGGCCTTGAGAAACAGATTTTGTGGCGACACGGCACCCCAGAGAGAATTGAGTCAGACAATGGGACTCATTTCCGAAATAACCTTATAGATATTTGGGCCAAAGAGCATGGCATTGAGTGGGTATATCACATCCCCTACCATGCACCAGCCTCTGGGAAAATCGAACGGTACAATGGGCTGTTAAAAACTACACTGAGAGCAATGGGTGGGGGAACTTTCAAGCACTGGGATACACACTTACCAAAGGCCACCTGATTGGTCAACACCAGAGGATCTGCCAACAGGGCTGGCCCAGCCCAGTCAGAACTTTTACATATTGGAGAGGGGGACAAAGTTCCCGTGGTGCATATGAAGAATTTGCTGGGGAAGACAGTCTGGGTAATTCCTGCTTCAGGTAAAGGCAAACCCACTCGTGGGATTGCTTTTGCTCAGGGACCTGGATATACTTGGTGGGTAATGTGGGAAGATGGGGAAGTCCGATGTATACCTCAAGGGGATTTGATTTTAGGGGAAAACAGCCAGTGAACTCAGTTGTATGCTGTTGCCTGCTGTGTAATGCTTTTATAGCCCATCAACTAGATGTCTCCAGGTCACCAGCGACTGGCCCTGACTTCCCTCCAGCTATCATCCCAACAGAGAATGAACTTTGAACATCATGGACCGAATGGACTCGGCAGCATTATAGGGATTGGTCCATGAACTAAGAAAATGATCTTTTCCTCTTGGTCTGTATGTATATGGATGTATATATGTGGGAGATCGATGGTGTATTGAAAATGTGGGATCTGAGCACGACGTGAATGGTATGGAATAAGGGGTGGATAATGTCCTGAGTTCAGCAGTAGCAGTCATGTTTTTTCCTTTGTGGTAGCTGGTGCAGTGCTGTGTTTTGACTTCCAGCCTAAGAACAGTGTTGGTGAAGTCGATGTTTTCAGTTGTTGCTAAGTGATGTTTACCCTGACCAAGGACTTTGTGAGGCTCATGCTCTGCCAGGGAGGAGGGGAAGCCGTGAGGAGGCAGAGACAGGACACCTGACCCAGGCTAGCCGGGGAGGTATTCCATACCACAGCACGTCATGGCCGGGGTGGGGGGGTAACTGGGAGTTACCCGGAAGGACACGGGCTTCCGGGTGGGAGTCGTTTCTTGGCCGGTGGTGTCGTATTCTCTTCCCTTGTTATTTTCCCTTATCATTGTAGTTGATAGTAGCGGTGGTGATTTGTGTTGTACATTGGTTGCTGGACTGTTCTTGTCTCAACCCGTAGGAGTTGCACTCTTCGATCCTCCTCCCTGTTCCTCCGGGAGCGGGGAAGGGGAGAGCCCTGGTGGGGGCGGGGGGGGGGACACACACGGACCTCGATTGTTGTCAGCTCGGCACCACTCACTGGGAGTGAGTGAACAAGTTACCTGACTGGGTTTAAACCACGACACCTATGCAGAAAATAACTGAAAATCCCCTAAAAAGATTTCAAGTGTGGAATATGTAGCCACATTTCAGTATTTGGCTTCTGCATTAACACTGGGTGTGAAGAATGGGAAATACACAGCTTTACAGTGGTGATTATTTAAGGCAACTGCAGCTCCAGTGTGTCCTGGGTTCAGCAGTAGCAATCATGTTTCTCCTTCGTGGTAGCTGGTGGAGTGCTGTGTTTTGACTTCCAGCCTGGGAACAGAGCTGGTGATACCGATGTTTTCGGTTGTTGCTAAGTGATGTTTACCCTGACCAAGGACTTTGTGAGGCTCATGCTCTGCCAGGGAGGAGGGGAAGCCATGAGGAAGCAGAGACGGGGCGCCTGAACCAGGCTAGCCAAAGAGGTATTCCTTACCACAGCACGTCATGCCCGGGGTGGGGGGTAACTGGGAGTTGCCCGGAGGGACACGGTCTTCTGGGTCGGACTCGTTTCTCGGCGAGTGGTATCGTATTCTCTTCCCTTGTTATTTTCTCTTATTGTTGTTGTTGGCAGTAGCGGTGTTGATTTGTGTTGTACATTGGTTGCTGGACTGTTCTTGTCTCAACCCGTGGGAGTAGCACTTTTTCGATCCTCCTCCCAGTTCCTCCAGGAGCTGGGAAGGGGAGAGCCCCGGTGGGGGGGCTCGATTGCTCTCAGCCCATCGCCACTCCCTGGTAGTGAGTGAACAAGCTGTCTGGCTAGGGTTTAAACCAAGACAGTTCTTTTTGGCGCCCAACGTGGGGCACGAGGGGTTGAGATAACAGCAGATCTGACTGGATTAATAGTCACTCGTCACAATGCTGATTTATTGGCTCTCAAGGTTGTTCCTCTTGATCTCACAGTTTCAGTATATCGTATCTTACGTCCATCCGGTATTTGCTGTATTAGTGTTTTTCTAGTGTGGGGCTTGGGCTAAGGTTTTTGTCCCATTGTACTTTATGGTAATGACTTGTAATACAATAGAATCATTGATCATGAAACTGATCTGGCTTATGTTCCCAGTGTGGTCACCACCTTTATACTTTGAGAGGTATATAATAGAAGTGCTTAGCAATTACACATCTTTTTTCTCCTTCTCAGGTGCTCAACCTGTGAAGGAGACATCCTTTTACCCTCCCAGTCCTCCCCCCCAGACCATTTACATTTGAGAGTTTTGAAGTTTTGAATGGCCTTTTAATGCTGTTGAGACTTGTTTGCTGATGGTGATGGGAATCACCATGCTAGCACGCCTACAGAGTGTGTTTTGCCCACGACTGATTTCAAGAGTTAAGCAGAGTCAGGTTTGGGTCTTGTCTGGGGTCAAACGACGATGTAGGAGGACCAAGAGATTTTCCCTGAAGCTGGACAGCCATGAGTGGCAGGGTGTGTGGGATAGTATGGGCAAGTATCTAGGTCAGTGGGCCCCTCCAGTACTTTGGAATTTCACTAGCGAACAACTGCAAAATCCAGAAGAATTAGTAAAACACTTAAATGAGGTGTGTGGTCATTCTGGCCATACCAGAGACGGACAAATCATGGCAGCATGCTGGGGCTTGGCCTATGCTTACAGGGCCTTGTTCAACACTATCCAGCACCTTCAAAAGGAAAAGAATGTCGGCGGATCTGAGGGCAAAGCAACAGTCAGCGCAGCTACTCCAGCTCCAGACACAGCCGCTTCTCCACCCCCAGCAACAAGTACAGTCACTGCTCAAACTTTGGCTGCAATGAACAGCGCAGCTACCCCAATGGCAAGTACAGCAGCTGCTCAAACTTTGACTGCCACAGACAGCGCGGTTACCCCAGCTCCAAGCACAGCAGCTACACCACCCCCAGCAACAAGTACAGCTGCTACTCAAACCACAGTGATAATCACTGCAGCCAAACCAGAGGACCAATTCGTACCAATATCGGTTGCCCCTGTACACAAGAGAACAAGCAAAAAAGAGGCAAGAAGGGTCTGGGAGTTACCCGGAAGGACACGGGCTTCTGGGTGGGATTCATTTCTTGGCCGGTGATATTGTATTCTCTTCCCTTGTTATTTTCTCTTATCATTGTTGTCGTTGGTAGTAGCGGTGGTGATTTGTGTTGTGCATTGGTTGCTGGACTGTTCTTGTCTCAACCCATGGGAGTTGCACTCTTTCGATCCTCCTCCCCGTTCCTCTGGGAGTGGGGAATGGGAGAGCCCTGGGGGGGGGTGGGGCTAGATTGCTCTCAGCCCAGCACCACTGACTGGGAGTGAGTGAACAAGCTGTCTGGCTAGGGTTTAAACCACGGCACAGTGCTATAGGAGAGACTGCATAGTGGCTACAGTGCTGCATAAATACCTGGGAAAAACATCTTTGTAACTAGAAATACTTCAGGCAATGAACTGAGTGTGGTGTTGTACTGAAACAGAGAGGGAGCATGTTCTGTTTATCAATTGTGTGCTAATTTTACTTTCACCTATTTATTGTATATTTGTTCAAACAAATCTCTTCAATATAAGAAGGGTTTTCAGTACATGCCTTCCACTCCAAAGTGGAGTTTCTTCCCAAGTTCTTACAGCATACTTGAGTTTCCTTGGATATTTTTTCATTCAGTCTTATCTGAACAATTTGAATTAGAGCTCTGATGCTTTTCCACTGTTGTGGTTTGGGTAAGTATGAGAGATAAAAGAAAAAAATTAAATTGCAGTGTATAATATATTAAGCCAAACTATACCGTTTAGCAAAATTTGGCTCCTAGAAGGTAAAAAAAGTCACTCTGTGTTAACTCACAAAGAGTAGAAATTGGCATTCTGAAGGATATGTTTTTTCTGGAGAAAAAATTACAGGTCTGGTGACATTGATTCAGCTCAAAAACTTTTGACACATTTGGAAATCTCATTGAAACTGAAATTGTAATGACTAGGTAGATAATTCTGTAGAGAATAAGGTTGAATATGATGTTTACTTCACAAATCTGTTGTCACAAATGTGATACTAAACTCTGAGTGTAAATTGCAATCTATTAAAATACAGTGGCAACATGAACTTTGTCATTATATCTTACTGGTCATAACATGACTATTCCATGGCTGAATTGGCATGCACTTTCCAAATATTTACAAAGTCTACAGACTTTTTTTTTTTTTCTTTTCAGAGAGAACAAATAAAATTAAAGGAGGGAAAATTAAAACAAAACTTTGACAATAATGCATGCATGTGCAAAACAGGTAGTTGCTGCTGAGAGAATATCTGTCATGACTGCTGATTTTCCCCATCACTAAGAATGGAAGGACACATTGTAAATCAAACTGAAAATCTGGAGGGGAGTAGAATCTATTCTGCTGAAACAGATGTGAAACAGATAACACGGTTATTTGGAAACCAGGTCAAAGAATGATAAACGAGGACTAAAATTACTGATTTATGAACATCAAGAAAAATAGATTCTTCTAATTGTAATCATTTATAATGAGGTTTTACTGGAATCACACTCAAGAGAACAGTATGAAGTGAAACTTATTATTTCCTTTTACGCTGTAGTGACATATTTATTTTTTTTTGTTTGTAGCCACTGCCAGGAATGGAGCATTTACCACTTCTCTGGGCAACCTGTTCCAGTGCCTCGCCACCCTCACAGTAAGAACTTCTTCCTTATATCTGACCTGCGCTTCCCCTGTTTTATTTTGAACCCGTTACCCCTTGTCCTATCACTACAGTCCCTGATGAAGAGTCCCTCTCCGGTATCCTTGTAGGCCCCCTTCAGGTACCAAAAGGCAGCCTTCTCTTCTCCAGGCTGAACAGCCCCAACTGTCTCAGCCTGTCTTCATATGGGAGGTGCTTGAGCCTTCTGATCATCCTCATGGCCCTCCTCTGAACTTGCTGCAACAGTTCCATGTCCTTCTTACGTTGAGTACACCTGAACTGTAAGCAGTACTCCAAGTAGGGGTCTCACGAGAGCAGACAAAGAAAGAAAAGTACATCAACAGTACTTTTCAAGTGTCTTAAACAGGAGCAGATCTGAACCTGAAGTGGGTCCTATTTGCAAAGTGGCAAATGTTATGAACTCCTGGGAGTTTTTTCTTTAAACTGACTGAAAAGATGAATCTTTGACAATAGCACCATGCACAATAGTGCAATTTTTGAAAGACTGAATGTGTTTTCTAACGAGATAATTAATGTCTTTGAAAAGAAGCATCCCTAAACTCCTGTTCATATACACTGTAAGACAGTAAATTACTTCAGGCAATATATTATCTCAGATAAACATTACTCCTCACTTAGAGGAACCTGCATTCTCTCTTACAGTTTTACAGCTTCAGTTGTTTGAGTGATTACTGTTATATATGAAAGAGACCAAGAAGGGAAGTTTCTGTTCATGGACCATATTGGCACCTGAGAAACATCTGTGGCCAATACTGATAGAGAAAAATTGTTTTCCAGTTCAGATTCTTCTATAGAGCATGTTTACATTGTTTATTTATGTAACTCTTTCCAAGTGCATGTAATTAGCATTTTAATTTTTAATTTAATTTTAGGAAAATTATCACTTTGGAGCTTAAGTACTTAAAGGCCAGTTGTGGTTCAGTGGAAGCCATTTGTTGCTCACAGTAGATAGCTGAATACAACCTTGAAGAAAGTAAAAGCACTTGTGTTCTTTTAGTATATTTTGCACCAATTATATGATTAAAAAGGCAGATACTCACAACACCTGATTTCAGACAGTGAAATTTTCAAACCTGAGAAGCTCATAGGACTTCTGTGAGACTTCTGGTAATGCAAATGCTTTCCAGCCTTCATCTAAGTAACAAGTGCCACCATACTATAGTTTAGCTGCTCTTTTCAAAGCTGAGAGTCTTACTTCACCATTATTTCATATAATGTACTTTTTAACTGGTTTTAATACTCTTCCTGAGTACAGCCTTTAAAATTTCCCATCTATTATAGATAGGTGACAGGGATCAGTCACATTTTAGTAAATTGTGTTTTCAACACTTACAAAGAAAAAAGGTCCATTTTGCCCTCCATGAAATGCAACATATTTAATGGCATAATACTTCCTCTTTTTTTTTTTTTTTTTTAATTTTTGTCTAGCAGGCAGTATTCTGGATCTTTATATTAACTGCTTGTGCCAGTCTGCATTGTGGGATTGGAAGAGTTTGCTGTGCTTTCTTAATTCTGTAACCATTACTTTGTATGCCATTTTGAATGGGTAAGATTGAAAGGTTTAGAATTTTCCTTAAGGAAATGGAATTTTACTGAAGGAACAGTTGAATAAAAGCCAGATATTTTGTGTATAATTCAGTAAATATTTGGCACATCTCATTTACTTCAGGAAGATTATTTCTATGGAGACTGAAAATGTGTTAAATCCTTGAGGGGGCAGACACAAAACATAATTTGTAAATCAAAATCTTATTCAAATGTAAACAAAAATCCTCTATCATGTTTATGGAGCAAAGCCAATTGAAGAGTTTCAACTAATCTCCGTAGAAGCTCAGTCCTTTTGAAAAATGTTTGTCTTTTAAGTGTCTAAAATGATCACTAACAGTTGGATACTAGGTTAAGCACTCTTTGAAAACTCACTTTATGTACATCCCTTGCTTCCAGCAGCACGCTAAGCTCAGTGCAGTGTTCTGTGACTTTTTTGTACAATTACTCTGTGAAACAGTATTAAATAAAAAGAATTTTAATACATCAGAGCTTGCTAATCAGAGTTGCTGTAGTACATTTCTATGGAGTAAGTGTGCTAATGACTACCTAATGTGTTTGCAATGCAATGTGATTTCGCTTCAGTTTGTTTGAAAGCCTAGTTGTGCACAGCTGCTTGGGTTTTCATGATGGACAGATGGTATTTGGTGTCTCCCTGCTATTCAAGTGTTCAGGAGAGACTTGCTGTGTATTTTAGATTGTTTACTTCAGTTTAGTTTCGACAAAAGGGACTATGCCATCATCAGCCACTGTTACACGTAATGAATTGGTGCTGTTGATTGATTTTACTTGTGTGCCAGTTATATGCTAGGTGAGTTTAAGCCAATGTTCAAGATTATGAAATATTTATTATGCATGTTAAATAAGAGTGCCTTATTAAGTATGTTTCATGTTGGTAGACCTTCTATTTTGTAGGGATCTCTAATCCTCTTTAGAAGTTTGGGATGTTCATTATCACCAGGCATTGAAGAAAAACTGGGAGACCTGGAAACAACTATTCAAATTTTTGCAATAAAATTGGAACTAAATCTAGGTATCCTGAGTTTAGACTCCGCTTAAAACACCATACTTCCAAAGTCTAGAAAATTCTAAACATGCTATGTGCCAAGGATTATGCTTGTTGCTAAATTGAGTCATCGGAGTTAGTCTGATAATAATAAAATGTGAAGATACCCTGTGATATGCAGAAATATATTGGAAATAGAACTGCAACTAGTATTTCTTTATTGTTGTGTTATTTACAAAGAACAGGGAGTTCTTCTCTAGTTCAATGCCCAGGTACAAGAAGACTCCTGCAATAGATACCAGATCCGATATGGAAAGTTGATGACAAAGCCTTTAGCTAAGGCTTTTTAGTTAAAAAGTTTTAGTTTAAATATCCACCACTGAAGATAAAAGAAAACATTTAACTTTTCAGGAAGGGATTGTGTATGATTGCACAAAGCCAGTAACTTGGCAAATTGTCATAACTCAGTTGTAATTTGGAATTGATGATGTCTTCAAGGGCATATTTTTTAAAACATTAGGTAGCCTTTGAAATGGTAGTGAGGATTTTTCTTTAGTTGAAGTACCAATTGAAGTGGAATTCAACTAGATCTTTGGTTAAAATACATAGACATGCAGAGATGTTCACCTTCTTGTTGGTTTTGAACATTTTTTCAAAATCTTTTCTCAAATAAACAGATTCATATGGATGCTGAAGCCCCACTATTCCTGAATGGCAAGCGTCATATTTAAGGTAAGCAACATGTTGAAAGCAGTGTAAATAAGTGTAGAGAAATGTAAGAGCTGTAAAACAGATTAAGGTGCAGATATTTCAGTCTGTCATAAAACTTAGAAAAATTCTACTAGAGAATTGGTAGAGAAATAATTACACAGAAATACTGGATTAGTACAGAACTTCCTCAAAATGCAGCTGGGAAAAGTTAAAGAAAATTATAATCACTGTATATTCATTAGCTCATTTGAGCTGGTATAACTTTATTGCAACACATGGAAACTGATAAAATGCTGATGTGGCTACAGTGCTGATGAACTATTAGGCAGAACTACTGAAGGTGGAGGCACGACACAAAATGCTAAAGTCAGCAGCCAGGGCTTGATGCATTTACAGGTGGGACACGAGTGTCCTAGATAAGTGTTTTCTGGGTCCGTGGTGCTGGTCTAAACCGGACCAGAGAGGTAGGGCCTGGGTTGGTGTGCCATACGTGTGTCCTAGAATACAAATTGCCATCCCACTCACTACATAAATCTTAGATTCTATGTCACTGAGTGCTGTGGTCTGTTCTTACGGCCACCCACCTAAAATATTGTGAGGTGCTGCAAATAGAAAAACTGAGGTGCATTGTGAAAACACAAATTATTCTTGCTGCTTTACTGGTATTACAACTGTGTTGGCATGTACATTGAATAACAGGGGTGGAGAGATTTCTGTTTCAATCTAAGTACTTAATATCAATTATATTCTTCAGAGACTGGACACAATTGGAAGTGATGTGTAAATAATGCATTAACTCTTTCTGTATTACTCATTCTAATTCTAAAATAACATTAAATCACTTCTCAAGTCTGCAGAGAACTCAGTTTTTTTCCCCAGACTTCAGTCTTACTGTGAATTTTTTATTCTGTGGGTGCCTATTCTGAAGTTCATTTCAAAGTAAATAGATTAACCTCATCCATTAACCTCAATGAGATCTGTTTCTGACCTGCACCTTGCCTGCAGAAAAACTCTTGTTTAAGATTCTGCATTTAAATGCAACAATCCATGCACGATTTTTATTCTTCCAGCGTAACTATTGAGATGTAAATGAGAGCTGTCTGCATCTACCTGTGTTGGGTTGTTTTTTTTTTTTTGTATATTCTAACTAGGTTAGGTTTAAATTTAATTATGTAATTATTTAATTAGATTAAAAATAATTGACAGTGTTTTATTTGCTTCAGCAGACTGGGCATATTAATTCACCTAGTCTATAACACTTACTGGTAAATAATGTTGAATTACTGCTCATTTGCATAGTAAAATATTCAGGTAACTTTTGGCTACTAATGGTCACTCTTGAAAGAAGTTGAATTTTTGGTCAGTAAGTATTTTCTTTTATACCGACATTTCAAGTGTCATGAGCTTGCTCTAGTATTTATTGAAATTCAGCTTTATTTTTAAAGGAAAAAGTGGAAGACCTGCTATATTTCTGTACCTTTTTAAAACACTAGTTCTTTGTTCTTTTGTCCTGAGCATGTGTGACATTTTCTTTTTAAAGCTGAAACATGGGAAGAAATGTACTCTGCAGACCGTGTACTAGTCAAAGAGCTGTCTTCTTTTTGTTGCTTCTTCCGGAAACGGTGCTTTGAAAGAAATCACTGTTGTAGAACCAATTAGGTTCTTTAAGTGGATCATTTCTCAGTCACTGGAATAATGAATTCCCATTTTCTCAAAGGGTTGCATTCACCCTTCAGTGGCAAAACAAACAGGAATTCATTGCCACAGCTAGGCAACCAGAATTACTTATGCATTCTTTTCAGAATCTTTCTTTTTCATCTTTATTGAAATTCACCATAAAGATTATTGTTTAATGAGGGGGAAGTTCAATTGGAGCCAAATGAAAAGGCCCAAGCCTTCTAAGCCAGAGTATATTTTCCAGAAGTGTCTAATTTTTCAGGCTGTTGCAAATTTCCATTTATGTTTTGTTTGTTTATTAGTTAATTTTTTTTTTTTTTTCTGCCTTTTAGCATTCTTTAAAAGTTTTCTGGACTGGAAAAGATGAAGCTTTGTTCCTCAAAACCAATGAATTTATAAGTATAATTTTGAGGTGTTCACGGGATGAACCACCGCTGTGGTCATCAAACCTTTCTGCTTTTTCCTGCTGTAGCCCTGGGTCTACTATATCTGCTTAGATTTATTGGGGAAAAAAGCACCAACTTATGGCTATGTCAGGGTTAATTGACTCATAACCAGACATCTGGAAATCAAATATGTGCCTGAACTGCAGTCATCTGGCCATCTATAATAGCTCTCTAAATGCTAAAATGAAAATGTAGTTGTAGTGGTTGCTTCTTTTCAGCTTGTTATTTATGTATGTTATTTATGAGTCAGAGTTCAGAGAATCCATAGTTAACAGCAAGATCACTTTATAACATTAGCATCTTTTGCATCCACCTTAGCCTATCCAGTAAATTCAATTAGATAAAGTAGCTACAGAAAATACAGCAAATTATATTCATTTTCTAATAAAGTTCAGATTAATATTGAAATCTATTGAAAATATCTTTCTGTGTATGCTTTCATATAGTTTTATAGTGTGTTCCACTTAATTTAGGGATTTATTTAGACCATTGTAACAAATCAAGGTCCTAGGGGCTTATGTCTCATTTTCTAGATAGCCACTGGGACATGGTTGTCCTTGTTATACTTATTTTAAATAAATTCACTAAGCTGCAAAATTAGACTTGGAGTATGGTTTGTAGTTTATAGAACCTACACAGAAAAACTCTAACGCTCTGAACATGGTCATATGGCTTAAATTTTAATTCATTCACCTGCAAATTATCTGCTAATTTTCTGCAGACACTAACAAAAGAATTTAGGAAGCTATGGAAAGTATGAATAAGGTTTCAACTCTTCTGTTGCCCTTCTTTAAGAAAAGATTGCCCATTTAGCAAATAACTTTTAGAGGCTAGGTACTACTGGAAAGGATCTTATACAGATGTACTGCATACTTTGTCATGGGAAAAAAAAATCTTTTAATAACTTTTTTCCTCTCTTTTTAAACAAATCTTTTAAAATTTAAAAGCACATTCCATGTGCAGGAAAGAGTGAATATAACTTATTGCTAATTGACTAGAAGACAGCTTACCTGAACTTTGACAGTCCAATTCACATCTTTCAACCCTAAAGAAAACAGTATTTCCCGCTTGTATTTGATGACACAGAATTTTCTTCTCCCAGTTTCTGCCTGTGAGACTGTGGAGATTGCAGTCTCCTCATTTAGGAGTTTATAAGCATGACAGTGAGTTGACAAAATGCGTGCAAGCTGCTGTCATACTTTGTCATTGTCATTCATTGGTTCCAATTCAGTGAATTATTTTACCGAAGTCATTTACAACATTAAATGATTTCACATAGTGGTCCCATTTGCCAATTACATCTTTTACTTCCCCTGCATTTGTTCCCCATCACTTCTTTATGTCAAATGACCCCTTGCTTTTTCGAGGAGTAATTGTTTTCTCAGTAACCGTGTTCAACACCGATCAATGAAAGGCTTCTGCCCTGCACTTTTGATTTCCTTTTGGAAAAAATGGTTTTGCTTTCCTTTAACATTTTCACAGTTTATTAGCATGACTGGACTAGGTTAATAAGAGTGTTATGAATCTGAACAGTTCTACTACATGACTCCAATACACAAATGATACTTCTCATAATTTTTACTGATATGCTAACAGTATATAGACAAAAGCTGTAGTTAGACTAAAATCTGTGAGACTCCTTCTCTGATGAAAGGTTAAAATAAGTATTTAAAACCCCCCAGTGTTTGATGGAAGAGAGCTATTCCCCATGTACTCTTGACAGCTCTTGAAGCTCTCAACTTCATTTGTCTTTTGGCTTCTGCTAGCACCTTTTCTGGCAGAAAAGAATTATGCCATCAGTGGATTTGTGTATATTGCTAGTGATAAAATAAATTTGAGCAGTCAAGAAACAAGGGTTTGTTCTCTAAATTCTACAGATGAAAACTAAGTAGACTGTGTTCGTCAAATGAGTATGAGATAAATTTATCTCATTTAAATTATTCGTTGTCTTTATACAACTAGTCTGTTCTCCAGCTGTATGACTAGAGAAGTCATTGTGACTCTTAACAGTTCCTTCAAAGCCAGTGAGAAAATAAATCAGAAAAATCCCCATTTAGAGCCCCACAGCGCACTGGGCATATTTCTCATGTCTTCACTACACAAACAATACAGTCCTAACAAAAGACAATTTGTCTGTGTGGCGTCTCTTGTTTTCTAACTGTACATTTTTGTTGTTTGGTGAGAATATGCTGAAGTACTGGCAGACAACCTGCTCATATTTTTTGTAAATAGTGTAAAACTTACCAGCCATATGCCTGCCAGGGATTATAATGGCACTTGAAAAGCTGGAATACTCTCCTTCAAACAAGTCAAAAATGAGTTACTAGAGAAAATAAAAATCATACATTGAGGAGCAGTCTAAACCACTGCTTACTCTTAATCCTTTTTGCTAAATTATGTTGTTTTATTAAATTACAGATAAAACCAAAAAGGAGTTACTATGTCATAGAGTTATAATATGTTATAAATATTTTGGAAATATTTTCTTCTGATTTTTTCTTCTCCTTTTGATTTAGAAGAAAACTTAATTCTCATAGAAATATATGTGGCATGGAAAGACCATAGGCACAGCATGATGCCGCATGGCTGTATCTCAGTTGGGACAGACACTTGAGGCTCATTTGAAAGCAAGCAGAGCTTGCAGGGAAGTGCATGGCCTCCCAGTTGCAACAAGGCTCCTGTGAACACTCACAAAAAACAAACATCCAATGAGCTCTACTTTTCACATTTTTGTTATCCCTATGTGAACAGTGTCTTTTTCCTTTACATGGATTCCCATCCTATAATACATGTTGCAACATTCACAAAGTATTATGGAAATCATTATGTTTTGCAAGGCCGTGTACATAGTTCCAAAAATATGCTCTCTGGTACATTCGTAATGTTGTTAATTCTAATTGCTGTGGAGGGTCTTATTCCGTTAATTATTTATCAAGTGTAGTTCACTGCAAGAATTTGTTTTCTCTTCTTAGGCAAATGTGAAATCAAGGAAAGAAAATCTTTAATTAGAGTCTTCCATAGAGGGTGGGATAAAGAATCATGCTGGTGTATTTTAAATTCCATTTGAGAGCAAAATTACTAGTGTATTCTAACAAAAAGCTATAGTACAGTATTTATTTATTTATTCATTTATTTTTAGTTTCTGTGATGAATCTCAAAGCTGTTTTAAAGTGGTGAAGATTCATGGGAAAAGCTGGTAGACATCAAGATTTAATATCCCAAGATAATTAGCAACACATTTAACAATACTGGGAGAACAGTTAACAACTTTCTTTAGATAACATTTTTCAGTCCCGTTTGTAAGGTATAGTCTGGAGCTCTCTTTCCCTTTCTGCCATATCATCCATAATTGCCATGTCACAAGCCACACATCGCATAGAATAAATAAAAATTTTAAGCAGGTATCTTCCAACCAACCAGGTCTAAAAAAAAATAAAAATAAATCTACTCTATTATTCTATGATAACTTACAAGAAAAAAAGTTATTTCGTTTATAAGAAAACTTACTAGAATGTATGTTTTGAAAATTTTGACTTAGCATATTTGTTTTCTGCTAGACTCAGAAATGTCCCAGAAAAGGCCTCTCTATTATACTTTGTACCTATTTCCCTTGTAAGTTGGAACAAGGTAGCAAGTGGGAAACTTAGATTCACAATTTGGATTTGAAAGACAAGTAGCTGCTTGCGTGAGAATAGCTTTCCCTTATAGTATGCTAGATATTATACCAATTAAAATAATAGGAAAAACTCCCATTAACCTTCCGCTTAAAAGGATTTTTTAAAAGCTGGATTTTTGTAAATTATTATGTTATTAATTATATTTGATTACTTTGATTTATTTTAAAGGAAATACATGGTATATTAATGTTTTAATCGTTAGCCCCATTATAACTAACATGTACTTGAGAGGACACACAATATCCCAAAGATATAAATATGATATCTGTTTTATCAGTCATTCCACAATATCTGCATTTCAGTAGCTATGAAGCATCATTATCAAAACCATGTGAAAGAACAGACATCATCTCCCTGACAAAATTTATCTCTCCCCATCTTTCTTCTGATCTTCCTGCGTGCTTTTCCCTCTACCTTTCTCCCTCTTAAGCCCACCTTATTATTTGTAGTACAAATGCATCACTCACTTCATGCGAGCTCCATGAATTAATCAATTTGGGGATGTTAATCAAAGACTGATTCAGAGCTTCTGGGAAGGAAGAAATTTGCCTTGGCCAGGTGCTTAGCTAGTTCAGCTGAGCCAACTCAAGTTAGAGGTTTTTACTCCCCAGGGAATAACAAGTGAATATCAATCTTCAGATGATGGAGACTACTAAATCCAGTAGCCCAACAGATGTGAAGCTGCTGTCCCAAGATCTAGACAGCAGTGAGGCTGAGCACTCGCAGCAGGCATGGTCACACACACACACAGAGCAAGGGCAGACACAACTCTTCCTTTACTGTTTCAGCACAGAAGAAAGACGGTAGCATGAGGAATCCTACATGAATGGATCTGAGGGAAATCTCAGGATATTGAGTAATGAATTTTAGGGGAGGAGGGGGAATGAGAAACACAACATTTCAGTGACTTCTGACTCAACAGAGGAAGTATACCAAGAAGTACTTCTAAGCAGCTTGCAAATGAGGATGCAGGAGCTACTGTCCACTATGTTTACTTCATGATTCATCAGAACAGAATATTCATCTTAGCAATCTTCAATTGAAGATTTATGAATTTATGAACAATAAGTTTTTTCATCTCCTTGTATCATCTGTGGATCACCAATGGAAACAGAATTTTAATGAATTGCAGAGAAAAAAATGTTTTCACTGTCCTGGTGTAATAAAACAGACATAACTCTATATTTGCAATGTACCCATTAGGTTATATGAGAATGTGTCTTCCTAACTGTCCTGGGTTTAGCAGTAGCAGTCAGTTTTTCTCCTTCTTGGTGGCTGGTGCAGTGCTGTGTTTTGACTTTCAGCCTGGGAACAGTGCTGATAACACCAATGTTTTTAGTTGTTGCTAAGTAATGTTTACCCTGACCAAGGACTTTGTGAGGCTCATGCTCTGCCAGGGAGGAGGGGAAGCCATGAGAAAGCAGAGACGGGGCGCGTAACCCAGGCTAGCCAAAGAGGTATTCCATACCACAGCACGTCATGCCCGGGGTGGGGGGTAACTGGGAGTTACCCGGAAGGACACGGGGTCTTCTGGGTCGGACTCGTTTCTCGTCGGGTGGTATCATATTCTCTTCCCTTGTTATTTTCTCTTATCATTGTTGTCGTTGGTAGTAGCGGTGGTGATTTTTGTTGTACATTGGTTGCTGGACTGTTCTTGTCTCAACCTGTGGGAGTTGCATTCTTTTGATTCTCCTCCCCATCCCTCCGGGAGCGGGGAAGGGGAGAGCCCCGGGGGGTGGGAGGGAGGGGGCCTCGACTGCTTCCAGCCTGGCACCACTCACTAGGAGTGAATGAACAAGCTGTCTGGCTATGTTTAAACCACGACAGTTCTTTTCCACTTTCCCTTACAGTACTTGTTGGCTATCAGTCTTGTGCCGGTATTTAGCCTTAGATGGAGTTTACCGTGAGTTTTGGGCTGCATTCTTAGGCAACCCAACTCCAAGAAACCCCAGGTCCAGTGCGCCAGGGGGCCGCTACTGGCCTCACACTGTCTGCAGGCCCCTCACCATGTTGGGCACCAAAAAGATCTGTCGTGGTTAGGTTATGTGAGAATGTATCTTCCTAACATTGCACAAAGTTGATAGAACAAACTTCTCTTTTTATTGGTAAGGCTGTAAGATAAAAAGAAAGCACCATCTTTTATGCCATAAAGACTTATTTCCTGTTAGTATTTTTCAAATAGTTCATTACTGTTTATGATAGCATAATTTGCATAAAAACCTAAATGTACGCACATGCAATAAAACACAAATAGTTCCTGGTCTGAAGGAACTGGGAGACAGCTGGTGACACAATTGAAAGTAACTGAAACAAATGTGGAAATTAATTATAAAATCAAAATGCATTAAAGTATAATAATATCTGTATGACACACTGTCGTGGTTTAAACCCAGTCAGGTAACTCGTTCACTCACTCCCCCCCCTTCTTTTCCTCCCCCTCTTCCTGAAGGGACGGAGAGGAGAATCGAAAAGAATGCAACTCCCACGGGCTGAGATAAGAACAGTTTAGTAACTAAGGTATAACACAAATCACTACTGCTACCACCAATAATAACAATGATAAAGGAAATAACGAGGGAAGGGAGTACAACACCTCAGCACCAGCCGACCGATAACTCGCCCCCCCCCAGCCTGACCAAGCATCAACCCATACCTCATCCAACCCCGCAGTCTACCAGCCCTTCCGGCTAACTCCATTACACCCTGGGCATGATGGTATGGAATACCTCTTTGGCTAGCTTGGGTCAGGTGTCCTGTCTCTGCTTCCTCCTGGATTCCCCTCCTCCCTGGCAGAGGGGAAGTCCTTGGCCAAACCAAAACATCCTTGTTATCAGCTCTGTTCCCGAGCTGAAAGTCGAAACACTGCACTGCACCAGCTACCAAGGAGGAGAAAAATGACTGCTACTGCTGAACCCAGAGCACACACACAGCTTTTTTCTTTTTTATTTATGTATTTATTTTAGAAATGACCAAAGTGTCAAACCGCTTCATGTAACTGTCTGTTTTCAATGATCTTTCATTGCCGGTTCTGGATGGCATTTAGGATTAGGTTTAAGAATTTATTTATTTATATATTCATCAAAAGGCCCACATCCCAATTTAATGCAAACTGAAGATGTTTTCAAACATCACTTTGCTTCTACATCTCTGTTGTTTTCCAGCCAGCTCAACTAATAACTTCTAAAATTAAAGTAAACTCTCTTGTAGTTTAGCCAAATTAATGTTTATTCACGAGAAACATTCTGCAGAGATGAGGACAGTAGAGAGAGTTTTTTCCTGTCTTTATCAGGGAAGCTTCAGAGTTTCTTTCATTCACCCCTCTTAAAGATCTGGGGCACCCACCAGTGCCACCACATAATTTTCTGCACAGTTTCTCTCAGTCCTTTCATCCCCCTGTGTGCACTGACATTGGAGATTGCCCTAACCCGGTGCAGGACCTTGCACTTGGCCTTGTTGAACTTCATGCAGTTCACATGGGCCCATGCCCTAAGCTTGTCTGGGTACTTCTGGATGGCACCATGTCCATCAAGCATACCAGGTCACACCATGCAGCTTGGTGTCGTCTATAAAATTTGTGAGGGAGCATTTGGTCCCACTGTCTATGTCACTGATGAAGATACTAAACAATACTGGTCCCAGTAGGGACACTTGAGGGACATCACTCTTCACTGACCACCAATGCTTATATTTTCTCAACTATTATAATTTTAAAGAAATATTAAAACACAAACAGCTAAATTTTCCAAAAGAAAGTTAGTTGTCTAGCGTAATTAACTTATCCTCACATGTATTTCTACATCTAGTGAACTTCTGTGTTAAGTAACTTTACAAGCAAATATCTCCTGGCCACAAATTCTATTATGGAATTAAATTCACCTTTGGAACTAAATCTCATTTACTGATGAGGTACACTTATATAAAGATAGCACATGTGAAAAGGAAGAGACCTGTCAGTAAATTTAGTGATATTGTAGTTACTCTCCTTCAGTTTGGAATATGTAAAATAATCCTAGCATGTTACATATTATGACCATAAAATATGATCTACTGTATCCTTAGAAAGCAAGACACAGATAAAAAATTCAGAGGAGAATAAACCTTCAGATCACTCCAAGCTGTAACACAGTTGGCCAAACTACGGATAAACGGTAGAACTTGAGAAGTGAGTTTGCTATAGTGACGTGGTCACAACAGTAGCATTAAGGGTCCTTTACAATAGCTTTAAGAAACTTCCAATAGTTTCTGTGATTTAGAGCCTGAGAATTCTTAGAATCTTCTTAGATTTAGGGAACAGATTGTGAGTTTGAAGGTCGCTTACTTTTTTAGGGGTTTAAAATTGATACCTTTTTATATGTACCTTTGAGTGATTTTCCCTACCTTTAAACAAAAAAAACCCAAATGTTATTTGAGCTGATAAAATTATTTTTCTATACTGTCAGACAGTAACATCAATCAATTTACAGAAAAGAAGTATTACTAACACTATGACAGCTATTTTGAAGGATGTTAATGAAAGACTTTCTTCTGAATAAGCAATTTAATGAAATCCAGTCACTAGCAGCAAAGCAAATTTAAGTCCCATCTCCTTCTCATATCACTCTTTGCTTCCTCAGTATGTTGGTGCAACTTTAAGAAGCCACACTATACCAGATTACCAGTCTGATTCAAGTTAAAAATAACTGATTGTCAAATGCTTTCTTTTTAATCTGGATTGCTGCTTTTCTGTTTATTTGATGTGTTCAGGGTTTTGTTGTTGTTGTGGCTTAGTTTTTATCTTTTTTCCTTTTTTTCATATTTAACTAGTGAGTTATACTGAGAGAAGTAACGGAAGCACAAGTTAAAATTGAATTGTTGGCAGCAGCAGATAGAAGTGAATAGATTTCAGAAACAGTCTGAAATACTAAATCCAGTATCTCTTCAAAACACCAGCTCATAAATTCTTGTTGATAATTACTGCAAGGGGTTGCACATATCTATACACACGCACATATAAATAAAAACCAAACCACTGAGTGGTAGCAACAGATTATGTCATTCAGAGAATTAGCTTCATGTTTCTTCAGAAGATTGTCTCTAAGTAAGCAAGTAAACGCAGTGGAATTGGACTTTTAGGAATTCCTCTATCTGCTTCATTTTTTCATTTTCCATTTTTGAAAAGAAAAAAAAGATTTATTTTTAGGCTGCTCAGCTGGGGAATTAATAAAGTAAAAAATCCTGTTAGATATTTTTTGCTGGGAGGACTTCATTGAACACCTGTAAATGAAGAAACTTATTCCTGCTTACAGAAGGACTCGTGGGATAGGAACTCCTGTTGCTCTCTCTGCTTTTTCTTTCTTTCTTTTTTTTTTTTTTAATCTATTTTGTCGGTCATTGCCTGTATTAAATTATTGAGCTTATCAGAAAAGATGTTTCTGTATACCAGAGAGCTACCAAATCAGCAAGAGTGTAAATTCCATTGTTCTTTTATATTTCTCAGTGCATTTAGTTTGTTTAATTATAATCTGTTTTATACTGAATTTTCTAATTTTTTTCTATAATGCTATTTCTATTCATGCTATTTATATTTTCTACCCTCAGTAGATTGAGTTTTTGCATCCCTTTCTGACCTATCTTCAATGAGTTGTGAATTTCCTGTGCTGCTCTCTACATCGCAATTTTTTTCAACTATGCAAGAATCCCTGATTACAATGGAAGTGGATAGCAGCTGAATCATTACTCTTTTCACTAATTTCTCTAGTCTCACTCTGCTGAATATCCCCATTTTTATTTCTGGATTGATCCTGGGATTAGTTATTCATAGCTGACTCTCAGCTGAAATCACTATTCTAGTCTGTATTATTAAATCTTTACTTCATAAATTTCTTCATATTCTTACTTACTTATAATGGCTATATGTCATTATATGTCTGAAGTCTCATGAACAGTAAGATGAACCTAATGCATTCTCAGTACTTTCTTTAAGGTCAAACAATTAGAGTAATAAATGAAGTAGATGAAAACAATACGAGTTTTTATGACCAAGAATATCTTTCATCATGAATCCTGCTTCTCTTCAAATGAAATTTAACATTTACCATGAGGGAATCAAATTCACAGTGACCATAATTTATAACCTCTTTTATTAATCACCTGATAAAGTTCACCAAGTCAATTCCCTCTATAGTTCCACAAAAAATGTACTGGCAAAAGTGAGGAAATGATGAGGATATAGGTAGAGATTAACAACTACTTTATGCTTATCAATTAAAGGTTAATTGCGGTTAATAGAATCTTCTCAATGGCAGAACACATGATAACTCAGAATCAAGAAAACTCTTATCGTAATTAAAAACACCAGTCTTTCATGTTTATTAAAAATTAAAAACTGTAAAAATGTATTTATCACAATAAGTCCTATTGTTATTTACATTATTTTCATGTTTACCAATATTTTTATGTTCTTTGAGAGATGTAAGCATCTTCTGTGTGCTTAAGTATGTGGTTAAATGCTTCAAAAGTATGGACTTTGAAATAAGATCAGTAAGATCCTTGTGCACAGCCTTGAAAATGCAGTTGAGGTCTAGGCCTTTAGCAGGATGTCTGTGCTCCCTGCTTTCCCTTCTAAAGATTTAAGAACATGGAGCAAATGCAAGATATTTGAGAGAGAATGACGATGACTGAGAAAGGATCTGTAAAGTTCTGTGTTTCACAAGACTAAGGAAGCATAGACCAAAGCATGAATAAGAAAACAAGGTCACTTTCTGCCCCTTTGTAGACTGTGTTTTAACTTTACTCTTGGGGAAAGCACAATATCTTAATAAACAAAATACTCATTCAATTTGTAAGAATTAGGGTCTTCCAATCACTTTAACAGGGCCAATTTACATCTGTTAAACAGTCATGTCCCCAGCAGCTCACACAAGTATTTAAACTTTTAAAGATAATTACATGTTAACAATAAAATCCTTTATATATATAGATTTAATTTTACTGGAGCATAATTCAGTTTGTTATAAATACCTGTGTTCTACAAAAGACATCTTAGAACAATTTAGTTGTTTCTACTTCAGATTCTGAAAGTCCATCTTCCATCAAAAAATCTCTGTTGCATGCTGTTTTGATCACCTGCATATATGGATCTTAACCGTGTATTATGTAGCACTACATGTGGATAATGTAAATATCGTATATCCAATACACGGATATACAATGGATAGAAGTCTCAAGTAACTTCCAGTCATTCTGGAAGTCAAGTAATTCAGCAATAGATGTACATATTTTACTACTTTATTTTGGGTGAGGAATATGATTTTAAGGCAAATCTACTCATCAGCATCACTCACCGTCATGAGCAGTCTTGGAGTTGAATTTCATTCAGGTGGATCTAAACACGAGAAGTACAGTGAGCACTGTGCTGTACTTGGGCACTGTGGTCGAACCACCAGTGAGTGTACACAGGCTAGATTTTTGAAGTAAACTCCTGAAATGTGTATGCTGTTGGATGCTGGGTCCTTTCCATTACTCTGCAGGTCTTCCCCACTTACAAGAAATGATTTGCTACTGTAGGTCTAGAAGGGGATCACTAAATCTTATCTCTCATGTCTAAAAAGTGGGAAGAGGAGGTTCTCTGCAGTTTTAACACAGAAGATATATTCATTATATCTGTAAGTAAAATATACTGAACAAAAAAAGAATTTTAATAAGATAAAAGCTTCAAAAAAGCTAAAGGTGTCCAGGCTTCCTGCTAACAATAACCATCCATGAAGCTGAAAAGGACTCAGGCTATTTTAGCTTCCTCTTCTGCATCAACGTACCATGGGTCCAAGATTTTCACTCCTCTAGCTAGTTAACAAAAAATCTGGAAGCCATAAAAATTGTGTCCCAGAGGTTTAAAGCAAAACAATCCATATCTTAACCCCAAAGTCTGATGTGCCTGATTTCGAGGCAATCCTTCCTGACAAAGGTCCTGAGCTCCAATTCTAGAATAGTCTCTTATATCCACAACTCTCCAATAACTGAAATGAAATCACTCAAACATACATACCTCTTCCTAGCTTATCTCAAAAGTAGTGTCTTTTATTACTCCTTGCCCTGCTTTCTGCCTTCTGTGCAGCCAAATTCCTTTTCTGGATATTTTGACTTTTCTGGGTTTCCATGGTACCAGGTTTTCCTCCTACCTCACTAACGCCTTGGAGCATCTCTCTAAAGATCCTTAACTGTCACTCTTTCTGTTTTGTTTTGTTTAGATGTAGGTGGTTTTGTGGTTTTTGTGTTTTGCTTTTTGGTTTTTATTTGTTTGGTTTGGGTTTGGTTTTTTTTGGTGTTTTTTTTTTCCTTATCAGTGTTTATTTTGTTCGTATTGAAATCTGCTGTAAAAATAAATCAGGAAGACACCATGGTACATTTTGTATCTTAGCAAAATAATTAAAACAATGTTTAACTGTTTGAAAATATTTGGGAGAGGAAAGTTGAAGTATCTTCACTGGAAGATGCTGAAGCTTTCTGCTGATATGTTTATTTTGCTTTTAAAGGTTTTGTATAATGTAAAACAAATAGAAAAGGCTGGATGTCTTTACAATGTTTATAATCCAGACAAGACTGTTCCTTTGAAAAGCGGAAATTAATTTGAACTTTTTCTACGGGTGTCAGAAAGATCATGATATTGCGACAAAAAAGCAAAATTAATACAGAGAAAATGGAAGTGAAGATAGAACATGCAGCTTCTTTTTTTTGGAATTCTTGTACCTGCAGTTCTGCCTCTGGAAAAGGACAGGTTTGTCCATGTGCTTTATCACCCACTCAACAAAATACTGATTTTAATTGCATTTATGGGCTTAGGTTCATGAGCAATGTTGCAAAATGAAATGTCTTCCTCACTTCATCCAACTTGAGTGGGGTTTTGGTATATTTTTCCATTGTTAGGTAGTGTATTTCCAAACTAAGAAAAAGAAAGTTGACAGAGGAAGAATTATGCTGGCAGCAGTAATATCAGAGCTCACATTCCAGATTTTTTTTTTTTTTTTTCTAATGCGTAGAAGTTTCCCAAGCAACTGTCTGTAAATGACCCTTCTTGAGCAGGACATTCAGACGAGGTGAAGTCTGTAGGTCCCTTCCAACCTCAACCATTCAATGATTTTTTGATTCTTTCTTTTATATTAATTTTAGATTACAAATCACATTTCTTAGGTTGCCTCTCATACTGGAGAGGAATTAAGAATAAACACATCCAAAGCTGCCTGATCTTCTAATCCCTCTTAGAAAAAGAAAAAAAAATCTGTCTGGCACAATGTTGGCAAAATTCAATGGCAATTAAGCTATTACATGTTCAGACTGCATTTTATCAATCAAATTAAATCCTTGATTTCACAACACACCCAAGTTGGCAGCAATATTCTGCAAAATGTACCAGCCTCTGCACTGCAGCATGGCAACACACTGCTTTGTTGAGCTATGCTTGAAGAGGATCAAGAAAGCTGTTTTGAATGTAAACCCCACAAAACTGCTGGAAATTGGTTATAAAAAAATTGTATCAGTGTCGTGGTATAGTCCATAATGAGGCTCAGTGGTGCTAGATAGTATAAACTGAAGTGTGGGGATGCACCAAGCTGATACTGTCACTGAAGTATGAGTACTGATAACCTATTATTTTCTCGGGATTTCCCTTTGCTCTTTCTGCTTGTATTCTTCTATTGTCTATATTCACCTATCTTATAGGTAAGATGTACACATCTTATTTTACAATAGTATTGAATTTCAAAGGTTTTGCTCTGTGGTGGGTCTCATAGGAACACTAGTATTGCAAATTCACAATGACATCTGAACTGTGGGAGCTGTGTTCCCTCTGCTGAGGCGAGGTTACTGAAACCTAAGGGCTGACACCGGACTGACAAGTAATTAGGGATTCCTCACATCTGTAGTCTGTAGAAGCCTAGGCTTAGCTGTCAGTTTCTACTGTCATTAGGAAGCTATGTATCAAGTTAGTAGCATAGACTTAAAAAATGTCGTATTTGCTTTGGCAGAGCATGTCAGACAGTTATAGTAAATGGTGCCACTGGGTCTGATTGTCACAAGGAATAGGTCACCTTCGATACTTTTGCAGCCTGTTACTTTTAATGCGAAGTAATAGAGCTATTAAATTGCTGAGTGTATTTTATTATTGTTTTTTTTAAATATGCATCAAGCAGAAAAACGATACCTGTAATTGTCTCTCTTCACATGTGATGTAGTTGCCACAGAATATGAACAATATTAAAAACTGGACTTGGCTTACAGCAACATAAAAGATCACATCATTATCTGCACCAGTGTTTTATGAGAAAGCAATGTACACATTACAGGATGAAGAAGAATGATTTAATGTTCACTACTGGCCATGTACCCTTGCAGCACCTTTCCAGAATGCAGTAAAACTACAAATCCAAAGCTTCTTAGCCCTTTACCTTAATAATTTCTTGCAAAAATGTCAAAATTCATACCACAAAATAACCTTTGAAGAAGCACTTTTTAATTAAAAAAAAAAAAAAGAGTAGCCTTTTATTAGCACGGAAGTATTACAGTATGGGCTTCATGTGTTACAGAAATTGTATGAAAGATCAGACAGCATGAATTCCACCTGGCTTCCCTGCAGACATGAGATATGCATAGACCCATTTCCAAGGATATCTCCCAGGACTGACATTTTCTAACATGCGTAGAGTCTGTACTTTTTGAGAAGGCACTGAAGGAAAGCATCTTCCTTCAGTGAAAATATCTACATATGGACCAGCAGGACATAACCACATCCTAGAAACTGATCTTTGTTCAGGCCCCGGTTTCATTCATGCACAAGTTTATTTGCTTCAGCCTCTGAAAATGGCATTACTGACTACAGTGAAACTTCAGAAAAGTGCCATACATGCACAGTATTTTTCATATTGAAGTAAACGAAATAGTAGCTAGAACAAGGACAGAAGTTAGTAAGATTTAGCTTCTTTTGAATGGTTTACAAAGAAATACTGTCAATTTTTATGATTATAATAAACATTTCAATTTTCATAGCTATTTCTTATTTTTTGAAAGTTGAGTTACCTGCTTATGAAATGCAGATATTGCTCAAAATATAGCATAAAAGGTTTGTAAAATCTGTGGACACAGGGGATCACGATACCTGTGGCAAAGAAAGAAAACAGCAACCACAAAGAAGGATTATTTATGATAGCTTAATATTTTTTAAATTGCTTTTATTAATTGGCTGAAGAATTCTCAAAGCAGATGTAGGGCAAATGCTCAAAGGAGATATAGAACAAGATGGCCTCCGCCACAAATCTCTTAAGTTTGATGCGTGAAAAAACATTCTGTATCAAAGATGGCCCTTGAGTTCATATGCAAACTAAAAATTCACAGAGACAATAACTGTGAGTAGTCTTGCTGAGAAAAATGGTGATTCAAGAAAAAACAGAAGAATTCAGAGCTGCTTGCCATGAATCAGTATGGGAGGTCAAACCAACCATCTCAGTTATTGTACAGAGTGCTTTGAATATATGTAAGTATGCTTTGAAAATACCACGCTATATTCAAACCTTGGCAGACTATTTAGATATTCTGTAAACATTTATGCAAGCATCAACTATGTTTCTGTTGTCTTACGTTGACAATATGACAAAATGTCTTCAGACGTAGCTCTATGCTCGCATGGAAAAACATTTTTATATCCAACTTAGAATACAGAGATCTTTAGGAGATAGTTTTATCTTCAATGTTTTTAAAGCATCTCAGTGAAGGGAAATTATACTCCTTTTCTCTCTCCCTCTTCACTTATGTATAATAACTCTGCATAAAATCCATGCAAATGAGTGGGTTTCATACAGTACTGAACATCTCCAATTCTATTTAACCCTCAAAGAACAGTGTCAGGAGAGCTCTGAGTTTAATCATAGTCAAATCTTATTATTCTTATTCCTTTTCCAATTATATTCTTTAATACATTTAAAGAGCTATAGCATACATAAATTATAGCCTTTGTGATATAAAAGCCTTGACCTTCATTAATATAACCTATTCCACCTTGCTACTCACTCTCACTGGTCACTCTTAATTAAAAAAAAAATAAAAATGTATATCTATTTTTCTCTCTTGCCCCTGGAAACCATTGTTTTCTTTCGAGTTTCTTGTGTAGCCCAGGGCTACTGAGTTGAGGAAAATTCATGTATTGCCAGGATGCATCTGTCTCACTAGGGATACAGGATGCAACCTAGAGCTTACCTTGGGGCTTCTTGTATTTTATGCTGAGTGATGGTATGGGTCTTGCCCTAGGAAACAAACAACAAACAAGCAAGCAAGGAAGCAAACAAATTGTATTCTGTACAATATACAGGATGCTCAGATTCCTGTGATACACATAGTTAGTAAAAGTTGGGGTTTTTTTTTTTCAGTGTCTCTCGCAGTAGAATTAATCAAATCATTGGTCACAACTCTGTACATTTTATGAGGGGGGCATAAGGGGTTATTGGTAAGACTTTTTAATAAGTCCTCCACAGATCTGATAAAGCATATTTACAGAGCAACCCCTGATACAGCAGTTGCTGACTACTGTAACACCACACCACATTCCAAGGCATAATGGAGACCAAGTTTTTAGCATTCTCCAAAAAGCTTTTTTCCAACTTAATATTTTCTGCATTTGCTAGGCCGTACCAGAAATGTGGAAAAAGAGTGCTACCAAAGTATGTCCAAAAGCTGCAGATTTTTTTAGATGATACCCATCTGCCCTAGACCTCCTTCTGTGTCTGGAGGTGGGAGGGAGCCGGATTCATTCACCCACTCCTCCTGGTTCCTACTGGGGGGCACTGATATTTGATGATCATTTTAGAGGGCTCACGGCTCTGGATTTATGTTATAGTCCAGAGCAAGTTTCCTCAATGACACAACATTGATTTTTTTTTTTATCTGCTGATTGCATTTACTGTTAAGTCTTTAGCTGCTAGACAGAACTTTTCCTTTGACTACAGGCATACATATGCTGTGATGCAGCAGGCTATAAAAATGTTAGTGCTGTTTTTCAGGTTTACACATCCTTTGGCATCCTCCCATATGGCAGCATCCGTGCTTCCATGTGGCAGTATCCTCAACATGTCAAGAGCCAGAGAAAACAGGAAACTATAACTCATCTGTTTTTTTTTTACAATGGTGGTGTTGAGAAGATCAGATTTATATTTCCATATTTACCCACAGAGAGGTTAAAAACTCACATTTTGTGGGGGTTTTCTTTATGCACTGAGGCTGCAAAGCTTTAGATATCTGTCAGCATTTACCCAAGAGAATGGATAGCATGAAGCCTCTTGCTAGTAAGAAAGGCTTATGTAATCTTTAAAAAGGTTGTTAACCCCCTGTTCAAAAGCTGCATGGTAGAGTATCACAAGTAGCACTCACAGAGTCCAGTTCAGACCTGGGATATACCGGGTGCCCACAAGGGCTCTTTGTTTATCCCTCAGTGTGCAGGTGGCCTGATAGGTTTCAGCAGAGGAGTGGCACAAGGAAAACAGCAGTTTGATGCTAGCGTGTGCAGAAATTGAGTAAAAAAGAACCCTCGAGGTGGGTATATTTGTGGTTTGATCTTCCTGAAATTTACTACTAGACTGCTGAAATTCTCAAAAGTTACCTTTATATGCCCAAGGAGATATTGTTTTACTGGGGACAGAACCTGTAATATCACAGTAATGGATCTTTTTGTAAGGTTTTGCTTTTTAAGACAAAGAGATGGCATTTTTCCTGCCACCAGAAAGAGCATTCTGGAGATGAGCAGTGTGGGCACTTTGCCATGAGTTCTTGCCATCCCTGGCAGTGTTCAAGGCCAGGTTGGACAGGGCTTTGAGCAACCTGGTCTAGTGGAAGGTATCCCTGCCCTGGGGTTGGAACTGGATGAGCTTTAAGGTCCCATCCAACCCAAACCATTCTGTGATTCAGTGATATCCTTTTTTGTTATGGACAGCAAATGTGAAGCCCCAAAATTGTGTTCATAAACAAATAAAGAAAGCTTAGGAGCTGTGTGTCTCCTTTTTAAAAAGTGCGCTCCTTCAGCTTTCTTTTCTACCGAATTTCTTCTTCATCCCATGGTGCCTCCAGTGCTGAATGCCAGGCATATACAGACTTCAGGTGTGCTCGTTTTTTGAAAATGTCCCATATACTAGAACCTATAAAACTGCCTTGCTGCTTGATTTTTGATCACAGGCTGCAAACATTGCTGCTGGTTTGTTACATATCTGCTCATAGTGCAGTCAGTACTGCCAGCCTTTAAAACTGTGAAGTTTTTCTGCACAGGCCTTTTACATCTCATATAAAATCATAGCCAAACAAGCAATATCTTCTTTAATAGACAGGGAATGTTTGTATATTTATAAATATATTTGGTTGTGTTTCCTGGTGCTAAGGGACAGAGGTGGCTGCTCAAGACACTGCCATGCCCAGAGTGCTGGCAAGATGGGGGTCACACGTTTTCCTGGCCTACAGGTATCACAAATTTTGCTTTTGTTGTGGTGTACCAAAAGCAAAAGCATCTCTGTTCAATGTTCACCCAGCTTCGGAATTGACTCTTCCTTACTTGCCTAGTGACAGTTGCTATGCTGGGTACAGATAAGAAAAAAACACGCAATACTGTTACTGTAATAACAAATCTAAGTGCCAAAACCCAATCTTCATTCTTGCATGGTATTTTATGATATTGCCTTTCTGTCTCCTTGATGAATAAGCCAGCACAGGTCTCAAAGGAATAGCATTTTTGAGACTTTTTTTTTCCCCTCATAGAACCCTAGAGTTTCAAAATACGTTGAAATAAAACGTACATTCATCTTCCTGAAAGATATTTCTTTTTAACTGATGTTGCCAATTAGCTGAAACCTTAGTGTAAGAGACAACAGGTCATTAAAGATTAATGAAGGCTTATATTTCTGAGAGGGAAGAGAATAAAAAAGAATAACACTATAATAATTTTCATTAAATTAATTCCAGATGTTCAGCTTTTTCCCTGGACATACTAAAAAGAGGTTTCTGCCATGTAGGTAGTCACATTAAAAATGAAGGCCTCTTTATACTTCTTACCTCTATTACCGTTCCAGTGTTAAATCATATTACCAACGGATTTGAGCTATAGTTTTTGAGACAATAGGGACTCTTAATGCTAGTGCATGAGACATTATCACAAGGGTTACACCAAGCAACTGTGAAATGAATATTTTGCAATAGGCATTTAGTATTTACTTCTACTATACTTTTTCATCAATTTCATCATAGAATCATAGAATGGTAAGTGTTGGAGAGGACATTAAGATCATCTAGTTCCAACTCCCTGCCATGGGCAGGGATGCCTCAATTAGGCCATGTCACTCAGGGCTCTGCCTAGCCTGTCCCTGAACACTGCCAGGGATGGAGTATTTATCCCCTCCCTTGATCTGCTGCTCACACTGCTGGTGATGCAGCCCAGGACATGGTTGGTTTCTGGGCTGCAAGCACACACTGCCAGCTTATGTTGAGCTTTTCATTAACCAACACCCCCAAGTACTTCTCCTCAGTCTCCAATCCAGTCTCTGCCCAGCCTGTAGATAAAATATACTATAATCTCTGTTTCTTATCAGAGCTACTTTCATTTTAATGTCCTGATGTGGAGGAGACCTACAATCTCACTGAAAGTAAGAGCAGTGACCTAGTCACTTTGTTCCATATACTTACATTAAATGCCTATGTGTAGTGTCTGGCTGTGCAATTGCTGTTAATGAAAGCACTTCTATACTGTTGTTGAAACACTGTTTTCATTATAGTCATCTTTGGGTTCAAGGCAAGCTAATAATAATTACATCCTGAATAGTGCAATTTCAATTTACAGGTGTCACAAGTCTCTGTGGAGCTACACAAAGGGTAAGGTCTCTGAGGATATAACTTGATTTAGTGCTGCAGTTTGTTTTTCTTCTACAGATAATTACAGTGAACATGTTACAAAAACCTGCATGTAATTGGGACTGTCTTGTTGTGCATATCCTTAGAATGAGTTGGTTTTGCCGGATAAGTTGATTGTTGAAGTCAAGATGTGAACTCAAATGCAACTTGGCATTTTTGAGTCATATATTGGGGAATATAGCCATAATAGTTAATACCTAATTAGTGAAAAACCCAGTGAAGCATGAGAAAACCTGTAGCCATATCAGCCTGAAGAGGTGAAATAGTTTTCTTTTTCCTATTTTAAAATTCCTGTTCTATTCTTGTGAGAATTAGTTTGACTGTTACACCTAAGATTTGTATTTTGTATTTGTGGCTCATCATTTTAAATACTAAATCCACACTATTGTGTTGGATGTGGCTTGAGTGCACTTGTCTTCTTACTCAGTGAACCTATATTTCTTATGAATTTCAGTCCAAATTCACCCAAGTGCTGAGTTTACCCTATCAGGTAATGGCAAGAGACAGAGAAGTGAGGCAACTATGACCTCATTGATTATACAGTGTGAATTAATTCATTCATCATTAGCAGACATACTTTTATCTTTGAATTTTTCCATCAGTTCTAGAAGTTTATTTTGCTAATTTCCCTGTAGTGCTGCTGCTTATGGTAACAGTATCAAATGGTTGCTGATGAGATTTTTTAATATTACCTAAGTACTTCCTCTGGGATTGATGCTAAGATTAAATATTGTTATGTTTTTCATTTCTTTCAAGACTTTTTTCTGGTTAAAATGGCAGTTAAAATGAAAAAAGTAAAATATTCAGAAGCATAAAGATTTCAGTAATCAACTGTTGTAGTTTAAACCCAGCTGGTAACTCAGAACCACGCAGCCACTTGCTCCCTCCCTGCTTTCTCCCTCCCCCTGCTCCCAGAGGGATGGGGAGGAGAACTGAAAGAATGTAAATCTCATGGGTTGAAACAACAGTCCAGTAACAAAGGTATAACACAAAACTGCTACTGCTACCACCAATAATAATAATGATAAGGGATATAACAAGGGGAGAGAATACAACTGCTCACCATCTAACAACGGATACCCAGACTGACCTGAGCATTGATCTGGGCCTTCTGGGTAACCTCCCCCAGTTTATATGCTAGACATGATGTGCTGTGGTATGGAATATCTCTTTGGCTAGTTTGGGTCAGGTGTCCTGTCTCTGCTTCCTCCCGGCTTCCCCTCCTCCCTGTCAGAGCATGAGACTGAGAAGGTCCTTGGTCAGAGTAACCATTTCTTAGCAACAACTAAAAACACCAGTGTGTTATCAGCATTGTTCTCAGACTAAAGTTGAAAACACAGCACTGCACCAGATATTAAGAAGGAGAAAAATGACTGCTATAGGTGAATTCAGGATAGCAACCAATATAACTTGCTTTTGTTCATCTAGGTCTTTTGAAAATCTTCCCTAAAGTACTTGCTCAAGTACTGGATGCTGGAGAGCGACTCTTCATCGGGAACATAGGACAAGGGACAATGGGTTTGAACTTAAACAGGGGAAGTTCAGATTACATATAAAGAAGAAGCTCTTTACTATGAAGTGGTGAGGCACTGGAACAAATTGCCCAAAGAAGTGGTAAGTGCTCCATCCCTGGCAGTGTTCAAGGTCAGGTTGGACAGAGCCTTGGGTGACATGGTCTGTGGTGAGGAGTCCCTGCCCATGGCATGGGAGTTGGAACTAAATGATCTTAAGGTCCTTTCCAACACTGACTATTCTATGATGTGTGCAAGGAGACCTACAGGGAAAAAGAACCCAAGAAAACAAAAGATACTTTTCATCCAGTGACATAATTTGAACTGTAAAGATGGTGTAAACTCTCAGTCCCCTTTTGCTGAAAGATACTTACAGAAATTTTGCTGTACATGCTGATGCCATATAAATAAAAATGAAGCCCAAACTACTGGTTTTCCTATTATATGTGGGCCCAAATTGTAGCAGTCAAAAACAGGTGCTGTGGTGTTTTTTGCATGTAGAAATGACATAAGGAAACAAAATACTATGGATAGACTGAGTAAGGAACAGTAAGGTTTAATACTGCTATCTTGAAAATATACAGGATGGATTTCACCCGACAGGGTTGACTAGCAGCTGTGTGTTGTAAACACAGCCCTGAACCACCTGAAAGTAACCACAGGCTGCCTGGTTTTGCTGTGGGGTAATTCCTGGCAAGCTGGCCAGGTTTTGCTGATGTGACAGCATTTGAGGGCATCATCCAGTTCTGGTGAAATGATCTTAGTTGCAGCTAATAAACCTATTCATGAGGGTAACAGTAGTAAAATTCTTGTAACACAGATGAAAAATAGAAAGGTGTTACAATAATGAAGATTTTTTTCCTTCAGCCAGTTTAGCAGCCGAATTATTTATAGGTGTGCCAATTGTACTGTTCTAATGGGTGTTATATGTAACTTTTATTAAAAAAATCTGTATGCTTTCCCTAGTATATAGGCATAAAGAAATTTTATCAGTCATGAAGATAACATAATACAAAATGAAAAAAAATGATTTGGAATAATAAGGAATTTGATGTTTTGAGTGCTATTGAGCACTCTGTGCTCTCAGACATTATCAGCTCAAAGTTATTTAGTACAGGTGTTTATGTAATTGTGATACAATATGAAAAATAGCAGTAATCAATGAGAATCGAACGTTTTTACTTTTATATTTGAATACTCTATTTTCAATATACTGGGTTATGGTATGAAATACGTACCATAATATACCCATGTAAGAAGACATGCTGAATGGGTTTTCAAGGCACATATTTCTTCTTTTCCTCAGTTGCTGTATTACTGGATTTTGTAAGAAATAATTCATTATACAAAAACACTCCATGGATTTTTGCACACTGAGTTTGAGCCAAAAAGTTCCTCAGGCTATTGCAGTATTGGCAATGTTCCCTAACTGTGACTTACAATCATGCAGCTGAAAACAATACAGATGTAAATGAGCAAAAATCTTGTAATTCTAAATCCATAATACTTTTATCACTCAATTCAGATGCTTGTGGTTCATTAAAAAACACAAAAGAAGTGCTGCATTATTTTTTTTTTTTTTGTCAAATATTCCTAAAAGGCTTCTAGGCATTTGGGCACAAAGTTTTGATCTACTTTACAAAACTATTACAGAAAATGTTACCTTAGTAAAAAGCTGTGAACTGCAGTGTCTGGGATGATGAAAACCTAATATTGCAAGTTAGTAATAAGCAGTATTGGTAATATGTTTTAAAGAAACTGCTGTGCATATACCTAGCACAGCTGAGGGGAATAGAAATGTTTGAGCTTAGTGTCAGAGGTCCTGTATTGACATCAAATATAGGAGATTTTCCATAGCTCAATGAGTAAGACCTATGCAAAGCAGTTTCTTTGTTCTGTCTTGACAGTCACCATGATACACTGACAAACATGAAGTTATCAATGTACCTGCTTTTATCATCCTCTTAACTGCCCAAAGCAAAAAATCCCAAGGTACTGGTGTCTTAAGCACTACAGCAGAACTTTGGTCTACCATTTGTAAGTGGCATGTAGTTGAATTTTGATAGGCTTTGTTTAGTTAGCACAAACTGTAGCCTGTATTAATCCCTGTGTTGGGTTTGCATGGCAAAGTTTTGGTAGGGGAGATCTACAGGGGTGGCTTCTGTGAAAAGCTGCAAGAAACTTCCCCTGTGTTCAATCGAGCCAATGCCAGCTGGCTCCGAGATAAACCTGCTGCTGGCCAAGGACAAGACAATCAATGACAGTTGCAGTGCCTCCATAATAAAATAATTAAGAAGGGGAAAATGCTACTGTACAGGAGCAATTGTAGTTGGAGAGGGGAGTGAGAATATGTGAGAGCAACAGCTCTGCAGACGTCAAAGTCAGTGAAGGTGGGAGAGGAGGTGGTCCAGGCACTGGAGTGGAGATTCCCCTGGCATCCATGGAGGTCCATGGTGGAGTAATTACCTATCTGCAGCCCACAGAGGGCCCTATGCTGGAGCAGCGGAATGTCCGAAGAAGACTGTGACCTGTGCAAAGCCACCACGCTGAAGCAGGCTCCTGGCGGGGCCTGTGGCCCTGTGGAAAAAAGACCCCATGATGGAGCACATTTGCTGGCAGGACTTGAGACCTCACAGGGGACCAGCACTGGAGCAGCGTGTTCCTGAAGGACCACACCATGTTGAAAGGGTCCACACTGGAGAAGCTCATGAAGAACTGTCTCCTGTGGGAGTGACCCTACGCTGGAGCAGGGGAAGAGTGTGAAGAGTCCTCTCCCTAAGGAGGAAGGAGTGGCTGAAATTATGTGTGATGAACTGATTACAACCTCTATTCTCTATCCATTTGTGCCACTGGTGGTGAAGAGGAGGTAAAGAATATTGAGAGTAAAGTTAAGCCCAGGAAGTAAGGAGGGGAGGGGGGAAAGTTGTTTGCAATATTGGGTTTAATTTCTCATTATCCACTCTGATTTGATTGTTAATAAGTTGAACTATTTTCTCCAAGTCAAGTATCACAGTATCACAGTATGCTAGAGATGGGAAGGGACCTCGAAAGATCATCTAGTCCAATCCCCCTGCCTGAGCAGGAACACCTAGATAATGTTACACAGGAATGTGTCCAGGCGGGTTTTGAATGTCTCCAGGGAAGGAGATTCCACAACCTCCCTGGGCAGCCTGTTCCAGTGTTCCGTCACCCTCACTGAGAAGAAGTTTCTTCTCAAGTTTAAGTGGAACCTCTTGTGTTCCAGTTTGTACCCACTACCCCTTGTCCTATCATTGTTTGCCACTGAGTAGAGCCTGGCTCCATCCTCGTGACACTCCCCCTTTATATATTTATAGACACTTATAAGGTCACCCCTCAGTCTCCTCTTCTCCAAACTATAGAGACCCAGCTCCCTCAGTCTTTCCTCATAAGGGAGATGCTCCACTCCCTTAATCATCTTAGTTGCCCTGCGCTGGACTCTCTCCAGCAGGTCCCTGTCCTTCTTGAACTGAGGGGCCCAGAACTGGACACAATATTCCAGATGTGGTCTCACCAGGGCAGAGTAGAGGGGAAGGAGGACCTCTCTCGACCTACTAACCAACCCCCTTCTAATACACCCCAGGATGCCATTGGCCTTCTTAGCCACAAGGTCTGCCCATGATGATTATTGGTGAGTGATCACCCCCTGTCCTTATGTCAACCCATAAGCCTTTCACTGTAGTTTCTCCCTGTCCAGTTGATGGGGGAGTGATAGAATGGCTTGGTGGGCTCCTAGCTTCCAGCCAGGGTCAACCCACCACAATCCCAATAGCCTCAAAGTCCTTCATTTATTTTACAACAGAGCAGTTCATTTCCATACATAATATTTGTGTGTGGAAAAAATCCTTCAGCTCTTCATAGTTATATTCTTCCTTTTTCCAGATGATAATAAAATTTTACTGTGAGGTCTAGTTAATGAGCTTTAGCTGTCCACTGTAAGAGAATAAAATCTTTTAAAATATTAATTCTGTTGATTTAATAAAAATGCGTTTTAAGAGCTATACAGAAAAAGAAAACTGAGTTGCTGGTGATGTCTGCTTGTGTACTCGCTCAGGAAAGGGGAGAACTCTTGTAAGCTTTTCTGGTTTGCACTGTGTTTCTCACCTGCAGTCCTTTTGAAGCAATACTACTGGAGGCAAGATTTTGATTCACCAGCAAAAAGTAGTGCTTTCCCCCACAAGAGGTAGACGCTGTGACAACATGATGAGCTGTTTTCAGTTCAATGAATGAACTTATTCCTGCTCTATTCTGAGATTTTTAGAATAGGTTTTTGAACTGGTCATTTAAGTTTTAGCAAGATTTTCATTATGGATTTTCTGTTCTTAATTGATTTCTGCTCATCTTGTTTAGTCTTGCTAATGTATGACACCACAAAAATGCATTTAAAGTATGTCTGATTTTTCTGCATATTAACACTAATATTTTCAAATTTTTTCCATACAGATTCTTACAAATATCTACATTCTCAAATGCTTTTAAAAACTCATGGATAAGTTAAAAATATACTATTATTGCTATTACTTTTCTTCAAGTATATGTTCCTGAGTGTGTTTTGTGGTGACTGCACAATTGGGTTGTCCATCTATGTTTGTTTATTTGTTTTGCAGTTCTGAACTTTAAAGATCGTTTTTTCAAAGACATTATTGTGATTAGTGTGCTTAACATAACTTACAGGAAGAAAAATCAGTGATACAAAGCCAGACAACTTATTTACACAAGCTATAAACTAAAAACCAAAGGCTGGTTTAGCAATGAGAAATATAAATCTGGAAAAGGTTAGCATACTAAGTAAAATTACAGGAACAACCTCTTAAGACTGATCTCCCCCCAAAAAGCAAAATATCTTTAAGCAAACTATAACAAATATATTGTTTAATTACCAGTTACAGTAGAGGAAAGACAAGTTATATGTTAGTCTCTGTACTAAGCTCTATCTATCTCTTTACCAGAACAGCACATTGAGCCATCATAATTTCCTCTGCTGCTGCAGCAACAAGGAAGTAAGAGGAGGTGAAATTGGCTTAATTTTAGATAGAGAATAATAATAATTTGAAGCTGTTCGATGTTTGTGTGTTGTGAATGGGTATTCACTGGCAGAAGCGAGAACCACTTCATCTCTATCAAAAAAAGACCTATACTTATGATGTTCAACAGAGTCAGATGGATTAATAGCCAACATAAACTACTTAAGAGTATATCATGTATCAGCCTCAAACTCTCCCAGTTGTTTGTTTCTTATATGGTCAACAATATATAAAACACTATTACATGCTACTTTCCTTGCGAAAACATGATAAGATTTAATATTAATGGTGCTCTTAAATCAGTTGATATATATATATAGACTTTGAAGTACAGACCCTTAACATATGCTTTAACTATGGGTGCAGTCCTACCCCTAATTTCTAGTTGAAATAAATTCTAATGCCACACTTTTTTGTCTATTCTTGTTGTGTCAAATTCAGTTTTTTTCAGTGTTTACCCTACTAATGTGTCTAGAAGGGGGAAATCATATTCTGGTTGTTATCTTGATTTTGTTTTTATTTCCACCGAGAGGAAAGGTAATAGTTTTTTCTCATCATTTGACCAGAAAAAGTGATTAGAAGTAATGGAGCCAGATAGAACCACTATTCCAAACCTCTGCCTCAAACATCTGCAAGATGTAATCCTGAATGAAATAGGTTATGATCAGTATACAGGATATTTTGTCCACAGTGAAATAATTCCAATACCTTTTTCTTTTAATTCTTAATCTACTTGGGTTATGAATTGAGGGCGATATGCATCCTTGTGTTAATCATATCCTTTTGTTTCTACCAAGGAGAACAATATGAAGTTATCCAAATATTGGCCTTCTGAAAAATCAGGAGCAGAGGACTTCAAATATCAGAAATTCTTCCTTCTGAACAGGCTGTTGTTGTCTTGAATTTCAACTAAAGTTGCTTTCACTTAGCAATGTGGGGTCCCGTACCTGAACTGAGTGGATAACTCTTCCCTTTATTATCAATTCCTTGCACACACAGTTGCACATTGGAGAAGAAAACATAAGTGAGAGGTGAAAAAAGCTTGTTCTGCTTTTAGAATTGAATTCTTATACCAAAATTCTACTTTTCCGGTGCACATAGGGTAGGCTTGTGGGATGAGATTGTTAAGTTCTAGAAACACTATTTTCTATCGAATATATATTTCATATTATTGAAAAAATAAATAAATGAACAGAGAAATGAGAGAAAGGAGAATTTCAAAGAAAGCATTAAATGCCCAGAGAATTGGATTCTATCCATAACTGTGCTATAAGAGTATATGAAATGCTAAGAAACTCACTTAGACGTTTTTGAGGTACTGAGTAATTGTGTCTTCCCATTCTTTTAAGTGCTGAACTGACTGTTCTGAGATTTAACAGTCTGATAGAGAAATCAGCTTTTCCTATTAAGGATATCTGAAGGACATTTCCAAACCTTATTGCTTCAGTGGGCACCTGCATGTAGTGTTCTTAGAATGCTTTAAGATAGATAGCACTTGGGATTCAACTAGGACCTTCTAGCTTTCTGCAGGGAAAAAAAAAACAAAACAAAACAAAACACACCCCACCCCCCAAAAAAAAAGACAAAACCAAACCAAACCAAACAAAACAAAACAAAAAAGAAACAAACCAAAAAACCTGCCTAGTTATGTTGGTATCTTTAATAATGATTTCTATCATAATCTAGTAATTGTTTTTCTCAGCACATGGGCAGATTAACATCCCTTCATTAGGGTTAATATTCCTGTTTCTTTTCTAGACTTTCCACCACAGCTAATACCTTTTGAATATTTTAAAAAGTCATTTCTTGAGCTTATAGTTAATCAAAGTATAGGCTTGAGAAAAACAGAGTAAGTGCGTTCATGGGTCCCATGCATGCTGGCTAGTGCATCTTGATGCTTGCTAGCAAAGCAGAAACTCATCCCTCATGCTCTCCTCATTTGCAAGCCTCCCCAGGTACCAGCACAGACTCCCACACCAAACTGATAACCCCGCCTAGCCTCAAGGATCCTGCGCTTGGCAGCTGGTCAAGCTTGAAATTTGCTGGTGAATATACACCCACCTCCCATGCATACCCAGTCTGGGGGAGATACAGACCCTGCTTCCCCAGAAGTGAGTACCAGGCATAAGAGTTTCAAGCTTCAGTCCTGCTCCAGCCACCAGTGCTGAGCCTCACTTTGTTGCCTCCAGCAGTTGGTTTCAGGGGCACACAACATTTCCATACCTATGGCTGAAACTTGAAGGCAGTCACTGGCTCAAGTGGCTGACAGCAGAAGCCAGGGGCCCCTACACCCTATAGTGTCTATATGCTTTCTGACTGCACATTGGTCTCTTGTATCTAGTTCCTTATTGAACTGCATGAGCAAAAGAAATGCTTTTCTGAAAAATATGAAGATAAAGCGACTAATTATCTGTTATACACAATCCAAGTTATCATTCTGAATGATGTCTTTCTGAGTTTTCTGATATTTATTAAATTTCATTTAATGAAATTTGTAATGATCTATGAAAAAAAAAAAAAAAAGGTCCTTTTGACATACAAGAACAAGACCTGATCACAAGAACTTCCTGTGTTGTGGTATCTTGGGCATTTTAGAATCTTAGAAGCAATTAAGTGATGTTGGCTGATTTAATCAAATGTACTGGTCCTAAAACATCCCAAAGGCAAGTTAAATCATTTTAGGTTATAAAGAGACAAGTAAAAGCAATCTCCACTGGTACTGAATAAAATGCTTCCTGACAAGACTGTATTTTAAACTGTTTGGTGCTGCTAGCTGAATATAAATATAGGGAAGATAATAAAAGCTTAGCAAAACCAAACAAAAAACACCCAACTTATTCATGGGAACACTGAGACTAAAAATATTTACTTTTTCTTTATAATGCAATATAGGGGTTTACGTGTATCTGTATGCATCATCTTGCATTCCTTTGAAACTGCTATTGACCACCTCATAACACCATTCTTGTTCCAGATTTGCAGTTCAGAACATTGAGTTTTTCTGGCTGAAATGGACATTCTCTTGATAAAACACATCACAAGTAGAAAATGCTTATTAAAGCCATTACAGGAGGAACCATATCTGAAGTTTAAGTCATACTGCTTTTGGACAATTTACCTACCCTTCTAGTTAGCCATAATGTATATGAGTAAATTAGTAGCAAGAAGAGTTAAACCCTTTTAAATAATTTATTTACATTTGCACATTTTTTTAATTTTTTTTTTTTACAAATTCATTGTAAGTTGCTATTGTCTATATTTGACACATTGGTAAACATTATTTTATAAGATAAAATAGGTGATTTGATAACACATTCCGCCTACTGTAAATTTACCACAACAATATAGTTTGCAAATATATCTCCCACTACTTTCTAATTCAGGAACTAGTACTGCTTGAAAGTGCTAGTTAAGTTTTTAAAAGCTCTCTTTTATGCACTTATTCAAGTTAGTGAAATATCCTGTACATCAACATAAATAAAACCAGAAAATTCTTTAACTTAGGAACACCCCATAAATGGGAACTGACTATGGAAAAAATAAATTCTTCCATGTCTTGACCAAAAATCTCCTGCTCCTGAAAACCATCTGGTTTTTCCCAATTGCATACTTTCGACTAATACTGCAGAAAAAGTTACACATAAATAATGGAAGATACCATTTCCCTCTATAATTTTTTTTTTAACTAGTTCAGATCCAGTCATAGGTACTGTATGTGGTAAACAAAGAAGATAAAAGACAAGCATTGTTTCTTGCTTTTACTGCAAAAGTGTGTATTTTCAATTAAAAAAAAATATCAGAAACATTTAAGAAGTATGTTGCTTGAAAAAAACCCTTGTAGGTCTTGACTGAAAAGCCCTAGATCAAAAGATAAGATTGATAAAACCATACAGGCTTTTTGAAGAATATAAAAGCTTATAAAAAATCTTCACCTGTTTCAATTAAAGAAAAACTTTTTTTGCACCCCTGGAAGTAGAAATCACCTGGAGGGTTTGCCTTCTGACTTCTCGGGAAGAATTTTTATTAAAAAAGAACTTGACTTTGACTACATATGCTTTAGGCAAGCCTTACTTTATGGTTGATGCTGATAGGGGATTTTCAATATTACACCTGATGGATTTTTCTATAAATAAATTCTCCAGGATTAGACTTGCTTTATTGCATATCTATTTTCTGAGGCAAGCAGCAATCTAGAGATATGTCATTTATACTATTACAGGCTTACATTTGTATTGAAATGAATGGTGTTATTTTCTTAGCTGATTTGTTTAGGCAGTACAGAAGTGTATTTTAAAAGGGGAAAATTGTCAATACTATTCATCAAAAGGGCTATCAATAGTTTCTTGTTTCTTTATTCATTTAAAAATCCTAAATAAAGTAGAGCAGATATGGATTTGCTAGAGTGAAATACACAAGTTACTCTACATTGATTATGAGAGTCTGATCCAGAAGAGACATGAAACAAGGAGCATGAAAAATGTTTAACACATTCAGTCCTTTTCATCTTTCTAGTCCATTGAATTATCACCAAACATAACATAGAGACATAATGAGTAAATTGATTATCTAAGTCTTATCGTGCCTAACTTTAAAGAACTTCATTCTCAAAGGAGTTTCAGTTTGCTTCATTTGCTATGTTGAGCTGCCTAAAATAACTCATGCCTACCACAGCCACCTCATGTGATGTGCCGAATAGGACTTGTGCCACCAGCACTCTTACTTGCCCTCCATTCTTTATAGAGAACCTCTGAAGGCAAAACAAATTTGAGGAGGAAAGAAGATTTAACTATGAAACAGTTACTTGATTAAATATTATCACTTCTATGTAAGCTTCTTAACCATTAACATATCCTACCCTTGCTTATATCAATTAATCTCTCATTTTTGCATCCAACACAAATATAAATTATCATCAATATATTCAAAGGAAATATGAGACATTGATTTCTCTATAATGATTTTAGATAAAAGACCCTTGATCTCTGTCCATTTTGACATTTTCTGTAGCTTCTAGGCATGAATGCCTGATGTTCCCTCTGACTCAGCTGCAGGAAATAAATCATCCCATCTTTTAGACTATGACTCACTGAGCCATTTTGTGGTCTCAGATTTGTTCACATGTTTAATTGCAATTATACAATCCTTTTACTTTGTTAATAGACTTAATTGGTTAACAAGAAAAACAGCTGTAATAGAATTATTTCTCAAATCTATACCAGGAAAAATACTGCTGTGTATTTGTTAGCAAAGTAGAAGGCTCAGGAAAGTCAGGTGGCTTGAAAAGAGAAGCCAATGAATGCTTCCTATGAAATTAGTTTATTGATTCATGTCATTAGATTTTTGCTGTGAAGGATTTCCTGAGAGAAAGTCATGTTATGAAGCAAAGCCACGAACTTTACAGATGTGTTGGAATGTATTTTGCAACACTGCTTTCTAATCTCAGTAAGTACCAGCTTTTATTTTTCACTTTTTTTATTTCATCTAGTCATTACTAGGAGCCCACTAGTTTTACTATTAAAGCTCCTATTAAAACTAATAGTTTCTTTTTAATGAGTTAACTACAGGTATTTAAATTGGGTTAGTGTGTACTCTGGAGTAGATATTAACCTAAAAATCTGATAAGACAATTAAATGTAGCAGTTCTACCTCATGAATAGCAATAAATTCTGCTGTATCTTTATGAATGCTTGCACAAGTAGTGCATAATCTTATTTTGTTTACATGGAAATTACTGGGGGGGGGGGGAGATGATCGCATTTTGGAAATATTTAATATTTTCAGTATCATTTTGGTTTACATGAAAAATACAAATAATAAAAGGACTTGCTGCAGGAAATTCCAAGAGATAGTATTTGAGGGGAATAAAAAAGTGATCTCTGGGTCTAAACAACTAGGAAATTGGAGCTCATGTTAGTTCTGTGTATGCTTCAGGTTCTGCACCAGTGACTAGAAGTATCCACAGTAAAGACCATTTTTGGTATCATAAACATGGTTCCAGGTTGCTCCAATATTTGGCAGTTCCAAGGTCTTGGGGTCTGCTTTTCCTAGAGTCCAAAACACGAGGCATCTGAAAGCTGTGGTTACCTGTCAGAGATGAGCTCTAGTGTTTGTTCCACATTATCAGTTCCAAGCCAACAGCAAAAAACTCAGGCCCCCTTCACCTGACTCTGGATGATTTAGCACTGAATGCAGACTCTCCTGCTTTTCTGGAAAACTACTATATCTTCGCAGATCTTTGTGGTTCCCTGATTTGGGGACTGAAGCCTCTGTTTTTTGCATAGAAGTCTTTCACAGTCTGGCCCATACAAAATATCAAGAGAGAAATACCATAGTTATATGGGTCCAAGTTTTGTTTCCTATTTTCAGAAAGGACCATCTGGCTGAGGAGAAAGGAAGAAATTCAGAAATTTCTCTGTGTGTCCAACCTGGTAATTTCACAACTGCTGCATATTTATTACAGGCAAGGAAGGCTGTTCTGTCAGGGTAGTCCAGTCATGCAGTATAGTTTAAGATTTCTAAAATTGTGGGAGTACTCTTTCCTTTACAGTGCAGTGTGCTTTGTGGCCTAAAGATACAGTAACCATGTCACCATGAGATACATTATAGTTCATCAGTGTGAATTTCACTTCTGCTGTCATTCAGATTTTCAGCAATGGTAAGATGATAGTATTTTATCAGAATGCTCTTTTTATTTTATTCCTTTCGGCGACATACAGTGCCAACTTGAACTGAATTACTACATTAATAAAATATATTAATAAGACATGATATAATAAAGCAGTCAATCACTTACCAGTGTGGAAGAAGCTTAAAAACAGAAGATTGCTTGCAGTTCTCAAATCATGTGCTTCTTTCTCAGAGATCTTTTTCCTCCTATTTTAGTAGCAAAAGGTATAACAAACATAAAACTCCTTAAGTTGTTGCAACTGTTTTCATTAAATTCAGAGGAGCTTAAAAGTCAGTTTATAGCTCTTTGCTACAAAATTCAGATGTCCAATCTTGCTGCTTAGATCTGAAGTAATCCCATTTATTAGTGAAATAATGTAACATCACACGTTGTCACACTGAAGAGAAATCACTTGTTCTATAAAGACAAAAATTGTTTCTAGAACTGCATAAAATTTTTCATTGTTTTATCTCACTATATAGCATGAGATATATCAGTATTAACCCATCTGATTTCAGTTATGGTTTGTTCTCTAAAATCAAGGTAAAATACACATGATTGAAAATTATATTAATATGTTGATGTAGTGACATATAAAATGTCAGTTACTTCCGAGGATATGTAACATGCATTGTCATCTACCTTTCCTTCAGCTTTCTATTGCACTGGTAAAGTAACTGATGAATATGCCTAACTCCTTAAAAATTATTAACTCCAGGAACTTTCAAATAGACATGCAAAAAAAAAAAAATAACAAAAATATTTTGTTTCAAATTTTTTCTGCCCCAAGATAAATTGGAAGACCTTTCTCTGCCTTTTGGTATACAGTTCATGCTAGTGACCTCAATAATTTTCAATAAGTACATGTCCTAGAATTGCTAGGAAGACACTGGGTTCTTTAGTCTTGTTTTCTTGCCCTGTAAATAAAGGGAAAGGCTTTGTGGAAAGTTTAAGGCCAGAGTGAAGCACACTGACTGCAAAATAGTTCTTTAGTTTATTCCACTGATTAAGTAAAAAATAGGGTTAAGGAAACATAAAAGCTATCTCTTACAGCTGCACTCAGCAAATTCTGATAGTCTGGGCCCAAAATAGAGACAATAACCAAGAGGTCTGAAGTTTTACACAAGAATAATGATTTCCATCTGACAAGATTTTCACACTCATCTGATAAAGTTTCTCTCAGCTGAAAGTAATGTTTTAGTGCTATTTCCTGTCACCTTTCCCTTATGTATTTAGAGAAATTTTAAATGGAAATACTAATTTCACTGTGCTACAAAATATTTGTAGTTTACAGAGCTTAGCAACAATGTCTAACTACACTACCTCTGGTTTAAACTTTAGTGAGACATTTGTGATTTGCCATAAATTTAGGAAGAAATATTCCTGTCCTGGACTTATTCCCTAGGGAATTCTTTTAACCTTCCTTATTAACAGGTTTGTAGTGAAATGCAAATGAATATAAATTGTTAACAGTCTACACAGCATCAGGAAGCTTAATGGTCTTGTGGACACTGTAACACTGAAAAACCGTTAACACAAGCTATCATTTTCATTCTTTAGTCTTAATTCAGATTTTATTGTCTTCCATGTGTGAAATACAGCTCCAGCTACTGTATGTAGAAGAACTGTGTCAGTGGTAATTAATGACATGTTGTTCAATAAAATAATGAAAATCAAACCACAAAGTTCGGGTACATTTAAATGTGTAAGAATGCTTTTCATTCAAAAGTATGTTTAGTAGAAAGAGGAAAAGATCCAGTGATTTGCTGATGAAACTGAAGCTGTGTCCTGCTGTAAGTAATTTAGTGTGTTTTGGTATCTGCTGCACTTGCTTCATGTGCCTTTTTGAGATTTGACATATGATTTTTTTTTTATCTTTTTTTTTTGTAATTGGGCATCAGGACTGCCATTTGCCTGAAGTTTAGACCTTATTTAAATACCCAAGTGTGAGATTTAAAATAGAGTTCAAGAAACTGGACAGAAGTAGCATATACTAGGAGCTGTTAAAGTAAATGCTAATTACAATGGAGGCATGGGTGCTATGTACTCACAGAGCACAGCACTCAGGATTGAAATAGAACTTTGTCTGAAACAGAGCACCAGGATTAGGAACTGAAGTCAAGTGTCTGAGAGTGCATTTCCTCCTATAATGCAAATTCATTGTTTCGTGAACATGATTTCTGTAGCACAAGGTTCAGTCATTAACTGTTTTTCCATCATATAATGTCATCCTTTTGCGAAATGGCAATTTGCCAAGAAGAAATGGTGTCTTTTTTCATGATGCCAAAAAGGTATCTGACAGCAGAATATGATGCTGGTCTCTGTAGTCACCCTTTATGAGCTTCATTTGATGCTGTTTTTCCCCCCCCCAAGACGCACAAGGACTTGATTTGATTTTTCAGTTGCTCAGACACGCTTGATACAGCTATAATAAGCATTGCAATATGATCCCCCGTGATTTATCATGGTTTGGATACAGCTGTGCACTCATTGTGTTGCCAAAGTTTTGCAGGCGTCCTTACGAGGCTGATTACCACCACAGAAGAAAACTGTAGGAAGCCTGGCTAGATCGGTGTAGTTGAAATTTTTGTCAACATTTCATTCTTTTTGAAAAGCTGTTTTATCTTTTCTTGCATTGGCATATGAAATAATCTATCTGAATGTATTAGATCTTTCGAATATGTGTCTCTAATACAGTAATAATGCCAATTAATACTTTGCCTCACATGTGAACCTGAGTGCAAAAAATAAATGCAAAAATGACACTTGTAATACCAATAGGTTAAAATGAAATATTTAAGTAAATATTTATCATTTTAAAAAATGAATTATATTCCTGAATTATGCTAATGAAAGCTGAAGAATAGAATTAGAATAAACACATTGGTTAAACAGAGTACTTCCAGTTTACAATAATATGATTTGGAGCAGAACTGAGGTCTTTCAGGCCATGTCTTCACAGAAAAAATACCTTATACAGGGAAAAATATTTTTTCCTTTTTCCTACCAAACACCTCTGAAAAGAAGCTGAGTCAAGAGAAGAACAGCAAGGGAAGTATAGGAATTCTTCTGAATACAAAGGAAAGGTGAGGGAGATCCTGAATCATAGTTTCTAGTCTGAAGTCAGTAACCTGATATTCTGCATTTTCTTGATATTTTGCATCAATGCAATTAGTGTTCAAGGAAAGAAGCAATCCCATATTCACAAGCAAGAGCCAAGACTTGTTCATGTAATGTAATTTTTCATGTGCAGGTAAGTCATGTCTTTTTCATAAAATTAATTTTTAATGTTTTGGGGTTTGAGTTTGGTTTTGTGTCCTTGACCAACTCAGTAGAATGGCCACAGTTTGCTTCTGCTGTAAAAGCAGAAAGGCTCTCTACTGGAGAAATCTGATCCACGTACAGGCCTTGTGGATGGATTTCATTACATTTGGAGTAAAATTGAACCAGAAAATGGAACTGGAGTATCCCTTTGCCTGGATTAGAAGTCTAACCATTAACGTAATAAAAGGACATAACTACATACTATAAAAAGACTGAGCACTCATCTCAGAAGTAATATTTTGTGGTGCAAAAGTTAAGAAGTAAGAAATGTGGTGTTAAACTCCCATTCTTTGTGAATATGGGAAGGAGGTTAGTAGTAGTTTCCAATTTAGAAGTGATAAATGCTATTTGCAAGTTTACCATCAACTGCATCTGATTTCAAGAGACACAGTGGAGTGAAGTGGGGTGCCTAAGCCCTGGATTAGGGTAAATATTACAGCATCCAAAAGGATCCCTGGCTTTTTCTCATTCTCTCCATAATGTCAAATTATTATGGCACTTGTGCCTCTTGCTCTCTTGTAGTGGCTCCATGAAGTCTTCCTTCAGCCCCTCAAGAGGGCGTATCAAAAGAAAAAGGGTCCAGGAAAGAAGGAACCTGAGACTTTCCCCCAAACAGCAGGTTTTTTGATACTTGGCTCTAGACAGGTCCAGTGCTTATCGTGGAGGCTGCCTTAGACATCATTTGAAGGTAATTTGGGAAACTGGCATCCTCTACATTACATTGCACATTGAGGGACAGGCACTGAGGTGCTGCAATGCCTGTTTTCACAATACTGGGCACTTAAGCCTTTGATTGTTGCCAAGTTGTATTAAGTATAAGATGAGAAGTGGGCCAAAAAATGGTGACTACAACGTTGAAGCTAGAAAATACTTCACTGAGATAAAAAAATCTCACATAAATAAGTACAATAGAGAAAAATATTTTCATTAGCAAAATTGAGGAAACAAGATGTATTAACAGAAAGAAAAACACTGCAAAGTTGTACATGAGGAAAATTGATCAAGGAAGATGGAAGAGGGAGCTCTATCAAATGTGCTGAGAAGTCTTTCTTGTTAAGTTAAATTTGGAGTATAGCCCAGGTACAAAACGGTGTTAGCCAAAGTCCTCCAGCTGGATATTTCCTTGAGCCAGCAACTAACTATATCAATGCTTTTCGCTGACGTTGGTCCCACAGAATGAAATGGCAGTAAAATATCCAACATATGATCTCTTTTATTACTACTGATGCCTTAAGTGACACTTTCCCTGGGCTATCAATATCCAGTAATTAGTATGCATCACCATCAGTACTATTTCCACCTGTCAAATTGTATCAATGATTAATTTGATATTTTATCAGTAATTTCTGCTACTTAATTTAAACCATCATCTTTTCTGTAGCTACTACCTCATTCAGAAAAATTTAACCAGCTTGGAAATAGCTAAAGTTTTTAATCACAGTTAATATTAAAATACTAATTTCTAGAACTGGAACCACCTACAGTATATATTATATTAATATAAATTTCTCAGTATGATGGAAAGATTTACCAAGGGAGAAACCCAAAATGAATAATAAAAGCTTGATGTGCAAACATGGAAGAAATATAGTTTGCATTAACACTTGTTGCTGTAAAGACTCCTGGATTTTTCACAACTCTCTGAAATTACTCTAAGAAATCACAATGTCATTCCACTTACTATGATCCCAGGAGGCATAGCAAGCAAGTAATTATTTTTGATAAATTTTTCTTTCCCACCCTAGAGCACATTGCGTATACACTGAATATATTTAACATATTCAGCAGCCATTTCTCCTACCTATAATTAGTAATAAAAAAAGTGAAAAATACTGAACAGCTTTTTAATAGGAATTTTTAAAAATACACACAAGCTGCTGTATTATTTCAATCCTTATTGGAAAAAAGAAGTAAGTACAACTAGAAAATATCCTGTACAAGTGTCTTGGTCTAAGCTCAGCCAGCAACTAAGTACCATGCAGTTTACTCTCCCTTGCCGGTGGGATGGGGAGGAGAATCAGAAAAAAAAAATGATAAAACCCTGTGGGTTGAGGTAAGAACAGTTTAGCAATTAAAATCAAACACAAAATAAGAATAACAGTAACAATAGGAACTAAAGAGAGGTATAAAACCTAAGAAAAATAGGTGATGCACAACAGAATTGTTCACCACCTCATGACCAAGGGCCAGCCTGTCTCCAAGCAGTGATCAGCCCCTTTCAGGTAGCAACCGCAGTTTATATATCAGGCATGACATTATGTTGTATGGAATACCCCTTTAGGGTATTCCTTAGTATTGGCTAGTTCAGGTCAGCTGTCCTTGACTGTGCTCCCTCCCAACTTCTTGTGCGTTTCCTTAATAGCATGAGAGACTGAAAAGTCCTTGATCAGGGTAAGTGCTACCGAGCAATAACTGAAACATTGGTGTGTTATCAGCATTGTTCTCAGACTGAAGCCAAAACACAGCCCTGCACCAGCTACCAGGATGAAAACTAACTCTATCTGAGCCTAGAGCAGGACAGCAATTAATATCAAATCCTGACTGGCAACTTTTGTGTCTGTTCAGGTACAATTTTTAAATCGCTGACATATTAAGTTTTCCTTTACCTTGGGAAAATGTGTGTACTGAAAATGCTCACAAAACCCTTTCAATAGTGTTGCCATCAGATGCCGATATAATTAATTCCCAGAATAAGGTACGGAATGTTAGTGACACAACCTGTCAGTAATTTTGCAGTGATTTATGGTCTGCAACTAGCATGAAAGCACCAACAGGGCAAGCAATATTGTATACATTGTTAAGAGGAAATGGTTTTCACTAAACTTTTAAAGAGAAATGTTATTGTTAGGTTTTCTAGGTGAGATCTTCTCAAAGATATTTAGGTAAGTACAGGTACAAATAGGTGTCTGCTCTGATACTGAAAGACTGTAGACAACTTGGTACTGTTCTTTTTATTAAACATCAAGTGTCTATGAATATTGGTGAAGTAGGCGCAACATAGAATTAAAAAGCTTTTATTTTCAGGTGAAATGAGTGTTGGTAACATCATTTCCACAAAACCAGTAAGCAGTTAAATACATTTGTAAAATGTCAGCTTAGCTAAAACTACCTCTCAGGCAAGTCTATATAAGTATGGTCTACTAGTAGGCAGAAAACACGGATTTATGATGTGTCAGTAAAATGTATTTGCAATAATGAATAACTAAAATCAAGGAGGGTCTTCAGATAGAGAATAGTATTATTTAAATACCATATTATATTACATTTTCTGAAAGAGGACATACTCAAAAATACTGTAAAAATAATTTAGGCAACCTTTAATATGCTCCTTGTTCCTCCACCATTCCTACTGTAATTTCTCTTCTCACACTAAATTCTGAAACATTCTCATCTGCCAGTTTAGGTCCCATTACACATTTCTAAATGGTGTCTACTTATGTGCTATGTTTCTATACATACATATGTAGGGATTCCCAGTTTTCAGAAAACCTGTTGTGACCCAATGCACTGTTTATATGAATGAAAAAAATAATTAAAACAATAAACTTTCTTTTTATTGAAAAATATACATTTCACTGTGATAACAGCTGGCTCATCAGCTGATACAGAAAAGAACATATGAAAGTCAACTAGCCAGTGAAAGACTAGTCACCTGAGCAGGTATGACACATTTTGAGGAAGACTTCTTAATAACATTCCTAATAAATGTTGTACCACTCAGCATGGTACAAAAAGCAAACAGTGATGTAGATTCTGTTGGTCATTTCCACTTTGTCTGATAGTATTTGTACACTGAATAGAGGCACTTTGCAACAAATAAAAAAAAAGAAGAAAGAAAAAAGCACCTTAATAAAAAAGTAAATTTGCATCTTTTTTATAGTCATTGTAAAGTGCAGCATACCAAATTATGATGCCTTTCGAGTAAGCCACAGAATGCAATATCTTTTAGAAGGGAACACTACAGCTTCAGGGACATCTTGTTACAGATCCAATCAGAGCAAATTAAACTTTGCTCTAGATTTCCACTGCAGCTGCTTTTGTTTGGTCCAAAACTGTTTGGTCCAGTTATAAGAAGTAGCCTGAGGTCAATTTGTTTCTTTATCAAAATAGACCAGCTGTGATTTTGGTAACATAATTCTCTCATGTGCCACTTCCGATAAAAATATTTGCCCAGTGGACAATATGGGTCAGATGACCTTCTTTAACATCAAACGAAGCCACACAAAGTGAATAGTTTCTTCAGTGTATCTTCACCATATATCTGTTTGTTATGTCAAGAAACAGATTCTATGAATGCAAAACAATTTAATTATTCCAGTAAATATTTTTCCATTCATTTCCAAAATAGGCAGTGCTGCTTTCTGCATTGCTTCTCTTCTCTGTTACTTTCACCCATTCACACTTCTGACTAAATTGCATTCATTCTTGCTCTTCCCATTACTTGAGAATAAGTAAAGTTCAAGGGCAGGTGGAGATAATCTCTTATATTCAGTAATTTTAAGATTACCTTTTATTCTTTTGCCTCTTATTGTTGCCATATAAAATCCTGTAAGAAGTGAAATCAGTCCTTTCAGCTCTGTAACATTCAAGTAGAAATTTCAGAGTAGTTACACTGCAATTACACTTTTTCACCAGAAAGCAATTGTATTACTGGGAATAAAGTGCAGTTATAATCTTGGTAATATAACCTGGATTCTAACATTTATTTTAAAAATTATAAACTAAACCAGAAAGAAAAAAAAAGACATCTACCATATAAATATAGAATCATAGAATCGTAAAACAGAATAATTAGGGTTAGAAAGGACCTTAAGATCATCTAGTTCCAACCCCCATTGCCATGGGCAGGGACATCTCACACTAAGCCATGTCACCCAAGGTTCTGTCCAACCTGGCCTTAAACACCACTAGGGGTGGAACATTCACAACTTCCCTGGGCAGCCCATTCCAGTGCGTCACCGCCCTAACAGTAAAGAATTTCCTCCTTATAGCCAATCTAAACTTCCCCTCTTTAAGTTTTAACTCATTACCCCTTGTCCTGTCACTGCAGTCCCTAAGGAAGAGTCCATCCCCAGCATCCCTATAGCCCCCTTCAGATACTGGAAGGCTGCTATGAGGTCTCCATGCAGCCTTCTCTTCTCCAGGCTGAACAGCCCCAACTTTTTCAGCCTATCTTCATACGGGAGGTGCTTCAGCCCCCTTATCATCCTCGTGGCCATCTTCTGGACTTGTTCCAAGAGCTCCATGTACTTTTTATGTTGAGGACACCAGAACTGTACACAACTACTCCAAGTGAGGTCTCACAAGAGAGGAGTAGAGAGGCAGGATCACCTCCTTTGACCTGCTGGTCACACTTCTATTAATGCAGCCCAGGATAAAGTTGGCTTTCTGGGCTGCAAGCACACACTGCCTGCTCATGTTCAGTTTCTCATCAACCAGCACCCCAAGTCCTTCTCCGCAGGGCTGCTCTGTATCTCTTCTCCATCCAACCTGTAGCTGTACCTGGGATTGCTCCAACCCAGGTGTAGGACCTTGCACTTTCCTTTGTTAAACTTCATGAGGTTGGTGTTGGCTTACTTCTCAAGTGTGTCAAAGTCCCTTTGGATGGCATCCCTTCCCTCCAGCATATCTACCAAACCACACATATTAGTGTTGTCAGCAAACTTGCTGAGGGTGCACTCAATCCCGCTGTTCATGTTGCTGACAAAGATGATACCATCTTTATTTTAGTAAAGATGAGGTGTATTCTCTTTTAAAGTTTAAAGAACTCTACAGTTTTGTACTACATTAAAAAGGACCAACATTCATGCATTTTTCTGTCATATTTTCAATTTTGGTTCATTTCTAAATATTTAGATAAGTCTGTTAATGTCAATAGATAATTTAGGTTCCATAGAGAAGAGTCTCCAGAATAAAAATGAAATTGTGATGCGTCATTATGCTGTGCAAGATCAGGGAGAGATTTATTTCAGTTACCTGTTCTTCATTCACTTAGTAAAAATTGCTTGCCACAAACAATCTTAACATGAGCCCTGAAGGCAAGAGATCTCACTAATGACAGTCAATATCAGTTGCTATATAGTGCAGATGAATAATGTAGTACACATATAACCAATGGCTAGGATTTGTCACTAAGGCTCTGCCAACATGACTATGTTTCACTTCATAAAAATTTCTGAGGAAGAAATAAAATTTTCTAGACTTCCATTTCATTTGTGAAATTTCCTAGGACAGAACATACATTTGTCAAAGTAGCAAAGTGTTATTCTAATATAAATCTGCACTTTCTCCAGTTCGCTGCAACTAGAGCCTAACATTTTTGGTGCTGCAATAAACAAATGCATCTTAAATTTAAAGACAGTAATCACAATAAGTTTTTTCCTGAACATTAAAAAATGCTATTGGGCTAATTTCTACTGATCTTGTTTTTTTTCATGTCATTCAGGCCTTGCTTAATTTACATGTCATCTCATAATTATGTCAAATGCATTGCCGTTTTAGTTTTCATCTTAGTCCACTGCCTTATTCCTCTCACAGCAACCTATATTACTGATTTTATTGTGTCCTTGCAAGCCTTATGTTAGTTTTTGGAGATACTGTTAAAAAAAGAAAATTTACTGTTCAAGGTAAAAATTGTATACTCAACTGTATTTTTCAGTTTCTATTCATTGTGCATCTACCTTTTATTCTTTGATGCTCCTTTTTCTGCCAGTGCAAAATACATTTGCACAGGATATGTAGGAGGATATAAACTGAGATCCCCATGAGGACACAGTTGCTCTGTAGACATCAGGCTTTCCCTAATTTCATCACTCCATTCAAAAGTGTGCTTACTCTGAAGAATATGGCTGCGTACCGAATAAAGTTTATCTGCCAAAAAATACAGTAGTGTGAAATAATAACGATATAAGAATTTTGGCCTAATAATCTGCTGTCAACAAGTAGTTATGAATCTCCTTAGCAACACGAACTAAAATGACTTGATTATTCTTGATTTAATTGAAAATCAGTGACAATCCATTTTGTTCAAATAATTTGCTTCTGGTTTTTATATTTGGTGAAAGAAAATGCTCAGCCCATGGAATAAATATAAATTGATTTAAGGGAAAAGTCTAAAAGCCATCAGATAAGAGAATGTGTTTAGATCAGGAAAAACATTAAATGCTTTCCATAATGTCTAATTATGGATTTGGGGTAGCAATGGCTTATCTGAACACTTTCTAACTCGATTTTTATGAACCCTCTCATCAAATGTGTCTCAAAGACTCCATTTAATCTTATACCGGTGGCTACCATTGAGACGTTCATAGAGAAATATATGAAATATATAATAGAAACATCCAACTACCTGTTTAGAAGACTTTGAAGAACTTTTGCTCTGTATTCTTATCCATTACCTAAGAAAGTATCTCTCATTCTCTAATAAGGTATTCACTAACAACTAAAAGCTACATATTATTGATATTTAATTCTGAAATAATTTTACAGCAAATGATCATCTGTGTTAAAATAAATTTAATATTATTAACATATTTCTTGTTTTCTATTAATAAATGTAGAGATCTATAGCAACTTACGTGGTTTTCACTACTTTTCAGGTTAGTATTAAAAATTTTAAACACATGATTTACCTGCATTTAGAGGGATTCATTTTGGAAAATTACACAAGTGTCTTAGGAATGTACATGGCAGTATTAACTTATCTAAGACCCATATTTTCCTTTTGTAAATTTCATTTAGGTTTTCATCTATACAAACAACTGATAAATTTTCTGTGATTCCTGTAACAGAGGAGATCTTCTACCAATGACTCAAAAATTTGAAGGTATTTACTTGGTGGCTGTGAAGATGGAGAAAATGCCATCTCTCTGTGTAAGTACGTTTATAATTAGGGACACTTTCAGGACAATGATGTGCTTGGTGCATAAGAATGGTTCATTATAAAACTCTTTGGCAATCCCTTTTGCTACAACTCTCTTCATTCAGATAAACTTCCTCACTAGTAGATGTTATAAGCAGAACAGAGAATTTGAGAGAGCTATGAAGTTAGTGAGTAAAGATATTTCAGTTCTTTGGTTACTATCATGCTACCTCATGAATACATGCCATCATACAGATTATGAACTCGATGTAGGAGTATTGGAGCCATGTCAGTCGTTTTTGGCCAAGCTCTGGCTTACTAGTAAGGCGTGCTCTTTTTGCACTTGCAACACCTACATAGATACTACATGTAACCAGCATTTGAGATGGTTACAGTAAGAGACAAGAAACTGTATCTAAGAATGCTCCGTTTACAAAACATGTCCTTTGGCTCGTGGCCACTGAAATGAGCAGTTATTTTTTGTTGAATTCCACATTATGGCTGTAATAGCCTGCAAATATTGGCAACAGCAAGCCCATGAAGATACCCTAGCTATGAATATATATGAGATGACGAAAATAACGGACTTAGAAATACATGTCAGAATTTCATAATATGATCTGTTTTGTCTTTTAAAGTATCAGTCTTAAGCAGTTTAATTCATCTCAATGACAAAGTTGCCCAGTTTTGCTCTTGCTTTATTACACAATAATTGCAAAATTTAGGAGTGAGTCCTATTGAGTGAGCAAAGATACACGTATTTCACTTACTAACTTCAATGGCGTATGATATTATGCCAGTCTCAGCTTATTGCTCTCCTAACTGCGTGGTGAAAGAAAGGAAAAGAAACAAGCTCTTCCTAATTGTCTTCTGGCTTCTGTTTTTTTTTTCCCTATAAAGTTTCCTTTTCTGCAGTAAGACTCAACTATTACTTTTCTATTGTAGTTCAGAGAGTTTTGATATCTTTGGGAATCAGGTAAGAAGTGTGATGACTCACTCTATCCAGAAAACTCTGTGATTACAAAAGCAGCTATTCAAGTAAGTTTTTTCAAACAAAGTCTAGATTTCAAGGACATGTCTCAGCTTAACATCAATTGATAGAAAGGGCTTTGATCAAGTTTGTGTTTTAGTAGAAAATCACTAAGCTTGACATAAACCTAGATGGATTTCTTGTGTTACAGAAATACTGTCTCTTGTTGTTTAGTCATTTTTATGTCTTAGTCTGTCTCTTGGTTACTATTGCTAGCTTGTTTTCTTTCTTTTATTTTTTTCTTTAGATTTCATCTTTCTAATTCTGTATTTTGAAATATGTAGATCATTGGTAGCTTTTTTCAAGATAAAATTAACATTTGCTTAAAACTTGCTATATGAAGATGTGATGTTTAAATCTTCTGATGGTTAACTTATCTGAAAATATTTAAAGTGTTTTGTATCGCTATTCTGATGCTAAGACTGAAATTTAAGGAAGTACAAATTTTAAGTGTGTAACAGCTCATTTTAGTCCTTAGATACTTCAAATTTTAAACAGGTTGATAAGAATCATCTGAGTTAAAGAATGTACAGTTGCTGAACAACAAATATATGTGAGCTGTCCTCAGAATTTTTCATTCTGTTTCACAATATAAAGTTTGTCTGCAAGGCTTTGGAAATAAACAATATGACATCATGACTTCTGTCCCATTTCTTTTTCTCTCACACCCAAAAAGATAAAAAAAAAACTATATATAGCCATTTCCAAGTTATTACTGTGCTAAGAAAATATGTTGTGTTTTAATGTACATGGAAGGTTAAATATTGAATAAAAATTGAAAGAAAATGAAAACTAAATGAAAGGAAACTGGAATGGAAGAAATACTGAGCTCCAGGTTATTAAAAAACCTACAGTTCTTTCCAGAAGCTGTAGAATCTTGTCTTCAAGCATGGACATTAATACTTCAGGGCTTTGGATTTACACCACTTTGGATAGTAGTAACTCAAAATAATTCAGCCAGCCTGTTTCAAAAATGTTATATTGTGGCTGGACTGGCTTTTAGTGAAACTGAAAAATTGAAGTTAACATGGGATAGGAAAAAGCTAAATGAACTACCTTATCTACAGATGCGGTGAAGCATTGAAACATAACCTGTACATTTCATTTTGAGTAGACAGGCTTATCTCAGCCCTAACATGGAAATTCAGTTGGTGCCTGACAGATTTTCTGTTCTCCTTTGTTCTACCTCACTGTATCCAACCCAGACAAAAAAATATTTTAGTGTTGGCTAGTGTTAACAGAAAAAGAAAAGAGAAAAATTTAGATCTTTATAATAAAAAATTCAGAGCAAAAAATCTCTTTAAATGGTAGAAATAAGTTACTTTTACAAGACTATTATTAGCCTTCATTTTTCTTCACTCACTTAAATATGAACAGGATTCACTTTAGAGACTATGAAATGAGAATATGAAATCCAAAATTTTAAAGCTCAAGTGATCAGCTGTTGAAGCATGTCTTTGCTTTAAATAAGCTCCATTATGTATGAATTAAAGATATTCTATACCTAATTTGTTTTACTTTGATTTATTTTAGAAAATATGTCTTCCAAGTTTTCATTGCTCATATAACTTTCAATACATCTGGGCTATTTTTGGTTTGCAAATATTTCCATTAAAACGCTAGTGATGACTGGCAAGTGTCGTGGTTTAAACCCTAGCCAGACAGCTTGTTCACTCACTCCCAGTGAGTGGTGTCGGGCTGAGATCAATCGAGGCCCCCCCCGGGGGCTCTCCCCTTCCCGCTCCCAGAGGAGCGGGGAGGAGGATCGAAAGAGTGCAACTCCCACAGGTTGAGACAAGAACAGTCCAGCAACCAATGTACAACACAAATCACCTCTACTACCAACGACAACAATGATAAGAGAAAATAACACGGGAAGAGAATACAATACCACCAAACGAGTCCCACCCGGAAGCCCATGTCATTCTGGGTAACACCCAGTTACCCTCACCGTGGACATGACGTGCTGTGGTATGGAATACCTCTTTGGCTAGCCTGGGTCAGGCACCCTGTCTCTGCTTCCTCCTGGCTTCCCCTCCTCCCTGGCAGAGTATGAGCCTCACAAAGTCCTTGGTCAGGGTAAACATCACTTAGCAACAACTGAAAATATCGGTATCACCAGCACTGTTCCCAGGCTGGAAGTCAAAACACAGCACTGCACCAGCTACCACGAAGGAGAAACATGACTGCTATTTCTGAACCTAGGACATTATCTACCCCTTATTCCATACCATTCACGTCACGCTCAGATCCTACATTTTCATTATACCATCACTCTCACACATATATACATCCATATACACACAGACCAAGAGAAAGAGATCATTTTCTTAGTGCATAGACTAATCCCTATAATGCTGCTGAGTCCATTCGGTCCATGATGCTTTCCCACAATACGGCAGGACCCATCAGTAAACAAGGCATACTGCTTTTCACTTTCTGACAGTTTATTATATGGTGGGGCCTCTTCAGCAAGCACCACATCCTCCTCTGATGACATTCCAAAATCTTTGCCCTCTGGCCAGTCCATGATGACTTCTAGAATGCCTGGATGACTGAGATTTCTTATTCGAGTCTGTTGTGTAATTAGTGCAGCCCATTTACTCCATGTAGCATCAGTTGCATGATGTGTAGATGTCCTGGGTTCAGCAGTAGCAGTCATGTTTCTCCTTCTTGGTAGCTGGTGCAGTGCAGTGTTTTGACTTTCAGCTCAGGAACAGAGCTGATAGCGATGTTTTGGTTTGGCCAAGGACTTTGTGAGCCTCATGCTCTGCCAGGGAGGAGGGGAAGCCAGGAGGAAGCAGAGACAGGACACCTGACCCAAACTGACCAAAGAGCTATTCCATACCACAGCACGTCATGCCCAGGAGGTAACTGGGAGTGAGCCGGAAGGGCTGGGAGACTGCGGGGTTGGAGGAGGTATGGGTCGGTGCTTGGTCGGGCTGAGGGGGGCAAGTTATCGGTCAGCTGGTGCTGAGGTGTTGTATTCTCTTCCCTTGTTATTTCCTTTATCATTATTATTATTGGTGGTAGCAGTAGTGATTTGTGTTATACCTTAGTTACTAAACTGTTCTTATCTCAACCCGTGGGAGTTGCATTCTTTTTGATTCTCCTCTCCATCCCTCTGGGAGTAGGGGGAGGGAAAGAAGGGGGGGGTGAGTGAACGAGTTACCTGACTGGGTTTAAACCACGACAGTAGCGGAGACCCTGCCTTTGAACATCCAGCCCAGCACGGGCAACCGGGGTGCCAGGAGGAGTTGTGCGTCAGTGCCAATCACTTCCGAAGCAGCTTGAACCCCTTCATAGGCTGCCAGTATCTCTTTCTCAGTTGGGGTATAGCTGGCCTCAGATCCTTTATATCCCCGACTCCAAAAGCCGAGGGGTCAACCTCGAGTCTCCCCTGGAGCTTTCTGCCAGAGGCTCCAGGTAGGACCGTTCTCCCCAGCTGCAGTGTACAGTACATTTTTTACATCTGGTCCGGTCTGGACTGGTCCAAGGGCTACTGCATGAACTATCTCGCGTTTAATTTGCTCAAAGGCTTGTTGCTGCTCAGGGCCCCATTTAAAATCATTCTTCTTCCGGGTCACATGATAGAGAGGGCTTACAATCGAACTGTAATTTGGGATGTGCATTCTCCAGAACCCCACTGCACCCAAGAAAGCTTGCGTTTCTTTCTTATTAGTTGGTGGAGACATTGCTGTTATCTTGTTGATCACATCTGTGGGGATCTGTCTACGTCCATCTTGCCATTTTATTCCCAAAAATTGAATCTCCTGTGCAGGTCCCTTGACCTTACTCCGTTTTATGGCAAAACCAGCTTTCAGCAGGATTTGGATTATTTTCCTCCCTTTCTCAAAGACTTCTTCCGCTGTATCACCCCACACAATAATGTCATCAATGTATTGCAGGTGTTCTGGTGTTTGCCCCTGTTCCAGTGCAGTCTGGATCAGTCCATGGCAAATGGTAGGGCTGTGTTTCCACCCCTGGGGCAGTCGGTTCCAAGTGAACTGGACACCCCTCCAAGTAAAAGCAAATTGTGGCCTGTACTCTGCTGCCAAAGGAATTGAGAAAAATGCATTGGCAATATCAATCGTGGCATACCACTTGGCTGCCTTTGACTCTAGTTCATACTGAAGTTCTAGCATGTCCGGTACGGCAGCACTCAGTGGTGGTGTGACTTTATTCAGGCCACGATAGTCTACTGTTAGTCTCCATTCTCCATTAGACTTTCGCACTGGCCATATGGGGCTATTAAAGGGCGAGCGGGTCCTGCTGATCACTCCCTGACTCTCCAGTCTACGGATCAGCTGATGGATGGGAATCAGGGAGTCTCGGTTGGTGTGATATTGCCGCCGGTGCACTGCTGTGGTCGCAATTGGCACTTGTTGTTCTTTGACTTTCAGCAGCCCCACAACAGAAGGATCCTCTGAGAGAGCAGGCAAGGTGGACAGCTGCTCAATTTCCTCAGTCTCCAAAGCAACAATACCTAAAGCCCATCGGTACCCTTTTGGGTCTTTGAAGTACCCTCTCTTGAGGTAGTCTATGCCGAGGATGCATGGAGCCTCTGGACCAGTCACAATAGGGTGTTTTTGCCACTCCCTCCCAGTCAGGCTGATTTCAGCCTCCAGCACAGTCAACTCTTGGGATCCTCCTGTCACTCCAGAAATATAGACGGGTTCCACCCCTTGACAGCTTGATGGCATCAGGGTACACTGTGCACCGGTATCTACTAGAGCCTTATACTTCTGTGGGACTGATGTGCCAGGCCATCCGATCCACACAGTCCAGTAAATCCGATTGTCCCCTACGTCCACCTGGCTGGAGGCAGAGCCCCTCTAATGGTCGTCACAGCGTTGGACACTTAAGTCATGGTGAAAGGGATTATTCTTCGTTGTCACAGGAGCTGGAGTAAAATCAGCTCTTCTATTCCATCTGGGAAACTGCTCACCAGAGACGGAAGCCGTAGCTCTCATGGGACGATCAGTCTTGGCCCTTGCTCCCCTCTTCAGTTCACTCACCCGTTCCTCCAAAGCTGAAGTAGGTTTTCCATCCCACTTTGTCATGTCTTCTCCGTGATCCAGCAGGTAAAACCATAGAGTAGCCAGTGGCGTATACCTCCTGTATCTCCTCTCTTGAATGATAGGGCGCCCTTTGTTAACAGCTGAGAAATGTGTTGGTACACGTGAGGAGCTGGATAAATCAGATAGATCGTCCCTCAATTGTTTGAGGTCCTGGGACAGTTTTTCCACAGCTGAGATGATGGAAGGGGTGAGGTTGTCTTCAAACTCTCGGAGTTTATGAACCATTTCATCCACTGTTAGTGGTACTATGTCATTCCAGGTCACTGTTGCCAATGAATGGGCATATGATGACGGTGCATTCCGTGTAAGTTTTCGCCACATGGGTCGTGTACATTCAACTTCGTCTGGATCTATAGGTGTATCCCCGTTATTCGGCTTGATGTGATAGATCATCTCTACGATGGCCGATTCCCTCAGAGACTGGATGCCTTTGTCTATAGTAGTCCACTTGGCCGAACAACTCGTAACATCGTCCTTGTACGGAAACCTTTCTTTCACAGCTGCCAAGAGCAGCCTCCAAAGGCTGAGGGACGTTTTCTCTCTTGCGATTGCTTTGTCAATTCCCCCTTCTCTAGCAAGTGATCCCAGCTGCTTGGCTTCTGTACCTTCTAGTTCGTGACCATCAGCCCCATTGTCCCAGCATCGGAGTAACCAGGGGATGATGTGCTCCCCTGGTTGACAGGTAAAATCTTTTCACATATTCCGCAGCTCGGTTGAGGTCCAAGGTCGAGAAGTTACCTCTTCTTCTTCTTCTTCGTCATGTGAGGATGACTCCTGATCAGATGCTAGACCAGGTGGTGAATACATTGTTTCTTCATCTTGCTTCACCCTTTTTGCCTCCTTTTTGCTTGTTCTCTTGCGTACAGGGGCAACCGATATTGGTACGAATTGGTCCTCTGGTTTGGCTGCAGTGATTATCACTGTGGTTTGAGTAGCAACTGTACTTGTTGCTGGGGGTGGTGTAGCTGCTGTGCTTGGAGCTGGGGTAACCGCGCTGTCTGTTGCAGTCAAAGTTTGAGCAGCTGCTGTACTTGCCACTGGGGTAGCTGCTCTGTTCATTGAGGCCAAAGTTTGAGTAGCGATTGTACTTGTCGCTGGGGGTGGTGAAGCGGCTGTGTCTGGAGCTGGAGTAGCTGCGCTGACTGTTGCTTTGCCCTCAGATCCACCGACATTCTTTTCCTTTTGAAGGTGCTGGATAGTGTTGAACAAGGCCCTGTAAGCATAGGCCAAGCCCCAGCACGTTGCCTTGATTTGTCCATCTCTGGTATGGCCAGAATGACCGCACACCTCATTTAAGTGTTTTACTAATTCTTCTGGATTTTGCAGTTGTTCGCTAGTGAAATTCCAAAGTACTGGAGGGGCCCACTGACCTAGATACTTGCCCATACTATCCCACACACCCTGCCACTCATGGCTGTCCAGCTTCAGGGAAAATCTCTTGGTCCTCCTACATCATCGTTTGACCCCAGACAAGACCCAAACCTGACTCTGCTTAACTCTTGAAATCAGTCATGGGTAAAACACACTCTGTAGGCGTGCTAGCATGGTGATTCCCATCACCATCAGCAAACAAGTCTCAACAGCATTAAAAGGCCATTCAAAAACTTCAAAACTCTCAAATGTAAATGGTCTGTGGGGACGACTGGGAGGTTAAAAGGATGTTTCCTTCACAGGTTGAGCACCTGAGAAGGAGAAAAAAGATGTGTAATTGCTAAGCACTTCTATTATATACCTCCCAAAGTATAAAGGTGGTGACCACACTGGGAACATAAGCCAGATCAGTTTCATGATCAATGATTCTATTGTATTACAAGTCATTACCATAAAGTACAATGGGACTAAAACCTTAACCCAAGCCCCACACTTGAAAAACACTAATACAGCAAATACCGGATGGAAGTAAGATACGATATACTGAAACTGTGAGATCAAGAGGAACGACCTTGAGAGCCAATAAATCAGCATTGTGATGAGTGACTATTAATCTGGACAGATCTGTCGTTATCTCAACCCCTTGTGCCCCACATTGGGTGCCAAAAGAAGCGTCGTGGTTTAAACCCTAGCCAGACAGCTTGTTCACTCACTCCCAGTGAGTGGTGTCGGGCTGACAGCAATCGAGGCCCCCCCGAGGGGCTCTCCCCTTCCCGCTCCCAGAGGAGCGGGGAGGAGGATCGAAAGAGTGCAACTCCCACAGGTTGAGACAAGAACAGTCCAGCAACCAATGTACAACACGAATCACCACCACTACTACCAACGACAACAATGATAAGAGAAAATAACACGGGAAGAGAATACAATATCACCAGCCAAGAAACGAGTCCCACCTGGAAGCTGGTGTCCTTCTGGGTAACTCCCAGTTACCCCCCACCCTGGGCATGACGTGCTGTGGTATGGAATACCTCTTTGGCTAGCCTGGGTCAGGTGCCCTGTCTCTGCTTCCTCACAGCTTCCCCTCCTCCCTGGCAGAGCATGAGCCTCACAAAGTCCTTGGTCAGGGTAAACATCACTTAGCAACAACCGAAAACATGGTATCACCAGCACTGTTCCTAGGCTGGAAGTCAAAACACAGCACTGCACCAGCTACTACAAAGGAGAAACATGATTGCTACTGCTGAACCCAGGACAGCAATATGATACACAAGTCTTTCTTTGAAAGTCTGACAATGACTGAGAATGATGAGTTTTCTTCAGTTTAAGCAAAGACAGATCCCTGAAGCTGTTCAAATTGTTATTACTGATTGACATCCTATAATATGACAACATGAGTCAGCTTACATAGTCGTAAGACAAAAATACAAAATTATTCTAGAGCATTTTCTCCTGTAATACATATATTTAAATACATATTTCTATATATCCCAGGTTCCTGAGCCAAGAGGGCAAGTTTAGAGAAAGGAAGACTTACATTTGGTAGGGGTGGACCAGGATAAGGAGCACTTAAACACGCATGAGTTCTGAGAGAGCTGGCTGTAATTGCAAGATGGGTCTCTACTATCTTTCAAAAGTCCCAGTGACAGGGACAGGTTCCTCAAGACTGGCAGAAAGCAAATATCACTCCTATCTTCAAGACTGTCAAGAACAAAGATCTGGGAATCTACAAGCCATCCAGACTCCCTCACCCACTAGGAGAATGATAAAAAAAATCCTACTGGAAATTATTTCCAAATACATGAAAGACAAAAAATGATGGGGAGTAGTCAGCATGGATTTGCAAAGGGGAAATCGTGCTTGACCAGTCAAATTGTTTTCTACAATGAGGGACTAAGTTGATGGATGAGGTGAAAGCAGTGCATGTTGTTTACCTCTTTAGTGCACCCTTTGATGCTCTCTCCTATAACATCATCATAGACAAGCTGATAAAATACTTTTGGAGATAAGAGGACAGTGAGGTGGATTTAAAACTGCCTACACAACTAGGTGCCCTAAGGTCATGATGAGTTGCACAAAGTCAAGTTGGAGGCTAGACACTAGTGGTGTACCCCTGGGGTCAATAGTGGAGCTAGTACTGTTCTACATATTCATTAATGATCTAGTCACTGGGTTAGAGTACACTTACAGCAAGTTCACAGAGGATACAAGACTGGGCTGGTCAGATATACCGTATGATTGTGCTGTATTCAGATGGACAGTCTTGGACAGGCTAAAGAACTGCACAGAGAGAAACTTCATGAAGTTTAAGAAAGCACCCAGGGACAATAACTCCAGGCACCAGTACAACATGATAGCTGACCAGCTAGAAAACAACTTTGCTAAAATGAAGCTCAGGGTCTTGATGAGCAACAAGATGACTCTCACAACACAAAAGACCAACAGTATCCTGGAAAGCATTACGTAGAATGTTGCCAGTAGGTTGATGGAAGTGATCCTTCCCCTCTGCTCAGCACTGATGAGGCTGCATCTGGAATTCTGTATTCAGTTCTTGGCTCCCTAGTACAAGAAAGGTATGTACTTGTGGAATAAGTCCCGCATAAGATCACGAAGATGATTAAGGGGCTGGAGCATCTTCCATATGTGGAGGTGCTGGGAGAGCAGGCACTGTTCAGTCTGGAGAAGAGAAGGTTCAAGAGGCTGTTACCCAAGTTCATAAAAAGCTGATGGGGAGGGAATGAGGAGAATTGTGATCTTTTGAAGGTCCCTTAGGAGACTTCCTCTGATTTCTGATAAACTCATTGACATAGAGAGAAAACAAGAAGCAGAAGATGTTTGTAATAATTTCCTGGAACAATTAAACTAATTTTACTAGTATTTACAGACCTGTGTTTAGTTCTCACCAACTTTTCCAGGTGTTGATAATATCTCTAAATATAGCATATCCACAATCTTCCACCTAGTAGTATAAGGCAGAAAACTTCTTAATATTTACAGAAATAGATTTTTTTATCCATCAAATAACAAATATACTTTTAGATTGTTTTCATTTTTCATCTCTCTGTGCATTTCCTGAGCATTTTAGCTTTCTTTGTCGCTGTTAAATGCTTTTTATGATTGAATGTCTTCTTCCTGCAGCACTTTTTTTCTGCTACTTCTTCAGTTTGTATAATTTTTTTTCATAATTGTTATTTTGCCCTCATTTAATTTCACAGTTCCTAACATGTCAGAAAGAAGAGGCTTGTGTATTTCTTCATATGCATTTTGTTAATTTAGAATTGCAAATACAATTTTCCAGCCTCTCACAATATGAGGCTGCTATAGTCATTTTTTCAATGACTGTATAGTCATAGTGACTTTCATGATAGCATGAATCATCTTGAAAATGTTGTGGATTTTTTTATACCCAACATGTCTTGTCTTCCCTCTTTTATATTCACTTGTTTCTATTTTTATACTGTATTTTTTTATTAGTTTATTTAAATTATTTGGTTGTTAACCAATTAATTTTAGCCCATGAAATTAGCATAGAAACTATGAAGCCTGAAAACTTGCATCAGTTTATGTTTGCTCTGTCACTGCACTTCATACAGAGTAGACCAAAGTCTTAAATTTATTTTCTTGCTAGCAAAATTTGAAGTTCTCTGTCCTCAATATTACCCGTCCTATTTTCTTCCTCAATAGCTATTCTCAGTTATTTTTTATTTCTGGTAACCTACCATATCCCTTTTTCTCCACAAAAGCGGTGAAATGCCTGCATCCTTAATTGCATATAGTTTACAGGTCAAAAAGGTAAGCTGGTGAAAATAAGATTAAAAAAAATAATTGCTTCCTTTATAGCATTTGATTATTATACCTATTATCTGTTTCTGCTCCTTCTATTGCTTCGCTTTATCATTATCTGAGCTAGCCATTTTTTCCCAGATTTTTAGTCTGTTGTGTCTATTTATAAACAGCCCCTAAAATTATGCAGATTATGTTCTTTGTCAATGTCTTTCAAAAGAGACATAAGGTTGAGGCACCCAGTTTCTATAATGATAAGGTCAATAGAAGCAGCTAGGTAGAAAATAAAATTTAAGTGATTGATTTAGTTGGTGAGAAAAGCTTGGAGGATAATGACTTTCTATTAATAAAATCAGATAATTATTAGCAAATATGTTAGCAGAGTCGCTATTAGCTTACAATCTTTTCCAGTCTATAAAAAGAAATAAATCAGAGATATTGCTGAGAATAATAAGCATACTCTGTTAATGAAATTGATCAGTAGTGCCTAAGATTCACAAAGCAGACCTCAGTGTTCCTATGACTGGTAATTGTGAGGCCGCACCCAGTGCTGTATGATCTCTTGTACATGAGAGATAAACTGGAAAGAGTACAGTGGAGGATCAACAAAACACTTGATGGTTGGAACATGTGAAGTATAAGGAGAATCTAAGAGACCTCGGTTTGTGGAGCCTGAAGGGGAGAAATCTGTGAGGCAGGAGATGGGGCAAAATGTGCTGTCTTTAACCCTCTGATGGATATTATAGAGCATGTGGAGGGAGACTCCACTGAGAGTTGCCCATCAAAAGGGAGTGACGCAATGAGCTGTAGCAAGGAGGAAGAGAATTTTCTCCATAAGTATGGTTCAACACTGGCACAGGCCACCTCAGGAGGCTGTAGGATCTCTCAGTTCTTGGAGGTCTTCACAGCTCTAGGAAATAAGACCTTGAGCTACCTGTGCTAGCTTTTGAGCTGGCCCTGCTTGGAACAGGAGATCGGACTACAGAGATTCTTCTGAGGTCCCAGTCATCCCCATTTATTTTCGTATACTAGACAAAGCCTGTTAGGCATTTGTCATGGTTTAAACCCAGTCAGGTAACTCGTTCACTCACTCCCCCCCTTCATTCCCTCCCCCTACTCCCGGAGGGACGGAGAGTCGAGTCAAAAAGAATGCAACTCCCACGGGCTGAGATAAGAACAGCTTAGTAACTAAGGTGTAACACAAATCACTACTGCTACCACCAATAATAACAATGATAAAGGAAATAACAAGGGAAGAGAATACATCATCTCACCACCAGCCGACCGATAACTTGCCCCCCAAGCCTGACCAAGCACCGACCCATACCTCCTCCAACCCTGCAGTCTCCCAGCCCTCCCGGCTAACTCCCAGTTACATCCTGGGCATGACGTGCTGTGGTATGGAATACCTCTTTGGTCGGTTTGGGTCAGGTGTCCTGTCTCTGCTTCCTCCTGGCTTCCCCTCCTCCCTGGCAGAGCATGAGGCTCACAAAGTCCTTGGCCAAACCAAAACATCACTATCAGCTCTGTTCCCGAGCCGAAAGTCAAAACACTGCACCAGCTACCAAGAAGGAGAAACATGACTGCTACTGCTGAACCCACGACAGCATTGCAGAGCGGAGATAATCACCTGCAATAGCTTTTGTGAAACTAGAAAATTTTAGTAAAGGACCCACTAGGGTGGAATCCAAGCTACTTCATTCCAGGCCCTGATGTCTCACTATAATGCTTAGGTGTCACACTATATTTTAATTCAGACCTTTACCCTCAAAGTGGCAAGCCTTATTGGATTATGGGGTTGGAAGGGACCACAGAAGATTCTTTCTAGTCCAGGCTCCAGTTCCACACAGAGACAGCTTTAGAGCTAGCACAGATTGCTCAAGGCCTTGTCCTTTAGAGCTGTAAAAACCTCCAAGGACTGAGATCCCACATGTCATCTTGTATTAAGAAGCATCTTCTATCCACAAAATATTTTGTCTTCCCAATGGGTCATGTAAGCTTCCCTAAATGTGAAAAACATCACCTAGCTTAGGTAGGCTGCTCAGTTGAGTTTTGGTTGTTGCTGGAAAAATGTTGATTTGGTACCTATTAAAAAAAAAAAAAACAACTAAAAATACAGCATTTGTCCTAGAAAATGTGCATATATGCATCTTATGAGCATGTTCAACATTCAGCAAATAAATTCTTTCTTTTGACAGATCAGTATTTGAATTTCAGTAGAATGAAGAGGGGTGTGGTTTTGGGGGTTGGGGGGGGGAACTATGTGCTTTTTTTTCTTCTACAGGTCAAACTCAAATGTATAGATAATTCATGAATTTTTCTCATTGAAAGACTGAGTACAAGAGACTTTAACAAAGAGAACAGATATCAGCTTGGTGTTTAGCAAACATGTACTGTGGGCCTTATTTTTGAAACCCAGTTTTATCTTAAGCACCACGTCTTAAGGACTGTTAATTTTTAATGCACTACCAGTCAAAGGAACATTTCCTCATTGAGATTAGCAAATATCCACTACCAACTTCAGAGTGTGATTTAGAAAGTCATATAAAATTTGTCTTTTCCTTCTTCCTATACAGAAAGGACAAATATTTCATTATGGTGTTACATGAATTTATTAGACATTCTGTATTAGCCATATGAGAGTATTGTTCTAATGGACAATACCTGAGGTAGATTGCATACCTCAGCTTGCAATCTAGATACCTGAGTTTTAGAAGTTTGAAAGTTTTGGTTGTTACAAAGTTAAGACTGTTAAATAAAATTGTTTCAGGAGACAAAAATGTATTGAACTCCTTCTTTATAGCTGGACCTCCCCTTTGAACTTTATGAAGAGTGACCTTCATGCTCTTTAACAGACCAACCACTTCCACCTGCAAATAGTGGTAGAAATGTTTAGTCTCTGATGAGCCAAGCCTAAACACAGATGAGAGTTCACTGAGACTAGTGAACTCTGAGAATTTAATATGTTTCTTTAAGAGACTTTTATAAGCCTTAGTAGAACAGCTCCCAGATAAATAAACAAGCTTTTTACCTTGAGGCTGTCTTTCATTGAAAAAGTTTAAAAAAACACAGCAGCGAACATATACATTTTATAAATTATGAGGTTAAGTTTCCCACAGAACCATCAAAGTAATTGGTGCTAATTTTATGTGCCTCCATATTTAGGCGCTCCCATATAATGTATCTTCTGAAAAACAACTCCTTAACAAAATGAATACATAAGGCAGCTATTGGTTCCAATAAAGTAAGATCATAAAATGGCCTATAATGCTTACTTCATTAAGAATGTCAGAAACTCAGGTTATTTTTGAATTTTGAAGCTTTCTGTTGCTTTAGCAGTTTTAAACAATCAATCCCTAGTATTTTTGGTCAGAACCAAATTACTTCAACATCAACTGCAGGGTTGCTCTTTTTTTTTCTCTTTTCTGTTAATTTTCTGAACAATCGTCAGGAGACTTTTTTTGTCTGTTCTACTATAATATGGAAGCTGCCATTTAAAATAAAAATCTCATTCATATTTTTATTATAGCTCCACGTTTTTTATACCAAATCATATTTGCCCAAAATAAACATGAATAACTGTGGTTTTCCATTTAAAATGGAAGTAATAAATATTTAGAAAGTGGTTCTGTGTAGCTGGATCAGTCTTACATTGCAAAAAGATATGTCATAAAAAAGTACTTGCATAACAAGATGATGAAGAATGGCTTTATAATCACATGTGATTATTAGTGAATCTGGCTCCAAAATTACATCTATGGTAAACCCCAGTGGTCTAAATTAATTCTCCTGCTGGCTATCATGTTCAAAATGGAGGTATGTTTACAGGAAAACTTGGGAAAAGAGTAGAAGTAAGGTAAGCAAGATGAGTAGGAAAGAAAACAAGACCCCAGTTTTATTCCATTATAGCCCCAGTGTCCTCTCCTGCAGTGTTCCTTACCATCCATCTCAGCCTCATTTGTCACATTGCCTTCCAAATCCATACCAACTGGAAACTAAATATTTTGTCATCATGCTTCCAGCCCACTTGGTTGCCACTGTAACATTTAATTTTGTCTGCACTGCTAAGAAGCCGTAAGCTATCACTAGCACTGTTATAGATAGGTTTAATCCCCATTGAGACCAATAGCTTTAAGCACTATCCTTCATTGTAGAAATCTGAGATATAATATATTTCTGTCAAAAAGAAAGGCAGCAGAGTAATTTGTATGCACTGAACTCGTGGGGTTTATGGATTTATTTTAATTTTTTTTTGTTTTCATGTTTGTTTTCTTTTCCCAGCTAATTAGATAAAAGAACAATACCTGAGGGGAAAAAAACCTTAACATATTTTTCAAAAGGTATTTTATCAGAGAATAACATAGTTTAGCTGCTGTTAAAACTACATGTTGTTAAGCTCTCTTGAAGTAGACCATAGCCTGAGAAGAAAAATACAAATACCAGCAGATTTTTTTCAACTTACAAGTGAATGCTTTATACAAAGTGTATCTGAAGGTTCTGAAAGATCAGAAAAACTGCATCAAAGTGGTGCTTCCACTCAAGTCATAAAAAGATACATTCTCAGTAGGAATAGATCAAATTACTGAATTTAAATAAACTAAATCAATCATTTGTATCAGCTGAAGACAAGGTCAATTTTGTTATGTTGATGGGGGTTAAGAAAACATATCTTTTTCAATAATATTTTCTGGTAAGTTTTGCTAGTAGTACCATTGCCAGTACATATATATTTTCTATATTATGTCATCTTCTATATTGGTCTCAGTTTTTGTTATATAAAAGAAACACTGGAATGACAAAATCTTACCAGTCTTTTGAACTATTGACATGCTTTACTGTAGTACTTTTAATCTTTTCAATCACCTGTTAAATTAGGTGGCAAGCTACTCCAACTGCCTATGTATGTTCAGTCTTAATAATATACCAGTTCTGATAGAGAAGTGAGCTGGTATAAGGACGAAATTCCAAAACAAAATTTATTATCCCACTTCATTATATGTACCTATCTATTATAATGCTTTGATGATATTTTTACACACAGTAGTTAAGAAATGTCTTATTTTCCTTATTTTGCAGAAAAACACTTGTATTGCTTTGCATTAGTTACATTTATAAATGAGCAACTTAAAACGATCAAAGTAGCCCATATGGGTGACCAGAGATCCTGCCATCAGCTACAACATAGAAGCTTTTCTAAAGCATATGAAATTAGCTGAGATTTACACAAGTATAGCAGAATCAATTAACTTAACCACCAGTTTTCAGATAGCTAATTGGAGAAATATATGCAGCGATAAAAAATGTTAATTATTGTGGAATAAAATAGTGCAGATAAATGGTTTCTTCTTTCATTAATTATTTTTATTCCTTTAGAGACCATTCCCTGGACTTTCTTTACCTTAATTACACATATTCAAGGCTGGTGCAGTCAGCTGTAGAATTTATGTTTATCTATCTATTCTTATATAGCATACTGTTACTCTTATTAAACTGAAAGAAAATTCTGTTTTCACTGATGTTATTTTACTTGCTGTCAGAGAATGTCCCTACAGTTGTTTTGGTTTTAAAACTGTATGGTTTCTATAGAAAACCGAATGGGTAGGAAAAAAAAAAAAAAAAGAGAGAGAAAAGTCTGTAAGAAATTCCATATAAATGGGACTATTTTTTGCCTGCTTTGAATCATATATTTTAATCAAACCACATAACGTCTTTTTCCAAGACAGTGAGGAATCAAATATCTGTGGTAAATAGATAATGTCAAGATATTGGTTTTCTTTTTTTTTTTTAAAGAATCTGTATTAGACCTACTAAAAGTAGTCACTGAAATCCATTTTCCTGTAGTTTACACAGCAGCAATCAGAGTTTGACAGGATGGCAGAGCTATGTGTGAAAAGTAGTTATGTTGTGATTTATTATTTATGTACTTATTGACAGCTAGTACTGTTCAATGAAGTTAGAGCCCTTAGAGAAAAATAATTCCAGTGCCAATAAATTACTGATCTAGATCTAGAATATCAGCTAGAATTAACAAGGTTGGGGGACAATATTGACCTTCAGGCTCTCCGAGGATATGCTTGGTAAGTGATGTAACTGTGTCCAATTGGAAAATAAAGGGCTGAGCTGACTTCCTGCAGGAAGCTCAGACAGGACAGGAAATAGTTTTGCTAGGACCAGACTGATCAGAGGTATAAATGTGATTTTCATGCCCTTCAAACTTTTAAAACAAAATTGACCTGCATGCTAATGAGAAATTAGTATTAATTAATTAATTAAGGATACTGTTAAGAAGACAGAAAATAAAAATGAAGTTAAGGCACCTTAAAGAAACAAGTTAAAGGAAGACATTAAGAGGCAAAAATCTCAGCTAGGATCCTTAATGCCTGGCTTTCTGTAATCTTCCTAAGGCTGAAAACCTTAAGATCCTAGTTCTTTAGCGAGGAATCCCTACCAAAGACTAAAGACAGATCACCATCTGAGATATCTGACCAGAAGAGAAGAATAAAGCTATGCCTGTACTGCATGTCTTGAAGGTTATTCCCCTTTTCCAGGTCTGACGGCGCACCCTGGTTGCATCCCCATTCCAGATCTCTCAGTTGTCACCAGAAACTTTCCTGGTCTGTGCATCCAAATTGTTATGTTTTTCTCCAGAAAGATCCAAAGCTGAGTGGCAAGTGAGAAAGGCTGGAGTACACCCCACCTCTCCTCAGTTAGTGCTGGCATATGCAGATGTGAATAGCTGCCAGGAGCAAAACAGAGAGAACAATGGCAGGGCAAAGGCAGAATACAGAAATGGCATAAAATTCCTACTTCTAACTTGGAAATAAGCTGGGCCTGCTTCGTTGGCTTATTGAGAAATGTGGTGGCATTTTCACAAATCTTATCAAGTACTGTGGTCCTTCTGGCCCATAAAACTTGCATTGCTTTGAAAAGCTGACTGTTTCACAGATCCTGTGAGAGGTTGGGCAGGCAATAAAGCCAATGGGGAATGTCTAGTTAAAAAAAAAACAAACAAAAAAAAAAAACCAGAAAACCAAAACAAAATAATTCATCCCACAAATCTGTTCCAAGTAGCAAAGCAAAGCTGTGTAGGTTGTGAGATACTGAGTGACCCCTAAATAGCTTCACTGGAGATTACTTGTGTTGCCCTCTGGAGCAGCAATTGTCAGTCAGATTTGCCGGAGGATGGGGAGAAAGTTGTTGCAAAGAATTACAGAGAAGAATTACACAGCCCAAATAACTTTCATTTTTAGTCATGTCACTTGTAACATATTGCTAAATTTGGTGCTAGTTTTGTCTGGGATAGAGTTAACTTTAGTTATAGCAGCTAGTATGGGGTGATGTTTTGAATTTGTGCTGAAAACAGTGTTAACATAGGGATGTTTTAGTTACTGCTGAGTAGCGTTTATACAGAGTCAAGGCCTTTTCTGCCCCTCACACCACCCCACCAGCAAGTAGGCTGAGGGTGCACAACGAATAGGGAGGTGACATGCCAGGACATTCTACCATGGAGAAAGTGAGTGAGTGGCTGTGTGGTGCTTAGCTGCTGGCTGGAGATTGTAATTTTCCTTTACTCCCAGAAATTATTTCACCAATGATAAAAGTGATTAGGTGTGTAAAGTCTGTGTTATCTTTGTAGCTGGAGATATCAGTTTCTTCACAGATACTGTAATTCAGTATTTTGCTTATTTGTTCAGGATTGTCTCTATTACTTTTCACATTAAAATAACTTGACATAATTTGTTTCCAATTGCCAAGAAGGAAGAGAAACATTAAAAAATTGTTGACTGTTATTGTCTGAGTAACACAATTTCACAGACCAACTCTTTGCTTAGAATCTCAGACTGGAAAAAGTGCTTTTAAGATATGTCAATATTTTGATTTCGGAGCTTAGAAGTTATATGCTACATGGTGGGATACTAAGCACAAATAGATGTATGCCTTTTCAAATGGATGGCCTTGTATTTCAGCTGCATGAAGATTATTGGTTTGTTGTTTTTTTAAAGAGATAGAAAATGACTTGTTAATATAACCTGAGGTGAGTTAACCTTGGCTGTCTACCAGGTGCCCACCAAGCCCCTCTCTTACTCCCTCCTCTGCAGCAAGATGGGAGAGAGAAGATATGATGTGAAAGCTTGTGGGTCTAGGTAAGGAAGGGGAAATTAGTCACCATCATGAACAAAACAGTTTCAAATTGGGGAAGATTAATTTAAAGTATTGCTGGGTAATTTAATTTATTGCCAGTTATTAACAGAACTGGATAGCAAGAAAACCAAAAAAAAAACAAAACAAACCAAAACCAGCTTTTCTCTTGTTCCCTCCTTCTTCCCAGGCTCAGCCTTACTCCTGATTTTTCCACTTCCATTTGTTTCTTTTCCTCAATCTTGCTTTTATGCCCTTGCTTAAATACCTTTTCCCAGAGGCACCACCAGCAATGCTGATGAATTCACCTGTGGCAGCACCTTTGCAGGACCCAGCTGGACACTGGCTCAGGGCAGGTCCTGGCCCCTTCTCACAGAAGCACCCTGCTGCAGCCCCCTCCCCACCAAAGAACAATTAATAGCCAAATACACCCAGTATGTGGAGCCAGTGGGGGAAAAGTACTTAAGTGCAAGCTGTTTATTTGGGAACAGTGGGAATAAATGTTCAGCCTTGATTTTGGCTTGACCCAGAAATGGGAACAGCAGCAAACAGGAGGAATTCCCCGAGTACTAAATTTCAACACATTTGATTTCCACTACCATGCATTATCTGTCTTAAGTTTTAAGATAAGATTAGTTTATATTATGTAGAAATTCTTCTGGTTTGTATTTAAATGCAAACCAAAACAAAAGAATTACATAATAATTTTAGTACGTTACTGTATATTATAAGAAATTTGTATGAAACAATGATGCCAAATTCTATTCAAGAGAACTCTAATTTAATGGAAGTTAGGTGTAGAAATAAGTGGTAGATGAGAAAGAGCTCTCAGGGGAGAGAGTAACTAACTAGGATTTTTACTTCTGAAGCAAATATTTGGCATAGTTTAGTACTTAATATTGTATCTAACCCCAGATCATTCCTTAAAATTATAATAATAAATGTTCCATACTTCTTGCAACCTTCTCACTTCCATTTCTCAGTAACTCCAGCATATCACACCCTCTATTATTTCTCTGCAACCACTTCTTTCTATGTATATTAATGCTATTGGTTAGCATAACACAGAAGTCTGTCGGCGCTCTAAGAATATTAGGATGTTTCATTCCTGTTTTCATTCAGTCAGAAGCATGGGAGCAGTGGGATTTAAGAACTTGCTTCCCAATTCTGTTAGATCAAATGGATAGTTCTTGAGGATTTTTTTTCTAAGTAGCAAGATATGACTTGGATAATAAGATTTATCCTACATCATCTTTGTACAACTACCTGTTTGATACACTCTGATGCCAAAAAGTGATTATTGGTAATTCCAGTTCTCATGTGTCCTAGGCAGATGCTTGCTTCTCAGAAGATGCTTTCTTTCTCTGCCTTGTGAAATTAGTTTCCCTAGTAACTATGAGTAGAGATACAAACAAACCATCTTTAGGGCATGGAATGACAGAAACTTTTAAAATCAAGCAAAAAGCTGCATGTTTATCTATAACTATTAAAAATACTCAATAATACCAGTAAGAGATTGTCAAGATGGAATTAGTTGAATGGAAATTAACTGCATAACTAACCTTTCTCAGTCAAAATATATTTTTTAAAGTTGTAATGTATTATTTTGTCCTCTCAAATCACAGATTTTTTTTTTTAACTTCCCTTCTCCCTGTATAAGAAAGTTATTATTGCAAAACCCAAGAAAGTTCCAAAATCTACAATATACCTTAGAGCACCAATTCCCCATGGACTTGTCTTTGCCAAACTTCTGAACCCACCTTCCCCACACAGTCTGCTTTGCAATCTGTAACTAGGATAAAGCATTGCAGGGCCTAAGAAAGAGATGATTCTAAGGCTTTACAGTTCCTGTGAGTACATAGTTAAAACTGAAGAGCAGCAGAAATCAGCAGAGGAATTGCTGGAGCCATCAAATCAAATATCACCTCTTGTTGTTATAGCTGCCCTCAGGCATGGGCAGTCTTCCTTCATAGCTCAGGAAATTTGTTTACCCTTAACTATAGTATCCTATACAGCCTGCAAATTTTAAGGAAAAGAAGAGTTGTATAATATTAGACTGAATTTTTATGGCTGTAGTATGAGGTTGCTCTGCGCAGTTCTATCCAAAACAGAAAGGAATAACTCTTTCTTTTTTTTTTCTTAAATTAACTAAAATGAATCCCTTTCAGCCAAAAGTCATAAGGCAATTAAGTTTCTGTGAAAGGCCTATCTCATATAAAAATAATTTCTTCAATTTGCTGATTTTGAATGAGGCAGAAGCATCCAAGCAGAATATCAATCATTTTAAATTTTATTTACTGCTTTAAAAATGCTGAAATGAATAGTATGGTGGTCATTAAATTGTGATGTTTTTTAGCAAATAAAAATAATTTTACCACCCCACCACCCTCCCCAAACATAATAAAGATGAACTGAGTGACATGCATAGTAAAATGTACTATTCATCTTCAGTGGTTATAACCTCTATATAGCCTGTTAGCTGGCTTTGTCACCACAAGAAATGCATTTCTTCTATCAGGCAAAAATAGATTATAGTTCCTTCATGCTACCTTGACCATTTGGCAATTTGGGGCTGTGGTATAAATTAAGTTTCAGCCCCCTGGATTGGAGGCAACTTCTCAGTTTTTACCACTCTTTCTTTGCAAGTCGGGAGAGTGGGTTAGTTTGAGGATAATCAGTCAGCTCTAGTTAAACCCTCTGTGAGTAGCAGCACTGCAATATTGCATACTGCTTTTTCAGTTAAGCACATCGCAGCACTGATGGAATATAATGTGATTATCTTGGTTACATATTTCTTAGCAATAGTGAAGCCAGAAAGCAGTGGCAGGAGAAAACTGAATAATACATGTAAACAATGGAAGAGTCTTAAGTATAAGGCATTTTTTAGATCAAATATTAATAATCACAAGTCTCCAACAATGAATAAACATGCTTGTTATTAAGTCCATTTTCTAAATGAAGCTGCTTATTTTTGAGGATGCAGTTCACATTCTTCAACTTTGATCAGGCTTATCTCTTAAAAATTTAACAGTGATTCTAAGTACACAGAAACTTTTTATATTATAAAGAAGATTGTTGACGTCATAGCACATGGGATCGTTTGTCTTACTCAATTAGGGTAAAATAGGGTAGTTCTGTCAGTACAGCAGAGAATTATTCTTTCTCCATATAAATGTACTGAGTGTACACTCATCATACCAGTATCACTAGATTTAGAGTATACTTTTGAAAAGTATGGGCTTTAGTATCACATTACAGTTAAAATAAACAACTATGGATCATTTCAAAATATACAGACCAAGCTATCTTGAACTAGTGTATCATGTTGCCCTTTCCCCAACCCAATGTTTTACTTTCCCATCTTCTAGAAGCTGTTTCTATATATAAGCTAGAAGATAAAAATGCTGAAGGCTGACAATTTGCAGTTCCAGAGAAGTCTCAAGCAAACATAAGCAGCTATTTATATTGGTTTAGTTCTGTCTGGATTGTGTATGTAGAGGTAAGATTATATTAGCCCACACTTTAGTACGAATGATTTCAATCCACTGTCCTAGAATAAACCTCAGAAATGTTTGAGCAGGACTAGGTCAGAAATACAATCTTCTTGTGGCAAATTCAGAGATGTTTCCCTAATCTAAACATAAAGGTTTTGATGAACAAGGCTGTAAATAAATTAATCTCTCTTTCAAATCACATTACCAATACTAGAAAAACCTTTCAGCTTCTCAGAAGATATAGGTCAACTAGAAGATGATAATTTGATATACTGCTGTGTCAGTAGCTTAAGAGAGATGGTTACCATTTTTTTTATAGCTGTTTCAGGTTCAGTGTCAGTAAGGACTGAATTACCTCACATTTACTGTAAGCCACCAAGAGGGACTGTTTCCAGTGAAGCAGTTTGCTAACTTCTGTTCTCGGCTCAAGGATTCTCACTGAATCCTGAAGGAAAACAAGGTCTCTCACACATCTGTGAAGCACTGGTCAATGTGTAATACTAGAAACATCCCTAAATTTCTTGTCAGAACAGAATTCAGCAGGGAATTGTTGGAGCTGTCTATGGCCTGAGGAAACACTTCTGGGTCCAAAAAGGAACAATGAATCACTGTGACTTTTAAGTCACATCATCACAAATCCAACATTTACAGTAATGCCTCTGCAGTCGTGCCAGACCGTTGAAGATTTTATTTTACCATGCTTTTTTTTTACCTGGAACAAAGAGAAGTCCTAGCAGGACAAAAAGCAAGCAACCAACCCATTAGCGCTGGACTGAAGGAAAACACATTCATACAGCTAGAGACTAGATACTCTGGGAAAATGCATAGGTTTTAAAATAAGATGAGTCTATTTATTTTCTTATTGCTGTCTTATTAATCCATTATGATTCTTATTCCCTTATGATGTCATACAAGGTTTGACTTGAGAAGGTCAGGTCATTGTCCTAAACAACCAGCGTGTTTTGGTTGGAACCATGCTAGGCTGGTTAGATTTGTTCATATCCTAAGGGTTGCTTTCAATTTTAAAGCTCACCCACCTGATCGTCTAGTATCCAGGGCTGAAAAGGGAGAGAAATGAAATAGCAATGTCTTTAAGACATGACAATTGCAAGTATTAAAGTCAACTTACATTGCCTTGATAAAACATAAGATTGCTATACATTAAGAATAAAAATCACTAGAACCTTAATGAAGAATGAATTTTCTTATAATTGAAAGCATCTCAGTTTTTGTTACACTTTATTTCTCCATTTTTAAAATATTCATGCTTCTGTTATTTGCTTACTAAAAATGGTCATTCTGAGCAATGTTTAGTAATGCTCATCTTGATTAACAATACTCACAGCAGAGTGAAAATGAAGTGTTTCAATGCAGAGGCAATATTATTTTCCAAAATCATTAAAAAAATAGAAAAGAAGAAAAAAGAGACATTTAGAATAACAGCCATCTCTAATTTGCGCCTTTGAAAACCTCTCACAAAACCCTGAAATGTCATTTTAACAAATTATTACATGAAATTCATACAAAAACCCAATGTGATGACTATTGTAGAAATCTTGATATTTCTGTTATGAAAATAATTAGCATGGAAAGACTTCTAATACTAGAGTGAAGTTAATTGCTTCCCAGTAGTGTCAACTGTAGTAGGAGGTCACAGAAGAGGAAAAAGCACACTTCTCAAAGCAATTGATTCCCAAGTCATAGAATCATAGAATAGTTAGGGTTGGAAAGGACCTTAAGATCAGCTAGTTCCAACCCCCCTGCCATAGGCAGGGACAAGTCACGCTAAACTGTGCCACCCAAGACTCTGTCCAACCTGGCCTTGAGCACCGCCAGGGATGGAGCATTCACAACCTCCCTGGGCAACCCATTCCAGTGCCTCACAACCCTAACAGGAAAAAATTTCTTCCTTATATCCAAGCTAAACTTCCCCTGTTTAAGTTTTAACCCGTTACCCCTTGTCCTGTCACTACAGTCCCTAAAGAATAGTCCATCCCCAGCATCCCTATAAACCCCCTTCAGATACTGGAAGGCTGCTATGAGGTCTCCACACAGCCTTCTCTTCTCCACGCTGAACAGCCCCAACTTTTTCAGCCTATCTTCATACGGGAGGTGCTCCAGTCCCCTGATCATCCTTGTGGCCCTCCTCTGGACTTGTTCCAACAGTTCCATCTATTTTTCCTGCTGAGAACACACAATACTCCAAGTGAGGTCCCACGAGAGCAGAGGGGCAGGATCACCTCCTTTGACCTGCTGGTCACACTCCTTTTGATGCAGCCCAGGATATGGTTGGCTTTCTGGACTGCAAGAGCACACTGGATCTGGCTCATGTTCATTTTCTTATTGACCAATATCCCCAAGTCCTTCTATGCAGGGCTGCTCTGAATCTCTTCTCTGCCCAACCTGTAGCTGTGCCTGGGATTGCTCCAGTCCAGGTGTAGGACCTTGCACTTGGCATGGTTAAACTTCATGAGGTTGGCATCAGCCCACCTCACAAGCATGTCAAGGTCCCTCTGGGTGGCATTCCTTCCCTCCAGCATATCAACTGAACTACACAGCTTGGTGTCATTGGCAAACTTGCTGAGGGCACACTCAATCCCACTGTCTGTGTCACTGACAAAGATGTTGAACAAGACCGGCCCCAACACTGATCCCTGAGGGACACCACTCATTACTGGTCTCCAGCAGGACGTGGAGCCATTGACTACAACTTTGCGTGCCACCACCAACAGCAAAAGAACGTTGAATTTTTAGCATATACTGTATATGCTGTCCAGCCAGTTCTTTATCCACTGAGTGATCCACCTATCAAATTGATGCCTCTCCAGTTTAGAGACAAGGTTGTCATATGGGGCAGTGTCGAACGCTTTGCACAAGTCCAGGTAGATGACGTTAACTGCTCTACCTCTGTCCATCAGTCCCGTAACCCCATCATATCGCACCCACTGCCTCTGGTCCTGTCACTAGACACTTCTTTGCACTCTCATTTTAGGAATTTCTATGCATTGATAGGATCCCTCTGAGCCTTCCCTTTTCCTGGCTGAACATTCCCATCTCTCTCAGCCTTTCCTTATATATGTTCAAACACTTCATCATCTTTACGGCCCTTTGTTGGACTCTCTCGAGTATGTTCACATCTTTCTTGTACTGGGAAATCCAGAACTGGACACGGCCCTTCAGGCTGCTGGCAGCAGACTCCTCCTAATGCAGCCCAGGATACCATTAGCCTTCTTTCCCGCAGAGTGCATTGTTGACTCACAGTCAACCTGGTGTCCATCAGGACCCACAGGTCCTTTTCTGCCAAGATGCTTTCCAGCTGGGTGACCCCCAGCATATATTAGTGCTTGCAGTTCTTTCCTTTTGCAAGTATTTGGGCTTCCTCCTGTTGAACTTCATGAGGTTCTTTTATGCCCATCTCCAGCCTGTTGAGATCCCTCTGAATCCTTCCGGCATATCAGCTAATCCTCCAGATTTGTGTCATCTGTAAACTGGTTGAGGGTATACTGCCCCGTCATCCAGATCATTAACGAAACAGGATTGGACCCAGTATTGTCCCCTGGGGATAGGCTTCCTACTAGATTCCATGCCACTGATCACATATTTAGCTGTTCAGCCAGCTTCAGTCCATCTCAGTGCCTGCTTATCTCACTCATACTTCATCAGCTTCTCTGTAACAATCTTAATGGGAGAGAGCATCAAAAGACTTACTAAAGTCTAGGTAAACAATATCCACTGCTCTTCCTTTATCTCTCATCTACCAGTCATTTTTTCATTAACCTGAGCAGTGTGTGCCACTGTATTTGAAAGGTTTTTTTTGTTGGTTTTTTTTTTTTGAGAAGTGGTGACTGAATGCCCATACTGTCAATACATGTGTCAGTAGTTGTTTCAGGATTAAAAAATGTTTGGGCATAATTTCTGGGGTCAGTGACTATTGTGAAGTCTAAGCTACTTATATACATGATCTTTCTCCTTCTGAATGCACCCCTCATTAATATATGAGACATCTAAAGCTGTGAGCTATATAGCATTACTTTATAATTTCTATTCAGTTACACTGCCTTTTACAGTATATGATAATATGGCAGAATGAATAATAAATAGGGTTATTTTTAACATATATCTTTCTCCAAGAGACACAGAATCACCCAATTTAATTAACAGATAATGTTTAGGTTTAGTGTTCTGAAGTTCCTTGCAGCAGCTTTAAGGAATGGGCCCCCCTTTTCCTTCTGCTTGTATGAATTGCTGTCATTCACAGACTATACTGAACAAATATGAATGTTATGACTTATTTTCTTTAAGTAAATATTACCACCCAATGACACATATTCATAGCAATTTAATGATTCCATCTTTAAAATTACAGATTCACGTATGTAAAAAAATGTTTCTAAAAGCCAGTATGATTTTTCTTATGTCTCTAGGCTCATTTATTCCAAAAAGAACACTTTTTATCATAGCCTCAAGATTTCCCTGAAGACTTCATATGACGCCACTTTATAGGAAATTAAAAAAAGAGGTAATTTCAGGTTCGTGCTGCAGATACCACTTTTTCACATTATAAACACATTCCACTCAAGAACTGTGCTTGCGGAATTCAAGCAATATTTCCATTACAGCACTAATGACAAAGACTCATCTAATATACTAAACATATTGTTCAGCTGGGTGACATTTGACTTGACTAAGTAGAGTGAAACAGAGTAATGATAAGGAAGCTTGGTGACCAAAATGAGATTATTGATTGTATTTCCAGATTTTTGGAAGGTCTTAGCCAGAAATCAAGAACTAGCCTTTTTAACCCAAATTAAGCTCAATAGCCTGGTAGGCAGTGATAAGATGAAAATGACAAAAGAAGTGCCAGAAAGATATGGAGGCTGTAAGAATTGAGTAGGAAAAAGTACTTACCAAACATGATCTCATGCAGCCATTTGTGTCAGGGCATCTTTCTCTCACTCTCACCTAAGGGCTTCACTGTAGTGTTTGATGTCAGCTCTGATATGGTGCAGCTGTGTAGCTGTTGCAACTGAATACACACACATAGATTACTGTCATGGGAGCATTTAGAATAGTGATACATATTAAACCTGTTTTAAACCCTAGAATTAATCTTTACTGAACTAATTAATTGTCCACACACTTTATGTTAATTTGTTCTTACACCTCTTCACTACATATAAGAAACTGTTATAGTGAATATACAGTATTATTTTATAGAGCTGTTTATATATATATAAATGTATACAATATATTTTTTATATATTTTGTATATCTACAATATATACAATATATTTTGTAGAGCTGTTGTCATCTAATTTGCATTGATGGCAGTGGTCTTTGGTTTTCTTTGTCATTAGGGATAAGATGACCAGTCTTGAGAGCTTCTGGTGAGGCAGGTTGGAGATCACGCAGGCTGCTCTTTCTCATACATCTTTCTTCAGTCATCCTTAGTGTTTTATACTTCTCATTCCTACCATGACCCACCTCCCCAAAAAGGAATCCCATCTGCTTATATGATTTATTTTGGTTTTGGTTTCATCATTCAGTCTTGTGTATTTGACAGAATGCCCTGTCCATTTAGAGTATTATGCTTCTGTTATTATTCTTGTCACTAGGATGCCTTGTATGTTCAATCACAGGCATCTCTGCCTCTTTGGTCACCACATTGCTCACATTTAAGTAAATATGTTAGACATTACAGGTAACTATGCCATCACAGTGTTATGATGTGGTAAAACAAATACAATTGCACCGTGGCTAGGTATGTTATTTTAGTACATATATTAGGGTTTAAGACAAATTAATATTAATTGGTTTAACACAAATTAATATGAATTGTGTCCTAACTAATTTCTAACTTACAAATCTGTAGGTGTCTCAGGTGTCTGGTTTTGCTAAATAACCTTGCACCAGGCTTCAGTGAGACTAGCTGCCTGAGAATTTGCAGGGACAAGCCTCATCTCAGGCTTCTGTCCTTGACTCAGGAGCCATGTTCAAACTCAGATCATTGAGCATGGTCCTTGCCATATGGCCTTCATATGAGAACCAGTGCTGGATCTGCTTTCCTTGAAGAAAAGATGCTCCAGCTTCTTATTGACAGATTCAAATGTTAGTTAATCTAGAGTTTGATTCACGCACACACCTAAGCACAATCATCCTTGCTGTATAACAAACATAGACTTGTTTAGTCTATATTTGATTCCTCATCTCAAAATACTACAGTATACAGGCTGTGGGCTAGAACTTTAGCTGTTGCCTATCAGGGAAGTAATTTTGTTTGAGCTATGCCATCATGTGGCAGCTGAATATCTGATTGTAAGAAAGGCTTACGTAGACTTACCAAGACATGCAGTTTTCACAGAAACCAAACAGAACACATCATCTGAATGTCCCAGATGTTTACCTTTAGTCAAAATTCCAAATGTGAATAGTGGTAAGGGAAAGTTACCAGCCCCTTTTTGGTCTCTGAACTCTGGACAAACTTGAAAAAAATTTGAATCATTGAAAAGTTATTTTTTGCCCACTGAAAAGTGATTTTGGAATCAGTTGAAGCTGTCATCTCGTTTTTTGTGAGTAGGAATAACAATGAAAATAGAATTAAATGCTCAGGGTTTTTCCTTTTTATATTGTCCAAAACTTACTGTCTATGTCTTAAACATACACTGTCTTAGAGCTGCTAGAGAGCTTGGGTTTGCTGGTTTATTTTTGGTTTTTAGGGCTGGGGATTTTGTATTTTTGTTGTTGCTTGTTTTGTGGTTTGTTTTGTTTTGTTTTTTCCATTTTAGTGCACCAATAATATATGACAATATCCTCCATATCACAGGAGCAAGACGAAAATTCAGGTTGAAACAAACCTTAGGAGCTCATCTAGTCCAGCCTTCTGGGTAATTATATTTCGTGAGGTAGATATTTTCATAAAACATAGACCATAGAACATACAATGGTTTGGGTTGGATGGGACCTTCAAGATATCTAGTCCATCTGCCCTACCATGGGCCGTGACATCCTTTGCTCAAAACAGTCAAAGGTTGCTCAGAGCAATTCATCCAGCCTGAGAATTTCCAGTGATGGTTCATCCACAATTTCCTTGCAACCTGTTCCAGTGTCTCACCTGCTCCAGTGTCTCACACACTCATCAATTTCTTCCTTCTGTCCAATTTAAATCTACCCTCTTTCACCAATGGAAGGCAAAGTCTCAAAGACTGAGATTTAGTCTCTCTTTGTCCCTTATCCTGTCTTATCCTGCCTTATCCTGCCTGCATGGATGAATGAATCTTTCTTATCTCGTAGAGACTTTCTGAAATACAAAGTTCAAGCTCAGTACCTGAAACAGAATGTGTGTATCTTTTCATCGTCTGATAGCAGAAATATATCTTTATGAAATGTGGAATTTTGGAAATTGGACAGATTGACATTATAATTTTTCAGCCACAAAAAACTGGTTTAAAAAGTTTGCTGCTGCCTCATTTACAGTAATGCTGTTTTTTTTTTTTTCTTGCAGAAACACCTACCAATCATAATTTACATTTTTTGTAAACAAAGAGTAAACCATAACCTAGGAAAATATGCAGTTCTTAGCTGCTTAGTTTTTTTTGAAAGAAGTCTTGGAGATGTAAGCACCCACATTCCTGTGAGAATCATCCTATTCTAAAAACCTCATGTCTCTCTTTAATCCCAACATTTCTGTTTACTAACTGCAGTGATTTAGGTGACCAATGACACTTCAGTCTGTGAATGCTCAAATTAGTAAGAAAAAACAACAAACTGGCACTGGAGGACATTTTACCACCATGTAATGAAAGATGGCAAATCAAACAAACCACTAATATATCATTTTGAAGGTCACCACTGTATCTGCCAATTTTTCGCAAACACAGTGTATATGTGAGCAGGAAATTCAAATTGTACCATCAGGAAAGCTTGTGTTTAATTTATTCATTAATTCTTCCACAAATGGTTCTTAGTAAGAGACAGGCAATTGCATATATCATCTTGTATATATCAGTTGTATACAGCCATTACCTATAAATTAGCTATGTATCTGACTTGAATATTTAAAAACGAAACAGAAAATGGGACATATTCTCTCACAACTTTCTCTTACACTTTCTCTGCTGCCAGCCTATGCCTACTATCCGTTTCTTATTCTTTGGTTAATAGATACACTTCTTGCATCATTGTCCAATCAAAGGATGTCTAAAAGAGCCATATTTGCCCATGTGAGAAAAGTACCATCCAGGCAGAGGAGAAGGGGGGGGGGGGGGGTGGGAAGGAGGGGAATATGAAAAACAGCTTTGCAACCACCAAGATGAGAAAGAAGGAAGGGAGAAGGTGCTGCAGGTGTGTTGGAACAAGGATCCCCCTGCATCCTATGAGAGGGAGCAGCTAAGTGGTAGCCAAGACTAAACCAGGTACCAGGAAACTTCTTTTACAGTTTTGAAACACAGGTATTATCAAGGAATTATGGGTGTATTGGATGCAAGGAACCACAATAATTAGTGACATGTTAGTGACATACAAACAAATATTTTTCCATTTGTCTGCTAATCAGGTTGGGCAGTGATTGATCTCTGTTCTATGACATAATCTCTTTGATCAAGGCCATGCCCATGTGATTATTTGAGACAAACACCACAGATCCAGGGAAAAAAGACACCTGCTCCCACTGGCAAGGTGACTGGCTTCCCAAGCTGCGTATGAATTATACTGTTTCACCACGTGACAGTCACATCAAAAGTGATACACTAAATGTCTTTTATTTCTTTCTCTGGTGTCCGCTTTTTTTGTTCCCATTGGAACATGGTCCTGAGAAATGCTGAGCACATTCTGGATTGTAACAGTTCTTTAAATTTATTGGAACTTCATTTGTTAAATATTAATCATGCTTTAAAACTCACAACTGTGTTTTAATTGAAAAAAATTAAACCATGCAAGCTTTTCTATCCTGGAATATAAATCTGTAAAAGCCCTGAGATTTCACCTGATTCACCACAAGACTACACGGTGCGCCAGGTAACCTTAGCCTTCCTAATGAGGCCCTGCTATCTACTATTCTGTAGACTGCCTTTGGCTTGCAGCTCTGGTAACCTTTGTCTGTTTTTTTGGCAGTGTTATTTCAAAGTCTCTGTGGAAATATTTTTCCCTTTTTGTTCTCATGCTGCTGTTTTTGTGCTGTTTTCTCATGACCTAGCATCTGCAAATCCTGATACTGTTGTTACAGTTTGTTTCCATGAAAAGAATTAATTGCTAGAGGGCCACCCCTTATATTCTCGTCCTCTCCTTATTCATTACCTTGCAACAAAGTCCTTTTTTTATCCCCTCCCAAAGAAGAAAATTGCACTACTGGAGCTGGGGTATGCCATCATTTTTGGACACTGCTAATAAAGCTTTGTGCATGCAAGCCAGTCTCAGCATCCTTTAGTAAATAGGAGGTCTTCATTCCTGGCCATGCTCACATCACTGCAGAGCCCTGTAGTTTTCCCAGGCAGCCTATTGCAATGCCTCACTAACTCAGCAGTTTGAGCTTTTTCCCACTTATTTTCTGACTCATTCTGTCTTGTCCTGTTTGTTTTGTTCTGGTTCATGACAGAAATAGAAAACAAATTTTTCATTTCCATTTAAAACAGTAAGGGCTAGAAACTTACTTTGTATTTGAAGCAGAAGATCATATTTAAGATCTAAATCAATCAACAAATATCATCAAAACTTACAATAGAATATGAGCACTGGCAAACTGATAACCCGCTCTATATCTTTGGCTTGGATTTTAATATTTCTGGTGTAAAAAAAAAACAAACAATTTTTTGAGTTTTGTAGTAGCATAAATAAGATCAGAACCTGCCCAAGCTTAAGACAGTAAGAGAACTATCAGAAAGATATTAATTACGATAGGAAATATTTTAATAAGACACAATTTATCATACTCTTTATACCTTATATATATGAAATTTTACAAATAATATTCCATCATATGTAGTTGCCTGGTAGATATTGAAATTTTTATGCTGTCATTCTTCTCATAATACAGCCAGCATATTCTGATAACAAATTTACGTTATTGATTTAACTGATAAAACTAGAACCAGACTTTCGATTTTAAAAAAGCATTTAAACATGTATAAAATTCCTTTCTTAATACAAAAATGTACTTAAGCATGGCTTAAATCTTGCTGTAGATAGTTGAATGAAACTCAAGTTAAAGATATGTTAAACAGTGCATTGAGTTATGCCTGTGTCTTTGGTACTTAATTGAATTAAAGCCAAAATAAATTAGAACCAGTCAGAAGCTTTGACATGTCACTTCTGCGATGCAGACTCTGATGGGAAGAGGAAGTCTAATCATTTGACATGTTTACAAATAGACCAAGATGCAGAAATGAAAAAATGGGCTATAGAAAACAAGTCTATCTTTACAGGGACTTGAGTTATACAAACTTACCTCTATGGATGTAGTTTTATCTTCTGACATTGATATTTCAGAGTAGAATTTTAAATGGCTGGTTAATATACTCCAGTATCTGGGATAACTATTCAAATCTAAAGATTTGATAACATTAAATCTTGATCCTTCTTTGTAGCTTCAATAACAAGTGATGAGGAACACAGGATCAAATTACATTTGACTCTTTGGGGCAAAATTAATAAAACTGAAATTATTATCTTCCCTGGGGTCATCATCTTCCTTATCTTTCTGCCAATTCAGATACCTAAATCTTTCTCTAATTGAGGAAAAACTTTTATCTGGAGTTTTTATGGGACAGGAAAAAGAGAATGAGAATTTCATATTTAGAAATTATATTACACAGAGGGTAAAGTGACTTTACATTCTTGCATTTTCTGATTTATAAAGCATATCATTCTCTGAATTATTGAAATTCACAGTAAAAGCCAAACATTCTGAGTTAACATAGTCATTCTCTCTCTGGTAATAACATTGCTCTGTTCAATATGCACATCTTTCTTAAACTTTTGCAGTCATAAACCAAAGATTTTCCTAATTTCCCAGTTCTTTGTTATTTTATAGAATCATAGAATAGTTAGGATTGGAAAGGACCTTAAGATCATCTATTTTCAACGCAGGGACACCTCCCATTATCTTTTTATTTGATAATTTTTAATACATTTTTAGAAATTTACTGAGTGCACATGGTGTGATATTAACCAGGAACATAAACTGATATGTATCAAATCACTGAAAATCTTGTTCAGAATTTGCTCATATATTTTATTGACACACAGAAGATAGTTTTATACTAGCAAATAAGAAATTAGCCTCTTAGACCAAAAGATAAATTATCCTGACAGATGTAACACCACAGCATTTATACAGAGATGGGTAATAAAGTGCATACAAGAAACTGGGACAGGCAGTAGGAAAAGGGTGCCACCAAAGTAGTTTTTAAAGTGAAGATCTGCAAGTTGGTTCATTTTTAATTTTAATGGACTGTGGGTGGCAAGGAGAATGAGAGACAGCAGGCCTTGCTAGTTTTGGTCATTCTGAATTTTTCAGTTCCTTGTACACATAAGAAAGAACATTAGGTTTGGCTCTGAGATGTATAATTAAAAATATTTTAATTATTTAATAATTTTAATTAATTATCTCTCATCCTTGTTTGGATGAAAGAGACAACATGAATTTATTGACTTGCTAGCAGACTCTCTAATCTCTTTTCATATTGCTACAAAGTAGTTGCTGAGTTGTGCTTGACTATTTCTTCTTCCTGACTGGTAATGCCATTTTCTTGGACCATTTCTTGTAACCTGAAGTTCTGCTTGCAAAAGATTGTCTGGACTTCTATTTGGAGGCTTTTGGGACTGCTGTGCCAGCTGGGAAGATCTGTTTAATATGGAATATGGTGACAATGCAAGGTAAGAGCTATGTGAAAAAAGAATTACAGTTGTGAGATTAGTATTTGTTATTTACTTTTTCACCACTAAAAAATTCTTGAGAAATACTTTAAATTGCAAAACCTTCCACCAATTTTTGTCAATGATTGTACACAAATATGCTCATGTGTTTTAAAGGTTTAGCATAAATATCTTTGATGTCACTTATGAAAACTTTGTTCTAGTGTTACTGAATACTGATCAAGCTGCTAATAAATCCATATATAGTAGACATAATTTACACTCTGTAACACATAAGTGCATAACAAAGCATTAATTTGTTAATCATCAGCAAATCATTAATTTAAGAGCCTTTACCACTGAGAATTATGTACTTTTACTGGTTTTGTTGTTGTTTTGTTGGTTTTTTTTAGCTTGTAAAGACTGGTGTAAGATTTATCTGTCAATTTAATTAGTATAAACTCTATGTTGTTCACAGATTGATATTCCTTGGCGACTTACATTAAACTTATTGCCCATCTTCATCTATTTCACTGAAAATGCAGCTTATTGCCAGATGTGCCAGCATTACCAGTAGAGAGAAAACTAGGATTAAAAGGATATGGAAGATTACTTATCTACTTCTATTAAGCTTAATAAGGTAAAAATACAGTGAATGGCAGGATGATATGGGAATAATTCTTAGCTGTTTATTCTGTAACAAATAAAAGAGTAAAACTGTTTAGTTTTCAGTCCATCAGTGTTTTTTTTTCTGTTAGAACTGAATGAATATTTAGGCGAAACATAAAAAAATAAACAGAAACTGAATTTATTAGCAAGGTTCATGTTTGTTCTTTTGTCAAGAACACTGGTTTGACTGGAATGTAAATACAAGTAGTCTACTAGACTTGCCCTTCACTGTTATTCATTGGTCTTCCTCTCTGGCTAATGAGCATTTTTATTTCTCTTTTCTGAAAGTATAGATAGAATAAATTAAAAAAATTGCTTGGGTCTTCTGCATATGAATTTTTCTGCATGGGACATTGTAATTTGTATTTGTATAAGGTAATGCCAGACAGCAGAATGAATTGTTGTTTTCCATGCATTTTTTTTTCCTAGGGGATTTCAGTCAGTCAAAACAACAACAGAAATTGTAAATAGGATAAGTTTTTCAGATTCCTTTGATATACAATTTGAACACAGTAAACTGTGTTTCTTTATAGACACTTCTTAAGAAGTTTCTGGAACCCAGAGTGGGTATATGAAGGAAGTAAAGTTTTAATTACTCTGAGGGTATGTAATTCTAAGAAGGTAGTATTGAGCATATTGAGGATTTAATTACATATGCTCTCTACTAGCCATCTGAACACAGATCCTTTCCATCTCAGGATGGAAATGGATACATATACCTATACCATATACCCTAACTTTTGATTAGGCTTATAACAAACCATTTTGCAGTTTCCAGACTAAACTTTCCATATATAGTTTCCATTAAAGGAATTCTAAATTCTAAAGAGCTTTTCAAATAGGTAATGTCTAATTTAGCTTTTACTCTCCTAGGTAATTGCCTTCTGGATAAATAACATGGCATATTGAAATATGTTTTCTTTTTAAATTGAAAGAGTAGGGGTGAGTGAGAGTCGTAATAATAATGAGCATTACTTATCACACAACCTAAATGATACACTCATTTCTGTGGCTTCACAGCTAAGCAGCTGGCTGAAACTGTCAAAGACTTTATATGTTGTCAGGATATTCTGTAAAATGTCTGCACTGTACAGAATTGATACTCTGCATTTTATATCTAAATGTCTCTGCTAAAAGTTGTGATCACACAATTATATCCTCTGCCTTTCTAAGCACACCTACTTTATCAGTCTTGTGAAATGTTGTACTCTGAAACCACCAGTGCAGAACATTTAAGATTATTCTGTTGTTATGACAAAGTATGCATTTATTACTGGAAATATGTTTTCCTAGTTTTATAATCTTGAAATAATTTGTATCTCTATGAATTTCTGTGTCCATCAGTAATATGAATATCTCCTCTTAGCCAAGGAGCTAATTGTGACTAATACAACTAATAACACTGTGATCGATTTTTAGTGTGACATAAAATTGTTAAGACACAATTGTTCTCATTCATACCTGTTATAATCTTTTCTCCAACTTCATAAAGTTTTGGTCTACTGGAAGGTACTGTGTGAGACCTCTTGAATGCATAGCATTTAAGGGGCAATGAAGACTGGGGTAGCTTTATACCTTCAACATTTCTGAGATTTAGTAAGTAGACCATATCTAATATTCATGATTGTACCTCAAAATTAGAAAAGGCATCCAAAATTATTTTCAGTTTCTTTCTTGGATCCTATAACTTGAGCACATGGGGTCTGCCTCTTTAAAGTGATCAATTTTGTTGTTTTTACATTTTATCTCTTAGTTCTGTCCCTTTATTCAGCCAAAACTCTTCAGCAAAGAGGTTTTAGGAAGGGAAACTTACAAAGGTGCATTTTAAAATATATTATTTTCTGTTGACATTTCTCAGCCATTTCCAGAACTTTGTATGGTTTTCTTATAGGCAGGTTTTCTTATTCCTTTTAAAGTGCTCATTAAATGGAAAGCACAACTATAGTTGATTATCTACAACTATTTTCACTGGTTCATCTCAGCTTTCTCACTATCTTTTTAGGTTACCTCAGTTCCTTGTAACTCAAAATAATAATATAAAAATATATTTGTTCATTAAAAAGACCTCTTATATTCTTTAGTCTTTATTCAAAGACTATAATATATTTGAAGGGAACTGTCAGCTGTGCCTAGCATACAGATTTCATTATTTTCTTTTCTGATATCTCTAACAAAGATTTAAAAAGAACACGCTGAAAACTAGAACAAGTTGGAACATTGAAGTAAGTTTATTATATTCTGTGCATTTTATCTGTAGGTTTCAGCAAGTTTTATATAGACAGTTGTCCTGGGTTCAGCAGCAGCAGTCATGTTTTTCCTTTGTGTTAACTGGTGCAGTGCTGTGTTTTGACTTCTAGTTTGAGAACAGTGTTGGTGAAGCCGATGTTTTCGGTTGTTGCTAAGTGATGTTTACCCTGACCAAGGACTCTGTGAGGCTCATGCTCTGCCAGGGAGGAGGGGAAGCTGTGAGGAAGCAGAGACAGGGCGCCTGACCCAGGCTAGCCGGGGAGGTATTCCATACCACAGCACATCATGCCCAGGGTGGGGGGTAACTGGGAATTACCCAGAAGGACAGGGGCTTCCGGGTGGAACTCGCTTTCTTGGCCGGTGGTATCGTATTCTCTTCCCTTGTTATTTTCCCTTATCATTGTTTTAGCTGATAGTAGCGGTGGTGATTTGTGTTGTACATTGGTTGCTGGACTGTTCTTGTCTCAACCCGTAGGAGTTGCACTCTCTCGATCCTCCTCCCCGTTCCTCCGGGAGCGGGGAAGGGGAGAGCCCCGGTGCGGGGGGGGGGGAGACGGACACGGACCTCGATTGTTGTCAGCTCGGCACCACTCACTAGGAGTGAGTGAACAAGTTACCTGACTGGGTTTAAACCACGACAACAATAAAATTCAGTACAACCATGATCACATCAGGTACTTTCAAAGGAACAAAACCTACCTCAATAAATGGAATTTCTGTGGTCCACCTGCGTTCCAATATTACCTTGCTGAAAAAGGATGGATTATTTGGTAGCAGGAAAAGTAACCCTATGCCAAACTACAGTCTAATGTCAGTAAAAAGACCATATGAGATCTGGATCAAAATTTGTCATACTGGGGTAAGCCCCACCATAGCAATGCTTGATAATTTTCTTTGGCATAATACTAAGTACAATGATAACAACAAGAAAAAGCACAGCAAGTAAAGCAACAGCAATAATAATAATAATAATAGCAGTAGCAATAGATAGCATGTCTTGGTTTCTGCTGGGATAGAGTTATCTGTCTTCCTAGTAGCTGGCACAGTGCTGTGTTTTGCTTTTGTGCTGATAACACACTGATGTTTCAGTTGTTGCTGAGTAGTGCTTACCCTGGTGAAGGACTTTTCAGTCTCTCATGCTCTGCCAGTAACAAGGGACATGAGAAGCCGAAAGGGAGCACAGCCAGGACACCTGACCCAAAGTAGCCAAAGGGATATTCGATACCACAGTATGTCATGCTTGGTATAGAAACTGGAGGGAGTTACTTGGGAGTGATCGCTTCTTGGAACAGGCTGGTTATCATTCAGCAGGTGGTGAGCAATTGTATTGTGTATCACTATTTGTTGTTTTTTGGTTTTGCTTTTTTTTTTTCTTTTTTTTAGTTATGCCCCTTTTCATTATTATTACTAGAATAAAATAATACCTTATTTTAATTATTAAACTCTTCTTACCTCAACCCACAGGCTTTACCATTTTTATTTTTTTTTCTGATACTTCTCCCCATCCCACTGGTGTATCAGGGCTGGGGGGTAGTAAGCCAGCAGTTGCGTGGTACTTAGTTGACAGTTGGGGCTAAATTATGACATTGAGTTATGGGGCAAAAAGAAATATCCATTTAGGGAATTGGATGTCTGTGGAAATTGATTTCTTCAGATATAACAACGAAAAACATTTTTAAATGGTGTGAAAGGAAAATGTTTTCATATTGACCAAGTGGCTTCAAACTGTACTGTCAGCAAGTGCTTTTAATGAGCTCAGGAGGATAACAGGATATCAAACACAGGCAAATATATTTTTGCTCTCCTAAGGATATTTATAAGTGGAGAAATAGTTCTTCACAGTGCCATTGTTGTAGATGGGAAATCATTATACAGATTTTAATGCAGTGCAGGTACAATGAAGGTGCAGTGTCAAATGCTGCTGCATGCAATTACCTCCTCCATAAAAGCATTGGCCCATATGAGTTTGAAGTAGCTGAATCAGAACTAAGGAAAAAGCAGAACTTGAGGTATATTTTCTTATACATTCCATGTGCTTGTATAGTATTTATGTGTGTATAATTATATATATATGTACAAAGACACCTCAACATACACATACAGACACACAGACTCATATACTTTCTACATAAAGAAAGCTTATCTTAAAAATGTGTTCTACCTGAGCACTGACCTATGATTATTTTCTGACAACGTCTTACTAAATTCTGAAATCTGACACATGGTATAGCTGGAAAGAAGTGTTATTTTGTCCATAGGCCATTTGGTCTTAGATGAATTTATCATAATGCTCTTATCTAGTAAAATATGTATACACAGGAGTAGTACTATTGAACTTACTTCTTTTAAGATAAACTAAGCATGTGTTCAGCCTGCATTTATAGGAACCTGTAAATAATTTCTATTGCCTTAACTATCATAATGTCTTGCGTCTTGGCTCTGGCCTGCCACATTCATGACATCTAGTTGTATCTCTCTTCAAAATAGAGATTTTCCATCAGAAATTATACCATATTCACTGTCAGAGACTAACTCAGATTACGAAAACCCAATTTAAATTCTGTTTCAGATTAAATTTATAAATGTCCTTGAAGGATAATATCAGTAGCATGAATATAACAGGAAGGTTGTTAAAGGTTTATAGCTATACATAGAGAGAATCTTCATTGGATAGAAAGATTACTTGGTACCGAAATAGGGAGACACTAATCCATTATACTATCGGCTCTGTTATAACCACCACTACTGTTTTTTCTGTATTCATTCTTCCTTGCACAAGTTGATTCCAACCCTGCTTTGCTTGCAGCTAGTACTAAAGCATCTGCTCTTTTTCCTACCTTGTGTTATTTTGCTTGCTCCTCTAAAATGTTGCTTCTTGACACTTAAAAATAATCTTTTTTTCTAAAGATGTAAGATTAAATGTCTTACTGGCAGTGGGTCCTGTTCCTTAACCTTTCCATTACTTACTATCTTTTTTTCAGTTTGTTTTGCATCAGGCATTCCTTCTCAATATCTCTACTAAATATCAGTTCATAGGAGACAAAATTTACATACTTCTTCTTACTGCCATGTGCCTATTTGCTCTTTTCTATTTTATTAATCTCATTACAACATGTAGGCTTTCATTAAGAAGTTCTGAATGGAAGGATTTTCTGTTTCTTATTCATTAATGACACTGTACTCAGTGGTAATTTTCTATGGAAACTCAATGATTTTCCTTTACTGGGAGCTGCGCTCATTTTGCTATGTTCAGATGAACTTCCATCCATGACAGAATGAAAGTCAGGCAAAGAAAATTGCAGTTCAGTTTCTGAAGGATAAGTTTCCATTTTCTAGCGCTGTAGTCTTAACTGGTGAATACTTAGCCGATGCATAATAGATCTAACAGATGTAGGAAATGAATAGTTCTTTCTTTTGTTTTCCAAATAGGAGAAATATGAAACACATTGTAGGAGCAGTATGGAAAGGTTGCTTGTGCTGCAGTTGCTAGTAGGAGAAGTGTTGTCATAACTGAGATATATCTCTGAGCCCTAACATTTTCCTGAAGAATGATTGCAAACATCAGTTCCAACCTGGCTATGTAACTTGAAGGCACTATGTAGTTGGTCTTTACTCAGTCTCCTACATATCTGATTATGTCCTGTGGAGTAAGAGCAAGAGGCAGTTATTTGGGCTGCTGTGCTTTCTTTTAATCAAAGTTCACTGATAACTTCTTTTGCTTATTTCAATATGCCTCTGACTCATCTTTCCATTTAGCTGGACCTCCTTCACTCTAAATTGTGCTACTTACTGTTGCTGGGCAACCCTGTAACGTCGCAGTGCCTGAACATTAATCAATACCATTGGTAACAATTTTCCACTTACATTTTGTTTTTCCCAAAAGAAATAGACACAACATAAAATTCAGTATGCCTTGGAATAAACAGGTTGACATGGTGGAAATTGAAAAGTTGCTTTGTATTCAATTCTTTCTTCTATCTGATTCTGCATTAGTGTTCTATTGCCTAGCACTAACATCTGCATGCAGGTTTACAAAGGGTCACTGCTGGGAATGATTTTATTGTAGGAAATTTGAGTTACAGCCAGCAGCCAAACCTGAGACAAACGCATTTAGAGGCTGTGTGATAAGCCATCATCAAAACAGACTGAACTGGGCTGAAAAGAAGGCTTTAGACACTTTTCAGTTTTCAGCTGTACAACATATTGTTGAGAAATACTAAAGGAAAATTTGTATCAGTGTTTGAATATTTGTGTTAGTGTTAGAAATAATTGTAATTGCTGATATTGTTGAAATCTCAGGCAGGTTTCCATGGCTTAGAGTGTTCGTTAACCTGTAAAGAAAACAGAGCCTCCAGATCTCAAGAGATTGCCCTCAGAGATATAAGGGGAATAGGTTATACCCATCTTTGGATATCACTTTTTGCAAAAATGACTTTTGATTGGTAGTTTTGGTTAGATCATGGCTCCTGTGTCACTACTATGGTGGTGGTGCTGAGCATCTGTACTATTTTTCAAGTAGTGGAACAAATATTGGTTTTAGCTGACATCTAAACTCATCTTCCTAGAGTCATAAATCAATTTTAATGGTTCCAGTAAATTGGTTAATCATTGTTTGAAAGGAAAATTGACTGCTCCCTCCTTTCATTATTCCAGAATGTTTCACTCCAGCCATTGCCACATCTCACATAAAAGTTTCTACAATATTTTGTGCAACTTCTTATATATGAAATATTTTAAACTTAAGTTTAAATATCCAAAATATACTCTATTAGAAGTATTTTAAAATATATACTGTTTTAACTATGATGCAGTTTGCAAATATTCTATAGACATTCTAATGATATTACACTGTATATAATGCACCAAAATGTCAATCATATTGCAAATGAACACAATCCAAGCAAATTTTTTATACAGTTCCAAGTGAAGAAATGAGATCATAATTTTGTGAAGCAATTCAAAAACTGATCTGTACTGTAGTTTATTGTACGACTGATTGACCTTTTCCTTCTTGAACTCGAATTTAAAATTTAACATAGGCCATCAGGTTACTGATATCTTAAATGCTCCATAAAAGGTACCTCATAAATATAATTTTAAAGTACATGAACTCTAGGGAAACGCAAATTTAGAAATTCTGAACAGACCTGGTACTTGGAGAGAAGAGGAAAAAAAAAAAAAAAAAAGAGGTGTATTTGACATACAAATGAATGAGAAATCAGTTCCTGTTAAAACTGCTCTAACATACAGAGCAACTATGATATTCCTCATGTCAGGCATATCTGTGCTTTGCAAAATCTACTAGAATTGTATGAGTAATGATTGAGTTGATGTTATTTGAAAGTACAAATATTTCAGTTGTCATAATTTCTAACTTCCTGATCAACTGATTCAAATGAAATGTGTTACATAATTCTGTGATATTTATTACTAGTTAAATTTCATTAATTGAATATGTTTGGTGTGAGCTAAGCCTTGATTGAATCATTCTGTAAGAACAGAACAGGACTAGCGGGGATTTTTATTTTTCATACTGTAGCTGTTATTTTGCCTATTTATTCTTTCAGGGTCTCCAGCTGTCAATATTGTTTGATCAAGCAGGCCAGTGGTATTTTCCTTCTTGTTATGATTTAATTAACCTCATAGTAGAAATTCAGTAGCTGTTACAAATGTTTTGTTTGGACTCTAATTTTCTGTCAGCTTTTTTCGTTTGTTTTTGTTTGTTTGGGGTGTGTGAGTTTGTTTTTTGGTTTTTGTTTGTTTGTTTTTTTTTTTGTGGTGGGGGAGGAGGATGTTGTGTTTTTTTTAAGTGGAAGAGTATAAGGAGAACTGTTCAACAGCAGATGTCCTGGTTTCAGCTGGGATAGATTTAACTATCTTCCTAGTAGCTGGCGCTGGGCTGTGTTTTGGTTTTAGTCTGAGAACAATGCTGATAACACACTGATATTTCAGCTGTTGCTCAGTAGTGTTTACCCTGATGAAGGACTTTTCATTCTCATGCTCTGCCAGTGAGGAGGGGCACAAGGAGCCATGAGGGAGCAGAGGCAGGACACCTGACCCAGACTAGCCAAAGGGATATTCCATGCCACATTATGTCATACTAGGTATAGAAATGGGAGGGAGTTACTTGGAAGAAGGGAGTGGTCACTGCTTGGGTCAGACTTGGGTGTCAGTCAGCAGGTGGTGAGCAGTTGTATTGTGTGTCGCTATTGTTTAAGAAGAGAGGGGTGAGTGAGCGGCTGCATGGTACTGAGTTACCAGGTGTGGTTAAATCACGACACACAAACAGGCCAAGATGGGTAAGATATCTAACAACTGCCAAGAGCTGGAGCAAAGAATAAAACAACAAATGAAAAGGACCAAGAAAATGGAAGAAAGACAATTGGAATAGAAGAGTAAAAACTGAAGTTGGGAAAAAGGAAACTTTACAGAGGGAAACTTCTCAAATAATAAAAAAAAAAAAATAAACATTTTAGTTAAAACCACATACACAAAACCAACTTGCCTAACTGCTCAAAGTACTAAATGCTAAATGAAGGAATATCAAGTGGTTAAGGTGCTTGCCCCAGAACAGGGAAATCCTGGGTTCAGTCTTTGACATTATCATTGATTTCCTGTGGTTCAATCTCTCTGGTTCATTCTTTAAAGGGAAGATAGCAATAAAAATAAATAATACAAAATAAAATAAATAATATATTTATAATTGTGAGGCTTTTAGTTACTGAATTTACAGGATTATTGCTTATAATGATATGATAATATTTGCACTGAGAGAAATTAGAATACCAGTGACTTTAATATGATTTATGAATATGTTTTCCACTAATAAACCAACAGTAATCTTTGATTTTTCTTTCAGATTGGTTTTGATATTCAAATTATTGTGAAATATTTACTGAAATAATATTTGAATATACATTTTTACCAGGCATAATTTTTTATATACCTTTGATAAGCGGTTTAGAAATAAACCATCATATGTAGCTAGGACTATTGCAATATTCTGTTTGAAAAATGCAAATATAATAAGAATATCAATGATTAACTAAGAAAATCACAAAAAGCAACCAATGAGGGAGGACTGTTAGAACAGTTGACTAAGTAAGTATCAATAATTATGACCTGGTTACATTCATAATCAACACAGAAAAAGCAGTCCATACTTGTAATAACTATATTAGTCTTTTGGATAGGTTAGAATCTCACCTTCATAGGGAATGGGAAATTAAAATTATAAAAAGAGAAAAAGAATCTGAATAAAACTGAACTTTATTGAAACTATTAGAAACAACTTATGAGAGCTGGCTGTGTTTTTCAAGAAACTAGTATGTTCTAGGTTTCTGTAAGACTTCATGTAACTTTATTTCTTTTCTTCATATACTATACATCAAAATGCTATTTATTGTGAGTAAGCATTCCAGAAATTGACTCTAGAAATGTTAAGAAACAGTAGCACATCAGTGCAATGACTGTAGCACAGAACAGAACAATTGGAAAAGACTTATAATGATCACCTAGCCCAGCTGCAGCTGTTGTCATCTGTATAAGTAATTTCTGTATTTTACATGTTTCAGAAGATACAAGTTAAACTGTACACAGTTAGAAAGAAACTGCAGCTTGTGAAGAGGCCACTCTGGAGGAGGTTTATCCAGTAGGACTGTAGCCCTTGGAAAAGACCAATGCTTGAGCAAGGAAAAATCTTGAGAAGGTAGGAGTGGCAGAGAGATGGTGTTAGGGAGGGTAGGAGGTAGAAGCACTGACAGTGAAGGAGTAAAGTTGAGCCTGGAAAAGGGAGTGTGGGAGGAAAGTGATTTAGTTTTTGTCCATTTCTTACCATCCAACTCTATACTTAATTGGTAATAAAGTAGATTAATTTTCCCCAGGTCACATTGGTTTTGCCCATAGTGGCAAGTGGTAAGTGATTTCCATATCTTTATTTTGACTCATGAGTTTTTTGAGATAATTTTCTTCCCCTGTCCTGTTACAGGGATGGGGAGGAGTAAGAGAACAGCTGGGTGGGTGTCTAGCAGCTAGCCAAGATCAACTCACCACAACTGCACAAAAATTCTCACAAACATGTGTTAATACCTTAAAGTAATACAATGTATATCCTTTACTAATTATTCATGAACCAATAGGGCTGAGTGACATAAGGATAAGCATGACCTGGCAAACCATTTGTAACACAGACAAAGCAAAATGGCACTCAAGAACTGAAACGTGAGACTGTAATAAAAAAGGGAACAAAAAATGAGATTTTTAGAAGAAGCTGTATATTTTATTTCTCATTTGAATAAAGATGTTAATGTTGAAAGATCATAAATTCATAAAATAGATTTAGGTTGGTATTTTACTAAAGAAATTAACTCTCTGCTTCTGAATTTTCTGTTTTGCACAAAAACCTATAGTGAAATTACTTTATATATGAAAAGTTTATTCACTTCAGTAAATATCATGCTCTTAATATATTTTCCAAATACTGTTATATCATAAAATGTTACAGAAAATAATAAGTACGTTTTATAATTAGAACTCCACAGGATCACAATCTGAGATTACTCATTTTCTTGAACATTCCTGAACCACCCTCTGTATGACATTTGAATGTCACAAAGCTTCATTTATTAATATTTGCACAGTAGCATGGAATACTTAGATAATAGTTTGTAGATTTGTGACGAGTTCTTATTAGACCTCATGTAAGCCATAGATATAGACAGTTTCCTGCAGTTTCATAGGCAATGTCTGTAGGACTGCATAACCAGCTAACGTTCACCAATGAAGAGGTTAAAATATTTAGTAGAAAATAAGAAAACAAAGGATAAACAAACATAAACATTAGTCCAAACACTAAAAAGTCCTCAAAATATAGTGTTAATGACATAAAAAAAAAAATTTTTCAGATGCCAAAAGGTTGTATCCTTCCATTAATTTGCTGCAGGCCAACAAAGTGAGGAGAACAGGTTTAAAATAGGGAAGAATACTAACTTACTAATCATTATTCTTTGACGTTATAGTTTAATGTACTCAGACCTCAGACAGCTGTACTTTAATCTGACTGTGAAAGTCATACTAAATGGATAGATATGTGACTGAAGACGTGCTTTGTTATCAGTTTCATGTCTTGTGCATAAGGATCTTTCCTTAAAGTACTAAAAGTGGGTTCTTATTGCATATTTACCTTTTAAAAAAAATAAATTAGTTGTTTTTAGCATGAGTTCACAGAATTTGTTCATGGAGTGAATCACAGGCTCTGGAGTAACATTCTTATTCAAGAGATAAAAGAGAGGCAGTAGCTTGGTTTATGCAGCAAAGCTGAGTAAGTTATCTTAGACTGAAGTCATTGAATATGATAAAATTTCTGTTCAATGGGTTTTGACATAGGCATGCACCTCTGCTTATGTGTATTGAAGGATGGAGAAATTTTTTTTTTTTTTTTTTTTTTATTTGTGAGCAGTTTTTTTGCAGCTTAAGAAGTCCTGGAGTTTAGGCTTATTTTCTTATTTTTAGGTTATGGGTTTTGGCTTGATTTTTTTCTTTTTTTTTATTTTTCATGCCTACACTTCAAGTATTTCCAGTAATGTTACTTCATGTGATGTGTCACATGAAGGTATTTCACATGAATATTTAAAAGCAGATTAAACTATCCACTCACCAATATTAGCATATGCCTTTTCCATGAAGCTTAAAAAAAAACACTTGTCAAGCCAACGCTCTTATTCATCAACAGTTTACTAATGACAAACAATATCTTCTGCATTTTTTAACCTTTTCATTTTTTTTCTCATTTTCTTACTGAATAAATTCTTAGCCTTCCCATTATTTTTCACAGAAAATGTGTCTCACATTGTCTTTTTTTTCTGATGCTTCCTCTAACTAACTCTTCTGTACTGACATATAATATATTACTGGAAATATGTTAATTCAGAAAATTTTAAGACTTGGTCTGCCATGCTTTTGTTATGAATTCTTATCACATTGAAAAATACCATAAATCTAAAAAAGTGAGTTTGAACTCATGTTTCTTCTTCAACAAGAAAGTCATATGATTTGTTTACTAGGTACAAGATCTAGACGTATAACTATGCAGTTTGCCATAGGAAGTACGTAGGTGCTTGAAAAATTTACTTTTACAAATACAATAAATACTTGATAGCAGTACTGAAAAGAAGTGAACAAAAGAAATGTTTTATATAAATTATGTGTTTAAACATTAAAGTACCATTTTTTCTGTTAAAAAGAACATCATTCATTAAATATTATAAACCAAAGAAATTATTCCCTTGTGTACATCCAGCGTAGCTCTTCATAATATCTTATTACAAGTATGTATTAAAACAATATTAAAATTCACACAGGATTTTGTTTCCATGATATAAATTAAAATAATTACTGTTGGAAATATTTTTTACATTAAGAGGCACTCTCTTAATCTTCAGATAAAGAGGGTATGTCAGGCTTGCTGTCTCCTTTCCATCATTTGAAATGATGGTAAAATATTTCCTTTAAAAGAAGAACCATTAGGAAATTTTTCATGAAAAATTCCACCTTCTAATGAATAAAAAACCCTCCACTGAATATCTGATAGTTTTTATTATTCAGAGGTGTCATCTGAAAAAGATTTATTTTATTCAAAACAAACCAGATATTTTCTGAGGACTGAAATATATTAAATGATCATATTAGCTAAACAAAATATGAATTCCTAAATACTAATTCCAAGCATTATTTAATCTTCAATTTAACTTTTAAAAATAATTGAAATTTCTTTTCAATGAAGATACAAAAAAACTAATCTATAAAAAGAAAAATATCTCAGGTTTTGAAGGTCAAGCCATGACTGGAATATACAAAAAATTTGTCAGTAGTTCTTTTTTTTTACCATTCATTACCATGTATTTGTAAGAATTATAAATAACTAGCTTTTAATTCAGCATATTTTCTGTTAGCTTTATTTGTGATTTTTTCTTTATTGCTTGAGACAGAGATCACAAATCTTACACTGCTGCTACTCTTTGTGACACAGTGTCACTGAAAACTTGTGGGAAACTAAGTGGTTTTTGATTCAAATGGAACTATATGAAGGTAGAGTTGCCAGCTTTCTCTTTGTAACTGATGCAGAAGATGAAAATTTTTCCTTTTTTGACAATATTTCGTGGTAATATTAATTTCTGATTTCAGTTTTCCTTTTTTATTTCACCTTTTTTTTCCTCTCACGCATATGATACATTTTCTTTGCTTTATGTAGTGTTCTTTCACTTCAGAATCTCCACTTCACACTGGTTTTGTCATTTGTGAAGCATTTTGCTTTCCTGTCAGAGTGTGGAGTGGGAACAGTGTGTACTGGGAAGGAGGTTTGCTGTATGAGTATTTTCCACATGGGTACTTCTGTTTGAGCCCCAAGAGTCTTCTTTCAAGTGGCATAATCTTTTTGAAAAAGAATATTAAAAATCACACCTCAATGTAATCACAAAAGATCTTCATCTTTTGAAGGTGTTTGTATTTGTATGCATTATGGTGTGAAACAGCTATATTTTTCCTTTTCTTCTAAGCACCTTGAATACCAGTTAGTTACAGCTAAATCCATGTTTTGCTACATTGTTTCTAAAGGCTTGACAGCAATTATTTAATAATTATTAACATTTAATTATTTAATTCCATGGCTGCGACGACCTATTTAGAAAATTTTACACAGAGTGTCATTAACTCTTTATTACTAATTCATTATCCGATATTGTAGCAGTAATGTATTTAATAACTGTCCCCGAAATAAACCAACTTGAGAAACTTTTTCCATGGCATTCTACAAATATACACAAGTAAGTAGTTAATTTAATTTTCAATTTAATAGTTACAAGTTAATAGTAATAATTTAATTTCTAAACCCTTTGTTTACCACACAATGAAATTAGACTAAAAATAAAATAGCATTAAAATAAATCTGAAAGAAAGCAGAAAAAGGCTGGGTTTTTTTCTTGATCTGTTTTGGGGGAATATAAAACTTTCTAGGGATACTTCTCTAGGGATCTAATTATTACCAACATTTTCTCTGAAAATTGAAATATCCATGTGATGGTATTGTTCAAAAAGTTGTATTTTATCAAGAAATTATTCTGCAGTGTACCAATAATTACACAACAGTGCAAATTTTGGCATTTCTTGATTCACTGTTAACATTCTTGGAGCTTAAAACCAGTTTTTAACCAGAGAAATGCAGTCCTTTTTATGGGACATATATACAACATAGTTAAGCATTTCTTTTTAAAGTTCTTTTGGTTGTGGTACATATAATACTATTGCTGATTTTCTTACATATTCATCATCAAAAAAAAAAAAATCTGTTTTCACAACTAAAATTTAATTATTTAGAGTCATTGAGTGTTTCAGCCATTCATACCCAAGATATCCAGCCTTCTTCAAATCTGCACCAACGGCTTGCAAGAAAAAAACACTCATATGTAAATTAGTAAAGACTACAACTGTGCCAGCCAGGAAACAGGGCTTAAGAGCATAAAGAGTAAATGTTTATTAAAAAACTCTTCTTTAATACATGTTGCCATCAGAAAGGAAAAAATCTGGAGAGTTTGGGATATTAAATGCTGGTTTTGTCCTGTGAAATGTACTGAAATATCTAGCCCCATGTTTAGTTGCTCATACTTTCCTTACAGGCTTTATTATGAACATTTATTTTCAGCAGCTGAATTTCAGTGTTTGTAATCCTATCTGTTACTCACTTTCATTGCTGGTAGGATTATTTCCCAGGAATACAGGGTCTTAGGTTAAATATCTGTCTTCACAGTTTCAATATCTACTGGCGTTAGACAGTATTTTTTACCTCTGTCACTTTTATTTTACAGATACTGTAAAGGAATTGGTATTTGAGGAGGTTAAAAGAGAATCAGCAACAGAAAATAAGGTTCAGTGATCATGCAGAAGGCAGACATATTTCAAGCTGTCCTACCAATAAAGCAGTCCACTACCAAAACCTTCAGCAGAACACCTCTTGGTAGGGTAAAAATTAATGTGCTTTTTAATGCTTGTTTTAAGATTTAGGTTATCTTTTTTTTTTTCTACTGAGAAGTCATGCAAATCAAATTTTCTCCAGCTACATTTAGTTTCCACTTGATGTTGACAAGATAGGAAATCAAATGTTAATGTACAGGTAATGACTGAGAAATTATATGTTTACACTAATGGATTGCTGTTCATTAGCGCACTCTAAGCACACATTCTCATCTATCACTACATATTCATCTTTCCTGCAAGTGCTCTGCTGATTCTCAAATATATTGCTTTAACAGAGAAAACCTCGTATTTATGCTATGGTCATGTTCCTGTGTTTCAAGGCTTATCAAGTGTTTTTCTGCCAGACCAGGGTTTTACAGGAGGAAGGGATTAGTTTTAAGTGTGTTTCTAAAAAACTGCTTGCAGGTTTGAAAGTAATACCAAATTGTGACATCATCACAATATCTTCTGAGATGAGTTCTAATACAAATTGCTATTTGTTTCCAACAGTTTTGAAACCTAAGAATTCCAATCAAGGTTTCTAAAACAGAAGTAAAAAAAAAAAAAAGAGTATCTATCTATTATAAATAATTACTTTTAAAGGTTTATCCGCATTTTTGTCTTCTTTTATTTCTGCTATAGTGGCATTTGCCTGTACTATGGATCAAATAGCTGCACACTGATGTAACTTTTTAAAATACCAAGTTCATTGTTGACTTATTGCAGACAGATGAAATAACTGGAGGTGGGTAATTGTCTGGCAGCCAGTGAGAAAGCTATGCTATAATACAGGCAGATGAGTCAGGAATGTGACTGCATTTTGAACTGGTTCTATTGACTACAATTTTAGTAAGATACTAAGCAGGCAATTAAAGACCTTTGTGGATATTCTGGTTAAGGACTGGAAAATTCTACTTATACAACTTAGAAGTAATCCATGTTATGCTGTAAAAAATGACCCTATTTCCTGAAAATTTGCAACCTATATGTATATATGTGTGTGTGTGTATACTTATGCATATATTTCTATTTTTCTGTATTTTAGCACCCATAATGGTTATTTTGCCTTGCCATGTAAGAAGCCAGCAAGAGTAATTTCAGCTTTTAAGCTACCAATATATTTTTTGTTGTGCATACCCGAGCATACAAACCCCAGCGAAGCCGAAAGAAAGACTCACTCTTACAGGTTTGTATCATCTTCCCTTCACTGCTATTGAAAAGAATGTACTGATAAACCATGTATAAAAAAAAAAATCTTAATATATCCATTGTATTTTTCCACTGAATTCTTCCTGAGTAGAGTGTTTTTGCCTAGGAAAAGAAAAAAATAAAATGAATCAACACTAAAAGAAAAATGTGGGGAGTTGTTTTTTAACAACATGATTTATCCTAACCAAGATGTAACGTGTATTCTTAGTCACTCAGACTGCTTGAATTAGTATGGCATTCTAAAATCATCTATTCTAATTTAGTCAGAAAATACAGGATTGATGATTTCGAGTGCACTACAACCAGTTTCATTATTCATGTAATGCAAGAGATCTTACCAGACAGTGGAATGCTTCTTCCTTTTCTTTTTTAACCTGCAAATCTATAAATTTGATCCACTTGATTTCTTAAATTGCTTAAGTAAACACGGCATAATTTCTACATTATTCAGCTAATTCTTATACAACTTAGTATTCACTGTATATATGTATTGATTTATGTGCTTGAAACATGTTGTTTAACCCCTGCAGTAGTTTTCATATGGATGTTATTAAACAACCTATGAAGAGGAAGAAGCCCAAGATAGTTATGAAAAGATGTGTCCATAACAGAAGGACAAATAAAACATTGGAAAAAGCATAAAACCTTGAGAGCTTTTGTTGCTGATTTTTGTTTTATGGGTTTGGTTTGGGGGTTTTGCTGTTTTTTTCTCCCCCCATAGTAAGCTGAAAAGGAAAATGAAGATTTTTCACGCGCTAGTTAATAAACAATTTGACAGAAGATGCAACCTGGTGTTTGAGTTATATTTAGTCTGTGTCATTACTGGTGGTATACATCATCAAAACATGTGATTTCATGCAAAAGAAGCTTACTCAGGGGACAGAAGACAGAAGGTGGAGTGTTTGCAGAATATCTGGATATCTACATTCCTTATGTTTACTTTCTCTCTTTCTTCAATAAGTACATGGCATGACTCCAGACAGCAAAACAAATGAGTGAATAGAGAAGGAGACAGATGGTAGAGTATTTTTAGCACTAATGATAGGAGCTTCTAGAAAATGCTACTTGCAGTGTGAATCACAAATGTCTTTTTTATATATATATATATATGTATATATATATATATATATATTAGCTTTATTTATTGAGAGCAGCCATGAGGAGAAAGACTTGGGGTGTTGCTTGATGAGCTCATCATGTCCCAGCAATATATGCTTGCAACTAGAGTACTGAGTCCAGCTCTGGGGCCCCCAAAACAAGAAGGACATGGGCTCGTGTGAGTCCGAAGGAGGCCATGAAGATGCTCCGAAGGCTGGAGCACCTCTCCAATGAAGACAGGCTGAGGGAGTTGGGCTTGCTGAGCCTGGAGAAGAGAAAGCTTAGGGAACACCTTGTAACAATCTTCCAATACCTAAAGGGAGCCTACAAGAAAGCTGGAGAGGGAATTTTACAAGGGTATGTAAGGACAGAACAAGGGGGAATGGCTTTAAGGGAGAGAGATTTAGATTAGATATTAGGAATAAATTCTTCCCTGTGAGAGTGGTGAGACACTGGTACAGGTTGCCCAGAGAAGCTGTGGTTGCCAGATCCCTGGCACTGTTCAAGGCCAGGTTGGACGGTGCTTTGAGCAGCCTGGTCTAGAGGAAGGTGTCCCTGCCCATGGCAAAGAGATTAGAACTAGATAATCTTTAAGGTTCCTTCCAACCCAAACCATTATATGATTCTGTTATTTTATTTCAGGGAAAAATAAATAAATCCTACATTTCATACAGGAGTTGAAATCTAAACAATTATTACGTGGAGATTAATTTATGAGATTTATAGATAAATCTCTTAGTTCTTTAGAATCCCATACATTTAGTATATCTACTGTGAAAGACCACAACAAATTTAAGTGGGAATTATGTGTTTTCATGGAAGTTAGGTATGCAATTTGAGGGACCCCATACAATACAAACATTGTTATCAGGGCAAATATTGCTTATGAAAGTACTGCATATATTTTCTATGATGTGATCTGGAGGAATGAAGAAAATACTAATCAGGAAGTCTGAGAAATAGTGATATCTCATGCATAAATAACCTAGAGCTATTTCTTGAACTGATGAGAATCCAGGTGCAAAGGACACTTTAAAACCTTTTCCAACCTAATGAACATTAAAAATCATATTGCTGTTTTTACCTTTCATACTGAATGTAAGGGGAGAGAGGCATTTATTTCTTACATTGTGGTTATATACCTGTTTAACTTAACATTTTACTTAGCATTTTTAATCCCAGAAGCAAGCTCAGAAGGTATTCTTCAAATGTCACCATCTTGAAGAAAAGATATTATGTTTATTTTTATTATATATATATATATGTATATATATGTACCACAGATCTTTTCTCTAGTATAAGTTTGTTTCCATATATTTTTATATATTGTGCATATCTGTAACCACCTCCCGGGTCCCCAGTATGAGAAAGACATAGAACTGTTGGAGAAAGTCCAGATGAGGGCCATGAAAATGGTCAGAGGGCTGGAATACCTTTTCCATGCAAAAAGGTTGAGAGACCTGGCCTTTACAGCATGGAGAAGCAAAGGGTCCGGGGAGAACTTATTATGGACTTTCAATATATAAAGGGCTTATAAGAAAGATGGAGAGACATTTTACCAAGGCCTGTAGTTACAGGTTAAAGGACAACGGTTTTAAACCAAAAGAAAGTAGATTTAGATTAAATATAGGGGATGAATTTTTTATAATGATAGTGCTGAAGCACTGGGACAGGTCACTCAGATAAACTGTGGATACACCATAAGTGTTCAAGGTCAGGTGGATGGGGCTTTGAGCAATCTTATCTAGTGGAAGGTGTCACCGCCTATGGGTAGCTCCTATGATTGGAACCAGATGGTTTTTAAGGGTCCCTTCCAAGACAAACTACTTTTTGATTCTATGATTCATATGTATGTCCTATGTATATATATACTTACATACATTAATGTACTAAATACATTACTAAATATTTGCAAGAACTAATAGCAATTATTTCAATGAAAAAGTAAATCTAGGTTTCATTGATTATTTCTATCACTCCTAAATACAGAATCACATTTTTGCAGTCTGCTCAGAGTTGCTAGGAAGTCTGAGTTTAGTAAATTGAATGTAGCATACTTTCAAATCTTATAGTTATTGAAATCAATATTTCTATTCTTCCATACATTCAGGCTTTCTTAAAGAAAACACCAAAGTTTAGGAACTGCAGAGAAAAAAAGCTATCTGGAAAGATTCTGATAGAATGGATCCAACTCATTATCATAAAAAGATTTTTAGATCTAATTTATTAAACTGACTGCTTAGATATTCTCAGAGCACCTGAAATACTGGGACTGTTTAGTGAAGATTAAAGGAGTCAGTTTAATTTTAAAACATTTTTTTCCTTTACTGTAATGAAATCCTTTGAGTGTGGTATCTCTGTTTGATGGCTGCGTCAACTCAAGAATCCCAATTACATCATTGATTGATTTTACCTATTTTACACAAGAAGAATCAACTCCTGAGCTAATCTATGAGCTTGCTAAATTGGAAGTTGGAATTTGCTGTGCATGCTGTGTATGACAGCCACTGACATATTTCTTACAACCAAAGGGAAAACAGGAGTTTGCTTGATTCTCTGCAGTTCAATATTCTCTGCACATCAAGTTTCATCTGAAGATAGAGGGTACTGCAGAGCTATATCAAGTTCTTTGACATCATCTCTACACTGAGTCTGCAGTGGCACATGGAGATACTTGAATTAGTTCCACTACAGGCAGTAGTCAAATGGGAGTAATTTCATGTGAGTTAATATACCTTGGTTCCTGAATATTGGGTAGGTTTAGTGGCTGAGGATATAACCTTTTATGATTTTCTTTATTCTGTCAGTTTTGATCATTCCTTAACATGGCCTGAAACACAAGGCTAGCTCTACATGCAATAAACAAAACTTTTTTTCATTCAGTAATAAAAAAAATGCAGGTTTTGCGTCTGCAAAAAATGTAACTGGGTGAAAAATTTGAGCCTTCTGAAGACAGCAACAAAATTCTTGATAGCAGTGAGGGAAGGATTTTGCTTACTGTCTTTTGATTCTTAATAACAGACTAGCTCATTATTAGGCCTGTTACAAACAAGTTCACAGAAGATGTCTGGTGACCTGACAGTCTTTGGAACCACGTAAATCCCTGCTGGTTTTCAAATTCAGAATTAAAGACACTTTCCACTAAATAACATGGTACTATTAGAAAGTGGTGCTCTATATAGATAGAATCTTCTGAGGTTAGAGGATCTTTTAGAAAGTTAAAGAAATCCAATTAATAGGTAGTCCTTTATTTTTTGCATAAATACTGGAAAGGATAAAGTTTTACGGGAAAGCAAAAAAGATCCAACAAACCAACTTCCCACACATAAATCATTCCTTGATGAGTTCAAAGGCAACATTCCTCACTTTGATGAAGCTTTAAAATATACCCATAGTTGTTCCCATATTCCCTGCACACTCAATACTCCAAGGTTCAGAGCTGTGGCAAAGAATGACAACAAAAAAATAGTAGAAAGCCTTTATATATGGTTTTCTGACATGAAGCAAATGCAATTCAATGCTGACAAATGCATGGTGTAGGAGCATGGTTGCCGATAGAATAACAAATAGAAAATGAATTAAGTGTACCAGACTGAGAAGACTGAAAGTCACCTTAGCGTGTATAGAAATGCTGGCTTTGCAAACCCTCTGCCCTCTTCTTTCCTTCTCTAGTGTCAATCTTTTTATTATTATTTGTCTTTGTCTGCTTAAAAATACTTTGACTTTATTTGTTTGTATGTTTCTTTCTTCAATGTGCCCTTTCCCTTTCATTGAATAGGTGACCACAGGTTACATAATATACCGCCTGTCTCAGAGGCTGGTATAACCTGCCAGAGTATGTTTGATAACCCACTCATCACTAAAACTGAATATATTTTTAATGTAGTTTTACTCTAAAGGCTTGATTTAAAGGTGGCCTTACTGTATTCTCTGCTTCTATTTTTTAAGGTGATACAATACAGAATGTGGTCAACTTATAAATAACAGTATATATGCATTTGTTTCAAATTGATCCTGTTTTCCCAAAGCCAATCTCTTTTTCTTCTCACATATTATGACAAGCATTACATTTCATCAAGCTACATCATCCCCTGTGTGGCACTTCTGCTTTTGCAATCTTTACTCAGTTATGATTCAACATAGAACTATCTTATCAACTGAATCAGGTCTATAAGAAGTTTTATACATAATTCTGCTAATAATTCATTTTAAATAACTGTAAAATGATGAATCATTTAAAAAGATAAAAAGAAATTTTAAAAGCTGCATATCTCTCTGACGTCTATACTACAGCCTAGTAACTCTGAGCTTTATAAAATTTTCTGTTTTGTGCAAATGAATAACTGAGTTCTGGAAGGCTGGTTTTGCATTTATATACAGTGCCTGTACCTTTATTTCTCCATACGTTTGTTCATTGAAAAACAGAATTTTATATACAAAGAATTTCAGTCTAAAAATTCTAATCATACTCAGTATATTTCATATTGAAAATAATTTACTTTAATAATAATTAATTAATATTTAAACCCATAGTCAAACCAAAAGCCAAAACTTTCTTACTGATATCTAGAAAACAATAAACAATAGCAGTAAATGCCACACTGTAAACCAGCACACACATCTTGAAAAAACAGCTACTTTGACAGTTATTTATATAAAACATAAAAAAAGTAGTCAAGAGTATCAATAATTAATAAAAAAAAAAGGTGATTCTTGAAACTGACAAGATTTCTTTTAATTATTGCTTTTTTATTACATCTAACTAAAGGTAGCATTTTGATTACCCAGTAAAATAAAAACCTCATAGTTCTTATTTTGAAGGTTTTTTTCTGATGTTGCATGAAAATCTCATCTGTACCTGACATTTCCCAGGGAACTGGTATTTCAGATTTTGCCAAACTTTTAACATTACATTAATCAAATTCAATGTCGTTTGTGACATTCACATAAGAGTGACACTAAGTAAACACTGCACAGTGAAGAATAGCATACTTTATTAAGAAAAGTATTCTGTTAGTCTGAAGAGATGGAAACCTTTCACTTTTATGAATGAGTTCCCTATTTACTTTTTCTAGTAGTAAAATCTCTTACAAAGCAACTTGATAGATCTCATTTCAATAGCTACCCCATGAACCTCTTTCTTGTAAATTTCAAATAATCTTATTTTCATAAATGGGTTGTGTACTCATACTTTATGGTTCATACTTATGGAATGTGAAATAGTTACTTTGTATCCACCTGTAAAGTAAATGACATAGCTTTAGTCTCTTGATAGGCAAAATTACATAGCTTTGGTTTCTTTCTTTGGTTTCTTGAGGCATGCTCTTCAGGAATTTTACACGTCTGGTTCTCAGGCCCTGGACTCACTCTCATGAGAGCTGATTTTTCAACATCATTTATGAAGGGTGAGAATCTAAATTAGAGGTATTACTCCATTAACAATCTGACCGGTTTATCAAGGGGTACCACTTCCCTGTTGCTACTCAATATAATTTCTACTCATAGTAATCAGTTTTTCAATTACTTGGGGGTTTTGATATGTTTTTGTTTGTTTGTTTGGCTTGTTGCTTAGGGTGTTTTTTTTAGAATTCTGCGATTGTGTGAAGCTTTTATTCAGAAGCCAGTGACTGGACAAACTTGCCTTGAGAAATTCCCTCCAAGCTGAACTATGATAAGATTTTACCTTCCTCTTGGCTACTAAAAATGTACTAAGCATCTTTGTCACCAATCAGACGCATATGTGATCCTACATCTGAGAAGGGCTCTGATTTTTTTATCTGATGTGGCACTTAGTTCTCAGTGGTCTTTTTATGCACTCTATGGCACTGAGCTTGCCAATTTCCTAACAATTTCTGCTACTTCTGCATGCACTTGCTGCATTTTCTGCTTATCAAAAGAGGAAGACAGGACTCAACTAAGGTGACTTCCACTGTCTCCATAAGAACTAGCCACTGGCACTAGCAATTCCAAGATGATGATTCACCATCTTCAACTAGTTTGTAAGCTGTACCACTGACTTTCTTTTTTACACTTTTCTATGGGCATCAAACCAATTTTGATATTTAAACAAACAATTTATTATCTAAACCAAAGGCTTAGGTATACATGGACTAACACGCTGTGTATGAATACACAGATATATACATATATATACAGGATAACGGCTGCGTTATACAAAACCATTCAATTGACATTCATGATGAAACTACCTTTTTGTATTTTTTTTTTTTTTTACAGTGTATTCCATATAATTTGATTTTTTTTTCCCTGTGATTAGCATCAAAGTAACTGACTTAAAGTTGATAGGTATATTGTTTCTCTCCAACCCTTTTGAAATACTGTTATGTTAGCTTCCTACCACTTCAGTTTCCCCAGTTTTCTGAGACTTCATAGTAATATACATGAATGATAGAAATTTCTTTTTGGCTGAATTTTTAATCACCTTGAATATAAGTCGTTCACAGATTTTGAAACTTATACCTATCTTCTGTCTCAGTCTTGAGTGCTGCATCTCAATCTTGTCCTGGAAAGCAAGATCTTGAAATATTTACAATAATAAGAACCATCATTCACTTTTGGTTTCAACATTCTGCAAGTTAATAAATAACTATGCCAGATAGAAATCTGGACTACTATTACTATACCAACAAACATATGCTGCATATTAAATAAGAAACAAAGGTCCTGGGTTCAGCAAACAAAACAAAAACACACCAAACTCACGCAAAACATCAATATAACATGTGTTTATCAGTGTATTTCTGTTTTTCCTATGTTTTTCTTATTTACTTTTAATCTAGTTTGTGTATATCTGAATCCAGAAGGCAAACCTGAAGATGCTGTTGCAAGTGAAGTACAGAGCAATACTTTGTGAGCTAAGTAGCTCTCCTTAGGAAGCATCACAAAATCACTTTTTATTCCCCTGTTTGCAAGACAAATTGAGTCCAGGTCTCGATACTAGCCACATTTGCACTTTTCCTTGCCCCCTATTTCACTACAACTGAACTGATGCATAAATGCACTGATAAAGTCTGGTCTGAGAAAAAGAAATTAAATTGAAATGTACAGAAAACTAAATTCTGTGTCTTTCTCAGATATATCATGAATATTCTTGGGCTCTCCCCATTGTGAATCAAAATGAATATATGCAGAGATCAGTTAGAAAGAAGAAAAAATATCAGTTCAAGGAAAACAGGAGAAAGCTATCAAGTTTAACCTATCTCAAATATTTGGAAGCTTGGAACTCTAACAGGTAATTATCTGGTGTGCCTTTTTATATTGCACTGATCATTAAGGAAACTGATCTGACTGTTTTTGTAATTTTAAAGAACTCTTTCCTAGATATGATGGAAATTGATTTCAAATTACAAACCAGATTTACAGAAGAAAACCCCTGATCTTACCTATAGTTATAGTTAAAGCTCTGAACCAATTCTTCTGTTGTTCACATGTCAACTTGAAGAAAATTTGTAATAAATCATTACAAAATAAAATTAAAAAAAATTATAACATTGTTAAATATAATTAAAGTACTAAAGATTATGGGTACTCTGTGATATTCTGGATGAATCTATGGATCCTTTGAGTTTTAAATAATTTTCCATCACAGTCAATGTAAGTGTTCTGTGTAATTTAAATAACTTTTTTATTCTGCCAAAATCTATATGAAATTGAAATTAAAGTCTTGAGGAAGAGTAACCATTTTGAATGAATAATGTTAACACATATTTTTCAGAACTTAAAGTTCCTCATATGCCACTGAGTAATACTTAATTTTAATAGATCTTTTATTATAGTAAGAACTTCAGGTGAAGCTATGGTGCTTGTAAACACTGAAAGAAAATCACTTCAACACAGCAATATATAACAATAAGATGCTTTGAACTTCACTTGAATTGGCTCATTCAGAGACCTTTGAAAGGATATATTATATTAGGAGATTGAAGTTGAATGACAATGTAGGAATAAAACCACTGGTTCTGAAAGAGAAATAAAGATAAGCCCTTTGAAAGTACTGATTAGCCTAACTATATAAGAGGCCCTGTAGCTATGGAAAGTTACTCTCAGCTGCAGCTTGGTACAGACTTTATGATTTCCTATAATTAATTGAAAACTGGAACACTAGTTACAAAAGTAATTTTTAGACGTATATGTTGTGGTGGTGAGTTGCAGTAATTAGTCTATTGACAAAGATGGTTTTGTTACACTTAATAAGGTGAATCATATCTCAACTAAACATTCTTTGATTTTCCAAAGATATCGTTATATTATGGCCATTATCTAACAATACAATATTTAACTTTTTAAAAAATAAGCTGAAGTATAATAGACACCAGTAGTATGAACTAAGAATAACCTATAAATCAAATAGACTTATCTGTTATGTTAGCAGCAGCTACAGACCCAGTAACTTTCTGAAAGAAGAATCCTAATTGGATACTACATGACTATTTGCTAGTAAAACCACTAATGAAAAAGAATGCAATGAAACAGTATGTGAAATTGCTTCTGGTATTTCATCATTCAAATATATTATTTGAAGAGATGAAGCACCAAACAGAAGGAAGAGTTGCATGCTAAAGGCAGACAGGATGGGAAAATAGGTTTGTGGGAATGAGTAACCGATATAGTTATGGGTACGTATTAAAGTACTGAAGCTGCAATTAGATTTATCTTACAGAAGAATGTATGTATTACAGTTTCATGCAAAACATTAATCCGAACTTGGGCATAGATGGTAGCTGCACATTTATTTTAACTGTAACATTGTGTGGACCAAAATATCTTAGAAATAGTTGGTAACTTGTGCAGATGAAATTTTGGTTTTTTGTTTGTTTTAAACTGCAGCCTTACACTGATCCCATTAATTCCTGAAACCATTTTCCACATCAGACTTTCTTCAACATATACATAATTTATTTGTATTTCTGCTCAAAATAAACACAAATGGAAACAGCAAAGAATCTTTCTATTTAATAATATCATGGTTTAAGCCCAGCCATGCAGTCTCTCTCTCACTCCACCCCTTCCTCCCCGCTGCTCCTAGAGGGATGGGGAGGAGAATCAAAAGACTGTAACTCCCACAGGCTGAGATAAGAACAGTCCAGTAACTAAGGTATAACACAAACCACTACTGCTACCACCAGTAACAATAAGGGAAATATCAAGGGAAGAGAATACAACTGCTCACCACCCGTCGACCAATACCCAGCCTGACCTAAGCAGTGATCTAGCCCTTCCAGGTAACTGCCCCCAGTTTATATAATGGCCATGACATGCTGTGCTATGGAATACCTCTTCGGTTAGTTTGGGTCAAGTGCCTTGTTTCTGCTTCCACCTGGCTTCCCCTCCTCCTTGGCAGAGCATGAGACTCAGAAAGTCCTTGGTCAGAGTAAACATTACTGAGCAGCAACTAATAACATTGGCGTTATCAGCTCTGTTGCCAGACCAAAAGTCAAAACCACAGCACTGAACCAGCTACTAAGAAGAAGAAAAATGACTGCTACTGATGAACCCAGGACAAATAATAAATAGCTAATTGCATAGAGTTTGTACTTAGTCATTAAAGGGATAAGTTGTCAAAGGCTCTTTCAGATTTAAAATAAAAGTAAAAGAAAGTGGCAGGAAGATTTCACTGAGTAAAAGAAAATTATTAAAAACAAAATCTTTAATGTTATCTGTGAACAAACCCTTGGTTTTCTTTCTTCTAAATCAGTCCAGATCAATGCCAAAATCATCTGGGGAAAAAAAATCTAAATAGAGCCATTCAAAATGAAATTATTATTTTTCTTTTGCAGAATAGAAAATACACATCATTTTTCTGCTGGATTTCAAACACTTTTTTTTAAAACATATTACAAAAAATAGCAATGAAAATTACTTACTGGACTGTGCAGTTTCTCATTTGAACATTAAGTTTTTATCACTAATAACTCTGAAGTTATTTGTGAAATACTGACAAAAGTAGTTTTTCAAATGTATGCAATTTTCCCATTTCTACTGTGTGCATTATTTGATTTCTGGGCTTTTAGAATTGCTGTACTAAAAGTTTCAAGCAACCAAATAAGTCATTATCATTTAGTCCATAACAAATTGTAATTATTTGTTTAATCAGCTAAACCCTACAGAAAGTAGTTTCCTAATGTTGACTTTATTTTAGATAAGTAAAATCATAAAGAGAAAAAACATAAATAAGTTACTTTAAAAAATATTTTGTCAGATTAATGCTATTCAGTTGGTATCAAAGTTTACTGTTAATAATTTATCATTTGCTAATAGCAACAGCTGTTTCTTAAAATACCCAGTGACTGCATTATCATATTCCTATACAAATGCACAAGCAGAATACTAGTAATTTTAGCAAGCCATAAATATTAACTGCCAGAAAATAAAATTCTTCCTTATATTTCCATTATATCTGTTAAAATTGACATAGTTATGAATATCCATAATTGTGTTCTCATTTTCATTTAAGAAAATAGAAGACTGTTTCTATTAAGGAAAGGCAGTGTGACCCAATAATGGAAATATTATGACGTTTAGTGAGAGATGGCAACCACCTGTGCAAAACCAGACTCCTTTTTTGAATATGGATTAAAGTCATCTGAATTTGGCACAACTATTAGAAATTAACACTTGAATGACAAAGGACGAGTTCATCAGAATATCAGTTCTGTCAGCAACAGAGATATTGAGATAGTAAGAAATTCTATGAAAGATTATTTTTAAGTAAAGCGGTATGGTTTGGTTCTGTGTATGTTCACAAGGACACACTTTGTTGTGGAAACAGTGTTCTCACGGGTGAATGGATAACTGGTACATGAACTCTGAATAATCCCGAAAGATACAGCAAGGCCATGAGAGCCCCGAGGAAGCTTAATCAAGCAAGATAAGAAGAAGCTGGAATTCACTGAATTATGAGAACTGTGGACTGTTGGCAAGCTTTTGAGGTCAAGTTCTGACACCTGTGCTTAACCAATTATATGTTAGTCACTAAGGGTCTTCAAGACATGTATGCAATCATAATATGCCAAATCACTGTAAGTGCATGTAAGCAATAGTATATAACAAGTTAAGGCTTTACAATAAATGGCTTTTGTCTGATCATATTGATCTCTGACTGAGTCCATATTTTTTCTGCAGCACTTTATCTTTCCCCACGACAACGGGGTGCCCGTGAAAGAACATCCTGCCCATGGACACACTTTTTCTGACCCTTCAGTTGAGACCTGTCTGCCATGGGAGACCCTACCGGAAGCATAAGCCACCACCAGCATAGCTCCCAACCTCACAAGGGCACGCAAGACAAAGCATGTCCATGGGCAGGATGGGTTCAGTAGCCTTCAGGCAACCATCCTAGGAGAAGGACAACTCTAACTTCAAACCCAGGCAGATGGAGCTCGTATAGCCTTGTAAGGCCTTCCATCTGGACTTGTATAAAGCGTTCGACACTGTCCCACACGACATCCTTGTCTCCAAATTGGAGCAACATCAATTTGATGGATGGACCACTCAGTGGATAAAGAACTGGTTAGATGGCCACACACAAAGAGTTGTGGTCAATGGCTCAATGTCCGGCTGGAGACCAGTAACGAGTGGTGCCCCTCAGGGGTCAGTGTCGGGACTGGTCTTGTTTAACATCTTCGTCACTGACATGGACAGTGGGATTGAGTGCGCCCTCAGCAAGTTTGCCGATGACCCCAAGCTGTGTGGTTTAGTTGATACCCTGGAGGGAAGGAATGCCATCCAGAGGGACCTTGACACATTTGTGAGGTGGGCTGGTGCCAACCTCATGAAGAGTTAAGGTTAGGGTTAGGGCTAGGGCTACGGTTAGGGTCCTACACCTGGGTCAGAGCAATCCCAGGCACAGCTACTGGTTGGGCAGGGAAGAGACTCAGAGCAGCCCTGCGGAGAAGGACTTGGGGGTGCTGGTTGATGAGAAAATGAACATGAGCCGGCAACGCGCACTTGCAGCCCAAACAGCCAACCGTATCCTGGGCTGCATCAAAAGGGGTGTGATCAGCAGGTCGAAGGAGGTGATCCTGACCCTCTACTGCGCTCTTGTGAGACCTCACTTGGAGTATTGTGTGCAGTTCTGGTGTCCTCAACATAAAAAGGACATGGAACGGCTGGAACAAGTCCAGAGGAGGGCCATGAGGAAGATCAGGGGACTGGAGCACCTCCTGTATGAAGACAGGCTGAGGAACTTTGGGCTGTTCAGCCTGGAGAAGAGAAGACTGCGTGGAGACCTCATAGCAGCCTTCCAGTATCTGACGGGGTTCTATAGGGATGCTGGGGAGTGACTCTTCATTAGAGACTGTAGTGATAGGACAAGGGGTAATGGGTTAAAACATAAACAGGGGAAGTTTAGATTGATATAAGAAGGAAATTCTTTGCTGTGAGGGTGGTGAGGCACTGGAATGTGTTGCCCAGGGAGGTTGTTAATGCTGCATCCCTGGCAGTGTTCAAGACCAGGTTGGACGAGGCCTTGGGTGAGATGATTTAGCGTAAGGTGTCCCTGCCTACAGCAGGGGGGTTGGAACTTGATGATCTTAAGGTCTTTTCCAACCCTAACTATTCTATGATTCTATGGTTCTATGATCTAGGAGAAAGACACTCTAATCAAACCTACGAACTGAGGACTTTGCTGTCACCATCCAAGCTCGCTAGGCCCTGGCAGATAAATCTCAGGTGTAAAGGGTTGGCCTGTTCCACGCACGCTGTGCCTCACCTAAAAAAATCCACTGCTAATGCCCAAAGGGTTTACCCACACTTGCAAAGCCCTGTAGTGACAGGCGAGGGACAAAACAGCAGGTGATAAGGTGCACTGGAAGCTGCAGACCGAACCCTGCATGCAGGCGGTTCAGGACATTGGTCGCTTGAGACTGACCCAGGAGATGACAGTCTTGTTTGGCAGCATCCTGAATGACCAAGCAGCCTTTTTTCAAGGAGAGCACTGCTCGCTCCATGTGGAGAGAGGCCTAGAAAAGGTGGCCTAACCAAAGCTCATTTTCCCTCCACCTGGTTGGCTAGCTACGGCCAACGGTCATCTTCTGTTGTGGTCAATTAAAGACAAAGAGACAAAGGCATACACCTGCTCCAAAGGTGTGTCCAGATTGACACTCACATGTTGGAACATCAGAACCATGCTTGATACAGCAAACAGTGGTCATCCTGAGCACCGTTCTGCACTAATTTCCCACAGACTGTCATGACTTAACATCAATATTGCTGCGCTCAGTAAAGTTCACCTTCATGAGGAAGGTAGCCTTAAAGAACATGGTGCCAGCTATACACTGTACTGGTCACGCAAATCCAAAACTGAAAGTCATCTTTCTGGAGTTGGCTTCATGATTAAAAACTCCATAGTCTCTAAACTTGAAAATTTGCCGATAGGTCATTCTGATCATATTATCTCCATACATCTTCCACTACACAATAAGCAACACGTTGTTCTTTTCAGCATGTATGCTCCAACTCTGCAAGCTGACCCTTCAGAAAAAGAAAAATTCTACTCCTACCTGCGTCACCTCACTCAAAATGTTCCTGTAGATGATACGATCATAATCCTTGGTGACTTCAATGCCGGAGTAGGTTAAGAGCTTTGAAGCCTGGAAAGGAGTACTAGGCAAGCACGGTGTTGGCAGCTGCAATGATAACGGTCGCTTCTTACTAGAGTTTTGTGCAGAGCAGCTGCTTACCATCACCAACACTATTTTCCAGCAGAAAGACAGCCAGAAGACAACCTGGATGCATCCTCGATCTAAACATTGGTACCTTACTGATTATGTCTTAGTGAGACAAAGAAATATTTGTGATGTCTGTCACACCCGAGTGATGCTTAGTGCAGAATGTCACACAGACCACCTCCTTGTGTGTTGCAAACTTAACTGCCACTTCAAGCCCAAACCTAAGAGGGGCGGCATTTCAAGGAGGAGGCTCAATGCTAATAATCTCCAAATAGATGCAGTGAGGGACAGCTTTCAGGCTAACCTTCAAATTAGGCTTGAAGACCATCTTATAGATTCTTCTCCTGAAGCGCTTTGGCAACATATTAAAAATAGCATCCTGCAGTCCTCTGTAGATTCCATTGGGTTCTCCTTAAAGAAAAACAAAGACTGGTTTGATTATAGCAACCAGGAGGTCCAGGAATCGCTGACAAAGAAGAGATCTGCCTATCAAGCACGCCTCTCCCAGCCACTTTGCCTTGTAAGAAAAGCAGCCTTTCGTCTTGCATGTAGCAAACTCCAACAGAAACTTCGAGACATCCAGAACAGGTGGTGGCTCAACCTAACAGAAAAGACTCAATTATGTGCAGATTTGGGTGACCACAGAGGATTCTATGAGGCTCTGAAAGCAGTGTATGGACCAACATTTCAGGTTCAAAGCCCCTTACTTAGGGCAGATGGCCAAACGCTTCTTAAAGATAAAAATCTCCAACTTGAATTGTTGGTTATATTCAAACACTCTTTAGTGCTAACCATGTAGTCCAAGGCAAAGGAATCCAGCACATTTTACGACATCCAGTGAAAAATTAATTGGATTTAGCACCTACCATGGAAGAGACTCTTAAGGTTATACAGCAGGTGAAAACTGGCAAGGCAGCTGGGGTCAACAGAATCCCACCTGAAATCTGGACGCATGGAGGCCAAGCACTTCATGTTAAATTTCATGAGCTAGCTGTGCACTGTTGGGAACAAGGTAAATTACCATCAGATTTTCGTGATGCAATCATCAACACTCTGTATAAGAAAAAAGGTGTAAAGTCAGACTGCTCAAGCTACCGAGGTATAAGTCTGCTCTCCATTGCTGGAAAAATTCTTGCAAGATTACTATTGAGCAGATTAGTACCCGCTATTGCAAAAGAACTTCTAGCTGAAAGTCAGTGTGGCTTCAGAGCTAATAGAAGGACCACAGACATGGTATTTGTTCTCAGACAACTGTAAGAAAAGTACAGAGAACAGAATAAGGGGCTCTATGTAACCTTCGTTGACCTCACTGAAGCTTTTGACACTGAGAGCAGAAAAGGCCTGTGGCCGATCTTGGAACAATTAGGTTGTCCCCCCAGGTTCCTCAAAATGATTATTCTGTTACATGAGGATCAGCAAGGCCAAGTCAGATATAGTGATGCACTCTCTGAGCCCTTCCCAATAATCAATGGTGTGAAACAAGGTTGTGTTCTTGGACCAACTTTATGCACAGTCTTCTTCAGCATGATGCTCCAAAGGGCTACAGCAGACCTCAACGAACAAAGCAGCATTTATATTTGATATCGTACTGATCGTAGCCTATTCAATCTAAGGCGACAGAAGGCCCACACTAAGACCCTAAATAATCTTGTCCGTGAACTGTTTTTTGCTGACAATGCCACCCTTGTTGCCCACACATAAGCAGCTCTGCAGCATTTAACATCTTGCTTTGCAGCAGTGGCAGAGCTTTTTGGGCTGGAAGTCAGCTTGAAGAAGACAGTAGTTCTCTACCAACATGCACCACAAGAAGATTATCATTATCCCCCCACTACCATTGACAATTCAGAGCTTTAGTCAGTTCAGCAGTTCAGCTATCTGGGAAACATTATTTCCACGGATGCCACGATTGACAAAGAATCATAGAATCATACAATAGTTAGGGTTGGAAAGGACCTTAAGATCATCTAGTTCCAACCCCCCTGCCATGGGCAGGGACACCTCACACTAAACCATCTCACAGAAGGCTTCATCCAACCTGGTCTTGAACACTGCCAGGGATGGAGCATTCACAACCTCCCTGGGCAACCTATTCCAGTGCCTCACTACCCTAACAGGAAAGAACTTCTTCCTTATATCCAATCTAAACTTCCCCTCTTTAATTTTGAACCCATTACCCCTTGTCCTATCACTGCAGTCCCTAATGAATGTCCTTCCCCAGCATCCTTATAAGCCCCCTTCAGATACTGGAAGGCTGCTATGAGGTCTCCATGCAGTCTTCTCTTCTCCAGGCTGAACAGCCCCAACTTTCTCAACCTATCTTCATACGGGAGGTGCTCCAGGCCCCTGATCATCCTCATGGCCCTCCTCTGCACTTGTTCCAACAGTTCCATGTCCTTTTTATGTTGAGGACACCAGCACTGCACACAATACTCCAGGTGAGGTCTCAAAAGAGCAGAGTAGAGGGGTAGAATCACCTCCTTCAACTGCTGGTCACGCTCCTTTTGATGCAGCCCAGGATACGGTTGGCTTTCTGGGCTGCAAGCACACACTGCAGTCGGCTCATGTTCATTTTCTCATCAACCAACACCCCCAAGTCCTCCTCCACAGGGCTGCTGTGAATCTCTTCTCTGCCCAACCAGTAGCTGTGCCTGGGATTTCTCCGACCCAGGTGTAGGACCTTGCACTTGGCATGGTTAAACTCTTCATGAGGTTGGCATCAGCCTACCACACAAGCTTGTCAAGGTCCCTCTGGATGGCATTCCTTCCCTCCAGGGTATCAACCAAACAGCACAGCTTGGGGTCATCGGCAAACTTGCTGAGGGCTCACTCAATCCCACTGTCCATGTCACCAACAAAGATGTTGAACAAGACCAGCCCCAACACTGATCCGTGAGGGACACCACTCATTACTGGTCTCCAGCTGAACACTGAGTAGTTGACTACAACTCTTTGTGTGTGGCCATCTAGACAGTTCTTTATCCACTGAGTGGTCCAACTCTCAAATTGATGTCTCTCCAATGTAGAGACAAGGATGTCGTGTGGGACAGTGTCGAACACTTTGCACAAGTCCAGGTAGATGACATCAACTGCTCTACATCTGTCCATCAGTTCTGTAGCCCCATCATAGAAGGCCATCAAACTGGTCAGGCAGGATTTCCCCTTAGTGAAGCCATGCTGGCTGTCACCAAGCACCTTGTTGTTTTTCATGTACATTAGCATGCCTTCCAGGAGAATCTGCTCCAAGACTTTGCCAGGCACAGAGGTGAGACTGACCGGTCTATAGTTCCCCAGATCATTCATTTTCCCCTTCTTGAAAATGGGGGTTATATTTCCCTTTTCCCAGTCATTGGGAACTTCACCTGACAACCATGATTTTTCAAATATGATGGACAGTGGCTTAGCAACTTCATTCGCCAGCTCCTTCAGGACCTGCAGATGGATTTCATCAGGTCTCATGGATTTGTGCACATTCAGATGCTTAAGATGGTCTCAAACCAGATCCTCTCCTACAGTGGGCCCAAGGTCTTCATTCTCACAGTCCCTGCGTCTACTTTCCAAGACTTGGGTGGTGTAGTCAGAGCCTTTGCCAGTGAAGACAGAGGCAAAGATGTTATTCAGAAACTCAGCTTTCTCCAAATCCTGTGTAGTCAGTTGTCCCGAGAGCTTCCTGAGGGGGCCTACGTTATCCCTAAGTCTGTTTTTTTTTTGCTATGTAACTGTAGAATCCCTTCCTTTTATCCTTAACATCTCTAACCAAGTTTAATTCTAACTGGGCCTTAGCTTTCCTAACCTGAGAGAAAGAAGTCCACCTTTGCTGAACTGCTTTGCTTCTGCAGTTTTGTTTTGAAAGTTTTGAACTGCGTGAAAAAATAAATTTCTCTTATTATGCAACTGGTTTTCTGGCCAAGATTGTTCAGAAATAAGGCTGCAGCTGTCATTTCTTTTCTTGTCTTTTGTAGTCCTGTAAATATGATCTTTGTTTTATTTGGTAGAAGTCTGTGGGCTGTGTGTTGACCTAATTATGCAGGATCTCAATATTTTCTGGGCTTTCCTTGAATTTAATTAATTTTGTTTATCTTAACAGTTATCTAATGATTGAATGACTATGACTTCATAACACTGTGAATATCACCTAAGAAAATGGTCTAAAAAAAACAGGAAGACATTCTAATGATCATCAATCCTTGATGTCAGCTAAAGGTGAGGGAAGCTAGCGTACAGCTCTCAAATATTAGCTTGGCATTAATTTGAAAGAAGGACACTGAGTTAAGAGTATCATAGAAAGGTTTGGGTTGGAAGAGACCTTAAAGTTTATCTAGTTCCAACCCCCCTGCCACAGGCAATGGCATCTTCTGCTAGACCAGGTATCTCAAAGCCCCATCCAACCTGGCCTTGAAAACTTCCAGGGATGAGGCGTATATCAAAGTAATTCAATTGGAACAAGGACTGAGGAAGGTGTTCCCACCACCATGAACATCACATTCCTCTTGGCAACAATATTAGGATGTGGAAAACTTATTATGCTTCCCCGCTCCTCTCTTCTTCTGGATGCTTGAAATTTCAGTCTCAGGGCCCAGAAGGACACTGAAGGGATGAGTATAACTTCAGAACCAAGGTGTAGATGTTGACAGAGTTTCATGTGAAACAATTATAACTGTATAATGACTGAGGTCTCTATGTACTGGGTTTGGCTAAAAGTATTTTTAGTATTATACTGAGCAAACAATAACTATTTGTATTAAATTAGACTGGAATATTAGCTGGAATAACACTAATTTATTAGCTCCAAATATAAGTTCCCTTTTGCCTATCACAGGATTGTGACAGCATGCAGCTTAATTAGCAAAGCCAGCAACATCTGGACACATAGATGTAACCTGTTGGGCACAGTGATTCTGCAGGGAATGCAGAGGAGAAGTGGTAGCAGCCTGATTCACAGAGCATCAGAAACATCCTTTATCAAAATACTGCAAGATACTTTCTATTACATAACCAACAGTGACCAGTGCTGACAATATGACGTTTTTAGAAAAAAATAGCATAATTAGGCCCAATGGGACTAATGGCAAGAGACTATTGATTTAGTTTGTTAGAAAATAAATAGAAAATTGAAAAGCATTCTGAGCCTTAAAGTTTGTCTGTTGGTTAAGTATATTGTATAATTTAACACCATTGTCATTAAATGATCAATAATGACACTGAGGAACAGTATTCATCTTTACCTTTCCTGAATTTCAAGGCTGAATATCAGCTGGTCATTTTTCTCCAGTGCTCATTTCCTAAAGACATGGGATTTCACAAAAAACACTAGTTCCAACCCCCAGCGCATGTGAAACATTTCTGAAGGAAATAAGCTTCTCAAAATAACTAAAATAGTATTCTAGAAAGTAATAGGAAAACCTGGAGGACTTATAGGGAGAAACATTGGAAATCCACACTAATTCACTCATTAAAAAATGATCCAAGCTTCTACAAAGAATCTGCTCTAGGTATTTAGATGGCATCAACTACCTTTAATTTCTAAACAAGCTAATTTCTGAGTGGCATAATTTCTAAACATGGGCAAGTATCTCAGAATTCTTTTGACAGACAGGCAACATACTCCTCAGATATTCTCTTTAGCCGATTTCTAGCAAATGTTGTAGGTGTTGAATTCTACACAGCTGAAGTGTGTACAACAAACAGGTAAAAAAATTCTGCACACAGTGAATTATAGTATTCCAGCCTTGATGATGGAAGACCCATAGATGATGCTGAAACAGCAATGTCCTTAACCTTGCTAAATTCCTGATGTGAAAATATTAAGACTAACAATGTGGCCCTCAGAACAAGTTTCAGGGTCAAATATAACACCAAAATTATTCAGTGAGAAGGGAATTTTATATTCCTAACAAATGGTACGATAAATGACAAACTGCAATTTAGCAGGCAATGGGCCAAATAAAATCAATTCTGTTCTAAGCACCAAATGTTAGCAGACACTCAATACTTAACATCTAATGAGTATTCTTCCAGACTAGAGACAGATTTATCTAAGTCATCCATAAACCGTTTGATATAACTATTATATTTGGATGCATCAGCATAAAGACAGTAATTAAGATCTTGCTTATAGAAGAAATGACCCTACTGGGAGCACATACTGTGCATGTAAAATAGGATCATAGAATCATAGAATGATTAGGGGTTTTGTTTCCCCAGAGGAAATATAGGTTAGTTTGGTATTTTTTTTCTCAATTTTTGTGGTTTTGTTTGTATTTTTTCTCTTTTTCCCCCTAAACTTGTTGTGAGTTATTGCTTTCCCAGGTCTCAGTATGAAAATCTGACGAATACAAAGGGTCTGATATGACACAACAAGAAAGTCTGTTTGTAACTATGTTTTTTCCGATGTCTTAGAAAAAATACACTAAGAGAACTGTAGAAAGCTTTTGCAAATTATTTTATTTTTTCTGATAACTCAAGAAAAAACTTCTGGTGAGAATTTGTGAATTTTTCTAAGAGAATAATTTAACTGAATTTACTAATTTTCTTAGTCTATTTAAGTAATGCAATTCTCTAGTACTAAAAATGCAAGCAGGATAAGGCAGATAGACAATGGAGCTTATGTCTCCTTTATACAGGGAAATTAAAGTGGATACATCAACAGTATAGATAATTGTCAAGAAAGTCCAATTTTGACAACAGTTTTTCCCCCAACTGACTTTTTAAAATACTTTAGAATGGAAAAGTGTCTCTGTTTAGAGAAATTCCATGAAAAAAATCCAAGAAAAAAAAATTAATACTTATTTAACAGAAATAATAGTTGTTAATTTCTAACAAATTTCCAATAACTGTTAAATAATTCCCTCTAAGTTTGAGAAATGTCAACACAAATTACACATGCATAAAATAAATTTAGTTAAATTTAATATGATGTGCATATATAAGAATTATTCATAACCCTTACAGAAAAATGTCATAAGCCTTAGAGGACAAGGGCAAGAACATTTTTACTTCAACTTTATTCTCCTACAATTGGCAAGGGCAAATGAGGCTTTATGAACAGAAGCATGCAAGAAAACATCTTAAATGAGTCTGCTTAAAAAATATATTTATATAAATACATACAAGATTACTAACATTGTGTTTGACAGTAAGGATTAATTCCTAGCAATCAGCAGAAAATAGATCTTCTCAGGCTTCAACAATGGCAGGAGACAGTACAATTTTTTTAATGAAATCTAGTCCAATTCTTGTCTTATAGAGAAAGGATTATAGGTATCAGAATCATACTTCTGTAATTCATTGAAAAATCTGCCTGTTATTGGGTATAAACACCTTACAGGTTGTATGACATAAGTATTAATCATGGATTCTACCACAAATACTGCAGTTGTCCCAGCTGAGGACCTGAACTCCAAGGTTCATGGATCATTCAATATTCATGTATCGCAAAAAACTCCCATTTTTTGTTGATACTACTCATTAGCTACATTGATCTGAAAAAAGTGCAAGGTATCTCTCAGGTATAACTACAAAATTAAACTTCTTCCATGTTTCAGCGTATGAATACTCCAAGGAGAATAACATTAAATATGCTATAAGTTCTTTTTTCAGAACAAAAAAATTTACAAACCAGCCTCTTTCAAACAGATCTTATGAGATGTACTTTGTCATGAATTACCTATATGAGGTTATTTCATTGCTTTCGGACTTTGACAAAGAATATTTATAAATTCTGTCTCATAAAGTTTGGCATACAGGATCATGAAAGAAAAATGCTAACAAAATTTATGCATCATTCTGTTTTCATTTGATTGTAATTTAGAGAACATTTACATGAGAATAAAGTAATCTAGATTTCTCCCAGGGAAATAATTTTATGGCGAAAATTGCCTTAGTTTGTTAATTCTTTACAGTACGAGGAGTTTTCGTGATTTACACGTGAATACAGTTTTTTGATTTGCCTATTCAAACAGAAATACTCTTAGGAATAGATCAAAATGTCCATTAATTCATTAATATTTATATGGGAAAAAGCAAGCAATATTCACCTTGATGTATTTTATTTAATTTTTGTCAATATTCCATCAATTTATAAAAATTTTTAAGGTAAGATAACAATCTGTGTTCAGTTCTAAGCTATCCTGGTATTGAATTGAATTGACAGATACATCAATATAATTGATAATCTGCTTTCTGGTGTAACTAAGTATCAAGTGGACCTGAGAAGTCTGTGGAAAACTGATAGCTTTTTATATTGTGAATTGCTTTAACTGAGTCACTACAACACAGAGGAAATATGTTCTTAGAAAAGCTTTGAGTCATAAAAATTATCATTTTCACTCCAGCCATTGAGTGCTTAGAATAATGGCAGCACTACCAGAGCATCAAGACAGGACAAAGAAATCAGACCCTCCCCTTTAATTTTTTTTTTCTTCTTCTTTTCTAGAAAGAAAAATCCATAGATTTCATTCAGTCCCCAGCATGGTACAATATGGAGATGAGGGTAAAAGGCATATGTATGCAGTTTTGCTGAGCAGTGTTTCAGTTACACATCTATTTCCATTAAAATACAATCACCTTCCTGCAGTTTTACCCCCAAACATTTGTAAATCACTTTCTTGCTGACATGTCTCTGAGCACAATAAAAAAACACCTCCTCATCCTAAATCTCCCTCCTCCAAATGAATATTTAACCCAAGCCACTCAGAAATACACTGGAGAGTACTCTTACTTGAATAACATGGTCAGAGGAGACCCACTTACTGTACCATTGTACTGTAAATGAGCATTTAGAATTACTCAGGAGCTGGTGGATCTGGGGTAAATTTTTCACTGCCCGAAAAGTTTCAAGCATATGACAGCAACAGGATTAAGGTAACAGGTAAATTAGGTAAAATGTATTATAACAAGATAATACCTACAAAATTTATGAACAGTCTTATTTAGGGAAATTATACCTTTTTGATGTTTTCAGTGTTGTGAAATGTGTTTCATGACATTCATTTTTTGAATGTGTCATGAAAGCTGACAGTCATGTCCCTGGGAAGCACATTAAATACTTGATTTATTGTGATTTTCTAAGTTCTTTTTGAAAGCATTCAAATAAATATCAGAAAATTCTGATATATGTACCTACAAGTAATTAACAGATCACTGAAGCCCACCTAACAGTTTTCTCAACAAAATGCAATTCTTATGACTGACTATCTTCAATGTACAGGAGCGTGTATTCATTTATATAAGTTTTGCCTGTAAAAAAAACAGTGTATTCAATCAGCTGCACATTATTACTTTATCTACCCTCTCAACTAGCAGATACAAATCACATCTTTATTAGGAAGTCAAAGTTGAAACAATTATTTTTAGTGTAACGTTTCTTACCTGTAACCTAGCTTTTTTATGTCACCCAGACATTAAGAATAACAAAAGGAAGAATATTATTTTGGTGTGTCAGTAGTTGCTGCAGTGTTCCAAAACTCCAAAGACAGGCTAGAAGTTTTTAATAGGTAACATTTTAGTGGGCACCATGGCCTTGCAGAAGCATCTAGATAGATTAGAACACTGGGCAATTATCAAAGGCATGAAGTTCAAGAAGAACAAACGTGGATGTGTAGAGGGAAATGCCGATCTGTTCTCCCTGGTATCGAGTGTCAGGACACAGGGGAACGGCTTAAAGCTCTGTAAGATACTCACAGACCTCTAACTCTGAACCAGTCCATTTTCAATGATGCTGAATTCTCAGTTCAGATCTGTAACTCCAGCAGATCTGAAGCAAGCACCAGAAAGTTAGCTCATCTATACATAATGACGCTGTCATGCACGCAACATCAAAAACATGAGACACATCATGTTTTCTGGTCCATATCCCTTATCTCTTCCAATTAAAGTCTCAGAAAAAGTGTGCAGATACTGTTTGGATTGTATGCTTTTTTTTTGTGAAAGCCAGGATACTCATCCAGGAAGGAGAACAGAGTTGAGGCTAAGTTTCAATTTGAAATGCTTTAACTGAGCAAACAGTTCTCTGTCTTATGAAAGCTAAATATTTAAAAGAAATCACTCCCAGTGTGTCATTCTCTTCCCAAGTAGTATGGACTATGCAGCACTGCAGACACTTGCAAGAACTTCTGTGTGCATTTAATTATGATGGCTGCCCTTTCCTATATCAAGATTTCAATTTTACACAGTTTAAACACCTAGTCTGCAAAAGCAAATCTTTCCTGGCATGTAAGTGAAGTTTCGGAGTCTTGGTACCAGTACTGTTTCACCTTTCAGTATATTTAAATTACTAACATGCTGTATCTTTACTTCCTGCAGTATACATTATTCATCTTAACCAGCAAACCCATAAAAGTAGTTATAAATTTATGACTCTGACACAATACTCTCTGAATATTCCATAATTCTATGGCACTGTGTCTGTCATAGTGGTAAAACATACTGTCTAACCTCCTAAGGAGGATTCTTGCAGTGCAAATCAAAAGAATCTGAAAACTGCAAGTGAATCATCTCTTGTAATGTTTTGATCTCCTGAATTATGAATAATGGTTTAATTTTGGATATTCAACTTTCTGAAGTTTTTCTTAATATTGAAAGTCTCATGTGTCTATCTTAAATGGATACTTACAGTCTCTGTGAATAAAATCATCATGACTATTTTTTGTCATGAAAACAAACAGACTTATTTCTGCAGCCTGTAACATCTGCAGAATCCTTAAGGACATCGGTTGTCAGATATACTAACTAGACTCAAATTTCTGATTGTAGTATAAGAAATCACAGAGAACACCTCATGTCTAAAACACATATCAGACCAGTGGCAAAGTTAGATATTGGCAATCCATTTATGTAATATTTTCAATTTCTTGTTAACATCAAAAGGATGCTATTCTGGATTTCCTACACTTAATCATGCCAGCTGTTTAAAGTTTTATATTAAACTTGAAAAAAAATAATTCACTTTTACCAGATTATTCTCATTTCTCTAAGTTTATCTTATTTGTGGTTTGTTTTAAGGAAAAAATGTAAATCCTGCTGATCATTACAGCAGCTGCTCCATTTTACTTGCTGTACTTAGTATCCTGATAGCATCTTTCTGCAGTTGATTACTGTGTTTTAATGCTGCAGCATATTCAATAATATAGTAGTACAATAAGTTTTTCTATGAAAAGAAAAAAGAAGGAAAATCTGTTTGTATGTTTTTATGAAATCATTTTCTTATTGATTTAAATAAATCTCATGCATGCACAGTAAAAACAATTTAGGTCAAACCCTCTGAAAAACATACACTGCTTAAATTTACATTTTATTCCAAATATTCAAGATTTTTCTTTTGAGGTCTTACAGCAACTCAATAGTATTATTTCTACTATAGGATACCATACAACAGACAATAACAGGGTCAACACATCACTTTTCTCATGAATGCTAGGTGAATTTAAAAACTCTTATAATGTGAATCACTTCTGCAGTTTGTACCCTCTAATATTCTTCTGCATTTGAAGCCTTCCACTGCTTTTCAGACTTTTGGATGGTAGGCAGTTAGATTGAAAAATAATCCTGGGCAGCTAGACCTAGAAGCCAAGAGTATTTGTTCTAACTGCAGCAATCACTAAACCATAATCTAACTCCCTTTTCTTTCCTGTCCTTCTCACACTCTCAGTGGCACTGTGGTCTAGTTTTCTTTTTACACAGAGAACTTGATACTTTAGTGACTGCATTATTTCTCTGAAGGATAAGTCTACTGGTTTCAGCTGGGATGGAGATAATTTTTTTCCTAGTAGCTGGTGCAGTGCTGTTTTTTACTTTAGTCTAAGAACAGTGCTGATAACACACCAACGTTTTAGTTGTTGCTAAGTAATGCTTACCCTGATTGAAGACTTTTCAGTCTCTCATGCTCTGCAAGTGAGAAGGGGCACAAGAAACCGGGAGGGAGCAGAGACCGGACACTGCTCTGGTCGGGCTGGGTATCAGTCAGCAGCTGGTGAGAAATTGTATTGTGCATCACTAGTTTTTGTTGGGGTTTTTTATTTTGCTCTCTCTCTCTTTTCTTTCCCTTTTCATTATTAGCATTATATTATACCTTAATTATTAAGCTGTTCTTATCTCAGTCTACAGGGTTTACCTTTTCTGATTCTGATCCCCACGCCACTGGGGGGAAGTGAAGGAGCAGCTATGTGGTACTTAGTTGCCATCTGGGCTTAAACCACAACAGTAAGGAGTACGTGGTTTTCAAAGGACCCAGACACAAGGTCTTCCAGACAGAATCTTTTTCACAAAATTGTAAACTGTCACGGGGCTGTGTTTTCAGGGAAAGGGAAAGTGACTGGACATGCCTTGAACACATAGCTAATGGCACAACTCTTCCTGGTGCCCAATTTGCAAAAGAATTTAAATTAGGGCTAACAAGCATAGAAACCTTAATATAAGTACACAAGAACTCTGTGATATATAATGTAGGTGCCAAATTTATTTAGGCATACGTGAGATTTTGTTGCAGTTGGAGGAGAATACTCTTGATCTCAGTTTTAAAGATAGATACTAACATTCTGACTAAGCCCATCTCAAACCTGCAGTAGTTCGACCCTATTGCCTTATTCTTGCCTCTAATTTATATTGAACATTCAGTATGCATAGTGCCCAAACCGACATGTCAAATAAAGGAGGAAGTGACATCTGGCTTTAGTCTTAATTACTAAAGTTATTTGCCAAAAGAATACTAGGACAAAGCAGAATGCTATTCAACGGATATTCAATGGATATTAAAGATGTTTATTTTAATTAATTTATCCAAACTTCTTCTAAGGTTATCGTTTGCCTTGTATTCATGTGGAATCAGAAATATTTCTATTAAATTACTTAATTACTGTGGTTAGTTTGATTTCAGATTTGCTTCCTCTGTTTTCACAAAGGAGTGTTATTTCTGCCTGAATTTCAAATAGTATATTAAGATAAGAATTATTTAGCAATTGACTAAAAGGGCAATGTGGGATAGGCAAATCCCATTGGAAAAAAGGCTGCTTGGTCGTCCAGGATGTTTCCAAACAAGCCGCAGACCCAACTCTGCATGCAGGCGGCTCAGGACATTGGTCACTCGAGACTGACCCAGGAGATGACAGTCTTATTTGGCAGCATCCTGAATGACCAAGCAGCCTTTGTTCCAGCCAGATTTGCCTATCCCACATTGCCCTTTTAGTCCTCATAGCCCTTGTAGTAAGCATGGGTAAAGCCCTTCCTAAATCTTCTTGCGCGAAGCCAAGCCATCAATCAATTTAGCAATTGACATGTTCTTAATGATAAAACATAGGGAACTCCTTTTCTTTTTTGAAGACATAATATTTGGGGGAGGGGGGAGAGCGAACCAAAAGAAACACCACAAAACCAAAAAGAAACAGAGAAACTAAACAAACAATTTATCTCCTTTTTGCTTTGCTATTTTCTGGAATGAGTTGAAGTTTGGAGTTCTTGACATCATCCTGGAGGACAGGTGTTTCCTTCAATGAAAGCCACCTTGGTATGCTGACCCATTTTCTTACCAAAATATTTCTTGAGAAATCTTTGTATTTAATATTTCAAATGATTATTCTATCTCAAAGATTCTGTAATTGTGTAACTAGCTGAAGCTTTTACGTCACACTGAAATCAACTATTTTGTTGTTTGAAATATGTAACTTCTAAAATACATGATCTTTTACAATGCAAGTGTTCTGTAGAGACAGAATTGCTGTCAGGTCTAATAAAATATCACCTGATAAGCAAATTCTTTCCTGTCTTAGTATAGTAAATGTCCTACAGTCAAATCCCAACCCCACCTACACATATCTTTCTCTCAAATGTAACCACTGGCTTAACGTTCAACAGGGCTACAAAAATCAGTTGTCACCAGCCTATTTGCTGTCAGAGAAATATAATTCAACCTCCATCTTTTGGTAGATTTAACAGGCTCAATGTTTACTTTTTTAAAAATAAGTATCAACATTATCAACAAGATAATGTGCCAGTGGTTTAATGTCCATTTCTAATAATGCGCATGTAGGATTCTTTTATTCAAATAGGTTCCTAATTATGAATTCTGTCCAAAACACATCATTTTTAATAAGGTAAATGGATAACTCTGTGTCCTTGTACACATTCTTTTTTTAGAGCAATAGGAGAGAAGCTGGCTAGTATAGTTATGAAACAGAAAATTTTTATTGTACCCGTCTGTTTTGAGTTATTTATACCTTTTCTTTTATAGCTGCTATCCTATGGAAAAATGTCTGTCTCACCTAAGACAAAAAGAAACTCTTTAGCAATGAACATTTTTCAAGACTGCAGCCAAAAAAAAAAATTAAAAAAAAAAACATTTTATTAGAACTGGAAAGATTAACTGCCTGATTTGGATTAAAGGATTAAAGGAGGATGAGACACAGAAATTTAATTACTTTCTGTACTCTGATTTTTTCTTAATATCAGTATATGGACCGGTGCTGTATAACATCTTTGTTGGCCACATGAACAGTGGGATTGAGTACACCCTCAGGAAGTTTGCTTGTGGCACCAAACTGAGTGGTGTGGTCAACACACTGACAGGCAGGGACACCATCCAGTGGGACCTGGACAGGCTGGACAAGTGGGACAGTGTAAACCTCATGAAGTTCAACAAGGCCAAGTACAAGGTCTTCTTGCACCTGGGTCAGGCAAACCCAATCGCAAATACAGGATGGGTGAAGACTGGATTGAGAGCAGCCCTGAGGAGAAGGACTTGGGGGTGTTGGTTGATGAAAAGGTCAATATGACCCATCAGTGTGCACTCACAGCCCAGAAACCAGCAATGTCCTTAGCTGCATCAAAAGGAGCATGGCCAGCAGGTCAAGGAAAGTGCTCTTGTAAGACCCCACCTGGAGCACTCTGGGGCTCCCAACCCAAAAGGAAAACAGACTGGATCACATCTCCTGCAAAGGTAGGCTGAGAGAGTTGGGCTAGTTCAGCCTGGAAAAGAGAAGGCTTTTCAGAGACCTTCTAGTAGTCTTCCAGTACTTAAAGGGGTAATGGATTTAAACTGAAAGAAAGTAGATTTAGATTAGATATTACAGATAAATTCTTTACTGTGAGGGTGATGCAACACTGGCACAGGTTGCCCAGAGAAGTTGTAGATGCCCCATCACTGAAAGTGTTCAAGGCCAGGTCGGATGGGTTTTGGAGCAACCTGGTCGGGTAGAAGGTGTCCCTGTCCATGGGGGATGGAACTAGATGAGCTTTAAGGTCCCTTTCAACCCAAACCATTTTATGGTTCTATGATTCTGTGATTCTTAGAGTGATGATAGACACTTTTTAAAAAGAAAACAAAAAACTTCTCCAAATTTCCAGTGCTTTTTGAACTGGAAATGGGAGGCATCATTATTTCCTTTTAGATTTTCTATGAATAAGAAAGGAAATTCTCTTTTATGAAATTCCCTTGTGTATATTCTAGCTTCATATTTGTAAACTAAATTTGTATTATGAACATTAATTAAAGGAAGACACAGACTTGTTCGAGTGGATCCAGAGGAGAGACACAAAAAGGATCAGAGGGCTGGAATATGTTTCCCATTCAGAAAGGCTGAGAGAGGTGAGTTTCTTTAGCTTGGAGAAGAGAAGGCTCCAAGGAGAACTTATTGCAGCCTTTCAGTATATTAAGAAAGATGGAAAAACACTTTTTACCAAGGCATGTAGTGACAGGAGAAGGGGCAAAGCCAAAAAAAATTATATTTAGATTGAAGGTAAGGAAGAAATTTTTTATGATGGGGATGGTGAGACAATAGGACAAGTTTCCCACACAAGTTCTGGATGTCCTGACATTTGAAGTGTACAAGGTCAGGTTGGACAGGGTTTTGAAGATGGCCCTTCCATGGGACATCTGCAGTTGTACTAGATGTTCTTTAACAGTCCCTTCCAAGCCAATCATGCTATGAATTATGTTTTCCATGGTAACATCCACTGATTCTACTTGAAACTGGTTGCACTGTGAATATTACAGATAAAGGGTGTCCCAGGATATTAGTAACGTATTCAAATATGAAAAATATATATTTAAAAGGAAGGTTTTTACTTTCATATTTTACAGGTGATGAACTGAAACAACCCAGAATTTCCTCCCTATTGAGATCTCACTTTACATTAACTGCCCTGAAGCAGAATATTACTTGATACAATCTCAGTGCATACAGTCCATGAACCTCATTTCTCTTATGTAATGCAGGCAATAAATCTACTATTTGAATATTGTGGCATATGCATTATACATGTGTAATTTATATTCTTAAATGGTCATATTCAGTAAAGATAAATTAATAATTTATATGCAGTAGCAGCATCCCAGACTACGGAAGTTTTCCAGAGAAACACATTTTGAATAATGTAGTGAGAATCAGTTGTTAGTGCTACCTCTTATTTTACTGTTGAGCACCCTTTGTCAAAATAAAAAAAATTAAAAATTGCATTCCTCTCTGCATTCATTATAGATTTTGTAATAAAACACTTTGTTGTAGAAATGTAGTTCTAGTGCCTTATTATGTGCCAATCTGTAAATCATTAACGTCGCATTGGAAATTTCCAAACTGTCACTGGTGATATATTAATTAGTAGTTACCATGCTAATCTTGGTATATTAAAAATCAAGGATTACCAAGAACCTATGCTTTTGGGGGGGAGACTATTAAAGTCGTTTTCCACCTTCTTTTCACCAAAATAAACACATCCATGATTAACTTGCATATTGTCTTGATTTTCTAGGGATCTAGTCCTCTTTCATTTTCTCCAGCATTTCAGATAGAGAAAAAATGTAAGACATGCACAAAAAAAAAAAAATGCAACTAAAACATTTCCACCAGTTTCTTGAGAATCAGTATTAGATTCTAGAAACAGAAAAACGCTTTATAAAGGATTTAAATGTTACCCGTTTTACCAGAGAATGAATTAAGGTGCAGAAAGCAACTCATGCAACGTTCTCTAGGCCACTAACAGAGACAGGAATAAAATGAACCCTTTTTAGACTTTACCTCCATTTCCTACGTAATTGTACCTGGCAGGTACCTCTTTCCTACTAAGAATAAAACTTGTACAATTTACATAAGATTCGTATATAAACATGTAACACTAAACTGTAATATTTACAGAATGAAATCAAGCATACAACATATGGAAATTACTGAAGAAGAATTAATCTGACCACTCAAAGTGAGTTAAGAAAGGATTAACAGGTTTATTCTGGTATTACTTACCCACAATGCAAACAACATGTTAAAATTTTGAAATTCCATTGTCCTATCTTTTCTCACTGGGATATTATAAAGCCATTCTTGAACTCACGGGTCTATTCACAGATAAGATTTAATTATGAGTTTTAAAAGATTTTTAAAAGATGTGGCTTTGATTTTCAAATAGCTATGAAAAAGCAAATTAATGCAGCTATGATTTTGATGCCAAACTGCTCCCCTATTCATTTACTTTTCAGCCTTAGGAGCATAAGAGCATATAACTTCTCAGGAAAAAATTTTTATACTAGAAGTTTTTAGCAAGGAGAGATGAAAACATCTGTCTGAGAAGGACTCTTACAATGCAACACCTAAGACAACCAAGCAGACATGAGGTGAGTACAAGCAGCCCTTGTAACTGATTCTCTTAATTAGAGCAGATGGCTATTGTCATTAGCTCATTACAGCTAATTAAGGAATGTATAAAAGCTTGTCTTGCCCTACATAGAAAATAACAAGAATGGATGTATAGATACTTGTAAGGTTAGGAAGATTGAGAATATAGTAATAATATTTGGAAGCAGTATTTCAAAGAAAGTGAAGGGATTATATCGTTTGTTTGTTTTTCCTTATACTACCAGGAAGACAAAAAGGTTGGCCAAAATATGCAGCAAATTCCTTACTTCTTTGCTTTTAGAGTTCAGGGGCTGAAACCAGATTTCTCATGTTTCTGGGTTCTTTCTATTCTCTTTCTTACATGTAAGAGAAAACTGCTTTGCTCTTGTGGGTTTTTGTTTGTTTGTTTGTTTTTCTTTAATGTTTAACACTGCTATAATAGATTAGTGAACTCTTTGGGTTTAATTAATTTTACTTGCTCAGCCAATTGATTCTTTAGCAACTTTTCTTAATCTAAAATGTTAGTTGGTCTATAAAAGCAAAGAATTGATAAGTAATTGATTTTTCACCACTGTAATAAATTAGCTGTAAGCAACTAATTTAGATCAGAAAATGTAAATGTATTAATTGCTGAAATACTGTTGTGCTGGTTTGAGCTGAGATAAAGTTAACTTTCTTCCTAGTAACTGCCACAGTGCTGTGTTTTGGCTTTAGTCTGAGAACAATGCTGATATCGCACTGATGTTTTAGTTGTTGCTCAATAGTGTTTATCCTGATCAAGGACTTTTCAGTCTCTCATGCTCTGCTAGTGATGACAGGCACAAAAAGCTGGGAGGAAGCAGAGACAGGACACCTGACCTTAACTAGCTGAAGGAGTATTCCATATCACAGCATGTCATGCCCAGTATATACAAGGGAGGTTACCTGGAAGGGACTGTTTGCTGCTCTGGTTGGGCTGGGCATTAGTCAGTGGATGGTGAGCAACTGTATTGTGCATCACAGTCATTTGGGTTTTGTTGGGTGGTTTTTTTATCCTTTTAATTCTTTCTCTTTTTTTATTTCTGTTAGTAGTAGTAGTAGTATATTTTATTATGATGTTCCTTCTTAGCTATAGTTGATAGCTGTTGCAAACTGATGTTAGGAATCTGTCTTATTTAACATGTTATATCATATTAGAGTAAATTGATTTTGCCAATAGGTGGTCCTCTTGTGGAGTAAAGGTGTACAGATCAGCTTCAGACATTTTTTGATAAATACACAGGGGAAAAAAAGCTCAGCAAAATATTGGATAAATTTTCAAAAACTATATCTGGAATTTGAGTGTGTGGAAGAAAAAGTAAAAACTTGGAAAGAAAAAAAAACAGGTGTGGCTTTCTGGTTAAAATGTTTTCTGAGTATACCAAATGGAATTAAGGATCAATATTGCTGGTTTTTGTTAATAACCTTATTCTAGCACTCTGCAGACCTCTACGAGTCTCTATACTTATAAACTGCCTGCCAACTGGGTAATGTGGTTTTTTTTCTTTGTATTCAATAGCAAAAAACAAGTAATTAACTATAGGGGGACAGCTTTATGCTTACTGAGTACTAGAATACAAATTTAAAGCTGCATAACTCTGAACAGTGGCAGTGTAGACACATTCACTTTGTAAACTGGAAACCTCTCTTACAACACAGTACTCGGTGTTTCTTTACCTGGTAAACTTTGACTTTCTAGTTAGATGATTGTATTAATTGCTTAATAAGCTTATTACTGCTATAAAAGTAGCTCAATGTCTTTTCAAAGACTTGCTCCATAAAAATAAGTGAGTGTGATAGAAGGTGCAAGCTAGTCTGACACACCTATGCTAAAAATACTTGATTACTTATTTAATTTTCAGCTCCTCTGTGACAGGGGGAGGACATCCAGCAGGTGTACAAAACCAGATACTGATTCAATGTAGCCCGTTGAAGCACTTCCATAGTAGTTCCTAGGATGGGTGAAGGCAATAACTGAAGTGAATTGAAGAGGCTGGTTTCAAGTGTGCAAACGGCTTGAGGAAGAGAAAAAGCTTTCCGAGGCTTCCTTGCACTGCTATTGGGGTCTACTAAGTTAAGCCAAAAACTAAGTTTTACAGCTGCTAAAAGAAACCTTCTGAGTGATTATTTGAAAGAAAGCTTGATGTTAAATCAGGTATCATCAGATTACTGCTATGTGCTCAATTACCATCATTCTTAATTTCTCAGCAAATATATAACAAAGGAATTATTACAGTGTTCCATGTGTGATCCATAGGTCATTGCATGCACTTTCTAATAGTATGTGCAGTTTATTTACCCTTGGTTTAGGTAACCTATTTTATTACATCTCTACTGCCTAGTGTTGGCTACAAAAGCAAGCTCTAGATTCAGGTTATACTGATTATTGCTAGGGGTTGCTCAATCTAGTAGCATGGGAGATGTGAGGCTGCAGTGACTCTGCCTCCAGCTAGAGTCTGTAGGAAGGCTGAGCAGGTTTCCCACTGGTGTATAAACACACATGAACAGCCAGCCACACTGATCAACACTGTGAGAAAATTGCTTTAATTGTCACTGGTGTAAGCACACCCTACTCACAAACAGAATGGATGCCCTGATCCTGTTTCCCCATTCTAACTGAGTATCAGTTTAGTCCACTTTTAGGATATGTGTATGTACATGATGCGTATCCCTGCAGCAGTTTCAGATGCTCAGCTGACCTCATAAGCTCCCCAGTTCCTAGTATGTGAACACATGAGCTGCTGGTATTTTTTGTCACACTGGTTGCACTCACACTTCTTGTCCTACTCCCTGGTAGTTCCAGCTTGATGTTGACTGACACTCATCCATACCCATTCAAACAGAGAACATGCGCACAGAAAGTAGAAACAGAAATTTCTCAGCTATTTTCCCATGCTTGGTGTCTCCTACCCACTTGTCCTCCACTGATCAATTGAAAATTGATCTTTCAATTTTCTTGCATCCTGTCCTTTTAGATATACTGTAATGTATTCTACATTTCCACAAAACTCATATCCCATAGTAAATTTTGTACAATCCCCAAATTATCTCCACCTGCCTCTCATGTTCACCCCTGTTGGCAAGAATCACTTTGTATCTGCCATACATTCTGGGAGTTTCTGTGGCTGGCTCTTGGTGTGTTTCCCAGCTGTGACAAGAGACCAGTTCTTCTCCCCAAGTAACTCTAAAGCAGTGGAGAAAGGCAGTAATCCATTTGCACTGATTAAGTTCCTGAGTCTCCTCTGCTTATTATTGTTCCTCTGATCCTTGCTGGGATTTATTTTTATGATGATTAGCCTTCAATCACATAACAATTACATTTGGCTTCTGAAACATGCATGCTTCCCATTTTTATAATCTGTCCTCCACTGAAAGTCTTGTGATATTCTACTAATGGAGCATTATGTAGTTTAAAATAAATGGGGTACAAACATACAAAGAAAGCAACATGATTAAAGCTAGTCAAGTGTTTTTCATTGGAACTCTACCTTTCTAAAGTTTATTTTGCAGGTTAGGGTATTAAAAATACAATTGCTAATTTGCTTGTTTCTTTTTGTTTTTCTTTTGAACCTCTAACATACCTAAACTGTAGATGAATGTGAGAAACCTTTACTCTATTCACTGCTCAGTAAATTGTTGAGAAGTTCTCACTGTTCCTGAAAACTCCTGAAAGAAAGGGCTGAAAAAGGCAGACCTTTTTCACCCATCCCAACTGCAGCCTCTGGAAAGAGGTGTGGATGAAATTAAATAAATTTGAAAAATAGCCAATAGAAATAAAAAGACAATGCTGCTTTTAAAAAATCTAATATCCCATTTTTCATGTGTCTGGCTGCTGGGGAGGGTTGGTCAAAATTATGAGGGTGGGGGAAGTATTTTATACAGGCTTATTGATATTTATCTAGTGCAGAAAAACTGGGATTACTAATTACAGCTCTGTGATGATCTGTTGTCACATTAGGCTTTTTAAAACATAATGTCACATTAGGTTTATTTAGAGTTTCTATGCATCTCATTTATTCTGGTGGCCTGATGTCAGGGCAGAAGCTTCCATTAGGTCAAAAACAGATCTATGGCATTCTGGGAGTGAGATGAGGCTAGGTCTTTCTTACCAGTTACTTCCAGGTCAACACTTGCAACGCTCCAGTACAATTTTATGTTTCAGCAATTCCATCTTTCTGATATTCTGCTAACCTAAAGCAGAATTCACCAGTTTGGAATTTAACTTGCTGGATTAATATCAAGGAGATCTCTCTCATTTTCAGTGTCTATGAATCTGCACTCATTAAAGTGTGCTAAAGCAGAGGTACTTAGGACATCATTGTCTTGGGAAGCAAAATGGTGGATGAACCCAGTAGTGGCAAAATTGCGAGTGCTTTTGTGAGTTTTGAAGGAATGTAAAATTATGGAACAACTCTATCTGCAGGTGCCCTAGATCAAGAGGCATTTGTCCCACATGAAAAACTTTGCCGTATGAAAATGCTTTCATTATGAAAAAAACAAGTTGACTTACAAGTAATAGTGGGGCACAAAGCCATTTGGCTAAAGATAGTTTAAAAAGAAAGCATTTTTGAAAAAAAAAATCCCCTCAGTTACTGCTCTTTGTCAAATCTGATGAGTATTGAGTTACAACAGCCATGTCCTTTCATGTTCAAACATTGTGATTACAAGAACAAATCACAGGATTGCTCAAGGATCATGGCCACTGTGTAGAATTCATTCACTGCTATAGAATTCATTCATCCTGGAGAGCTCATAAATATTCAGCATACTGCAATCAGTTACTCTCCCTTATGTATATATATATTGATTTTAATATTTATGTGATAGATCCTTCTCAGCTTAAAGAGATTTCTTCCCCATTAGACTGTAAATCATTTATATGTTTGTTGATTTTTCTAGTGTTTTAGAAGTTTTGCTGGATTTCTATACTTTATCATTAACAACGTAACAGTGGGAACAACATGTAGCTAACATAAAACGTTAATCAAGGCAAAATGCTCTTCTCCTTAGACTTTCAGATGTCTCATGACATGTATGCTCACATGGGCAAGTGCTGCTCCCTTTTTTGTCATTCTTTTTACAAAGGCAAACATCACTTAAATCTATTCCCTGTTCTCCAGCAAAACTTGTATGTATGAAGACATTTGCACTGAAAGCCAACAAACTTTCTTGTTGATCAGTGGCACAAAATCTAGTTGGAAACCAGTAATTAGTGCTGTATTCCTGATCAGTTCTGGCTCTGATCTTGTTTAACATCTTCATTAAAACTTGCTGTACCCTCTGCAAGTTTGCAGATGACAAAAAACAAAAATGGAAGGATAGGCTTATACGGAGAGGGTTGTGCTGCTATCCAGTGGGACCTTGACAGGCTATAAAAATGGGCAGTGTTGTACTTCATAAAGTTCAATAAGAAGAAATACAAAGTGTTACTCCTGGGAATGAGCAACCTCAGGCACTGGGACATGCTGGGTGCTACCCAACTGGAAAGCAGCTGAGCAGAAAAGTACCTGGGTGTCCTGGTAGATGCTAAGTTGAGCATGAGCCAGCACTATACAGTTGCAGCAGAAGGCTAATGGTATCCTATGCTGAATTAGGAGGACTGTTGCTAGGAGGCTGATGTGAGGCCACATGTACAGTGCCCACTTCATAACCCATTCAAGAGAGACATGCACATACTGGAGAAAATCCAGAAAAAGGTTGCAAAGATGAATAGGGTTTGGAGCATGTCTCACATGAGGAAAGGCTGAGAGAGCTAGGATTGTTCAGCCTTAAGACACTAGATTTTGTTGCTCAGTCTGAACAAGACCTAAAGCATATTTGGACATTTATGCTCAGATTGGCAAGAACAAAAGTGAACAAATATTCATGAAGTAGCTATTTTCAGATTCTGGACATAACAGACACCAGCAGGTGATGACCTAAACCATATTTTATGTAACTGACTAAAACTGGAAGATGAAACTGGAAAGATAAAACTGCAGGAAATAATTACCTGGATTTTTCCGTCTTACCTTTTAAAAGTAGATCTTATAATCTTTTCAGAAACTAACATTGTAGATTAAAGAAGGTTTGTTACACCTTTGCTTGATGTCCAAGATGTTACAGCTCTGTCTGGAGTAAAAGGCAGAAAGGACTGTCAAGCATTGAAAAAGGATGCCCAGGGAGCCGGTTGAGTCACCGTCCCTACAGGTGACATGGAGCTCAGAGAAATAGTTTTATGGTGCTAAGTTAATGGCTGGACTTCATTATCTTTAAAGTATTTTCCAACTTAAATGATTCTATAATTCTATTCTATGATTCTATGTCTATTTAGCTTACACCAACAAAGTTACTTGATTAAAAAATGATATTCCAGAAGGTAGCTTTTACAATATATCTACAATTAACTTGGTTTCATTTATATGTTAACCCTAACTATTCTATGATTCTATGATAATAAACATTTCTGAATGTACAGTCTGAAGTGCCTGATGCACTGATGCAGTACTTCAGATTAGTCTGTATTTGTTGTGCCCAACACAATGACACTCAAAGTAATTTCCTTTAATTATTTTACTGGTGGAGGTATCAGTCCTCTGCTGCAGAAGTTCAGAATCAGGTGGGAACATAAGTCAATCTTTTATTGTTTATTAAAAGAAAACAAAATGAAGGGAAGAAAATGCTGCTTAAAAAGAAAATCAGACAAAAAAAATCATTTCTGCTTTAACTAAAATGTGGTGTAAATTATCCATTTCTTCATTTTCAGTTTATCTTCAACAGCAGATCTAATTTTGTATTGATACAAGTTGGTTCACCTAAGGTACTCAAAGTGGTCTTCCCCAAACTAAATGTTCCAAGAATAATGACTGATGACACAGGGTCAGACTCACGATTCTGTGTCTAAAACAACAGTAATCTTTGTCCAGAGAGCACATTTTGCAGACAATATTAATTTTGTGCAGCAGAGAGGATACTAATTTTTCTGTTCAGGTCCAGACCAACCCAGTTCTTTCAAAATCTTAGTTGTGTTGGTAGTTCATAAATAGGTTTGTATTAACCTCCACAGAGCACCAGATTCTCCCACCTTTTCTGCTTTTCCTTTCTACTTCAGTGAGTTAGTGCTACGGACATTTTGTTAGTAGTCTTCATCCAAGGATACATTTGTCTTGGTGGGCTAAAAACAACAAATTCCATATGCTAGGCAAAGGCCTTACTATCCAGCTCTATTAGCTGAACACTACACAATTTACATGACGGGCTACATTCTAACATTTTTCTGTGATCCAGTTTCTCTTGTTTGTAAAACCTGGTATTTTTATGCATGCTTCCTACATTTGAGTTCATATCAGTAAACTAATCTTTTTTCTCTCTTGCTGCTAAAAGTAGGAATGACAACTTGCAGAAGTTACTTTTTCCTCTGGTTTTTAGGAAAATAGCTTTGTACTTACCTGAGATGTCAGTGGATTCCGCAGGTATTTTTAAGAAGTTGCTGTTACCAGGTTTATAACAATATCAGGTTAACATGTAACAGGCAGTAAAAAATGAACAAGAATACAATGTCATAATCTGACTCAGTTCCCCAAAAAATCCAACAGCCAAACAACTTAGAGGCTTTGTAACAGTCTTCTCTAAACGTTTAAGGTGAAAACCTTGGCAGCATTAAAAGGGTAGTTTTAATATGAGATGTGCTCTAACGAACTTCAAAAAGGATTGGGGATTTAAGAAAAATACCTCTATAATCGACAGATTATATTTCACTTTCAATTTGTAATATTTTTTTCCTTTTTTCTTCATGATTTAAATGAAAATATTTTGGGGAATAAAGAAAGGAAACGTTTGCTCTCTGTTTTGTTCTGAGCCCTTATTTCCTTTCTATATTGTCCTGAAATAGTGTTTTGTGGTAGACTGAGTCTTCTTGCTTATTCATTGTACTGTACTTCTCCAAACTCTCATTGCTACAGTTTTGGTTTCAAATGTAAGGGTATATGCCTGAAAACTCCTACTACTGTATATTAGTTTATCAGTTTCATAAGAAACTCTCTCACCTCTGTGCCAGGCAAAATCTTGGAGATTCTCCTGGAAGGCATGCTAATGTACATGAAAAACAGCAAGGTGCTTGGTGACAGCCAGCACCTTCCCTTCACTAAGGGAAAATCCTGCCTTACCAATTTGATGGCCTTCTATGATGGGGCTACGGAACTGATGGACAGCAGCAGAGCAGTTGACATCACCTACTTGGACGTGTGAGAATTGTTCAACAGTGTCCCACACAACATACTTGTCTCTAAATTGGAGATACATCAATTTGATTGGTGGAACACTCTGGATAAAGAACTGTCTAGATGGCCGCACACAAAGAGTTGTGGTCAATGGCTCAATGTCCAGCTGGAGACCAGTAACGAATGGTGTCCCTCAGGGATCGGTGTTGGGACCGGTCTTGTTCAACATCTTTGTCACTGACATGGACAGTGGGATTGAGTGCGCCCTCAATAAGTTTGCCGATGACCCCAAGCTGTGCTGTTTGGTTGATACCCTGGAGGGAAGGGATGCCATCCAGAGGGACCTTGACATGCTTGTGTGGTGGGCTGATGCCAACCTCATGAAGTTTAACCATGACAAGTGCAAGGTTCTACCCAGGCACATCTACAGGTTGGGCAGAGAAGAGATTTGGAGCAGCCCTGCAGAGAAGGACTTGGGGGTGTTGGTAAATGAGAAACTTAAATGAGCAAGCAGTGGGCGCTCACAGCCCAGAAAGCCAATTGTATCCTGGGCTGCATCAAAAGGAGCGTGACCAGCAGGTCGAAGGAGGTGATCCTGCCCCTCTACTCTGCTCTTGTGAGACCTCACCTGGAGTATTGTGTGCAGTTCTGGTGTCCTCAACATAAAAAGGACATGGAACTGTTGGAACAAGTCCAGAGGAGGGCCATGAGGATGATCAGGGGACTGGAGCACCTCCCGTATGAAGATAGGTTGAGAAAGTTTGGGCTCTTCAGCCTGGAAAAGAGAAGACTGCGTGGAGACCTCATAACAGCCTTCCAGTATCTGAAGGCAGTCTCTAAGGATGCTGGGGAGGGACATTCATTAGGGACTGCAGTGACAGGACAAGGGGTAACAGGTTAAAACTTAAATGAGGAAGTTTAGATTGGGTATAAGGAAGAAGTTCTTTACTGTGAGGGTTTTGAGGCACTAGAATGGGTTGCCCACGGAGGTTGTGAATGCTCCATCCCTGGCAGTGTTCAAGACCAGGTTGGACGAAGCCTTGGGTGAGATGGTTTAGTGTGAGGTGTCCCTGCCCGTGGCAGGGGGTTTGGAACAAGACGATGTTAAGGTCCATTCCAACCCTAACTATTCTATGATTCTATGATTCTATGAAACTAAGTTTAACAGGTAGCTTACAGCTTTTAAGTTTGGCAGCATGGAAATGGTAACGCTTCTATTCCAGGTCTTGGTTTGATTGTGGGAAAGCAGTTATAGAATGAAAAAGGAAAAACTGAAAAATTAAAGTGATCATTGACAGAAAGGTGTCTTTGTTAACAAAGAAGTATGGTGAGGAAAGGGAAAATTTAATAGAAAAGTAGAGGAAAAAAAGAAGAGTAAAGAGTAAGTCAAGGTTATAGAGTATTTGTTCACAGGTGTTGATTGGGAGAAAAAAGGTTGCCTTTTTATATAGGTTAAATATCAATTTATGTAACTGCACATGGAATTATGCACCAGAAAAATATTACTGTAGCAAATGTCATATTTCTGGATAACAGGTATAAGTGTTTAAGGCCTACTTTTTTTTTACTTTTAAATCTTTTCTAAGGCTAAATCCTAACAAGAATATTTTTGTAGTTCTCTAATTCCTGTTATAATATCACAATTAATTTCTACAGTTCAGATAAAATGGACCATCCAAGTGACTCATGATATTTTTTAGAACATGATCACAGCCTAAAATAATGAGAATCGATTTACAGCAAAGGAAAAGGAAAGCAGAGAATCATTTTAAACTCAATTCAGAATCACTATCCTGATTGCAGGACATGGAATAAATACCCTCTTTGGGTTGTGTCAGCATCAATTTAAATTGACACTGCAACTCTAAGAAACCATCTGTGAAGATGGAAAAATAAGTGTCAGCAGTCCCTTTCAGACTGGACAAAAGCATGAAGTACATTTCAGAGAAATGGCTGATCATGACATATCCATTGAAAATCTGTTTTATAAAAGGATGGAAAATCCCGTTTTCATTATTAACTTTTTGATGTCTGGGTTGAGGGACTGTTACTTTATTATATTCTTGTACTAAAATGAAAAAAGAAAGTAAAAAGGCATTTCTCTCAGCAACGAGCAGATTTGGCCATGTCTGATTTATACTGAAAAGCATTAAATAAGAACAACCTCAATCACAAGAATATTTTGCCATATGTATGTTGAGTATATAAGCAATCTGTATTTATAATCAGCAGGTCACTGATGAATAAAGATATTTCATTGTGCTTGCAACATATAATTAACATTTTATCATTTTCTATCAGCTTCTTATACTCAAAGATACTACCATGAGTATTTAGATGGTGAAGTTAGTTTGTTGCAGTCCCTGCAGCCATAAACCATTCTAATTGTTGAACCACATAAAGAGATGATTGATGCAAAAAGGAAATCACACTGATAATTACACTGGTATAGCACCTTAAGCAGCTTCTTCCCATATATCATCTATATACAAAATTCCTCCAGATTAGCCGCCTTTGACTATTATTTGTGTTTAAATTGCAGGATAGGTTATAGACTGCATATTTTCTGAATGACGCTAAATGCAAAAAGCAACAGTTATATATTCTTTTAAACAGAGAAATTAACCGGTACACTTTGAAGGAAGAGTTTTAAGCAAACTGCAGAGTCAAAGACATAAGAGTAAAATCTCTTCTGGTGTTTTTCAAGTTACAGGCTAAGAGTGCAGAAATGCACTGACTCTGGGTTCTGAATTGTGAATAAAGGAAAGTATTCCCATGTCATGAATAGTGTCTTTGTAAACACGTCTTCATTCAAGTATTGTAAGGCCTTAATGGATTTCCTACACACTGAATTGTTTTGTTATTTTGCAGTTAAAATTCAAAATGTTCTGCAGAACGGTAGTATGGTAATCGAGTGCTACAATGTCACTTCTATCCATAACTGAAGTAATGAAGACTCTAGCTGTATATTGATGCTAAATACCATTGTTAGGAAGCCCAATTATATTTTTTTCCACGCTTAGTTTGAATAAGTGCAGCGGGTCACTCATTCTGAATAACAAATCAGCTTCTCAAACTTTCCCAGAAATAATTCATTATTCAAAAAATCCATTGTTGATTTTCATTTTCCAAAAGGTGGTTGCAAGGCCCTTTTCTTCTCCAGGGTCTTTCAAAATTCAGGACCTACTTATTTAATAGCCAAGAAGCTAAGATGTGCATTAGCCTTATGAAAAGAAAATTCTCATGCAAAAGGTTAACAATGCAAAGTATGATTAAAATTTCTCTATATGGGTTAAAATCTGTGGGGTTTCATTTCGTTGTGCAACAAGTTAACAAAGGAGAATGTATCATAAAATGCCTACTGAAATTTGTTGAAGAAGGGTATGGCAATATTCTCATGAGAGTAATAGTATCAAAAACGTCATTTAGTATCAAAGAACTCTGCCAATTCAGAGTACTATAAATGAGATCCTGGAAACACTGGATGACAAAGAATCTGGTCCTAATCCAGAAAATAATGAAAGAATGAAGAATGAAAGGGAGAAGGGAGAGAAATATCTAGTGGCAAAGGTGGTAATTGAAAGACTTCATCAAAAGAATGAAGTTGTGTCACCAGTTTGCTTGCTGTTACATCCAGGGCACTGGTAATCAGGAAGAGAGCTTGGTAAATCGTTCATAATGAGTGCAAGTTTCATTTGAGAAATATGAGATTTTTTTTTCACAAAGTCAGAGAATCATTTATTTGAAATGTTCAGCTACAAAACAGTAATAACTCACAAGCAGCTCAATGGAAGTACTACTACTACATTAGACACTTTAAGGGTATAGAATACATTTTATGATGTATTTGCATAGGTCACTGGGTTGTTGCTCTTGATTACAGCCTCTAAGAAAAACTGCTAAACAGAGGAATGAAGAACAGCATAAATTACATCTATCTATGCAATAAGCACAGTAGCTTTAGTGGACTGTGGCATAACTAATAGTGAAATATTTTCATGTTCTCATATTTTCCCTTGTCATTTCTCTACCTGTTAGGTTTCAATTTATTTAGGGTCTGAACGTTTTACTGTTCCCACAGCTGGTCTTGGTCAGTTTCTAGTCACTGCTGCACTTAAATCCAATTTATTTTAAACACTTTGAAAATGTGAGGATCAAGTACTGAGCATAGCCCATCAAAGAACAAGGGAAGAGACCAAAATTTAGTTGGAAACCTGGTGGGAGACCGAGGGAGCAAGGATTACTGCACCTAAAGCTATTATCCACAACTTCTTCCTACAGCAGCTGCCTTAATGCCACATCCCATGCCATTCATGCTGGCTTTTCAGGAGTATAGGCAGGCTATCTGGAACAGGGTCTGCTCCCCCAGACAAGCTTCACATCCCCAAAGTTGGTATTGACCAAGCAAGTATGATTATTTATGATTTCATGTGGATGTTTACAGTAGAAGAGGGAAATATTTTGAGCAACACATGCAAAAATATTTGCATAACTGTTAAGACTCAGGTAGTTATCATTAATAGTGGTATAATTTCAAAAAGTGCCTGCTCTTTATCTGCATCTCAGAATAGCATCCCAAAATAATAGATTATATATAAAGTCAAGGGCACTGGGCTTATTGATGCACCAGCTGCTCTCCCAAGTGGAATTTTTTGCAAACAGACAATAATCTGGTCTGCAGTAAGAAGTTTACAGCATTTTTTTCTTGAACTAAGAGTACTAGAATTGTATATAAACATATTTTCTGGTATTTCATTAAGGTTACTGACTTTGTGTCCAGGGGAATAATAAGATGCCAGAAGGCTGCAAGAAATGGAAATAGAAAGGATATATTGTTCTGGGACTGTTGTTTATAATACTACAATATTTTTAATTTTATAGTGCTATCATTGGTTTGAGAATAGTGAGCTAAAGCTAAGTTGCCAATACATAGTCTCAGGGAGATTTTTAATGTACTTTCTTAAACGTTTATCTAACGTTTTATAGCAAAATAGTATAAAGTAGAAATTAATACTGACAAGTTTTAGATTCCTAGCATAGGTAACTCAGTTAAGAAGCATGTTAAAATACAAGTTTTCTTCCTGTTCTGGTTTACACTCTCACAGAATCATAGACTGGATTGGGTTGAAAGGGACCTTACAGCTCACCTACTTCTAACCACGGGCTGGGACACCTTCCACTAGAGCAGGTTGCTCCAAACCCTGCCCAGCCTGGCCTTGAACACTGCCAGGGATGGGGCAGCCACAGCTTCTCTGGGCAGCCTGTGCCAGTGCCTCAACACCCTCATAGTAAGGATTTTTTTTTCTTAATATCTAATCTAACTCCCCCTTCTTTCAGTTCAAAGTGATTCCCCCTTGTCCTGTCACAACATGCCTTTGTCACAAGTCCCTCTCCAGATTTCTTGTCATCCATTTTAGGCGCTGGAAGATGCTCTAAGGCAACAAATTCAACTCTCTCAGCCTGTCTGAATAGGAGAGTTGCTCCAACTCTAGGAGCATCTTATATGGGGAAACCTGTCTTTCTCCTGTTACTATGGAAAGAACACAGAGTACCTGAATATTTAAATTGAAAATAATTTTCATCTTTTCTCATTAATTATTTAAAATCTGTAGAGCTTTAGGCTTATCTTCTTGCTGTGTGTTTAAATGGGAACTTCTATGTTTTTTGAGAAGGTTATAGTAGCTGTTTTAGGTTCATTTCAGCACACATTTGTTCAGGAATGACCCATTCTACAGCACTGATAAGGAAAAAATGATTATTTTAGTCCACAGTAATTGTCAAGAACTCTGATAGTGAACTCCATTAGTAGGTAAGAACTAGTGAGATGCTAAAATTACCCACCACAGTGCATCCTTCAGCCAAATCTTTATCTTCAAAGGAATCTCTCTTTCATGAATCTTCTGGTGATTAAGACATCTGCAGGACAGTTGTCTGCTGCACAAAACACCGTGTAGTCCTTGTGTAAGACTGAGGAACTCATCTCCAAATCTGTTAGTCTTAACACTCAGTATATTTTTTTGTTTTGTTTTGTTTTGTTAATACTGTGTACCTCATTTTGAGACAGTAAGATGAAGAAGCAACAAAAATGTTTCAAATATCTTCTAGGGAAACCATGAATGGTAAAGTTTATGCAAGTCAGATTTTCTCTTCTTCAGTTATATAATCATCTTAAGGCAAACATCATGCTGTTTGTTACAGTTGAGTATATGAAAACTGCATGTGATCAGTTACAAGGAAGTCCATTCATTGTTAGAAAATCCCTTGTAATGTTTTTCAAGTAGGATATTCTTGCCATCAAAACTACCCTAACTTTCAAACAGAAATATTATTTTTGACTGGATAAAGGGTCTAGGTAAGCAGCACAGTGGAAACTTTAAAGGAAACTCCAGAAATCCTCTTCTGTATTTTTACAGCATCCACTAAAAATTATTCCTTTCCTAGTATGAGGCCGTTGGACTTCATCATAGTTGAAATATTTAATGATAATAATGACAACAATAAGGCTTGTAGTAACTGATGTAGGCAATACATTGTTAGAGCAATAGGAAACATCAAATAGGAAAATAGTATTGTGATTGGTATTAGTATTATGAAAAATAGATAATTTCATAAACTACTAAAATGTAGTGCAACTAGCAGAAATTAACTGAAATTTCAATTTTACTTGTAAGTGCTTCAGAATGACAAAGACCTTGAAGATGAAAAAGGCCATTAGGCTGAGGATGAAGGGCAAACTTGTTATGGAGGAGTGTTTTGTTCTGATGACTGCGCTATTCAGAGAGTTTTTTCTCTTTCCTCCAATTAATGGACGAAACAGACTGCTGCATCAAAAGGCCACTTTCAGGACCTGAGAGCACTAATAGACCTCAACAGCTCTGATAAGCCCCACCTATTTCCCTCCAACTCACCCCTGTGCCCAAGACCCCATGTGTGGGCTGTCCAGTAACGTTGTTGGTCTCCAGCCCTGCCACTTCCCTGCACTGCCCAGCCGTGGCCCTGCTGAGCCATGCTGATGTCTTGCCACTGCCCTGGCCAGCTGTCCTGGGGCTGTGTTTGACCATGTCAGTCCTCACTGGGTTGGATTTTGTCCCCCCACATACAGGCAGACATCTGAGCCTGCCCTCAGCTTGTCCCCATTCATAAGAGGCAACGGGATCTGGACAAAAAGAACCATTTATTTTGGAAGTTGACAGGCATGTTCCATATTTGGAAACAGTAACCAAATGCTTAATTTGCAACTATTCCCATGGCCTATCTGGACAACAGTCTGTTTGTCCATCTGCGCACTCCTCTGAGCAGCTGTGAGCATGCAACACACAAACCCTTCAAAAGTTACAGATTTTAGTCTCGGAACCCAATTAAACTGTGTGCAGTGGGTTTGGTATCAAAGGCCATCACTTTTTTATGTAGACAGCTTTTCCTCTGTGTTGCTCTGATTGCTCTCTTTCCAAATGTCTTAGTTGTTTGTTTTGTATCTTTTAAGTAGTTATGACCTTGTAAGTAGTTATGCAAATTCTCTCACTAATGATATAATATACATTTTTTTATTATTGCACACAAATTTCAATATATGGCTCAACAATATTTAACTGAGAAATACTACTGACACTACTGCTATGTGTCAGCGAATGCTGTTAATTCACTGGGACGATTGCTCTGCTCTCATATATAAAACAGCACCTGCTCAAGATAAGAAATTAGATACTTTTTTTTTTTAGGTACGTGTTTACAGAAAGAGTGGGGGAATGAAAGGTCACAAACTCTTACATAATATGTTACCTGCAGTATGCCTCAGCTTAGTTAAAACAAATGGTTTGACTGAGAATTCCATTATTCATAGTAATTAAGCCTTCAAATTTAGCATAATGGTTTGCATTCCTAATTTGCATTGAAGTAAATAAGAAAAACTTATGTAGGTATTTCTAAATTACATTTGCGAGAATCAACAAAAATCAGTTGATAGTTTCAGTACCTTAATGTGGAGCTTTATGACATTTCCAGTTTGGTCAGTTTACGCATAAGTATCACACAGGATTCATTTCCCTGGAAGAGAAGTTAGTATGTTACTTGCTTTTCAAATTTAAAACATGCGAAAGCAAAACCAGAAGTCCTATTTCACACCACCATTCAGAAGTGGTAGGCATTACCAGCCAACTAAAACAACTGGGTTATAGAGACATAAACCTTTTTAATATATGCCTATAATATGCCTATAAGTAGTGCTGAGTCCCACAAAAATAATTCTTGTTTTTATGAGGTCTGTGCTTTGTGATTTGTCCTTTCCTTTCAAATGCAGAATCATCATAAGAAATATCAGTGGACTCTCTTAAAAATATTTACCCTGCTTCTTCAGTGATACCTTTCATTGATGAGTTCAAAATGAACTTCCTTTACAGGGGACAACATAATAAAATAATATCATTTATTATTATGAACAATTATTTCTGCAGTAGAAAAAAAAAAAAAGAATTATCAGAATGGTGCTAAAAACATTTAATTAAGGAGGCAAATAACCCGAAAACCTAACAAAATAAACCCCCTGAACTTACAAGCCAGAGAAGAATTAAAATGCCAAAATATCAAAAGATTGCAATACTCCACTTTTTCTTCATAAACTAAAAAGAGAACGATTGCTCAGCAGTATTGGCACCTCCTCATTCTTGTCTATATTGTTGTCACAGAAACAAGTACAGAAGCAAAGACACTGATAATGGCAATGTTCATGTGAGAAGTGAACATATGCCAGGGCAATAGATGGTATATATAAGTTTTCTTTACCTCCTTTTGTATTTTATATAAGAGAATGAAGTAATCAGTTTTTCTCATTTATATTACACTAACATAATGATATTCTCTCACTCCCCAAAATTATTAGCAGTCTATGGTTTTTCAGCTGCTGCTGTACACAGCTTTATTGTGAAAAGGAGAGGATGAATTGATCAAACCTGCTAAGCTATTCCAACATTCATAGTCTTTTGCATAGTTTGTGAGACTAACACTTTATGAGAAAAGGAATTGTATGGATGATGAGCAGAGAGGCAGCATCAAAGACACAAATGCCTGAGTTTCCCTAATAATCTTTTCTACTTTTTTTCAGCAGATCTACTTTTTCAGGATTCCTCAACTTCTCTAGGGAGGAAGAACTGACAGGAACAAAGTTCGCTTAACGCAGAAGTTATCATCTTGTGATTTCTTTGGTGAGCATAACTAAGTTTTAGGTCACCTTTAACTGCTTACATGACTAAATCTTATAGACAATTCGGTTCACTTGCCAGGAATGCATGATTTAGCAAGGTTTAAAAACAAACCAAAAGAGACCAACACCTGCCTCACTATAACCATCTTTCTGGTAGCTGTAGACAGCAATAAGGTCTCCCCTCAGTCTCCTTTTCTCCAGGGGAGAACTAAACAATCCCAGTTGCCTCAGCAGTTACTCATAAGATTTGTTCTCTACAAGTCCTCACCAGCTTTGTAATTCTTTGGACAATCTCCAGCACCTGAATGTCTTCCTTGTAGTAAGGGGCTCAACACTGAATGCAATATTCAAGGTGTGGCCTCACCAGTGCCGATTACAGGGGGCAATCACTGCCATAGTCCTGCTGGCCACACTATTTCTGATACAAGCCAGAATGCTGTTGGCCTTCTTGGCCAACTGAGAACACTGCTAGCTCATATTCAGCCACTGTTCAACAATCAGCTGGTTGTCACTCAAAACCTATATAACAGCATTGAGACCAGATCTTAAAGTAACGTAATTTTGAACCAGTAAACATCTCTGGTTCTAGGTCCTGAAGTAAAATAAACATCAAGGTACCAGTCCTAGGACTTTTTTTGATCTCTAGCCCTGATCAGAAAACTCGTTTCAAGGACAAATCTTGACAAGGTACATTTTCAGAGCAACCATGGTTGAAAATGTTTTTTAGTTACTGCACTTTCTGGTTAAATTTTTATTTGCAGTGACTTCCCCTTTGATATATATTTTCCCTACTTATATTTTTTTTCGGTGCTTTATTGGTGTGAATCTTTGCTTTATTGCTGCTGTCAGGGACCATTATTTTCTCCTGCGTAAGGGCTGATCCTTCTTTTCTTTTAAATAGTCTTCCTTCAGGAAAAAATTAACAGGATTTTAAAACCCTCAGCAAAACCAACACTCACCAGCTACCACGATGGGGACTTTTCTGCCTACCCATTTCTGAACAATATTTCTGCATTTTCCTGTCTCAGAAAATCATCAGCAAGGTTTAAGCACTGTGTTTTATTTTTCTTTGCTTTTGATAGACTTGAGTCTGTCCAAGCTTTAAAACAGGGTCCTATCAGTTTATAAAGGGCCCCATCAGTTCAAAGTGGGAAATTGTTTTACTATTGCTACCATTTGTGCACTTCTGATCTTATGATTTCTTTTTTTTTTTTCACGAGTAGAAGAAAAACCACCATCCACATAGATGTTTATTCTCTGTAGAAAGAGGTTTAGTAAAGAAGACAAAAATCCTTAGAGATTCCTTCCTCCCTACAGTAAATATGGAGTTGGGACAGAGGAAAATTCTTTATTTCTGTTTTATACATAGAGAACTGAAGAAGGATCACATGATGATCTTTATAAGGTCCCTTCAAACCCAAACCACTCTATGATTCTATGAACGGACTAAGGGATTTGAGTCAGGTAGATTATGAATATGACTGTAGGAAAGACGGAAAGTGAAATCTAAGAGTATTCCTGGTTTTGTTTGTTTGGCTGGTTTTTATGTTTTGGTATTTTGGTGCTGGTTTGTTGTTTGGTTTTGGTTTTTTTTTCTGTTAAAAGAAAATCCTATCATATTTTCATATGTATTCCTTTCTTCCTTGTTATTTTATATAGTCTAAAGATTTTAGGATATGGGCGATTTAAAACCTCCACATTACCTTGCACAACATGGCTCAGGTCTAGCACCATTGTAAAGAAGCATGTTTCTAGATGGTATAGAATAAATCATAAATAACTAAAATGCAATAAAAATTCAATAGAGAGCCTAAATAAAGTAATAAATTGCTTTAAAACCAGATTCTACAAACCTTCCTGTTGGGTTAAATCTTTAGGATCTAAGTAAAGGGTTATTGCTTACAGAGCTGTGGAATCCCTCTGCTGATGATTGATATTCATCAATCATTTAAGAAGTAAGATAAACTACATCATAAATTTTTCAAGGAAACAATGGAAACATGTAATTTATGATCATTAACTCTTGCTGAATGCTGTTTTTTTAGATCTGTATTTGTCATTTCAATTGCACAGTCATTTTTCAGTTTTTCATGGCTGGCTGAAAGGTTAGAATCACAGTGGAAACATCACATTGAAAAAACATACGTCAGAAATATTGCACTAGGAATTCCTCTTAAAAGGAGTCTAATAAAGTCAGAGACTTTCTTAATTCTAGCATCTTAGTTTATATGTGTTTTGCTCAATGAAAATTTCATTGAATTTTGTTTACAGTGAGAGATCAATATTTGCCTGGTACTGCATTAGAAGATGCAGTTGTCCATACATATTAAGTAAAGTGCTATTACTGTTGAACAATGCTTCAGGCAAGCAAATATTCCATATTTTTTTCTGTAAAAGAAATTGATTTGGAGTTTGTTCCCCTCCCTCTACCTGCTGGCTGTGCTGGTCTTCACGTGCACACTGCCAGGTCATGTTGAGCTTCTCAGCAACCAACACCCCCAAGTCCTTTTCCTCAGGGCCGCTCTCCATCTAGTCTCTGCCCAGACTCTTATTTGTGCTTAGGATTGACCCAGCTGTAGGACCTTCACTTGGCCTTGTTGAACTTCATGAGGTTTGCACTGTCCCACCTCTTCAGCCTGTCCAGGTCCTTCTGGATCACATTCGTGCCCTGCAGTGTGTAGACCACACCACACAGCTTGGTATTGGTTGCTGAAGGTGCACTTGATCCCACTGTCCATATGGCTAACAAAGATGTTGAGCAATGTCAGTCCCAGTACAGACTCCTGAGAAATTCTATTTGTCACTGATTTCCCCTTAGACATTGTACTGTTGACCACAACTCTTTGAGTGTGACCATGTGGCCAATTCTTTATCCACTGAGTGGTCTATCTGTCAAATCCATGTCTGTCCCATGTTAAAGTTAGAACTTTTATAAATTAGGAAGACTCTAACCAAATGATGCAGTTTCCTTAAATTTACATTTCCAGAGTACGTTTTTCTTAGCTTGAATATTTTAATAATTTATGTTTCATATTTCCTGGATTGATTGCTTAAAGGAATAAGCAAGTTAAAAATAAAATCACTAGAAAATACCCCTACAAAAATTAATATGAGTGGTCTTGAGAATACTGACTAGAGTTCTTTCAGAGAGGATTCCACTGGTTAAAATAAATATTGAGCACCTTGGCAAATACAGATTTGAATTTTGATCCTGAGTTTTGCTCCTGAAAATCCTATACATGCAGTAAGCTCCAGAAAGAATTGCCTTTCACTATTTATTCATGTTGTGTTCTCATTTCTCTGGTTTTATTTTAATTTATATACCATACTAAAATACCATTAAATGGATTTGATGTATTTTGAAAAAAACCCTGAAGTATTCATGAACTTATCCTACTTTCATATTATGGGTACTTCACCCTGCAAATCTGATATTCAAGGAAAACCCAAGTATATGGTATGTACCTGATTGCTCATCTTAAAATTTTCAGCCTTTACAGTGAGCTGTAGTTATTAAATGTGCGTTTCATATTACTTTGAAAAATCACTACCCCAAGTGAGCCATTTATACTAGTGAATGGAATTCTAATTTATTTGTTTTTCAGAAAGATCGTTTTGGTTTCTTTAGAAAAAGAAGAATACGAAAAAATATTTGAATCATTGACTGAGGCAGAAAAGCTAACTTGGAGGCAGGCAACTGTCTCAGGCTAAAGCGAAGTACTTTGCGTTGATTTTTACTTGTTTTCTAGGAGGGATTTTTTTTTAAGCTATAAGCTGAGAAAACATTTCATCCCTTCTTTATTGTTAATTTCTCCATTTCTAAATGTAATGAGATTCTCTGCATATATTGTTGGGGAATTTTTATTGTACCCCTTTGAGGTGAATTAAGCATATTTGTGTTTAAATATAAATAATAATAATAAACACAACAGAAAAAAACCTCCACCAAAAAACAGTATATTGAACAGAGTACTACTGCCATAAGTGGCTCAACAAGGAGACTGCAAAGATGCATCATGAGCCAGTACCTTATATACACTTGTATGAGCAACAGGAGTGTGAGTATGGGGCGTGTCAGCTGTTCCTTGAGTCTCCCCCCTAGCCTAGCTCTGCTTCTCAGAGGTGACTCATAAGCACACATATTACAGGATGGCTAGAAGACGAAATCTAGGCTGTTTCTTATAACTAAGGGAAACATCACTCTTTTACAGTCTCTGGAATCCCTAATTCCACCCAGTTTAGCTCCTTCTGCAGTTGGGCCTTCTTGTCTGGCCTGTCAGATCATTCATTACCACTGTTGAGTGGTCACAATTTGAATGTCTTCTTCAACATAATGGTCCAAAAAAAAAATAAAAAAAAAAAAATACCCCCCCTTTGTATTTCTTACAAAAATACCATTTTCTTTGACAATTAAACATTTTGTCAGCTGCTTCCTTTCTCTATATAACTTTACATTGATTTGATAAATAACTATATATTATAAACTTTTAATTATTTAATTTTGTAAATATTTGCACATTTTTCAATTGAAAATTTCAACTTGCACATATTTTTCAATTTTTCAATCAATTCAATTTTCAATTTGCACATATTTTTCAATTCACAGCAAACTTCTGTTACCTACTATGCAGCATCCATTATTCTTTCCATACCCTTATCAGCCTTCTAAAACAGGAAAACCAGGGTAAAGTTTCTGTAAAATGTTGTCTTCTTTTTTTATATATTTTCCTTTGAGTTACTCATATCATACAACATTAATTACAAAGGGAAAGAAAACTTCTTCAAACTATTTGCAACCCTTCCATCATAAAATCCTATGACTGAAAAGACAAAACAAATTTAAAAAAAACAAACCCACAACAAAACAAACAAAAACTCCTAATAATATAGCAATCATGCAACAACACAAATCCCAATGAAACCTTGAAGAATGGAAGCCCAAGAGGAGAGTTAAGATGTAATGATGGACACAGGCAAATGAGTAAAAAAATACTCTGATTTTGTCTTTTCAGCACACACACCTTAAAATATAATAAGTGAAAACTATCTAAAGAGCTAATAAGAAAAAAACACCAAACAACAAAAAACATGTTGAATTCAAGGTCTATTTATTTTGTCCAGCTTGTGATCCAATCCCACTTAGTCAATGAAATTACTCCTATTGACGTCAAAGTATTTTCTATGCCCAGAGCATAATGCCTGTAAATCTTGCTAATATAGAAGTGTATGATTTAATAAAGTTGAAAGGTTCTTTCTTCATCAAGAAACCTAAAAGTTACAAATGCATTTTTGTATACTTTATGATATGTCTAAACCAAAACATATAGCAGCATCTCTGCAAGGTAGTGCCCTAAACTATGTTGAAATAACAAAAAGTTGCTGCTGCACTCACAGGGACATATTTTTGTATCAAGGTTTATCTGAAATACATATGTTCAGTATATCACAGTCTAAATCATCCATTCCAACACTGTTATTAAATTACTCTGATGTGCCATTTTTAGTATCTTGTTACTAGCTGAACAATCATGAAAAAAAAAAAAATGTATATACAAATTTGCAATATATTTCAAAACATTTTTCTTAACTTATTGCTTAAACTGGTTGAAAAAGAAACATCAATTGTTACAATATTTTCCTGCAATGACAACTTTTGGACATTTGTTGGTACACAAAAAAAACTACCTTTTCCATGTGTCTTCTGTGGAAAAGTCCTTTAATAGATCTCATATTTTCATCATATTCTTCTCAGAAGAAGAGAAAGGTTTTTAGAAAATATATGTTCTCTTTCAAGGGTAAGTTTCTTTTAACAATAATTTTTAATTTCTGCAGTAAATTGGGAATTTATGTTCACTACTAGCTAGGGAAGCTCCTGAACAGAGCTGGTAACCAGTTACTTTCAGGAAAGTCACAATCTATTTTAATTTGACATCTACTTTGTCCAAAGATGATAGTGTGTTTTAGATGGAAATAATTCAGGAAGAAATTGAACTGTGTTCTGTTACTAACTCATCTCCAATAGCTAGATTATTTCAGTAGTGTAATATCGGAGACTGAGAACTTCTACTCTTTTTTTTCATCTGAACTGTTAATAAAAATATTTAGTATGCATATTTAGAGAGAGAATTTACAGGAAAAAAAAAAAACATGATTACTGATGCTATTTTGTTAGATCGTGATGATACTGTTTGATCAAATAATTTGTATGAAAAGAAATTCCTGACAAAAAATTCCTCTCTCTTTGCTGAGGGAGGAATTGAATAAATTTGATAGCAGGAAGGACTTACCTTTGTGCTGATAATGCTCTTGCAAACCTGTGTTGATTCACAAAAGTTTTCTCTAGTTGGTATGGGTAATAAACCTAAACTGCAATTTGTTCAGTCAGAACAATGTGTGTATCTAAATTGTAACTGTACCTCATGTCTTTAAAAGACTTGACAAACTCACAAGCTACAACTTCTTCCCAAGGGAAACTAGAGGGCTTATAATATGAAAGATGGGATTTCTGATGTGAATAGTTTCAATCTTTTTCTGTTGTAGATATGGACAATAAACCAAAAGAATGATTTATGCAATACACTGAAGTCATTTCTGCCTGAGGTTTCCATTCATTGTATATATAGAGAACCGCAATGAAGTAATCGCTGTTGTGACAGTTCTGTGTTGCTCAGGAGTAAAGTCATCACGCACTGTTAAAGCCCTCCTTCAGGAGAAAATACATTGTAAAATAATATCAGAGAAATTAAACTTAGAAAGTAAACAAGAATATTCTGGTGCTTGCTGTTTTTTTCCCCTATATATTTTTGCCTTCTTACATCCAATGATACATATTTCATCACTAGTACAAGCCTAAAAAGTGTCAGTCCTAGACATCCAGAAAAATTTAAATTCTCCTGAAATTAAAGAAGAAAAACAATTTATAAATGTGATAGCTTTTTTTCCCTTCTCCCATTAGATGCCTTTTGTAGTGTATTAGATGGATAATCGAATAGCTAAAGAAACAAAATGAGCTTTTCTCAGTTAGGTGTCATTTATACAGCACTTAGCCTAACTGACTGTGAACACAGGATAACTGAAAATATTCTTCATGTAAATTCTCCATAATTTTTTTTTTTAAATGTTAAGGATATGAGCATATTCTCTAAAAGTCTGTGTACCTTTCAACCTTAATAAATATGTCTATTGACTACTACAAGAAAACCAGCAGCCTCGATTCAGTTTAATCTTTATTTAATCTTTAAACTTTTATCCAATAAGTATAAAGTTAGAACAGTCATATATACACATCAGTCCTCTATAACTAAGAATTATCAACCACCTTTCAATTTTTTAAATAAACATGTAGTTGCATTCTGTGCAACATTTCAAAGCACTGACTTGCCATTTATGCCCAATCACTGTTTTTCAGCTGGAGCCTTCTTCTCTTGATTTCTCAGTGTGTTATAATTATAGCATTAGTCTAGTAAAAAAAATAATGGCCAAACCTCAGTCTTCTGTATTATTCCTCTCTTGCTGAGGATAGGAACTCCTCATTACCTTATTCTGGCAGTTCTTAAAAAGTTACGACTCAGATATTTCTTCCTTCTGCAGACCTGTGCAACTGTCATGGCTCTGGCTATACTTGTACCAGGAATAATGAAAAATAAGATTTTACTGTTTGCACCATGGTAATGGCTATTGACTCCATTTCCAGTGCCATAGTACTCTAGCCTTATTTAAGGTTGAGCAACGATTTTGAGAGTGGATTCCTATTTTTGGTGGGAGCTGAGCCTTTACACTGCCTTTAATTTGGAGTGTTCAGCAGCATTTGCGGTACTTAAAAACCCAGAGACATGCACCATACCACCTCTTCCACAACTTAAACGAAAGAAAAGATTTAGCCTTCCCTTTCCCACATTGCCCCAACCCTTCCCCACTAATGGACACAGCAATGCTGACCACAGGTATAATCAGTAATTCCTAGAGAAACTGTGCTAGGAACAGTCAAATAGAAAATGGGTTTGAAAGAAAGCACGGGGCTTAGCCTACAGTAGGTGCAAATCATTTACTACAGGGCTATTAGTGGAGAAAAGGAGAACCTTTTTAACCATGACATAAGGAAATCTTTCTTGGATCACTGGGATCAATAAATATAAGTAAGCACTGTATTATATCTGCAGATATACTTTTGGTTTAACTTTTGTGATGCCTTTTATATGTTCATCTAACTTTACTTTGGTATCAAACACTGAAGGTGCAAGCACAGTTTTTTACCAGGCACGTCAATCTTCCCTTGTGTTGTTAGGAAGCATTTCTTATGAACAATTTTTAATTAGAGGAATTTCAGTAATTAATTTAGTCAGAGCTACCTAGGTTGTTTCAACGTCCTTAGAGGGACCATGAGATCATTAATTTTCTGTAACTTTCTTCTGCATATTTACTCTGGAAGGAAAGCAACAGACTTCAAAGGGAAGTTATCTTCCTTCCCTGCTCTTTGTGAAGAAAGTACAAACGGCTTAAACTGCAACCTTTTCTTTCTACATTTTAATATTAAAAGCACATTATTTTAGCTGTGAGAGCTGTGATGCCCTGGAATAAATTTTATGGGAGGGTTGTGGTGATTCAGTTGCTGAAGTTCTGTGAGAACACAATAGATTAACATCTGCCCACAACTGCATTTGGATAGTTAGTGCTGCTTCCTGTAAGAAAATGGAGTAAATGTTGTTCTACCCAGCCCCATTTTCTGTGATTCTGTATGTTCTAGTCATTATATTGTACAGTGCACAAAAATGTACAAGCAAGGAGATAAATCTTTATGGACAAGATACAAGGAGACAAAAAAAAAAAATTATCCCTTGATGCATTTCATTAGAATAATTGTATGCTCCGTTTGCAATTGTAGACCCAATGGAAGAAGTAATTCATGTTCTCTTGCTGATTTTGGATACCACTCACAAGAGATAAGTCTCAACATTTTTGGAGGTATGGAGGGAGCATGTTACACTGGTTTTGGTTTAATGTAATATGAGGAACTGTGTATATTTAGAGCTTTTGGAAGATCAAATTGTATTTAAAGCTGTCAAACCACCAAATTCTCCTTTCTGACTATAAGATTTTTGTATCCTTGGTACTTAAATGTCAACATTTTTATTCTGTCATGCATTTGCATGCGTATGATGAGATCTGATGGGAGTTTCTGTTCCCATAAAAAGCAGACATCTTGGAAGCTGATTGGTTTTTGGAGGTTTGAAATAACGCAAATTTTTAAGTACTACACTGTACTGTATTCATGCTTCTTAATGTTTTCTTGATTTTCAACTAGGTGTGTTGAAACAGTTCATTCACTTGGGTTTCAGGGCACCTTTCTTATGATGACAGTGTGAGAGAGCTGAGGTTGTTCAACCTGGAGAACAAAAAGTTTCATGGAGACCTTGGAGCACCTTTCCAATGACTAAAGAATGCTGGAGAGTGACTTTTTGCAAAAGCAAGTAGTGCCAGGACAAGGGGGAATGTCTTTAAAGTGAAAAAGGAGAGACTTAGATTAGCTATTAGGAAAAAACTCTTCCCTGTGAGACTGTTGAGACACTGGCACAGGTTTGCCAGAGAAGCTGCGGCTGCCTCATCCCTGGCAGTGTTCAAGGCCAGGTCTGATGGGTCTTGGAGCAACCTGCTGTAGTGGAAGGTGTCCCTGCAGTGGGGTTGGAACTAGGTGAGCTGTAAGGTCACTTTCAACTCAAAACATTCTATGATTCCATGATAATTTTTTTCTTTGGTTATTGTTAAAATCTATTAGCCTTCCCTCATCAAATGGTGATAACATTTTTATTTCTGAGAGTTAGAGCTTATATGCTCTTCTGGAGGACATATCTATTGCTTTATAACTACAGTGGAGCTATATCACAGCTGAGTTTTCTATGGGTGATTATGGCCAGATTCATTTCACAAACATGGAGAAATGTGACTGGCCTTATGCTGATTCTGAGTATGAAGCTCTTTTAGGACAGAGTTTAATTCAAACTTATGTTGTACATACAGCTGTCATTTTTTGAGGAACATAAATTTTCTCCTTAATCGTTGGATGATGAAACTTAATAATATGAGTTTCAGGCGCCAATTTACTGCTTTCATTTCCAAATATTCTGTGTGCTGCAGGTGTTTTTAATGAATAATTCATTAGATACTTCTATCAGTTGTATATACAAAAAGAGATCAAAACTCTGTGTCCTGTGAAGACACAGATGGATAGTTGCTGAGTGACTTTTTAACATGCTAGTAAGTTCTAAACAGACAGTAATAAAACTGATGTCTGCTTTCTGTTGTATTTTTTTCCTACTGATCATTTATAGTCTTAGAAAATTATCTTCTAGATGTATCTTCTGTTACCACTCTTGAAATTGTTTTTTATTTATATATTATTTGCCAAATTCTGTTATGATAAATTGAGAAAAATATATAGAACTGTCTTAGAATTACACATAATACTCAATCTGAACCATAAGTAATGAGTTTTTTTTTTCTTTATTTTAAATGTTATTCATAAAATAAGCAAATATCTGATCTTATTTCTAATGAGAAGATAACATGTTTTTACCAAGGGGAAGTCATGTTTGACCAATCTTATAGCCTTCTATGAGGAAGTAACTAGGTGGCTGGATGATGGTAGAGCGGTAGATGTGGTTTTTCTTGATTTCAGTAAGGCATTTGATACTGTCTCCCACAGCACCCTCATAGATAAGCTAAGGAAGTGTGGGCTTGATGATCAGGTAGTGAGGTGGATCAAGAACTGGTTGGAAGGAAGAAGGCAGAATCTAGCTGGAGGTCTGTGACTAGTGGAGTCCCTCAGTGGTCGGTGCTGGGACCAGTGCTGTTTAATATTTTCATCAACAGCCTGGATGAGGGAACTGAGTGTACCCTCAGGAAGTTTGCTGATGATACTAAACTGGGAGGAGTGGCTGACACACCAGAGGACTGTGTTGCCATTCAGCAAGACCTGGACAGGCTGGCGAGTTGGGTGGGAGAAACTTGATGAAATTCAACAAGGGCAAGTGTAGAGTCCTGCATCTGGGGAAGAACAACCCCATGTACCAGTACAGGTTGGGGGCTGACCTGCTGGACAGTAGTGAAGGGGAAAGGGACCTGGGGGTCCTGGTGGACAGGAGGATGACCATGAGCCAGCAATGTGCCCTTGTGGCCAAGAAGGCCAATGGCATCCTAGGGTGCATTAGAAAGGGTGTGGTTAGTAGGTCAAGAGAGGTTCTCCACCCCCTCAACTCTGCCTTGGTGAAGCCACATCTGGAATATTGTGTCCAGTTCTGGGCCCCTCAGTTCAAGAAGGACAGGGAATTGCTTGAAAGAGTCCAGCGCAGAGCCACAGATATGATTAAGGGAGTGGAACATCTCCCTTATGAGGAGAGGCTGAGGGAGCTGGGACTCTTTAGCTTGGAGAAGAGGAGACTGAGGGGTGACCTCATCAATGTTTACAAATATGTAAAGGGTGAGTGTCAGGATGATGGAGCTAGTTTTTTTCAGTGATGTCCAGTGATAGGACAAGGGGCAATGTGTGTAAACTGGAGCATAGGAGGTTCCATGTGAACATCAGGAAAAATTTCTTTACTGTGAGAGTGACAGAGCACTGGAACAGGTTGCCCAGGGGGGTTGTGGAGTCTCCTACATTGGAGATATTCAAGGCCCGCTGGTACAAGTTCCTGTGTGATGTATTCTAGGTTACCCTGCTCTTGCAGGAGGGTTGGACTAGATGATCTTTTGAGGTCCCTTCCAACCCTTGGGATTCTGGGATTCTGTGATTCTGTGATCTGATCCTAATTCCCCTTACGAGTAAGACTGAGCTAGAGTGCTTAATTTATAGAGTGTTCACAAAGGTGAATGCCTTGAACAGAAATTGTTAATTCCAGAAAGCCTTACAAAAATATCCTCAGAAGTTCCTTAGACCTTTAAAAACAACCCCACCACCCTGAAAAAAAACCTCACAGCTTTTTATGAACTTTTATTTCTACAAGGCACTTTCTATTCTAGAAGCATGTCAACACTTAAAATACAGTTACTTTTGACAAAGTCGCTGAGATTGTCAGGTAGAAAAGATGGTGGCCCGGAGTTGTTCCTCTAGAAGTACAGTCTTGAAAGGAAACCTTGGTATAGATTTCATCCTTAATGAAAGTTTATTGTCCATGAAAATGCTTTACACAAAATAATCCTCTCAACAAATATCTGTGTGTATTCTGCAAGCTCCCCCCATTCAGTCAGTAGCATGCTGGACTTTGGCATCTTTTCCATGCAGCTTTATCAGAGAAACTAATTTTAAGAATATTCTGCCTAAGTGTTCCTACAACCTCAAGTGGTACTTGCTGAATGCATTTTATGAAACAATTTTCCTGCTTTTTTTTTTTAATATAAATAGCTGAGAAGGGAATAATTTTGCCCTGTTTACACTGGTTTTAGGCCCCAAGCAATGAGATGCTGACAGACTTTAAGGGTTACCTGTACCACTTAAATTCTTCTTGACTTCTTTAGAAATACAGAGGACCTCAAAGAATGAAGCTCTGAAAATTTTAGTAAATGCACACTTTTTTAATGTTAACGGACAATTTTTATTATGAAGCAGTAAGAAATTACAGATAAGTTCTAAAATTTCAGATCCATTTTCCTCTCCTTTGTATCAACTTTGCAATGAGTTGTGTTGAATTACTGAGCTCCAGCAGCCGATAGAACTAAATTACACAGTGGTAATTTTAGTATGTGCCTTACAGGCAGCATACTTGCATATTTTGCTACAACAAGCTGCAAAAGGTGCTGTTCTGGAGCAGCATGACAGTATTTCTGCTACTTAGCCATTCATTTGAACTCCTACAGCTGTTTTGTTACTAAACAATGAATGAAGTAATGAGTAGCCCTCCTGCCTGTTGGCCTAGTAGGAGAGCAGAGAGACTCAAATACATTTAACAGTACAGAAAAAAAGAGTTAATCAGATGCTTTCTTGGTTATTGGCAGGGGAGAGCTCCATATTGGCAAAATCAAAATCAAGTATCAGGCAAACAATCATTGCATTCCTTTGTTCACAATGGAAGAAATTGTCAAGCAATAACAGCATTATCAGCAGTTCTGTTAGAAAGCTTCATCACCATTATATAGAGCCAGATGACAATGGCTTGACTATTATAAAAGAGATCTTAGGAGATAAAGGCAGTGGGTGCCTGTGCCCTGTGTTTGGAGAAGGAAGCACAAGTCTCTCATTCTCCCTGAGGCAACCAGGCTTTTGCAGTCGCTGTCATGAACTTGGATGTGTCCAGTAGTTTTGAGCAACATTCACTCTCTCCATCTGACTTTGGTGCTAGATGGCCACTACAAATATTCCAGACCTCAAGAGGAGCTCAGCTGGAGAGGTCTCCCTGCAGTATCACAAATCCACGAGTTGCAAGAGCCAGTGATTACTTTTAGGCTGAATCAGCAGCTAATTTTTGTGCTTGCGGTGATAGTCCAGGGCAGGCACAATATTCCTCTTTGCTCTTCTACTCGGTTGCAAAACAATAAAAAGGGACTGCACTTTTCTCTGCTTTTTCCCAGAAACAAACTGGTTCATGGTGGCATTCCTCCTACCTAATTCCTCCTACAGGTCTGTAATCCAAATTAGAGAAACAATATTTTTCTCATCGTATTTTAATAGTGCAAAACACGTCCATTACATATCTATCTGGTCTTCCTGGAAATGAAGCAGACATTAATTCAGGAAGACTAATTGAAACATTACCTCTGGCACCATTACAGGTACTTCAGCCCTTTATTGATTTGAGTTTGGCATTGACACCTAGCTTTCCTTTCAGATGATGATGTAGAGCCTGGTGAGAGAATAAGATACTGTTACTACAAGAACAAGAAGTTACTGAGGTGAATGCACATATGACACATACACTCTCTTAAATCTTCCCACATAAACGAGATCTGTCAGAGTTGTGATCATTCAACAAGGCTGGTCAGAATGTTTATACGTAGAAAATTCCATTTCATTGAAACTAAATATCTCATGGCATGGAGCTTGTCTATTTTGACAGGCTTTCTCATTGAAAGTTTTATAAGGCCTTATCCAACCCAGCTTTGAACATTTCCAGGGATGGGGCATCCAGTGGTCTAATCCATTGGTTGAGGAGAAGATAAAATGAAAAGCAAACCTCTCTGAGCAGAAAAGAGATACTTGCAAAATTACAGTTTGTTGAAAGCTTTTTAAGGTTTAATATTTTCTCCACAGTAGAATGAAAAAATAATTTAAAACTTTGCAAAATTGCATTTCTGGTCCCTGTTAACCATCTCTGTTACTCACGCAGCTGTTGTATACAATCTTCCTGCAGTCTTTTGTTAATTCTTAGTTTTTAAATGTCAAAGTAAGGATTAGTACAGATGATTTTATGTCAATCATTCAGAAAGAAAAAAACAAAAACAACTCAGGAAGAAGAGAGGAGAAGAAATAAGGCATTTATCTAAAAGAAGTAGAAAATCTGCATAAGACTGAGGTAGATACTGCACCTGAACTAAAGGCTAATGCAGTCTAATTTAAGATCTAACAGTGAAGACAGAGAAACAGAAAAGCTCTAGAGGTGTTTGGAAGTTAATGATGCAACACTGTAGTAAAGCCCAGATTAAATTCTCAGTTCTCATTGCAAAATCACATTAACACTAAAGTACTAAACTCATGCTCCTTGGTGCATTACTGTTCCTGAGTGTTTTTTCTTTTTTTTTTCACTGCCAAGGAATGACAAGATGTTGGTTTTTTTCCAGCTCATATTGCTAACTGAAATTTTTCTTAGAACAAATGACAGAATTTTGAGTGACTAAAAATATTAAGTAACTGAAGTATCTTCGATGCAAGCAGTGAGGAAACTTGATTATAGAAAAATGTGTCAAATTATTTGTTACAACTCCCTGCAATCATGGATATAAAAAAAAAATAGAAGAAAACAAAACAAAAAAAAAAAACCCCAGGCAATCCCCATTTTCTTAAGCTCTTGCTTTTTGCAACATTCTTTTTAATTTTCAGATTATTAGTTTTATGGAGTCTGTTTAATTGCTGTAATTTTGTGCAGAAATGCTTCCTTTCCTTTGACTCATCTAATTTGGAGTTTCACTTAGGGCAGTTCGAAACACCAAAGATTCATGAGTACTCATTTGTAAAAGCAGCTAATTTTATAATTTACCCCACAAAATCCAGATCAGAAAATACCTTAAGGGTAGGATCTGCGGTGTCCTCATGGGATGAGATGCTTTCAGCCAGTTCTTTCTCCCTTCATGAAAGAATTACACATGGAAAATTTCTAAAGTGGATTAAAACAAAGCCTTATTGCACTTCAACTGATTCAAGTAACAATAATATATTTATACCACCAATCTCTAAAGATATCCTAAAATACAGCAAGTTTACTGTTCTCTGTCAGGTATTTCATCACATGTTCTTTAGTAAAGTAGAGTCTCAAGGCAATATCACCAACTCAAATCAGAAGAGAGAACAATAAACTTGCTTTGTACCTTCTAGGGAACCAGATGTGAAATATAAAAATAAGTGCAAAACATACTAAAGAAAACTTGAGAAAGAGTACAATGATTGATAAGACTATTTGCGTAATTATTTATAATTAATCACTCATTGCAGGTTATTACATAATTACATTTCATATAATAACCTCTTACTGTATAGATATCTCATATTTTCATTTTGTGAAAAACAACGGACACATGTATCACAGACAGGGACGATGCAATTCTCTTAGTGCCATATTCATTGCTGCAGTGAAAAATCTCAGCTGAAACAATTGTGCTTATACAGCCATTGAGTTTGTGCTATACAATAACATTGATAGGAGAATCATTTAAGTTATTTAAGTGGGTGGGCTGCAGCCACACAGGTATATAAAATCAATATTTCTGTCTTCCTCTCCCCTTTCAATAAAAAGTAAATTATGGCTAAACTACTATCACCAAAAAGATTTCATATATCATGTTTACAAGGATCCAGTCTCCCTGCATTTTGAGAGTGGTCTGTGCCCAAACTGTTCCCTGCTCCCAGTGTAATAGAAGTTGCTGTCTACAGACTCACCCTATATTTCTTGCCACTGAAAGAAATGCCTTTTAAAGTCTTCTAACAACCATAATACCACATAGAAAATATTCTTTTCATATACATTAGAATAAAAAGTACTAGTTGCTATCCATCAGCTACTTAGTAATTTCAGGACTTGGAAGTCCTGTTGACTAACAGCCAGAATCGAGTATTAAAAAAAGCTAGCACTGATTGCCTTATTTTTCCATCTTGATTATTTATGCTATAAAAACTTTGTTTAATACGTAATACAAGTTTTATTTTCAGATTGAAAGATATTAACCTTCAACAGGCTCATTCTATTTTATGTGCTTGAGGGCCTTTTCACTTAGAGTTGAAATAAATACATTTTAACAGGTGGTTTTCTTTTTTTTTTGGATGCAATCTGTATTAGAAAATTGATACACTGATATGAGAAGGTAATTAAATGAGAAGTCTCATACAAGTATCCTTCTTTCTCCAGGTTGCTTCTGACAGTATGATTGGCCTATAACTCTGATACTCTGCATCATTATTTAGGAAGGATATGGATCTGCTTGAGGAAGTCCAGAGGAGGGCTATGAAAATCATCAGAGGGAAGACCTCTCCTATGCAGACAGGTTGAGAGAGTTGGTCTTATTCAGCCAAGGACACAAAAATGTTGGTTACCTTGAATGAAGAGTTTGGTATTGCTAAAAAAAAGAGAAGTATCTTCTTCTTAAGGAGACAAGAACATTATAGCATGTAAAATTTCTTGAATGTAAAAATTGATTAGTTGTGAGCTTCCAAACTGAAAAAAATAAACTTTCCCTCCAAAGCAGTATCAGCAATACCAATGCTTAGCATAAGAACAAAAAAAAACCCAAGCATTTGATCCTCAGAATCAGGCTTAAAAAGCATAAAACTGCATCTGAGTCCTTGGGCTTGTTTGGTGTATTGATTTTGATATTCTGCACCACCCACAGATACATGGGTTGTACTCAGAGCAAGGACAGTGAGATTTTAATCTACCACAGAAACAAGAGACATTACATAACAGAAACTTTGATGGCTTTGGAAACCTGGAATACTTCAAATTTTTCTTTTGGCTTGAGCCTGGTATGGAACATGCCATCTGGAAGACTATTCATGACTATATAACCATTATATTAATGGTAATGGGGTTTGCGAAGACTCACTTAATAACACCTTTCCAAGACCTGGTCTTTAAAACATAAATCAGGTATCATCAGACTTACAGTAAAATCGCTGAGTTGTCAAAACATCAGTACTTCCTGAATGAGTCAGTTCAGTCTGTCTGCTAACAGGGAGAATATACATTTGAGACAGGCAAATGTAATAAAAAAAAAAAAGAGAAGGAGAAAGAAAAAATAGCTAATTAAAAGGGTGATTTATTTTATTTGTATGATGTTCGGGAAAATATTTATTCACTCTCTTAAATAAACAGGAAGCAAGAAACCCCCTCCTCAAGCCACAATAATTTGCCAAAGCATTCATAGACCATTCTTGATCACTCCTGATAATAGGCTTTATTCTGTGGAGTTTATTTCACCCACTGTGCAAAGTGCAGCTCCTTACTCTTAGATTAATGTATTTAATAAACCTTAATGAAACATTTGTAAACTTAATGAAGCACTCTGGAAATTAAAACAAAGGCAAGCCAATGTCCTTCTAAATGGAAACTGGGCCATCCTACTAGTACCACTGGAATATGTGAAATTGTGTTAAGCTTTTAATGTGCCCTTTGGGGTTAATACAGTAGATCAGAGTATCACTAAAAAACCTGTTAAATTCGTTTTTTTTAATTTGCATCTCTGAAAGCTTCAGTCAGATATGGTTATTTACACTGCGCTCTGCATACTTAGTGATTTTCTAGGCAAGTGGAAAGTGTAACTGCAGTAAGGTATTACCAATGGTATAATGGATCACAGACTTTGTACTGAGATTGCAAAGCCTTACCACTAAGCTTTATAAGGCTTTCTCTGTCTGAACTTTTCTTGACTTCCTGGCAGTAGCTTTGATTTTAATCAGTTTAGCTGTTAAAATTATTTTATTTTTTTCATGGCAACTAGATGGCTATGCTAATTTATTTTTCTCTTGCTTGTCTTTCTATGGTACAATCAGAGTTTTTTCTATAAATAGTACTATGATGTAGTTTTTTTGTGTAGCAGAACACAACTTGAACATGATGATGTAGAATGGAGGACTACAGACTGTAAAACAGAAGTGTTGAGACATGCGGCATAGGCTGCAGCGTAGAGGAGACCAGCACAGGATGAGAGGTAGGGCGTAGGCTTGACACCAGACAATTCCTTTAGAGTCAATTAAAAAACAAAGGCCTGGAGTTGTACAGAATTAGTTTAGAGGTAACAGGGAGAACAAATCCAAAATATCTAACTTATACAAAATGCACCACATGCAGTGAAATCACATACTGTAGCATCTTTTACACCAGTGAGCAAGGTGTATAAGATTGCTAGAAAATGTGAAAATATGGAGCATGCCCCTGGGGGCTGGGAATGGAAAATATCCTATTCCTCCCAGCAAAGGAATTGAGCTGCTGATAACTTGCTGTACCTTCCTCGACATGAATCTGCCTGAAGCCAAATAGTAAGTTTAGTGATTATTATTATATGTTGTTGTTACAATTATCTTCTGTGTATTACTATTTTACTCTGGTTTTATTCTAATAATTTAATCTGAACAAATATTAATTCTTTAATTATTCATTAGGTTTTAAAAATGACCATGAACTCTTGGCTTTGCATATAATGTGTGCTCTATCATTGTCTATAACAAGGTTTTGAACTCATAATTGTTATGGGCTCTTTGCCCTTTCCTATGAAGATGTCTGAGCAATGGGGTACTTCTTTTTCTGAAGAAGTAATTATTTTTTTTGGCAAGATATTTTTCTGGTGGGAAGAGGAAGAAGACAAATTTCTGTCTTTGAGTATGTGTTTGTGTGTGTGTCTTTTTAACATCAAGACCTGTGTGTGTCTTTTTAACATCAAGGTCTTCTAAACATATGAATAAAAATGGAGTACTTATTCTTCAGAAGACAGATTGAAATGATGTGGTGTAGAGCATAAAAAAGTAAGGTTTTCTACCATCTTGGGTTCCTTGGGAAGGTTTCACTGACCCCGATCAATCTATATAGAAGTTCTGTTATGTATTTAATTGAGCTAAAGAAAGTTTTAATGGAGTTACAGGCTGTAAGGTTTTGAAAGTTAATGCAACAGGGTGTCTGCAAAAGCAGAAAAAGTTTAAAAGTTCCTTCTGATTATAAGGCTGAATATTTGTCACCCTTCTAGTGATGGGTGGGAGGGAGATCACACATCAGTATCAGAGATTTTAATTCCATATCTTCATCCAAGCTTAAAATATGAGATACTGTCATATGAATTTGCAGCTGTTTTGATCACGGTCTTACACACTTTTGTTGACTTTTCTGCAGTCCAGGAATGAAACCAACACTTCACATTCACAGTTCTTTCAACCTAGTCCAGTTATGCAAGCCTCTAATCATCCTGATAGTCCTGAACTGGGCTGTGTTCAGTTATTTGATGTCTCTTTTTATCTGCGAAGAACTGGGCACAGTATTCCAGTCCTAACATGTCAGTAGTCCTTGTTTCTTCCTACTGACATTAACATGTTGAGCAGGAACTTTTGGCCCAATTGTCTCTTCCAGCAGAAAAGGAACTAATTAATTTCTCTCCACCTTTCTTTGCTGGGACCCTGCCTCTTCTCCATATTTTTTTTTTTTTTTCTTTTTGTATTAAGGGAGTGCTGCTATCTTGGTGGCATGGATGCCAAGCTTTGAAAATGTCTTGTCCTAAGAATCATTGCCTTTCCCCTGCCTAAGCCTTGCTTTTGGCCATTCTATTCTGCACCCTGAATCCTCAGCTCTTGTCCTTTCAGCATCATTGCTAGCATTCTCTTGATTTCCTGCTTAACTTTCTATGGAACAAAATCCAGTGATCTCTTCTTGAATCCCTTCATTTGACAACTCAGTGATTGAAGACACACCTCCTACAGACAAGGTCCACCGCATCTCAGCTACTGGGGGACCACCAGAAACTTACTTCAGCCCATAACTGGAATGACTAACCACACCTCCCCAGGTCTGGCTGGGTTGATGTCTCTGATATAGTAACAACATCCCAGTTCTTACTATATCAGGAGCAGTATCCTGTGCTGTGTTACCACCATCTCAAATAATCACCAGTTTTCCTACCAGAACAGCAGCATAGAATAGACCTCACTATCTCAAAGTAGCTCAAGCAGAATCCCTGTCCTGCCACCCCAGGCTGGCATGCAAACTGCTACATCTCTGTTGGCAGCTCCTACGTGTAGCACTCCAAGTCGCTGTGCCAGTTAAATATCAGCAGCCAGGCACAGGTGCTTTGCCTCACTTAAAGTGGATCCTTTCTTCAAGACTATGAATGACCCTAACCCTTTCAAATGAAGTTCATCTACCTGGTGAGTGCCATTGCTGACTTCCTAGCAACTAGAAGCTGGCCACAGATGCTTCCACTGTATCTAACTGATTGTCTGTGAAGCCTTGCAAGGTCATATAATGTCATATAATGTGGCTTTACATCATGAATTAGTGATTATTTTTTTAAGGAGAAAGATCTCATTCTTACACCAGCAATGAATTTCTTAAGCTGAAGGGGCTTCATTAATACTGTTCTCCCTGTTTAGTTGTCTCTTGCCTGCTAGCACAGCTGTTGGAGAAGCAGATATCCAACATCTGATACTTATTTGAGCATTTTCGGGTTCAAATTTTGGAGTAACCTCTAAAATTGTTTGAGCAGAAAAATTTTTCATCACAGTGAATGTGCAATATGACCCTGAGTAAGATCAAGTGGGGCTGTAGCAATTTAGCTTGCACACATGGACGCTCCATCCCACATTGTAGAAAATACAAGCCTCATTTGTATTTGTCTAGGCAAGATACAAAAAGTGCTTATTCACGATTTTGTCTAGGTCTAACAGGCTCATTTCATGTCATCAGATTTGTCGTCATGCTTTCAGTTTTGGCCATGTATCCGTTGAAGCATGATTAGTTCAGACTAGTGATTTATGAGGCAAAACCCTGACTTTAAATTGATTTAGCGAACTTACCAGAGGAAACTCAGTTATAAATCCAAATATCATATTTCATAAGAAGATTTTTTTTTTATCTTGATGTTTTAGAAATATTTCTTTAAGGCCTGATTCTGCAGTAGTCTGAACACTAAGCTATGTTACACCTTGCTGAATTTCAGTGCATTGCCTAAGGAAGATTCATGCATGATTATTCAGTGGTAAATGTGACTTTTTTTTTTTTATTCCCCCCCCCCCAGTATCTGACTTATATTGCACATTTTCCTAGGGAACAACCGTTGGCAATAACAGCCTTAGGACTTTTGCCCATTTTTGTGCATGGCTGGATTATTCACACTGTCAAACTTTATACATCTAATCTAGATAAGGAGCCTGGGATCTTTGGAAGCTGATAGACGGTTGCAGGCTATTGAGATGTCTGAATTTTCCTTCAGAGCTTTATTACAGATAGAAACCTATGCGTCTATCTTAAACCCCCTAATTTTAGATGCCTTAAATTTTACTAGACAAATGCTTCCCTGTAAGTATGGATAGCTTCAGTGGTCTGAAATGTGTTACCTTATATCAGTGTGCTAACAAAGCAACTTCAGCTTCTCATGAATTGCTCATCCCTGGAGTGCTTAAGCAGAAATGACATCTATTAACCTTAAAGTCAAACATCTGGACTTGAAGGGAGATTGCTACTCACTGTATCTGGGCTCTTTATATAACATTTTTTCCTGATTTTACTAAAGAAACTAAAAGTTGCATCTTAAATAAAAAAAGTACTAAGAAATTTCAATGAATAAATATGTGAGTGTCTGTGTGTGTGTATCATCCAGTTACTTTGATAAATAATCACATAAAAATATTCATATATCTGAACTGAACTGATAAGATTGCTACAATTTATTCTAAAAAGAGAATATGACAGGGATTACATTGATTTTTCTCATAAGGAGAAAAATTGTCATCAATATATTCCATTTAAGCTAAGATGACTCATAAATAACACCGATATTTTCAGTTTAAGTCAGTTGCACATGTTCTTTTTGCTCTCTTAAACTGCTAAAGCTCAGAAATAATACATGAAAATAAATGCTTTGTACTTTTCCATGTTCATAACTAAATTCTGCTTGGCTAGAGATTTGAATGTTTCCAGTTTTTCCAGATAAAATTTTAACTAAGAATTTCCATTTCCTATTTTGTGTTTACAAATCAGCATTTTAAAATGCTTAGCTGCTCAGGCCTCTTCTTAACTTTATAGATCAAAATTTTCAAAACATAGATGTGATTCTATCTGATGTCCTGCTGTCTTGTGGTTTAAGCCTAGCCAGTAACTCAGAACCATGTAGCTGCTCTCTCCCTCCATCCATCCTTTCTTACCACCTAAAACCCAGGAAATATTGTTAGGCAAGAACTTTCATATATAATGCTATCTGCTAGTCCCCTCAAATAATACTGATTTTGGTAATTAAATCTTAAACATTGGACAGCAATACAGCAAATCATAGAATGCCAGTGAAACAAAACAAGTTTAAAACAAAAATCATTCCCAGATCACTGATACACTGTAGAATTATTGTCTAATCTATCACATGGTCTTTAAAAACACACTTATATGCATCAAATCAACATGTTTTTACTGAATGATGTGTTAAATTTGTTACACTATTAGAATAGAATATGAACTGCTTTCAGCTTCTGAGAATAGAACTGGTTGAATTAATTTTATTCATTCAGCAAGATATATACATCATATGTCACCTGTCATCTCCTTTTGGAAATTATCTTAACAATTGTATTTTATTAGATTGGGAGGTGATTATTTAATGGTGATGAATTACTTACCTTTAAAATTAATAATTATATGCAAGATACATCATTACTGAAAATAATCTGGAAATCTGACTCACATAATTTTCTCACAAGTTACAATAACTTAATTTTGTAGGCAAAGGAGTTATATGCTAGTATGTAAGTGATATATGGAATAACAAGTGGATTTGGGGGAGCTCAATAAAAAGAACACATACAAGAAGATCTACACACTTATAATATTAATTATATTCTGTTGTCCTTTTATGCACATCTAATGTTTAAATTTTTCTTCCCTGCTGAGGGAGAGTGAAAGATGTAAGATGACATTTTCTGTGTTTAAAATTAATTATGGGCAATTCTCTTGTGTCGTATTCATGATAAGCAATTGGACCTAATCTTTGTATTTCTGGTCTTCCGTTGCATTTACCCTTATTGTATACAAGTGCTCTGAGAGTTAGGTATGCAGCTGTGATGAGATCCTAAAGGGACTTTAAAGATTCTTTGTTCTACCCCTTTCCCCACAGAAGAATAATAGTTTGATATGCACACACCTAGCTTTGTTTTAATCCTCCTCTTTCTCCTTTTATGTCAGCTGAGAAATGGCAAAAAGCTTTTTTTTTAAAAAAAAAAAAAGAAACTTCTCGTAATGTTTTTGAAAGGTGGTCACACTCTTAACTTAGACCATCTCAGGGGAGTACGGTTTTCAGAGCAAAACCGTATCTGCCTGCTAGGTGTTTCTACACTGTGCTGTGTGTTGAAGAGGAGATCTTAAGTAAACATACAATAATTTGTGCAACTGTGTCCAGAGACCAGACAACTCTGCATCAGCTATTGTTACTAGCGTTGTCATTTAGCTGTGTTTCTCTTTCATACATGCATATGTTGGACTAAAGTGTACCATAAAATAGAGAGGAATACCTAAGTGTGTGGGCAAGTGACACTGATAACTTTAGTTTTCACATTACTGTCCAAGAAATAATTCGTAGGGAAGGAAAAACTCGCACCATTTCTGGGAGGTAAAATTGTTCTCTTAATCATAATTCATACCTTAATCGTGTTGCTTTGGTGAGGAAAGAAAGAAAGAAATTGTAACTCTTGCTCCTCCACATGCACTCACTCCCAAAGCAGCGTAATCTGCAGTGTGGCCACTCTGTCAAGCTTGTGAACCTAGAATGTCAGAAAGCCTTGCACTCCTCTGTCATGTGAATAAATTAACATTATGTACACCATGCCCCAGGGTTATAGGTTGCTTCGTAAGTGATATCTGTACACAGGAGAACATTAGATTACTGTGCTACATCTAGAATAGATTTATTGCTTAAAATATGAAGCTGAGTGAATAGAACCAAATTCAGTCACGCAGCAATATAAACTGTGCTGTCTCAAGCAGCTGTGTATCACGGTAATAACTCTACCAGCTGTGGTGTCAAGCTCTCTCACGTCACTGATACTCATGAAAAAAGAGCCATAGCATTTCTTGTCACCAAATTCCTACCACACCCAAGGTGATCTTGGTCTCTTGTTTGAATAACAATGGACTATATGGCCTCTCTTCCACTTGGTTAAAACCCTAGTAAAATGAATCCTGGTTCCTTCCTGCTCTCCATTTTTTCCTGGCTTCCTGCTTGCCCTCTAGCTATATTGTCAGAAGGCTCTGTTGCGTCATCTAGATCATGCTGTCATTCATAATGTTGACTGCGCTAACACAAGTTATAGTTAGTTAAGAATCTGTCATCTCCCTGTCAAAGAAACTACAGCTACTGGATTGTAAAAGACTAATCCTTCACCATATCACATTTACCTATTTGGCTTTGCAGCTCTACTGCCAGGCAGGACTCACATTTTAGATATAGCCAGTAGAGTGCTGATGTTGGTGTTGATCACTTTTTTCCTTTGCTGTTAAACTATGTTTTGCTTTGTTCCTGGAATATGTGCTGTATTTTCAAGCAAATGACCTTTTGATAGTTGTAGCACCCTCCTTCATGTCTCTGTCCTCCTTCCAGCTCAAGCCACTGGGCTGCTTACTCAGCCTAGGAAAAACTGACTTCTCTTGACTTCTGCCTCTTTACTGATTCAGTGTCTGCTGAAAAAGCACTTTCACAATAAATGCAGTCAGCATATGCATACTTTTGGAAACAAAGGCTCTTCCTCCTAATATTTGTACAGGTAAAAGTGTTTTGTGGCAAAGGAAGAAACACCCTGAAATGCAAATACACTTCCCACCATCATCAGCCAGTAGCATTTCAACACATTTTCTTTCTACCTCCATTGTTTCAGGAGGAAATGAAAGAAATAAAAGTTTATTCATCTCCATATTTTTAATATGACTCGATTCAGTCTCTGTATTCTGAATTTTGTCACCCAGAGGTTTAGATCATGTGGCAAACCTCATTCTGTTTTCTAGGCATTGATAAAGTAGCCCATCATTATTGCAGTTTGTTCCTGCAATAGAACTTCTAGACACAAGTTTGCTTCCCAGCCTTTAGATATGATCTGAATTGTATTTACTTGGAAAATAGTGTTATGAGAGTTTTGTATCAGATAACAGCTGCCTTCACTTAAGCAGGAAGGTTATTCTGTTATACTTAATATCTACCTGGTTATTATAACTATAGCTACTAAAGTTTGTTATGAATACTGTTTTAGATCACGGTAGAGTTCTACATCTTACTATAATTTCCTTGCAATTTTTTCAGTTTATAATGACAGGTAATAACAGTATTAGTGAATGCTAAGGGAAATGGAGAGCAAAAAACCCAGAGTCAAGATCTGATGTACTGCATACACTAAATATTACCTGCAATGGATGGAAATGAGTGTACATAGTTGTAGCCACAGTTCTTTCTTGCCAACAATTGTGTTCATATCTTACTAGAAATTTTTCTTATAAACACTTGACTGTTCTGACTTATCCAGATTTCACTTTTCTTTACACACCCTGAAGTTCTTTTTGTGAACACAGATTTCAATTGGAAGTATCAAAAGGGAAATATTTGCCCTTGTTTGCAACTTTTTTTTTTTTTAATTTATCTTTATTTGATACAGTTCTGGTAAAATAGAAATAGTCACTATTCCAAGATTTCACAGGTTCTGAAATCCGAAACTAGCCCATAACTAGTAGGCTAAGAAGTTGTATCATACTTTCAGTTTGGCACAAAAATACAGTAATGACAGGGGTTTTCCAGTAATACAGCCAAGTACACCTAATGTACTTGTAAGGAAACAATGTCTCGCTGAAACCTCTTTTGGCTTCTTCTTAGTTGTACTTTCTATTGTCTACATATATGGGCATAGTAAAGAAATTTCCATTTTGGCAGAAAAAGATATTAAAAAAAATAAATAAGTTAATATATGAATCTATAATAAATAAAGTAATGAGGGGGGAAAGGAGGGAACCAAGCCAGAAACCGAAAAGAGTCATTCAAGAACTGTTTCAGGAAGGAGCATGAAAGAGGGGGGAAACTCATCTCATTTACCATGTCATATTAATATTTTTCCCAAGTGAAAGGATAACATAAGCGAATGCTTTATTTATCAATCATTTCCCTACATCTCTGCTGTAACTTTTTATTTTCTATGAACTTTTATTTTTTATGCTTTTTTTTTTTCCTTTTATAACACCATAGTCTTTTGTTTATTTAAAAAGACTACACAAGATACTAAGTAACAAAATCAAACTATCTAGTTCTACAATCTATTATAGTTGCCAGAGATATACCAAAGTAAAGACTTGGAGATGCAAACAGGAATAGTAAGATCCTTGACTAAGAAGGTCTTACCCATGCAAGAGCAAGCCAAAACTTGGACACATACAAGAGGGTCTGAGATAGACACATTATTCATTAGCAAAAGAAAGCTCTAAGTAGAAAACAAACACAAATACATATAGATGTTGAATGCAAAGAAAAAATGCTGATTTTAGTTCAAGGGGGCTTCTTAGTATAGAAGGTTAAGGAATGATCTAAATGTGTAGTGGAGAAGTAGTAATCTTTATAAATATTTGGTGAAATCAGGAGGGACAGGAATCAGTAAAGAAGATTTTCCTTTACAGCAGAATTTCTGAAATCTTTCTGGCCTTGTATTTTATGTTGCTTACATATATTTATGAAGCATTACATTTGTTTGTGCTGCTGTGTTCTTGATAGAAATGAAGTGAGGAGTGCTCCTTAAATTCAGATTAGGCTGCAAGTCAGAATTAAATTTAATATATCTAAATTGAAATCAATAATGTTGAATTTAATTAAAATTAATTGAAGTCTAGTTGAATTAAAAATGTGTATGAATTACATACAGGGTCTTTTCTTTCTGTGCTTGCACGTAAAATTGTAGTTTTATATGTAATTCCTTCCCATTTAAAAAAAAGGTTGGCTTTTACATCAATGACGCAGAATCAGAATTAACATAAGGATGTTCTAAAAGACTTTATATCAGTTTTCCTCATTTTATCCTCTTTTTACTAACAAGGGTTTCTGACAGCCCAGCTATTTATTCTATTCTCTTGCAGGAGACATCAAAACCTTCTTGAAAGTTCCAAGTTCTGCCGTCTTAGACGTTGAGGTTCTTTTTCTCATGTATATGTGTAAAATACCAAAGACTTTTGTATTCTAATCCACGGTCATGCACATTTAATTAATTTCATTAATTGGTAATGACATATTTATTTGCATTTTCAGCTTTATAAGCTAGATTTCAATAGCTGTCATGTATCTGTAAAAGGGCATATTTTTTAAAAACTGAAAAACATTCTCATACTAAACAGTTGCCTTGCCAAGGAAATTTTTAAATTAATTTGAATCTACTGAGCATGGATTGTATTTAAGTAAAGAGTTCAAAACAGGTAATTCTAAATAAATATTATAGTATGTGTATTTGGGAGGAGGTAAGGTACACATGTGCTTAATTCTTCCTGTAAATATGCAAAGCAAAAGAGATTTGGCTGGTAAGATGGATTCTTTTGTAACGTGAGTAATATTCATTGCAAAGGCAGTCTCTCACCTGTCTCCTGTTGAGCTAATGCAACCTTTCATTACTGCATCTCACAAATCTAACCTCCTATCCATTCTAGAACACTCAATATTAGCACTCTGGGAGTCTGTATGTCATGTGAAGCACCTTGAAATGTCTTAGGCATTTCTTAGGAAAGCTGAGGCCTACAGTAAAGCACTACAGTCATCACTTCAGCTCAGCATGAACATTTAAATCTACATCCTAAGAATAAAATAGTCTATGGCTCTGACTTTTCTACAGTTTCTGTTAAAATCTTCAGTCGCTGTCTTCCCTTTATCTACAGCTTCTGTGTTAAACACACACAAAAGTGTATCAAGGTTACTACTTTTGTGTAAGAAAAAAGAATCCCACGGCATTTCTTTTTAATAACTGTTCAGCTACAAAATTTTATTGGTATCCTTCTATGTTCCCTCTAGAGAATGTAATGCACAAAAGCATTGCCACGGAACATATAAAATTACAAATGAAATTTATTGTAAAAAGTAGAATGTCTTCTAGACTGGTGTCAGTATTTATTTCATTCATAAACCAAAACTGCAGGTATAACATATTCATTGTCAGCAAGTTCATGTGTAAATTGCCATCCAACAGTATTGACTGATATAAGACAGATATTGAAAAGACAATTTAAATTTACTTTTCCAAACATAAACTGTTCCACAAAAGCACTGTAAAAACTCCTTCAAGGTTTTGTGTTGTGCTTCACATGTATGGTTAACTACATAATTTGGTTGTGTCATAATCCACTGTGTTTGGCAATTTGGCGTTGAAGGCCTGCAAAGCAGATTGAATTCTCACCACTTCACTGGTAGACAGTTTCAGTCTATGACGGAGCAAGCAAGAGAAGAGGTCTAAACGGCGCTGACCAGGTGGAGAGAGTTTATTTACACGATCTCGTATCTCTAACAACTGCAAAAGTGCTGAGTCCTGTGATCCCTGAGTATAGGGGTAGTCCAGCTGCAAAATCAAGTCTCGAATTGCTTCTGGGTCAAAGTGCATGCTGTAGCCAAACACTTGGATGTTATTGATTTTCATGTAACCCAGATTTCTTGAGGGATCAATAAATTCCAGGGGTTCATAGTAGATGCTCTCATTGCCATTTGGACCATTTGACTTTATTCGACTTCTCAAATAGATGTGTACAGTTTCAAAAAAAGTCTTCCACTTGTTGCCCAGAGTCAGCGTCCAGTTATAACACTGAAGGGGTAAGTCCAATTTAGTCCGCTCCCAGTCTGGGAAATTATTTTCATTCACAGGCATAAACCAGCTCTCAGAGTGGCTGCCCCCAAAAGGGTTGACATAAACAGCAAGAACAGGCTCTAAGGTGCTGTTTTTAGTTAGGCAAATTTGAAGAGAAAGGCCCAGTATCATATGGACCAGGCTAGACTTGTACTTGTTGCTCTTAAGAGTAAGGAGCATCCTCTTGCGCCAAGAAGGATCAAACCAGCTGTTGAGGCGCATGTCATTGCTGATGAAAATGGCATGGACCTCAATTCTCCTGTCTGTCTTCTGCAATAAATACTTCATTTCCAGGTCCTGAAGGTCAGTTTCAAACCCAATGTAGTGCTCTGTCGATTCTGCCACTTCAGGCTTGCAAAGCCCTTGGCTCAGCATGTAGCCAGCATTGCAGCTCCCACAGCGGGTGCGATTGTCAGGAGCACAGGTCAAGCATGCAGAGCCATCTCCAACTGTGCAGGGAAGGAACCCATGGCAGGCAACCTGGTCATTAGGGCAGGTGCATGTGTGAGTCTCTTCAGAAAAGCTTCCCAGAAGGCCATTTTCATTGCAGTAGAGAAAGGACTGGATGCGGTTGAGCCAGTAGTTAGAAGATCTGCAACGTTAAAATAACTTAGTTTAACACAGAGACCTGCACATAATAAATACATCTTGTTATTTTTTTATCAGAAAGAGAAAAATAAAGCGGGTTTTAGTAGCAGATTAAGGCACTAAAGTGAGATTACAGTGTCTGCTGTGAGATAAATACATGTATAAATTGCCTTTTAACAATGCAAAAACACAAAAGAATTTTCCTTATAAACTCAAAGGCACAACAGGAACATTTGGTTCTTATATTTGCTACCTCTGCCAAGGAAGCCTAACAGCCATTTTTCTGTTACTGTCTTCAGATAAACATCTTAAAATCCCATGCAACTGAGATTGGTTTTCTTCGTATGATTTGATCAGGGAGGTGCTTTGTATGTATCTAAATATGTATAACTGTACCATCTCCCTATTTCATTATCAATATTTTTGCAAGCTTGCAAGATTTCTTGTCACTGCCTGAAGTTGCTTTGATTTATAGACATGTGAGCCAAAATGCTTTCCCGGAATAGCAAATAGGACCCTACTCCCCACTAAGATAGATTCGGTCTTAATTCTTCAGATGACTTCTAGCAAAATATCCCTACAGGAAGTCATGCACAAGCATGCTGTGTTTACTTTTCATCTTTGGAGATGAAATTAAAACACCACTTTAATGGTCTTCCTCTCATCTCATTTTCTTTTCACTAGAAGCCACAGTTAATGTCCTACACCACCCTGGGTAAAGATACTGAAACTAACAGTTTAGGCTGATGAGGAACGTCTGCTACGAGAAAGACAATGGGAAAAACTGAGTTATATGCAAATAGTGAAGAGAATGAACATGAATGATGATAGTTGTATGGTTTCTTCCTTTTCCATTGCATTGTTTCAAAGAAAAAATGCAGCAGCCTCACTGACTAATTTTTTAAGTCACATCTGAATTTGTCTTGATAGTTCAGTTGTGGGCTTTTTTCTGACTACAAAATTTATGCTAAAAGTCTATCATATCTCAAATCTGATTCTTTAGAAACATGAAAATGAAGAGTAAAATTATACCAATGTATACTCTGGTGACTTTGTTTAATCCTTTTTTAAATTATTTTTTTCTTTCTCTTTTTTTGGTTGGGGGAATCTTAGTTTTTTGAGGTTGGGGTTTTTATATACATATAGCATATTAATATTTTCTAGAAGTATAAGTAAATATAATAACATCCATGACAAGAATGCCTTAACACCATTCTTACTGTGCTCATTTGAAAGTCATTATTAAGCAAGAATATTTTGACAAGTTTATTCCTTCATTTCCTGATTAAAATTCATAATGTCCATTCTACAGGCAAGGTCAATGTCACAATATAAAAGCTACTCCAAAACTGAGTAGAATATTAAAGTTATTGCTCTCCCAGGTGGAATGGGAAGTTCCTGTGTACTTTGTTTGGGTTGTTTTGCCAGTAATCTGTACCTACTGATCTCTCCCTAGCAACTCACAAGAACTGCACTTCAGATGCGTTATGACCCTGTTTCCCAATATAGGATGAACTTTGCAGCCAGGCAGTGTTTCACATGGTCTGTCTTATTGCTATCAGCCCTGTGATTCATCACAGCAAAGAAAACAGAGAAGATACGAGGATACTTGCCTAAAGAAGTGAAACTAACCTGTCAGAGGTCTCGCATTACAGCTTTTTCCTAACTCTTTATGGCTTTCTGTGCTATTTAAGAACTGATACAGAGTTCCAAAAGCCACTAGGTGTAAGATATAAAAGTCTGGGCGATTAATTTTCCTTCAGATGTTTGGGTTAGGACATTTGTTTCACAATAGCCTCCATAAAGTTTTTAGTTTGTTTTGTTACCTTGGACAGATAATGCAGCAGATTTCAATAATATGTGATTTGTTTTTTATCTCCAAGTTTTCTGCTTTTACTGCTGCTAACAGCTGGTACCACATGACTATTATGTCAAAGTTAAGTGTGTTCAACACCTGATATTGCTTAGGTTTGTAAATGTGAATTTTAACCATTTCTCTTGTGAAAAGAAGTGCTCACTTTTAAAAAGTTTATTATATATTATTATATTAGAAGTACATTTCTGGAAAACATCACTTTGTTTAGGCCAACTCCGAGCTTACAGATGTGGTTTTGAATTAATCTCAGTAGAGGATAAACATTTGAAGACTAACTGTAAAGATTTTCCATGTATCACGATGTGTCACCCATAGAGACTAAATCTGCTTGGCTCACACAAAACAGCAACTGTTCTACGTAGTTTGTAGCGTCTAAGGATATATTTGCATGATATATACTAGTCAGAAGAAACATAATGGTGTCTGAGATCCAAAGCTGGAGCCACAGCACTACTTTAGTTTTTCAGCAGAGATTAGTAGCCTGGATTTGGCACTGTGCTAGTATGGACAAGAAATTTCTATACGGCTTGGAGGTTAAGCATTTATCCTGGCTTGGAGTTCAGGAACAGTCAGCTCTCAAGCTACACTCCAGCTATGAATTTCTGAGTCCTAATGTTAGATACTTTCTGATAGATTTTAATGAGTGAATTTTTCAGTAGTCCTTTATTGAGGTGTATTGGGTGTCACTGGAAAGATTTTGACAGCAGGAGGGCAGATGCAGGAATGCCTTCTGTGAGAAGAGGCTAGGGATGCCTCATACTGAACACAGCTGGTTCCAGACAAGTTATCTTGAGCAGTTGCTTCTTGCTTATAGAATTTAATAAATATATTAAGACAATTAGCTTCTGAGGGAGGGTTGAAAGAAATCTCCAATTATTATTTTAATGACACTGCAAATGTTATTATCTTTTTTGGAAAATTATATGTACTGGCCTGATGTGTTAGTTTTCCAGAAACTGAGATACAGAACTTCTGATTTCCAAACCTAGTGAAACTAACAAGAATTTCCTAGTTACTTCAATGAGCTTTAAATCAAAATGGCATGCCTGAATATCTGTGCCTTCACCATCATTTAAATTATGTGACAATCTATAATCAAAAGCTATTTGTTGTGAAACATACACTTGAAATCACAATCACTAAATCTTTGCTTTAGAAATAAAATAATATTTAATGAAATAAAACCCTTGATAAGTATAGCATACTTCTTATTGAATTATATAATGAATTAGAGCTCCCTGGAAATTCTTTAGAAGTTTTTAAAAACCGTTTTTGTTTATTGAGTCATTGAAATCAACCATTCAAAAGCAGTACAAATTTACAAAACAAGTGCTAAGTCCAGAATTTCTATGAAAACATAAATACTACTGATTGTCCTGTTGAAAACCCATTCTCTCTACAGGAAATAGACTACCAAGCCTCTTCTATGACTTATGCAAAGTAGAACACTGAAAGATAACCCATGCAAATTACATACTTCTATCCTTTAATTTAATTAAGACTACTATTCTGAGGTTTCAGTCTCACCTTGGACTGTAAAGTTTCTAGTCATGTGAACCACATTTCCTGCATGGGTGAACGTTTCCTTCCACCCCTATTTAATTTGTTTGATCATATACATCAATATGAATATACTTTGTTGTCTGCGACAATATTCTACAGATTTTCTCAATTCTTAAAATTTTATGGGAAACAAATTATTAACTAATTATGGTTTAATAACAGATCCAGCTCCACCTTCTTACATTCAACTCTTCCTACTATCAGATCAGGCTACTGTAGCTGGATGATAATACTTTTTTGTGGGTGAACTTTCTCTTGCATAGAAGGCACTAAGGAGTGAATCCCATGCTTTCAGCTAAAATACAGGGTAAGGAAAGTCTGCCATATAATCTCACATTTACATAAGCATGATGAAAATGGGATAATCCTGTGGAAGTTAATGTATCAGTTAACATCAGCCAAGTTGCTGATGAGAATCATTTTAATGAGAAATACAAATCTTTTTCGTAGGAGAAATATAATTCTACATGAAGTTGCACTGCATTACCTCTTTATAAAATGCTCTCTAATTGTTAATTCTAAAGTGTATTGAAAATATTTTACAATCTTTTTCTTTTTGCCATGAGCTTACTTAAAAAAAAAAAAGTTATTTATTTGAACAATAGCAGTTGCAAGTTTAATCCAAAACTTGTGCTTCCTTCTTGTTTAATACACTGTAACACTAAATGTAAGAACAAAGCAGTATGGTCAGCCTATATAATAGCCATAGCATGTATTTAATCATGGTGTGACACTTGCCTCCTTCTCTGCCTCACTAAGTGCTTAACATCTGTTGTACATCAGATGGCACAGTAGCAGATGATGAGTACTCAGTGAGGCAGGTGCTAAGTGAAAAAATGAAGACTATTTAACAAGAGTGTATAGGCAGTAAAACACCAATTAACTATTTTTTCCTCTTTTCAAAGCTGAGTCCAGTATAAATCTGTAAGATAGAAACCTCAACACCAAATGCACTTACAGGTATCTCTAAAATGTCCTACTCTTTTGGGATCATCTCTTAGGAAAGACAAATAAGGTTCCAAGTACTTTTTTGCTGTGCTTTAATTCATAACGAGAACATTAATTGCTACTAAATTTGATAATGGTCATCATGTGAATGCATTTGTCTTCTGGGAAACAGGGTAAAGCTACCGACTGTACAGTCACCAGAAAGCCAGTGAGTGATTAGAAGAATGAATGTTTTTAGTTTACTCAGCTTGACAAAATTAAAGCAGTACTATAACCAGTACTCAAAGAAATGTGCCTGAAATTATTTCACTATGGCTCATGTTACGGGTATGTCAGTGAGACTCTCAATGACAGCTGCAAGTCCTACTCAAAAAAGATGATAAACAAGAGCAGTACAGGTGCTCTGAGTTCAATTTTACAATTTCACAGCTGGCTCCACCTGAGTCAGATACTTCAAAGCTGATCTAAAGGTCTGAGCTAACTATGCGGACCATGGTGGAAACAAGTTAAGCATACTGTGCAGTAGAAAAGGAATATGATACCTTTCTAAATGTATAGAAAGGAATGAAAAGCCTCTGCTTAGAGAGATGCTTTTGGTAAAAATCCCCTCTTAGCATACATAGAAAGCATATTAATTAGCTATGATTTTTTTATGGAAATCTTGCTTCCATCTGCTGAAATTGCTTCCAGCACAGAAATGGATGGGGTAACTAAGGAACTCTAGCTTGGTGTGAGACTCCTCCATGGTGTCTATACTACAGGGAAGGGAATGGATGAACCAGGAGGGTTATTCTGGGATTATGTTGCTGGGATTAATAACAATCTGAACTAAAACTATAGCAATATAAGGAGGCAAAATACCTTGTTCTCCCCTGTTAATCACATTTAAGGAGACTCTGCAGATATCAACATTCTGAAGATATTGTCCTCCCCACCACTTCTTAAGGTTGATACTCTATATTTTAAAACCAATAATGTACACCACTTTTAAATTCAACATTGCCTTTGTATTACAAGAAGCAGAGGAATTAAACCCTTATAAGATATAAACCTATAACACCTCATAGAACAAAACTGCTGTGAAGTGATTTCATAGACTAAACAATATTTTGACATTAAAATATTTAATATTTCAAAGGATATTTCTTCTTAGCTTGTTATGAATATATTACAAAGATTTTAAATTGAGCTATGCTAATGTTACACCTTTTTAACTCATAGCAAAGTTTTTGTACTGTGAAACATTTCTGCAAAACACACTAAAGAATAGTTATAGAAAAACCATTTAAAGATAACGTGCCCACAATTTTTTTAACAGCTATAATCATAATTATCATTGTAATATACTGAATTAAGAATCAAATTGCTTTGTAGTGCCAGCTATTTAAAGAGGTTCAAAACAGAGACAAGCTTTGAAAGCTTTAACTAAATAATGATACATAGTGCAACAGGGACAAAGGAAATACCAGTCAAATTAATGGTGTCAAAAGCTGAAGCAAAGGAATCAGGTGTGTCAGGAAAAATAAGAGTCATCTTGTACAGGAGAAAGAAAGGTGCCATACAACCCCCCCCCCAAAAAAAATAAAAGCAAACCACAAGCAAACAAACCAACCCATCCGTACCTTTTGAAGCCACTGTAAACTAGGGTTTGTAGTGTTAGATGAGTGCAAAACTTATCTTGGACCATATATTATCAATTAATTGAGTGGAATTTTAGTTAAACTTTTGCAGATGTGAATTCAAGTGTAATTTTATATATATCTAAAAAGAAGCTATAAAAAGTTTATCTAGATGCTTCAGTGACAGTCATTAATATGCCCATTTTAAATGTTAGGAAAAATAACAACCAAGTTTACTGTAATGTTATCAGCTTTTTTTGTGTGAAGGAAAACAGAAGTGACATAAAACTGGACAAATTGAAAATAGATCTCCTCCCTCTCCTTTTACAAAGACAGGTAAAATGAGGGCATGATAATGTGACACGCACAAGTGTACACAATCACAGAATCATAGAGTTAATTAGGTTGGAAGTGACCTTTAAAGAACATTCAAACCAACACTCCGCCATGGACAAAGACACATTCCACTATATCAGGTTCTCCAAGCCCTGTCCTGTCTGGCTGTCATGGTATAGTCCCAGACGGTAACTAAGTACCATGTAGTCTTTCACTCCCCCCATTCCCCTTTTCCTCTCCCCCGGGCAAGATGGGGAGGAGAATCAAAAGAATGTATAAACTGTGGGTTGAGATAAGAACAGTTGTATAACTAAAGTACAGTATGCTACTACTACTTCTAATAATTCTTATAAGCCCTATTCATATATTGAAAGGCTGCAATAAGGTCCCCAGAGTCTTCTCCAGGTTGACCAAGCCCAACTCAGCCTTTCTTCATAAGAGAGGTGCTCCAGATGTCTAATCATTTTTGTGGCCCTCTTCTGGACATACTCTAACAGGTTCATGCCTGCCATAGGCTGTGGGACACAGAACTGGATCCACTACTGCAGGTAGTGCCTCACAATAGCAGAGTAGAGGGGAAGAATCACCTCCCTCAACCTGCTGGCCACTGTCTTTTGATGCAACCCAGGATACGATTGGCTTTCTAGGTTACAGGTGCACATTGCTGGCTTGTGTCCAGTTTTTCATCCATCAGTACCTCCAAGTCCTTCTCTGCAGGGCTCTTCTCAATCCATTCATTTCCCAGTCTATACTGATATTGCTTCCCTGCACAATTTCTAGCCTTTTCCTCCCAGCTCAATTTACGTACTTGAAAGAAGTGCACATTAATACAGCTTGAGCAATGAGCACTTGAAGCTCTTTGCTCTGTGTTCATCTGCCCATAAGGTAGAGGTAGCAATGAATGAACTGAAGGGAAGAAACACTATGGCTTAGAGAAAGGAGAAAAATGTAATGGGATTTTGAAATTAAAATGCCTTCACTGAATAATATAAGATGAAAGTGTAAAATTAGCTAATTTAGGGGATGTCTTTGGATCTTAAAACACATAGTTATGAAGCAATTGTAGTGTAATTACTGGGACAGGGCTTCATCAGATTCCTTGTATATTCCGTATATGCAAACTTAATTTGAATATTTAATTTGTATGAAGAAAGGACACAGTAGGGACTACTAAAACCAGCTAGATTGCCTTGTCAATATGCATTCTAAGGCTAAATGCACAAGTTCAAAGATAGTCTAAGATGTAGCTATGAACTGCATTTGCAAAACTCAGAAAATGTATCAGCGCTCTAGCATGCAGTGAAAATTCTAGGACCAATTAAAAAATAGCCTTGACCTTCATATTCAGTGCAGCAGATAACAAAAACTACTGGAAATTCTGTATGATTTACTGTTGTAGTTACGATAGGAAGAAGGAGCTTCCATGTTCTTGGAGTATTTTATTCAAAACAAGAGCAATATAGAAAGTTTAGACTGAAGTTAATTGCTGAGATGGAAGCTTTCAAATATTTTGTGGGATATTTGAAACTTGTGTGAAACAGTAATTCATAAAGTGTCTCTAAACCATACAAAAACCACTAAACAACTGTGCTGACAAAAGGATCCAAAGTTTTAATTGTGGTGAAGGGTAAATTAGAATACAGAAAGAGATTTAGTGCCAGAAAAAAACAGCCATCAATTGTATTATTTTCTGTAACTAAATCTCACTACCACAAGTAAAATCATAGCCGCATTAACAGCCTATAGCAGAAAGGGAAGGCTACAATTGCATTCAAGAAACTGATACAAGACCATTGTAGATTCCTATTTTCCAACTGATTTTGAGAGAAGACATCTATTCACAGCTTTATTCACTGACAGAAATAGCTAAAATAATAAAAAATAAAAACCCAAAACCAAACAGAACCCCCCCCCCCAAAAATCCACCCCAAAACAATCTCTGCCTCCCCAAAAAAAAACCAAGCCACCCAAACTGTTTCCGTTACAGTTATAATTATGGAGGTAAAGAAAAGTTTATTCTATTTCTGGCTCCTTCACAATGTTTCTGTATGACCATGACTATGGAAAAGTCACTTGCTCTTTTCCTTTGATAATGATCTTTTACCACTGTTTGTCTATTTGGATTATAAATTTAATTGCCTCTAGCTGTTACTGCAATATAAACAGCAACAATCTGTCATTTGCTTCCATTTTGTAGATATGGAAGTATTACAGCAAAGCAAGAATCTCTCAGTAAAGAGTAATGGTTTTAATTAGAGAATAAAAAAACTCAGTTCTGCATTCATAATACCTAACTTACCATGATATATATAATAAAGATTCTGAGACCAGTGTGCTTTTTTTCTCTCATGTTATAATAACTAAAAATAACTTAACTATATTTTTGAGCAAGCCCATGAAGTTTGAGTACAGGCACAAAACATGTTATAGAAGAGATATGCTTGAACAAATTGTAAGGACAACCTTAAATTTCTGAAGAAAAATTAAAGGCTGCCTAGAAAATCGGATCATGACATTTTTAAAAACAGCATGTATTTTTAAATATATATTTTTTTTAAAGAATGTTTTTAAACACAGCATATATTTCACTTAATAATGTGTAATTCTTATCATGTCAATTGCTTAACAGTCATAAATAGGGAAAGTATTACTATAAATGACCAGATGTTTCATGTAAGTAATATAAATTAGGAGACAGTATGGTAATAATGCTTGCAAGCAAATATCAATGCCCTGTCTTTTGACACTTTTATCTTCTAAAACAAACAAACTAACTAACTAACTAACCCACAGCCTGGAATGCAAAATACAATTTGATAAAAAGGCTGACACTGGTCAACAAAAGAACAGCTGTCTGTACACTGATCTGAAATAAAGGAGAATCAGTACAGATAACTGACAGTGAGGAACCAGAGTCCCACTTTAGGAACCTGTGCAAATTTCTTTTGGAATATATATAATTTAAATATAAAGTGACTTACATTATAGAACTGTTCTCATTTCCCAGCAACCGTTAAATCATTGTTGAGAAAAAAATATCTACATATACAATTCAAAATAATAGCCGTTCCAGATTGCTGACACCTCTGTAATTTCCATTTGTCAATGTAAGTAGCTCACTCTGGTTAGCTTACTCACCACCAGAGCCACAAACAACTGCAATGTCAGTGGCAGAAGCCAGGATATGTTACCTCTTGGTATCACCTCCAAATTTCTTCTGGCAGAACCACAGAAAAATATGTACAGGGCTTTGGGTATCTAGAACATGGGACTCAATTTAGTAGGCCAGGTCTACTGGGGGCTGGTGGAGTTAAGGGTGGGCAGGGAGAGCGGTTTTGGTAGGAGGCTTGCCAGACTGGTCAAGGAAGCTTTAAACTAGATGTGTTGGGGGAGGGGGGCATCATTCCATCCCAACATACCCAGTCAGTTGCCAGAACCTATAATAAATGCTCGGAGAAGTGTAGAGGTATTCCAGCTGCTCCAACCAATGAGCTGGCTTCAATTGGAGCTTGACTCAGACGCCTCCATACAAACACCCATCTTATTGGGAACAAACGAGGAATCAGACATGTGTGCACGCCTACAGGGATATGATACAGTAAGCATCACAGAAACATGGGGGGATGGCTCTTATGACAGGAGTGTTGGAATGGAAGGTTAAAGGCTCTTTAGAAAAGACAGGACCAGCAGATGGGGAGGGGGAATTGCTATTTATGTTAGGGATAGGCTGGAGAGTATGGAACCCTGTCTGGGGACAGGTGAGCGGTTAACAGAGAGTTTGTGGGTCAGGGTTAAAAGGAGAACAGCAATGGGGGTGTCCTGGGTTCAGCAGTAGCAGTCATTTTTCTCCTCCTTGGTAGATGGTGCAGTGCAATGTTTTGACTTTTGGCTCTGGAACAGAGCTGCAAACAGTGATGTTTTGGTTTGGCCAAGGACTTTGTGAGGCTTATGCTCTGCCAGGGAGGAGGGGAAGCTGGGAGGAAGCAGGGACAGGACACCTGACCCAAGCTAGCCAAAGAGGTATTCCATACCACAGCACGTCATGCCCAGGATGTAACTGGGAGTTACCTGGAAGGGCTGGGAGACTGCAGGGTTGGATGAGGTATGGGTAGATGCTTGGTTGGGCTGGGGGGGCGAGTTATCAGTCAGCTGGTGGTGAGGTGATGTATTCTCTTCCCTTGTTATTTCCTTTATCATTGTTATTATTGGTGGTAGCAGTAGTGATCTGTGTTATACCTTAGTTACTAAACTGTTCTTATCTCAACCCGTGGGAGTTGCATTCTTTTCAATTCTCCTCTCCGTCCCTCTGGGAGTAGGGGGAGGGAAGGAAGGAAGGGGAGTGAGTGAACGAGTTGTCTGACTGCGTTTAAACCACAACAGGGGGACATTATTGTGGCAATCTGTTACAAACCGCCTGATCAAGAGGACTCTTTGGATGAAGCACTCTATTCACAGATAGGAACAGCCTCACTCTCTCAGGCCTTCGTTCTCACTGGGGTCTTCAACCACCCTGATATCTGTTGGAGAGACAGTATGGCCCAGCAAAAACAATCCAAGAGGTTCCTCTATTGTGTGAAAGACAACTTCCTTCTGCAAGTAATGGGGGAGCCGACAAAGATAGATGCCATGCTTGACCTCGTGCTCACCAACAGGGAAGGGCTGGTTGGAAATGCGACGCTCCAGGGCAGCCTTGGTTGCAGCGATCATGAGATTGTTGAATTCGAGATCCTCAGGACAGTGAGAAGAGCGTGCAGCAAGCTCACTGCCCTGGACTTCAAGAGAGCAGACTTTGGCCTCTTCAGGAACCTGCTTAGTAAGGTTCAATAGGAAATAGCCCTAGGGGGGGCTCAAGACTCTTGGTTGATATTCAAGGATCACCTGCTACATGCTCAGGAGTGTTGCATCCCAACTAGAAGGAAGTGCAGCAGGAGGGACAGGAGACCTCCTTGGATGGATAAGGAGCTGCTGAAGAAAATTCAAATGAAAAAAGAAGCTTATAAAAGGTGGAAGCAAGGTCAGGCTGCCTGGGAAGAGTAAAGGGATGTTGTGCTGTAAGCTAGGGACCAGGTTAGGAAAGCTAAGGCCCGGTTAAAATTAAACTTGGCTAGGGATGTGAAAGATAACAGGAAGGGGTTCTATAGGCATGGTGCAAATAAAAGACAGACTAGGGACAATGTGGGCCCTCTTCAGAAGCTGTCGGGACCACTGGCTACCCTGGATTTGGAGAAGGCTGAAGTCCTTAATTACTTCTTTGTCTCAGTCTTCACTGGCAAATGCTCTGACCAAACCACCCAAGTCTTGGAAGGTAGACGCAGGGTCTCTGAGAATGAAGACCTTAGGCCCACTGTAGGAGAGGATCTTGTTAGAGACCATCTTAAGAACCTGAATGTGCACAAGTTCATGGGACCTGATGAAATCCATCTGCGGGTCCTGAAGGAGCTGGCGAATGAAGTTGCTAAGCCACTGTCCAACATATTTGAAAAATCATGGCAGTCAGGTGAAGTTCCCAATGACTGGAAAAAGGGTAAAATAGCCCCATTTTCAAGAAGGGGAAAATGGATGAGCAAGGGAACTACAGACCAGTCAGTCTCACCTCTGTGCCTGGCAAAATCCTGGAGCAGATTTTCCTGGAAGGCATGCTAATGTACATGAAAAACAACAAGGTGCTTGGTGACAGCCAGCATGGCTTCACTGAGGGGAAATCCTGCCTGACCAATTTGGTTGCCTTCTATGATGGGGCTACAGAACTGATGGACACGGGTAGAGCAGTTGATGTTATCTACCTGGACTTGTGTAAGGCGTTCGACACTGTCCCACACAACATCCTTGTCTCTAAATTGGAGAGACATCAATTTGATGGATGGACCACTCGGTGGATAAAGAACTGGCTGGATGGCGGCACACAAAGAGTTGTGGTCAATGGCTCGATGTCCAGCTGGAGACCAGTAACGAGTGGTGTCCCTCAGGGATCGGTGTTGAGACCGGTCTTCCTCAACATCTTTGTCTCTGACATGGACAGTGGGATTGAGTGCACCCTCAGCTAGTCTGCCGATGACATCAAGCTGTGTGGTTCAGCTGATACGCTGGAGGGAAGGAATGGCATCCAAAGGGACCTCGACACGCTTGTGAGGTGGGCTGATGCCAACCTCATGAAGTTTAACCATGCCAAGTGCAAGGTCCTACACCTGGATTGGAGCAATCCCAGGCACAGCTACAGGTTGGGCAGAGAAAGTTTCAGAGCAGTCCTGTGATGAAGGACACGGGGGTGTTGGTCAATGAGAAAATGAACATGAGCAGGCAGTGTGCGCTTGCAGCCCAGAAAGCCAACCGTATCCTGGGCTGCATCAAAAGGAGCATGACCAGCAGGTCGAAGGAGGTGATCCTGCCCCTCTACTCTGCTCTTGTGAGACCTCACCTGGAGTATTGTGTGCAGTGCTGGTGTCCTCAACATAAAAAGGACATGGAACTGTTGGAAGAAGTGCAGAGGAGGGCCACGAGGATGATCAGGGGACTGGAGCACCTCCCATATGAAGACAGGCTGAGAAAGCTGGGGCTGTTCAGCCTGGAGAAGAGAAGGCTGTGTGGAGACCTCATAGCAGCCTTCCAGTATCTGGAGGGGGCCTGTGAGGATGCTGGAGAAGGACTCTTCCTTAGGGACTGTAGTGACAAGACAAGGTGTAATGGGTTCAGACTTAAAGAGAAGAAGTTTAGATTGGATATAAGGAAGAAGTTCTTTCCTGTTAGGGTGGTGAGGCACTGGAATGGGTTGCCGAGGGAAGCTGTGAATTCTCAATCCCTGACGGTGTTCAAGGCCAAGTTGGACAGAGCCTTGGGTGACATGCTTTGGTGTGAGATGTCTCTGCCCATGGCGGGGGGGTTGGGACTAGATGATTTGAAGGTCCTTTCCAACCCTATGTATTCTATGTAACTGTGCTATATACTGCCACTGAAGTTGTGTTGGAATTGGTAGGGGCAACCTCTTTTGTCCATAGTTTTGTTTTCTTTATTAACATGTTAGCTGTTACAGTAAGTCACACATGCTAGTGTGTTGCAGTGGGAATGTGTGAAAATCCCCTTCCCTTCAGTGGACTGTATAAAGGCTAATCAACTATAAATCATATTCTGAGGAAGTGACAACCCCTGTTGCAAAGAAAGAACATATTAATTCTGATATGCTATTTACCTAGGCATTCAATCTCATTCTGTTCAATTCATCCTTTCCTCATTATTACATATTTTCTGATATGTTAAAGAGTAAAAAAATGTTCCTGTGCAAAACAACTTCCTTAATACCTTTCAATTTTTATTTAAGCATGATAGTTCAAAAAAAAAAACCCCACCACAAACCTATACTAATATAAACCCGCATACATTTTAGTCTCTCTAAATTCCTCCTTAGTGAAAACTAACATGCTGCTACTGGCTAGAATTAATGTAATGAGTTTGTTTGCCACAAAGAAGTTCCAAAAGTTAACATTAATAACCAAAAGTGGATTGGAGCAGACAACATTTTCTTGTAGAAAAAAACAAAAGAATCTGTTAAAGAATAAATTCTTCTGACAAGTGACCTTCGAAGCCTACAACAGCATATGTTTTGAGATATATATAGTTCTCTTAACACAGTTATTGTAAATTACTCTCATGGAATCATAGAATCATAGAATAGTTAGGGTTGGAAGGACGTTAAGATCATCTATTTCCAAACCCCCCACCATGGGCAGGGACACCTCACACTAAACCATCTCACAGAAGGCTTCATCCAACCTGGTCTTGAACACTGCCAGGGATGGAGCGTTCACAACCTCCCTGGGCAACCCATTCCAGTGCCTCACCACCCTCACAGTAAAGAATTTCTTCCTTATATCCAATCTAAACTTCCCCTGTTTAAGTTTGAACTCGTTACCCCTTGTCCTATCACTACAGTCCCTAAGGTAGAGTCCATCCCCAGCTTCCCTATAGGCCCCCTTCAGATACTGGAAGGCTGCTATGAGGACTCCATGCAGCCTTCTCTTCTCCAGGCTGAACAGCCCCAACTTTCTCAGCCTATCTTCATACGGGAGGTGCTCCAGTCCCCTGATCATCCTCGTGGCCCTCTTCTGCACTTCTTCCAACATGTCCTTTTCATGTTGAGGACACCAGCACTGCACACAATACTCCAGGTGAGGTCTCACAAGAGCAGAGTAGAGGGGCAGGATCACCTCCTTCGACCTGCTGGTCACGCTCCTTTTGATGCAGCCCAGGATACAGTTGGCTTTCTGGGCTGCGAGCGCACACTGCAGCCGGCTCATGTTCATTTTCTCATCAACCAGCACCCCCAAGTCCTTCCCCACAGGACTGCTCTGAATCTCTTCTCTGCCCAACCTGTAGCTGTGCCTGGGATTGCTCCAACCCAGGTGTAGGACCTTGCACTTGTCATGGTTAAACTTCATGAGGTTGGCATCAGTCCGCCTCACAAGCGTTTCGAGGTCCCTCTGGAGTGCAATTGTGTCAAGGTCACTCTAGAGGAACTCTATCATTAACTAGGTCTCAAGTATGCTTTCTGTGTATGCATGTGTATATATACGCACACATTCCTCCTTAATACCCTAGGAACTCTCTAAAAGATTTATCTGTCCTTTTCAGAAAGGGCAGATGTTCTCACGTGGTGAGTGGGGAGTGGGGGTCAAGGGTGGGGAATCCTGAAAAAGTCCTCCCAAAATCCATCTCAGAAGCTACAACTGAACCAAGGGAACAAGGGTCATGATGTCATTATAGGAATGGTAGTGATTCTTATTAATGGAAATAAATGATAAAGTGTTTTAAATTTGAATTTGGTACTGGAGACAGAGAAATAATATGAGGTTTCCCAGATATAAATCTCAGCACAAGACTGACTTTAAAAACAAACGAACAAAACCCCCAAAATTGCTATATTGAATCGTTGTAATGTAACCTGCTGATCACAACCCAAAAGTTCAGAGAAACCATGTGTATTGTATGGTTATGGCAAGCGGTTAAATAAAGTTTCTGATATTAAATTTGGATTGAAATGTAAGCAGCTTGTTTATTTCTGGAGAGTTACCTGAAAGGAGATTGATGCACAAGCTGCATAAATGTGCAATGTTGTCCTCAGTTATTACAGAATGAAATGCCATGTACAGCAACTTGCTGTCTTTTGTTTGATGTATTTGGATGTCATACGTATTCATCTTGGAACCTACATACAGAGTAAATAGCTCATTTTTTTACCTTGTACAAAATTGTATAACTCCTGTAGTTCATTATCTTTGCACTTTTAAATGGTTAAGCTCAGAAAGGATGTTTAGACTTTAAAATTGTAAATGAGGTAATGAAACATGAAGAATTTCATAATAATAGTTTTTAAATAGTTAGTATCTATGGAAACAGCACTACCAAGATGTCCCAAGAAGGTTTCCACTATTCTTCTCAAGACCCTAGAAATTGTATTGTACTTCCTATTGAATTTATAATAGAAGTGAGAACAGAGAAAGTTTTAAGACATCGTTCATAAGCAGAATGCAAATTTGCTTCGCGAGTCTTTTCCTATAAGAGTTTCCAATCTAAGTGCAAAACAGACAAAATGAATAGAACTAGGATGTAAGATGTGCTCAGGAAGATTTTAAGGATGTAGTGAGGGAATTATGAGAACTGGAGGGCCTTAAGTCCTGATGTCCTCAGGCAAACTTCCACTGTTTCTCCTGTTTATCCAATACACAATCCATATACGTGGATTTTGGAGGTATCTTTTACATGGACTTTGGTGGATAAGGTGACTTAGCATTTATATTAAAGGAGCACTTAGTGGGCAAAGAGATTTTGGCAGGATCTTTTTTAGCCTGCTTACTATGGCACTTTCATTGAACGCATTAATGCTTTTTCCCTTGTCTCTAGCGGCTACCATTTTGTGGTGCTTTTGATTGACAGCAAAGGTAAGCAAGCTTGTCACTGGGAAAGTAAGCAGGGCTCCAACACAAACACTCTCACCTTGATGAGTAATTACATTGCCTCTGCAACACAATCAGTCTCTGCTGGCAGAAAGACTGAGAAGCCCAAATCCACACATAATCCAGTGTTTTTCACAAGGCTGGTTACAGCTAGAATTGACATTACCAGAAAGTTAAAGAAAAAATGACCCTGCTCAAATGTTGCTTGCTTGTTTCATTTTGAAGTTAACTCTTAAGAGCCAAATACACATTCACAGAAAGACAAACTGTATCTGATATAAGGAGTGCAAGCTAATGTTAGCTTTATACCTGGCAGGAGTTTTACAATCAGTGCTGCTTATTACAATATAGTCATGTCAAACATTACTATTATCTGAATGCTTCTTACCCCTTTAATCTATTTAATTTATATCATTATGGACTTGATCCAAAAAATATGGCTTTGATGAAAGGAACCTCTTTATGTTCAGAGCAATCGTGATCTTCCACTTACATATCCTAATATTTTTAATACCAATAGGTAGCCCTTGGGAGAGACATATTGAACTAGAAGTTGCAGCTCAATTGTGTAATTTTTTATATATTTAAGAATACCACCTGTCCTTGGAAACAGTAGCATGCTGCAAATGATCCTTACTTACTCAAATCCAACTTGTCTGAATTCTTTTAATATTATCTGGCAGTGTTCACTAGCCAGTTTTCTGTGGAACCCATTTCAATTATTTTACACAAACTGAATTGCTGTGAAGACTATCTGTCCACATATGGATACTTGAACTCTTGAATGAAACATCCATACCCCTTAGAATTTCTTGGGTACTTTAAGACCATTTAATTTCCTAAGATCAAATAATTGAGATGGGTGAGAAACTTGAAGTGCCATGGCACAGTTTCTAATGCAACCTACTATATCCTGCAGGCTGATGATAGCAACAATTTCCCAACTTCTAAGTGAAGAAGATGTCAGGGTAAAAGTAACCATTATAAAGACAGGAGGACAGGGTTTCTGTGGGAGAAAACCTTGTTTGCTTGCCAAGGCGGTTATTGCTTTTGGTACATACTGATCTGGAATTTGAGAGATTCTTTCCACTGGCATTACCTAAAATTTCCTACTGAAGTTGAACGTGATTGTTAAGGAGGTTGTTTTATAGACATTTTCAATTTTGAACTGTTTAGTTTATATTTTGGTCTTTACAATATGCACCATGAAAAAAAATGCTATGCTTTTTAGCCAACTTGTTTTCAGCTAATGCTGTTAAGCATGTAAAACATAAACCTACCATAAAGAGTTTAAAAGCAAAGTTTAAAATGCCAAGACATAATCTCCCACCCCCAGCATAAGTGGAGTAAAAGTACCCCAAAGTACTTATCCTCCAGGTAATTCTAAAGTCAAGTACAGTTCTTAATTACATGAACAGCAGGCAGAACGCAGTAAGGCTGACTGAATTCTAACAGGATGAATTGGGTAGCTAATTCCCATGTCCTTTGCTAAAGCGCAATTAATGACTTAGACTCAAGGAACTCTAGTTTACGATTAGAGCCACTGGACTTCAGACAAAACATAATCAAGGTGAAGAACAGATGATCAAAAAAGTAAAAGCCATCTACAGATCCTAGATTTAGCAATCAGAAAGAAAAATAATCTTTTCTCAACTCATACTGTTCTGCAGCAAATTGCCATCTGTTTAATCTCAGAAAGCGTTATTTTATTTTATTCTTGACTACTTTTAAATTTGTTTGTTCTTCATTTATGTATGATTCCTTTGAAGTATGGAGTTACAATATCTTATATAAATACAGTGCTAATTGTGAACACGTTGCGCATGAGAGTGACCAGTTTTTTCTCTAAATATCACTGGGACATTTATGAGACATTTATTACTAATAAATCTTTTTCTACAAACTTTCTTCTGCAGAAGATTGGCAAATGTAGAGGAAAATAAATCCCTTATATTGTGCTGAGAAATACCTTATTATACTCCTAGAGCCAATACAATTATGGAATAGGTTTTTTTTGGGGGGGGAGAGGGTGCAAGCTGCATGTTGTCCTCACATTAGTTAGAAGGGGGTGGATTTTGTTAATAGTTAGTTCAGATATAGGGCATAGCAGAGATCTTCCTCAGAAATGATATTACTTTATGCCCCTAAAACGTATTGTACCAAAGGGACACAAATCTACTACACAAATATACTACAAAAGAGACACAAATCTACTTTTAAGGGTCATATTGTCCAAAAAGCGGATTCGTGACCAGCATGCATTAAACCAATTCCACACCCTCAGGAGAGATGTTTATTCAGGTGTGGGTGCTCGGTAGACTGTTCAACAAATCAAGCACACCAATTTCAACTTTCTTCATTGCATTTATATACAAATGTTATGAGGTAGGACTCTCCCAGATAAGGGCAATCCCAGATAAAAGTATTGGTTGTAATCTACATGTAATTGTAATATTTGTTGTGTCATTCTTTCTAGCTACTATACATAATCAGAGCAAGAGTCTTCACCTGGGCTGTGGTCTTTTTATCCTGTGGGCACGATTTTTAGTATTATAATAAAGACAGTTCACTCTCAGACAGCTCAAAATATGAGTTCTCTTGCCAAATTAGTTAATAGAATTGCCACTTCACCAAACACTCAAATAACCCATTCTTTTCGTGCCACCAATCCTGGATGTTTTCCTTTGATCCATCAAACACAATCAAGATCTGGTTGTTCCCATGAGTTCCTTATTGTTTTAAAAGGGTCACTTTGTCCCATGCCCAGGATGCAGTAACTATGTAACTATGGCTACCAATTGCAGGTGCACAGCATAGCAAGAAACATCATACCAATACAAGGTCACATATACAGTGAACTCAGAACTGTAACTGTATTACATCCTTCATTTCTTTCCTTTCTTTATCAAAGCAAACTTTAAAAGAAAACAGCAGCAACAACAACAACAAAAACAAACAAGAATTTAAATAATCCAGAATTTAGAGTGCAAACATTTAGGTTGGATTTTGCTGTAATGTATGCATCCACTGGAAGTAATCTTTTATTTATTTGTCTTTGCCTGCAACCAGTTCTTCCTTCATTTGCACTCATGGATTCATTTGGCTCATGGATTTCTCATGTCTCACTGTTTTAAAGAGCATTTCAGACCATTCTAGTCTGTGTTGAGCCATGTTTAATATATTGGTCACCTGTATGGCAAGTTTACACAACCTTTGATGCAGCAGTGATCATGCTCATCTGTACGAATATTCAGCTTCTCTACTCAGGATCCACTACAATATAAGTGGTTTGTGAAGATGTTTCAGACACTACTCATGATTCTCCTGTTTTGCTAGTAGAGTTGTGTAGGCTCTGAGCAGTGAATCTAATTTAGTGTATGAGCAGCACTTGTTGTGCTTGTGTTGTCTTGTTCAACATGACAATAACTTCCAAATGTTTTTTTAGATGTGTACACATATAACATTCACAGGCTCAGGAAGCCCTTCTGCAATTAAAAAGAGATTTTCCTTAACATAATCTATACATGAGCACTAGAGTATCTATCTATTGTATTTTCTTTTGCAAGGTTTTTTTTTTTTCTAACAAGTTTATCCCAACTGTTTTCTGCTTTGTTGTCCTAAGACAGTAAATTCCAGTTCCTTCCATCTGTTGCTAAATTTACAATTTTCTACAAGCTCACTGTGTATATAGAGAGTTTTTTTCAGTTTGTTGCTTTAGAGAACTTCATATACATAGGCAAAATGATTGCTTCATTTTTGACTCAACAAACTTTACTCTGGTGGTTTGATTAAGCAAACAAAACAAAACCACAAACAAAAACCAAGCAAATGAAAAACAAAATAAAAAACAAAACTGAAGACCAAAAAGAAAAACAACCTAAGATTCTGCTACTACATTGTCTAAATTGTGGGGGAATTTGCTGGTTTACCAGTTTCATCTGTCTCTTCAAATTTACAGTCTATTTGTTTTGAGATGTTATCATTTAGCCTTCAATGCCAGGTTGGATAAGGCTTGAAGCAACCTGGTCTAGTGGAAAGTGTTCCTGCCCATGGCAGGGGGTTGGAACTAGATGATCTTTAAGGTCACTTCCAACCAAACCCGTTCTATGAATCTATGACTTCTAAAGCTTGGGGTTTTTTTTATTTAACTTAAAAGTAGGATATTGCATTCCCTATAAAGGGCTTATGTGTCTGTTTTTGATGAAGGATTTGTTTAAATATCCAAGAATCTGTAGAGATAAAACTATTGCTTCAGCATTGTTATAGTAATTATATACCCATGTGGAGGTATGTTTGCTCTTTCTGTATTCTTTTATTCCTAAACATCTACGTAAATGCTTGTAAACTTTAAACATCCCTGATGCACTCTGGATGTTGAAAAAGATCATATGAAAATCTGCCCTTGAGGATCGTACTGAAAATTATCAAAGAAATCAAAGGAAAGAGAAGCAGCAGTGAATAGATGTTCTGCTTTATAAACAATTTAAAATTGAGGAAGTTTTAGGAAAAAAATCATGGTCATATATGAACACAGAGAAGTTCTCACACATATGGTCATAAATCTAATTTGGAGATGAGATACTCATTAAGAATAGATTCAAATAATATTTACGTGCTGAGACTTCTGATAACCTCATTGCCATTTAAGTTTGCTGTTTGGAACACTAAAGGAACCACTCTTACTTGTTTTGTTTACATGTTGCATGTTTTTCCAGCTGGATTTCGAAGAAAACAAAACTTATTTAGCAGTACTGTCTATCAGTCTGCCTACCATTCCTTTGTTATTTCTCTCAACAAGTTTTGGAAGTGTTCAGCTAATATCTACAAATATTGACAAGGGGTCACAAATACCAAAAATGCTGAGTTCATCCATGTTTTATGAAAAAAAGAAGATAGTCTGTAAGATGGAAATTTTATTAAGTTGCAGTCTGAGAATTCAACAATGAGAAGCTGATTTATAAGGAAAATTCAATAGTTTCAGCATTTTGCAGAACTATTTTCTTTTTGAGTCATAGGCGGTTTTAGGGAAAAAATGCTTAAAAAAATACAGAGATTCTAGGGAAAAAAAAAAGGAAACAGAGTGGTATATGATAGATTGTGTTTTGTAAAAGTCACATCTTTAACAGATCTTCTATGAATACTGAAATCAGCCAAAAGCCACAACCCAGTCTCTCTGAAGTCATTGAAATGTATTGCCTTTCTCCCAGTTAATGTGTTCATGACACATGAAAAATGACCACTGAAAACACTCCTCATTGCTCTTTTCTATAACTTACTGTTCCTTGATTTAGCCTATGCAACCTTTTGTATGCTCAGAAACACACTTGTACTGTGCACATCTATTTGTCACAGTGTGCTAAAGAAAAGTTATAATCATAGAACATAGAATAGCTAGGGTTGGAAAGGACGTTAAGATCATCTAGTTCCAACCCCCCTGCCATGGGCAGGGACATCTCACACTAAACCATCTCACCCAAGGCTCCGTCCAAACTGGCCTTGAACAGTGTCAGGGATGGAGCATCCACAACCTCCCTGGGCAACCCATTCCAGTGCCTCACCACCTTCACAGCAAAGAATTTCCTCCTTATATCCAACCTAAACTTCCCCTGTTTAAGTTTTAACCCATTACCCCTTGTCCTGTCACTACAGTCCCTAAGGAATAGTCCTTCTCCAGCATCCTTATACGCTCCCTTCAGATACTGGAAGGCTGCTATGAGGTCTCCACGCAGCCTTCTCTTCTCCAGGCTGAGCAGCCCCAGCTTCCTCAGCCTATCTTCATACAGGAGGTGCTCTTGCCCCCTGATCATCCTCGTGGCCCTCCTCTGCACTTCTTCCAACAGTTCCATGTCCTTTTTATGTTGAGGACACCAGAACTGCACACAATACTCCAGGTGAGGTCTCATGAGAGCAGAGTAGAGGGGCAGGATCACCTCCTTCAACCTGCTGGTCACACTCCTTTTAATGGAGTCCAGGATATGGTTGGGTTTCTGGGTTGCAAACGCACACTGCCGGCTCATGTTCGTTTTCTCATTGACCAACACGCTAACAACTATAGTCAATATGCAAAAATGAACAATTTTAAGGAGGGATACTCTTTAAGAGGAATACTCGTTAAGAATATCCTTCTTTTCACAGTCAAAGATGGTTCTCTAAAGCAGTCTATCAAGGTGTGAGAAACTGGAATGAAACCTAATATTTGGAATGATTTTTTAAAGTGCAAGGAACAGGAGTATTTTTAAACATAGAACACAATTTATTAATGTGTGTTTACATTATTAATCATCAAGATGGTTAGTATATTTGCATTATTCCTACCTCTTGTCAGGTAAAGCCATATGTCACCTATTATTACTCACTATCTTCTGACCAGTTAAAATATTTCTTGTTAAACTTAAGTTTCTCCCAGCAGGACCTATCCCTGTAAGAACTTGGGAAACACAAAAGTGACACTTAAGTAATATATTGAAAATATAAGCGTCTTCAGTTTAGCTTTAGTGCAAGTCAATGTACAATACTACATGCATACAAATAAGCAGATGAATTAAGTTAATTTTCTATAGAAAATTAAAGGGTGTAAAATGCATTTAACATTTTCTCTTATTTGTTCACTTAAAGCTTAACATATCCATGACAAATTAAAAATGGTTACAGGAAACTGGCTACGCAGGATTTGGAGAAGGCTGAGGTTCTGAATGACTTCTTTGCCTCGGTCTTCACTGGCAAAGGCTCTGACCAAACCACCCAAGTCTTGGAAGGTAGACGCAGGGTCTCTGAGAATGAAGACCTTGGGCCCACTGTAGGAGAGGATCTGGTTCGAGACCATCTTAAAAATCTGCACGTGCACAAGTCCATGGGACCTGATGAAATCCATCTGCGGGTCCTGAAGGAGCTGGCAAATGAAGTTGCTAAGCCACTGTCCAACATATTCGAAAAATCATGGCAGTCAGGTGAAGTTCCCAATGACTGGAAAAAGGGAAATATAACCCCCATTTTCAAGAAGGGGAAAACAGATGACCCGGGGAATTACAGACCAGTCAGTCTCACCTCTGTGCCTGGCAAAATCCTGGAGCAGATTCTCCTGGAAGGCATGCTAAGGCACATGAAAATCAAGAAGGTGCTTGGTGACAGCCAGCATGGCTTCACTAAGGGGAAATCCTGCCTGACCAATTTGGTTGCCTTCTATGATGGGGCTACAGAACTGATGGACAGGGGTAGAGCAGTTGATGTTATCTACCTGGACTTGTGTAAGGCGTTCGACACTGTCCCACACAACATCCTTGTCTCTAAATTGGAGAGACATCAATTTGATGGATGGACCACTCGGTGGATAAAGAACTGGCTGGATGGTGGCACACAAAGAGTTGTGGTCAATGGCTCGATGTCCAGCTGGAGACCAGTAACGAGTGGTGTCCCCAGGGATCGGTGTTGAGACCGGTCTTCCTCAACATCTTTGTCTCTGACATGGACAGTGGGATTGAGTGCGTCCTCAGTAAGTTTGCCGATGGCACCAAGCTGTGTGGTTCGGTTGATACGCTGGAGGGAAGGAATGCCATCCAGAGGGACCTTGACACGCTTGTGAGGTGGGCTGATGCCAAACTCATGAAGTTTAACCATGACAAGTGCAAGGTCCTACAGCTGGGTCAGAGCAATCCCAGGCACAGATACAGGTTGGGCAGAGAAGAGATTCAGAGCAGCCCTGCAGAGGGGGACTTGGGGGTGTTGGTTGATGAGAAAATGATCATGAGCAGGCAGTGTGCGCTTGCAGCCCAGAAAGCCAACCGTATCCTGGGCTGCATCAAAAGGTACCTTTTAGCTTAAGGTGTCCCTGCCCACGGCAAGGGGGTTGGAACTAGATGGTCTTAAGGTTCTTTCCAACCCTAACGATTCTATGATTCTATGAAAGTAGTATCAGAGCCTATAGTTTGGTCCTTAACATGCATACTGAAGAAGATAGAGTTCACAAATATGGTTTTAAATAGCATTATTCTTCCATTAGGAAAAGGAAAAAAGATCTGATATCCTACTCAGGAAATTTTATTCATCTAAAGGAACTTTAGAAAATTTTCCTTTTTTTATTGTTAATTTTCTTTGTACTTGTATCTGTTTGATACATGCCAGACTGAGATTAAGTTTTTGTGTAGATGTATATGACTGCTGATGCAGAAGCCAAACTGAATCCTTTTCACTACAGATGCAGTTAAAATGAATGAAACTAGCGTGTTAATATTTCATTAAAGGTAAGCATATACTGTTTTACAGATAACAGAAAAAAGGAATGAGAACCTAAGCAAATGAGAAATCGATCTTCCTGTGACTCATCAGGTCATAAATCATAAAATCTTTTTAAAAAGACTGTTAATGAAGGAAAATTTCATTTGATATAAAAAGTATCTTAATTTGGGTAGTCATTATAAAGGAGAACCCATTCTTGTGTCATGAGATCAGTGGGTATCTTCTAGCTAATTCCAGCAGCCCATTAAACTTCCTTTATGAGTGAAATATCATGACACATAACAACAATTCTAATTCCATCAGATTTTCAGCAGAATTTAGATAATTGCAGTTTTTGTCTTGTAATCTTAGGATGATAAACACATAACTCAAACACCCTTTTTTATTCAGAGTTGTTAATACACTATCGCTTCACTATTGCTGTTCACGTTATTCAGGAGCTTGTGTGAAGATCCTATGAATGCTGCCACCAGTACCACTGACGCTCTGGGGCATTTCTTCAGGCTCAGACACAACACTGAAGTAATATGTGCTTGATCCTTAAAAGCACGTAGGCACTTTGTTCACACTATCGCCATGGCTTTGTGGCTATTTAATCCCATCACCATGAAGTACAGTAACAGCTGTGATGCTGGTACTCAGAGCACCAGAGTCCAGTTGTCCCCTGCCATCAGGCACAGGCATGCCCTTAATCTCTCCTCAGTCCACCTGGGCCACAGAAGTTAATATACTGTTCCTGTATTCTGATGCTCAAGCAAATATTTACATCTCTTCCAATATTTGTATAATGACCCCAATGTCCCCTGAATAGCCTTCCAGTGTTTTATATTCCTCATCCTCCTTGAAGAGTGAATTCCACAGAGGATGACTGAGTTTCTGTGTAGTGCATTTTCTTTTGTAAAACCATAGGAGCAGTTAAGGCTCCAGTCATCATGTACCTATTCAGAACTGCTGTGCTACAATAATCTACTTTTATGAGAGTTTGAAGATGAATATAGAATAACATAATACCCAGCTGTGCTGTTATGTGTAAAGCCATCCCATTAATCATACTCAGTTTTACTTTACGGCTTGAAAGTATGCAAAGTGCTGCTGACATTCAGGTGCCTTAATACTGGCAGTTGCACACCTTAACTGCATTTTAAAAGCTATATTCTCAAGAAATTAAACACTCAATCTTCTCCTTTCCTCCAGTGGAGATGTTAATTCAGCACCTTCTGATGTCAACAACATATGCAGAACAGCCTAAAAATCTAAGTAAGCAAATGAAACCTCAGGATACCAGCTTCCATACCTGAATATAAAGTGTTAAATACAGTAAGAAAAAAAAAAAAATCAATTATTCTGTTTCTTAACAGATTATCTGAGCTGATTTAGCCGCTGTATTTTTCCAAGAGGATACTGAACACAATTAAAAGTGCGTGGTTAACCTACATCATTGTGGGGAGCGGGAATGAGATTATTCTGGGTTCAAAAGAATAAATCCATGCTTGACTGATGTTCCATAAAGAACTAAAAAATTTATTAAGATCTGGGGTAGGTTGCAGACATTAGAGTGCAAACAAGTAAACACTCAGCAATGCTCACTTCTTTCCCGAATCTGATAGCGTTGATGTGACGTTGGATTTAAACTGTGATCAAGCAACTAAGTTCAAATATAAAAAAGAATATGTTATAAGGTCAGGAAGAGAGGAAACTACTGTAACTAGTTACTACACTTAATCTGATAGTTCGTAACTCCACTTTTCTACTTAATCATCAAGGCAATACCTCAGATGAGAACCAAGGGAGTACTGTGAAATAGAGATTTTTCTTCAAGAGCAAGGAAAGTGCTATGACTCAGAGGAATTAAATTGTGATGCACCTTTCTAAAACAAAGCTTCTCACAGAGAAAAAGCAGAATTCAGAAGTCAGGACATTTTTATAAAATTCCTGGGGATGAATTTAAAAAACTTTTTTGTTCTTCTTGTTCAGAGGAAAAGTTTTGTGCATTTAATTTATGTGGACAAGAAATTTCTTTTAAAGGACAGTTACACAGTATTTTTGAAAAGGAAGTTCTGCAAATACTCAAATTTTATTCATTAAATTTCTGCAAATGTGTTAATATGATTTTATACGTGCAGAGTTCTATATTTTATATCATGATTATGATTAGGGATTATAATCTGGCAAACTTTGCAAGGTATTTCTATTTATGCTTACCACCAAGGCTAGACATTTAAACTAGGAATTACATAAAATTATGTGAATTTCACACACACAGAGTATTGGTTGTATTTCACTACTCTCTTTACACAAAGGGTGGAGAGGATATGGTGAATTCTCTTGCAAACTTTAAAGATTAAATAGATTAAAGGAGGATTTTTGTAAAATATATTTGCAAGTTTGGGTAAGATGTGTGATCCCATAGGCTTGAGATCACACATCTCACCGAAGGTTGAGGACATTATGTCCTCAATTGTAACATCCTCAATTTCACAACTGCATGGCACCATTCATCTGAATTTGTCTATAGAAGTCTATAACCAAATGACTGTCTACTATTCAGCAAAAACAAGAAACAGGCTCTAGAATCATTATTTGCCAAGATTCACAGGTGCCTCCTGTAGAAAACTTCTTTATAGAGCTTCACTCCTCTACGTTAGGACACTAATCTATTCAGTACAGACAAATTTTGCCTTTCATAAACAGAGGGTCTATTTTTATCTTTGAAGTTCATCCAACCCCAAGTTGCAGCAACGCTTAGAAGACAGATGTAGATATCCTTTATAGACTTCCTTTTAAATATTCACCGATGGAAACCTGTTTTTCTACTGTTATCATTCAAAGCTGAGGATTCTAGGTTTTATAAACTTTTTCCCATCTCTTAATCCACAAGTAAAATGTTTCCTCTCCAATGCAATTGATGTTATATCGAAATGTGAATATACATAGATAGGCAGTTTATATATACAGCAGATGGTCAGCAAAAGAAATAAAAAATCACTTAATGTTGAAAATCTTCACTTGAGTAGCAAGGTTCATTAACATTTGGACTGGACTCAGCAAGCAGGAAAATGCTACTCAAGTGTTTTGCAAAGTACTGAGGGCTAAAATGGTATAGAAAGTCTGCATGTTGTCTTGGGATTCGCTGCATTGGTCTCTACTCAGAGCTTATTTAACTGAAGTTTTGTAGAGAAGCATTAGGGAAAACACTGTCAGCAGCTTAGCTATCCATTCCACAGTACCTTGCTCACATCTTGGACATATTTGCCAAATATCTCATTTATATTTATACTGTATCTTAGCCATCACTCCAGGTATTACCTAAACCGGTAGTGCTTTCTGCAGATAATACATTAATGAAGTGATCTACACAGATGGTAAGCTTTCAACTTGCATTAAAAAAATCATCAGTTATTGTTCCATTTTTTTTTCTCCAAAATTAAGGCGACTTTGTCCAAAAATATGTAGAATAATACATTCACAGTTTCAAGGGCATGATGTCTTTTGGTTCTTTTACAGTCAATTCTAGGATTTCCTCTCAGCTATCAACCAAAAGTTTCTTAACTTTGGAAGAATAAAAAAAAATAAAAAGTAATAAAAAGTTAAGATAATAATCCTGATTTCAGATTCTATTGGGATATCACTGTTTAAAATAAAGAAAGAGAGTCTTAGGAAATATAATTAACACAGTCCGAGCAATATTGAAAGAGATTTCTAATTGCTGTTCTTTAGAAGGGTATGCATTTTGAAAAGTTAATTTCTTATTTTTTTAACACAAATACTTACAGATTAATTTTAATTGACGTAACAAATCCTGATTTTTGCTGCAGTTTTATGTAATGAGGAGAGGTTTGAATGCATATTGAAGCAGTTCCTGCGTCCTGGGTTCAGCTGTAGCAGTCATTTTTCTCCTTCTTAGTACATGGTGCAGTGCCGTGTCATTTGACTTTAGCCTGAGAACAACACTGGCAACACACTGGTGTTTTTAGCTGTTGGTAAGTACTATTTACTCGAATCAAGGACTTTTATTCTCATGCTCTGCCAGTGAGGAGGGGCACAAGAAGCCAGGAGGAAGCAGAGACAGGACACCTGACCCAAACTAGCCAAAGGGGTATTTCATACCTCAGCAAGTCATGCCCAGTATATAAACTGGGGGCAGTTACCCAGAAGCGCTAGGTCACTGCTCGGGTTAGGCTGGGTGTCGGTTGGTGGGTGGTGAACGGTTGTATTCTCTTCCCTTGTTACTTCCCTTATCATTATTATTATTGGTGGCAGCAGTAGTGGTTTGTGTTATACCTTAGCTACTGGACTGTTCTTAGCTCGTGGGAGTTACATTCTTTTGATTCTCCTCCCCACCCCTCTGGGAGCAGGGAGAGGAAGAGGCTGGGGAGCAAGTGAGCAGCTGTGTCATTCTGGGGCTGAGCTTAAACCACAACATTCCTGTTATATGGGTAGAACAGGAACTATTCATCTAAGAATCTGAATGACCAGGAAGTCAAATAAATAAAGGAAAATAAAAAATAAAAACCTCTGGTTTTCTCTTTCGCTAAAACCTGGAGAATATAAATTTTGTGGTAGATATGACATCAGCTTCAGAATGGGGGAGAAAAACTAGACTTTCTGTAAAGATTGCATTTATTTCTATAATTTCTTAAATTTTAATAAATCTATTTATTATTGAAAAATAAATACAGAAAAGGTGATCCTGGATAGAATTCAGAGGAGGGTTTAATTTGGTTGGGTTCATCCTTAATATCTCAACAATTGAGAGAAGTCATCATTTGTCAAAGATAATAAAATAAAACCATGTTAGAAAATTAACAAATGTCACCTTCTGTTTGGAATGCCAACATTTTTTATTATTTTTGCTCCTTGCAATACTTTAGTAAGTCCTTTATTTTATACTTATCATCTACGGTTCCATATATGGGTGTCTAGAAAACTGATAATATTATGACTGGGATAATTTCCTGACAAATTAATTGGAATTAATACCTTCTGCAGCTGTGCTGTATCAGCTGCTACTTGGGGATTTTTTTTTTTAATGATCTATGGTCATCAATTTTAAACTCTACCACTGATTGTATCTTTTTAATATGCCTTAGAGTTCAAAAAAGCACACAATAGGTGGGTAAACTTTGTATGTTTTAAATCAGCATTTGCCCTCAAACCATTTGAAATATATCATGTGAGATCCCCGTATGTGATTTCTATTTCCACATCATCCTGTAAATATAAGAACCTTCCTGTCATTTGCTCCAGTGAGGTGTGTGTTGAAGCCATAGAACACAGATCATAGAATCATAGAATAGCTAGGGTTGGAAAGGACCTTAAGATCATCTAGTTCCAACCGCCCTGCCATGGGCAGAGACATCTCACACTAAACCATCTCACCCAAGGCTCTGTCTAACCTGGTCTCGAACACTGCCAGGGATGGAGCATTCACAACCTCCCTGGGCAACCCATTCCAGTGCCTCACCACCCTAACAGGAAAGAACTTCCTCCTTATATCAAATCTAAACTTCCCCTGTTTAAGTTTTAACGCATTACCGCTTGTCCTGTCACTACAGTCCCTAATGAAGTGTCCCTCCCCAGCATCCCTATAGGCCTCCTTCAGATCCTGGAAGGCTGCTATGAGATCTCCACTCAGCCTTCTTTTCTCCAGGCTGAACAGCCCCAACTTTCTCAGCCTATCTTCATATGGGAGGTGCTCCAGACCCCTGATCAGATGCCTAAGCCATTTGACTTTCTCTTTGTCGTTGGTTGTTATGCAGTTGTAGGATATGGAGACAAGCATTAAACTCCAAAATACTGGTCAAACTGTGAATGTAGAAGAAGAAAACTTGATAGAAAGGCAACATTTTTTTTCATTTCATATGTTGCTTTCAGGCCCTGATCTCCTTCCGTTGTTGATGAAATAAACTTCATATACATTCTCTCAGCCTGATGCTTTTCTATTTCCTGCATGGAAAAAAAGACTTTAATTTTTTTTTTTTTTAAGTAATGTTATCAATAACACAAGTGCTTTGTACTTGTTCTCTGTGGTACATGTATGACACTTTTCTAAAAGAACGTAAATAGCAGGAAATTGCTGGGAAAAAAAATACACAGAAGTAGGTCGATGCCTTTTGTGTGATAAATCTTATGGAAAGTCTCAATAATAAATAATTGCTTTTTTTTTATTTCAAGAACCATATAAAATAAACGACATAAGTTTATACATCAGTAAGAAAATGTGCTCTTCACAGGCTATAAGCATCCATGGCAGTTAATGATTGCAATGAAAATAATTATTCCTAATGAGCAACTTCTGCCACTCTTAAATTTTCTGCTCTCTTGTTTGGTAAGCAGTCTGAAAACAAATGATCCTATTCTAGGTACAAAAAACTTGGTCAACCTGAAAAAGAGTAGCAGACCCCATTCGTGAATTTTTTCTAACTCTAGGTTTATCTAATAATCTGCTGCTTATCAAATACTTGGAATATCTTTTGTGGTAGAAAAAATATCCAAGTCTTATGCAGTTATATCAGAAACAAGGTTATACCTCACTAGATATTGCCACATACCAGACAAAAGCTGAACTGAAAACTCTGGAGTTAGTGTTTGCTGGGGTCTCTGAGTGCAGCCGTTGAGCTACATTAAGTTCATAAAAAATTCTGTCGGGAATGTAAATGTTCTGACAACAGAAAATATGAGGTGAATGCCTCAACAATAAAGCTTTTCCCTGGGTGACATCTGTCCACACAGCACATGTCACCACCACAACTGGCGACCTTGTTGATGCTCTCAGCCAAGAAGCCAAGGAATAAAACACTATGGATTTTATTATGTATCATGAACTTGCTATGATCCCTACCAGTGAAAGCTGAGACATGTTGGCAAGACAAGGCAGGCCTGGGCCTGCTACATATCCTGTCTGTCTGGGAGCACATCAGAGGGCTGAATGTGCGGCACTTCTCCGAAGTGCTCAATTTATTTAGAAACTGGGGAAGGCAGGAAGGGAGAAAGACAAAGGGAGGGGACTGTCAGTAGAGATGTTGAGTTTGCTACTTGGTATCCTTTGGGGTAAATGAACTGTACATTGTCTTCACCAATTTGTACATAGTTAAATGTGTAAAATACCAGCATTAAATTATTAATTTGAAAATATAATTTTTCTGAGAGATTTTCTGTTTCTAAAAATTAAATATAGTTGCATATATTTTTTTACTACTCTTTCCATATATTTTACCTTTGACAGCATCCATAGCAATTATTCACAAACTGAATTCTTATCTAGCAGTTCAATATCAGAAAAATTAAATGTCTCCCTACCCTTTACCTTTCAATATACACCTTATTCTTTCTAGTCATTTATTTTGCTCTTATCAAGAGCACATAAGAAAAGATAGAGTACATATTGCACCAAATATTAATGTATTTTTAGTTTATAAAAGACATTAAATAAGAGAGAATAACTAACTTTGAATAACCTGGAAGCTGATACATGAGATATATTTCTTTGTGTTGCAAATGGAAGAATAGCATAGTATGAAACAGCCATATCAAACTCTGAATAAGTCTTTTCATCGTCATATACATGCATTTTGATCAAATAGGAAATTTATTTCAAGAAGTATGTAATTTGGAAGTACTTAAGACACAGTGGGACTAGTGCATTCTGCATGTTGGAAGCAAAGGATTTATTGCTGGAAGCAGAGGGGAGATCTCAAAGCAGTTTTCCAGTACTTTATGGGGCCTACAAGAAAGCTAGAGAGGGACTTTTTACAAGGGCATGTAGTAACGGGACAAGGAGGAATGGCTTTGAGCTGACAGAGGGGAGATTTAGATTAGACATTAGGAAAAAGTTCTTCACTATTCTCCACACAAGGGTGATGAGACACTGGCACATGTTGCCCAGAGAAGTTGTAGCTGCCCCATCCCTGGCAGCGTTCAAGCCCAGGTTGGACAGGGCTTTGAGCATCCCGGTCTAGTGGAAGGTGTTCCTGCCCATGGCAGGGGGTTGGAACTAAATGGTCTTTAAGGCCCCTTCCAACCCAAACCATTCCATGATTTTATTATTCTGTGATTTCTTTTAAAGTAAAAAAGTAAACATGAGACAATGCAAACAATTTAGATGCAGTACTTTTCAAAACTTTTTTTTTTTTAAAAAAAGCTTGAAAACCTACCATCTGCAAGACTGAAACTATCCAATCTTCAAATTTATCTGCAGACAAAGCTATTATGTGTCTTTAACCTTCAGTGTCATGTCTCAGGTCATCACAGCTAATGTCTGGCAGTTGTTGTCCCCTTGGAAAGCTAGTATCTCACTTTCTGAGCGAGCTGATAGGGTAAATTGCATATGACTTAACACACATGAGAAATATAAGATGCTTATATGTGTCCATTTCTATGTCAAATATCTCATAGTTCTTTGACTTGTTTAATTCAGAATTTTTCCTGATTCAGAGCTTGAGAAGTTAGGGTTTTTTTCAGAGTGCTGTCAGACATAATCTGACAAGCAGAGACCTCTTTGTCAAAATGAGGCATCAGAGCAATGAAACATTTTGCCTGAAATATAGATATGTACAGCAATATCCTCCTACCCCCCATAAGTCCAACGTTTGCCTTCCCTTTTATTCTGCATTCATTTCAAAGCTTTCCTGCGCTTTGCATTAATACCAGCTTTCCACAGAGGAGATATGTTTTTACCTTACATAGGACAGACCAGAAAAACATTTATGTTACAGCAATTCATCCCAGCCTGAGCTGAGAATGGAGCCCCACTGTGACGTGTGCAGTACAAACACATACTGAGAGACAGTCTGTGTATTTCTTCAAAGAAATACAATAGACAAAAGACAGCAAGGGAGATGTGATATTGTCAGCCTATTGTCAGCCCTGTTGTACTATAGTGGGCACAGACACAGAGACTTTGGTGACTCCACATGGGAAGTCCGATGCTGGAGACTAACTTTCAAGGATCATTCATTCTTAGTTTTCTTCTGTTTTCCTTATAACTCATAGATGATAAAAGATATGTCCTTATGGTACGTTTTAGACTCTTCTGCATCAGAAAATTCAATGTTCAAATATGCTTTTATGATGCAGCTGAAATCTGAAAGATATTGCAACTTCTGGATTTAGGGGTAGCCTGAAGCCCTGGGTGCTCCAAGATGCAATATCTCATTGTAGTGTCCTTGTCTGACCTCCGGATGCATTTGTGGTGTACATTATCATGATGCTTGAAGGTATCTTCTCACATGACGGCCATCACGTCACATGTCATGACAACAAAGACAGATCAGGCTAGGAGCAAACAGAAGATGCCAAGCTCAGAAATGTGTGCCAGGATCTATCCGCATGTCAAGTAATAATTTTAAAGTGTAGGCTTGCAAGCCTTGTGAGTCACTGCAGTGTTGGATCTGATGTTGTTTCTACAAGTGATTCATGTAGATACATGACTAAGATATCTATAAATTTGGCCTGAGGGAAGGTCCTTTACAGCAATTTGGTCACAGTAAAACCAAAAGGCCAAAAGCAAGCCCCTTAGTATTATAGATCTGCGCTGGGGACTGAATGTGTTAAATACTGTATTTTAACAGCCAAAATCCTACTGCACCTTTTTCTTAATGTGTTCTTTTCTATTTTGATACCACATGGCTATTTAAAATAAAATGCTATTTTAAGCTACTTGTGTTTTATTGTCTTCAAATTTTCAGGTTCCAGTGCTCGTAACACCAAATTCATTACAAAATTTGCCTGGGGAAAAAAAAAAAACAAAACAGAGTTTGGACATCTGTGTTGGAAATGGTGAGGAGTTTTGGAAGGTGGAAGGGACAGAGGCAATTTGTAGAGAAATAAAGATTAGCAGATCTGAAGGGAAAAAAAAAGGATCTTCTAGGTACTATTTCATGTAGGAGAAAAGGAAATTGAGGCCAACTTTCCACTTTTCAGAACTAGATTGTGTAGAGGAAATTGATCTTCCAAAGGAATATGTTTTTTCTGTTTGTATCACCTTGTTACTCTTAGAGCCCACAAGAAAGAGATGGACTCTAAAGTAGTCATTCTTCTTGAGTGAAATTATTTCCTTGAGTCATCTTCTGCTGTTGCACTTCTCAATAGTGTCTCCTTTGCAGTGTTGCCTGAATATGCAGCAGTATTATACAGTATATATGGGCAATATGTGGAATGAAGTCACATTTCATGCCAATGTTTTGTCCTTTTAAAGTATACACTGTTTTCCAGTGCAACAGTACTCTTAATAATAGTGACTGAGTAATCAGATTTTAGTATTGCAAGTGTCAGAAGAAGGTGTAATGCAACATCGTGCAATATTAAATTAATATCATAATACTCTATTGGTATAACTCTTTTCATGTCAGATGATTCCTGCTAAGACAATCTTTTTTTTTTAACAGTTTGCATCATGTTTCAAAATGTGAAGTATGATTATTAAAGCACCACTATTAGGGTACAGTTGCACTGATAAGTAGTCCATAGTTTAAAAGGACAAAACATTGTTATGGAAGATGTGACTTCATTCTATATATTGCACGTATGGTACTTCCAGAGCATGGCAGCAGGCATACTCTTCCCCTGTGACATCAATATAACCTGTCTGCTAGTTTCACAGCACCTCATCATATGGTGAAATTACTTTGTTCCAGTGTTGCTGTTCATAAAAAAAAATCAAATGCAAAGTTGTGGGGAGGCTGGAAAAATGTTCATGTATAGCATATAATCAACAACAGTCCCTTAGGAGTATGTAATAAATTGCTGCAACATTAGGAAAACAAATCTCCTTGAGAGAAAACATATTACAAGGACAGATGCTAAGAGCATTCTACCCTATGTATATGCAGCTATAAAAAATATGTGTGAAAACACAGATATATACAAGAGTTTATCTTAACTTGTCATTGCTACCAAACCTATTATTTTCAGGCCTGTATATCATATTTTTATGTCTGTCACGCTAGTTTTAAATTGCTCTAATCCCCAGTCCAATTAAAGGTGTCACCTCAAAGCGGATCATTTTATTTCCTTGGAGAAAAGATACAGACTTATTATTCAGTTTAGTAGAGCAAGCACTGCCAAAATGACCTTCCTTTTATCTCACATACTTTCATCTTATCCCCTTCCTTTTCTATGGCATGCAACTTTCAGATGTGCACCTTGGCATGTCAGATCAAATCAAACTTTATGCTATTGAAGCATTTCTTTACATTGAAACTTGCAAATTCATTTTTAACTCACCCATGCAATATCTTAATTGAAGCAGATCAAGACATTTTCTGGTATTTTTTTCTAATACAAAATAACGTGCAATCCAAGTATAATTTTCTTGTAATTTTTATTTCTTTTTTTTTTAGAAACATCTCTATGATACCTTGTACTCTTTTAAAATAAGATGTTCTAAAACTAGAGAGACTATTGCTTGTTTGGAAGTATCATATACATTAGACACAGTCCATTCAGCTGAGCTTTTGCTGGTTTATGCCGTCTTTCCATAACACAGTCTTCATCTGAACTCACTATTCACCTTCATTCTAGCAGTCTGCCAAGTGATGTGTAGATTTTTTTCCATTGCATCTAATGCCACAGATGTGCTTTGATAAGAAAAAAATTATCCTTGAGGTGTACTGTGAAACTTCCATGTATTGAACTTAGTGGCTTCCTTGGTGGAAGACTTTATGGCTTACTAATTCAGTGCTCATTATTCAATTATACTTATAGCAAAGCAATCTAAATCAGCTGATAACCAACTCTGAGATGTAAGAAACCAATTCTGTGTAACACCCTGAGGGCATGGGATTTATCTAAACTATCTTTTTTGGAGTATTTCATTTTGAAGCATTCTAAAGAAAAGAGGTTTCAAGGCCCCAGTATTCTGATGGACTGTGTTACAGATACTATAAAAAAGTGAGATATCTTAAATCTTTTTCCTGTATATGGACTGAAGAGAAGACTAAGATAAAAGACCCTTCTCTGAAATGTTTTTATAATATTCAGGCCCTGTTGTGCTCATAGGGGATGTGAATTCTTTGTGAAATTCAGAAAGAACAGAAAAGCAAGAAAAAGCAAATTCATGGCTGTTCCTCCTGACTGTGGTGCATTCTGTGGGAAATTCCGGAACAAACCAGAATTCTTTCTGCAACTTTTTTGGGTGATGCAGCCATTCACTGCCTCTGGTAATGAACATCTTCTAGGTCTACATTATCTCCAGACTATGTTTTTTTTAAAGAAAATCCTTTATGAAGATAAGGACATTCTTCAAACATAAAGCTGCTGAGAATGGGTTTCCTTTCAGAAAGATGGATTTTTATATGTTAATTAAAACATGTTTTGAAAGTTATTAAGTAGTTTTGTCTGTATTTGCCTTCATCTTGTGTTACCAGAATAAGAACCTTTTAAAAAGTGGCTAGACTATTGGTATAACCAACATCTTCACTGTAAATTGCATGGTAATATTAAATATCCAGTCTTTTTGAAAATTAAAACACTGACATTTTATTTAAGATTAAATGATTTTGTGTACAAGTGTTGTACCTTCGTCTTTTAAGATAATATTTTTTTTTACCCGAGTTGCTCATAATCTTCAGTTACAGTTTGTTCCACCAGACTTTTGTTTTGTTATTATGTCAAAGAAGATATAACTTTTTTCCATTTTCTTTTTTCCAAAGGCAACTTACTGTTGGCAACTTACTGTTGCTTTACATTACCTTTCTCATTTTAACATTTTTGTTTATATCTTTTTTAAGTCACAGATTGTGCTGGTTAAATTTGACCTCAAGTGACACTTTTTCATTATGAAATGATACAAATAAGATTCATACATGCAGCAACACACTGTACTGGGTGCATTCACTCAATTGGATAACATTAGCCAAGGAACTAATTTGAATGACACAGAAAAGAATGAAAACAGGTGCTAACCTGGCAATTCCAAATTAAGAACTGAAAGCTTTTCCCTGTCTTCAATGTTTTTCAGTAGTGTTTGGATATTAAATCCTATCACAGGAAATCATTACCATCCTTACAGAAAAATATTCTCCTCTGCAGCTCAATTTATATTTCTTTTATGCTCTTACGCATAGATATTCCAGTTTTCTTATTTTGGGTCCATAATTTGGGTGGATGAAAGTACCTGCTTATCTTCAGCTCAAGTTCATGACAGGTGTTTCACTGTCAGCAGTTCATAGGTAGGATCAGGTCTTCTGTTTCTGTGATTTTCAGCTTCTAAGCATATAAACATTATGTTTGAAAAGAAATTTTACTGTTGTATTAGCCAAAACAGAAACAAGAACAAATTTCATTTTCCATAACACAATGCCAAATTTATAACCACAACTTTGCTTGCTGCTTTACTTCTTCCCACTGCCATGTGTGAGTTACGGTGTCCTATATTGTCCTCTACGTATTTTGTCTTTGAAAAATTAGAAGATTCAATCCAAAGGTGATCTTAATGTGAAATAATGCGCGCACAGATATCACCTTTCAGAGCAGGTGAGAGCCACAATGCTCAGTCTAAACTGTGAGAAAGACTGCCTTTCGCTGCTTGGAATAGAACATCGCATTTTCACTTCATTTGAGAAAGAGGCTGCTGGAATCAAGAACTTGGACTAAGTTAATGACTATGCCAGTCTTTTCCTCAAAGTATGTATACTAGACCACAGATACCATACACAGACTGCTTCCAAAGATCAACAATTGTTCCTTACAACTTATGGCCCTACTACAGAAATATGCATGATGAGGTACAGCATGTATATGGCTTTACACCCCAATTCCTATAAAGCAAAATATCTTGTGCTTCTAGGACTGTTTCAACTACCTTCCTATATACATTTTTCAACACCTACCTATTCCCACAAAGCAAAATGTATTGTGGCACTAGTAGTTTTTCAATAACCTTCCTATATAAAAACTGCAGCAAGATCTGGCCATCTAGTGGAGTAACCACTGCTGCACGTGGTGGGCTCTGGCCAAGCAAGCAATGAATGAGTATATGATACTGCAAGTTTTTAAGGTTGATGTGTCAATGCAGTGAGAACATATTAGTAATAATCATTTGAGCCTTCTGAAGCTGCAGAGCCTCAAATTAATTCATGGAGGCAGCAGCTCACTTGGTAGCTTACTCCACAGACAATCAAGTTTCTTTCTCAGACTGCTTTTTTTTTTTCTCTTGTTTTTCTCTTTATCTCTTGACATTGAATGGTTTCTCATTCCACCCCTATATACAACATGGGAACATATTATTGCCATAGCAAATTCCGTGCTCCTTGTTGATTTTGAATTTTCAGTCAGTATTTTTCTTTGAGCTTAACCAGCAAAAACTTCACTGATTACAGAAAATGTATTGATTAATTCAGGTTTAAGTTTAAAATTCATATTATTTTTAAACATTACACTCACCATTACTATAATAGTTTATAATGGAAATCTACAGACTTTTGGTGTTTCTTGGCATGATTTGACTTTCAGGAAAAGGAACAACGGTTTGTTTCATGTTAATGAAAGAAACCTTAAAATCTGGAAAGAGCATCTGGAACTTGAAAAGATTTGCAATGAACAGAATAAAATAAAAATAGTAATACTGTTCCCATCCACAGTGTATAGAAAAGTGCTGCAGTAAATAAGACATTGTACTGACTGCTAGTGCAGACTGAAAGCAAACTATTTATACATTCTTCTAGCTGAAGAATATAAGCTGTGTTTAAAACGAGACACGGGAACGTAGTTTTTTTAACTCACATGCCAATTGACTCTTTTCTACTATGAACAATGATGTTAGGGGAGGATTCAATGATACTTTGGTTCAAGGAATAGAAAATCGAAATATAAATATAATTTTGCTTTATGATTATTAAGTGGCTTGGTTCTTTGGGAAATATGGAAGAAATTGCAAGCAATTCTGTCTAATTGATTAACTGAATCTCATTTAAAAACAATCAAGCAACAATTGGTTTCATATTCAGTAACAAAATTTTGATTCCAGAAAAAAGAAATAGGTATTTTCCTTAATTATTTATAAGCTTGACCATATGTAGGAGCTCCTTCAAGTGTGAAAACTGTTTCTGGCATACTAAATAGTTAAATCCCTATAAAATACAGTCAGTTTTAATGAATTACATTAAACTTTAAGAACAATCCTCTCAACTTCATGAAAGAGAAAACTAGCTATCACTTTCAACATATTCCTTCACAAATCCTTTGTATATACCTTCTACTGCCTCATGAAATACAATGTAAAATTAAACAGCACAATTACTGTGTTTTTACTAACTGCCAGCATCATGACCTTTAGTAAAAACTGAAGCATTGGTTCTTTAATCTGTATCTGAAAAGACAAATGCCCATAAAATACAATTTAAAATAGTATTTATATCTCCATTAACTCAGTCTAATTTCTCTTTCCATAATAAAATTTGCCCTTAGCTATCAATAGCAGAGCTCAAACACTGATCTGAAGGAGTTGTTTGGAAAGCCTTTGGAAAGGGTTACATTGTGTTCCAATTCCCCCTTCTCATTTCTTTGGCACCTAGAATATCATTAGCACACGAATCGGTGATTTTTGCTTTTATTTTCATCTTCCTTTAAACATAATTTTAGTACTTGATGTTGGTTTTCTTATTCCATGCACTTTCTGCTGAAATGTCTGGTTTTACAACCTGAGCAATAATTCATGTTTCTCCATTGCATTACTCAGGTATTCATTCCCTATTGCATTACCCACTACTCATTTCATGCTTACCTGTTAGCAGTTCTGTACCAAAAAAAACAAACAGTGCCTTGTTTGGATTAGGTATACTGTTATCATGAGAAGTACCTGGATATTATTCTATCAATACTTGTGTTTCCTTTCTTCTCACTATATCTCATCACCACTGAGATTCTTTTCCTGTATCCATTCCTATATTTATCAGATTTTATTTTTTTTTTAAGCAGGTTTAGAAATCAAACCAGTGTCTGTTGAACTTTCCCCTCACTTCTCAGTTTAAAGCTCTTCTTATTAGCTGTAAAAACCTTGATGTAAGAAGAAAATTTATCCATGTAGTCAGATGTAATCCAGCCCTTGAAAATGTTCTATTTCAGCTAATGCATTCTACGGGCTAAGTATTCCCAAACCTGCCTTTAGCACTGATCTGTGAGCCATCTATTTATCATCATTATGTCATCATATGTCCAATCTCTCTCTGCAGTGACTAGAAAAAAATTTAGGGCAGTCACTAAAATGGGACATATTTACCTTAAAACTAAGTCATGACATTCCTAAGTTAGAGATGTATTGCAAAATCAAGCTGTTATGAAAGTTTAGTACAGCTCCCTGTAAAACAGGCAAACTCATTGCTAGTAAAACTTGTTATCATAAAATGATAGCATCATAGAACACCAGGTTGAAGGGTCATCTAGTCCAACTTTTCTTGGCAAAAGCACAGTCTAGAGAGTACTCTGTCCAGCTGATCTTAAAATTGTGCAAAGTTCGAACACTTCCTTGGAGAGATTATTACAATGGCTGCTTATTCTCATTGTGAAAATTTTAACTCACGTCCTTCCAGGGAGTAACCTGTACCCATTATCCCTCGTCTTTTCCATGTGACTCCTTGTAAAAAGGAACATGGTGGTAAGGTCTTCCCTAAACCTTCTTCTCTGTAGGCTGAACAAACTCTGTTCTGTCAGCCTTTCCTCATACGGCAAGTTTCACAGTCCTTTGGTCATCTTTGTGGCCATTTTCTGGACCCTCTCCAGCCTGTTGACATCTTTTTCGTGCAGCAACACATCTTTTTATTAACAAATAAACTCACAAGTTTATTTGTTAAAAGAAGTGTATCCTTCAGAGAAAAAGAAAGGTGTGCTGTGATCGATCATTTCAACTCATCTTTGCTTTTTATACCTCTATTCATTTGTATTCTATCACTGCCACTTCAGATAACAACCAAAGATTGCCCCGAAACCTTACAGTGGTAATTTTGGAAGATCTGATTATATTAAATTTTGATAGGGGAAAAATGATGTTAATTTGGTTGTGTTTCTTGTGTTTTTTAAAACTCAGTTTCTTCTGAAGTCTTTCATAGAATCATAGAATAATTAGGGTTGGAAAGGACCTTAAGATCATCTAGTTCCAACCCCCCTGCTGTGGGCAGGGACACCTTACACTAAATCATCTCACCCAAGGCTTCGTCCAACCTGGTCTTGAACACTGCCGGGGATGGAGCATTCACAACCTCCCTGGGCAACCCATTCCAGTGCCTCACCACCCTAACAAGAAAGAATTTCTTCCTTATATCCAATATAAACTTCCCCTGTTTAAGTTTTAACCCGTTACCCCTTGTCCTATCACTACAGTCCCTAATGAAGAGTCCTTCTCCAGCATCCCTATAGGCCCCCTTCAGATACTGGAAGGCTGCTACGAGGTCTCCATGCAACCTTCTCTTCTCCAGGCTGAACAGCCCCAATTTCCTCAGCCTGTCTTCATATGGGAGGCGCTCCAGTCCCCTGATCATCCTCGTGGCCCTCCTCTGGACTTGTTCCAACAGTTCCATATCCTTTTTATGTTGAGGACACCAGAACTGCACACAATACTCCAGGTAAGGTCTCACAAGTGTTGAATCATCTCTACTAGAATGCTCATTTAAGTCATGTCCAAGAAACACAGGACAAAATTTTGAAGTACTGCAGTGACTATATAATTTTTCTTAGTGGAGTGTTTTCTAATTGTGAAATGACCACCCAAGTGAAAAATGTATTTTTCTTTTCAAGTACCAGATCACAAAACAAAGCATGATATGTAGAAAAAAGAGGGCACAAGAGCCATAACAGCTGTCTCCTCCTTAAAGGAAAGTGGAAGGTTTCGCTAAGTGCCACCAAAAGGCAAAGAAGTATTGAAGAAGCCTTAGCTTGCAAAAGGAGAGCTGAAAGCAGGGGAGAGTAAAGTACCCTTTGCAGTTCCAAATATAGATAAAATATAGATAAACTGATAAATTAACAGAAGTACGTGCTAAATGCAGGATTCACTGACTAGGCCCACAATGCTTATGGTCAGAAGAATAACTTCTTAAAAGCTCATTCATTAAAATTTATTCTAGTGTCTTTCCACTAACTTCAATAGAGCAATTTTCAACCAGCAATCAACTATAATCACTTTATGTTAATATAGATTGGGCTAGCTAGTTTTCAGAATCTTTCTGTTTCTAGGAAGGACTAAACCACTTCTATTTTCTTTCCTTATGTGTCCTTTTAAATTGCATTTATATCTGACAAATGAGACAAGAAATCAATAGTATGTAGTATATACTGTATATGAACTGTATATGTTCTCAAAATAGCTGTGCTTGTTTCAGAATAGGTATTCAGTATTCAGTATGCAATTATTTGGCACTGTTACAATTGGCCACCTTTCATTGAAAACATGGTTCTGTAATACAGAGGCAGACCAAATGGGATGAATCTGTATGCCGGAGTTATTTTAAAGTTGTCTCACATAACACAGTCATATACAAATCAGGTTTTATCTTGACCTTTCACACCATATTTAAGAAAACATGAATGAAGCAATATTGAAAGCTGGAAAGGTTCAACTCCTACAAATATAAAGATTGCATACTGTGAATGTTTCGTATGCTGTACACATTCCCATATCTATATCCTTAAGGAGAATTTAGTATCAAAATAGCAGTTTGAGTTTCTAAGGTTTTCATAAGTGTTCTTACCTCTGCCTTGGCACGCGGATGAGTGGCTGTTTATGGCATCTCTTACTAAGGCCAAAGAGCTTGTGAACAGTTTTCTGTGCCTTGAGGAAGAGTTGCTTCATGCTGTTTTCTAGTTGTTCATAGCGACGTTGAAAGTTAGAATCCATTGTCCACAAATGCATTACAGTAGATGTGTTCAGGAAATAATTCATGGGCAGCCTTTTCATAAATAATTTGAATTCATCTAAAAAAAAAAAAATGTCTTTAGTTACGTAGCTATGGTTAACTTCTAATTTATTTTTTCTTGAACTATTTTTTTCTAATTTTGAAGTTTTGCAATTTTAGAATTTAATATTTTAACTCTTTTAAAGTAAAGATAGATAACTACATTTTTAGTGGTGACATTAGAATAAAACCAGCAAAAGACGATATTTAGATAATTTTTTAATTGATGGTAAAACAAATGCAAGCACTGTCAAAATGTCTTTACCAGAGTAATATGAAGATTAAGTAAGAACCAGATTCATACCTTCAAATCTAGAATCTGAAAATAAACAGGCATTTAAAAATCAATGTATACTGACTTATTTGGAGGAGATAAGAAGCCATCTTAAAAGGAGTACATTCTAATACTTAGGAAAAGCAAGTAAATGTGATTTTACAGGACAGCTCCCTTTAAGGCATGTTATTTCACCTGAGACAGCCATTAAGAATCAGGCTTTCAAAAGTATTTAGAATTGAAATGGAGTCTTTCAAAGCATTTTAAGGTACTTTGATACTTTAAAAATGTCTTCCATGACTTCTTTTGGACTCATGTCCTTATCTCTAAAGTGATAAAAAGGAGTTCCTAAATCACAAGATCACTGTTATGGTGAACATACTATGCTTTGTGATTTGTTCTTGTAGCTCAGTCCATATAAGTTGCATAAACTGAATCCTATAAGCAGAATCTTCTTAATCATTGAGTCTATTTGCATAAGTAGGATAATTTACAAGTTTATTTGTAAATTTTGAACCTAAACGAAATTCCATTTAAAAGGGTTCTGATTACTGGGGGGAAATGAGAAAATGAGTAGCACACTTGAATGCATATATTTATCCCTATTCTTTCATGTATTCATATATCAGTACATTTTCCTGTCTGTCCTCCTGCCCTCTGCTATCCTCCTACCCTTCCCAAGTTTTTTCTTCAGCTTGCTCCTGCAGTCACTCATTCCACAGTTTGGCTTTCACCCTGACAGATGCTCCTTTTGGGTGGTTTACACTTCAGCAGACTATGTGAATGAAGTGATCCAACTGACTGAAGTAGCCTTGCCCTTAAAACTAGAGTTAATCATAGTATTTAACATTGCTATAATTTGGGTTTGCTCATAGGAGAGGGTTGATTGGGGAAAATGTTTTATGGGTAGAGAAGAAAGATCTTTTCTAAATAAGCTAGAATGACCCTCATCCATATCCTGAAAGACAAGAAGCCATGAAATTGAACAGCCTATTTTGACATAGTATTTCCTGTGATGGATGAATATTCATCAGAAGATAAAAGGCATTGAAATGTCTTTTGGAAGTAAAAAAAAATGAAGAGCAAGGGTCAAAGATGATTATTTTTATATTTAATAAAGTGGTTTTAAAACAGCATCTATGATCTTCTTGGAAAGGTGTTATTTAATTTCTCCTCATGCCTTCTTTTTTGGGAAAAGGAAGTTGTCCACTACACTATTCTCTCCTTGAGGACTGCACTGCTGCCCTCTGCTGTCCCTGGTATAAATTAAGGAATTGGGGAAAGGACCTGCTTATTTTATCAAGTGTTCAGACCATCTTATATTTTACTTTTTCCCTTCCCTAATTTTTTCTTAGAAGTAGGGTTTTATCCTCTGTCCAAAAAAAAATAAGTATCTGTTTCTGGGTTTGTAGCTTAATAATTGGAAATAATAGGAGTATTTAATAAATTGATTAATAAGTATCTCCATGAGTCTCATTACAGTCTGGGGAAAACTGGTCCTTGTTTTCCCTTTCCCAAGTGACAATTATGTCTTTGTCTTCTCACACTACACTTATGACTCATCGCTTTCTTCAAGTCTTGCACAGATGCTAGGAGAAAGGGTTATGTCTGGCTGGTCTAAAGGGGACGCAGACCCGTTGGCTTGATAAAGCCTTCCAAGCCTAAAGAGTGCATTTACAAGTTTAACAAACTGGCAAACTGGTAGTAAGGAAAAAAAAAAGGAAATAAGGTTAACTGAACTGTTATAAAGTATGTCATTTGAAAAAGCAGAGATCTGCAGTTTGTATAAATCAGCCAAGATCTAGTGACTGCAGAGGAGTATACTTATACACCTGGGGAGCATCAGATCCATAAGCCACATTCCTGACTACCTGTTTTAATTGCTCACTTCTCATTTCCCTTCTGTTCTTCTGTGACACTGGTATATCTGCTTAAACTCAGTTTCATGAAACCAAAAATAAACTTAAATCTCTGAGGAGATAATATACTCAGAAGATGCCTTTTTAGTTTTCATATTGCTGTAATAACTTTTTAAGAAACATTGTCAACTTGCCGTCCTTTGCACAATGATGATAAGCTCTACAGCTAACAACTAATCGGATGCAGTGTTTAGAAGTGATAAGGAGGGTTTATACTCTTTAATAAGCAATGCAAAAGCATTTTGAATAGGAAAATTCTTCTTTTTCTCTCTGTAATAAACATCATCTTTGACTATCCCTGTGCCTTGTATGATCATGCTAATGAGAACCATAATACAGGTAAAACAGAGACAGAGATAAAATGAACATGGTTACATAATGGCTTCTGCAAAATAGAAGAAAAGATAATGTGCTCGTATCTTAAACAGACACATTTCATGATCTGTGAAACTACAACATGAACTCCTAACACTGAGAGATGATTAAACTATTACACACTCATCAACACACAACCAGGCATTCCTGAGGATTAACAGCCAGTATTACAGTGCTGGGGGCTATAGAAGTTGCTGCTTTTAAAACATGATACTTGATACCACATATGATATGCTTTCAGCACTTCCTCGTTTATTTTCACAACGATAGAGCATGCAATACCTTTTTTGTTTTTTTCATATTTTTAGATAACTTCAAATACTGGGGAAAAAATGTAAAACATTATATGCAGTGATTGATCAAAAAAGTTTAACTTTAGTTTTATGGCTGGTCATGTCTGGTTTTCACTTCCCTTGTTCTGCAAGGTAAATCTTCCTTGTATTAATGGTGTCTAGAAATCGAAATATTATATCATTTTCAATGGCAAAGAATAAATGAAAAATATCACAAGTGGAGCAAAGATTATTACTGAAATCAGATTAATATCAGACATATTTATGCTGTAATACCTAGAGCTACTTAGCTTGTAACTTGGATTTTCAGTGTTATTCCTTATCAAAGCAGGGCTTAATGGTGGGTACAATGATTAGCATTCTGCATATAGAGCTAGCAAAGATCAGAAAAATTCAGTAAGCCTCATCAAAGGAAGCGACAATGCTTGCTACAAGAAAAAGAGGCACCTGCTCTCTGTTGAAAAAGAACAGGACCCCTGCCACAAATATTTTTCATATCCTTGATATTTTGAATTAGAAGGTCTGTACAAGACTATTACACCTACAGGACCATGGCACATTTTTGGTTTTGTTACAGCTGAGGTTGAGTGGGTTTTTTGGAATATTTCAGGCCATTAAAATATCTTGTACTAGCTTGTTTCCTAAAATCCCTTTCAGCGGATCTCTGGAAGCATCCCAGAAGTCAACAGTTTTATCCAGCTTGGCAATGCAGAACACCAGGCTAATAACAATACCACGGGCTAAAATCCGACTGTGCAACATAATGCTGGTGACATTAACATGCCACTTATTATCACTGCACTTCTTTTTCTATTTTCTTTAGATTAAACAGATCAAGTCTATGTCTGAGCTTTCAGACTGTTGTACCCAAAGTTTTCTTTTAAACTAAATAGCAGCTGTTTCCTCAGTGTAACAGAGATTATTTCAATTCTATTGGTGTTATAATCAGAGGAATTTTCTCACAGCCCAAGATGCACTCTGTATAAAGACAGAGAACAATCTCAGCTTCTGTAGTCAGGATAACATGAGCAGGAGGATAAAACAATAGTTCCTTTAAGCCATATCTTGTGCAGTGTTTTTTACTCTTTCTTACATATGCTATCACAGACATGTCACCAGTGCCACTGATAGGCTCAGCTTTGGGCAGTCTTTTTTGGAGCTGGCTGGCACTGGCTCTGCCCAACAGGGGCAGTGCCTGCTGTCTTCTCAAAAGAGGCCACCCCTGCAACATTCCCCCTTAGGCCCCAATTACCACGCAAACCCAGTATATCTTCGGAAACATCATCCAAGAGGGCTCAATCCATGATTTTCCAGGGACCAAGATGAAGCTGATCAATCAGTCGTTCCCTGGATCATGCTTTCAGACTTTTTTCATGAATGGCATAATATTTGCCTTTCTCCGTTCATCAGGGATCTTCCTCAGTCTCTATGATCTTTCAAAACTAGCAGAGAGGCCTTACAGGCATATCATCCAGCCCTCTCAAAACCCACAGATACAGTCTGTTGAATACGATGGAGTATCACAGATCAAATCCTCTCAGTTAACCCTTGATTCCATCATTACTCACTGCTGTTAGTTCCTCTGCCCCCTGAATCCCCTTACTAAGCTCAAGGACCTGGGGTATTTGCTGGTGAAGACAAAGGGAGCACTGAGTATTTCTGCCTTATCTGTTTATGCTGAAACAAATAAATCACTAAATCACTCAACCTATTCAGCAGCAGGCCTACATTTCCTTGTTCAGTCTTTTACCACTAAGGCATCTGTAGGAGCTTTTATTGTAGCTTTTGGCATTCCTTGCAGGCACTGGTTCTAGATTTTCCTATCACCATTTCTAAATATCTGGGCAACGTTTGCAAAATTTTCCTTGATAGCCTGTCTCTGTTGTAGCCTGTTTGCAATCCAAAGTGAAACATCAACAATGAATATTTCTTTTAAAAAAGGAAGAGAGAGTAGTTTGGCTTTAATGCTGTTTTATACATGTGTTATTAATTCCACATTGTTGGAGAACACCTTCTCATGGCAAGGAGACTACTAACTAATGACACATGCTTGCTCTATCACAGTGATCCATTAGGGAAACTGTTGTGAGCTGGAAAACAGGGTCAGTCATCCAGGAGATGTGCTTGTTGATACTTCAGATAGGCTTTCTAGGGTCCCAAATCCTTTGATGACAAACTAGGTTTCAGTACAAGAAAGGAGAAGAAGTCAGTGTTACTCTTCTTTGATTCCTGTATGCTACTTTTCCGTTGGATCTCTGTCATGAATTTCCTCTTTTTATCAAAGCTGGTTCTCCAGTATATCTATGCATTTTCCTGAGCATCAGGAATCATTTTCCTGAGCATCAGGAAAAACAGTTCTTATGCCTGGAGGATGCTGTCGCTAAAATCTGGCCAGGTTTCCAGAGCTACTTTGTCTTCAGTGCTGCCTCAGAGGCAATACTAGAATTAGGTGAAGACTTCTTTTGTGAAGCCTTAGTCTTCAGTCTGCTGCTTTTCTCACCCACTCCTTTACAGATCCTGAACACCATTATTTTGTGTCTTCTACAGCCAAGGCTACCATTGATTATCCCATCCCTAAACAGCATTTCCTTGTTAGGGAATAAGCAGTCCTGTTCTGTTGCCACTTTTTTGGTCCATCCAGTATCTATATCAAGATGTTATTCTTCACACCCTCCAAAACCCCCTTGACTGATTATGTCCCACAGGGTTGGCTTTTCAGCAGATGTTGGGGAGGTTAAAGTTCTCCAAAAGAAGCATAGAAGAATATGTCTACAATCCAGACATACCCTTGACTTGCTTAAGGAAATCATCTATTTCCTCACATTGAGTGGGTTGCTTGTAACACACTCCCACCTCAGTGTCACCCTTGCTGATCTCTCCTTTGAACCTGACCCATGAGAGCCAATTTGTTCTAATAGCAAAGCCAAAACAAACAGACAGTGTTGCATAACGAAAATGAGCAAGAGTCAGAGACAAGAAGAAATATTCAGACCAAAAGCTTTCACTGAAAAACACTAAGGAAATATCTCTAGTAACTCTAACAATCTATTTACATACAGAAAAGATGACACACAGCAACAAAGCAAGACATCCAACCCTGCTGTGCCAATTTGCTTAACCTTTGTGCCCATTTCAGTGCTGACCTTATCTGCTGATGCTGTAAATAAGCCTATTATTTAATATAAATACTGCTTTATTTTTTTATAGGTTAGAAGCTGGAAAGAAGACTACAACTTAATTTCACACAAAAGCTAAGGAAAGCTTCATTTCACAACAAAGAAGGCTCTGAAGTAGAACTGTGCAGAGAATAGAAAAATCCATTTTGTGAAAGGATTTTTAGCATTCCAAAATTAGAATACAAGCTAAATCTTTTTATATTCTCTAAAATTCTCCAGATGCTTCTATTTTCTTTGAAATCCTCTAAAAGGAACACTGCAAGGTTTTCTTGCTTTACTTTGTATTGACTCAAGCAAAATGCTTCACCTTGACAAAACATAAATTTTACATTTTTATGTCAACATTTAATTTCTTATTTTAATGAAAGTTATAAAGTCAGAAATGACAAAATGTATAAATATTTAAAAATGAAGTTCTAAGTGCTTTATTGTATTCTGACAAAAAAACATCATTTTGCAATTTTTGAAAGAGTATTCCTGGTTTGTCTTTCCTTTTCAAAACATCTACTTCAATATTTTGTAATAATCTGTAGATAAATCTTTACCTCTGCTACACTTCAACTGTATTTTCTGTTTAGACTGCAAGCTCTTCAGAGAAAAGCTTGTCTCTTATTATATCTTTATACGGCAGTTAGCAGAATAGACCCCAGATTTAATTGTTGCCATGTATTGCAAATAATGATAATAATAATGCATTTGCTTATGGCTCCAAGCAACTGCATCGTCCTTGGAGTCCTCTGTCATTGCTGCAATTAGTGTGAGGAGCAAGAGTTCTGGTAGGAAAGATCTCATAATCCCCCACAGTTTATCACACTTTTTACATAAATGTACTGTGTGTTAGAAACCTTTTACTCTAACAATGCGACCATGGTATTATAATTCCTTTCCCATAACAATGCTTTTAATTGTACTCAGGGCAATAAATATGACAGCAAGTCAAATACTAGTGTCAGCTGTAAACTGAAACCTGAAATCACAAAGCTGGTAGTCTAAAAGAATAAAAACCAGAAAGACCTACATTTTAAATGGTTGGGTAGGGTTGCTGTTCAATAAAGCACTGCCTCAATATTTTGTAGATATTATTAAAGAGATTTATAAAAGATACATGTTTTTTTTTAAATATTCCACCATGATTCAAAAGCCTACAGAAAAGAAAGTACTAAAATGAACATATATTTGTTTTTATGTTGCAATGAATTTTAGTTGTTCATGATGCATTACTTAAGCTGTCAAAGAAGTAGCAGCTGTGTTCCAAGAAATATGTTTGAAAATAATCCAATTCAAGTAAACATAAGATTGCAGCTTGAAACAACCTTATTTCTTTACAGAAAAGATAGTAAAGCTGAATTTTCCACTTCCCTTTTCCCCTACCTAGTCTAAATCTTTCAGCTCTCCCTATAATTAAAACATTTGCTTCTCTAAATCAACTTATCTGTTTTAAATTTTCTGAAGGACAGAGGAGGAAGGAAATGTATGTGCAATGGAAGGTATGGACTGCTTATGAAGGTAGAGAGAAGCTGAACACAATACTGGACAAGCTTTTTGAACTGGTACAATCTAGCTGCTTTGTAAGCCTCAGGGGTAGAAATTTTTTATGGTTCTTGCAGTGGGGTAGGTTTGTGGGGGTCTTCTGGTTTCTGGGCTTTTTTTTTTTTTTTTTTGAGTAAGGAATGCTGCAGAGATAGCTCCTCTAACCCTTAGGCTTTGCAAGGAGTTAAGAACAAGACTAAGTATCAGCTCAGGTGAGGGAATTGGTAAGGAAAACAGATCCTCTGATATTTTATTACTATATAGTTTCTGAGGAAACTTAAGTAAATGTTACAGTACAACTTATTTCACAATATGTTATATATAGGCACGTATATATTTGTTTTATACATATGTATGTATGTATATATATATATATATATATATTGTAATGGTAACCTGTGATAGGAACAGGAAATCACTGATATTCCCTTCACAAGCCTTGAGACCCTCTCAGTGGCCAGATAAAGAAGAAAAAATTGACGAGTTAAAATTAGTTATAAAGATAGAATGTCACCCTGCAAATCAGGAATTAATTCTTAAGTTTTACTAGGCAGGAGATAATAACCTTTCCTAGGCTCTGTTATGAGCTGAACAGACTCACATTTCCTGTAATCAAGAAGTGACTAGTTTCTTATTCTCAATCTAAATATGACCTTGACAGCAAGTTCACTTTTCAGAAACCAAAAAGTAAGACACTAATAGCTGTTTCTGTAAATCCAAACATTTGAAGGACATTCCTTTCATCCTGTCAGTTTCTCTTTCAGGTGTGATTTTGGTTCATTATTCTTTTAAAAATGTTCACATCTCTGCCCTTCAAAATGGATGATCCTTGGAATTCACTGTAAGCTTTCAACAACAAAAGTTTCTCAGAAATTTATCTACAGTTATCTTGGCTTTTTTTGTAAATATTTTGATCATTTCAACATGCTTTACAAGTATTTCTGCAGCATAGATATTCCAATTTCTATCTAGTGTTAGCTGTTATTATCTTTCTATAGCACCATAAATGCACATAATACTTATGTGTAGATTTAGACACAACCTCAAGTTACCTTATTTGTTCTTGGTCTTGCTGGCAACACCTGCAGTTTGAAAAGTGGGATAATAAACATGTAAGGTTTCAAAGAGGGATAGTTCAGGGAAGAGACTGAGTGAAACTGAAAAGTGTTCTTGGAAAACACAATGAAGTAAATAACCAGGGTTAAGCTATTACAAGAAAAGATTTAAGAAGCTGTGAATCAGAACAGACAATACTGCCCTAGAAGAAAAGAGAGGCCACAGGGTGATATCCCTCTTAATAAAGTCCAAAGCTGCCAAGGAAGATTGGAATTCCACCAAGAATGAGATGTTTTTGTCACTAGTTTTGAAGGGAATTACATTATGTCCCATACATGGTGGACATAAGTAGAATTATATTAGATCAAGCCTTCTGCTCCTCCTCTTATTACAATGTCATCCCAATGTTTAAAGTGTCTGAGAATGTAATGCCATGTAAAACTTAATTTTCCAGGTGCTGCTTTAGCAGGAGTCATATAATGTTTTTAGTTTGAGAAGGTGGGCAATTATATTGATGGGACATAATTGGCTGTACCTTCATTTTTGGAGTAGGACATTATCAATTCAGACACTGACTCTGAAGAAATTATGCACATCCCACCTGTTCATGTTATTGTAACAGTGACACCTCCACAGGGGTGGGAGAGATAGGAGGTAAGGTAGGGAGCATTGGTCACAGAAGAAATGACAGCTTGGTGTATCAGTTCTTGCTATTGATTAAACTTCCTGCCTACACAGGGAAGTTAATTACTGGGAGGCAAATTAACACTCTTGCAAGATAATAGAGAAAACAATAATTATATTAAGGACTCAGGGGGCTAGGTTTTCTTGGCCTTGAGCCTGAAGCTGTAAGCAACCTTTTAAAGAAAACCACCACTGTACTTCTCAGGGGCAAATAGTTTGAACCATATTGATTGAAGTCTTTATTCTCAGTGATTAAAAAGCACCTTCAACTGCCAGTGAGTCTTTTCAGACATTTCAAAAGGAGTCTTTCAATTAAGATTTCAAATTAGACTCATTTTGCATGGCAATCGGTCTGTTCTGGTCAACAGAGGGACAGACTATGCTACCTGGATGACCTGTGCTTTACGGTTTGTGTGTACTGTGTACAATGAGCTTGGCAAGGGCCTTTTTATGGATATGTTCTCTCATCCTTCTGAATCACTGAAAACAGTTTGCTAGAGAGCAAGGTTAATTTTTTAAACTGAAGAAATGCTCCTGTATTCAGTTTTAGTTCCAAATTCTGTGTTTAAGCTTATGCTACATGCATTTTAATGGAAACATAGTAACTGGAAAAGCAGTAATATGTCACTGGACTGTGGTAAGAGAGAACTAGTGGAAACTGTATTCACTGCAAATGACAGTGTGGGACTCTACATTTACAGTGTGTGTCTTAAGCGAAAATCAAACCTAGTCATCTTGCAATGTTATTTAAGATTTGGAATCTCAACATAGAGTCTGAAAGTCAGTCTGGGAGCTTTTCTTTCATGATAATTACAAGAATATTCTTCCAATCAGCATATACATACAGCAACATCTAAGTTTAAACTGATGTTTACAAGTCAAACCTGCAGATATATTCTGCCTTTTTACTTCCTTTTAGTAATTTGGAACAAGTGCAAATGAGCCATTTGGTACATTAATTATATCTTAAGGTGTCTAGCTTACAATGCAGGAGTTTTTTTGTTTGGTTGGCTGGGTTTTTTTTTTGTTTTTCTTTTCTCCTGTACTAGGAGGAATATAGGAAACCCTGCAATCACAAAGATAATTTTTACTTAGTCATTAAAAGGCAATTTGAAAAAATTTACAATGACGTCACTGTAGCTAACATAAGGGTAACTGAGGGCACTGATTAGATCTTAGGGTTAGCATCAGTGCTGGTAAAAAGGGAGAAGGCTGGAACCCAGGTTGATGTCTACAGAATATAGTCAATCTGTAGGCTTGGCAGCTGGGAAGAATTACCTTTTTACTTGTCATCTAAATGACTGATTTGAAGATTGTGAAAGCAATAAAAAGGAATCCCATGGTGCCCACTTTTGTTAAAGCAGTTTTTAGAAAGAATTCTCGCCAGAAAAATAGCAAAAATCTGTGACTTTTTGGAGTAGAAAACAACATTATATTACATTTTTTCTGACTAGATAGAGGGATTGTGAAGGTTAAACATCATAGACTAAATGCAGACTTGTAGTTTTGCTGGAGTCATCCATCAGAAATAAGATGACACACTATAATCACAATAACATTTTAAAATGCTTGTCTGCTGGAGAGGAGAAGAAAGAATGAACCACATGAGGGATACCGGTTGCATTCCTTAGTGCAACCTCCTTGCACTGCTAGGAGATATTAATGTAATTCATAATTAAGATGATTCCAGAACTGCTGTTGACAACAGGGTATGACATGATGAAAAAGCTAGTACTTATATGATGCAAACTTCTTTCCCTCAGGTTTCCTGTGTCTTTATGCTGTGATTCATATTTGGTCTTGAAGATCTGGATTCGTCACTGGCTCTCATCATAGTGGGTTCTGTCAACCAGACATCCAAGATTTCTATCTTTGTACTATTTAAATTTATTTACATTATTTATTTAATTTTATTTTAACTTTTAATTTAACCTATTTAAATCTAAGTTAAATATTTAGCTATACTTTTTTTTTTTTTACCTGTCTGGTTTTGTGTCTGTTTTATTTAAACATAAATTTCTTTCAGTAAATTAAATAAATCTGATTACTCTGGCTATGTTTGCTATATTTAGTTACTCAAACTGACTGAAAAAAAGAAATCAACAGATGTATTACTATATGCTCAGCACTTAAAAGTCTTTACCTGCAGGAATTATGACAGTAATATCCTCTTTCTTTAGAAATTGTGCTGGTTTTGGCTGAGAGTTAATCTTCATAGCAGTTAATACGAAGCTCTGTTTTGGATTTGTGCTAAAAGCAGTGTTGATAACATAGTGATAGTTTTGTTACTGTTAAGCAGTGCTTACACAGGGTGCTTGTTACACTACGCCACCAGCAAGTAGGGTGAGGGTAAACAAGATGTTGGGAGGGGACACAGCTGGGAGAACTGATCCCAACTGACCCAAGGAATAAGCCATACCTTATGATGTCATGCTCAGCATATAAAGTTAGGGGAAGAGAAAGGAAAGGGGGAACACATTTGAAGTTATGGTGTTTGTCTTCCCAAGTAACCATTACATGTGATGGAGCCCTGTTTCCCAGGAGACAGCTGAACAGCTGCAGATGGGAAATGGTGAATGAATTCTTTGATTTGCTTTCCTTGTGTGTGCAGCTTTTGCTTTACCTATTAAACTATTTTTATGTCAGCCCATGAGTATTCTCACTTTTAGTCTTCCAGTTCTGTCCCCTATCCCATTGCTGGGGCATTGAGAGAATGGCTGTGCAGTGCTAGTTGCCCACTACAGTCAAACCACAAAAGAAATACTAAGAGATTTATGTAGATTTTGAGATCAAATATGATCACTTGCTATGGTTTTATGTATTGACTGACTGTGTTACATTCATATCCAGTCTCTGATTTTGGAAGAATCTTAGAATTCCTCCTTTACAGCTTCTTCCCAGCCCTAATAATCATAAAGACACTGCTGCCCATCTGCAGCAAATTTATAAGGCTAGCAGAGGGTGCAAAGAATTTCTCCCTGAACATCTGCACTTCCGTATCAGTGCCAGCTGTAATTTCCAGTCTTAATTTTACTGTATTTTACCACAGTTTACAGCCTGGCTAGTGGAAACCCAGGCTGTAAACCTGGAAACTTCACTGTGAGAATAGGGATCTTCATCCTTCACAAGAAGCAGTAGACAATTTTGAAGCCTAGAGGCAGCATACAGTGCTATTGTATAGAGACATGTGATGTGGCCACAAATGGTTGGCCAATCTTTTCAGAAGTTATGACTTGGACAACTCAGATGTCTATACAGCAAGACAACCCCCAGTTTCAAAACACAAAGTGTGAATTGAAACATATTCTGTATGTAAATGTTTCCACATTCATGACACCATTAAATGCAAAATTCTCTAAATCTCACCGAAGAGGTGATCTCTCCTCTTACTTTTTGTAGATTTTATATTAATCATATAAGATAGAAATGTTACCCCCCCAAAAAAAAAAAAAAAAAAAAGAATGGGATGCGTGAACTTCTTCATTCTCAGTTTTACAGATATTTAATTCAGTAATAAGCTTATCATCTATCTCCCTTGTTAGAACCTGCTTTCTTCAAGCCTTTAAAACCAATTTTTTGTATGCAAGGGATTTTGGGAACATTATTAATTCAATCATTTTAAAGGAATGGAAAAATTGAATTGAAGAATTAATTGAACTGAGGAAGCAGGACTCTAAAGTCCAAAACAAATCTATGCTGATGTAAACAAGAAAACTTTAGTAACTTTCTATGTAATGCTACATATTAACTGAGGATTCAGATGTAATTTTCAGATGAAACTTTCAAAACTGTAGATTTTTTCAGATTATTTTAAATCAGCGCTTCTCTCCTGGGTTCAGCAGTAGCAGTATTTTTTCTCCTTCTTAGTAGCTGGTGCAGTGCTGCGTTTTTGACTTTCAGCCTGGGAACAATGCTAATAACACCGATGTTTTTAGTTGTTGCTCAGTAATGTTTAGTCTGACCAAGGACTTTCTGAGTCTCGTGCTCTGCCAGGGAGAAGAGGAAGCCAGAGGGAAGCTGGGAGGAAGCAGAGATAGAATACCTGACCCAAACTAGCCAAAGGGGTATTCCACACCACAGCACGTCATGCCCAGTATATAAACTGGGGGTGAGTTACTTGGGATTAAACCACAACAACTTCTAAAGGGTAACCAATGCCAATAGCAAGACATCCTGAAGTTATTAGGGAATTATGAAATGCATTAAACATGAAATCCGGTGAATCCAAGGATTAAAGAAGAGTAGCTTGCAACAGCAATTCACTTCACCTACTACTTGGCAATCCAAGCAATGATAGAGGATGGATGCACAATGAAAAATGGTTTCAGCAAATATTGTGAAAGTTAGTATCAATTTACTTTGGCTGTACTTATGCCACTTAGATTTTCTGTGATACTGAAATTTACCTTTTGAAATATCTCTATAAAGCAGACAAAAAAGTGTTTGAAAAAAAGATCAAACTTCACATTTTGAGAAGTTTTTCTTTTAAAGCCATAGAATGATACATTTTAAAATATTTACAGGATGACTTTTGAAGTTTAATTATTATGCTTGTGAAGATACATGTTTGGTAGCAGTCTTCTGTTTTTGGTAGGCGCAGTTCTTCAAGGTCTTAGATGGCTCTAGCTCTGATCTATTTAATCTGATGATGAACATTTAAGCACACAATTCAAATCTAAGAAGCTAATGGACTATAAATAATTAAAATAAACACATATTTCTGTGCTTCACTGAATCATGTTTAAAGCCAACTGTGACATTAAAATTCCTGCCCAATTTTGGGGTAGGTATGCTATTTCCTTCCACGGTATTTTGTATTTAAAATACTTTTTTAAAAGAATAAGTTTTCAATTTCAAGGTTACTTTGAAAATATACTTCATAATATACCTCAATGCTCAGTCACTATCACAGTGAAAAAGTGTTTCCTGATGTTCAGAGGGAATCAACCATGTTTCGTTTTGTGCCCGCTGCCTCTGATCTTGTCACTGGGCCCCACTGAAGAAAAGCCTAGCTCCATCATCTTCACAACCTCAATTCAGGTATTTATCTAGTTTGGTAAGATCCCACTGAGATTTTTCTTCTCTCAGCTGAACCATCCCCCTTCTCTCAGCCTTTCCTCAAAAGAGAGATGCTCCAGACCCTTCATCTTTGAGAACTCTCTCCAATACGTCCATGTGTCTCTTGTACAGAGGAGTCCAGACCTGAAGAGATGAGACAGATACTCTCACTCAGACTTCTGTCAGTACTCCTCCTAATGCAGCCCAGGATATGATCAGCCTTCTTTGCTTCAAAGACATGTTGCTGGCTCGCATTCAACCTGGTTTCCACCACGACTAGGTACTTTTCTGCCAAGCTGCTTTCCAGCTGGGTGACCCACGGCATATCCTGGTGCATCATGCAGCTGTCCCCAGATGCAGGACAAGGAATTCTCCTTGCTGAACTTCATGAGTTCCTGGTGTGATACATGTTTTAATTTCACCCAACATTACATTCATCTAACATGATTACTTGTTGCACTTGGAAATGTATGCATAGAGTGGTCATACTAAACCGTACTAAACCTTTTTGTAGTTGTAGTTGTTGTGTCCAGGATCTTTAACTTTTAACTAGGTACACTCATTTTTCTTTCACATCTCGTGGTTTGAAAGGTAAACAATAATGTAAACTGGCTAACTTGAAAGAGAGGATGAGGTTGCAGAGAAAAAAGTCATATTGTTTTTGTGTTTTATTTTATGTGTGCAAAGTCAGTTGGAGAGTTCCAAAGACACACAAACTGAATTTAGCTCCCCACTGATTTCAAATAGGATTTAGGCATTGGAGAACTGTTTTTTTAATTTTTTTTTTCCCTTTAAATTTAAAGATCTATTTCTCAGTTGTTTTTTCTTATACAGACAGACTGAAATAACACTGACAGTGGGATTGAGTGCAGCCTTCCAGTATCTGAACGGGGCCTATAAGGATGCTTGAGAGGGACTCTTCATTAGGAATGGTAGTGATAGAAAAAGGGGTAACGGGATAAAACTTAAACAGGGGAAATTTAGACTGGATATAAAGAGGAAGTTCTTTACTGTAAGGGGGATGAGGCACTGAAATGGACTGCCCAGGGAAGTTCTGAATGCTGCATGTCTGGTGGTGTTCAAGGACAAGTTGTCACCCAGCCTTGGGTGACATGGTTTAGTGTGAGATGTCCCTGCCCATGGCAAGGGGGCTGGAACTAGATGATCTTAAGGTCCTTTCCAACCCTAACTATTCTATGCTTCTAAACAAGCCATCTTAAAATGAATATTTACTTCTTCCTCTTTAGGTTAAATTCTGTCCACAGATAATGTGCATGACCTCAAGTGAACCCAGTTTTACAGGTCTGTGTTAAGGGATAAAATTTGCTACTGGATTCAGAACACTATTTTGTTATATGTAAGGTAAGGAAGGGTTTGGAGGGCAGAAAAGTGAGAAAGTTAATACATTTGTATCTAACCTTACTTGAATCTGGAGTTCATGTTTCAAAGAATGGAATTAACTAATTAATTAATTAATTTGTTCATTCATTCATTCCACTGCAGTTAGTAGTAGATTATATGGATCATTATATATGGTCTGTTCCTTGTCTGCTCAGAGTCTAAAATACTATATAATCGGACCTTCTTCAACACTACTTTTTTCTAGCTTATTTATTTTTGTTATAAATTATATATAAAAAATGTAAATTATATATAAACAACCTACTCTTTTCTCAAAAGCTGACTTCACCTGACATAAAGACTGGATCAGCTCTGGGGCCTGCAGCATAAGAGGGACATGGACCTGCTTGAGCAAGTCCAGAGGAGGCCACAAATATGCTCTGAGGGCTGGAGCACCTCTCCTATGATGACAGGTTGAGCGAGTTTGTGTTGTTCAGCCTCAGCCTGAAGAAGAGAAAGCTGAGAGAAACCTTATAACAGTCCTCCAATACCTAAAGGGGGCCGACAAAAAAGCTGGAGAGGAACTTTTTACAAGGGCATGTTGTGACAGGACAAGGGGGAATGACCTTAAGGTGACAGAGGGGAGACTTAAATTAGACATCAGGAAAATATTCATGCCTGTGAGGGTGGTGAGGCACTGCCACAGGTTGCCCAGAGAAGCTGTGGCTGCCCCATCCCTGAAAATGTTCAAGTACAGGTTGGATGGGGCTTTGAGCATCCTGGTCTAGTGGAAGGTGTCCCTGCCCATGGCAGGGGGCTGGAACTAAATACCTTTAAGGTCCCTTCCAATCCAAACCATTATACGATGTTATTTGTCCCGCATCAAAATATAAAATATATATTTAAAACATTAGTTGACTTCAATAAAGGACTTTTTTTTCTCAGAACATATACTATCATGAATCAGATCATGCTGATATTTGTTAATAATTTTTTTCATAGCTTAAATGTTGCACAAGCTCTAAATTTTTCAGAATATGTCTCAGTAATCAACTCTGGCTAGAAATGTTTACAGACCATCTGTGGCAGTACTGAAAGAGCTGTTCAGATGGTAATATATGATTTATGTAGCGAGGTTGAATGGGCAATGACTAAGCTATCTATCTAAAGTTCACATGCCAACTTTCTTTCAGGAAAGTACAGACCCATATACATACAAGGTTACTTGTCTCATCGTTCCTTGAACATGTTTATGCAAAACAGTTTATAGATTAAAAGCAGAGATTTTCTACTCTATCTATCTATGAGATGTGGAACTCATGCTTTGTATATTTATTAGATTAAAAATCATTTAATAATTCAAGTTCTAAAGAGTGTTTGTGGCATGTCTCGATGTTAATAATCTATATTTCACCTTTTAGTAATCATGCCTACTAGCAATTACCTAATTGACAGATGCATGTGAAGTTGCCATTTTAGTGATTCATACAGCATAGATAGAGCCTTTTTTAAAAGCACAGAGTTTAACTCTCACCCATTTTTCCTGACATTCATGTCTCAGTCCTGAACATAGGACTATACAAGTAGCTGACAACTATTTAAGTACATAAGTAATTTGATGTTCTGGTATAGGTTGCTGTAAGAATCCTCCATAGATTCAGTTATGTGTGCTCTTTCAGCTTAACTAAAATTCCTTATAAGAAGATGGCATCAAATTATATTCTTCAGGCACTGAAGAGCATCACATCCCATTCAAAGACAAAATAAGGTGAACAAATCCATGCCATTCTGTTGTGTCAATATGCTTGTCCTAGTTTGTAAAATAGTAAATGATAACACGACTCCATGAATCTTAAAGGTGTTAAAATAGCCATTGGGAAAAATGCACACAAAATATACACAAAACCAAACCATGAATTCATGTTTTTATAATCAAAGAAGTCTGTGATCCTCCAAGAAGATCTAGGTTCACACTAGAGTGAGACCAGGGCTGGGAAAAGGGCTTAATATCTTCCAAACAGACCAACCAGATTTTACAAAAAGTTACAACAACTATGATTTTACCTGATACAAGGTCTTTTTAAATTCTCAACCTTAAACTGAGAAATCAGTCTTTAACAATAAACCGACAAATAAAAAAATGAATGTGTACAAAGTACTGTTCACAGTTAAGTATTGTACTGATATTTCTTCTCTCACACACTCTTCCATGACCACTGAATAGTCTTCTTCCCTCTCTCTTCTACTCTTTCTCCAACACAACTCATTAAAAACTGTGATTTATATTTTTTGCTGCTTCTTCCTTACCTCATTCTTTTCTTTCTTTTCTTGGTGATTTTTCCCAAATCTGCTGAGATCACTTAAATTTTCCAGCCATCTGGCTAGACAGATGTCACTGATATCACTGAGTGAGTGAATTGTGAGAACAGTTGTTCAGAAGCTGATTTTACCTGAGGTTCCTACTCTCTATGGGGCTGGAAATTCTGATGATCAGGACAGGTGAAATTATGTATGAAATAAACATTGATGCTTTAAAGAAAACTAAGGTGGCACAAATATGTAGAGACAACATGGGTAGGTCCATTTTAAATAGAAATCATAAGTAGTCACCAGCTACAACAGGATGAACTATTAACTACTTGGCAAATCAAGGGTCAGCTATGATCTCCATTCCAACTTCATGGTGTTGCTGGAGGAGCAGCATAAAAGGGAATAACAGAAGAAACTTTGACCCAACACCAAAAAATGGATGTGGAATGAAGCAGCTGTTCCAGCTGCATTACAGAACCAAAAAAACGCAGAATACCCAGGTGTATAACCTGACTTTGTTCCTAATTTTTCCTGCTTTCTGCCTCTAACACACTTCTTGCTCCAACAGGGACCAAGTCCTCAGCCCTGGAGTCCACAAAGTGTAACAGTTTAATAATACTCAAGCATAGCTGCCTAAATCCTTGTGTAGCTATACAGACTGCTCATCATCACAATCACCACTTACTATCAGAAAGATATACCAAGACTCAGATCCAGGATGCATTTAAGAATATATATATTCAGATTTACAAACCATTCTGAAAGTTTCAGATGGAGTCATTTGTATAAATGCCTTTTGTAAGATACAGCAAAACAGACAAAAATTGTATAAAGCTTCTCACCAGATTCCTCAAATTCACTGTTGTACACATTCCAAGTCTCACTTATGCGGAGCAGATTTTCTTCCATGGCTTGAATGTCCATGTAGGGACAGTTGCATTCTGGGAATTTTGGACCACAATGACACCAGCAGTCATTGTCCTTGCAGATGAACTCCCCTTCTGAATTACAAGCAATGTAGCTTAAAGCTGCCTGGACAAAATGCTCTTGCAGATACTCAGGCAAGATGACCTGAAGACCTGAAGGAATTAGAGTATTATGTTATTAAATGCAAAGGAATGATCAAGCCAAGCAGCTCCCTCAACCTACATAACAAACAAACAAGCAATTATGAAAATGAAAACTGTATGGATTTTTTTAAGGAAAATTTACATTTCTGTCTAGCATTTGCCAGACTGACGTGTTATATATAACATCATATATGCTATATATATGAGTATATATATGCCGGTTTTATATATAGCATATATATGAACTCATATATATATATGAACTCATATATACAATATATATGTTATATATTTCCTTTTTAAGAATTAGTTTCAGATATATTTCTCATTTCCCTCTCAGTATGGAATACCCATTCAGCTAACTAGTAACCTGTGTTACTGAAATAGAGCATTTGCTGGTATAATTTCTTTCTAGGGAGATTATCAAAAACAGAAAGAAAGGATGAATCAATTTCTCCTTGCAAAGAATTGCTCAATGAACAGCCTCAGTAGAAAGACCTTTACAGTAAGGAAGCATGCAGCTGAATTATAATCTTGGTACTAGCAGCTAATTCAAATTTTGAGAGTACTGATGAAGGGAAAACAGCCCTGAAAGACAGAGTAAAGAGTATAATCAGAAAAAGAGGTGTGAAGTAAACATTTCCATTCTGTATTGGACTTGTTTCCATGTTGCCCTTGACACAACAAGATACAGCTTGTCTAGATAACACTAGTTAAGAATGGGATTAGAGGAAATTTTAGAAAAACAAAATTCAGCTTATAGCATTGGTATTTAAGTGGTAAGGGACAGTCAATTGGAAGTGATAGGTACAGCTACAAAACCTTGAGGAAGAAAATGCATTCTTAAATTTACTAAAGGTTTAGCATGGAGAAAAAGTGCAAGGTCTAGTTGCCATGATATCTCAAAATACTCCTGCTATGTCACAAAACCCTTTTCAAAGTGTTTTCACACTTTACCCTGCCATACCATGCAGAGGCCTTGAAAAAGCATGTCACACTGATATATCAGAACCACAGAGCAGGTGAACAAACAATCAGAATATTTGTGACCAGAAACTGAGATTTTCTTATCTGAAAATTCTGACCATTTTTACATGATCCGGTGATGAGAATGGGTATCTTATAAAGAAGTACTTTAGGTATCAGTCACTCTAGTTACAATAGTAATCGACTAATAAAAAAAAAAATGGTACATTATAAACTCTTATTTATTTTTTGTTGTTATTTTCTGTGGAAAAAATAAACTTTCCAGAACCAGTGGAGCTTATTTTGGGGTTAAGTAATTTCTCATCTTAGGTTCTGGTTATTTGTGAGGTAGATTCCTTCTACATTTGCACTTGGACAATTTCATAGAGATTTAGAACTTATTTTTTGATACATAAAAATGATAGCTGTAAAAATAATTTCATAACCCTTCCAAGTAAAAAGTCATATCACAATTGCTAAAACCAGGTCTCTCTGTGCTTTCTTCTACCTCATGTCAAAATCTGTAAAACTCCATTGTTACCTGAGTAAACTTTTCAATGTACTTCTGTACTTGTGAAAAGCCTTGAAATTGTGAAAGGAAAAGAAAGCTCAGATAAGCACACTTGAGTCTTGTTCAATTCTTCCATGAAAATAGTTTATATAATTCTGATACTATATTTCTCATAATGAGAATCCAATGTGATGCAGCAAAACATTGTCTAAGGGATGCAAAGATTATTTTCCAAATTTTAACTGACAAAAATCATGCATATGCGGGAGACCATATTAAATTGCAAATTATTTCTTTTCCTGACAGCCATTCTTAACAGTCAGCAAAGCTACACACTAAATATCCAGCTGATTTATGAATCTTTATGAAAAATGTTTAAAACTGGAAATAGTTATATAGCTACCTGTAACTGTGAATTAATAATTGCATTCTTCTCTTGTACATACACAGAGGTAGACACAAGTACATAAATTAAAGATAATTTAATCTGTTTTCATAGTAATAAGTTGTTCAGGCTACATTTGTGTAACTGAAAAAAGCAATTATTAATGCCTTAGATGATGAATTTTCAAAATGTTTACGTACCTAATATGCAGGTTGGGAAATGCATCTATGGGAATTAACAAAAAAATAGTTAGAAATTGTGTCTCTTTTCTTCCTTTTCACTCTCCATTTCCTTTTCCTTTTTGTCTTTTTTTTTTTCTCTTTTCTCTCTATTTTGTTTTGTTGTTGTGGTGTATTTTAATGTATAATTACTATTATTTTTCCAATGAGTGAGATGCCTAACTTTCCACATTTTCCTAAAAGTCCCAAGAGGAGCCTTTGGACTGTTCATTATTTAGAGTCTTTGAAAAATCTGTATATTACTCCTCCAATGACTCCATTTATTTCAGTGGCACAACTGCATGAGGTATAAGCTACTACTCAGCATGTGCAAAGAAGGCTGAGCATGCTAAATGTCACTCCCTGCTTGGTGGAATCTATGGGAATTCAGACTTTTTGAAAGGTGAGAGAGTAGTTGCTAAATAGGATGATAAAATGTTAACAGCATTATTAAAATTACTTTCTGATATGTAGAGAAATTGTTTCCATTTCAAAGGCAACATGAGTTACTGACATTTCCTTCATATTGTCTAGAATGTACTTATTGCACACACACACACAAAGAAAATGACCTTTTATGAGGTGAAAGAAAGAAAAACAAATACTGTGATAAATGTCATCCTGTTTCAAAACAAATTAATGAAATTGCACCTACATACCTTGCAACTGAATCTTATTTTCAGGACTCTGAACCAGAACAGAGCTGACAGAATCTAGGTTGTCATAGTTACTGCAGCCAAGAGGACCAGTCCGCGTTTCTGTTACCTAATGGCAATGGAATGGAAGAGCATTTACTGTATTAGACAAAACAGACTGAGGAGTTCAGAAGCTCGTTTCATAAAGTTTCCCTTTAATTCAGCTGGTGGCACATTTCAGACTTAATTAAGGTGACATAGCTCAATTTAATTATGAAAAGTATGACTGCAAATGTTTTACCAGTACCACAGACTTTGGGGAGTGCTATTTCTATTGCAGAGAACACTTACAAAGATGTTAGCTGACCAACAGTTTAAAGACAATTTATTTCTTTATAGCTATGGGAATTAGAATGAGTTTAATAAATGTAGTTCATAAAAATGAGGACTGTGATTTTCACTGATGAAACCTGTGCACACAGCAAATCCTTGTTGAAATCTTGGAAAAAACTTTGACTTTTCCTAGGAAGTAGTAAAATCACTGTATTTATTATAGTGGTAGTGGTAGGATATTTTTCATCAGGGAAAGACCTAAGATAAGTTTAACCATAAAACTCTATGGACATCCTGCCTATTGTAATCACTGAATTCATGACCACAAAATCAAAATAAAACTACATTTATCTTTACACAAGTAGACAAGTAGAGCTCTAGCTTAACAGCTGAGGATTGTGCTTGGCAACGAGCAGTTATTTAAATGAGCAAATTTAAATAGGGCAGGTGGGCACTTCCACAGCAGATCATGCAGCACCTCAGCTTTTTTTTTCTTTGCCCATATAGGGAGTCAAGAAAAAAAAAACAAGTTATTAGGATACATTGGGTATACCATGATCTCAGATTTTTTAAACTGAATTGTAGAATCTGTAGAAAATTCATGATTTTGTGGTTCCTTCTTCTTTATACCACGACCAGGCAGAAAGAAGAAAGTGAAAGTGAAACAAAAGTAATTCAGTCAGAGCCATAGCAGAAAATGCTGGCAGTCGCATATCATCCCAGCCTTTTTTATTGCCAAAATACAACCAGTTCCTCTATCATCCCACTCCCAGACTGCTCCCAGCCACTGTCCTGGAACTTCTTAGCTCTCTCCATTTTACCATCTCAGAGATTGTGGCCAGATTTACCCTTCTCTGGTGATTTGCCTTAATTTTGAATGCAACCACTTCTATTTTTCTTCTAATTCAGGTATTGTATTCAGGTCTGGATCTTCTGGAGAATAAACCTAAATTGTGGGGTAAAGGAGCTCATTTCCAAACTATACATTACCACTGAGCAGATGACTGACATGCAAATAGACAACTAACATTAATTCTTATGAACAGAAGGAAGCTTGATATTTTAACAATCTGCTTTGAATATAATATGAAGGTTTGCTAAAATAACCCATGAATGTTGATGTTTCTTAGGATTGCCTGGCTCTCTTACAGTCTGTGCTACCAGCAACATGTGTGGATGGCTTTGCAAAGTAAACACAAACTTTTAGGCTATTCCAAGCTTTTGGCATGTGTCCATCACTTTGAACTACTGTTCCTGAGAGCAGAGGAGACCTTTTGCAATGCCAGCAGCCATTGGAAAGGGCACACAGAACTGTCTTCAGCCAAACCTGTTAGCAGAGTGCCAGCTGTACAAAGAAATGAGATGGAGTCAGGATGTGTCCTCCCTGCACATATTTGGCAGTCTTTAATATTTATGGCAGGCCCAATTTGCTGTGTTTTTTGCTTAATCATCCTGAATTAGCACAAAGACTCTTGCAGAGGTATCATGTTTGGCTTGGAAAGGCTGGAATAACAATTTTGATTTATGTGTGATCTTTCAGTCCCCTCCCTCTCTCAGCAAGTGGTCTAAAATCCCATTCTAAAATTTCAATTTTGTGTAATATTCCCAATACATTTACAGAATCATAATCTGTTTATAACAACGACAGCCACCTATATTAAACAAGATCAATAACTGGAAGACAATAAAAGGTGACTGTTATCATGAGTTTTATATTAGTTCTGAAAGGTTATGCTCAGCATTTATGTATGTAAATTTTTATTTAAAGATCTATTTATTTTTAGTGGTATTTGGGTTTCTATATTTTTATTATCCTTTTCAACCATTTATCTATAAGTTTATATGAAATGTAAAACCTATAAAGCCAATTTTACAATTCCTATCCATTCTTATTACTCTTATGTCTCCTAAAACCACAAAATAAGGAAAGTTAGTAAGTAGCTTTATAATTATTGTCTCATGCATCTTCATTCTTCATTTGCATTATTCAAGCCATAGGTAGGACTGCCTCTGTTTTGATTATGGGAGTGATAGTACTTGCTGTATTCAGGTCTGCCAAGAGGCAGGATGGGGAAATCGTCATCATTTAATGGCTTTTTTGACTTTTAGACTGGTTAAGCAAATCCACTGATTTGAAAAAGAACTAAATATATGAAAAAAATGAGCATGGCTAGACTTTGAGATTACTTACAGACATTAATGACTGTTATAGGTAAGAAATGAAATATTTTTCTAATTATAGTAATAATAAATAATGCTCTATAAATAGAGCAATAAATAAGGGCCTTTTCCAAACACTATATTTTCACTCAAATGTTTGTGTTACTCATTTTTTTACATTTCCGAGTACCCTTGCCTTCCTCTGTGATCTCCTTTGCTCTGGTACTTTTAACTTCTGCATTGAAAATAACTGAAAGAAGAAAGTAAAAATCTATAGTCCCAACATGCAACACAGAAAGATCAAGTTTTGTTGTCAGGCTTTTTTAAATAGTCCAAAATCCAACTCCAATCAGAAGTCAAAGGGACGTACTTACATATGCTGTACAAATCCTACTCAAAAAAAGATTGTAAATCAGAAGAAAAATTTGAGTAGTTGATCAATAAACCCCTCAAAATTCTGTCAAATTTTCTGATCAAATGCAAGGATTTCATTTTGGGATAATTCATTTTGATTACAAAAGAGTTGGGGGTGGGAGGGGAGGTCCAAATGTATTAATTCTGGTTTGATCCACGTGTAACTGAAATAACTGATGATTTTAAAATTTTTGTTTCAGGAACAATAAAAATGAAATTGGAAGGGAAATGGCACTTCTTTAATTACCTTCCAGTGAAATGTGACTATTTTCAGTCCCAAGACCAGCTGAAGAGTGTTTTGTCTGAAAGTGTACAATCAAAGATAAATCAAAAAAAAAAAAGGGAAAGGTAAAATGTAAATACAGAGTATGCTGAGATGCTAGTATAGTCCAGAAGTTATTGTATATGAATAAAAAGAATCATAACTGCATACTGGTTTGTGAGTCCTAGACCTCAAGTTCTTAAGAAACACTAACTCACAATGCAAAATACCACAGAACAAAGTCATTTAATAACCAAAACACCCCAAAATCCGGTAACAAAATATATGTGAAGTCATCTGATGTGAACCAAGCAGGCTATTCTCTAGTGCCTTGTTTTCAATGATTATCACAGAAAAGGTTTCCCTGGGCAGCAGGTTTTTCTGTTTCCAGAAATAAACTATAACATTTGGCATTAATGAGACAAATGCCTGCAGTTTTCAGTCAGTTAAGTCTCATAACCATGGTGATAACGACCCGATTATAAGTGCATTGAGAACATACCTCCAAGCACTTAAGCAGGGCTGAATTCTTGTGATATCAGTGGGTAGTATTTCCCTGGGAAACAGTATGCTTTTTTTTGTCCATGATAATTAAGGCCATAGAAGGCTTTCCTAATAAAAGGGAAGTATATTTCTGCAGAGACTTTGTTCCTAGTGCATTCTTTTAAATACACATAGCTAATATTCCTAACTACATGCCAATGCAGAGTTGGTCTGCTGTCTTGCATAAAGGACTACCCTCTTCAACAAGACTCTCTAAAATGCATTTCACTTCCATGGAAGATAACTAAGTCAACATAAAGGAGAATGATACAATGCTAGTCACTTCAAAATAAGCACTGCATTCATATTCACATAAACTTCTTTAATATTTTAAACATTAAAATAATGATTTAAAGCAAACATCATATATGCATGACTACTCATGGAAGAAGGTCTCTTCTGAACAATTGGCGCAAACAGAAGAAAATGCAAAAGTATGGAGTGAGGAGAAACCTGAAGTCTTTAAGATTCTCATGCATGACTCCCTTATCAACTTCACCTTCAGGACTTGCCTTCCAGCCCACATTCCCACACATTGTCCTCCCTGCACATTTTGCAGTCAGTGCCCATTTCACCTAAAAAAAAAAAGTTGACCAAATGAATAGTGACTAAGTGTTCTTTCTATTTTGAAGGGTATTTCCTGTCAACTTTTTTTTTTCCCTAGGCTCAACAGTTTTTCACAAAAGCACCCTTTTTCAGCACTTTCCTTTACCAAACAATAGTTGCCGCTCTGCTATTTGTGTCATTGAGCATATTAAAAGTCTCTCACTAATAGTATGTAATTGAAATAAATCAAATCTTGTGAATGTTCCAAGCAGTGACATATCATGTTCCTGGGTAGATGAACTTTTCTGAAGGAGGCATAGACAAAACCAACAGCACCAACGTCAGGAGTTGGATTAATGTTTTTAATTTTTTTTTTTATTGCCACCATTCTAGAAAATATCTCATAAGCATCTAACATTTTCAATATGTTTTTTAGCAGCAGTGTTGATAGAATAAGACCAACTTTTTAATTTGAAGAGTCCCCTATTTCAAGAGACCTGGAATAACTCCATTCATATTTTTCTGTCATCTGCTGTTGTAAAATGGAATACGAACTGTGAAGCTGATCTTTCTCTGAATGAAATACATTGCAAAATCTCCATTAGAAGTGGAATAACAACTTCTTTCAAGTTTTTGGGCAAGGAGATAACTTTCAATTTCACTGAATGCAATAATAAATCTTTCAAAGAGATCAGTGTAATTCCCTCTCCATCATTTCTACACTCTCAGGAATTTATTGTGAGCTACAACGATGCATTTGAAACGCATTATCCCCACATAAACCATTAAATACCTCAGAAATCAGAATATTCTAGGAATTGGAAATTAATTCTGAATATGAATTCTGCTCTGTTGTTACATTTGTTAAAAATATTATGACTTTTTAAGGCTGTTTAGGTTCATCTGATAAGGAAAAATCACCTGTCTGCTCAAGTCTATTCCCCAGTATCTCAGAGAGTAATTTATTATCTGTAAATTGCAGGAGAATCCACAGGAACGTTGAAACAAGTCTTTGAATATATGCTGTGCCACAGGAAAATTAGACAAGAAACCAAGACTGTCAGGGATGCCTCAGTTCTGAACTAGCAGGAAATATATAGGTTGAACTAAATTCTAAGGTTACTTGAAGTAGGTGTCAGGTAGGGAGCAGAAAATTATTACTCCTTATGCTGTTCTGCAATGCCAACTCTGCACACTGTGCAGCACTCCTGAAGCTATGTAAATTAAAAGTGGGAATTTACCCAAGCTAAAATCACTGTCAGCATTAACAGGTCTGACATCAGAGCTGCAATTTTCCCTTTTCAAGGACTTTTTAAATCCTCTGCATATCAGATGCCATGTTCCCATGTATCCTTACATAAAGCAACAGGGAAGTCTGCAGGAAATGAGACTGTTGGAAAACTAGTCAGGGCAGTGGTACCAGAGTCTTTATTTCCTGTCTTTTCAGAAATGAAGGTTGCATCAGCCTCATACAGAGAATAAGGACAGGCATTATTTCAGAAAGAACAAGATGTTTCTTTTAATTAATCTTGAAAAACAGAGAAGGGCAAAGTTTTCTTATGGAGAAGTAATAGATTTAGCAAAAGCATAATAAAAGCTGAGTAGTTTGTTTCAGTTTACATTTAGATACCTCTGCTTGTCCACATCTTACTTAAATGAATATTAATATTATTTTTTCACAACTTTTATTGCCTAAAGAGGCAGCTGAGCAACTAACAATAAATGAAATCTATATATTTTGTTAAAAATACAAAATTAGAAACAAAGAGGACAGCATAGATACAAATTAAGATAGTATTTCATGTTCTTAAAATCTCAAATTACCTGCAGAAAGAAAAAGCAGAGAAACCTACTGAAGTAAAGCCCAATTCCCAAATCTCCATCCTTTTCCAAATGTAACTCCATTACTATATAAATGATAAAAAGCTCCAAAGAAATCTTTGGGCACGTATTGTAAAGAAAGACCATCAACCTACATTTCGCCCAGCTGCAAAATGCCATACAAGGACTTCCCAAGCGTATTAGGAATAGGATTTATATCTTCATGGCTCAGTTCCAATATGCAATGCTGAGGCTACTGGGATTTTTCACTGTATCCTTATTAGTTTCAAGACGACAGCATGATTTGGCTTTTTATAAGACTTACAGATGTTATCAGTCATAATAATACTGCAGTTTAATGGAAAATTATTTTTCCTAGGTTGGGAAAGTAAGAATAAAAAAGTATAGTCCATCTTGAATCAAAATCAAAAGTTAAAATGTTCTTTGTGAAATGACAGGAAACAGAAAGTCTAGGCAAATATAAAAATCATCTTTGGATAATCTGGAAACACTTTACCTTTAATGTGGTCAGTTTTAAAACTTACATATGTATTATATTTTAAGTGAAAAAGAATAAGTTGTGCTAAAGAAAAAAGTAAGTGTTAAAAGATAATGTTGGGACCTAAAAATAACACATAAGAAGTTAAAGTCTTTAAGCTCAAAAATCAAAGTAATAAGGGCAGGTTAAGTAAGAACTAGAATTTCCATGGAGATACTACCTATGCTAATGTATTTCTATGCAATTCTAAAACTTATTGCAAGATTGTCTTCAGAAGTATCTCTAAAATTACTAATTTAAGGTATTTCCAGATATTTTATTTATTATGGAGATATGGAGTACATGCAAAAATCATAATTTATTTTGGCAGACCATAGTACTACAATTGCTAACACTCTGCACCGCGCTTACTGTGACATCTGCAGCAGGACATTTTGCATGTCCTTTTTATTTTAGCATATTCCAGTCAGTCTACGCCTTACAGGGTTGTCATTCTAACCTCTCAAAAGAAATCACATTACTGTCCATAATGCACATCTGCTGGCTTGCTTTCTGCTAGGGTCACATACATGTTTTTAGGGATTTATTTTTAGGTTGTACCCTCATTACTTCCCCACCATTTATTCCCTCTGGAAAATGATTGCAACACATTTGCCCTTTCTGTCTCATTGGTACTACTGACTTTCAATGTATAGTCTTTCAAAACCCTTATTTTTATGCTACTGCTTTTTTACATATTTTCCTGTGTATTTGAAAGCCTACCTACTAAGTTAACAATTAAAATTGCTCAATAATTTAATCATTAAATCACTATCAGATGTTCAAACTAAAGGCAAAAACTTGAATAAATTTATTTTAGAAAAAGAAAAGCAACTTTATACTGAAGCTCTAAATTTCATTTCATATGGGTGCTTCCTCAGTATTAGACTAATTTAGGTATATTGCTCTATAATTTTGATTGATTTTGTTGTTCCATTACTATTGTGTAGTTAAATCTGGAGTGAAAGCAAATCTTCACCTTTAAACCCCACAAGTTTATGAAAAGTCATGGAAATAACTCCTGAGACTGGAATCTTGATTCCAAATATTGCTGCAATAAATGTGTATATCTTGCATAGTGCATGGCATTAGTTATATGATTGTTACTCAAAGTAGGCCAATAGGAATGGAAAACTTGTTCACTGTATAAATTATAAGGGACATAGGATTCAGAGATCAAATATCTGTCACCTTTTAAACTAAATGCATATGTTGCTTGTTTATTATTTGACAGGAAAAAGCATCTTCAAATATTTATTTGCAATTGTAATTGAAACTTCAAGCAAGGACCAACAGCAAATTAGCTAAAGAACAGTAAACCACAAAGGACTTAGTGTTGAATCTATTCTAAACTATATATTTTAGCTGATGTCTTCTAAATCATTTAAGTGAGTTAAAGGAGCAATGCTCATAATCAAAGTTAATGTAAGCACTCAGAAACTCATTGCAGGACTCAAGAGTGCTGGGTGCTTACTTTGATAAAATAAGCCAGGGCTTTTATGCCATCCAAGCAGTTCTGAGGACTTGTGAAATTCTTGCAAGATATATTGGCTCACTGTCACCCACACTACTTCTGAATTCATTCTAGTGCTGAAAGTTGAGGAAATATTTTAGCACTTGTCTGCAACATCTTAAACCCAAGTGTTCAGAAAAGAATAAAACTGGTCCTTGTTTACCACACTTAATCATCACATGGAAATTACTCATAGTAAAAAAAAGTTCCCAAGTCTCCGTATTTCTATTCCAGATGCCAGTCTAGAATGCAGAACCATCAATATTTACTAGCTGCTTTCAGACAGAAGGAGTTGAGAAAATACCAGGTAAGAATGACTGGGAAAGGAGGCCATTTATTTGGGATATTAGCTTTCTGTGTTTGGTCACCGTGCTGCAAGCCTTAGGTGAGGGTAAATACAGCAAACCTGAGGGCAAATTTGATTAAGATACAAATATTCACACATTTTTACATAGAACTTTTTACCATGAACCAAGCAATTATTTTAGTAATCAATTACACGTATAAAAATAAAAATTACTTTTCAGGTAACTTTTTACAGAAAACTCACCTCTGTGATAATGAGCACTATTGTATGTTTTAAGAAAAATGATTGGAAAAGGCAAGACAAGAGGCAAGTAAAGAATCATATGAAAGAAAAATGTTTGGTCAAAAATAAATCATAAGCTCCTAATACATTTACCAAATAGAATAATTTCCCCTTTTTATTCCCTCACAGATCAGTCCTATTCCAGATAATTCTATTGCCTGTCAGCTATAGATCAGAGAGAAGGACTAAATTCAGGTTTGTCAGTTCATTCAAAATTTATTGGAAATAAGAGTTGGTAGTTGTGTTCTGTATACTGTTTGATCTTTCAGGTATGGTGTGTCAAAATGCATGGAAAAAAAGATCATTTCTTTTACACCTGAGTCCTGTCAAATATGCACCAGTCGAGTGGACAGCCCTATAGCATAAGGACTGAGGTAGTTTTTGTTATATCCATCCTTAAATATAGAAACTGAAAATTCTTAAGATTGTAGAAACTGCCTTTACTAAATGAGAACTGGGAAGGTGTAGGTACCAAGCTACATTTTCTTTATATCCCTTAAAGTTTTAGTGAACACACAAAAAGTGATAGAGAAGAAATGAAAGAGTATCTCTTTGTCCAAAACTGTGCATCACACCAGGAGGCAGAAACTTCAGATCAGTATTCAAGGTTTTACTCAGAAGAAAAAAGTAAAACTGGATTCATAAGTTTTCCAAGTTTGATCAAATAATCAAAATACTCATAATTGCAAACATATCAAATGGTACTCAAGTACATTTACATTAATAAAGAACATTATGAAATTGAAACACAGAGAATTCAAACAAAAAAGACATCTTCAGAGGTAAGAATTATAGCAAGATGAAAAATTCCTATGAACAGATCAAGATCCTATATTTTTATCAAGAAAAAACAGATCCTCTCCAGTGTAAATCAACGTTGCATTTAGGAGAACACTGTGAATTTTCATCATGGGGGTTTCCATGTTTTTATGAGGTGAAAATACCTCTGGCACATCAATGAGTATGTTTCATCAAACTCTGCTCTTAGACGTTAACTCATTCACCATCAATAAAGACTGATGGATGAATGAACAAACTGACTGCTCTTTGGAAAGTTTTGGCTAATGACTGAGTGATTCTTTATATTTTTATTTCATGAACTAAATAAAAAGAGAATTTTTAATGTACAGAAGACTGCTGTTAGGATTGGGTTCCAGGGGCAATGTTATCCAGACATATTGCTGTGCCTAGCTGAAAAATTGTTCAAATCATAGATTCATAGAATCATAGAATAGCTAGGGTTGGAAATGACCTTAAGATCATCTAGTATCAACCCCCCTGCCATGGGCAGGGACGTCTATCAAATATCAACTTTAGTTCATTAAACCATACATGAATGTGTCCTACTGTGAATATTGCATTGATATATTTTTCACAATAAAATTTTAGAATATAGAATGTTTTCAAAGGGCTTGTTTTGTTCATTTCTTTCTGGACCTAACATAAATGAGACAAGACTTAAGGCATAAAATTATGTATCATAAACTCAAGTATTTTCTTCAACCAAAAAAATTATAAAAGCAAGAGCCAGAGTTTTTCTGAGCATCTAAGGAAAGAGGGAAGTTCAGAAGACAAAGGAGAAAACAAATGAAAAGAGTAATGTTTATTATTGGTACTGTGTAATTTCATGGAAGTGGAAGGGCTTTGTTCTTCTCAGAATTGAAAGGAACTGTATTATCCACAGGTTTTGATTTGTTTCTAGGTAATCTACCATGTAAGTTAGAAAATCTCAGATAGCTAAGTATCCAGCTCCTTTAATGATATGATAGGTGAAAAATTCTTTGACACAAATTGCTCTTTGCTTTACAGGTCTTACACATGTAAATGTCTGCATTAAAGTCAGATATGTCACCACATTTTTTTTTCAAGCCTTTTTACATATTAGAATGCTTATCATGTATGTAGTACACAATTCTTTCTAAGCTATTACACTGTAATATATACACTGTAGTATATAACTAACTCTTTATATCATACACTATAGACTTGCAGCTTTATATATTTTCATCAAGGAAGGACAGATCCTGTCAAGTGTAAATCAACACCAATGTTGTTGATAAACTCAATTCAATTATCTTAATTAACTTTCCTTATTGTCTATAAGAATTTCAATCTCCTGATGCTGTGAATAACAATGGAAATGCCTTTGTTTTTACCTGAAGGAAAAACAGCATGATACTTTACCCTTCTCTTTGTGCAATATACCAACTCTTTTCTACAGGCTTTTTTTCTTAACAGATTGGTCTTTATTACTATTTTCAAGCATAGATTAAAATCATAATGTTTTCGCCCTCTTAAATACCCTAAAAAAAGGAAGAAAAGCAGACCCACACATTTAATTATTATAACACAGTATATACATTGCTATGCTTGAAGGAACATAGGTTTTTATTTCTTACAATGATGTGTGTGGCTCAGTATTGCTGTGAATGTCACATTTCAAATGGGGAACAGGAGTAAGAATAAAGTCATTTTAAATAGACTTAAATATGACAGAAAAAATATTGTAATGGTCCTCTTCAAACCATTTTCTCTATTATCTGCAACATTTTCTCATCACTTATTTTTTACACATCAAGGATTTCATGAAAGGTTGAAGTAAAAAAACGGAATGTTTTTTTCATTTTCAAGGATTTACTTAATCCCGGAGAAGATACAATTATATTTACTTATAAATCTATATAGTAGGAAGGAGATTTTATATAAATATCTTCTATTTAGTGGAATTATTATAAATGTTGGAATATTATGAACTAGTATAACTGTGACACTAGAGCTGTTTTTTTTGTTTTTTTTGTTTTATTTTTAAACTAATTCTAACAAAAAAAAAAATCAAAGTAAGAATGCCCAATACCCAAAGACCATTAAATTTATTAACTATTCCCTGGGAATGAGAGGGTTAATCTGGGTAATCTAGAGAGACATAATAAATAATAATTTGATAAATTAGGAAGTTGTTGGTTGAGGTTGAATGGAGAAAACCCTGATCTCATATCAATATGCAAGTGATGAAACTTCTACTTCAGTGAAGTTTATTCATTGCAGAAGGTCAGAATCAAACTATACAAAATTAGAGACACTTTTTATCTTGCATACTTGATTCAGCTATAAAGTTTGTAGACTACCAACCTTTCAGGCAATAAAGATCTGAACACACTAATCACTCAATACTACAGAAAGTCTCCTGAATTAATAATGAAACCTTTCTTAAACCCAGCTCCTGCCACAGCATATATATACGTTATAAACATTATCTTGTTAGAGATTTCATTATAGTTTGCTGGCAGAAATGCAGATCCTGCCAAAGTATTTGTGAGTTGCAGAAGACAGCAGTGATGTAACTCTCAGAATCAGTTACCTATAAAGGACTCTCATACAGAGGATATTTTCAGGGTTTTTTTTAGCATTAAATTCATACACTGCAGAGGATGATCACAGTTTGAATCATAATCTAGAATAGCAAAACATGTGAAAATGTATTACAGATAAAATCTATATAAGAAAAAAAAATGGACACTGAAATCTTTCAAAGTCTTTTATTACCCTAATCTTATTTTTTTCTGACTCTGACTTCTGAGTTTCTATTAGCCTCAGATATTCTTCTTAATGTGAACTTTGTGCTCATACATGTTGTTGATGCATGTTATATTATATTTCTTAGGGTCCAGAGGTAGGAAAATGTTCTATGATTTTCTAGTCCCTGATTGACATTTTCTGACCTGCTGACAGGGAGCAACTGTCAGTTAGAGAGCAGAAGACATGGAGGGTACTGAAGTAGATTTCTTAACCTATACACAAACCACCATGAAGACAAAATAAATACCATATTAAAATCCATAAAAACCCTGAATGCCTCCAAATTAGAGCTGGAATGCTCAGCTCTAACTACATTATAGAATCATAAAATGGTTAGGGTTGGAAAGGACCTTAAGGTTATCTAGTTCCAACCCCCCTGCCATGGGCAAAGATGCCTCACTCTACACCATGTCACCCAAGGCTCTGCCCAGCCTGACCTTGAACACTGCCAGAGGTGGAACATTTACCACTTCCTTGGCAACCCATTCCAGTGCCTCACCACCCTCACAGTAACGAACTTCTTTATATCCAACCTGATCTTCCCCTGTTTAAGTTTAAACCTAATCCCCCTTGTCCTATTGCTACAGTCCCTGATGAAGAGTCCCTCTCCAACATCTTTGCAGGCCCCCTTCAGATACTGGAAGGCTGCTCTGAGGTCTCCATGCAGCCTTCTCTTCTCCAGGCTGAATATACTCAACTTTCTTAGCCTGTCTTCATCCGGGCTTATGTTCAGCTTCTCATCGACCAGCACCCCAAACCTTTCTCTGCAGGGATGCTCTGTACCATTTCTCTGCCCAGCCTGTAGCTGTGCCTGATATTGCCCCAACCCAGGTGTAGGACCTTGTACTTTGCACTGTTGAACTTCATGAGGTTGGCAGCGGCACACTCACTTCTTAAGCGTGTCAGGGTTCCTCTGGATGCATTCCTTCCCTCCAGCATACCAACCAAACCAACAGAGCTTGATGACATCGGCAAACTTGCTGAAAGGGCATCAATCTCACTGTCTGTGCCGCTGACAAAGTTGTTGAACAGGACCGGTCCCAATACTGACCCCTGAGGGACACCACTTGTTACTGGTCTCCAGGTGGACATTAAGCTGTAAACCGCAACTCTCTGCATGCTGCCGTCCAGCCAATTCCTTGTCCACCAGGTGGTGCATCCATAAAACCAGGTTTAGAGACAAGGTTAGAGACAAATTTATGTCTCTCCAAGTTTAGAGACATTGCTCAATATGTTCACTGTGGATCTCTCAATATTAAAACTCCTCCCCATTTTCTGTGTTTATTTACTTTAGTTTGACTTTTTAAGAAAAAAAAAAAAAGAAAAAGGAATCTGAAACATTTAAGGAACTGTAGTAAGAATTGTAGGTTTTTGACAACTGTGATGACAAGTGTTGTGTGAGTGCTGTTAAGGTCTCTTGTTTACATATGTATATTTATAACTTACTTGGGGTTTGGCAGTTTTCATGACTTTTTTTTTTACCCTTTTTTCTTGACTAAACTACATAACTGATATAATGAAGTCCTTCAATTTGCTAGGGTCTATCATGTCATATAGTCTATCCTTTTTTGTTGTTGTTGTTACTTTGTGTTGTTTGCGATTTTTAAGTTAAGAATAGTTGTCTAAAGTCTTTCCAAAATGCATATCCTAGCATTTTTATTATGTGCTATTTTGTTGCTTTAAAAGCATTTCTTGCTGTGTTACCAAGTAGCTGGCGATGTTATAACTTCTTGAACTCATTACTCTCTTTGTATGTTGTGGAAAATATAATGAGAAAATGTAGCTTGTATTAAAGGCTGCTAAAACACATCCTTTTATGAGTGTCATGTTACAGCTGCTGTGATGTATTGTGTCAATTATGTTGCTAAGTATGCATTCTAAGAGTGTTTAGTAAAACATGCTACTGCATTAACTTGCTGGGTTTTGTTTTTCCCTTTTCTTTTATCCTCTGAAATAATGAGAGCCAGATTCTCAAAGGAATTGTGTTGGTTTACACCAACTGAAGAGCTGACCTCTACATTACCTTTGAGAGAACACAGCCCTGTATTTTCAATTGAATTAAAACTCAATTTTTCCAAATGAATTAAAGTTGGTTTTAATACGATCACCTTAAATTCATGAATAAGATATGGAAATAAATCCCAAACGTTTATATTTGGTGTATTCTTAGAATTAGTTAACAGTCCACACATTGTACTCATAAGACTTTGTTATACATATGATGAATCTCATGCAAAGATCAACAGCTCCTAGGCATAACTGCATTAAACCTTGTGTATTTCAATTTGATTATGAGACAAAAATAAAACCTGTGCTGTGCAATAGAACATGGCACAGAGACATATTTGCTACCTAAAATTTGTGTAGATTCAGAAAAAGAAGGGATATAGCTTCCAAGAAGGAAGTCCAGAACTGCTCCTGAGCAAATAAACCCTGTTGAGAAGCACAGTGTATTTGTCTGGGCACAGCACTGTGGTGCAGCTTTCACATTTCACAAATGTACCACATTTCACATTTTATTGATGTTAACAGCATGTACTAGCACATGGGCTCTCTGGTGTGCTTTGTGGTATGGTCTATTCAGCCTTAAATACCACAATGTCAGCATTTTGATTCCAGCTGTCTAGACTTGCCTACCCAAATCTACAGGTAAATTCAGATTACTGAAAGACCCTTAGAGGCTAGGCAATGACCTAAATGCAATATAAGCTAGATGTCTAACTGCAGGCCTCAGTTCCTCTAAGATTATGACCCAAATTTAAATTTACATAACATACATACCCGTATAAATGGCAAGCTGATTTTGTGAAGCTTTTAATAATGATTTAGATTTTTGAAATAGCCTGAAAAATTATCCAATTCTCACAAAAAAAAAACCAAAAAAAAACCAAAAAACAACAAATGGGAGCTTACCACATCAAGAGAACTACTTGGGAGAAAAATTTCTATTTATTTCCTGACGATCTTAAATTTTAAATTCCCCTTTGAAAAATTTCAAGCTTTTGGTCTTGTATGAAGGCAGTCTGACCTCCCGAAGTAGTGGAGAACTTGGGATTTTGTTATGGACCTGACCAACACTTTTCCTGGAAAATCTGTGCTGCGGATTTTGCTTGACACGCTTAAAAAATGTCACCGTACCTACAAAATGGGGAAGCCACAATTTTTTTAAAAGGGACAATCATTTAATTTACTTCCCTAAGGTTATTTTAATTGAATAGACATTTACTATTTTATCTCTTCAATACAGTCAACAAAATCCTGATATTACAGATCATTCCAGACCAACTGGAATGTTTTTATATATAGTATCATAGAATAGTTAGGGTTGGAAAGTACCTTAAGATCATCTATTTCCAACTGCCCTGCAATGGGCAGGGACACCTCACGCTAAACCATGTCACCCAAGGATCTCTCCAACCTGGCCTTGAGCACTGACAGCAATGGAGCATTCACAGCTTTCTCAGGCAGCCCATTCCAGTGCTTCACCACCCTCACAGTAAAGAATTTCTTCCTTATATCCAATCTAAACTTCCCCTGTTTAAGTTTAACCCATTACCCCTTGTCCTGTCACTACAGTCCCTAATGAAGAGTCCCTCCCCAGCATCCCTATAGGCCCCCTTCAGATACTGGAAGGCTGCTATGAGGTCTCCACGCAGCCTTCTCTTCTCCAGGCTGAACAGCCTCAACTTTCTCAGCCTGTCTTCATACAGGAGGTGCTCCAGTCCCCTGATCATCCTCGTGGCCCTCCTCTGGACTTGTTCCAACAGTTCCATGTCCTTTTTATGTTGAGGACACCAGAACACACAATACTCCAGCTGAGGTCTCACGAGAGCAGAGTAGAGGGGCAGGATCACCTCCTTTGACCTGCTGGTCACCCTCCTTTTGGGGCAGCCCAGGATATGGTTGGCTTTCTGGGCTGCAAGAGCACACATATGTACATAATATTGTGTGTAGATAGATAGATAGATAGATAGATAGATAGATATAAAAAAAATAGAATGTTTCTATATAGTTTATAACTGTGGTTTTACAACATAAAGCTCTAGCTAGGAGCTTCTTAAGTTTCAGTGATTCACAAGGTTTCACAGCTCTACAGTCTTAAATTCTGCCCACAAACTGAATGGGGAAAATGAGGACAAGAAGGTTTCAGGATTTGGATTTCAAAATTGGCTATTTATACAAAACTGTGAAAAATATCTATATTTAGAATTTGCCAGAAATCTAAGCACAAGGCTGTATAATATTTCAGAATTTCTACTTTTGATTACAGCAATTACTTGAATCCACAGAAAAACACGTTCAGCTATGAGGTATGTAAGAAAAAAAAAACGAAGAAAGCAAGTTTTTCTAACGAAACAAAGAAAAAAAAAAGGTCTGCATTTTAGTCTGAGCTTTCAGTGAGAAAATAAATTCATTACACTTAAGTTTCCCCTCTAACAGCCCACTGTGAGTCATTCATGGGTTAATTACAGATAATCAGGTATAAGTACCATCACAGTAGAGCCCTGTTCTTATAAACTATTTGTATTTGTTCAGAAACAACAAAAATGCTTAAATCTCCCATAGTAAAAAAAAAAAAAAAGTGTTTTGGGGGAAGTAAAAAAGCAAATTGCACAGTAAAATTTAATTGAAATTAGAGGGCACATTCTCAGGCATGTTTATTCTTTCTCACTTGGAATAAATGAGCTGTAATCTGGCTGTAAATAGCTGGTGGAAAATTCAGTTTAAGCATCTGTTCTTCTGTTGCCTCCTGTTCTTTTGTTGCACTATGGCTGACCCTAAGCTAACACCTACACTGCATTTACCTGACCCAACTCCCTATGAAAAAAAAAGTATTCTGGATTGGAATAATATATCCTCTAAAGGAAAACTACTTTTAACAACCTCACTTTACTCACAGCAGTGTTACACATGCTAACATAACAGTGTTTTTATTCCTTTGCAGAATGCAGTGAGAGTATTCAAAAACATTGAATTTCTGTGCGACAAATGTGTATCTTATGCATTCTGCAAAACTGTTTGGAGTTAAAGTTTGCTAGTGACAGTGGTGAAATTGCAGTTTCTAGCAGACAAGAACTGAGGTCATTTGAGCAGGATTATACTGTTGTCTCCCAGCTACTCTAGACTCAGAGAGCAGAATGAAATCTAAACCTACTATGCACATTTCTCTTCCATCTACCCACCACTGAAAAACTCTCGCAATTAGTTGTTGGGAGTATGGATGCATGATCTCAGGGTAGTATATCACGGTCACTCTGCCAGTGGGCAATGACAAGACACATTGCCAAATACACAGAAAATGCTACAATAACTCATGACCTTCATGTCTTGTCTGCACCATTCATTAATGAGCAAAGGAAAGAGATCAGTCATATAGATTAGCGTCATTGCATAGTCGTAGGTCTCAGGTCATTTCACCTTTCCCTGGGCTTTCAGCTGTGGTTAGATCTTCAATAGGAACAAATTAGCATGGCTGTACAGTAGCGAGAACAAGTTGAAAGAGCTGAGAACATTGCTCATTAAAAATACCACACAGGGAAAAAAAAAATTTGCTGACTTTATTTGTATTCTGCTTCCACCACTGTACAGGATTTTATTAAACATGAAGAGAGTGCACCCCATCATCCTAATAAGGATGTTAATAGGGAGAGCTAACAGCCATCAGTGCATCTGAAGAAAAATTTTCATAGCAAAATAGCTTCTGAAATGAAGTAATGTTGGATATGTAATATTTCAAACACAACAGGATGTACAGTCATGTAAATGTATATGCAAATTAGATGCAGCCCTCAGGCACTTGGTGACTTTCCAATGAGGCCCTTGGGGCTGCAAACCATTGATTTAGCATGAGTCTAACCATTTGCAGTAAAATGCATGCTGTATAATAATACTGAAATAATGTATGTATGAGGGATTTTTAAATAAGTTAAATATTGATATTGGCTCTAAGTACTTCTCATGGACATATGATTTCCAGTTGGAAAATGTTGTAACCTAATGATTTTACCTTTTTTAGTGTATAATAAATATATTTTCTATGTGATTGATGTGAAGCTCAATCAGTTTTACTCATGTCACAGCTAACAAACTTGATTAGAAATTTGAATAACAAACTTGATTCATCAAATACACCTTTCCCACTCCTTTCTCCATGCTGCACATTAACAGACTTTGCTCTGAATGGTATTGCTTTTCACTAGATAAATAAGAATTAAAGACAAAGACTACAATGTTAATTTTCACTTCCCCCTTCTTAATGCTTTCCTTTCACTGTGACACAGTTTTTTGATAGAAAAGATTAACTATAAAACTTATCAAAATACTATCTTCCTGCATCAGTCCCACAAAACAAAATATGAAGACTTGTATGAAAAAAAAAACAAACAAACAGCTGTCACATATCTCATTGAATTTGAACAAAGAATATAAGAAGTGCTCAAGTATTATTTGTTGTAATTATATGAGGGAGAAAAATCATGGACTCATAGAATCATAGGATTGGAAAGGACTTTTAGACCATCAAGTTCCAAACTCCCTGCCATAAGCAGGGTCACCTAACCCTAGACCACGTCTCCCAAGACACTGTCTAACTTGGCCTTGAACACTGCCAGGGGCGAAGCATTTACCATTTCTTTGGGCAATCTGTTCCAGTGCCTAACCATCCTCACAGTAAAAACTTCTTCCTTATATCTAACCTGAACATCCCCTGTCTAAGTTTGAACTAATTAGCTCCTGTTCTATCACTACAGTCCCTGATGAAGAGTCCCTCATAAGCATAATGTGTCATTATTTGCTGCTTTCCATAGAGAAATGCTAGGAATTTGGGAAAACGGACATTTATTGCCAGTAATTTATTTCCTTTTTCCTGAAGACTAACTGAGCTTGATCATTCTTGCCTAATATTAGATATACTGTTGATTTTGCATTCTAACTCAAGAGAATTAATGGATGCCCTATGGACCTTAGACGTCAATCTATTATGGAATCACTAGATGGAGAAACTGGAAACATTAGGAACTGACTGTCCAAACCTAGACAAAGCCCTAGCTTGTGAATGGGTGAGCTGCTCATTGCTATCCTGAGCACTGTTATAGTCCTGAGCATATGACTGAGCACTGTTATAGTCCTGTTAAATGCTCATCCTCTTTCTAGTCCTAGACAAAGCAACTCAGTGGTGCTCTTAAGGTAGATTCAAGAACCCATCTACTACTGAATGTTTAAGTGGGTTTGTATATTTCATGTTTCTGTAGAAAAGATAGGATTTTATCTCATAATGTTTTTATTACTTCCTTGTTGGTAAATAATTATTAAATCTTATTAATGTGTTACTTGCTTACTTGCCCAAACCACATCTAGTCTAACCTGAAAAAGAAGGCATACACAAATTTTGGGGGAAAAAAACAAAACAAAACAAAATACAAAAAAAACAATCCCGCCCCTCCACCAAAAAAAAAAAAAACCACAAAAAAAAACCAACCAAAACCAAAAAAGAAACCACACCAACCTGAAAAAATTTGTCTTTTTTCAGGGTTTTGTGTGAATTTGAAGGAAAGAAACTGTATTTTTAGTCTCTCTTCTTGACTATTTTTTTACGGGTTCCACAGCTATCAGGATAGCCGTTTCAGAACACTTACAAGCAGCAAATACATGGTTGTGAAATCACTTGTGCAAAGTTGTTTCTAACTACTGCTTCAGTTTCAGATTGCCCATAATTACAGGAAATACAGAAAACAAACAAACAAGCCAACAAGCAAATACTATCAAATTACTCTTTTTCATTTCAAAGTCCACAAACTCCAGGAACACCTTTGTGTCAGAGCTCATTTGTGCACTGAAATGTTTATTGAACTGCAAATACCATACTTTTTGATGTTTTAAGTCTGGTCTGTTACAAATAATTTTTTTAAGAAAAAAAAAATAAAATTCAGATACTTATTCTCAAAACGAAGGTAAAGCTCTTCCTAGTAAGAGCACGAGTTATATGAACATTATCAATACTCTCAGTTCTCTTTTCCTAAAGTATGAACAACTTTGCTAGTATAGTAGAGTCTAGTATACTGCATACTAAAAAGCCATCCAAAATTAACCAGAAATGATAATATCAAATATTAAATAGATTCTGAACATGATTTTCTGTTGTTGTGAACTAGTCAGCAATCAAAAAATGATTATGTACCACTTGGAAAGCTTCTAATATAAATTCAGAATTTCAGGGATTTCTAAACCTGTTACAATACCTTTATATTAGATTTCTTTCAAGCTTGTCAGAAGGGAGTTATGGTAAGCCAAGAGAGCTTTCCTTGGACTGTTTTTGCAAACCCCCAGTTCAATCTCCTATGCAAAGGAAGGCTTTGAGCAGAGCCATGGTGATCAAGCCAGACAGAGAAGGTTCTGTGACTTAAAAAGCTGTCCAGTATTTTATGGTGTAAAAAGCACTGGGTTCACTGTCCTCCCTGGAGCAGCCCAAGAAGGGAAGTCACAGGGCTGACTAGTGGGCACCCTGATCCTTAGGTCCCCTAGGGTGTCACTTCTTCCTACTCAGCCCTCAAGCCCATCTGCTTGAACACAAAGGTCTGGCTCTGAAGCTGCATGGAAAGCCTGCCATTGAACTCAGATGTCAGCATATATGTTTTAATAAATATCCTTGAAATGCTATTTAAACCTTTGATCTAGAACTTTATTTGGCTTTCCAATTTCCAAAACAATGCTTCAAAAATCTGTGTGGGGATCAAACAAAAAAATGCCTTTCCTGGCTGCTTTTGTGATCCTAGTTTTCAACAGAAACAGGGTTTTTGTTCGGTAAAGTGTTCTGACAATAGAAATTTGTAATGCAAATGTTCCCAGTCTCTCAACAAAAGCTAGAGTTTCATGGATTGGCACTGTTGCAGCTGATGTGACAACCATTTTCTAGAAACTCCTGCAGTCAATTAAGCAAATCTGTTTTGCTGGTGGGCTGCAGCTTGCATTTGTATCCATCTCAGTGAGAGGGTGGAGAGAATACTTAGACATTTTGCAGTGCTTGTAAAAAACTTTGGACATGCAAAATGTTCATTACATAAATTGTTAGCTAGCAGGGTTTAATTCTTCATTATGACACAAATTTGCTTAGAAAGAAATCAGTAAATATAAAGGAGAAATTTCTTTCAGACATTTTTTTTGTCTCTACATTTCTATGTTCTATCACTTCAGTTACCACTGGTTTCAGACATAATTACCTTAATGTAGAAGGAAAGTTTTACATGTGACTTGAAGGAAGAAGATCAGTTTTAAAGGTTGCTGTACATCAACATTAAAAAAAAATGAGATTATAAAGATAAGTCAGATCAGAGGGATGGGTAATATGATGGTTTGCAGCAAGACTGTGCAATCCGGTATGCAGCCCACAGATGAGACTGAACTCTATTGATTCTGCTGCATTTTCAGCTGTGCTGCTTGAACAGCCAAACGCCATCCTGTACCTGCAGATGACCAGCTCTGATCTGGGGTTAGCTATCATGCCACCAGCCCGTGATGGGTGGGACAGGAGAAATATCCTCCATACAACAGCAGCCAAACTGAAGAGGTGCTGATGAGCCACAAATTATGGTTGTATCCTTCTCACTGGAGAAGCCCCTGCACTCCCAAGGAGATAAATTTATATTTACTTGAGTAACAGCTAAGGTAGCTGGAAACTGCTGTTGACTACAGGTGATCTTTGAAGAAGACCTTAGTCGCCAGGGAAAAGATTCAACGCACAGAATGGATTCTAAATCATGTCTTGTATGAAGAGCTTCACAATTAATGTATATTCAGCTGCAAGTTAGAAATTTTATTTGCTGTTCAATACTGAAAATGACCTGAGAGAGCCAGAGCTTATGAGTGACCTACAGTAGTCAATAAGCAAGATGATTTGACTGACAAACTGTATGGGAAGATGTTCCAAACAGAAAATAAGATGTGCCTCCACAAAACTGCAGATCCAAGAGTTCCAAATTGTTCCAAAGAACAGGAAAAAAAAAAAAAAAGTGCCATACACAAATATAGGTCTGTCTATATATGCAGTTGCTGAGCACACGTGTAAAGTAGATTGTCACAATGTTCAAACATGCCATCTGTATCATTCAAATTGCGCACATTAGAACAGATTCTAAACTAGAATCTTCATTATCAGTTGAATGCTTTGATTCAGGTAAAAACAGTTTAGAACAGAAGTTATTGTTTTGCTCACAAATCTTTTTTTTACTAATCAAAACACATTACTCCTGAGAATCTGTTAGTGAATCTGGAAACACAACACAGGTTGGTCCTAAAGGACTTCCCCTACCTTTATAGCAGTGGAGGCAATCTGGATGTGGTGGAGTCTGCGCAGCGTGCTGTCCCTGTCAATGAAGTAGGAGGCTGCGAGCTGATGCAGGGTCTCCAGAGTCACGGCAGAGCTGTTTGAGGTGGGATCACTTCCTTCTGACCTCCTGCTCAGCTTCCGTTTGTCCACAAAAATTGTGAGTGACTCCTCCCCTGAGCAGGGAAACAGAAACCACAACATTCATCAGTGGCATCTTCTGAGAATCTCATTCTGCCAGAAATAAGGTGACAAGCCAAAGTTTTCCCTAGCTGTTGTTTAATGTTCAGATCTCCTGTTGGCAGACTCATAACACAGTGCCCTAAACACGTAAACAACAGATACTATTCCAGGTTGGTTTGGAGGTGGGGTGGAAGGTGGGATTGCCTCGTATGAATAACAACTAAACAGTAGGACACATTTATGCCTAATATGTGATGAAACAGGGGATAAGTGTTCCTATTTACCAACAATATAGACATTTTGTAGATATTCAATTTAAATTGTGTATAAAATGTGTTTACTCCCAAGGTTGTTTAATGCCTTTTTTTTTAATTTTTATTTAATCTTAGCTTAAAAGAAAATGAAACCAGTGTAATACTTCAGTCTTCTTTTTTTTTTTGTTTCCTTCTTTTAAAACATGTATCATATCTGATTTCAGAAGACACATTGTTCCCACTTGTTATAAGCAATCCTGTGCTTTCTAATCAATTCAGCAACGCTAAAATGCCTGAAACCTGATGTAACAGTTGTCTTAAGCCAAATTCATAAAACTAAAAAGTATAAAAATATGTAATAAGAATGTTAATCAGTTTCTTTTAAAACAGGGAAATATAAATAACACTTCCCTAACTCCCAAAGCAGAGATGCTTTTCCAAAAGAAAAGATCCACATCTTGTGTTGTAGATTTCTCACTTCTTTTCTCTCTAAAGAGAAATGAAGAAATATTTTGAATTTGGAAATTTTAGTTCCTGTAGGATTATTGAAAACAAAACTAAACCAATATCTCACTTGTTTGACTGAGCAAGTTCTCAAGAACTTACTTTCATAGAATCAATGAATAATATCATTATACCTGTATTCTAGGTGCTTAACAATTTCACTGAATGCCACTTCCTTGTTCCTGGAAAGGAAACTACCCTGATAGGGTCTGACTTGCCACTTGTGCTAGTTTCATTGCTTACCCATCTGCTGCAGTGGCATTTTGCCCATTCAGAGGATGGGATGCCAGGTTTAGATGGGTTTACATGCCAAAAAGTAATAGCTATAGAGGGATAATGTGTAGGATGAAAGCATGATGTCATCTTTAAAGGGAGATAATATTGGTGGTGAACAATGCTAAAAGAAGAATGCATGCCTCTATGCAGGAGATCACATCTGTTGACAAATTTGACACACAGCTACCTCAGCTTGAAAAATATTTGTTTGAAGAAAGAGGAGTGTGGTCATGTTAATCAATGTACCTTACAGTGTTTCCCAATCTCTCCCAAGTTCAGAGGACAGTGAGGTCCTTCAGACCTTACATAGGATTATCTGGATAATGACAGTTTTGTCTATGTAAGGTCAGTTTTAACCATTATATTTATACTTCTACAGTTTCTTAAAGGGTCATTCTCTTATTTTTCGTGGATGCAGTCATCAAAACAAGGATTAACTGCCTGAATTCCAAAGAATCAGGAATTACAGCAGCCTCTGTAAGTAACAGGATTTCCCTGTTCAGTTGCCTAAACCTAAGTAGAGATAGGTTTGCATTTTATTTAACTACTGCCAAAACCCCCAGCAAAGAAGACTAAGGTTGCTCTGTGGGGCAGACACAAGCGTGCTGTATCAGCTCAGTTGTTTGCACCTCATTTTGTTACGCTATGTCAACATGAGGCATTGCTGGTCCTATGGCCAGGTGGGCCATTATCCACACCATGCTGCCTCCATGCCAACTGCTGTGAGCAGAGAACTGGAAAAGTACAGCAAAGTCTAATGACTTGCACTTGAGAGAAATTTGCCATCAAAACCTGTTTTAGGTTCCAGCACTGCTGGCTTTCAACTATGCCCATACACTAAAACCTGCTTTTTCAAAACCTGCCTTGTGACTAGAGCCAGTATGAAAGATATTTCTGAAATTAAAAACAATGAAGTGGGCTGAGATTTGAGCCAGGGGCCATGGGCTTTGTGCAGCTGTTTGTGGAGCTATAGGGACATAGTTGTATCAGAGCAGACAGTATCAGAACTCAAAGGGGTAAGTATCAGTGACCATTTCAGATTGTGCAAATGAGGAGCAAAATTTCACTAGGAGATTTCTCTCAATTTTTCCCTTTTCCCGGAGGTCTTAGCTAGTTTATTCAGATTAAAGTGACTTATGCAAGCTTGACTGGCTTTCCAGTAGAGATATCATTATAATACCTTATAATTAATTGTAAGGGAAAAAAAACCCAAACCCTTAATCTTGCAGAAAATCTCTGTAAATTAGAGAAAAAAAAAAAGACTGGGGTTCTTTGTGTTTCATTAGTCTGTATACTACCCCATCTTGCTTTGGTGTAAACACTTTTGATTGATCTGTACTAGTTATTAGCAGAGATGGTGGGACTGCTTCTATTTCAACAAAATTCTGTTAAGTTTTATTACTAAAACAGAGGAGTTTTTTATTTTTCTCTCATTAAAAACATCTTCAGGGTTGGAAGAGCAGAACTGCAATAAAAACTCCCATTTCAAGAAAAATAGCTCGAGAAAATGACAGTGTTTTGCATTGTTTGGTTTTGATTAGAAAATGTCAGGAATATAACATTTGAACCCCCTCACAGTTATCACATCAACCTATTATCCTAGTCCTGCTTGATCCCATGCTTACCATGGCAGTTACTGATGGGTGCATTTTGGCAGGCAGGATCCCCTAGCATCCCCAGTCCTGCAGTCTCCATCCCCCTCTGTGACAGATATGTTTTGTTTTTCATGCTCTGTAACAAGGTTGAAATGATTTTGAATGTTTACTTTGACTCAGATCATATCAGATTACATCTTCCAAGGTTGAGTGAAGGCACAGCCGAGTGATGGGGCCTTGGGTGTAAACGTGAAGGGAGCTCTTCTCCTCAAAAATCTCTGCTTAGCATTTGTATGGCATTTCAAACAAGTGCATCCTAATTCACCACTGGTATTCTCAAGCACTGTCCTAATACCAGGTACAACCAGGTACATTTCAAAAATACTTGCTGCTCAAAAGCCATCTCACAGATTCTGAAAGGTTTTAATCTGTCAGAACTGATTTAGCACTTGCTAAAAAAAGTGGATTAAAAAACAGAGAATTCGTCCACATGTTGGTACTCAGGCATCCATTCCGCTGAAGACTTGTAACAGAACTCCCTTTCACACACAGAACTCAGCATTTTGTATCATAACATCACCGACTCATATTTAATTTGTGGAAGCCTATTTGAGTTTTAAGTTAATGTAGAGAAAATTAAACCTACACCAAAAGAGAATCTTCTGTCGTATTTGAAACATAGATGAATCTTGGTTTTTACTGGTTAGTCTGCCACCATGAAATAGGTTAAGAAGGTATCTAGACATTAGCTAAAAAACAAGTGTGATTTAGAAAACTATTCAAGGTTATTAATTTAAAAAACTGAAAAAGATTAATGATAGTGAGAAAGAAAATATGATTATTCAGCATCTGAAACACACAGCTGTGCTTTCCACAAGCTCTGAAAGCAGTATTCACTCTATTTCACAATACTCAGGAGTCAGTTAACCTCACTTTCTCAGGTTTAAAAGAAATAGCATAAAAACATTTATTAAGTAAAGAGTAAGGAGACTGATATTCACATTATAGACCGACCTTGTCCTAATATGTACTAATGCCTTTGAGCCCTGAAATCTGCAAATTTGTAACTTGGCCTACATATTTAATTCTTTATATGTTTATGTGAGTATATTTTCCATTATTTGCATTTGTAAGCTAAACTAACTCATTAGTTGAGAAAAATAATTTACATGCTGGTTTAAAAAAAAAAAAAGCATGAAATAAAATAAGTATATAGAAATATTCCTAGATACATAAGCCACCTATGGCCATTTAGATAAAAGGATCCTAAGCAACATTTTACAAATGATATTCAGAAATTAGAAATTAATTTTGTGTGCATCTTAAGCATATCTTCAGGAATTACTTAAAAATGTAAATCACCATCATGATAGAATTGGAATGATCATGTAAAAACTAACTAGATATAACCATCTATTGAAGGAGTAAATATACTTTGTTACACATACATACATACAATACATACTCATATGATTTAAATACTTAGTGCTATTTTCTACCTTAATTATTAAGAGATTGTTTTCCCATACCCACATCTTTGTAATGATGAAAGAATTAAATGCCTTGGCATTTCATGTTTTCATCTTAGACTGGGTAGTAGTAGGTAGTTCCCATCGCATCATGTCAAAAAGTGAGGAAACAGTAATAAAAGGATGACACTCAAAGGCAGATATATCTGAGCACCATCCACAGTTACCCTACTCAGAACTCTGTCTTCATACACATACATATATGTATCTTACAAAGCCATAAAGGTTTTTGGCCTATGAACTCCACGAAAGTTTCTGATTAAATATAATGCTTTAGCTACAATAGCTGTAATGCATTACAGTAAAATATCAAAAATAATTAAAAAATATTGTTATGCCTTTGTTATAAAAAATAGCTTAGTGCTAGTTGAAAATCTATTTATGTGTAGATCACAGAATGCACCATTAGGGCTTTATCAGGTCATTTTCCCAAACTTAAGCAGGTGCTGATGGAAGTGCAGAGGTTCAAAAAGTATATAAATTAATGCCAGATGCGGTATCATTTCCATGGTACAAGTGAATAACAGTGAATGTTAATTTTATAGATACCATCTGGTTTAAGATTTAAAATTTTTCTTCCCTAAGTAGACAGGAAAAGAAAAACGATAGATTTTTGCTTTTTTTCTTCCCCTTTGCAACCATAACCAAGTTTGCATACCTGATGTGCATGGAGTGTTTGCAAGTCTGATACTGAATTTTACAGTTTCTTTCTCACATCAGCCATTTGAGAGTGGGCTTTCCCTCCCTTGTTTACCATAGTTTGTATCTTAACTTGAAAGAAGTGTTATAAAAAATAAAGGTCATAGCAGCAGTTAGTGTAAGGGACCATAAATCCTTCAGAATTCATTGAGATTCACTGTTTTACACCACCTGACAGTTTCTCCCATCTCTGTACACAGGGTAATATACTTCTTAAGAGGAATATTAATCAGGATCAGAAAATCTGACCCTCTCTATTCAGTGCACAGAATAGTAAAGGTCCAACAACCAAACTCACTCACAGGACTGTAATCAGTGGAGAGGAGAATGACAAGAGGTTGGGGTTAAGCTGATCTGCTGACACCCATTAAGACTGTTGAAAAGACAAAACTACCTTTTTTTTTTTTCTTTTGATTCTGAAAGATTTGACAGCACAGACAGTCAATGCAGAAGCAGAAGTTTTCACTCCTGTGGACAGGCATCTGAGCTCACCTATGAATCCTCTGCTGCTTACATAGGGTCCTTCTGTAATGCAGCTTGAAGCTGCTCATTATAGATATTTGGCTTATGTCACAGGAAGATAAAATTTCCACAAGAAATAGAAACAGTGAGAACTGTCTTTTTCCATATTATCTTGTGGCAGCATGAAATATAGAACTTCCCTAAGTTCTCGCTTCAGAATGCCCTTGAGGAGTATATTTTTCTGTTTGTGGATAAAGACTTGTGAACATATCACAAACAACCATGTGCAAGAGTTCCCTTTATAGTCAGAAAGGGATATTCATGAAAGCCAAATGGTCACAAAGGCACACAAATCTTACCACAGGATCATTCATTTGCCAAGCTTTCCTTTATGTCCGTGAATACAGATGACTGGGGATTCATTAAATAAAAGTACTATGCTATGCACACTCAGTTTGGTCTTCTGCTTTTAAGAAGCCATATAAATGACAAAGCTTTCAGAATAAAACAGCTTGTAATTAAACAGAAAGTACAACTATATTAATGAAAAAAATCTAATTACATATTAATAAAGGTTGCAGAAGCATTTCTGGGAATCCCCATTCAATCTAGCTCAAAAATGAGAACTAATACATACAAGACAGTATAGGGTTATGAGCTACCTTATGAAGGCATTAGAAATTACTAATTCCCTTCAATTATTTTAATTGAACCAATTTTTCAAAGTATTCAATACCCATTCACAATGGAATGCAGCAGGTGTGCCTGCAATCATGCCCAAAAATTGAGGCAAGAGTCCTAAATCAAGACTCATCAAACTTAATATAAAAACTCCCTTTGACTTTATTAAGCATTGACAGAGCCTGGAAGTCAACACTGTCCCCTTGTCAGTGGAAAATTTTTGCAAGCATGTGGCAGCTACTGCATTTTAGAGCCTTTGTGAGGTACTCTGAAGAGAGATGAGAAAAGGGTACCCTACTACAGTTTCTCTGCAGCAAATCCTGAGGCTTTGGGGAGAGCACTGAATGTTTAAGCTAGTTTTCAAATGTCTTGAAAGTTTTAGTTTCTACTTAGGGCCATACTTCCTAAAAGGTGTCAAGTTTGTAGCACTTTTGTGACCCGTGTGATACTGGCATTTTGTACTTTTAACAAGCAGCTATTCTTGTGCTAGATTGTTGTTAGGTCCAATTTCATCTTGAAAATGAATCTCATTATATGGCTGCTAGTAGTGAAAGTTATGTTTATTAATAATTAGCAAATACCTAATAATACCAAAAAATATTTTTCACTTTGGGTAATCATTGCATTAGGAAACATGCTTTAGCCAAATGTGTTGAGAAACATTTTCTTTTTCTTCTGCAGTTAGTTTTTCTGTTCATATGTGCTATGTGCTGAATACTCAAGAAAATATATAGTAATTTATAAAAAGTTTACTTTTTGCATGGAAGAAATTTACTAATTAAAAGAAATTCTGCGCATTTTATTCCAAATTGCTGGTCAACATACGTAATTTCTTGGTAAAATTCTAAAGGTAATGGACTTGCTGTAGAAGCATTAGTTCCCAAAATAATGTCAGGAATTAGTTCTTAACAACTACAGCAATACAGAAATTCACTTTATTTCTAGAATGGTCTTTTGAAAAAGGAGCTACTGTGAGCCATTTCAGTTGTTATAGATCTCAGGTATCGGCCAAAAGAGAATAAGAAGGCTGTCATTTCATTAATGTATGGTTAGAATTCAGTTATGAAATGTATTAAAGAGAACCATTCCTCAGGTGAATAAAGGATTTTGACAAGACTGTCCTGCTGGAAGGATACTCAATCACCAGAATTATCTTTAATATAATCACTCACGAAGGGATAAAACTGCATTTCTAAAATGTCAGTTCATTTCGTAATGCCTACATGGGTAATCACAGGTACTAATTATCTTTCATTCAGAACAATTTATACTCTCTCTTGAACATTAGGCCTCTTCACTGGATTTCTTCAATCCATTTGGTGACTGGATCCCAGTTATATATCAGGCTACCCTTTCCAAATTAGTCTGTAAGGATTTACAGATGCAGATTCCATTATGTTAATAGGAATCACACGGCAAAGTCTCATCATCCCATTTTGAAAATGTAGTCCCTCTGGTTAAGTGAAGACTAGTTCTAAAAAGTTTAGAGTGATGATATAGGGCCTTCCCAGCAGCCAAAGTAGTTTAAAATTCCCCTAACTGTAAAGATTTGCTGGAAATAATTCTTATTGGTTTTCTTACTTCATCTCTGCAATACTGTAATGGGCCCAGATATGTGTGTAATTTGTTATTATATAAATTGTTATAAGGGCTTCTTACAGAAAAAACATCACTCTCCTTAATGATCTCTTAGTGCAGAGAAACAACCTCAAAAGACCAGGAGCATTCACACCTGGAACTCATGTAAGGTACCTCAATCTTAGCAAGAGGCTTTCTCCTCTTCTTGTCCATAAAATTGTTTACATAGCATCAATAAAGCAAAGTTTAACATCATCAGAAGAAGGAGCCATGAAACTTGTAGACAGCGCATGCTCCCATGCTTTAAATTCCAGCCCAGGGATTGCTGCTTATTGCAGCTGCTCTGAGAAGGAACACCAGTGCTGCAGAGAAATAAGTTGTGTCCACCACTTTTGGTTCAGTCATACCAAACTCATGCACAGTATTCCAAGCACTGAACCTACCTCCCAGGGTAGCTGATAGTAGGAAATGTGTCCCATATTTCTTGATAAGGTTTTCTGTGATCTGTTGAAGGGTTGGGCGGCGTCCAAGTAGCCTTATGTTACGGAAGAATTCAGGGGCAAGTGGCAGTGGGGAGCCAAGGAAATTTCTTCTTTCAACAGCAAGATTGTTTACCTTCCAGCGGCCAAACTCTCTGCAAAACAAAGCAACTCTCATTCAAAAATGTCATTCAAATATACAAATATGTCATTCAGATAAATGTTCTTCATTTGCAAACTACTCTGTTGACTAGCTGGGGGCAACTAAGTGGGTATTATAATAGGCCCTGACAGTGATACTCTATCATGTGTTATAGGCAAAAACAAAGAGAATGTTATTTTTTTAAAATGGAGGCAGTACTCTATAACAAAATCGTTGTACAGAAAGAATTAAAAATAAAGAGAAGCCACTTAGGATGCTGCTGTTCCTACAGTTTATGCTTAGCCTCTGATGCAAATACAACCCTAGAACTATCACATCAGCTAGAAACTGAAACTAAATTAATAATTTACTCAAATTTGGACAAAAGACAAAAAGTGGTTTCACTTAGCACAAGGCAAATTTTAGAAACATTTCAACAAACAGGCCATGCCCTTTGCTTTAGTTACAGAGATGGCTAATTTCAACCGTTTAGAAATACACTATCACACCACTCACTGTGATATTTCCAGTTCCTGTACTTTTGGTGTCCATTTTGAGGAAATATGCAGACAATAGCGTTATCACTGGAAGGACTCATTGTCTGCAAAATCTAGCCAAGATATACAGCATTTGCAGTAACTTTGCTTTTGCAAGGCTCACCAATAGCTGTTTTGGTACTGTGAAAATTAAGTCCAAGGCAACCTGTGGACTGTGGGTTAGCTACCACTTTGTTAAGTCATTCATATAGCTATGTCAATTAAGATTGACATACGTCAATTAAGATTTCCCTTAGATAAGATTGTAGAAAAGCCACAGCTAAATATGGTGTAAGCTTCATTTACAAAATTAACACAGAAGGCAAAAAGCAAGAATGCAGCTAGAAAATAACATTTGAGGGAGGGATTCCTGAGACAAAGCATTGCCCATGTGTCCTGGGTTCAGCAGTAGCAGTCATTTTTTCTCCTTCTTGGTAGCTGGTGCACTGCTGTGTTTTTGACTTTCAGCCTGGGAACGGCGCTGATAGCACCAACGTTTTTAGTTACTGCTCAAATGTTTGGCCTGGCCAAGGACTTCCTGAGGCTCATGCTCTGCCAGGGAGGAGGGGAAGCTGAGAGGAAGCAGAGACAGGACAGGTGAGCCAAACTGACCAATGAAGTATTCCTTTCCACAGTACGTCATGCCCGGGATGTAACTGAGAGTTACCCGGAAGGACTAGGACTGCAGGGTAGGACTAGGTTATCAGCCAGTGCTTGGTCAGGCGGGGTGGGACGAGTTATCAGTCGGCTGGTGATGAGGTGTTGTATTCTCTTCCCTTGTTATTTCCTTTATCATTATTATTATTGGTGGTAGCAGTAGTGATTTGTGTTATACCTTAGTTACTGGACTGTTCATATCTCAACCCGTGGGAGTTACATTCTTTTGAATCTCCTTCCCATCCCTCCGGGAGCAGGGGGAGAGCAAAAAAAGGGGGGGGGGGGGGAGCAAGAGAGCGACTGCGTGATTTATGGCTGACTTTGTTTAAACCACGACACCATGGCTTAATAACTAGGATGAGCTAAGTAAGACACAATCAACAGCAATATTTTTTAACACTTTCGGGTTCACAACTATTAGTAGACCCAAGATTAATACATTCTTGTATAACCCTTCTACTTTCCAGCATCCTCTTGTTTCTCTTGCAGATCCCATCCATCTTATCCACAGCCTAGCTTAAATTCACATGCATAGTAGGTGACAGTTTGCTGCAGCTCCTATGAATTGCTTTTCCTCTCAGACACATTCTTGCAAATGCCATATTTTTATCAAAAACAAATCAGAATTGTAGTAGAAAGAGCTTTACATAACTTACCTGAAATTTAATGCAATTTACCAGTCAAGAGCATGAGACTAAACAGATCTCCACAGTTCCTTAAAGACTGCGCATAGCCGGTGTGCCCAATTTAGTATTTGGAAATCACTATTTGATAGTTGTAGGGCTTTTACAACTTAGTTGTCAGGTTTTAAAGTTTTCTCTCACAAATTTACTTTCCTTTTAAGAAGCTACAGAACCAATAACCCCTTTTTCAGGTTTTTTGGAACTACCGCATGTTGGTGTAGAGATAAATTGCACATAAATATTTTCTGTCTCTAAAATAAAAGAATATTTGTTGGCATATTGACCACATTAACTCAAGCAATAAAAACAGTGTAGCCTGAACTGTAAATGTGCTTTTCTAGTTGGGAAAAAAAAAAAAAAAAAAGAACAAAGGTTTTATTTCTGTGAATTCTGGGCATACTTGAGTGGCTTGGGGTTTTTTCACTTGAATATATCAGAAAATGTAGATCAGTTGTAGTTCCCAAACAGACCAACAAGACAGAATTGCTTTGATAGCAAGATAAGAATACAAGCTTTGTAATTGTCCTGGGTTCAGCAGTAGCAGTCATTTTTCTCCTTCTTGGTAGCTGGTGCAGTGCAGTGTTTTGACTTTCAGCTCGGGAACAGAGCTTATAGTGATGTTTTGGTTTGGCCAAGGACTTTGTGAGCCTCATGCTCTGCCAGGGAGGAGGGGAAGCCGGGAGGAAGCAGAGACAGGACACCTGACCCAAACTGACCAAAGAGGTATTCCATACCACAGCACGTCATGCCCAGGATGTAACTGGGAGTTAGCCGGAAGGGCTGAGAGACTGCAGGGTTGGAGGAGGTATCGGTCGGAGCTTGGTCGGGCTTGGGGGCGAGTTATCGGTCAGCGGGTGGTGAGGTGCTGTATTCTGTTCCCTTGTTATTTCCTTTATCATTATTATCATTGGTGGTAGCAGTAGTGATCTGTGTTATACCTTAGTTACTAAACTGTTCTTATCTCAACCCGTGGGAGTTGCATTCTTTTCGATTCTCCTCTCCGTCCCTCCGGGAGTAGGGGTGGGAAAGAAGGGGGGGGGGGTGAGTGAACGAGTTACCTGACTGGGTTTAAACTACGACAGTAATGTAAAATATTCATTTTATACATTGATGAAACCTTTTCTTCTAAACTTGCTATCTTACTAATTGTCTACATCAAAGCTGAGGTTCAAACACAACAGGAAAGTTGCATGTCTTAGAGTAGGTAGTTTGCTGCTACCCTTCACTCTGTTTTCATTGTCAGAATTTTTTAGGATAGAGAAGGCCACCATAATCCCCTCACCTGATCCTTTTTAATGCTGTCAAAGGAATATCACAAAATAGCTTTTGTTGCCTATGTCAGCAAGTTTGTGACTGAAGAAGAAACTGTCTCACAGAAAAGTATCTCCTCCTGACTTTAAAGCTGATGTTGAAGATTTCTCAGAACTTCTCAACAATTATTGTAGTACTTAACTACAGACAGTTCATTCAACTTGCACTTCTTAGAACAGTTTTTTCCAATTTTCATTCCCAATTTTTGAAGCTTTTAATGCACGTCAGGTAGATTACTTTTTTCTAAATATTAGGCATGCTCTGTATAACTACAGCTTTTGTCTGAATCTCCTCTTAACCTTGGCCTAAGTTGATTGACTGCTTCTTTCTGAGCTCTGGTTTTAAACAGTATGTCCTAGAACTCTTCTCTGAAAGAGGCAAATGTTTTCCTGGTAGAGCTAGATTACAGCTTTAGAACTCTTTCCACAGCTTTAAAAGTTGAAGCTCTTAAAGAACTTACAAACTAACTTTCCTGAAGTCTTTCTTAAATGAAGTGTTTTGGAATGTGGAGAGATGAAGACCTAAACCTCTGGAAGAGTTAAGAGGAAGAAACTCCATCTCTGAAGATAAAAGAGAGCCATGGGGCACCGAAAGCGAGCTGCCTCCCTGCAGTAGCAGTAATACCTAGATGTGGACAAGCAAGAAATGGCTAACAGATTCTCCAAAAGGAAAGCTGAGGAAACATTTCAGACATCAGAAGTAACTGGGTTTATGAGAGCAAAATGTTGGAGCAGGAAAAGCTGGGCTGGATTTCAGGGTGGGAGACTAACACTACATTATTTCTAGTATGTTGAGTGAGTAGGCTTTTACAAACATTTCCTGGGTATGTGATGGTCACTTTTAACTGCTATACTAAAAGCTAATCTCTTTTTTCAGAAATTTCACTATAAATGAAATCATATCCTTATCTTCCTTTTATATGACTTTTATAAGTATGTATATTTATATACCTGTACATATATGTTCCCTTTCTTCTTTTGGTTTCACATTTTCAAGCAGTAGTATACTCTATTTCCTTCTCCCATCTCTTATTCACACAGTGAAGCTGAACCTTGATTTATGTCATTCAACCTTTACTGCAGTCATTCTAACACAAACTCTCCAGTCCTCAAAAGATTTTTGTACCAAATATGGATTATTCTTCTTTGGAAATTGTGCTCCTGTCCACTGCCAGAGGCAGATTACCAGGCCTGACAGGGTTAATGATCTTCTTAGCAGAGAAAATACTGCCTTCCAAAGCCACTGGAGTACCATTTACCAGAAGAACACCTCCCACAGAACAGCATAGCATCAGCGCTGGCTGCTGGTCAAGAGAACCCTTGCATTTGCATCATTATGCACAGAATACAAACACTAGCAGTATTAGGAGATTATTCTTTCTTCCTCTTCTTCTTCTACTGTGTAAAAGCCAAGACTAGCAGCTGTCCTGCTGATATTAAGAATCGTAGAATCAGAGAATACTTAGGATTGGAAAGGACCTTAAGATCATTTAGTTTCAAGCCCCCTGCCATGGGCAGGGACGCCTCACACTAAACGATGTCACCCAAGTCTCTCCTTGAAAATGGGGGCTATATTTCCCTTTTTCTAGTTGTCAGGAACTTCACCTGACTGCCATGATTTTTCATATATGATGGACAGTAGCTTAGCAACTTCATTTGCCAGCTCCTTCAGGACACGTGGGTGGATTTCATCAGGACTTCTTGCTCCAGGCCCAAACTGTGCACTGGCCTCAAGGGTCCACCGTAGCTCAAGCAGGAAAGGTCATTAACATAGGAAGCTGGGAACTAGTAACAAAAAAAAACAAAAAAAAACAAAAAAAAAAAAAAGGAGGAAGAGGACAATTAAAAGCAAGGGGCTTCCTCCTAAATCTGATATCCCCATGCAGAACAGCTTTGCAGTTCTGCAGGGGGCTAATGAGGAAACACACTCACAACATGAAAAATCGGCTGATGCACTGGTAAAGATCACTACTGGTGCTGCCAGGAAAAAGCAGGGGGTCATAGTAGTAGGGGACTCTACTTTGAAAGGCACAGAGGCACCCATCTGTTGGCCTGGCCCAGTCTCAAGGGAGGTGTCTTGCCTACCAGGGGCTCAGATCAGGGATGTTGCTGGGAAGCTGCCTGGTCTAGTAAGTCCCACTGATTATTATCCTTCCAGTCGTCCATGTGGGTGCTAGTGATGTAGATAGCAGTAGCTCAGAGAACATTAAGAAGGGCTAGAGATCCCTGGGAGAGTTGGTTAGGGGCTCTGGAGCTCAGATAGTCTTTTCATCAATTCTCCAGGATAAAGGGCAGGACCTTAAAAAGGCTGAGAGTGTTGGCCAGGTTAATAAATGGTTAGAACAGCTGTGCCATAGTCAGGGGTTTGGGTATTTAGAACATGGGACTTAATTTGGGAGGCCAGGTCTACTGGAGGATGGTGGAGCTGGGTTGCGCGCTGTTTTTGTAGGAGGCTCGTCAGAGTGGTCAAGAAAGCTTTAAACTAGATGTGCTGGGGGAGGGGGGCATCATTACATCCCAACACTCCCAGTCAGTTGCCAGCACCTATAATAAATGCTCGGCACAATGTAGAGATATTTCAGCCGATAAAGCCAATGAGCCGGCTTCGTTTGGAGCTCAGCACAGATGCCTCTATACAAACACCCATCTTATGGGGAGCAAACAAGAAGAATTAGAGATGTGTGCACATCTACAGGGATATGATATCACAGGCATCGCAGAAACATGGTGGGATGTCTCCTATGACTGTATTGTTGGAATGGAAGGTTAGAGGCCTGGCAGACAAAGAGGGGGAGTAGCTATTTATGTCAGGGATAGGCTGGAGAGTATGGAACTTTGTCTGGGGACAGGTGAGCAGTTAACAGAGAGTTTGTGGGTCAGGGTTAAAGGGAGAACAGTGATGGGGGACATTACTGTGGGGATCTGCTACAGACCGCATGATCAAGAGGACTCTTTGGATGAAGCGCTCTATAGACAGATAGGAACAGCCTCACACTCGCAGGCCCTTGTCCTCATGGGGTACTTCAACCACACTGGTATCTGTTGGAGGGATGGTACGGCCTGGCACAAGCAATCCAGGAGGTTCCTCAATTATGTGGAAGACGACTTCCTTCTGCAAGTAATAGAGGAGCTGTCAAGGAGAGGTGCCATGCTTGACCTCGTGCTCACCAACAGGGAAGGGGTCGTTGGAAATGCAACACTCCAGGGCAGCCTTGGCTGTAGCAATGGCCAAGTTCAAGATCCTCAGGACAGTGAGAAGAGCGTGTAGCAAGCTCACTGCCCTGGACTTCAAAAGAGCAGACTTTGGCCTCTTCAGGAACCTGCTTAGCAAGGTTCCATGGCATATAGCCCTAGAGGGCAGGGGTCCCAACTCTGTTGGCTGATATTCAAGGATCACCTGCTACAGGCTCAGGAGTGTTGCTTCCTGACTAGAAGTGCGTGCAGCAGGAGGGCCAGGAGGCCTCGCTGGATGGATAAGGAGCTGCTGAGGAAACTTAGAAGGAAAAGAGAGGCTTATAAAAGGTGGAAGCAAGGACAGGAGGCCTGGAAGAATACAGGGATGCTCTCCGGGAAGCTAGGGACCAGGTTAGGAAAGCTAAGGTCCAGTTAGATCTAAACCTGGCTAGGGATGCGAAAGATAGTAGGAAGGGATTCTATGGGTACATTGCAAATGATTAGGGACAATGTAGGCCCTCTCTGGAAGCTATCGGGAGAACTGGCTACACAGGATTTGGAGAAGTCTGAGGTTGTTAATGACTACTTTCCTCAGTCTTCATTGGCAAATGCTCTGACCACACCACCCAAGTCTTGGAAGGCAGACACAGGGATTGTGAGAATGAAGACCCTAGGCCCACTGTAGAAGAGGATCTGGTTCGAGACCATCTTAAGAACCTGAATGTTCTTAAGAAGTTGAAGAAGCTGAGATTTAATAGCAGGTGGTACCATCTGTGATACCTAGCTATTCCAGCCCAAATGATATGTTAACCATTAATTCCTTAATGCTCAGGGCAAAGACTGTTGTTGAGAAGAATGATGGCTTTGAATTGCTAGGCTCGTACAAAAGAGAGGACATAAGTCAGTCTGGCTCCTAGGATAAAGCCTATAACAGAGCCACATTTTTATCATAAGTAGTGCCAGAGGTTGTGGGCAGCATTCTCTCTATCTTCCTACCTATCAGAACAGTGTATTTGTATGTCATATCAAAAATCTGTTTTGAGGCTGGTTGGCTAAGACATATGCAAGAGCCCTGAAGTCCTGTAGTGCCAATTCTGACCAGCTGTACTGTATGCATGTCACAGCCTCTGTCTGCTGAGCAGGATCTCCTGTCATTTGTTCTACTTAGAGGAAGTTAAACTGAAGAATGATCATCCAGGAGTCAGTGTGGGGTAAAATAAAAGCATAATTTCAATACATCTTTTATCTCAACACTATTTCTTTTCTTATTTCTTAGCATATCTTTCCTGTGTTACTGTGCAATGACATTCGGAGTGATGTTTACTCTAAGGAAAAAATTAATGTTCTGACATGAAACACCCTTTAACAGAGTATTCCATGAGATGTCTTGAAAGACGTCAAAGTGCGAGTGGATCTGAAAGTAATTTTAGGGCACCAGGCCAACAAGGGCTGTCAATTTCTCTTTTGAATTTCAAGCCATAACACTTTTTTCAAAAGTGTATGTAAATTATACATTTTCTTCTGCCACTGCACTCATTACAATACATTTTAAATCATATGGTATGGAGAGATACAGTGAAAGGTCTATATAAAACATCTAGTTGAAGGAAATGAAAAAAATGTCATTGTACTGTAAAACTGTAATGTGTAGAAGATTTGAAGGGGAATATAATCTTTTCTATTGCAGGTGATTAAATCAGAGCCTTCAAACAGATTTACAGTGAGCCTGATGGATTCTTCTTAACCATAACAGTGTCTCCCATTACTATTTTTATAATTTCTGTTTCAGAACCACAAATTAATCTGTTGTACTCAGCAATAAAGAGGCATACAGACAAAACCAAACTATAATAAATAATTGAAAATTTTAAGGTAGTGTTTCTTATTCACCCAATTTCTCATTCGAAAAACTGAAGCATAGTAAGGCTGAAGATACTAAGTACTGTGAGTAAGTATGACCTCCTTCTGTCCCATAGGTAGAGCAGACCAAAAAGCTTTATGAACTGGCCACAGACATGTGCCTAAACATTGTTTTGATATTGTGAAACATAACAACAACACTATTGCAGTTTGTAGGAATTCAAATTGTCGAAAGCAGTAGAAAATAAATCAAAATATTTTCTGAAAATACTTCAGTGTTTTATTTGTTTATTGCTTAGCTCTTAAGGGAATGTGCTGCTGATCTCTGTTGCATCTATACGTTATCCTTCTATCTAAATATTGTTTCACTGGTAGCAGAAAATGCTCAGATCTCTAATTACACACAAAAAATAAACCCAGGGATTCTTATTCAGTATATAAAAATGTTTTAGTTTTATTTTTTACAACAAAAAGGATGCTTCTGTTCTAGCACAACTATCTATATTTATTCAAAATAAATTTGGGACTTTAGTTTATTAAAAATGTTCCTGGTGTTATTCTTTTTTCCAGTGATGTAAATTGCAAATCTCTCTAAAGAACCAGTGGAATTACAACAGTGAGCAGAACAGAGAATCAGAGCAACAAACTTGTCAATATAAATCGAGATTACAAACACAGGTCCTTCTAATGCTCTTAACTAAATAAAAGTGTTAAATGGGAGTTGAGTTGCTAATTCCTGCAACAGAAAGTGTTAAATATAGTATCTGAAAAAAATTATTTATGTGCCATATACTTGTTATATTTCATTTTACTTTCAATCCTTCTTGAATGACATGGATATAGAAATTATGCAAGATGAGGAAAAAAACTTGGAAAAAAAACTTTCAGGACTTTAGGGCTTACATAAAACTGGTAGGTCAGCTTGTAATATAGCTTATATATGTTGGAGACTTTGTACACAACTAAATCCATTCTGAAGCTCAGGCTATAGTAAAAATGCTGAATAAGACTCTTAATCCTTCTACAGAATCCAAATATGAGTTTTTTAAAGATGTTTGAGGTAGGATAAAGCTCTATTTTGAATTTTACTATTGTAAAATATATGTATTGCAAGTGCATGACTACAAAATTTCTGTGTCTGCATCCATTTCTTCATCCCTCACAGCACTTCTGTAGAATAGATCTGAGAGACAAAAGTAAGAGTGATTGTGGAAAATTTCAGATGGTATCTAAGCACTAGCGGGACTTTAAATATTATATATAATGTCACACAATTATCATATACACCAAAAATTTCATTTATAATACCATTAATAGTGACACAGTATCCTGGTTTTGTCTGGGGTAGAGCTAATTTGCTTTCCAGTACCTGGTGCAGGGCTGTGTTTTGGCTTTAGTGGGAATAATGCTGATAAAACACCAATGTTTTAGTTGTTGCTTAGTAGTGCTTACCCCAGTCACGGACTTTTCAGTCTCTCATTCTCTGTCAGTGAAGAGGTGCACAAGAAGCCAGGAGGAAGCAGAGGCAGAACACCTGGCCCAAACTTGCCAAAGGGGTATTCCATACCACAGCATGTCATGCTTGGTATAGAAACTGGGGGGAGTTACCCGGAAGGGACTGATCACTGCTCAGGTAGGGGGGCTAGGTATCAGTCAGCAGGTGGTGAGGAATTGTGTGTCACCACTACTTATTGGTTTGTTAGTTTGTTGTTGTTGTGTGTTGTTTTTTTCTTTCCCCTTTTATCTTTATATCTCCTTCCTTTTCTTTCCCTATTGCTAGTATTACGTTGTAGTTTAATTGTTAAACTGTTCTTATTGCAATGAGTGAGTTTTACATTCTTCAGATTCTCCCCCACATCCCACCCTGGCAGGGGGGAAGCAGGAAGTGAGTGAATGGCTATGTGGTGCTGAGTTGCTGGCTGGGCTTTAAGTACAACACATGGCTTGGGAAGGAGTGAAACATCATGCACCCTGCAAAGGCTGGAAAAAGAATTGCTGAAGAGGGGCATATTTTACAAACAGCTAAGAGACGTGGTACACGGCACATGCCCACATTTCATTATGCTCAGAGTTACTCTGACTTTATACTAACAGGGTTGAGCTAAAGCCTGTTCTATGCCACTGGTAGCTGTATTAACAGTGTCATTACAGTGCTTGAGCTAAAAGCAGTAACATCAGAAATGGTGACTTGTTACTGTAAGTGCAGTGCCATGTGAGTGCAGCTGAACTGCTGGTTAATATCTGGTCAGTTTGACAGGGTTAGAAACCTTTTCCATTTTATTCATGAAACAGAAGTTTTAACATTTGGGCAGCAGTGAAAGCTATGCAGGCCAATTGTAATCAAGAAAAGATGTAATTATTGAATTAAAATTAGCAAAAAGATGACTATCTTCTAGATGTGTTTCAACTTGAGGTTGATTAGCCAATAATTTCAGATTATTAGTCACAGTATAGCAACTCTGCTTAGAACCCTGGTGCTCTGTCTTCTGTTCTGCAACAAGCTTAAGCTAATAAGGGCCTACATGAATGTTACAGTATTTTCCTAGAAATGTTGCTTAGGAAAAAAACAGAATGCAGCATGGCTGTACAAATCTAGAAACAGAGTCAAGATTAACTGGCTTTCCAAACCATATGCCCAGCAGATCTGATGGCATTTTTCTCCAGGTTTTTTGTGTAAGGAGTAATGTTGGGCAATTATTGGAGATTCGGTTTTGGCCACATTAAACTTATCTATTAATGTCTTGGCTAGAATTATTTACACCCTATTGTAAAACACACCAGCTTTGCAATGCTGCCGTGAAAAATACCAGTGCACCTCCACAGTGTGAAATGTTTGTCATAAATTGAGTGTTAAATATACTTCAGTATTCTATATAAAATAGGAATATGTTACACAAAATGAAAGTGATGTGAAGATAAATGAAGTAATCTTTTGTAGTTATGAACAATGGCAGTGCAATACTGCATATCTATTCAAGTAGGGGCCTGTGATGAATTACAAAACCTTGCACCTCTAGTTTGCCAGCTTGACTGCAATTCAGTGTGGTAACAAAGCAAGCATTTTTGCCATCTGATGGTTGCCTAGTGGCCAGTTGGAACTCCAACTCCACTACCTAGAGTAAGTGTATGTATCTCACAAACATATTACAGGAGGAAGCTAATCAGCATATTCATAAACACTCTCACTAAAAACAATACATCAAATAGACAATACCAGGGTTTCCTCTTCCGGTCTCAGAAAATGTCAGCAGTGTAAAAAAAGACAGGAAAGTCAAAAGTCTTCTTTCACAAAGCTGAATGCTACATTTGTATTTCTTTATACATTGAGTTGGCTACAAGTCTGTAATGCTTATTGTACTAGCATGAAACTCACACAATCATCAATATCTGTAGATATCTTCATTTTCTCTGAGTTAGACCAACCATGGTGTAGACAGTAGTGATTCTTGACTTATCTTGGACTAAGTCAGAGCAAGTACCATATATATGAAGCAACTCACTTCACTTTTGAACCTGGGACCAGCTGAAAACATGTCAAAGATGACAATAAATTAGGAGTAGAAAATTCATAAACCTCTAAACAGCATAGAAACAAAAATCTCCCTTCCACGAGATTCCTTGTCTTACATTTCTTGTAAGAAGTTGTCCACAGGCAAACAAAGCTAAAAAAAAAAGCCCTCCCTACCTCTCCTACAGTCAGTTACATCTCTATCAGATAGGAAGAAACAGAGGTAAACATTTCTTTTTTGATTTTCTGGCAGGTGTTCAAGCACTGTGTCATGAGATTTAAACAAATGCTTAGATGGATAGAATTACTCCCTTGATTACCCCTGCTTTTTTCTCATCTCTAAACCTGACAGTTTTGTGTGGTTGAGATTTAATTCCCCTCACCACAGGATCACCTAAAAGTGGTGAATAACATTTTCTGTCATGCAGGGGTCATGGACATTTATATTCAGAGGTGATCTTTAGCAAAAGCGACTTCACCCCATTGAAACCACAGTAGAAAAAGCAGGTTCCAAAAAGACATGCATAGATACAAGAGCACTAGGTTTCCTCAGATATACTCCTGGAATTAAGAAGAGATGTGCTACCTGGAGCTCATATACTGTTACCTCTTTTGGGACAATATTGTCTTTATGAAGGCGCCTTACTGAGATATCATCCCTTGACATGAATGAGCTTCAGGGAAGTACACACTGCCACAGGAATCTGGTGAGAATTCTAGCCTGAATTCATGGGTCTTTCTTTCCAAGCAAGTTAAATCATACTGAGAATGTATGGATATCCTGGTTTGAATGTGGATGAGACCAAAAAAATGTCCTTGATATGGAGAAGCACTCTAGACAACCTTGACGCAGTCATGAATCCTTGCATACTTTCAGGAGAAACTTGACCTAGCAGCAGCTGCGCAAGTAGTAGCAAATACTTTATTCACCTCTTCACCTCTTTAGCCTAAATAAGATCACAAAATTCACTGCCAAATAGCAACTATCTAAATGCTAATTAGGACACCAGGTGATTTTATTTCATCACTGAATTTTTCTTGAAACAGAAATAAAGAGTTGCAGCAGTTCAAGCCTTTTTTAAAAAAAATAGAGAGAATGCTTGATTTTCTTGAAACTGTTGTTCCTATGGGGTAATGCCGCATCATGTGAAAATTAGTGCAATTTATGAGAATGAAGGAAATTACAGGAAAAAATATCCTCCATATCTTTACACCCATGTCATACTAAAGTTAATTTACTCAACCAATGAAAAGTTAAAAGTATAAAAAATAAAAGTATTTAAAGTGGTTATAAATCAAACACTTTCTGCATATATAGTAATTTTTTATGTGTTCTCTCTCTGGTTGAGAGTTTAGTATGCTTTGGGTTCTGTGGAAAAATATATGTCATAAAATTTAGGAAACATAAATCTGGGGTTTGTAGTAGAATATTTGTAATATTCTGTATATGTAAATGACACATTTACAGCATGAATAAAGAGAAAAGATTTTTGCATAAAATAAAATAAAATAATTTGATTCCACAATCTTCTCCTTTGCCCCAGAAACTCTGTAGCCCTAGTAATCATCATGAAATAAGAAAACTAAGTGCCCTTCAGCCATGAGACTTTCATGCTTCAATTTGATCTATTAGTATCCATTTACAGCCCAAATAAGGAAGATTTGTTTCAGTCATTTGAATGTAGGAGTAGAACCTGGATCTCTTAGATTCCTTTCAAAGAGTATGTTGTTAGTGGTACACTATCAACTTAGAAGGCTTTTATATGTGGGATTCTACAGAAATTATCCTGAACTTGGTTCTTTGAAAAAAAAATATTATTCATAAAATATTCAGATGATATTAAGATGAGGGCTCTGGCAAGCGTTTCTAAAGATTTATAGAAACCATAGAAATGGTCGAAAATCAAAAAGATGGGATGTGATAAAAAGCAAGGAACTACACTTAAAAAAAAGAGACAATACATACCAAATAAATTATTAAGTAAGTAGAAATATGATAGAATAGATTAAAAAAAAAAAAAACAACCTGCATGGAATTTTACTGAAAACATGGTAAATTCTTACACAGAAGAAGAACATTCTTTGTATGACAACAAAATACCTATGTCACTTTCCAGGGTTCATCTAAGATCTCAACAAGAACAGCGCCCCCAAAGAAAGACATATATATGTAATGTTTAAATCCTTTTAAAAACAGCAAGGAGATAAAAAAGTAAAAGACATTTCTTATTAGGAAAATTTAGACATTCGGGTTGTTTCTTTTTCAAGAGAATACAAGCTTCTGGAAGACATGACAAGAGGCTTCTAGTGTGAAATGTTATTGAGAAACAGGAGGTGAACAATTGCCCAGCTAGGGAAAACAATCTTTATTTGGAGCAACAAAGTCTGAACAAGAGATCTGTCTCAGCCTTATGTAATTTACAATGCAAATCTGGCATTGTAAATATGAGCAAAACTATTGTGCTGACTAATGCTGTCATACAATTTACTGTATTCCCTTTCTTTGAGACTAATAATTTTCCAAACCTGATAAATTTTGACTCAGAGATTCCAACAAGATGCCATTTTAATTACACAGAACTTGTGTAATTAAAAGTCCTAAAATGTTAAAAATAAGAAAAAATATATATATGTATTTTTTATTATTAAGGTTATCATTTCATCTCACACCCAAGAACAGGAAAAACTGACACTCATCTCTAAAACCATGAAATTGTTTCTTCTTGGAAGTCACAGAAAAAGGAAAAGTTGGTCCTCTCTATGACAGCAGGTACACATGCTGTCCTTCACATGTGGCCTTGCCCTTGCAAAGTAGTCAGTTATTCATGTGTGATTTGGGAGAATCCCAGAATCACAGAATTATAGAATAGTTTGGGTTGGAAGAGACCTTCAGAGGTCATCTAATCCAACCACCCTGCAATGAGCAGGGTCATCTTCAACTAGATCAGGTTACCCAGAAGCACATCCACCCTGGTTTTTATGTCTCCAGGGTTGGTGCATCTACCACCTCTCTGGCAACCTGTGCCCGTATTTTACCACCCTCATTGTAAACATTTTTTCCCTCAATAGAAGGCTTAATTTGAATGAAGTATTCTTCTCCTTTGGCTCCTGGGTACATTTTTCAGTAACTGCTTGAAGCATGACCATGTAAATATTGTTTACATCACTGCTACAAATTACAGTGCTGTTGTCACAACCAAGAGATAATACAAGTCATAAATTCCTACAAAAATTTAAGTTGTTATAAGAAACTCTAAGGATTATTTCAGGTGAATGTTCTAAGAACAGGTGATAATTTAGAAGCTGTCATCAGCGGGAATGAAAACAGAAATGTCTTTCAAATGGGAGAAGAATTATTTATTAGGAAACTGTATTTCCAGACTTTCTGCAGAACAGCTGTGGGTCTTTTAATAAACTACAGTTGTAGCGATATCCTGCCCTTTCCGTCCCACAGTAAGTAATTCAAATAAGCATGTAACTCAGACATGATAGCTGCCCTGACAGCTGGAGATAGTGTGACAAATACCTCTTCCAGTTGAGACATTGACATAATTGAAATGTGCTGTGAGGGGAGAACAAAAGAGACAGCGCGGATAATCAGCAGCAAAACCCACATGAAGGGTACAGACCATCTACTGCTCTGCTTTTACTAGCACAGCCGTTTTATATTGTTCAGGTTGGCTGTGATAATTGTGATTTCCTAACGGGATTGCCATAACACTGGAAGCAGAGTGGATTGATCTTTCATTAAACATTTACAAAGCTTACTAGCAAGCTGTAGAAGATGAAAAGTGGAAACACCATAGATATGCTGAAGTTTACAGGAACATCCTTCCTTAGATCTTTTAAGACAATATCTTGAGAAAATATAAATGAAATATTATTTTAAGATTCTATTTGTCTCAAATAATCTTAAGATATTTTTATTTAAGTATTTTTCTACTGTGTTTGTTCAACCAATAACTGGGATGCAAATGGGTTTGTATAGGGGACAAAACCTGGCACTGAAGACCAGGTCTGTAAGAGATCTTATCTCATTTTCATGGGTGACTAAGCATACTCTTTATAGGATTTTTATAGCCTTACACCTTTACACAGTAGCAGAATAAATATTTTCATTTTTCTAGTGAGTATTCTGGGATACAAAATACGTGACTAATCAGTATATATGTGACCTTATGATGTTTGGGAAGGGGCTTTAGGGACTTTGAGAACAAAATGCGTCATATAGCCGTTGCAAATTACAATTCTTTAAACACAGAGAATAACTCCTTTGAGCCTCAGTTTTCCCATCTGGAAAAATTATAACTATTGAGGCATTTATTCATTATATATGGAAGTCATAATAGTTCTATTTGTAAAATGTTATTCAAAGCCCAATTGTGTGCCACTCTGTAATCAGAAATATCAACACTGGAAATATAGCTAAAGCCTTTCTTCACTATGAGAAAAGTAGGATTTTGTAAGATGTTGGAACTTTAAGGTCCCTTCCAACCCAAAACATTATATGAGTCTATGAATATTTTTCTTCTCTTTTCAGCCATCATTATCATTCTTTATTAGCTAGACAAATAGTGCATAGGTAAAAATTCTATACCCTTCACCCTACAGAATACATTTTTCATTTTATGGGGACCACAAAGTACAGACTGACCCAAAACCTTTGTCTAGGCACTAGCAAGAGTAGAGCTAATAGTTTTGCTCTGATTAGAAGACAGCCACACCAGCATATAGAGTTAATCCATTGAGGGAAGCATGACCGAAACCACATAGGAGGAATTGAGAACTTCCTCATGGCCCCTAAAAGAGGGTTGTGCCTGGGGAAAGGTGTGTTTTAAATGACTGTGTGATTTAGGTAAGGGAATGATGTACAGGGTGGAGAAAGAAAAGGGATGCTTAGGAAGTATTTTTAAATGCCTCTTCCAACATCATTTTCTTTCTGAAAAAAAAAAAAAATTAAATGAAGATTGAATTTTGTAGAATAGGTAATTGAAGCTTTCTGTGTTTTCTCTTATATTTTTAAGGGGCCTCATTGCACTTCCATGAAGCAGTGGATCTTTGCTAGCTCTAGGCAATCCCTGATGCCCCTAACAGTCTTAGCTTGTTTGTTCTCTTTGAGACGTTCCAGTTGCAATTATCCGCACTTCTGTTCAGAGGTACACAGGTGTATAAGCCGCACTCAGATAATGAGATGGGAATATAGACCTGCTGGCATAATCATCATAACATGATCTAAGTTGTATATTTATAACTATTCAAAAATGTCTGAACAGAAAATTGACAAGAATCAAGTCCATTTCGTTTCATAGGTAAATAACCTGTATCATTTATACAAACCTTAAACACTATTGGGAAGGTGAAAATTGGCATGGGTGGATGTATCAGTTGGTTTTAACATATTTGCAGCAAGCTGTCAGTCAAATTACTGACAGCAGCAGAGTTATCCACAGCATCAGTGTTGAGATTAGAGGGCATGCTTGATTTTGTTATATTTTTAGGATTGTATATACCGCAATTTTAAACTGTGTGTCTTATCTGTCCTAGCTAAATTATCCTGGACAAAAATGAATGCAAGACAGCACATAACCCTTTGCCTTTTGGTTTCTACCTACCCTTTACTGCATCAGGTTTATTACCTCAATACATGTCAAAGCAAATGTCACTGCCTGGCACTTTGTGCTGGTTTGCTAAACACTTCTACCCAAGCCTAGAATGCTTCTGTGACAGGTTTATTGACAAGATAAGAAAAAAAATGTTGAATATTTTAGGGGCTTGTGTGATAATTTTAGCTTCCTTTCTATATAATACACACACAAACACAAGTAATGGTATTATACCTGAGAGGTATATATCTGCGCATATCTTACCTCAATCAAGATAAATCAAAGAATAGAGACATACAGTGGAAGTAATACCCTCTGGAAATCGTAACCATTTAAAATTTGCCAAAAAATACAAAAATAAAAGACGGAAACAATGGATAATAACTTTACTAATGTGAAAGGAGATAAATTTAATTATTAACTTTAGAGGTAGAATAATTTTAATTTAAGGTAGAATCTGGTCATCTAAATTCAGCATCTGCTTCAATAAGGAGTAAATATGCTAAGTTTCTCCTTTCCATCTCCCACCTGGCCTTGACTTAATCAATTAAAGATAATCAAAAATAGGTATTAAAAAATTTCAAATGCTCATCTTCCTTTTTATCTATACCTAGATTGTTGAATAACTAAGTTCTCCCTGAGGCATCGTTACAAATAGGAGCCATCAAAATACTTTCAATAGCTTAAATAAACCTGTGATAGTCTAAATAAAAGTCTGGAAGAAAACTAATGAAGTAAAGATTAGTGTGAAGTAGTTCCAAAATGACTATGAAATGAGAAGTGAAATAATCTGTTCTGTACTTGCTGAAGCCAGTAGGAGGCCTGTGGTCAGTACTGTTCCCCAGGGATCAACACTGGGTCTGGTCTTATTCAAGTTGTTTACCAGCTACCTAAATGAAGAGCTAGAGTGTACCCTCAGCAAGCCTGCTGATGATACAAAGCTGGGTGAGTGGCTGATACACCTCAAAGCTGTGTTGCCGGCCAGCAGGACCTTGATAAGATGGAAGACTGGGCAGAGAGAAACCTAATGAGGTTCAAGAAGGGCAAGTGTAGGATACTGCACCTGGGGAGGAAGAACTACAAGTACCAGTATAGACTGGGGGCTGACCTGTTGGAAAGTAGCTCTGCAGAGAAGACTTAGGAGTGTTGGTAGATGCTAAGTTGACTATCTATGAGCCAGCAGCGTGCACTTGCAGCCAGGAGGGCCAACAGTATACTGGGGTGTATCGCATGGATGTCATCCTTTCCCTCCAGCATGTTGACTACACCACACAGCTTAATCTTTAGCAAACTTGCTGAGGGTGTACTCAATCCCACTGTTCATGTCCAACCAACAAAGATGTTAAACAGCACCAATGAAGAGCACTATTTGTCACTGATTTCCACTTGGATATCAAGTTTTTGACCACAAGCCTTTGAGTGTGATCAGCCATTCAATTCCTAATCCACCAAGTAGTTCATCTGACAAATCCATGCCTCTCCAATTTGGAGACAAGGATATCTTGCAGGACTGTGTCAAATGTTTTGCACAGGTCTAGGGAGATGACATTTCTGGGCTTATCCAGTGTCTAATAAATAAGCTTCAGGACTTCCATATTTTGCAAGATAATTTAAGCCTTAGGATTCAAGACCCTCTGATACTGCTAACATAGTTGTGACACTATATAATGATATGTAAAGGCAAAGTTACTCAACATTGATGAAATATGAGCAGCTGAAAGGTTTTGATACTGAATGGACATCAGTCACTAAAGAACAGTAAATCTGTAAGTGCCTGCTTATTAATTTGCAGTAGGTATATAGATAAGTATATATTTATATTTAGGTTTTGTATAGGATATATAAGAGTTGTACAATAATCATCCACTAAAATGCTTACACCGAGAACAAATAAAGCATTAGTGAGCTCTGTGGATAATCCTACTATCTCTGTAAGTAAATTGAAAACTAAAATCTGTCAGAAAAGCTGGCAAACCCATGAGGTTAGAGCATCTGATTTACTTTATTTAGAGATGATAACAGAGAAAAGAAGTTAGTAGACGTAAATTATTTTTCATAACAAGTCCTAAAATAATAGAAGCAAATGGTAAAATAAACCCTAAGTTTAATGATGTCTACTGTAAATTTGGTCTATGAAAGTTCAATACAAAGCCCACTAATGTAGATGAAGAAACAGTAAGAAAATAGATCCAGAAGCCATAAAGATTTTTAAATACGATTTCTATTCTTCTGGACTTAAATCTGAATTAAAACTATATATGAATAAATTATTCAGAATCAATGTCTGATCAATTTGGATCACAGTGTGTCCATTAGCAGATTATTTTTTGTAGCTTATTCAATATTTGAATGTAGTAAGAATATTTTCCTTGTATTCTCTATTGGGAATAATACATTATATCTACTTGACACTATACCCAGGCTGCCAGTTAACTGTGATAGTTACACAAATCTTCTTTGATAACATAACTGACAAGCAAGCACATGTATAGCTGAACTGAATCACATGAGAACATGCTGATCTGTCCATTTGATATTGTGTCTGCGGCTTTGGGGAGAGAGCAACTTAAATCGAAATCTTTCTTTTTCAAAACTCTGCAAAGAGATAGATGCTAATGTTTAACTGGTACACATAAAAAAAAATAAGATTATTATTTGCAATCAAAAAAAGAAAGCTATAGCATCTGAAAAACTCAGAAGATATCTAACAGGCCATCCTATTACAAATTGAATCTGAAAAACTAGCATATGTATTTGGTATCAAACTGTTCTAAAAGAAATGGATCAATTTAAAGTTACCAAGGCCAGAAATCTAAAATTAGCTAAACAAAATTAGCTTCATTGGTTTTGGCTCACTCATCCTTTCCTGTTGATCTATGTGAATTTATGGAAAACTGGACAACAGCCAAAGTCTTACTCCATTCATTACAGATGTGACTTGATTTTTCTTGTTAAAGGATACTATAGTAGAAAATCTTTTTACCCAAAGTCTATAAGAATTTTCATTTTGGCCAGTGGTTTGATTTTGTGTGACTAAAATAGTATATCTGCTTGTTAATCAATTCTTAGAATAAACATACTTATTTTTTACCTTATCAGTCAAAATCTCAGGTGACGTTAATAGAATAGCTAATAGAATGAGTTTAATAAAATAACTAATGACCTTTTAATTCCCCTCTGAATGTATCATCCTTGAAGGCTTCAGATATAGTTAATTCTCATTTGCTATTTATACTTTAGCAGTGTCCCAGTATATTAAACTTAAGTACTTCGATGAGGTTTGTTACGTACATGGTATGCCACAGCAAGTTCAACTGAAATTCATGCAGTTTTCAATTATTTTTTCTTTAATATTAATTTCTATATTATAGAGGATGCATCATCTATAATTTAGTATTTTTATTTCTATTATTTCTGAATATGTTGAATGAGAAAGATCATCGTCAGTTAGCCTATATGTTTCTACATTGCAGTCTGAACTGTGTTTTGTTAGAAGTATTCCCCAATACTACTCACACCTTTTCCTAAGCAGTATAGTAAGTATATACATGTGAGACAAGTTTTGTCAGAATAGCCTCTAGAAGTTCCCTGACAATGAGCAGGCCTGCCAGCAAGAAAAAACAAGAATGTGTTGTCTTTGCATAATTTCATTTTGTATGGAACAGAGAATTTTCATATGCTCTATCATTCACAACAGTTTTGACAGGACTTATAAAGTTGTTGACTTGTAATTTCTGAGTTAAAGTTGTTCAACAACTTCTGAAAGGTAAAGGAAATGCTACAGGTCTTATTTTGAATTAAAAAGGGGAAAAAGAAAATCTTTCAAATTGTCATTAAATGTATAGACTGACTAAATGAATTAGTCACAGCTATATACATTAGGCTTAAATTGCAAAGCTGATGTAACTTCTAAGCAATAATGAAGTCTACTCAACTGTGTCCACCTTATAACATGTTTATATTACCTGCATGGTCTGTGTATACATCTATTTTATTATTCTGTAAATTCAACCAAAAAGTGAATACAAAATTCAGGATAAGCTTAATGTAGCAAAAATCCACTTCTGAAGGCAATTTTTTCAACAAATATTACAATCTGATATGACCAATTACCTTTTCGCCTATTCTTTAAATTAGAAATTCAAAGCATACACTACATGTATCATAGGAGATTACACCGCAATCTAAATGCTGATGCTGAAGTGATACCCAGGTAAGGACTGTAAATGAGATGTGGTATGTCAGTAGGTATGTCCATAAAATACATTTTAAATTAACACAATACTTCAAATGCAGCACAGATACCACAGAGAAGAGCAAAAAGGCAATTCATACAAGAAAGTAGGGTTGTTTGAAGCTGAAATGAGAGGGGCATCATCCTTTACCTTCATCACTATTTTCTATTTATAAGATCTTCCTCTGCATTAGAAAGTGATTACAAATGAATTTCTAAAACTAGTGCCTCTTGCAGTTCATTCCTCTGCATTCCCTGAATGCATAGTTGACACATGTTGGCAAATATTACCCTCTGTTACACTTCAGTGGAACTTCTGTCTTTTTTCCTCAGTGCCCAATTTGCAGTGGAGAAGAAGCTAATAACAATTGCCTTCATCCAAGTGCTCATTTACCTGTTTCTATGTTTGACAGCTTCCCTGTTAAGGAGGCACAAGATATTTCCATCTTCTTTCATATATATTTTCTGCTGTTTTGTTATCGTCTGCTAAATAGCATTGCAGTAAATACTTAAATGTATTGTCTGGGATAACAACAACTATACAACTTAGAATGTGCTGAGATTGCTGCATATGCAGCAACTGTGTCATTGCTTCAATGTTAGCTTGTCCTCCTCTGGGTTTGTTTTGCTCTCTTCATGTAGCTCGTCACTATAGCTCTAGTTTGGCAAAGAACTTCTCTTTGAATTACTGCATTTCTGAAATATTTGTACCTTGATGAAGGTACAAATTGAAGAGATACCTGCTCTTTCTTGCCATTAGGGCTTGTATGTTATTTTTTTAGTCCCCACTTGCCATCCACATTGAGGCAATTACACACACACCTCTGACAAAATTAACCATTCTCCTTAGGTAAAAGGCTTGGGTTTATTAAGCAAGGAATTTCACTTTAAATTCTCATATCTTTTCTCACCGCACAAGTAAGAGCACAAAGAGTACTGACAATAGCGAATTCCCAGTCCTTCCCAGGAGCTTCTCTCAGGGGGCAGGAGGAAGGTCTCATCTCCAAAGCAATTCAGCCCTTTTCATGTAAGGTGATAATCCTACCCAGGTTTTCTTTAGCTGAAAGTCTTATTTTTCTCCATTTTCTCTCAGTCATCTTTCACGGAAAGGAATTACATTTCTCATTACAATCAGTAGCTTTTCTTTTTAAGATACTGCACAGCTCAGAAATGACTTTCCGTGTGCCCTTCCCCAGTTTTACCAACCTGTTGGCATGGTGACACAACAGCTGCTACAAATCACAGGAAAGATGCTTAACATGTATATTGTAGAGCAAAGTTCATGCGAAAGAAACCACAAAATTTGCAATCATAGCATTTGGTCTTTGAGTGGCTGTGCTCTTACGGATAGGTACAGGAAAAATATTTTTGAAGTGTAGAAACAACCTTGTGTTGAGAAACAAGATATGATGTTGTCCTGGGTTCAGCAGTAGCAGTCATTTTTCCCCTTCTTGGTAGCTGGTGCAGTGCTGTGTTTTGACTTTCGGCCTGGGAACAGAACTGATAACAAGGATGTTTTGGTTTGGCCAAGGACTTTGTGAGCCTCATGCTCTGCCAGGGAGGAGGGGAAGCCGGGAGGAAGCAGAGACAGGACACCTGACCCAAACTGACCAAAGAGCTATTCCATACCACAGCACGTCATGCCCAGGATGTAACTGGGAGTTAGCCGGAAGGGCTGGGAGACTGCAGGGTTGGAGGAGGTATAGGTCGGAGCTTGGTCGGGCTGAGGGGGAGCAAGTTATCGGTCGGCTGGTGCTGAGGTGATGTATTCTCTTCCCTTGTTATTTCTTTTATCATTATTATCATTGGTGGTAGCAGTAGTGATCTGTGTTATACCTTAGTTACTAAACTGTTCTTATCTCAACCCATGGGAGTTGCATTCTTTTTGATTCTCCTCTCCGTCCCTCTGGGAGTAGGGGGAGGGAAAGAAGGGGGGGGGGGGTGAGTTAACGAGTTACCTGACTGGGTTTAAACCACGACAGTTCTTCTTGGCGCCCAACGTGGGGCACGAAGGGTTGAGATAACGACAGATCTGACTGGATTAATAGTCACTCGTCACAATGACGATTTATTGGCTCTCAGAGTTGTTCTTGTTGATCTCACAGCTTCAGAATGTTGTAACTTACTTAGAGCCGGTATTTGCTGTGATAGTGTTTATCAAGTGTGGGGCCTGGGCTAAGGTTCTTGTCTCACTGTACTTTATGGCCATGACTTGTAATACGGGCGGGCTCCAGCAGCAGGGCGGGACGGACGTGGCCGTGGACTTGTACCTGGCCGTCTGGCTGCTCTTCACCGTCCTGGCCCTCACCCTACTCTCCATCTTCGTGAGGCTGCGGGGAGCCGAGGGGGAGCGGCCCCGGGAGCCGCCGGCAGCCGAAGCGGCCCGGGAGAGCGGCCCCAGGGACCAGGCTGCGGCGGGAGCGGGCCGCGAAGCCTCGAGGGGACGGCTGCCGGTGGAGGAGGTCGGGGCGGTCGAGGAGAGGAAGGAGGCGGCTGCCGAGCAGAGGGAGAAGGCGGCGGAGGAGCCGAGCCCCGCGGAGGAGCCGAGCCCCGCGGCCGAGCCGAGCCCCGCGACGGCCGAGAGCATTTCCCGGAAGCCGCCCGCCGAGCCCCAGGAGGATGCAGGAGACCACGCAGCATTTCCCGGCAAGGCAGAGGAGGAAGAGCTGGACTCAGGAAAAGAGAAGCTGGCGGTGGGAGAGCCGGCAAGCACAGCAGCTACACCAGCCCCAGTGACAAGCACAGCAGCATCGTTTGAGAGTTCTGAAGGTTTTGAATGGCCTTTGGGTATCCTTGGGACCTGCCTGCTGATTGTGATGGGGATCAGCATGTTGGCACACACACAGGCTGTGTTCTACCCACAACCATTTTGTCTGATCTCAAAAGTTAAGCAGAGTTGGGTTTGGGTCTTGTCTGAGGTTAGACGACGATGCAGGGGGACCAAGAGATTTTCCCCAAGGCTGGACAGTCATGAGTGGCAGAGCATGTGGGACAGTATGGGCAAGTATCTAGTCCACTGCACCCCTCCAGTGCTTTGGAAGCGTCGGAGATGGAAGGCAGCTGTATGGAGTCCCCAGCAACAAGCTGCAGAAACTGATGAAGGGGACAGTGAATTATTTTGAGCCTGGTGGGCCCATGGCACTTCAGGCCATCAGAGCAGAGATGCAACACAGAAATGGACTCATGATCGAGGGGTGGACTTAACAATGGACACTATTGCCCAGGTTATTCACAAGTGTGAACACTGCACACAGTCTCTCCTGCTCTGGAAGACTGTTACAAGAGATGGAGCCTGGCATCATGGACCAGATGGACTCAGCAGCTTTATAGCTACTGGTCCATGCACTTAGATAAGAGTGATGGTATATTGAAAATGTGGGATCTGAGCATGACGTGAATGGTATGGAATAAGGGGTGGATAATGTCCTGGGTTCAGCAGTAGCAGTCATTTTTCCCCTTCTTGGTAGCTGATGCAGTGCTGTGTTTTGACTTTCGGCTTGGGAGCAGAGCTGATAGCGATGTTTTGGTTTGGCCAAGGACTTTGTGAGCCTCATGCTCTGCCAGGGGGGAGGGGAAGCCAGGAGGAAGCAGAGACAGGACACCTGACCCAAACTGACCAAAGAGGTATTCCATACCACAGCACGTCATGCCCAGGATGTAACTGGGAGTTAGCCGGAAGGGCTGGGAGACTGCAGGGTTGGAGGAGGTATCGGTCGGAGCTTGGTCAGGCTTGGGGGGCGAGTTATCGGTCAGCTGGTGCTGAGGTGTTGTATTCTCTTCCCTTGTTATTTCTTTTATCATTATTATCATTGGCGGTAGCAGTAGTGATCTGTGTTATACCTTAGTTACTAAACTGTTCTTATCTCAACCCATGGGAGTTGCATTCTTTTTGATTCTCCTCTCCGTCCCTCCGGGAGTAGGGGGAGGGAAAGAAGGGGGGGGGGGGTGAGTTAACGAGTTACCTGACTGTGTTTAAACCACGACAGATGTGTTCTGAAGTATTTACATTCTGTGCATGAAGTAATTCTTGGCTTCATGATCAGAGATAGAGACACACAGGTCAGTATCACACAAATCCAGTGACACCAAAGTGCAGCTGACGATGCTGCATCAGCTTTGAACTTTGCTTTCCATACTGTCATGAGATCTCCAGCACTCAAATCTGTGAAAGTTTAGGGTTAAGCCAATCATTTAAACTGCAGTATTCACTCTTCTAGAGAAGTCATAGCACTGGAAATCATTAGGTGACAGTACAATGAATTAAACCATAATGCTTATGACAATCCTCTATGCCAGAATCAGAGCTGGACTGCCTCTCCTCCCCACATCCTGGTCAGGAGTAGATGGAGATGGGCCAAAATACACTGCCAACACTACTTTAGATTTAAGGGTGGCATTTTCTCTAGATAATTGTCTTATCAGAGCTTGTAACTTGCCCTATCAGACCTTACATACTTTGTAAGAGTTGCATGCGCGTTTCCTTTGAAGATCACTTTTCATACATGCCCTCGGTCCCACTTAGAAGTGCCCAGTGGCATCTTAAGATCAGAGCCAATTGTATACATTCTTTTTACTAGATTCCCACACACACCCTCCTTGATATCTGCTTTTTCAGACTGTCACTCATTTCATGATTTGTGTTAAGAACATGAAATAGGTCTAATAGATCTTTTTCCCAGGCTCCTCCGTTCCCCTAGTGGCAGATATTTCTCTACAAAGTGATTTCTGGACCATTTGGATATGTAGCCAAGACTTTAAAAAATCTTCAAAAATTAAACCAAAATTCTTGATGCTTTTTTTTTTTTTTTTTCCAAAAAGTCACTCTATTTAAAATTACTAAAAGTCCTTTAACTGACGGTGTGCTTGAATTTGATCCAGGATGTTCCAGTTTTCTGCTTAGAATACACTTTCTGCAGATGAACAGCATTCCCATTAAAATGAGTCTTTCAATGGAAATGCTGACACAGTGCAGCAGAAAAGCTAGTGCTGTTGAAATTATGCAGGATTTAATAACAAGAAGAGTAAGCAAGAACTGAAAAAAATCAAAATATTCAGATGGGATATAGTCTTTCACACAAATTCTGTTCTTAATGACACTCTCCTTTTGCAGTGATGAGATGTTGACTGTTTTAGTTTCTGTATTTTAGAAATGTTATAACGGATACCAGGAAGTGTGATTCCAAGTTCAGTTACTTAGCAAATCAGGGAGTAATAAATTAGACAACCATCCTCTTCTTCAGCATAACTGGGAGTTTCAATCCTGACCTTCCGCTCACACCTTCAGTTACTTTTTTTTCTTTTAATTGGTAAATCAATTTAGTATTTATAGCAACAATATCTCATGCTTTTCAGGAGTAGACTGAAATGCATTTCAAGAAAGGATTGCCTCTATAAAAGGGGAGTTACATACAAGTAAGTGAAGTGACCAAAACTATTCAGGCAGACATAGAAATGGACCCAGGTCTTCTGTACCTGTACCTGTTTGTAACACCCTCCTAGCTAAGACTTAGTTTTACTTTTAATTTATAAAAGTTAATATGTTGAAAATGCTAATATCAATAGACTTTAACTTGACTTTCACTGCTGGTATATATACATGTATGTGTACATACACATATTCTTGGCATTTTATATATATATTCATACATATTCTTGGAGGACAAAGTCAAGTAAATAACGCTTTTCTAAAAGGGACTCTCCTCCTTTCTTTCCTTCTTCTTTAAAGCACTGTATCACAGAAAAGTGCCTACTAATTCCACCAATGCTATTGCTTATTCAACAATTAAAAATAGAAACTGAATATATGTAAAACGTGCTCTAATGTTAGAGAGCACAAATATGCACTGCATGGCTGGAGAGCTGTTGTGGGGTTATTTTGCTTTTGACTGTGAAGGTTTCCACAATGTCTACTAGGGAAAAATTGGACTGGTGTTTTTGTGACATTGAACATAAATAACATGGCTTCACTGTGGAAACCCTGATCAAACCAGACAGCCAAATCCATCTGATCCCAATTCCATATGTATCTATGAGAGATAAGAGGTGGTTTCTAGCCTCATAAAATTCAATAGTATTTCTACCAGCTTCCACAACTAGTTTAAAAATACTCCAAGTAATAAAAGTCTTCAAAAAACATATTACAGAAATTATATTTGGAGATGAAGTGTGTCTACCTCCTGACTCTTCCTTGTTAGTTCATCTTAGAGCAGTTCAGAAACCAGTTGAGAAGCACCATCCCCATTTTAAAGGCACCACCCATAGTTAAAATGTTCAAAATCAGCCAGTTGGCTAGCAAGACACCCTGACTGGCCCTATAATCAGTTAATTGAAAAAAGGGATAAGGCAAGATAGTTCAGTTACTAATCTATCTACAGTGGATTACAGGAAAGCAAAACCTGCAATGAGAAAACACAAAAAGAGCTGTAACGTTTGCTCTGGCTTTAACTGCTTAAATGCCTATGCTGTATCTGACAAAGAGCAAGTAAATGATAAAATGTGAGCATTGTTTACACAGGCATGATATTCATGGTATTTCAATGACTTCCTCTAGAAAGCAGCATATAATTGTTACTTCTCAGATGTTACATGCATTTCCTCACTGCCTCTGCTTATTGCTTCATGTACTGAAGTGAAAACAGAGTTCAATTATAAGGTATCTCATCCGACAGCACTCTGAACACTGCGACAGGAGACTGTTGCAACCTCACCCAGTTGCAGTGTAAGATCCATTTGCTGGGAAAACAATCAGTAAAGCCTGTTTAGCACCCTTTGCTATCCTAAGCACCAACTGGTTAAGAGAAATCAAAATGAGTGCTCACTTTGTACTTCAAGGCATATTTTAATTTTTAACTCCTTGACGGGAAAGAGAATGTTTTGTGTACATGCACAAGAATAACCTGACTAGCAAGGGCATCAATGACTGCAAAATGTTCTTCCAAAACATTTAATTACAGTAATGAGATTAATATTCTTAAGAATGGTCATAAGCATCTACAAGATTTCATCAAAGGGACAAATCCATTCACCTTCCATCTCTATTCCTTTAACCTTCAGCACAGGCCTTGCTGCCATTTTTAGACTTCCGCACCACAGAGAGCACACCAGCAGAGATATCTCCCTATAGAGTGTCTCAGCTTCAAACAAGTATACCTCCTTAGTAAGAATTAAATGTTTTGTGTTATGAATTCCCAGCAAAAAACAAGGGGAAATGAGTAATTTCTGCTGTGTAGCAATAATAAAGCATTTTCATCATAATCACCCAAATCAGTTATTTTGCTTAGCTTCTTCAGCACTCTTTTTCCCAGCTGTGCTGTGGCTGAATTACAGTGTAACACTTTGGAGAATGTGTCTGCCCAATTCTGAATTCTGTTCAGTTTTGTGAACACTGTTTGTAATTGCAGTAACCATGGTGGATTAAATCACCCTTTTGGTTTGTTTTTTTTTTTTCTTTGTGCAAAATTGCAACACATTATGGGGATACAGTCTGAAAGACTGACAAGACAAATTTTATCAGCACAGAATGATTCTTCCCAGCTTAAATAGTGGTACTACTGTCAGCAGGGCTTTTGATCAAAATGGATTCTAGACAGAAAACTGAACAAAGCCTGAGCTGGCCTGAGATACCAAGAGTCCTCTAAGTTCCACCTCACCCCAATGCCTTGGAGGACTGATTTACACCACTTAGCCAAGATATCATGAGAGCTTTGCCAGATAGCCTGCATCATGATTGCTTTGAACAAGCAAACACTATACACAAGCATTAAAAACAAAATAATAGATTTCAACATGGTAATATAGAGAATGCTGTAAATTACTGTTAGCAGCCTTTATCAGCTATTGGGTCTGTGAAAACAAAGGTTTTGCAGTACTGGGCACCTTTTAAAAAACCTGTCCTGGTTATGAGCTGTATAGCTGCACAACATGAATTACTCCATACTGAGTAAGCCAAAGTGCTGCCTGACTATATGTCAGCTGAGGCTCTGGAGTCTTAAGAGTAGAAATGTGGTTGCCCTCCATTTACCAAGGTGTTTATTTACACTGTATATTGGCATCAAACTGCATGGCGTGATGAGCTGACTGAACCAGGCTGTCCTACCAGAATACCTTCCGCCTCATATTCAATCATGTTTAGTCACAGTAAGACAAAACAATAAATGGAGAAAAATCATGCACATGGCAATGCGGTTCTATGCATGCCTTTCTTTTCAGCAGTATAGGATATTTATTAGAGTATGATGTCAGTCATAGGATAGTTTCAGGCACTAATTACCAGTTCCAAGATATAGTCAGGCTGTGATTTTTTTTTTTTTCATGCCGAGTCCAGTGAGCTTTGGATCCCATCCCACATCAACAATTTGGATCTCTTAGTATGAAAATTAAATGCATTCCAAAACCAGTGTAAAAACTAAGAGAATTTAATCGCTGTCAAATCTGTATGCAAAGATGCAAATTGTCCAAAGCACAGGTAGGAAGATGGTAACCATCTGGACAGCTTTCATGTGTTAACTGCATGTTCCTCTGGTTAGGGATTTGGCATTTAATATTTTCTGAGTTTATAGCCAGGCATAAGGCACCTGAACAGAACAAACATTTGGAGTTTTTCAAAGAGCTGGACGTCTTTTATACAACCTCAAGTTCAACACCTTTTACATGTTGAATTATTGCCAAAATCAGACTTTGTGAGTGTGGTGGGTTGACCTTCGCTGGAAACCGGCTGTTCGGCACACTCCCCTCTTCAGCCAGATGTGGGGGGAGAAAATAAGATGAAAAAAAAAAAACCAAAACTCGTGGGTCAAGATAAAGGCAGTTTAATAAAGTAAAAGTAAAGGCTCAACTGCAGCTGAAAGGTAGCAGACCACAAGTCCTAGTAAGCTCGTTAAGCCAAGGCTGTACTTTTAGAAATTCAGTGTCAAGAAGCTCAAAGCATTTGTCTTTCTGGGCTGACCTTCAAGGTTAGATTTCTGTTTTTTTTTAATTTTGATTGTGCAGTCTCTGTGGAATTACTAATTGTACATCTGAGTTTTTCTGAGCAGATATTTGGGCATTTTGAAGTCATTAATTCCTCATCATTGATATGACAGGGCAAGGTTCAGGGAGCCAATGTATCCACCTTTTTCTGCTGTTACTAAAGTATGTGTATTTTAGAGGATCACTGGGACATCGCATTTAGCTGCATGGTCTAATAATGGGCTTTACTATAGTTTTCATGTAAATCAGGATATATAGGACAAGTAAAGGTTTTATTTCCAGTTTTATATCAATTTGTCACAGGGGACCTTTTGAGAATACAATCTGAAAGGCCAGCAGCACCTAGGGAACTGTATCAGTAGCACCAAGATTTCTAATGCTATCAGAAATACCAAATTTGTGTACTGGTGTAGAAAAATTAACTTCCATGAGGAAAAAAAAACTAGAGGCAAATCATTTATTTAGGAGGAACCCAGGGCAGAGATGGAGAGATTAATAACTGGGGGAAGAACCAACTTGGAGAACTGGTGAGAAGGATTTAAAAAGCAAACCTATGTGGGGCCTGGGGTTCTGCATGATAACTGTGTCCAGGCTGTGCCAGTGCATCTGCACTCCCGGAATAGGTGGTCAGCTAGCAGTTGGGTCAGCAGGAAAACAGGGATCTCTCCTGCTTCATGACTCCCAGCAGCTTTTGACTATGCAGAATTCCTACAGAATTTCAATAGTCTGAAATTTCATTGAAAATGTTTGACATTTTCCATAAGAAAACACTTGCATCATTTACATTTATAACAATGTTAGAAAAATGGTATCTTCTGATACTTTACTGCTGACTTTTCACAAAGAAACTAAACTTAAAATGTATGTTTTATCATATTTAGAAAATATCATAACTTAATCTCTCTGCTTTTTAAACACTGAAATCCCTTTATAACCTGAGCAGATTGCATTTAAGGTCAGTTTTTTTCACAGATTACTATGCTATTTCCCTAAGTACACTAATAATTATTCTTCAGTCTTTTTACAAGCTTTAGTTGTACAAAGAATTACTCAGTCACATGCGTGAGTTGCGCTGCAGGTTTTACAAACTGAAAAGAGATAGCTAGGGAGATTAAAAGCAAGCGTCATACTGAAATAGATAAAAAGAGATTTCTATTTTGAGCTCTTATTTTTTGGCAGTTTTAGTAGCAGGGGTGTTTTGATTTTGGGTTTATTTTCCACATGTGTAAAGAACAGTATATGTAAACTTCGATTAATCTGTGTTTCCTATAGCAACAATAGCAAGTTTTGATACAAATGCATTATTTTAACTTTGTTTTTAAAGAAAAATAACCCCACAAACCTGACTAAATCTGGCATTAAATGAATGTTTAAATAATGTTATTTCTCTGACACAGGGCTCCCACCTTCATTTGCTCAATTTTCTCAAGGTTTGGATATTTTCTATTGTAAGATTAGCTTTATTTTATAGAAAAACTTAGGAAACTATGCTAAGATACCTGTTTTCTGTTTTGCTCTCTTGATTATGTTTTTTTGTATTAAGGGCTTATTCTTATTCTCCTGATCCAGCATTAGTAATGTTATCATTTATTACTTTGGCTGCAATTTCCTCCTAAGAGTTTGTTCTTTTCTATGTATGCTATTTCACATTTTGCTCCCTTTCTTCCTTTCTGTCTCTCCACTGGCATGAACTTTCCCATTCCCAGGTAAGAATAAAACTATTCCAGGCAAAATGGACAGAGAGAAATATAGAGAGAGACAAATATACATAACCAGTGTAAGGGGACTATCTGAGATGAAGTTAGCCCCAAAACCAATAATGTTCAAGAGCAAGACAGCTGTCAGTCAAGTTAAGCAGTTACAAGGCGCTGCCCCACCAGCATCATAACCACCACCTCAGCTGGCTCTCAGCCAGCACCCAGTTTCTGCAGCGGCACTGCAATGACAGCGCCCAGGGATACTCTTAGATGTGCAGCTGTGGCTCCTGGGTAGCTTGGGGAGCAGGGGCATGTTTGTGTCGGTCTGCATCAGATTAGAACTCTTGGGATTAGCTGTAGAAGTATATCTGGAAATTAAAGGTGCACATTTACTGCTTGTAGACATCTAGCACTGTGTTTTATCCATTGTATTACACATATTAATCCTGAATGTATCTTGACAATTAATTCTTTAGCATCAGCAAACTCTTTCATTTCTGAATTGATTTAAATATCATGAAACTACTTTTACTTTGTAACAGGTATCTGTGTCACTGATGTTCAGAAGCAGGTTCTCTGAAACCAATGGGATTAGTTAGATGGGGTAAAGCTGCATGTGGGATAGGTGTCTTTTGTAATAAAATATTTATATGAAAAAAAATCAGTATTACAGCTAGTGGAGAATCTTTCTCCCAATTTTTTTTCTTCTTTGCCTCATTCAAGTAATTTTTTAATTCTTAAGACTGTACATTTCATGTTTTCTATTGGAAGGTTGGTACTTCTTGTGGTGAAATAGACATGGACCTTTCCCAAAGTTTTTCATTCAGATTTTTTAGAGCACAGTTGAAGCCAGTTCTCCTCGACTTCTGGCTTTTTTTGTGTCCTTTAAAATACCTTGTCCCTTTTGCATGTGCTTCAAGCTCTTAACACTGGAGGAAGTGTACTGTACAATAAAATTTAGCTCAGAAAATAAGCTCAGAAGATAAGACCTCTTCCTAAAACACTTCAAAACAACCATATTTCAGGAACTGATTTTTAATTTTCATTTTATTAACTGGTTTTGTATCCCTACAAGCCTTTTCTTTGATTTACTTCATAAGCACATACTCTAGAAAAGGGATTCATTAGCTTCTTTCTTCCAGCAGTACATAAAACAGCAGCCACAATTCCACTTCTTTTGCTACAGTCAGTTTTGCTACTGTCATTTGAAAATGTAAGGAGCCAGAGATCTGAACAGTCTGAGAACTAAATGAACAATTTTTTTTGTGATACAAATAAATGTTTTCAGACTGCTAAACAATTTCTAGCACCTGCAGTACAAACATTCCAGCACGTGACCTTGACAGATCAGTCATCAGCTTCTTCTCAAAAAGAAAAAAAACCACAACAGGACGAGGAAAGGGCTGACGTGTGATATCGCATCTTTAATTATCTGAAAGCGTGTTTGAATTTTTTTCAGCCAACTGAACGGAGGATGGCAGAACGAAGTGTCTGTGACAGCAAGAAAATTAAAATCAATCTGTTGGTCATACTGGGTGTATTTTAAGATGACTTTCCAAGGATGTATACAGCATACCTTGAAGGCAATGCAAATAGTTTTTTCAATCTGTTAGGTGCTTTTTTAGATAGCAGTTGAAAACACTATGGTCACATGGGTGACCAAAATGCAGCATGAAACATGGCTACTTTCCATAAGATGCATACCTACAGACACACCAAGCACCCAAAGAGATGACAAAATTGCCTTCTTGCCCCAACTGTGGGAACACCCACTCTGCACAGAGCTCCAACTGCAGGTAGTGTGACTTATGGCTGAAGGTTTCTAAACGGAAGAAGACTTTGTGGTTTACATGAAGACCGATGATTTAAGAGATTCCAGTATCATAACTGCTGTCATTGAGATTATACCAGGAAGGAAAATAAGCACAACAAGACGGGAACTTTAAGCAGCTGCATAATTGCAGGCCTGTGGAAATTGCTTTAGCTACAATTTCTGAATACATGAAAAGGAGGAGAAAATCTTATAGCAGAATCAAATGGGAGCCTGCATGAAATAAAAATGCACAGAAAGAAAATTTATCCTACAAGAAAGAAATGAGATCAGAAATTTATAACTCTACATACAAATAAATAGGAAGGAGTAGTAGAATAGGAGAACCTATTGCAATCTACAAGATTATCACCAGGCCAGGCACATGGACCAAAAATTGTTCACAAAAGTGTTCTTACTGCCTTCATCTTAACCCACAAACTTTCTCATCTTCTCACCCTGTCTTATTAAGGGCAGTGACTTGCGATAGTGTCAGGGTGGGCAGCTGGAAACTGGCTAAGTTCAACCCACCACAACACAAAACTCCCCAAAATTTTATAGTGAGAGTTCAATACTGAGTGTTCAAGGTTTGCTGTCTTTCCTAATCTTTTGGGTTTTTTTTACACCCCTTTCTTATCTAGAACACGTTTTTTTTGCCCCTAGTTCATGTTTTCTTGCACTGTATTTCAGTGACCTTTATTGAGTTGCCTACTTCTCAGGCATTATAACCAAGCAACATGCTTGATTCACTCATCCAACTTTTTTATTGGCACTTTCTGTTGTCATTTATCCTTCATGTCCTTTCTCTTGTACAGACTGCTATAAAGTTGGAGGGAATAAAAAAGCAAGATAAAAAAAAAGACAAGCTCACAAAATTCTTGAGTGTTGGCAATTTCCATCAGTGCAATACAGAGTGAAGAAAGCTCAACTTCAAAACAAAGGCTCCACACTAACATGACAAGTAATATTTTCTCTACCAAAATCTACAACAGAGAATGAAAATATTTTAAGTGTTTTTTCACCTTTGACTTGATAAACATTTTATTTTCAAAACACCTTTTTTTTTACTTCCAGCACTCATTGCCATGCAAAAATTCATGTAGGTTTGTCTGCAGTGCCAAATGAAAAAGGTTTTCAAAGTCAAGCTAAAGAGGACCAAGAAGGACATCATAGGGTTTCTTCTAATTCATTACCTCAGATACATAGGCCTGGGATACGGAAGCATGGAAGCACAGTGGGAGACTGCATGCTTCCTTTAGTTCTAACAATAAGGAAAACTAAATTTTAACATTAGAAATCTCTGATGCATTTCTCATAATTTCTAAAAAAAACACCTAACATATAATTTTCTAAATTCGCAATTTATTCATCTTTCTTTGTACTTATTGTGACATTACAGATTATAATAATCAATAATAACTATTAATAATAAGTAAAAATAATCCATCATAATATTTTTTTATGGTATAAAAAGTTATTTAAATTCAAATTTTTATAAAGACTCTATTACTTAAGTTCAATGTCATTTCTAAATGTGTGATTTCCTAATTGTGAAATGACATAATAGAGCAGTCCTTATAAAATATTATTATATCATACACCACTCACAGAAAAACCTACGGAAGCTTCTAAAAAGGCTTACTATTTAAAAGAATAAGAAGCTTGCATTATATTACTTCTTCAGATAAGTGCAATGGACTGTTATGTTCCCATTAATTGCTACTTGAAATAATCTTTTTCTTACAACTCTACAAGCTCATTTTGTGGGGAGAGTTGTAAGAAGGACAATACCTACAGGTGATTTAGTAAACATGAGGAACTCTAAGAAAATAAAGGCAGTATCTTCAGCTGACAGTTATTTAAAAGGTACATTAGAGGGTAAAAAAGAAAACATAGCTGTGGAAGTGGTTCTAAATAATCACTTTATTTTGCTCTGTGAAATGCTAGTCTTTGCAAAGTTCAGCACAGTAATATCTACAGAGAGTACAGTAAATAAAATACAGCAGTAAATAAATCTTTTTGTGTATACATCACCTATACAAATACCATCCAAGAAGTCGCATGTCTAAAGAAAAGTTTTGTAATTTCTCACTGCTTAAGCTATAAATAATTAGCTTTCTCTATGCTGAAATGTTTACTACTAGCATTAAATGTCATCATTTCCATTAATCTTGCATCTTCTCTATCAGGTTTGCATATAATTTTGCTGCAGGGAAAATAGGGCAAGTAACACAAAGCCTGGTATGTGCAATTTTTTATACCTATTTGTTTTCTATGAGGTCAAAATTAACAATTTTTAGTCAATCACACATGTGGACAATATAATTAAAATATAAAGATATAGTATAGTGAACTTGGTGCTGTACTTGATCATGGCACACAAAAATAGTTTACCAGAGCACTTCAGCTACAGCAAGTTAAAATTCTCATAAAATTGATAGCTCCTATCATTTTCGAAGTATAGCTGAAAAAAAAAAATCTCAATCACTAAAACATATACAGAAGCTAGAAGGTATCAAACTTTCCCACTGCAAGAAAAAGTAAATACATGCTCATCTTTCTTTTTAAAAAGCTTCAAGTTCAGAATTCCACGGTGTATGCTAGCAGTAGATCTACTATAGGGATTTAGGGAATAAAGATTAAATGTCATTCTGTCCATCTTTGTGGTTGCATGTAAATTCAAAGCAAGCAATGAGATATAAATTATGTAAATGCAACAGTTCTTAATGGTCATTTCACCTTTTTACTTGAGACTTGGAACAAATCTAGTACCTGTTTATTCTTGTTTCTTTCTGCACTAGTGACAAAAATGAACCATCTAATTTCTAATATGACTTCATGGTTAGCAACAATTCCCTTGACCAATGGGTGACTGGTTCTGACAGTGTTACTGGTTTTCAGCCATAACCTAAATATCACAACACATCAGCAGGCAGGCATCCTCTAAGACTGCTCATACTGTGTGACATGGAATAGTAATTCCCAGATGACCTCCCTGGATCAAATAACCTGCCACTCTTCTTCCACATTACCTCAGGAGATGACAGAAGCTTCTTTCCCAGAACTGACTATAACAAATCTTTTACAGTTCCATGGAATTTGTATTTCATAGAATCATAGAATCATAGAATCATAGAATAGTTAGGGTTGTAAAGGACCTTAAGATCATCTAGTTCCAATCCCCCTGCTGTGGGCAGGGACACCTCACACTAAACCATATCACCCAAGGCTTCATCTAACCTGGTCTTGAACAGTGCCAGGGATGGAGCATTCACAACCTCCCTGGGCAACCCATTCCAGTGCCTCACCACCCTAACAGGAAAAAATTTCCTCCTTATATCCAATCTAAACTTCCCCTGTTTAAGTTTTAACCCATTACCCCTTGTCCTGTCACTACAGTCACTAATGAAGAGTCCCTCCCCAGCATCCCTATAGGCCCCCTTCAGATACTGGAAGGCTGCTATGAGGTCTCTACGCAGCCTTCTCTTCTCCAGGCTGAACAGCCCCAACTTTCTCAGCCTGTCTTCATACAGGAGGTGCTCCAGTCCCCTGATCATCCTCGTGGCCCTTCTCTGGACTTGTTCCAACAGTTCCATATCCTTTTTATGTTGAGGACACCAGAACTGCACACAATACTCCAGATGAGGTCTCAAAATCCTCATAGACTTTTCACCTAAACACTTCATTTGCTCTTAACTAGTGGCACCATTGCAGCTTTAATTTTACTCTGTGATTGAGTGATGCTAATTTTTGGCAGACTATAGTTAATGGTTTATAAAATGTTCTCTTAATTGATTAAATGCACCCAGAAGCCTCCTAGGAAAAATAAGCAAGCTTGTATTTATATGCAAGTAAGCCTGAAACCTACTATTGAAAACCGGAATGTCAGCCAAAATATCCTGGTCAAGCAGAAGCAAAGCACTTCTCAGACATTATACTGACTTAAACTTATATGCTTTATCCCTCGAGTAGGATAAGCGACTACATAAGTGACATTAGTTTTATTTTCATTCTGAGGTCTGGGGTTGATATGATTGCTCCCTAGATCAACTACATCCTCATAGACATTTACATTTAAGCATTTTTACGTATAAATTTCTCCAAAGGGTTATAGCCAAGTCAAGACACCTTATTCTCATGAATAATTCTTGTGAGCTATGAAATCAGATGCTTTGCTAAATTCAGATATTAATCTAATGCATTCTGCTGTTCTCCCCAGAATATGGAAATAAGAGTCAGTGATTCATAAAATTCCTCAGTGAGGCTGGAGGTCCTTGTGGCTGACACTATGAAATATGTCTTTTGCTTCAAGGATGGATGGATCAATGAATAAAAATGGGATAAGTAGCCTGCATATTTTAAAGCTCCTGGAAGGGGACAAAATCATATTACCATGTGTGTGTATGTGAGAATTTGCTTGCACGTACTCTGGTTAGACAAATCTCTGTCAAAGCATAAGGCATAATGTGAATGAGAGAAGTGGGATTCAGACATATTGTAAGTCATTTGGGATGGTTGCTGAGACTCCTTTGCACAGTATCTTGATATATTAGGAAAAAAATTCTTCACTGTGAGGGTGGAAGGGATGCAGCTTTGAGCAAACTGGTCTCGTGGAAGATGTCCCTTCCCATGGCAGCAGAGTTGGGACCAGAAGATCTTTAAGCTGCCTTCCAACCCAAGCCATTCTACGCTTCCATGATATATTCTGCAATATAGTTTAAACCTGCCTTATTTGCATGCATCTATGAATTTTCTAGAAAGTAAACAGACCTTACCCTTTCTCAAAAACTCAAAATCTCATGTGTGTTGCTTCAGTAACTTAAAATGAAAGCGCTTTCATGCATGTATACTTTTTGATGGTAGTTCCACAGTTTTTACACTCTGTAAGTACTTTGATGTAACATCTTCTGTTTCACAGAACAAAACCAGCTCTGGCCAGTTATTCAAGATCAAGCTGAAAGTAAATTATCTCAGACAACAAGGGAATACTGTGAAAGTTCAGTGCAAGTGTGACTTGAATAAAACATTGTACACATTGATGAGGAAAAGAAAGCTGTTGTTGGTTAAGTCAGCTGGACAATTGTTTCAATTTAAATCCCTCCTTTGGAGAAGCACTTTCTGCTTCTATCTTAAACTAGAGATTTGTATCTCTGCACTCATATACAGACACCAACATTTCAAATATTAGTGGCAGGGGGGTTGGGGCCACATGATCGTAAGGTCCTTTCCAACCCTGACTGTTCTATGATTCTGTAAATGGGCTAAGCCACTTTTGTCTGTCAAAAGCATTAGCTCAGTCTACATCCATGACATTCACATTTTGAAAGTGCAAACTCAGTAATGCTGTACTGTGCAGATGAGAAGAAATATTTTATGGTAACAGTAAAAATATGCTTTCACTTTTTGATTCTAAGAAACTAATGCTTCATTGTCATATTTAATTTCAAATGTGATTTTTAGTCCTGTATGACTAAAAAGTGACCACACAGATTTGCAACAACTACCTTGAAACAGTTAAGGGTCTTTTTTTATGTTTTGGAAGCCGACAGTTATGATTCATTGTGTGTTTCTTGAGCAAAATGTTTACAGTGGTAACATTTCTATTCATCAGATTGTTTCATAAACATTACAGACAAATTCTGATCCTGTTTGTGTAAGTGAAAACAGCTTTTCAACTCAACTAGATCAACTCTGTAACAAATTGATAATTACAATGTGCATTCCATCACACTTATAAATAATGAAAATATATTTTGGATACTGGGGGAGGAGGGAGGTGTTGACAAAAACGCATGGTAGGGAAGATTAGAATAAACAAGTTTTCTGTCTCTCTCAATGAACCATGATATTGAAATACAGCAGAATATTTCAGATCAGCTTCTTTTACATTCTGTTTCAATTTTCTTCCACCATTTCAGCTGGAACCACAAGAAAGTCAGCTGCAAAAGGGTTTCCTTAAACAGCATAACCTGGCAAGAAGCCACTGCTTGCAACCCTTCAGTTGACTGCAGCGCCTGGGACTAAGGATATTGGAAAAGAAACTAGGAAAGATACATGGTCTGACCCTGCTCTAAACCAGCCTCAGGATCAGCTGCAGCTTGAGCTCTCATTCCACAACTTTCATGGTATGCACAAAGGTGAGTATAGACCTTTCACTATTACAGTGGTACATATTTTTCCTTAGCCTGCAGGATAAAACTTAATGATATGGTATCTCAGGAATGTGGATCATACTTCAGACAACTTGAGTATTAATACTGGATTTTCCCTTTTCTTGTGACCAGCCTTTACCATGGATTCAAGTTCTCAACATATAAATTGATTTTTTTACAAAAGTAACCTTCAGCTTCAAGAGGTGAGTTATGTGCTTTTGGAGGTGGACCAAACACTGGAATGGAGGTGCCAAGGTCAAGAAAAATATGTGACAAATGCTGACAACTCACTGTAGGAATTAAGGATAACAAAATGTTGCGAAAAGGCTGTTGTTGCTCTGTGTGTCATCCCCTGTGCATATCATAGGGCATGAAAACCCATAATCCTTCCTTTCCAATTCCAAGTTCTGCAGTTGCCTTAGGAGTAGCAGTCAGTATTGTGATTGGTTTGCTGGACATCTGTTTGAAAGAGGTCCAAAACTGAAAGGCATGTATTCACCAGGAGACATGATAACACTTCTGAGATCTTTTGATAATCTTTTAATACTACGCTGCTAACATTCAATCATAGGGTAACATCAACAACAAAGTTGAACATTGAAATGCCCTTTAAAAGAGTGCTTGTTGTAAACTTGTGCCTTCACTACCCTTGAGTATGTCTTCTATCAGTGACAGTACTTAAATTAATGGTCATTATTTCTCATTACTTGTATGTCCCCTTTTTATGTACACAGAAATTTTTATTAGCTGGGAATTTATATGAATGTATTACACAATTTTCTCTTTATTTCACTGGCTGTGCATCAGCTTTCAAAATTGATGATGTTTTAGAAAAAGCTATGAAGCAAATAGTAAAAGAAATGGCAGAATTTAAAAACTCTTTTGCCTACATACAGCCTTTCATACACATGATTCCTGCCATGAATCTTTTCTCTCCTGCCAGAGTTCCTCTCCTGTTTTTCCTCTCCTCTAAGCACATGATAACATATAGCCCTGTATTTGAAACGACTAATAATACAGCTTTAGAATAACATTTGTTCAGCCCAGTTTTCTGGATTTAGTGACCCAAAATGACAATCACATTTATCTGGAAATGCCAAGATGAAAAATGTTCATTTTCTGTTTCCGAGGCAGTTACTTCAGTCTTGAACTCACAGAAAAGTTATCCCCCATTTGGGGCAACTGCAGACGTTTTTCAGGGCATGGCTTTGAAATTGGATTATATAAAACACAGTACCTGTATCCATGATGAAAAATTCATATGAAAACTTCAAGGCACTGTTCATGTCATTACAAACACAGGTGACACTAGAACGTATACTAAGTTAGATTACACAACCTCTTGCCTCTGTCTAAGAAATAAAAATCTATGAGCAAGTAAAAGATGCAAGTACTGTCAATGAGCTGTTAAACCAGTGTGGACTGATCTCAGAGAGGCCTGTCAGCAATATCACCTGTTTGTATGCTAGCTAGTTTGTATGCTGTGTTAATTTAGAAAGCAATAAATAGTGGAAACAATAGTCTCCCTGTGAGGAGCTCTGTGTAGGAACATCCAGCACTGAGCTGAAGTCAAAACCGAAGATGGTGTCACTACAGCCAGGGGCAGGACCACCAGCCAGCAGTCAGGCATGTCAAGTGGTGGGAGTGAGTATTCTGTCCCCTTGGGTCCAGGGTGACCATTTGAACTGGACTGGAGAATCTGTGACTGTGGCAGGCATGAGTGTGAAATGTGTGACTGTCCAAGAAATCTAAGCACTTACCACATCTTTGGACAATCTCTGCCAGTGCCTCACCACCTTCACAGTAAATAACTTCCTCCTCATATCTAACCTGAATTTCCTCTGTTTAACTTAAACCCATTGCCCCTTGTCCTATCACTACAGTCACTGATGAAGAGTCCCTCCCCAGCATCCTTATAGGTTCTCTCCAGGCGACTTTCACCCTGTAAGGCTGCTATGAGGTCTCCAAGCAGCCTTCTCTTCTCCAGGCTGAGCAGCCCCAACTTTCTCAGCCTGTCGTCATACGGGAGGTGTTCCAGCCCCCAGATCATCCTTGTGGTCCACCTCTGGACTTGTTCCAACAGTTCCATGTCCTTCTTATGTTGAGGACACCAGAACTGCACACAATACTCCAAGTGAGGTTTCTCGAGAGCAGAGTAGAGGGGCAGGATCACCTCCTTCAACCTGCTGGTCACGCTCCTTTTGATGCAGCCCAGGATACGGTTGCCTTTCTAGGCTGTGAATGCACACTGCAGCCAGCTCATGTTAAGTTCCTCATCTACCAAAACCCCCAAGTCCTTCTCCACAGGGCTGCTGTGAATCTCTTCTCTGCCCAACCTGTAGCTGTGCCTGAGATTACCCCAACCCAGATGTAGGAACTTCAGGGACTAATTCTTGTTTTTCATACCCCACCACAAGGCAAAGATGTAAAAATGAGATTAACAGCTGTTAAGCTAACTCAAAGTATTAGTGAACATGAACTGTTTTCTAAACACAATACTTCTGCTAATGAAAGAATAATGTTTTCCATGAAAGCTGAGCACCTGATTTCTGCAATTATGGTTCCCACCTATGCTGAAGCTTGGTAATTTTACAGCGCACTTTCCCCTTTCTTTAAAAGAAAAAGGGCAAGAACTTCATTCAGACAAATAATTCTCAGAAGACATATGCCATCTAGAATTTTACCTTCCAGATCTTAACTGCTTGATTCTGAGATCTTAATGTTATTATTAAATATTATTCAACAAATAAGAAAGGAAAGTGGCAAACTCAGAAATATACTTGAGATAAAACTTGACATGATTTAATGGAGAAAGATGTGCTCCTGAAAACACTGTTGCTTTTACATGATTATTTTTTTTTTTAGAGCTTGTTGCTAAAGTCTCAACTTCAGAGTTTGAACAGTAATAAATAATAAAAAATAGTCACACCTCTATACAGGCCTGAACTAATATTTCTCCCTCTTAATAGGGTAATTGTATTTGAAAATACAAATAAAAAAGCCAAACAGAAAATTATTCATTAAATATCATTCTCTAAGATCATAAAAATTGTAAAGAAATGAGGGAAAAAAAAGGACTACAAAATTAATGAGGTGGTAAATTGTAAAAATCACATTGGCTATTCTTTAGAAGTATGGCAAGTATTTCAAGGAGCATCTATTTTTGAAACAATAAGATCACCAAGCATGGACTTTATATCATGGGTGTTCAGCTGTTGATACAGGAACATCAGGTGGAGACACAAAAAGGTCCTAACCAAAACATTCCATAGTTCTTACAGTCAAAAACTGCAATTAAAACTGAATAGGTGCAAATGTGAAGTACAAGAACCAGGCTGAATTTAACTGCAATAAAACTGCAGTATGTGATCATATTGTTGTCTTTGGAACTAATTCTAACTCACTAGACCAACCTCACCAATAATCAATCATTAAATGGATACAATAATTGAGTTCTGATATTGCAGCAGTGTAAGTCTTTACTGGATTGTCAGCAAATAACTGTGTGTCTGAACAGAGCTCAAAAGACATTCAATTATTAGGCACAATCAGTAACTGAGGAGAACCTTTAACTTTTACTTAATCTACTTTCAAAGCTTTTAGACAAGTTTTCTCTAGCAGAGAAGGCAAGCAAGAATTATCTCAAGAAAATCAGTTATGTTTTTGTCTCTTGGACTGAATGAAATCTACTGCCTCCAATTCATTATCATTTGGACATTTTTCTATCTGGAAAGGTCCAGCTGGCACAAACTATATAACTGCTGATGGTGCCCAACATACTGATGTACCCAACCTTATGACATCTTCAGCAGTTTTGAAGATATCGAAAATTTTATCCGTAAAGTCATCATTGCCTGAGTTACAGTCTGGTCAGTCATTAATCAGGAACTCATTCCCAATGATTTTCCAAAGCAGTACTAGGTGCCTCAGATGTATCAGCAAAATCCATTAGCCCCTGAGGCAGTAAAACATGCTTGATTGTACCAAAAAAGACATCAGAAAATGTAGCATAACCAAGCATTACTACTCTCAGTCTTAAACTGGAGCATAGTTCTGCTGGAATCAGGTGAACAGCTAGAAAGCAAAGTCAGACAATGGGACAAACCTATCTAGGGAGCCATTTACATACATCCTCTGACTGAAGAGCTGCTCTCAGCTACTTTCCCCCCACAAGTAAAATTTATGAACAGGTTATAAACGCATCAGTGTGAATAACTTCTGAAAGCCAAGCAGACTCCAAATATTTCAGTGGAGTATTTCAGCACCGTTACCTTCCCAGTCAAGGAGATGAAAATGGCAATCAAAACTGACAGTATTACTTCATCAGCTGACCCCACTATATTAAGCAATGTAAGGTCATAACTACAGCTGTCCAGCCTCAAGGATCCAGTACAGTAAAGCCATATAATCAGAGGCTAAACAAACCTTATTAAAGGGCAGTGTTCTGCTTAGGATGCCAGGGCTTTTAAAAGCCAAGCCTAAAATACTGAAGAATGTGTCCTAAAGCAAATGTATCTTATCCACAGAGAAAAAATTTAGAATAAGACTGGAATCCATACGGATTGTATTAAGCTTATTCTTGGTAATAAAATGGTGTCAAGTCTATGACCTATTTACTTTTTATATGCTGTCAATAATTTCAGCGTTTTTTTACTCCAAACCAGGATAGATTTCCCACAAATATATTGACCTTCCTTACTTCTTCTGAAGCCTTACACAAAACTGCAGCCTTTAAATGCTGATTTTTAGGGTACCATTAGTGTTTTGGAAATTTAGTTGCATTAATGATTTTGTTTTAAAGGTAAGTCGTGTCCTGAAGGGTTGTTTATAAAAATTTTTCCCAGATTATTTTATGACCTTGTGGAGTCATGATTTGAAATCCTGCTGTCTGACAATGCTTTGTGACTCATTTTCTGCTTGCCTTTTCAGTTATATCATCCAGGCCTATTAGGAGAGCATGTCTATCCCTCATAACCCTTGGAAACTGATAAATCTGATGTAATAGAAATGGCACAAAAAGGAATTATTTCTCTCTTTTATGTTTACTTCAATTACAGATTTTTGTGAAACCATGCCACTTTCCTGTAAGTTACCTGAAGGCTTGAATTGCTGATTTTGTTGTTATTTTAGCTAAGATTTCTTTAATTCTTATTGTGGCAAAAATATATTTTCTTAATCTCTGTGTTGTTAGTGAACCAGTTGTGTGTAAGTTGTAGTATCTGAATTTTATTTAGCTAGTTTTACTGAGCTAAAACTTGATAAGCATTCCTACAGATACAAATGTACATCCATTTGCTGTTATCTTACTGCTTCAAATGAACTTTCCCCAAACATCTGATGACACGAGTGCCCAAATATTCAAGTAAGAATTATTCCTAGCAAGTAATGATGCAAACCTCTCCTTCAAACATAGCTGCTTTTATGGCATGCAAAAATATACAGCATTTTGTAAATATAAACCTTTACATACTCTTCAAATTAACATATTTAAACAGACGATTGCATGCAAGACACAGTGCACCATTTCTAACAGAAATATATATCGTTCTTGGAGATGTTTGTATGCTTCCCTGTGCAGTGTATGTTCATGTTTAAAGCTTATAATTTTCCTTATTGAATTGAGGAAAAGGTGTTGTGTTGGTAAAGCATTAAATTCAGCATATCGCCTATGGGAGTTCACTGTTTTAGTCCCCCAGGGAGCTTTTATACAACCTTTGATAAATACCTCTGTGTTTTATTGTAGCTATCTAAGAAACAGGGGTGATTAATGTGTCTTTTTCCTACTCCCTTTTTGCTGTACTAGTCAGGTACTAAGCATTCAGACTGCTGTAGAAAGCATTGGGCATGAACAGAGAAGGGATACTAGGTTCTACAGTAATGTAAATGCTGTTAGCTACATCAAGCAAAATCTGCAACAGAAAAAAAATATGACTCAAGCAAGGAAACACAGCTTCAAAACCATGAATATGATTCCAGTTTTATTTTTAATGTCTCAATTCAGGACAAAAAAAAATTGTTTCACACTAAGATGCAGGACCTTTGTCTTAAGAAATGAGGAATTTCACAGTTTAAAAAATGGAAAAAAGTATGATTGGTAACTTTTGATACCTGTTTGTTGGTTTTTTTTTTCACAGAAAACTAGAGTTTTCATGCTGGCTAACCTGCTTGGCACATTCAAAAATAATTTTTTTTAAAGAAAATGAATGTTATTCTCACTGCTAGATACCAATAATGTATGAAATGTTCAATGATGTTCATGCCCAATGAAGTGCAGAAAATATAAAACCAAAAACTGAGGAAACACCAGGTTCAAGCTCAGCTAAAGACTCTCAAGCTCAGCTAAAGACTCCCAAGCTCAGCAAAGGATCTTTTAATCATCTGTCTAGAACTTGCATTCTAAGTATCCTTTACAACAAAGCAATTTTCAGATGTTTACTGCTTCTTGGTAGTCACAATACTCAGCATGCTCTTTAAGTTCCACAGACTTCTGACTCTGAACATGACATAACTATTCAATATATCTTTAAATGCTTATAAAGCCTTTGAAATTCTGAAAGGCCTTTCCTGTCAGAAAAGCTGATAATGTGCTTTCATATAAGTATGTTACAGAAGATGCATGGGCATTGCAAAAGCATGAGCAGTCTTTAATATCTACCTTTTGTGCATAATAGCACACTGCAGTAATTACAGAAATATACAGATGTTCATATGTATAAATAAATAAAAAATACCATATTTTTACATATCCGGGTAAATGTTCCTTCTCAAAATATGTGAAGTTTTTATGCAGTTCTCAGAGTTGTGCTCTGGAGTTGTGTGAGAAATTACCTGCTAGATTCAAATTCTCATCTTCTGCTGTGCTAAAACGGTGTCTTTAAGGAAACCACTCTTATCTCCCATTAGCTGTAAAGAGACAGACACCATGGGAACAGTCATTTCCAGGAAATGTAGCAAATTGTTGAAGTGCATTCCCTTAGGTACGAGCTAACACGCCCTTTTGATTACTTGTTAGGATCTTGCTTCATCTGTTAAACTCACTTATTGTACCTAGGTTTATGAAACTGTTAATTATTTTTCTTCTAAGCAGGCTGTCCATCAGAGTTGCATTTCCCAAGTAACTCTGCCAGTGCAGTTTGGCTAACTATCTAGTAGTACTAAAAGCTAATAAATCTTTTCAGGAGGACAGTCAGCTTGAGAGTACTCTGAATTTAAAGTCTGATTTATGTTCTTGGCTCAGCAGAAAGATCCCCTCTTTAAGAACAAAAGCTCCAACACCTAAGTAGAGCTGAAAATTCTTGAAGTGACAAAATATTACCTAAGTCTGGGTTGAAGTTTAACTGTGGATAATAAATCACAGCTGGGCACTGTCTGAGAACCTAAACCTTAACTGGCCTGCCTTTTACTTCAGGCTTTGAACACTGATCTAACTGCTAATTGGATTTCTCTTCCCTGAGTCAAATAAAATTGCTGTTAGGAGTGGTATTTCATGTTGGTCCATTGTAAAAATCATTCAAATTGCTGGAAGGATAGAAATCAATAAAAAGAGTGTCAGAGAATAAAACCACATTAGGGAAGGAGAAACCCATTTCCAAACTCTTTCAAACCTTCTTTCCCCCTCTCCCCGCCCCAAACCTTTTTATATAGTCCAACAGAAAACTGATTGCAGCAAGTTTACAACTATTTTTTTGCATATGTCTTTCCTTCTTGAGATCTGGATCATGTTTCGGCATCAAAGAATCTTTATAATACCATGGGTGGTTTTCTGACAGAAGGCTCTCAAATTCCTGTTATTTTTTCATAGACTCACAATTTAGATCAAGGTAAACCTCTGGGTCTTTTAGTGCAACCCCCAGGTAAAAGCAGGTCCCATTAACTCAGGTACTATAAATACCATAGATACTGCATTTGTACTTATAACTTGAGAAAGCCAGTAACAAAAGAATGAGTCAGCATTCAGCTCTATCCAGGAAAAGAGGCAACAGTCCCCCGGTAATTTCTAATCACTCAGGAGAGAATATCAATTTTCTTATCAAGTTTCTAATGATGTTCGCACTTCTATGTTGCAGATCACTGGTTTCTAGCTTCTAGCTATCAAACAGTATGTTTCCATAGTGAGAGAAAGCTGTCAACAGCAGGACAATATGAATAAAAGTTGATTATTTTTCTTTCCTTTAATATGTTGTTCCCTCTCAGGTATGGTTACCTGTGGGACTATGCTGCTTTTTTGTGCTTTTTTTGGGAAAGGTTAGATCACAGTAGAGAGAGAGGTTCTGAAATTTATCACAAGGAGACTTCTTGCACTTTCTGACACTAAGTATCCTTTCTGTTCATGAAATATTAGATTTAAAATAAGCTGTATGTCCAGCAATGTTCTTTATAATTTGATGAATGTTATGTTTATTCCTAAATTTATGAGAAAATGAAAATCTTTTGTAGTTAAAAATCAAATATATTTCTCATTTCAATAACTTGAATTATTTTTTTCTATGTACTATAATTTAAAAAATCATGAACAGTAATAAATACACTACCAAATAATAAATCAGCATTGCCATTCTTTTGTTATTGCTAACCAGAAGTGAATGTTATAAATTTATGTTCTGGTAATTCATCACTTTCTGTCCATTATCCTGAGGATAATTTGTTGTGTTTATAATAACAGATTCTCAAAATCACTATGTTAAAACCTCAGATACTAAAAAGTGTGCAAAATTACAGTTGTAAAAAAAATCCTTAATTTTCAATTTCCTGCTTTCATAAAATACAGATCTAAAGGTACAATTTTCAGTTTTCAGAGGTAATGAAACAGTATTTACCTGCTGCATCAGAGCTGCATCAAAATATCTGTCATGACAGCCAGAAGTATATTAAGAAGCAGAGATCAGCTAAAAACTATGAGCCCAGCCTCTTAATGACATTATACAATCATACAGTCATAGAATGGTTTGGCTCGGAAGGGACCTTAAAGATCATCCAGTTCCAACCTCCCTGCCATAGGCAGGGACACCTTCCACTAGACCTGGTTACTCCTTCAGCTTTCTTTAACTTAAACACATTAGTTCTATTTGACACATTTTGTTATGTTTAAACCTAGTCAGCTTTACTATCTAACGACAATTGACACATATTACATATAATGTAATGTTTTATGTTTTGGAAAGGTTGCTCTTGGAAGTCTAGCTTGCAAGTCCTTAAACCATACAGTCACTTTTATGATCAATGTTACCAAAGCATGTGATAGACAAGACTGATTTTCTCAGCTCATCATCAAAAGCAAAAAGAGAGCAATAGTAATTGTATGGACATTCAAGTGTAAAAGACTATTAATTGATGGAATTTTTTCCTCTTTGAAATGTGGGAAACGGGGAAAATAGAGTTTCTCACCAACAGCCTCTTCAGCTGTTTCAGAAAGGTGGACCAACTAGTTTTCAGTCTTTCATGGTTGCATAAACTTCTTTAAACAGCTACACTGAAAGCAGTGATCCAGACCCTGCTGCACCATTGATTTGCCTTTATCCGTCTTTTATTTGTCTCTTACTGCTTTTGTTTGACCTATTTCATAGCTTAACTTATACATTGTATTATAAAGTTTGGATTTTTTAAAAGCTTATTGTTATAACATTGGTTAATTACATTAGGGCTTAAAAATATTTTTAATACTTTATTAATTTTAACAAATAAAAATATTGCAATTAACAAACTCTGAAACCATTCAAATGTGAAATGTATACTAGAATGAGCACCTTGATGAAACACTTTAAACCTGTTCACAGAAGCTTTTGAATGACTTTAAGAGATGACTTAGGACTTGGAATTTCTCTAGTTCTCTCTAGATGACTGATTTTGAACAAAGTGTTAGATGGTATATCTGTCCCTTTGGAAGTGAAGCAGCAAGATGTGTCCAAAGTGTATATAATTACACTCTAGACTATAGTGGATTTTTTAGGATATTTAGGACATGATCCTTTCATCCATTAGCAAGTGATTTTTTTATTTTTTATAACATTTAGCTATAAGTGTTTTTAATATTATCTTGGAAATGTAACCAAAATATACATTCTTCCATGTAAGCTTGATGCTATTGTAAGGTTTGTGTATTTGCTGGGGTCTTTCTTCTGTAACAAAAGGCAAACAGTGGAAGCTAGAGAACATAGGTGTAATTCTGTTTGAGTCACATCCCAAACTGATGAACTCAATATGTGACTTTTCGCAAGTTCAGGACTTCCACACCTTAAATCTGAGTTCGACTTTTTTTAGGCAGGTCTGAATAAGTTGTAAGTTTTCCTCCATATACCAGTTGTGAAAAGTAGGCATCTTCAGACAAAACCAAAGCAGTCTTACCTAAACTAGGTGCTGGGAAACACACCATCATCTGATAGAACTTATTTTGTGACTCTAAATGACACACTGGCCATGCTTTAAGCATTGAAGATGGTAAACGCAGTTGAGAAAAAGCAGTTTTTCCTAGAGGTATGTCTCCTGATGAAAATCCTGAAATGGCAGTGTCACTACTGCAAACGGAGATGAGACCGTGTTTCTCAAAAAGTGAGAAAAATTTCAAAATTTAAAATTTCATGCAGATAAATGGCATGTATGCTTGGTGATACTGAAAAATACACTTTTCAAACCAGGATACAAAAGCAATTCTGAACATACAGTACCACATGGCTGCCAGGTGCTCTGACCCTTAACATCCACTCATGAGACAGGAATAGAGCCTGAGAAATCAGACACCCAGAACCCCAGATGAAAAAGAGTATGTCCAAAATATAAGTATGAAGTGAAAGAAGTTAATTTTTAAAACCAATTCTATTAATGAAAAAGAAAAAACAAAGCTAATTCTTACTTTAATTTTGAACCTTACCTCCAAATGATCAGGTTTAGGTGGACAGGCTATGAAAAAAAAATCCTGACTAGCTAACCCAAATTTCAGACTACCTGAGACTACTCTGTACAAGAAACTGGGACACTTCAAGGCATCTTTTGATGACAAAACCTCTAAATTAAGGAAAGCTCAGTAAATGGCAATAACGTCTTTACAGTAATATTTTCAATCATCTTTTTTATTTTTGCAACCAAGACAGTTTTTATTTCTCTGTGTAATGCAGGTTTTTTCTGTGGGAGGATTTGCAAAACTTGGGCACAATTTTGAGTATGAAGACTTAAAGGGAGGTCAGCAACAACCTATGCACCTGTTAACATATTTGCCACAAGGGTTTAATGCAAAATTTATTACAGATATGTAAGTCAGAGAGAGTTCCCTCCTTCTATACAGGTGTGGCTATCACTGGAAAAAATAGGTACATTCCTATCAAAAATATAAAAATTTAATAACAAAAAATAAATGTGAAAATATTCAGAGACTTCACTGCTGAAATCTAGTATAAATTAAGCTCTTGCTAAGCATTTCATTTGTTCATTTTTTCTGATACAATAGTATGTTAAAAAAAAAAAAATAATCTTATCAACAGGTACTGATTGTATCATTAGGACCATAGGATCACAGCCTGCAAGGGACCTCAGGGCGTTTCTAGTCCAAAGTCCTGCACAAAGCAGGGGCAGCTCAGAGATATATCCAGCTGTGTGGTGAACAGCATTAAGGATGGAGATAAAAGTTTTATCTGCCTTATTCTCCTGAATTGTTGTGAGGCTATGAAGAAAAACATTTTTCCAGACAAATCTTCAGTCACAGGATGATTTGAAAGAATTCAGTGGGTTATGCCTGTCCTACTCACTCTGTTTCAGAGTATCAGATCTGGCTTTCAAGGGGAGCCAGAGATATTATCTTAATAACTGAAATTATATCCAATGAAAAATAAAGTAAGAAATTATTTCAAAAGTAGTCCATGAAAAATAATTATTTGTAATCAAGAGTGGTCAGCAAAACCTTTGGAAGTGTTTGTGGAACTAGATAGCTATAACCTGAAGTTAAAATAAAAAGTATGCTGGAAAAGTAGACCAGCTGCTGTAAAAAAAAACTTAATGGAAACAAGAAATCTAGAGAGCTTCAACTTTACTAAGGATATTTGCAGTTCATTCAGGCAGAAGGGAATAGGATAAGAATGTCCTCTAAAAAATATTTAATGGCAATAAATGTCCACAGATCTTGTATAACTAGAAATAATTAAAGCTTTTCAAGATAACACTGGGAAGTAATGCTGTGCAATTAAAGACACAGAAAAGGGAAGAGAGTCCATGAACCTGTCTGCTTAGAAACTTCAGATATCTGCAATACCTCCCTCAAACAGATGAAAACTAGCTACTGGGGGGGCTAGTACTTATTAATTTAACAAAACAGAAATTAGCATAAAAAGTTATAAGGAGCTAATATAGGGACTGATATCGAAATAAAAGCTTATTGCCATCAATACTACTTGCAAAAAATTAGTTTGTTTTCTGAAGCTCAGGGGAAATATATGCAGAAAAAGATGATTAATTTAAATAACATGAGACTAAAGTTAGCTCATTGAAAATCCTCCTTTTTATTGCATTATGACACAAGTAGATTGGGTGCTACTTTAAAACCTTGGAAGTAGCTAAATTCTGCTTATCTATCTTCTGATTGCATTTACTACAGGACAGCTTTGCGCTGCTTATTATAACATGAAGAATACCATGTCAGTCCAGCCTACGCAAGTACACACTGTGACATTGTTCTAATTCAGAAAAAGATGTTAGCTACACTTGCCAGCAAATTGTAATTCTCACAATATTCGAATTCATCCATAAACATAATATCTTTTCAGCAGGAGAATAAGCACTTGCTTGAGACAAAACCTGCCTTCGGAAGTAACCCAGCCCTGAAGAGTGGGCACATTAGCTGAGTGCCATGAGACCCCAAGCTGAAAAGAGCTTTGAGATTGATCTATATTGACTTCTCCTTCATAAGAACTACCTCAAAAGACAAAAAGTCCTGCTCCAGAAAAATAGTTAAGAAATTAAAAAATTAAATTAACCCCTCCAACTTTTAAAATATGCAAAACCCAAAGCAACTGAAAGAGGCAAGATGATAAAAATGAAAAAGAAAAAATAAATGTATGAATTGTATTCTGTCTGCTCCTGACTTCAATTTTTTGCCAATTCAGGAGATTTCCCAGGGCCCTTAAGGGATTTCCCTCACCTCCACAGCCTGTCTCCTTCATGCTCCCAGTTTCCCACTATTACTCATTTCCTCCCTCTGAAAGCAACTCTGTCCTAGCTTTCTCAATCTCTTCCTCACCTCTAAGGGTTCAGCTCATATTTTTATTTTAGAAAAGCATAACACAAAGAGGAGCAGTGAGGGGTGGATACTAAAACAGAAGAAAATTCATCTTCAGGAACCATTAAACAGAACTGGGTCTCAGCTATCTTTTATAAAGACCAAATGTCATTCTGCTTACAGGTGCAGTAAGATGAAACATGATAGCCATACATTGAAAAAAATCATAATTAAAAAAATAAAATAAATAAATAAAAGTAGGAAACTTACTTAATAGTATTCTTTTTAGAAATAATAACATAAGTACTCATTTTTCTTGACCATAATTGCCGATATGACTTTAAAGACTCTAGACTTTAAAAATGAAACATGGTAGACTCTAGTAAAACTAAACATTGAAATCTATCTCAAAAATAATAATAAAAAATACCTTTAGAATTAATCTTCATAATAATCCTCCAAAAAGTGTTGAACATATAATTGGAAATATAAAGGCAGACCAAATAAATTTGTAATGAATCACTGAAGCAGAGGAGTATACAAAGAAGTCCTCTGTTTCCAAATATAAAAATATTAATAGAGAAACATTGGAGCTTAAGAGGTCCAACCATAAAGTCTAGAAATAAAGTTTTGACAATTTAGATGGCATGATAAATACTAGTACTGTGTTTGGCTCATGGGAAATTTAATATGCATTCAAGAAAGACTTCTGTATTAATGAAAACCCACTAAAATTTGTATTGTCACCTGAGAATACAAAAATAGAACCAGTGTTGATGAACAGAAGGAAAGAAAACCCTTCAAAATTAATCAATTAGTTCTCCAAAGTCTGGTATTTCAGAAGGAGAGCACTTGTTACTGAAGATTTTACTGATGAAAGCATTTCTGACTTTATTCCCTGCGAAATCCTGTACAATTTGCTCAAGCAAAATGCTCATACTCTGAACATTCAGCTGCTTCTACAGTACAGGTTCTAGAAGTTGAATTCAGTCTTAAATGAATCAAATACCACTTTAATGCATAGTGCTAAACACTACCTAATAGCATGTGACAGGAGAGATTTGCTGTACAGAGAACTACCATGTGTTTTTCATAACTCTCTACCACAGAAAACCAAATATGATTCAGCTACTTATTAGCAAAGTAGGATTCAGATTTCTAGGACCAGAGGACTTGATGCATCAACACTTCCAGCCCTGCTTTCCCGAAGCCACAAGTCTATTTCCATTTTTACTATATTCTACCGTATTTACCTATGAATAGAAATGTGCTGCTGTAATTAGTCAAAAAATACCAGCCCGGGCTCTTCACATCCAAAGGTGCAATCCAGGTAATTTTCAAGGTCTTAAGTACCAAACTAAGTCGTCTTTCACCCTGTGCAAATGACAGGTTACGCTACATGGCGTATAGGAATGTGTCCACTATAATTTCAGAATATTTTTAAGGTCACAGAAACTATGGAAAGACATTTGAAAAAAAAAATGTAGCCCCAAAGACTGTCACAACATGTCAGAATCTTGTTTTGTACAACTACCAATATTGACTATTAAAGATTATTCTTCAAATAACATCATCTATTTTCTGAAAATTAAAATTACTTCATTAAGGAGAATACAATTAAAATAATAGTTTTCAATAACATTGAATTTGACTGATAATGGGGTTTTTGCATGTTTTTTCTAACTATTAATTTTCCTTCCAAGTGAGAATGTCTATACACCCATAAACACCAAACCTAGAAGCCTCTGAACCTGCATCATTACAAAACAAATTGTTTTCTATTTTCAGCAGATTTTAAATAAGAAATCTAACAGGCTTTTTGTTAAATATTCCAGTTTTATAATATCCTCCATTAGTTACTATAAGGAGAGAGACTAAACCATGAAAATAAATGAAGTCTACAGAGGATGAAGAAATTAAAAATATAATGCAATTTAATGAAAAAATATGAAACTGTCCTTCCAGGTTTTTTTTTTTCTTTCTTTTACATTCCTATTGTCCACTGTTCAGTTTCTGCTCTTGTTTTATATTATCGGGAATACATTTTGCATGGTATATTATAGTTGTATATTATACCTTTTCTTTAACCTTCTTTTATCTAAAAAATATTTCCATTCTTAGGAAAAGCTGTCTCTGCTATCATATGGATTTGTCACAGCTATAACTTGTCTTATGGAAGAATAAAACATCATATACAACACATAGTGATTTTACTGGAACTGTAGAGATGAAAAGATGTGTTTTCTACTTTGTTAAATCAAAGCCAGTTTCTAAATAAAAACCAGAAAGCAAAATACATCTGCTGGTCAAAAACATTAGGTTTAATACCATGTCAAGTTTTTGTAAGTTCAGTCTTATAAAGTTGTATGTCAAGCAAATAATGAACATTTCTCTTACCTATAATTGCACTGTACTAGTAGTGGTTGTTATAGAAAGATGATACCAGGAGGAACAAAAAATATTAACAAGCATTGAAAATATTGTTCTCTTGACGGTAACATACCATGTCCTAAAGAATTTCAGAAGTCCCAGATTTAATTTCCTGTCAGAAAAATGAAAATAACCGTTTGAAAGTTAACCAATAAGCCAAAGTTATTAATTTGCCTAAAGATGAATCCTAAGTTATCTGAACTACTGTAGGTTCACACAAATCCTCCTGAGAATATCTTCAGGTAGATAACCAAAAACCAGATATTCCAAAATATTATTGTAAATTCCCTGATCCCAGGCATTGAAGTTGATTTCCACAGCTGGCTGAACAGTCATGTGTCATCACTGAAAATACCTGAAGTACCTAAAGACTCATGATTATACTACCCAGGAAGCCAGACCAAACATTCATAGACCCTCCTTCCTCCTTGATAACTGTTAACATTTTATTTGTTCTCTTTGCAGGAACATCTAGAAATCACCACTAAAACTGAGTGAGGTGTTGCAGTGGCTTAGGCTGGTTAAGCTTGGGCTACTACCGAAAATGGAAGAAGGGATGCCTTGTCTTCTCTTGCCTGGTCAGGCTGACTCTGTGTGACTGCTCAGATCATACAGGATAAACAGCAGAAATGCAACTGCAGAACAGAAAGGTAGAACAAAAACATTTCTTTCAGCAGGCTAAGCATCATCTTTCATCAACATTTTTGGCACAGCCAGAATGGAGACCAGTGTCTCACATTTGCAGCTCAGAATGTCATTTACCAGGACACCAAGTGTCAGAGTACTCACTTATTTCCCTTCTTTCACTGTTCTTCCTCTGGGACTAATTTTCTTTCATTAGCTTGGCTACATGATAAACCAGAACTCTTCTCTGATGGAATAATGTATGTTTGAATAATAACAATAAAAAGAGTTTTATTCTTTGCTGTTAATTAATGCCTTGATCTCTTTGGGCTTTGCAAGGGGTGTGAGGTGGTCCACAGGACCCTCATTTTATCACTGATGAGATACTGAGATGAAGTTAGACACAACTCTCATCCTCCATCTTCTGTTATACTCATTTGATATGAACTGATGCAGTTCGTGTTTCAGAGCAGACTGCTGGTTGCCATGCATTCATTTCTTAGTTTATATGGTGTTCTTTAACCTGAATAAAGATATGCAGTAACACATACTACAAGATATACTGCAAAAACTAAAATAACACCCAAAAGTCTATGTTTTCTCCTGTGTCAACATTAAAAGGAAAAGCAAAAGGAAAGTAAAAAGAAGAAAAACTTTTCCAGGACAGTGTCTTAAAAATAAAAAGGAAAAATACATTTTTCTTTGCCTTGTCAATTTGAAATATCCAGAGATTCTTTTTTCCCCTTCTCTATTATGGACAATTTAAGTTTATAAGCCTCTTATATGTTACTATTTTATTTAATCTATACTATAAACTAAAATTATTTTCATTTTTGTTTTTTAAACAAACATCAATTGGGTTTTTTGGGGAATTGTTGTTTTGTTTTGTTTTGTTTTGTTTTTCTAGTGTCTTAGTTATTAGGAAGCAAGGCAAACCATTCTTTACTTGATTGCCTGGTTTTGACTCAAGCTAAATTAATGGTACAGGTAGTGATGGTGTTACCATGGGATGGTACATTGAAATGTGAAGAATGCAGATAGATAAAAGAGACCATCTTGAGACAGTCACTTTTTTTTTTGTCTCAGAAAGGACACTACTAAAAAGTTTCACTATGTGACTCTGTTTTCCTTTACTGAGAATAAAGTAACTTAAGTAAACATGTTGACTTTGATTAATAAAGAATAACGATTTTCATTTATGTAGACCTTTTTTAACTCTTAAATTTTAATGCTCTTAGGCAAACTTTAATGTATATACAGGCTGCATAGATGAATCAGCTACTGCTGAAGTGAAATATGAGAGACGTTTAACAGCTCATGGCAACACAGTCAGGCATAGGAAAGGAACTGAAGAATAGCTTCTCCATCTAAAGCTGAAGGGAAAACAAACTTCAAGAATGGAAAATTATCTAGGCTGTGGGGCTCACATCATTTTCGTTTAACACTTCTTGACCTTGTGGCCAAGACAGAGTGTGGGTTGTTTGTCTCCCAGTCATGTGTGATTATTTCTATAGATGGATTTTTCCAACTGTATAAACACTTTTTCTCCACAGAATAAGGAATAACTGAAGTATTGACAACTATTAGAGCAATAGGTCAATGCTATTTATTTATATTAAACATTGCTGTAATTTAGCTTACTGCTAACTTTATTCACCAGCCCACCTTGAATGAGGTGATGAATAGTACTGCTTTGTTATAAATTTCTAGTGTCACAGATGCCAGTTCTCTTCAGAGTATCTGGCCCATTACAGAACTACATTTTCCCACTCAGGAAAACAGTAACTTTCCTCTGTCTTTCAGGGAGTTGGTCCTCCCTGCTGGCCTTCCCAGGAGTGGCAGCTGTGACTGCTTTTTTGCCCAGGTGGTCAGATGCTTCCTTTATCCCTTCCATTTCTGATGCTTCCAGCTCAGCAGTTACACAGGGGCCTTTTGTACTTGAATCCAGAGTGTCAGCTTGTATTTTTCTGGTCTGAACACAGAGGAAACTTATTAAAACACATTTGTTTAATTTCTTAAGTGTGCTTCAATGGCAGTAGTTTAAAAAAATGGCAGCTGCATGGCCGCAGGACTTTATTCATATGTCCTGCCACTGTGATACAAATAGAATAAGTGCCCAAAAAGACATGTCCCAGCTGGGCATGTTAACATGCATGACACTCAGTGGTTTAATAAAGACCAAGTTCTATTACTGGCAACAAAGGCAAGGTCAATTCAGGAAACACTGTCTCTGATTCACAACCTACTTCTTGTTCCTTGCTTTAATGAGAAAATACAATATGGTTTAAACTGAAAGTGAGACCTTGTATTGCATCTTACATTAGATTTTCCAACAATAGATATATTTATACGGTTCCTGCCTATAGCTGCAGAAAACAGGCTTTGATTTCTTATTATGTCCGCTGTTCATTACCTATGCCATAAATTTCTACATCTGGAAACTAAATAAATGTTACATATTTATATCCTGCAGCCTACCCCAGCCAGTCTTTCTAGCCTCACAAGGGCACAGAGAAATGCATAAACATTTCTGAAAGAAGCAAAATCCCAGTGGCTTAGAAGATACTTCCAAGCAGAGAGTATTTAATGAAGAGCACCCTGCTTTGTACTGACAGATTGTCCTGAAGTACATGAGGTTTTATATAGAAAAAACAGCAACTGAAGCTACACCTGCCTAGAAAGTGTTAAGTAACATTATATAATTCTAAGGAATGGGAGAGTGATCTAGATGCAGAGGAGTCATGGTCAGCTGAATTTTACATCTCTTACAGAAAAGTTGTCACCATGGTTGCACATCTATCTAGTTATATATTTGCTGTATTTCATTTCCTTGTTTTACCTACTGGTGATAAACATGTTTCAAACCAATGACACCAAGGTCATCAGAAACTGTTAGTAACAAAGGTGATATAGCAACTGTCATATGACTGAAAGTCTGCACCACTGTCAAGTGTAAGAAGACTGAAAAGGAGGGTCACGAAAAGAGCCTTTGAATAAAACACATGAAATCTGTGAGCATTCTTGCTAAAGCAATTTGTGTAACAAAGAGCAATAATAACAAATTTTATTTCCAGTGTAATAACTTTGGAATGAAAGGAAAGAGTGCTTCAATGGGCAAAGTCATTGAATGTAGTAGACTGGGATCATCCCCCAGAGAACTGGAAAGAGAGTGACTTTATGTGATTCCACAGGGTTCTTTTATTTTGGATGTGCCTAGCTGACCTCAGAGGTATTCACAGTATTATGGAAAAGGCAGTATGGTGCAGAAGTTTCATAGAAATGGAGATTCAGAGAACTGCTGCTGCTTGCAAGTGAAGTAAAAACTTCTGCCGCGATACTAAGCTTCATTATTCCTTGCAAAATTGAGGGGACTTGAAAATAAAGTGAAAATAAAAAACAAGCTAATGAAAACTTACTGTAGCAAGAGTCATTAACCGCTTAAATAACTGCAGCTTCTAAGATTATTACATTAAAACAAGTGCTGTTTTTACTGAAATGAAAATATGTGGAGCTGCTGCGAGCTACTGCTGCATCCCCATAAAAGATGAACAAAAAAGGATTTTATAGGCTCCCAATTACATTTAGCAGAGGCTAGAGAAAGGAAAATGTGTTGGTCAGATAAAAATTATGTATGCATGTTTGTGGTAAAGAAAAGGAATTATCTGATATGAAGATAAGAAATAGAAAGCCAGTTCAAAATCCTCTACTGCAAATGTCCTTATTCATCAGCTTATTTCCACTTTTTATGGGATGATACTCATAATTACCCAAAGGCACTCACCTGTCAAAAATTCAGAGATGCTTGTTTTCAGTTACGTGACCAATTTTTTTCTTTTTTTGTGAAAGGAAGTTATACACCACTTTTCTTCCTTTCACACTGTAGGGTCAGTTCTGAAAAATGAGAGATCTTTGCTCTAGGCTATCAATAGTTTTAAGTATATCAAATTAATTCGACTGTTTAAGTACAGCTATGCTGGGAGTGTCTTGTCAGAGTGCTAAGGGTCCTCTTTTCACCTTTGTCAACCATGTCCCACCTGTAAAATTTCTAGGTATGTTTTCCTCCTACTGTCTTCTAAATTTCCTGGATCAGGCCTCTCAGATAGAAAAAGTAGTGCAGCAACTTTACTTGATACCTGATAAGTATTCAACAGACTCTTACTGGGCCATGTTTATTGCATAACTCCCAGAAAGTGCAATAAATGGAATAGAATAGTAATGGAAAAATAATTAAGTTATCGAGTGTGGTGATGAACTGTAAGTCTTAGATTAAAGAACGTAAGCATTTCTCAATTTCCTCTGAAATAAAAGGGAAGCATCATACGAATTTCTTCACTTGACTAGGGAGAATTATTACTGAACTGTGACAGTACTCTGTAAAAGCCAATTTAAATATGCTTTTAATCATGACCTCGTTGCCAGGTGCAAAAGTACTTTAAATGGAGGTGAGATGTCCAAGACAAATGGTGTTTTATATTTTCAGTAAGCTTCATTGCTTTATGCAGCACAGCTTGGAAACCAAGCAAAGTCTAAAGCCTGTAAACAGCTTTTCTTCTCATTTAAAAGCTGTACATTTTCCTCTTACCGTGCAAATAAAATGTTAAATTTGGCTAGAGGAGGACAGACACTGAATTATAAAGAATCTGAGGAAAGCAGAAGGTGAAAGGAGAGATTAATGCATTAAAAACAAAAAAAAAAAAACAAAAAAAACCACAACCTCAAAAGCTGGTTTCTGCAGAAATTATTAAAAAGTTTCCAGTTGAATAATGGAAGTCATATGTTTTACTTGGATGTTAACTTCTCCAAGGTCAGGTGGCTCTTTTAACATACCTGCTGCTGTGTCATAAGGCAGTTTGAATGAAACCCCATACCCTTAAAAGGTTGGCAGCTGAAGATGATTCATGATAAAAAATATTTTATCTGTGAAATATTCCCCTGAAAATTAATGGCTGATAGTCAATTTATTTACTTTTTTTTTTTTTTTTTGTGGTGAGCTAAAACTTTTAAGGTGAACCTCACCTCACATAGACAGCAATTTTAAAGCAAACACTAGTTGACAAGAAATAAAGTAATTTCTGTTTTCTGACTCTGCAATTACAGCTTTTCAGTAAGTGCCTTGAATTCTCTCAGGCTGGGATTCTTTCAGGGACAGCAAGCCTTTTCTGAATTGAGGATGACTTTATAGTCTTCCCTTGCACTCTCTTCTCTTGTCCCCCAGAGTGCCCCTCCATCAGTGCCATTGAAACACAGCAACAGGACCCAGAGCAAGTAAGTCTACATGCGTGGCCAAGCTTATTTCTTTTTTTTTGTAAAGAGGGATTTTGTAGGTAGAGTCTGTCAGTTTCAACTGTTCAAATGAACCAAATAAAACAAATAAGTGACAGAAAATTTATCACATTAATATCAGGGGAAAAAAAAAACATAATAGATTTCAGGTGCTAGAAATCTCTGTCCAGAATTTTTCTTTGGAGAAATGGGCTTGTAACATACATGATTCTGTCTCTATGATGAATTTATCATTCTCCTCCTACTTTTTTTACACTTTCCTCTTGTATCCTCTTTGTCTCCTGCCACACATTTCAGTGCCAGTACATGGAAATGACCATGGTTTAACATGCTATTGTTCTAGTGTTTTCTGCATCTCACCTCCAGCTGTGCTAGAGTGGATGGTTCACAGATGGGTGGCTTAACATCCACAAAGCATCTGGCAGGGAATGCAAGCCTGTAAGGTATTCAGCATCACTGGAAGCAGAAGGCATTCAGCACTCAACCAATAAGCCTTAATTGTGCGATACTTTACCATAGAAGCAAATTTCTTCATTGCCCAGTTGGTTACCAGTATAAAAAACAAAATACAAACACTTGCAGCCTTGTCAATTTTATGTTAGAAAATCTACAGCTGTCAATGCTATTCATAGAAACAAGTTTTTTGCAATCTGTATAAAATATTTCTCCTATGACAGCATATTTCTCAGATTTAGTTTTATGCTATCACTTGCAGTTTTAAAATACCCTGCCTTCTTTGTTTCACTGCAGGACTTACACATTCATTGTATAAACATGTGGAGTTGTCCAGTGAATTTAGTAACATATCCCCACTGAAGCAAGAAGGTCAGAATGGCTGCATCTTTACGTACATGCAGCATTTTCCATGCTCAGCAAACCAGCCAGTCTGTTCCTGTCTTCCTTCTGATTTTTCTCTTCTATTCTATGCCTCAGAGCTCTGCAGATATATTATTGTACAGAACAGTTTCATTAGTTTTGGTGACCAGAGAAAACAGATAAAGGACCATGTCACAAAGCCACTCTTTGGTGGACATTACATTCTTCAATTTGGGAGAACACTGCTGATTTTCAGATGAAATATTAGTTTCCCATGAAATGGCTGGGTCATATTTTCTTTACCATTCCCTTGACTTGTCTCCTGACTATGAAATCTTACACACGTGACTAACTTGATGCTACAGGTTTCCCCTTGGAGACCACAAAAGCCACAAGACAGAAAACCCATTAGTTCTTTGCACAGCTTGTGCAAAACACTACAGCTTTCATTTATAAATCCAGGAGATGGAAAATGTTTATATTTAGTGAGATCATTGTGTACCGTATGAATAATAATGACTGATGACATGCAAAATAGTAACCAATTGACATCTTGATAACATCATAAATAATGCATTGCTTTGGAGAAAACAGTATGAGTTCCCAAAGATAAATTTGGCAACAAAAATTGAAGTTTATTTGACTCATTTTTAACAGATGGTTTCAAAATCTATGGCATCAAAATATAAGAATAATTCAGTCTTTATAAACAGTCTGTATGAGTTGTCAGAATGCAAGTTTTTCGCAACGTTGTGTAAAGCCCATATAGTAGGTTTTAGCCAGAATCAAAGGGTGCATGAAAATATGCTAATGTTTTAAATTCTACTTTCTTGTAGATGATCAGTGTAGTTTCTTTATATTATACAAGACTATTTCCAGGAGGTTTTCTGGAAAAGAAAGATATGCCTTCTACGTAAGTTTTTTGATTTCTTTCTAAATTCACTGTTGGTACCACTGTTGTCTCAAGGTATTGCAAGGGTCAAGTAGATTTCTCTGCACCATAAATGAGACTGGAGAGGTACTGAGACCTGGTTTACTACACATCTGCCACTAAGCCTACAGGCAATCTGGCTTGCCTACTGAGTAAAGCTAGAAATTCAATTTTCACTTTTTATTTACAACTTCAATCTTGTACAGCTACAAATTACATGAGATGGATGTGATCACAGGGTTCTGAAAATACATGGGTTTACCTAGCACTGACTTCTCAGTTTGGTTCAGGGTCTAAATCCAGGAATTTGAATTGTGCGGGTTTGGCTGATAAAAGTTTGTGACTGCTTAGGATGTGAACCTTGATGAAAGGTGATGGGAAAACAAGAACAGGGTCTGATCAAGAGCAGCAGGGAGTATTGCGTGGATACAAGACAGAATGTCTCTGGTGAAGCACAAATATTTGCTATGCCTGTGACAGGATTAATCCCAGGGTATATACTGCAGTATGGAAAGAAAAATGGTCAGGCTTTGATGATTTTGGAGTAGTAATGACACTAGCTGTGGATGGTCCTATCACATGCCTTCTGTAGGAGATTACCAGAGGGAGAGAGCTCTTTCCCCCATCCAGACAGAAACAGCTTCACTTTAATCTTAGAGCATTCAGCTTTCCAAAGGTATTAGAGAAAATTCCTAGCCAAAATATCATAAAGAAACCATGGTACAATGGGACAAGAGAGAAGATCCTCTGGCAGATTAATAAACTGCCAAAAGACAGGAAACAGAAATAGGGGAAAAAAATTGCTGTGCACAAGGGAGAAGTTTATTGTTGTGTCCCAAATGGATCTCCCTTGTTCAGCATATTCCTAAACCATCTGGAAAAATGGAGTGAGTAATGAGGTGAAACAGTCAGAATTCAACATTTTAAAAAATATAACAAAGATGTAATAAAGCTGAACAGAATAATAAATGTAATAAAGCTGAAGTGAATAATAAATTTTTGGATTGTTGGTTGACAAATACTTACTTATATTTCAACCCTTTAGTCCAGTATTTTAAACCTATTTTTAATATGGAAGAATATTTTTTTATTCATCTCCATTTCTGCTCATCAGCTAGGTTTGCTGAAGTTAAATTATGATGGCAATTACAATACTCACTTGCCAGTCCTTTCCACTTTCCTAAGGTACTACTTTACTTACATCTCATGCACATTCTAAGTCAGAGGCATAGTAACTCTTCAGGCTTGCAAATGTTTTTCAAAAAAAGCAACACCTTTGCTCATATCTATATAGCAAATAATTTGATACTTATAAATGCCAGGGAAAAGATAAACAAAGGATTTCTTTTTTCCCTTTCACTGTCTGCCTTGAAAGCTGCTAAGTTCCCATGTTGCAAAATCCTGATCCTTGCTGTCTAGGAAAATCAATAAGAGAAACTTCGGTAATACTACAAAGCTGTACCTCTCGTACTTATGTCCAGTGAATAATGAATGAAATCAATATTGGTTTTGCACTTCTTATTCTGTGATATATAAGAATACTTTTTAACCTCTGAACACACTACAAAGTTCAGCTTGCAACTCCAGCATTTGCAAAGAAAGGTATCTTTCTTTTTTTTCTTTCAACTTTATTACTGTTGTCATCACACTGGCTGTGTACGACAAACAGAGAAAAGGTGAACATAGTGAAATCACTGGATGTGAATTGTTAAAATTTGTCTTGGCTATAGTGCTTTATGCATATTTTTTATTCCTGTATTTTAACACACCAAAATAAAAACACAACAGCAGCTCCCAGTTGTCTCAAGCTGTCTCCAATGATTCAGAGGAAAAAAGTGAGCATCAAATAATCTCTATATGGTGCTCAAGTACTTCTAGTGATGAATGCAGTGTAAATGCTAGAGGGAATGTAAGTACAATGTACTGCATAAAGAGATATGGAAAGTGCATCAGATGCTCTTATTGCGTGTCCTCTCATTTCTAGTGACATGGTGATGAGCTATGGGCAAGATGCATCCTTATTTCAAAGATTCATATATGCATGTGTTTTAAGGTCAGAAGGAACTGTTGAGTTCATCTGATCTGACCTACTACAGTGTAGGGCAGTGAAATGTGCCTTGTAATCTGACCATTATCAACCTAGATGATTCTGTGATTAAAGCAAAGGATTCCTTCTTCCTGTATAAGTGAATCATATTACCCCAGGAACTGTAGCTGAACAGCAGTCTTTCTCTTAAGTACATCCAATCGTGAATTAAGAACTCCAGATCTAATTCTTACTTGCAGTGCTAACAGCTACGGAAGACAGTGACAAAGTCCTATAAATGCCTACAGATTTTTAACTGTATTTTGTGACCAGGTTACATTGGCTATTTATGCTTATTGGATAATCCACAGTAATCCTTTGGTCCTTTCAGCTTCCAGCTTCTGGGATAAGCCTTCCTTCTTCCCTCTGTTAGTCCAGGGAAAACTCTAATCAGACTTTTCTGATATTTGTGTTTCCTCTGTGACCTATACTTTATCACCTTCAGCTGCAAGAAATTTATCAAGATCAGCATGGAACTGTATTTAACTACAAGTCATCTGCAACTCACATCTCACCATCACTGCTTCACAAAGCCATCACATGAAGCCAGATCCTACTTCTTCATAGGTGAAAGGATTGGAAAATTAGTCCTGAAATCCTCCATCCATCACTTCGTTTTTTCTTCTACAAAGAGCAAACAACAACTCAAAGTAGAAATCAAACCTACAATTCATATTATAACATACCTACAGTACACTGAAAATTGGAACAGTTCTGTAATACTAAACCATAAAACACTGTTATGATTGAAAAAGTTAAAATTCTCCCTCTGTGCCAACAGAAGTAAAACTTCTTAAATCATGAAACCTGCTTGTAATCACTATCACTGCCTTTTACTATACTTTTAAGTTTTAGAGGATTCAGCTACGGAGCTACACATAAACACATACAGGAAATAATCCCATCACACCTATATAAAGACTAAATAAGAAAGCCTGCACTTGTTAGCTTATTGATCATGCGCTCAGTATTTGAGAAAACATTATGGACAATATCATTAGACAGGTAATTAATAATTATAGAATCATAGAATAGTTAGGGTTAGAAAGGACCTTAAGATTCTCTAGTTCCAACCCCCCTACCATGGGCAGGGACACCTCATGCTAAATCATGACACTCTGTCCACCCTGACCGTGAGCACCGCCAGGGATGGAGCATTCACGACTTCCCTGGCCAACCCATTCCAGTGCCTCATCACACTTACAGTAAAGAATTTCCTCCTTATATCCTATCTAAACTTCCCCTGTTTAAGTTTGAACTCATTACCCCTTGTCCTATCACTACAGGCTCTAATGAAGAGTCCCTCCCCAGAATCCTTATAGGCCCCCTTCAGATACTGGAAGGCTGCTATGAGGTCTCCACACAGCCTTCTCTTCTCCAGGCTGAACAGCCCCAACTTTCTCAGCCTATCTTCATACAGGAGGTGCTCCTGTCCCCTGATCATCCTCGTGGCCCTTCTCTGGACTTGTTCCAACAGTTCCATGTCCTTTTTATGTTGAGGACACCAGCACTGCACACAATACTCCAAGAGAGGTTTCTCGAGAGCAGAGTAGATGGGCAGGATCACCTCCTTCAACCTGCTGGTCACGCTCCTTTTGATGCAGCCCAGGATATGGTTGGCTTTCTGGCCTGCAAGTGCACACTGCCTGCTCATGTTGGCATCAGCCCACTTCCCAAGTGTGTCAAGGTCCCTCTGGATGGCATTCCTTCCCTCCAGTGTATCAACTGAACCACACAGCTTGGTGTCATCAGCAAACTTGCTGAGGGCGCACTCAATCCCACTGTCCATGTCACCAACAACGATGTTGAACAAGACCGGTCCCAACACCGATCCCTGAGGTACACCACTCGTTACTGGTCTCCATCCAGACATTGAGCCATTGACCACAACTCTTTTGTGTGGCCATCCAGCCAGTTCTTTATCCACCAAGTAGTCCACCTATCAAATCGATGTCTCTCCAATTTAGAGACAAGGATGTCGTGTGGGACAGTGTCGAACACTTTACACAAGTGCAGGTAGATGACATCAGCTGCTCTACCCCTGTCCATCAGTTCTGTAGCCCCATCGTAGAAGGCCACCAAATTGAACAGGCAGGATCTCCCCTTAGTGAAGCCATTCTGGCTGTCACCAACCACCTCATTGTTTTTCATGTGCCTTAACATGCCTTCCAGGAGAATAATAATAAGAATCATAAAAAGAATTCTTTTGGTTACAATTATATATTATTACTCAGAGAGTTCAGCTTAGAATGATATTCTGTAGCCTAAACAGAAAATGTCAAGCAAGTTTGAATTCAGCAAAAGTATTCAGTTAATCTCCATGCCCCCTAACCTTGCCCTAGTACCTGGACACATTTGAGTGTATTCATTCTGACAGATTTCTGTGAGGTAGGAAATCGGTTTTATCTGTTGAAACAGCAGACTAAAGGATTTGTGCATGGTCACACAGTAAATCTATAAGGAAAAGCGGATTTGGGCAAAAGTTTTCTAAGTTGCAAAAAGCACCCTAAGCTCTAAACTCTTAATTTATTTCAAACAAAAGCCTATAAGATTAGTCATCCATATTTTCGCAGGTAGCGGTCAATTCTGAGTTCTTTAATGAGATGCTTAAATCAGCACTTTTCTAGAACTTAATGAGGAAATACCAGACTTTCAAACCCACAGGGCTAATCTCCCAGAATACATGTATATACCACTGCCAATTTTTCTCAGCTTTATAAAGCAGACATATTTGAGCCGTATGTCAGGAAAATACAACAGAATATCCTTTCTCTGCAAGAAATGAGCAATGAAGATGGACAACAGGTTTTCTGCATTTAAACACTTGCCAGTGGGAAAATGCTTTTGGTTAGTTAGAAGTATAGACGGACTATGTGTCTTCCTCACAGCATTTTAATTTTTTCTCTTGTCGTGGTTTAAGCCCAGCCAGTAACTCAGAACCACACAACTGTTCACTCACTTCCGATTCCCCCCCCACTTCAGGCAGGATGGGTAGGAGACTCAAAAGTATGTAAACCCCATGGGGGTATAAAATAAAACTACTACTATTGAGAATAATAATGTCAAATGAAATAACAAGGAGAGAGAATATGAAACTAGAAAGGGAAGGAAAAAAAGAAACAATAAACCCAAGTGATGCACAATACAATTGTACATCACCTGCAGACTGATACCCCGACCGAACAGAGCAGTGATCTGGCCTTTCTGGGTAACTCCCCCCAGTTTATATGCTGAGCATGACATCCTGTGGCATGGAATAACCCTTTGGCTTGTTTGGGTCAGGTGGCTTCTCTGCTTGCTCCCAGTTTCCCACGCCCCTCCTCACTGACAGCACAAGAGACTGAAAAATCCTTGATCAGGGTGTTACTGAGCAACAACTAAAAACATCAGTGTGTTATCAGCATTGCTCTCAGACTAAAGCTGAAATACAGTACTGTACCATCTACTAAGAAGGAGAAAAATAACTGTTACAGCTGAACACAGGACACCTTTTTTTCATTCAAAGCTTTGTCTTCAAAAAGGGAGGAATGAGAAGTTCCTCCATATTCAGCCAAAACTTAAAAAAGTGGTCTCACTTGAAAACAGTATCGTGGAACTTCATGAAGGATTTGGTGCACCCACCTCATACTCTATTTTCTCTGGTGATGAATACATTACTTCTCCCACGATGCAGCTGCAGTCATAGCACTGTATGAAACTAATCATCAAACATATCTCTGCAATATCTTATGGGTGGCACAGCTGATAAGCAATCTCTATCCAAAGAGGAAAATGAAGGGAAAAGACACCATACTTTATTGTCATGCCGAAACACCATTTCTTCCTCTTGTTGCTTCTGTTTTCATTCTTACTGAAATGTAGACATTTGACACAAAAACATTCTCTGTGTATATCTAATGGTATTCAGTACATTCTCAGTAACTTATAACATTATAAGGATCATAGAATCATAGGCTCAAGGACTGCAAGGGACCTCAGAAGGTCTCTAGTTCAACCTCCTGCAGGGTCAACCCTGAAGACAGACAAGGATGGAGATGGCACAGTTTCTCTGGGTAACTAATTCTTAACTGTCCTCACAGAGAAAAAGTTTCTCCTTAGATCAAATATGCACCACTTTTGTTTCAATTTATGTCTGCTGTCTCTTGCACTCTTTTCATGCATTTGCTCCTGTTGAACTTCACTGGGTTCTTCTATGCCTGCTTTTCCAGCCCTTCTGGATGGCAGCCCTGCCTTCATGCTGTTAAATGGTTCCACTTTCTTCTAGTCTGGTGTCATTTGCAAATCTGACAAGACTGCACTCTGTCTCATCCTCGCTACCATTGTTGCAGATGTTAAGAAGGGCAGATCCCATGGTAGCCCCCTTTCATAGAATAGTTTGGGTTGGAAGGAATCTCTAAGGGTCATCCCTACCATCAGGGACGTTTTACTTTGAAATAGAAACAACACAATGAAATTTAAATTCTTATTTTTCATGAGGGAAGGAAAGAGGCAGGCAGGCAGACAGACAGGAAGGAAAGTAGGAAGGCAAGAAAGAAGGTTCCAAGGGCTGCAGCACCTGTCCTATGAAGACAGGTTGATACAATTGGGGTTGTTCAGCTTGAAGAAAAGGAGGCCTGGGGGAGAGCTTAAACAGTCTTCCAATACCTAAAAGGGCTGACAAGAAATCTAAGAGAGGGACTTCTTACAGGGGCGTGTATTGGCAGGACAAAGGGGAATGGCTTTAAGCTGAAAAAGGAGAGATTTAGATTAGGTATTAGGAAAAAATTCTTCACTATGAGTGTCTGAGACACTGGCACAGGTTGCCCAGAGAAGTTCTGGATGTACCTGGAAGTGTTCAAGGACAGGTTGGACGGTGCTTTGATCCATGTTGTGTAGTGGAAGGTGTCCCTGCCCATGGTAGGAGGATTGAAACTAAATGATCTTTAAGGTCCCTTCCAACACAAACCATTCTGTTATTCTATAATAATTACCTCATTCCCAGTAACAACAGCAAATATTATAACACTGACTAGTGCTAATACTGCCTTGTGCAATAATAGCCAGAGCAAGTGTATTAATATTTCAACATTACAAAGACTTAAATGAAAAATTTTCTCTTAAAATGAAGGAAACTTTCAGCATTTAACACTTCAGGTTTCTATCATATTTCATTGATATTAGAACTTTAGAAAGAAAAGGGCTTGAATGTTATTTTTCCTTTTCTATCTAGATATTAATATAAGGGATTATTTGGTTAGTAGGATTTTTTTATTCTTAAAGCAAACTGTGGGGGTTTTACAAAGTTAAAATCTGAACAGAACAAACAGGTGGATGGCTGTTCTCTCTGAAGAGTAGCTGAAATTAGGATTTTAATTATTTTTTGATCTGAATTGTGACTACTTTGCACAATCTAAATCTCTACAGAATCACAAAAAATCTTTTATACCCATGTTCATTTTTGCAAGACGTTACACCATAGTAAATTCACACATTTTGATGTTTTCATAATGAAGTAGATAATTCCAGAAACTACCATGATGAGCTATGGAAAAAATAATTAGAACAGATTTATGTTTAAATCATGCAGAAGTATTTAGTCCTCGACAACTCACTGATTTAAATGTGTGCCTAAATGAAATTCAAATGCCAAAAATAATTTTGAGATTATTTTTAAGCAATTTCAAAATTCAGTCTTGCAAACATTAAATGAACTGAACTTCTATGTTTCAGATGGTGAAGTATTATTTTGCTGCACAATCTAGGGCCTTTAAAAAGTGCTTAAAAACTATGGTATGTCACCTTTCTTTGTGGTTACTGCTGAATCAGAACTGCTGCTTTTTGACATGGCAGAAGACCAGCAAAAATTGCATTGTCATTGCCAGAGCTATAACTGCTTCTGAGAAGATACAAAAAAATTTCATGAAACAGAATTTCTACAGGCTGTTCATCTAATACATTCTACAAGCAGAAATCTTTCAGGAGAGGCAAGCATATTGAAATTAAAAACATAAGTAAATATGTTCTTTACTTGAAATTAAAAACATAAGTAAATATATAAGTAAATACTATGTAGCTATGGATAAGACAAGTTGTGTTGTTAAGAAGTGGCATGTGTTGTCCAATAAGGCCCTGTAAAGCACACCGTAGGAGATGTTTAAATCACATCTACTAGTGCAGTTTTCCCCACTCAAAACAGGTTTAAGGATGCAAGAGGCTTTCAGTGAACTTCAGCATGCATGACAGGAAGGTGAGTGGTTGCATCTGAATGTGGGGGCTTTTTTTCACCCAGCAAAACAGATGATGGGTAATATAATGGTTTAGTAATACTACGCAAGCTCCTAACAGGAGCAGCTTCCATTCTGAAAAAGACTGTTGGATTACTACTCTCCACTAAAAGCCAAATTTTGTGAGAAAATTGAAGTGATAAGAAGCAGACAGGGAAAAAGATTGTTCTAGTAGAGAAGATAGCTGGGAAAATGAGGGCTGTCTAGTGTCCAATCTGGCCTTTTACCTCTTGTTGTTAAGAGGTTTTGTGAGATATGTAGCATCTGTGAGTGAGAAAGACGAAATGGGCAAAGAAACCTATGATCTGTGCACAAAGGGATCCCTCTGCTCAACATACTTTATTTTCATCCAAAGTCTGCAGTCTGACAGAGATGTTCACTAATTAGAATAATAGTCTCAACAGCTTTTTAATTACATAAGCCAACACACCAGAATTTTTTAATATTTCTTCATTTTCCTACGAAGGATACCCTGTAACCACTCTCAAAGTGTCAAATATAAATACCAGAATAGTTATAGGTGAGAAAGGAGCCCCAAAGCACTGAAGAAATTCTGCAGTTTGTCTTATAGACATGCTAGTAGCTTCCTGACAACTTGGCTTCAATTTAAGTTTTCTTTTTCCCAGCACCAAGTACCATATGCTAACTGTTACAGTGAAATGCCACTTATCCCACAGGTCTGCAGCAGAGATGCTATGTTTAAATTCAACTGCTGGGTGAAAGTGTGTTTTATAAAAACTCTAGGAAGCTATACCCAGATGGTTACAGAGAAGAATCTATATCTAGGGATTTGGGGGAGGATAACAGGTTACAACAGTATCACTTCTTAATCTGGGGTTATTTAGTGGCTATTCCTTTCCCTTTCAGGTAGAACTAAAACATTGCATAATGCAATGTATGGCATACATCACCTTGACTATTTTGGCAGAAATAAATTTTTAATAAACCTGGTTTCTTTGGGATTGTCTGTAACTATTTCTGCCTGCATATTATCAGTCTTAACTTGTTACTTGAAACTAACCTAGCAAGCTAAAGAGAAATGTTAATACATTTATTTAAGCATTTTGTCAGTATAACTTTGCTTTTAAATGGCAGAAAGACACTGGGGGAAAGATCTTTAACTTAGAATTACCTGCATTTAATATTTGACATTCTGCATAAGAGTCTGTTCCATTAAAGGGAGAAATAGCAGTCAGGGAGCTGATTATGTTTTTCAGATTTCCAAAGCAAATGTCAGTCCTGACAGCACCTAAAGAAGTTCAACAAAGTTGTGACATTAGCACACATTAGATGTCTCAATTTTCTGAGGAAATGTTTTAAAGTAGCTGAGGTTATTTATGAATTAGTATTGAAGAGTTCCTTAGTCAGGCTAGTGACTGACTATGCCTTTCAAAACAGTTTCAGAGACCGAGAACAGCCTACCATGAGGAAAACCTGTAGTTTGACAGTTCACTGTGCAGGACAGGAAGACATCTGAACTCCAGCTTTATGCTGCTGATACTATATTATGTATTTTCCTTCTATGAGTGCGTTTTGAAAGAAACAAATGAAACAGATGTCAATCAACACTATTTTCTGAAATACTTCCAGAGCAGTAACTTCTCAAAGTAAGCTCACGGTTCTGTTGTTTCTGTTTAACAATGCTGCTGATGTGATCAGAATGACTGCGTGAAGTTATTAGCCTACGTTCATGTAAAGTATCTTGAAAAATTGCATCTCTTTATACACATCTGGTAACACAAATATGTGATGTTAACATATGCTTGCATGCTTACTACCAAAGGTATTTCATGAATATCAGCTAATTTCAGAGAAGTCTGGAGATTTTTTACATTTACACAACAATGTACAGTTAATATGAAGGTGGGAAATCCTCAAAGCCCACATAAAGCACCCTACAAAACCAGTATGAAGGAAAATTGTATTATGCAGGTACACGCAGATTTATGCACTCAAAGCATACAAGTACGTCATAAAATATTCTGATTGGGAAGCTGTCAGTATGCTTCTCACAGGGAAATCATGAAAGGCTGTCAATGAATAGTGAAAAAACACTATCTTGAAAAAAATAGTTAACTTCTAATGCTTGATTGAATTGACCAACATTTCTATTTCATCTGGCTAGTCCCCAGCACAGCACCAACCTCACACCAATCAAACAAAAAAGCTACTGTTTTTCTTCACTTTTTTTATCAAAAGTCTGTCAGACCTCAGCTCTGCTCTCCCCAGACAGCATCTGATCTGCAAAATTCAGTTTAAGTAAGGTCAAGATAAATCTTTTAAGATTTGATGAGCAGATTTAGCATTCAGGCTCAGGGATTTCTATCCTGAATCCAGGTAAGCGTGTCGGCTTGGTGTTTCAAGTAACTTGTATTGATGCCTGGGTTCCTGCCTTGCTCCAGGGCTGAGATTAACTGCACCCACACATCTCTTGTCTCAGGCTATTTTCCTGATCTACACCACTGTTACATTCGTGGACAGAGCAGGAGTGAGCTGGGGTGTACAAATAAGCACAGCGTCACTCACTCCCTGCCAGCTAAGGCTTCTCCATTGATTTGTCTCAGTTAATGAGGCATAGCAGGTTGGCAGAGAATTTTTTTATTACCCACATTGGACTTATGAGATACATCCTGTGCAGAGGAGTACAAGTTTCCTTGTAGCTGCTTACACTCCAGTATCAGGAAATCCACAAATTTGCCATTAATGTATCCAGTTATTTATGTTATGGATTCAGTTCTAATCTAATTTACAATTGAGTATCCACACAAGCAATAGCCCAATTCACTTTCACTCAGTGTAGGAACAGAGATTTACTCTTTAATGACAATTACACCCAATCAGTGGTTTCAGCAGAGGAAAAATGTACTACATGGAGAAATTTTACTGTGCAATCTCCAAGGGGATACAGGGGAGAAAGACATTACCATTCACAGTCCCATCTATTATTAACTCATCTGAATCCAGCTTAGCCACAATTATCTAAAAACCAAAATCTTAAACAAACCCCATCTGAATGTAAATTCGCCAACATGTAGATAAAAAACTGTTACACTGTCTTTTAGCCATCACTATTCTTGGTTTTTATCCCTCTTTCCCATGTGGCAATTTCTTCTAGAGAGCAGAGTAAGATAGGTATGACTTTCTCCTGCCTTTGTGCTCCTGCAGTGTTAATTCAGAGTGTTCCCTATAACCTTGATATAGGGTGCATTATGAGGCCACTGCCCCTAATACATATAACTGAGAAAATAAGGATGCACAGATCTGGTTAGCAGATAACAGCAAAATTTCAGCCAAAATGTTTGTCTCCTCTCAGGAATATTTTTTTAAGCTGTTCAGAAAATGTGAGAAATAAACTAAGAAGTCCCTAAAAAAAAATAAGCAACCAAACACACCATCACACAGCCTGTTAAGTGTTGTTTTGTTGTAGGTTTTTTGGTTTGTTTTTTGGGGGCTTTTTTAATAAAATAAGGGCAAACCATAATAATCAAAGTAGATAGGTTGACTGAACTGTTGACAAGCATTCGGCAGTGTTTACTTTATCCTGAAGAAAAGATTTCAACATTGCTCTATGTTCTACTAACAGAGACCTGCTCACTCACAGCTTCGCAATATCATTAACTTCTTCAGAAAAGGCCAATACAAAAAATAACCAGGCAATAAACATACTATTCACAACTCCACACAATGTTGTCTTGGCTAATGCAGTACTATCAGCTGTATATGTAGATACTTTAAAGTGTCATGATTCCTTTGTTTGTTTTTCTCTTGTAATGTTATGAAAATTTATTTCCTAATTACTTTTCCTAATTACTCAAGTAGATCATCATAAACTATGAGTTCACATATTTCAAGAGCAATTAATGTATAATTCTAGCTGTTCAATCTGGGGTATGCCATTAGGAACCAGACTGAATAGGAATCCTCCTACTTCCTTCCACATTTGACATTAGGTAAAGACATCTCTTTGCAAGTAAATCAAGTAGGTCACTCCTTTATGCCATTGTCAAAAGCAAACAATGGTTCAAGATCCTAGGAAAGGTGGAGTGAAATGTTACCTCTTAATTCCATAACAAAAGGTGTTTAATGGCAACACTGAAAAGTAACTTGTTACAAAGTTTTAACAGATTTCTTTTTTTTTGTTTTGTTTTAGCTGAGTGAAATAATGTCATTCGCGGACACAAGTGTCAAAAAATTCCTTAAGGCAAGATGACATAAACCATATATGATGCACCAGTACACTTCATGTTATCAAAATATACAGTAAAAAATAATTTTCACTTCAATGACAACTTTCTTCTCTGAGCTTGTCATCTGTAAATTTTTCCCCAAATCTGTCTGAAGACCTCTGATTTGATTATTCTATATAAATGCTGTTGATCTGCAAACCTCTTTTGTGCTTCTTAATCTTCAAATACATGGTACTAGGCCACCTCCTGCAAATAATTTATATCCATGCATAAAATTCCTCTACATCACAAAACCGTTGTACCTTTTACTTTTGTGGCTTCATATCATTATTTATTTTGTTCCTCTATTACTGTACCAAAGTTTTTGCAGTCAGGATATGACTCTATTAATCTAAACTAGTAAGCATGATCTTGTTAAACATATCAACTCTTTACATGAAATTAACACAGTGTTAAACCACTATTGACAGTAGAACCATCCTAGTTATTAATTTGAAAACTGGTAAGCTCTTCTCCAGTGCAGCTCTTACCCTTCTTAGGTATCTAAATAAACGTCACACCAAGGACTAAAGTGCTGTGAAAACACAAGACCCTTTTGAGAATCTGGTTCTGAATACTAAGCTCTATATAAAACTTCAGCAATTGACTAGTGAGAAAAAAAAAGCACCTGAACAGCATATTTAATTGATATGGCATTAGCTTCAATGATATTTAAAGAATAACAGAACATATCTGTATGTCACAGAACCAATAAATTGAGGCTGAATGAAATTTATTGCTCAAACTCCATTAAAACTCCACCAACATCAACATAAGCTATGGGATGTCACACAGATTTAGCTGTGAGATGTCACACTGCTGAATCCTAAACTTTCTGACCAACGATCCACATGTGACAAAGCACAATCACTCACCCAAAAGGGAGGGCTCTCAACCTCAAATGTTACCTTAGACAACGTCCCAACCCAAGGTGAGAGTCCCCAGCTGCAGACCTGCTGCTCCGAGGAAGACTGACTCCAAATGGCTGCCCAGTGGGGCTCCTTTTATACCCTGATCTAACCTGAGCTGTGCTCAGACACGGTCATGTAACCCCCCATGGGCTCAGGACCCAACTTCCTGTCCCTGCACCCTCCAACCAACACCATTGTGTATAGGGCAAGAGCTGTGCATGTGGGGAGCTTTCCTGGGCTCTGTGGTGGGAAGATTTTGAGGGCTTTGGTCAGGGCTTTCTCAGGGTGGGTACACCTGCCACACTGTATCATGAGAAATGAAGCAAAATTGGAACTTCAGCAGAATGATCAAATTTAAATCAATGAGCAACAACAGATAGAATAACAAATATTCTATGCAGCAAGTTTACTCATCCTCTTAACTTTGTGTAGCCTGAAATTGGATTCCATAGACATGCAAAGTTTTTCAGATTGTTGAGATCTGAACCTTTATCTTTCCCTGCAGGCTATTTGTATTAATCTGCTTTTCTTGAAGCACAGAGCTGTTAAACTGTTAAAGCTCATTTAAAATGTGGCTATATTTCTACCAATGGACCTAGATAGTTGAATTATAGATTTTAATTATGTTTTTTGTACTTTGGATATGCTTACTTAGAAATATGTGTAACAAAAGTATGCAATTAAAGAGCCTTTATTGCTGTTGATCAGTGAACTGTGTCTATATTGACAGCAAGAGATGGCTTAGTATTTAGAAGATTTACACGGCCACTTTTTATTAGTGATTAATATGAAAGTCAGCCAGCTTTGTTCCCCTATCTTTATTGGTATTTTGTCATGAAATTAAAACAAAGCAAAAGATCTGAAAATATATAATGCCTTATGCTTTAAGAGTGAGATACAAGAGTATTCCATAATTGAGTTGCACCCATCCTACAAAATCAGTTAAATACATAACTAGAAAATCAGAATTTACGTTTAGAATTTTATGTGCTGTACATCTGACATTTCTGGCTTTTTCAGCCACTTTTCCCAATGAACCAATGCATGAATAAAAGACCCCTCACCAAATGAATGTTGCAGCTATAGTTAGCATGCCATCAAGACTGTGAATCTCTATACAGAAAAGGCAGTGTCAATTATCGGTGATGGAGGAAGCCTATTCCTGCAGTCTGCTGCATGCTGCAGCTATGGGATATCTATAGTTCTGGACGGAGAGGGAAGCAAAATAAAAAAGGTAGGAACAAGCATTGCAGTAAAATGGTAATGGTGAACTCCATTTACTTTTCAGGGTATTATTGGGTAGCAAGAAGTGTGTTAGTCTATGCTTTGCCTGATTTTGGATGAAAAATTCATCTTGTACCATCGAATACACCTTGAAATAGAGTGAAGACAGATACAGGATAAAGCTAATCCTTTCACAAATGCCAACTTGACAAGATTTACACAGCAGAAATACCATGAGCACAATAGAGAAGACCAGGAGATAGGAGGTGTTTCATAGAATCATAGAGTCATAGAATAGTTAGGGTTGGAAAGGACCTTAAGATCATCAAGTTCCAAACTCCCTGCCATTGGCAGGGATGTCCCACCCTAGACCATGTCACCCAAGTTTGTGTCCTACCTGGCCTTGAACACTGCCAGGGATGGAGCATGTATCACTTCTTTGGGTATTTAAAATAGACAATTGTGTTCCTTCCTGAAACTGATAATTTAAGTTTAACAGCATAAAAAAGAAAAAAAAAAAAAAAAAAGGAAAAAAAAAAGAAAAACCAAACCAAATTTTAATACAAAAATTACTACAAATTACTTCATAGGTGTCATGGTTTATACCAAACCAGACAACTTGTTCACTCACTTCCCCCCCTTCTTTCCCTCCCCCTACTCCTGGAGGGACGGAGAAGAGAATTGAAAAGAATGCAACTCCCATGGGTTGAGATAAGAACAGTTTAGTAACTAAGGTATAACACAGATCACTACTGCTACCACCAATGATAATAATGATAAAGGAAATAACAAGGGAAGAGAATACAACACCTCACCACCAGCCGACCGATAACTCGCCCCACCCCCCAGCCCAACCAAGCTCTGACCGATACCTCCTCTAACCCTGCAGTCCCAGCCCTTCTGGGTAACTCCCAGTTACATCCTGGGCATGACGTGCTGTGGTATGGAATACCTCTTTGGTCAGTTTGGGTCAGGTGTCCTGTCTCTGCTTCCTCCCAGCTTCCCCTCCTCCCTGGCAGAGCATGAGGCTCACAAAGTCCTTGGCCAAACCAAAACATCATTGTTATCAGCTCTGTTCCCAGGCCGAAAGTCAAAACACAGCACTGCACCAGCTGCCAAGGAGGAGAAAAATGACTGCTACTGCTGAACCCAGGACAACAGGAAATATGGTGTGTGTTTCACACTATGCTTGGACCAACTGGGACTAAACTTTCCTTCAGATACACGAATTGCCTTCTAGTGTTTGTTTCCTATGGAGTCTCTTGGTTTCCAACGCACTATGGAACAATACTCCATAGAACAACAGGGTAAGAACAGCAATCAAATTAAAAAGCATTGAGCAATTTTTTGCCTCTATATTCATGTTTATTTGGGAGTAACTTAGGACTCTTAGTTACTGGTGTTTAGAATTGTTCCTAGAGGAAAAAAAAAAAAAAATCTAAGAAAATCAGATGTCAGGGACATTTGAGGTAGTGTTTGGGATAATAAGGAAATTTTTGACAGTCTCTTATATCTCAGATATAGAAATAAATTCATGTTTGCTGTAAGTTTGAATACAGGTTTTCAAAGAATCCTTAGAAATATGAAATTTTCATTTCACTGGCCACTGTCTTTCCATTAAGAGCATTTTGGTGAAAAATTACTGATAGCTCAGTAACTACCAGGGTAGCTATCACATTTAAGTACTGCATACATTTGTAGATGAAGAACTCATAAAAATTAAATGTGTAGTCCTTGAACACATTAGTTGTGAAGGCCACCTTCTGCTTCTGCCTGTGAGAAGTGTGACCATTCCTTATTTCACAGCATGAGAATTAAATCTCCATACTACTGTTACAAATTCCACCATTTGTTATCAGTGATAAAAATATCTCTCTTTCTGTCAGAAAGGAGTTAAATAAATCCAAAATCTTAATCCTTTTGCTGGATTAGTCTCAGCATCAAGTCCACAGCAGACACTCTTTTTTTTCCCTCTGTGTATGCCTGTCTATTTACAATGAAGATTAACATACAATCTCATGATAGTCTAAATCCATGAATGTCCATAGTCAGTTAGTTCAGACCCTCTGCTTTAACTACAGATGATTGGTGTCATCTGACATAGTAAGTTTACTCTCCCAGAAGACTAATCTACAGGCAATTCCATGTCATTTTTGCATAATATTGTTGTTACAGTGACAGTCTGGTCCCTGATTTTCAGGACCTAGTAACAGCCAAAGGGCAAATAACTAGAGGGGCTTTGCCCAGCATATCTGTAACGTGAAGTCTTTCGTTTTGCTCTAGTATCACATGGGCAGGTGTCCCTGCCCATGGCAGGGGTGTTGGAACTTGATGATCTTAAGGTCCTTTCCAACCCTAACTGTTCTATGATTCTATGATTCTATTTCAGAATTGATTAAAAGGTATTACCTAACCTTGTGACAGAAGAAAAATTTAATGGTTCTTTTTCAGTGAAGCATTAAAAAGAACAACTGTATTTGACCTCACTTGGAGTACTGTGTACAGTTCTGGTGTCCTCAACATAAAAAGGACATGGAACTGTTAGAACAAGTCCAGAGGAGGGCCACAAGGCTGATCAGGGGACTGGAGCACCTCCTGTATGAAGACAGGCTGAGAAAGTTGGGGCTGTTCAGCCTGGAGAAGAGAAAGGTGCGTGGAGACCTCATAGCAGCCTTCCAGTATCTGAAGGGGGCCTATAAGGAAGTGCAGGGTGTCCCTGATCATGGCAGGGGGGTTGGAACTAGATGATCTTAAGGTCCTTTCCAACCTAACTATTCTACGATTCTATGAGACACTCAGTGACATATGTCATGAAATTATAAACTTACAAGAACTATATTGATTAATAGTGTTAAGGTGCAGAGGAAAATCTTTCATGCAGTTTAATTGCCTGAATGATGAAAGCCACACAGCTTCTTGTATTCTTTCTTAGAATCGTTGAATGCTTTGGGTTGGAAGGGACCTTAAAGATCATCCAGCTCCAACTCCCTGCCGCAGGCAGGGACACCTTCCACTAGACCAGGCTGTTCAAAGGTCCATCCAGCCTGGCCTTGAAAACTGCCAGGGATGGGGCAGCCACAGCTTCTCTGGGAAATCTGTTACAGTGCCTCACCACCCTCATTGTAACAAAAATTCTTCCTTATATCCAACATAAATCTACCCTCTTTTAATTTAAAACCATTGCTCCTTGTCCTGTCACTACAGGCCTTGGTAAAAAGTCTCTTGCCACCTTTCTTTTAAGCCCCTTTATTATAATTAAAGGCCACAATAAAGTATCCCTGGAGCCTTCTCTTCTCCAGGCTCAACAGTCTTTTTACGAGAGGTGTTCCAGCCCTCTGATCATTTTTGTGACCATCTGCTGGACTTTCTCTAACAGGTCTGTGTCTTTCTTGTGCTTCGAGTTCCAGAGCTAGATGCAGTACTGCAGGTGGGTTCTCATGAGAGCAGAACAGAGGGGGAGAATCACCCTGTTGCTTTGACCTGGTAAGAACAGGTAATTCAATGAATGTAGTATGTCCCAGCGGCCAGACAGAGTGTAATAGTGACCCCCTTCAATGAAAAAATAGTTAAATATAATACAGATTTTGGGCATAATATTCAATACCCAAAAATTAAAAAAAAAATATATATACTTTTACCCAATATAAAGATGTTCTTTCTATACTGTCTCAGTCATCTACACCCTATGTAGTTATGGTCTACTTCTATGAAGTGTTTATAGTGCTATTAGAAATCTATATGCACCATAAGTCATTAGACAATCCCTAGAGCAAAAATGATGAGCAGGCTCTAAATCCATGTTCTGTTTCTCCAATTAGAAACAAATGTACAGAGGGCAGGAGAGGAATTGAGAACTGTGTATTTAAAACATTAAGTTCAGACTATGTTGCTGAGACATTATTTTTCAAGAACATAAATGTCCCAGCTCCTGAAAAATTAAATACTTACCACCTGTCATGAAGTTAATCATTCCCTACTATAAAACAAGGTCAGGTATAACCCACAGAGCAAATACACTTTGCAATGTACTCTGCTATTGTTAGCCCTCAGTGGTCTAGGTGTCCGTTACAACAGCAGGAAGCACAATGGGACTGTGCAGACAGGACATGGTCCTAAGTTTCCTGTGACAAATCTGACCATGAAAACCCACCCTGCATCCCCTTCTAGGTGTCAGCTGAGGCCTAAGCTTCTGTCCTACTAGCTCAAAATCTCACCTCAGTAAGCTGGTGCTTTTTCAAGTCAGTGGCATTAGTGATCTTTATCAGTCGAGAATGAAACTTTTCTCCTTTTTGTTGATTCTGGGTTTGATTTAGCCTGGTTTCTTACAATCTGGAGACTATGCAACCACATTGTTGTAGCAGATATAGGTGGATGTTACAGCCGTATGGCTTTTTCTCTTCCAAATAATTTTCTAATGGACTGTCCAACTGCATGCAAATTTCACTGATTTCTAGACATGTTAAACCATAAATAATTTTTAAATTATTTTCATGATTTATGATCATAAGTCATAATGGCAAATAATGTGATTACAAAGGCACACCTGAAAATGACTCCAAAGAGCTGAATGTGAGTGCAAAAGAGTGACCATCTTCTAAATGCCTTGACTGCAAAATAAGCTTTGGTCAGACCCAGCCATCAAGCAATAGACACAAACCTGTAGGAAAACAATCTGTATTCATTATGGCACTCAAAGAACAGCTGGTTCCCTGTAATTACCCTGTGGGTATTAAGCTGAAGCTACTTCCTCTCACCCCGCACTCAGCAGATATTGTTAGCAGGCAATCACTCCAGTGGCCTTTTCACACCTGGGATGGTTACCATCATTTTCCTTTCTTTTCTTGCTTTAAGGTGTGATATTTACCACACTAGCACCTTCTGAAATTACTGTTTGGTTAATATATTTCAGGATGATCTCACATCAAAACAGAGAAGAAAATACACAAGTTTTTCACCAGATTAGAAATGCAGATTTCACAAGGATAAACCACCGTATAGAAGGTACACCCTGTCATCAGACACAGCTATCAGTCACAAATCGATTCAATATCATGTAATTGCATGTCTCTCTGTTCCACCCCACCCTAATTTCTCAAAAGTTCTGTTCCCTGGCTAAATTCTGAGATACAGATACCAAGTTTATTTAACTAAAATTGACCTTTCCCTACTGTTTTGTTCCAATTACTGTAATAGAACCAGTCCTTTTCAGGGAGAGATTGATTCATACATGTCAGCCATACATGGGAATTCCCTAAGATTCAACTGAATTAGAAACTGGAGTCCTGTCACCTCAGGTTTTGCTGTCTAGAAACTTGGCAAATCTTATTTTGTATTAACATAAAAACCAAATGAAGGCTGTTTATGCTGTCAACGGTAGAAATTCTTGCAAACCCACTCGTGCTATGGAATTCTCATGTTTCAGTTGTGAAAACAAGAGAAATAGAGTGAAGTAAGTGTGACTGTCATATATAAAATTTTGTTTCCCAATAAATATAGAATAGGTACATGGAGACATTTTTAAATGTTTAAATGTGGGGAGGGTAATTTTTTTTAATTTTTTCAAGTGCTTATTTTGTTTGGGTTTTTGTCTCTCATAACAGAAAGGGTGAATGTCAGGGTACTTAATATATTGTGCTCATAACTAACATTCCTTGATGGTTTTGATAAGAATGAGATGCATACCCAAGTCACACGGAGCTTCAGTGTCAGAACTGAGAAACAAGCACACATTTATTTGAGCTTATTTAGGCCAAAGAGACAGCAGTAAAAATAGACATAACTGTTACATCTTCAGGCAAAATTTTAAATAAACAGATGGACCTTCAAAGTCAACCATATGAGAAACAGTTTTACTGGAAAGAAAAGCAAATTTCATAGGCAATTCAAATAAAATTCTCTTTCAGATACTATTCAATACCTGACACCAAAAAAAAGTGAAAAGACAAAGGTGTCTAAGCATGACTGTAGCAATAAAGCACAGACTAGTGAGTCTTTTAAGACGCATATGAAATAATTGATCAAGATGCGGGTTTATGTTGTTAGTAGTCACAACTTGGGCATGCAACCCGGGCACTGAACTCAGCATGAACTTCTTTCAGATTCCTTGAAAGTCAGGAGTTATGCACAACTTGTTATATTTTTCAGATATATTGACAGGTGTCATCAGATTTCACTGTCCAAACATGAGCGCATTGGATCCATAATACTGAATATTGAAAATACACGTGGAAAATCTGTGGCATATGGATTTCATACGACATTATCACACAAGGAATCTGTGGAAAACTGGGAGTTAAATATATAGCTTCTGTTGCCATATACCTGCATCTTTTTTTTTTTTCTGTACACCCATAGAAAAACTATAGTTTCCTGGGTTCAGCTGTAACAATTATTTTTCTCCTTCTTAAACTGGGCTTAAACCATGACACAAGGCCAATTTCATTAACTGTACTCCATGTGGAAAGATAGATGAAAAAAATGGTTCCATCAGCCCCTGTATGAAATAGAAGGTTCATGTTAACGTGTTTCAGTTACAGATTCTCATATTTCTTTTATCGTAGCCACAGCTAAAGTTTAATGCCAGTGGCATAATCTAGAGTTTACCAGAAGCATAGCAAAATGCAGAAAGAGCTGACAGAATGTTTCTGACAGAGGCATTTTAATACAAAGAACTAATGGGGAAAGGTCTTTTGACAGTGCCAGCATCATGGAGAATTTCTAGGCCTCTGATTCATCAGGAAGTGTCCATACTAAACTTCATTAATGTATTGGTCAAAGGTTCTTATTCAGACACCTGACTGTAGAAGATACGTTTCTTTTTCTAATAAACAATGTTCTCCTTACTGAAAAAAAGTTAATAAACTCATTTAATTTTCACCTATCCATATCTGTATTTATCAATATATGTACATATACACACACATGCACACACATGCATTTACATGTGTACATATATATACACATAAACATATATAAACACACATGAATTCATATGCACACAGATTCACTCTCACAGTAATCACAAATACTCTAGAAATCAGTAACTGAACAAGCATCACACACTACATGTTTTCCAATTTATTCCAATTTATTGAATCTTGTGGTTTGCTACCAGAAGCATCATTAGATATTTTATAGAATAAAAATGGCAATGAGCAGGTTTTTGTAACAAGAGACCTTACTACATGTCCTTCATTTTTAATCAGTTGAAATTATTTTTCATTTATTTTGCATGGCTAAATATGTAAAATGTTGACAAAAAATATTTATTCTGTTTATTAATGCAGGTTCACACATTGGTTATGCTGTGTTATTTTAGAATTTAGTTTTATTATTATAACCTATAGCCAGTATTTTACATAAATGGCTAAAGTCATGGTTTAAATAAAATACATCTATATGTAATTGGATAAAAAATGTAAGCAGATAAGCAAAGCTGATATTGTATTTGAGTTCCTAGTAAAACATTCAATTTTACTATTAGCAGTCAGGTCATAAGTTAAAAATCTCTATTTTAAAATTTCAAGAACTGTATGAATATGGTTCAGAAATCATTAATATGCAATTATTTATTTTAAATTACTCAATTATATTTCCTCAGGTCTCAGACGCTGCTGATCTTTCAGGATATTTGGTAGAATATACCTTATGCTTTTCATTTTATGTTACTCATATAAGTCAAAACCTGTGCATGTGTTTTGCGCTTGAGAAATGAAACATTCTTTACTTGAAGCCAGATGCTACCCTTTCTATGCATGTGACACCAGCATATACAACTTCAAAATTACTAGTGGGTCTGTGTGTGCTGTTTTCAGATATATATGTAACAGAGAATGAACTGAGATATAGAGCCATTAATGACCTTAAGAATACTATTATCCATAACAATCATATTGGGATTCTAGGGAGAATCAAGCAACAAAACATTATTTTGAAGTATTGCTTTTCTTCACAAGGATGTCTGTTTTGTTGAATGAGGCTGTTGCTACACAATAAAAATTCACAACCAGCATAATGACTAGTAAAACCTGTAGAATCGATCAATCAGAGCTAGAAGACAATAAGAATTGAATTCTGAGATATTGACTATGACCTTAAGTCAATGATAAGAAAATTACAAAAAATTCTTGAGTGAGCACATTTGATGTCAGTTGTTCTTTTTTCTGTATGGAAAAAGCACAAATAACCTTCTATATAAAGAATCATACATTCCAATCAATACTACTTTCTTTTTATAGAGAAAAGGTTTCTGTGCTATTCAGTTCTTTATGTAAGGTATAACATGCCACTCATACAGACTTAACACATGAACAAAAAGAAAAACCTGAAAGCCATTCTTGCAGGTTTGCAGTTGACTACTGACCTAGCAGCAGTGAGGAAAAATAACAATCTAGGGGTTAAAGCACAGAGAACTTAATTCAAATGATAATATCATTAAAAAAAAAAAAAAAAAAGAAATTTTGGTAATTGTTTTCCCTCTTTATGAAATTTATCAACATTTGAAATCTACTTCTTGAATATCAGTGACAGTACCAGCAGGGATATTTAAACAAAAATTAAAAGAAAGGGCAAATAAAAGAGCAAAGACCTAAATAACCAAAAATTGTCAAAGTATTAATGAAAATTACCTGATTTCATGCCGAAGATCCTGGCAGACTATCCTGCTGACTGAAGAATGAATCTATTATTAGTGCTAAACAGCTTTTATACTACTTCAGTGACTGCATAAAACCATTCAGTTACAGCCTGTATTATCCTAAATTTTAGGGCAATTTAAATGATTTATAAACTTACTAACTGAAATGATGACACACCATATTCTCTAAATAAATGTTCTTTGTTCTAGGGGAAAATAACCGTAGGAGGTTTGATCTAATAATTATCCCTAAAATATTAGATTTTTAAAATGTGTAAATCCTGGAAACAGATTATAATAATGTTTACTAAAAATAAGAATCACTCTCTTTTCTATTTGAGTTTCCTTGGGATCTTTGATTAAATACATCAAGCAAGGAAGACGAAATACAAAGAGAGATTGTCAAAAAAACTCCTGCAGTGTATTACAAAATAAAAAACACAGAAGGCAATCTTGGCATCAATATTCTTTTTTTTGCCAAGCTGAAACATGCTTGTGTTCTCATGAAACTGACTCCTGAGAACACTACTAATCCTGATGTCCTAGCCAGGACTGTTCCCTAGTATCCTTCCCAGCACTACCACTTTGGTTACTGAGAGAAACTCTACCCTTATTTTGAAAACCAATAGTTTAATACTGAGACAACCAAATGGAGTGATGGAATAAGGGTTAGATCTGATCCTGGTCAGTGTCAAAACAATTTAGAGGCTTTGGAATGTTGTAGGAAAAATTTCTTGTTGTTCACTGAGATTTCTGCAAGGTTCTGTAGGAAGCCAGTGTCTCTTAAAAACTACACTATTTCATCAGGGTCTGGTCATGCTTTTCCAAAGACCTTCAAAGTGGATTGAGGGCTGGTGTTGTGGATCAGTGTCACAAGTGAGCTCAGTAACCCTTGTGCTCTTGAGTGATAAGTGCTAGCCCTTTACCTACAGCAGGTGACTTCTCTGCTGTGCTGCCTCATATACATAACAGAGCTACAAAGAGAGAGACACTATGGAACTCAGAGCTCACTATCTCTCTTCGGCCCTTCCAGTCCACCTCTGAGCCCATCATATCTGTCTGTCCTTCCTCCTGGGCCAAAAGTATCTGCAAGAGCTCACTCTTTTATCATTGTCTTTGGAAATATCTTTTATCACTGCCTGTGGAGATATTCCTACCTGGGGCAGGGTTCTTACATAACTGGGATTGAGGACCCAGTCATAAATAGGTGTCCAGTTGTCTCCTGCATCTCTGGTACCTTTGGTATCCATCAGAGGAGCACCTTAGGCTGTCAGTGCCATCAGAGGTAGCCATAGGAACATCAGTGAAAGACTCCTTTGCCTTTATGAACACCCATTCTCTGTACTTGTCAGTCCATTGACATTACTAGTAAATTGAACTAGGCTCCAGTTATAATTCATCTGAATACATTTGTCAAAGTCTTTTGTTATGTATACATAGCTTCTCAGTTTAAATTGTTCCTTTATTTCCACCATTTCACAAGCACATAAGTTACAGGGGTTCCCCTACTTGATAACTACCTGGTATGTGTTTAGGCCCTAAAGATAAAACATTGTCTAAGTAAGACCTGGAAATGTGGACGTTTAATGGGACGTTTTGCTCAGGTATGTACTTCTGCAAGCAGTTTCACCAAAGCCTGTTATTTAACTTGCATCATGTCTTTGTTATACCCAACTAACTAGACTAAGACTGTTAAAGCATATCACAATCAGAAATTAAATTCATTGATATTTTTCAGATCCAGACATTCTTTAAAAATGTCCAACTTTTTTTTTTTTTTTTTTTTTTTAACTTTAATTAAACAATGTTTCTCTGTAGAAAACTACTGCTGTTGATTCCTCAGGACCAAAATCACCATCGTTTTGTCCCATGTACCTATGCTGCCTGTAGCAATGAGGCCACTATATCAGACTACAAGTATTATTTTCTCAGAGGAAATATATCAACTCCCAATTCAAGAAACTATCTTTGAGCTGCTTTATTCTGTTCCCAGCCTGTGAGCCACTAGGTTTGTGTATTCAGTAGTTTAGCCTTTTGTAAACATTCTGAGAATGATGATCCATCTGATTACTGTATCTTTTACTGACCAGGTTGAATGGAAAATTCCCTAAAGCAAGCTGACCAATTACAATGTAGGGCAGAAGCAATTTACTGATACAGTGAATTTCTGGAAAAGGCAGACAGAACTGTTCCTGCTATTTCTTCCCTACTGATGCAGCAATTGTGGAAGGCAAACATGTTTGCTCTTTGATGCATTTATAATTCCAACTCTCAGTTGCCCAGCAGTGATACTGTGCATGCCCAAAGGAGTATGCTCTGGAATTGAAGACAATGGTTGACCAGTTTGCTAAGCTACCTGTTGAAAGTTGCTTCACCCGCTACAGTTAGCCAGCTACAGCCCATTTCCCTCCTCAATTTCTACAGTACTAATTTGTCTTATTCCTGTCTTTGATATATCCTGTTCCACTCCTCTGTCACTACGTTACTCACCTTTTGTGGGTTTTGTGTGTGAAGTTTCATGTTAAGGAAACTAAGGTCTATGTCTGAGAAATATGCTCCTGTCTTAGTTTCCAAAGAAATCTTATCTCAAAAATACAACAGTTCTGGTACTTCCAATACCAAATGATCCCTTCCAAAAAATTGTCAGTGATGACCAGTTTCTAGAGTGTGATCAAATGGATAGGAAATAACAACCAAGAAATGCCATAACATCATTTTCCTTAGACTTTTGAAAGGTATGATGGCAGACATCTCTTTTCAGCCCTACAAAAACATTTGCATTGGAAGAAATTGTTGAAGGCATTTCATTAGTTCTTCTCAGTGACTTAAAATCCCTAAATTATCAGCTCAAAGGAACCTCAGGAAGAGCACAAGGAAATGTCATTCCAGACTGTACACCAAGGTGAATATTGCAGATCAGGGAATCTTGATGTGTACCTCCCACAACTGAACCCTCTAGGGTTTTTTTATTGACATTGCCTATCAGCAGTATACATGTATCAAGAAGTCTAGTAATAAGTGTGAGCTAAAATATTGTGACAGGGTACAAAACCACAACCAATTTTAATGTTGCCTCTACTTTACACAAGTGTTAAAACACTTTAGTTAGTGTGTTCTACTGCAGTCTTCAGGCTTGCTCACTTTACCCTATAGGTTCAGTCACAAGAGGATTCTGAACATATGAGAAGAACCCAGTATGTTCTAATAAAAAATAAACTTAATTTTGATAGTGTTATTTTCTAATAATTTTATACTTACCTCAGAGGACTTTCAGTGGTTACTAAAACCTAGTCTGCTGTCATAAGCACCACATCTTATAACCCTTTTCCTCTATTCGTAGGATTGGTAAGGTTTCCTAACTTAAAAAGTCCCAGAACAGTTTTACCTTAATGACTAGAAACCCTTTTAAAATAGCCAGCCTAAATCTGTGGTAGCCAGTTTATACCAATTTGGTTTTATGACAATGATGGCTTTTGTTTTAAATAGTTCATCTCACTTAATTATATGTATATCGACAGAAGCTGCATCCTCTTTCAACTTTTTTTTTTTCTAAACATGACAAACATTTCTGCCTTAAAAGAAAAAACAAGGTTTAGGCTCTTCTTTTCCCTGATTTTTCACATCTGTTTCAGATTTTGACACATTTTGCTCGAACAAAACTACACAATATCCCTGAGGAGATTTCCTCAGGACCTTATTTGATAGCATGAATACTTCCCTATCACAGTAGAAATTACCTCTTCTGATACAGAGTAGGTTCTTTGCATAATTTCACAATCACTCTTTCCATCCTGGTAACCTCTCTAGTCATTCTGTTTGGATTTAGATTCTTTTGTCTGGGGACCTGATTTACATAAGAAGCACAGCACTCCCATTGTGTATTAAAATAACAAATTATAAGCTCAGTTTTCCTTGCCAAAATATTTACTAATACAAACTACAAAAGCCACCTTCTATAAAATATTGACACAGCATTCCCACTAATTTAGAGGTGCTTTCCTGGCATCTCTCTTCATAGATCAGTGGCAATGAATGCAACAAAAAACTGTGACAATTATTAAATTTCCTGTAAGAGGATATTTCTTTCAAAGAATTATAGGGACTACAACACTGCCATATAATGAACATAACCAGCCCATCATTCCCAACTTATAACAATTTTGGTAGCATCAGTTGCAATTATTTAGTGTACTGCAATACATGATTAAAACAGTGTTACATATGTATTTGTCTTTTTTAGCTCTATCCTGTAATGTTAAAAGCTCCTCTCTTTGGGGAGCTAAGCACACTACAGAATCAATTTGTTTGCTCATGGACTTAGTTGATCTTATAGGTATAGATTAAAATATTGGTGACAGTAGATTTTTCAAGTGCTCCTTCCCATAGTTTATGCATCGGTTGTTTTTATCACATGCGTGTTTTATGCTCTGAATTCTAGATAGGGAGGTAAGGGAAAGTCTAACTTTCATCTTTAAAAAGATATTATGCTTTAAGACCTCTCATAAAAAAAATGGTCTTAGCCAATAAGTGTGCTCCTCAGTGCCAATCTTTGGCTTCATCCCTGCATTTTATAGTTTTGTTTATAATGATGAAGGGGTGTGGATACAAAGCAGTTGGTTTTTGCCTCGTTGGCATAAAACAGTAAGGGAAAAAAACAGAAATGCGAGCGTAAGAGTCCGTACAGTGATAATGTGTTCTTTGCTTAAGCTAAAAGTTGGACTCCATCTATTTTAAATGCAAACAGGCTATGTAATTTAAGAACTGAAAAAGATGAAGCTACTGGACATTATGGAAAACAATTGCCACATATATTTAAGTGAAACTAAACTTTTAAATAAGTATGTCTCCTGCCATAGCCCTTACCAGAGAATAAAAACAAGTGGCACAACATTTTTTTACTCAATAGCTAAGAAATAATGACAATTTTCCCATTAAGTTTGAAGGAATCTTCATTTTAATATTCTTTGTTGTTTTCTTTAATATGTGCTTTTCCAGTTCTCTGTCCTGTTACCTTGATTTTAATCATTCTACATCTTTCATGGATCTACACTACTTGACCTTGATCCCATTCAAATCAGTGTCAGACAATGGCGCAGGATAAAGGTCTTCATCTCTGGCACTTTGTTATTTACAGAAATATGCATTACCCAATTAATCAAAAGCAGAATAATATGTTCTCTGCTTTTTAGTAGGATCTTGATTATAAGATGGAATGCCATTTTCAAATTAAAAAAAAAAAAGGGAATTTACTGATTTGAGATTTAATTTTTTTCTACACCATTACAGTCTCCTGCTGAAATTTCCTCCAACACATTTTAAAATACTACATGCAGTATGTGTAGCTCACTGCTGGTTTTATATTTTTACTGAGACCATTTAATTCTTGTTAATTGTAAACACCTAGTCCCAGTGTTGGGTTGGTCTCACTGGTATCAGTGCTTGTTAAGTTTTGTCAGAGAGATACAATGGGTCATCTGTGTGTGGCTTGGATGCTATTGACCTGAATATACGGAAAGAGAGCTGCTACTTGTAACAGTGCCATCAGTTCTTTTGGAGACAACTCCTTCACCAAAAGAAAGAAAAAAGAAGTCTTACCACCGTGTCAGTGGTAACACAGTCTGACACCACTGTGTTACCAACATCCTACCAGAAAGGATTCAAACTGGGACATAATATCTGCTGGAATCTCTCACACCCTTCACCCTTCTTCAGCCCCACAGATTTTGACCTGGCTTGGATGTTAAAATTAATAGAGGTAACTTTCCTTCCCCTTTACACTTAATATGTCAAGTCTCATGTGTGATCTTTAGGGGCTGAAGTGAAGAGCAAAGGAAAAGGAGTCCCTTCTGTTGGCACTATTTGGAGTGTTGCCTTTCTTTCTTGCTAATATGATTCAGCTGAGTCAATGCAGGTTGTGCTTTCCCCTTCCTTACCTCTCCATTCAATTCAGGACTGTGTCCCTGAGGGATCATTTTCATTAGGTAAAAGATCGGTGAGGGAATGAACAGACCAATTAGACTCCAGATCCTTTAGCCTGGGAAAGCTCACAGTAAAGCAACAGGGATTAAATTTACACTGCAAGGTTTGTAACAAGGTCACCATGTTCTGCACTACTTGCTAATAGGACTATATTTTAGAAGGAAACTTTGCAGTTAGGTTTATGTTTGGAGGACTAAATAAAAAAAAAATTCAGCTTTTCTTTTGTTTCAGGTAGCTTGTGCTTCTTTTGAATTCCTGGTTCATTTCTTGAAAAGAATAAGCAAAGGACAGAAATAAACACAAGAAACACTTTCTGTAGGATTTTGTAAATTTAAGTAAGTTGAAACCTATTTACATACCCAAATAAATATTAGTTATATGATTAGAGATTTATAAAATTTAACAGTGCTTCTGTAACGATGGCTGAGAGGAGAAAAAATTCTCAAAGACCTGATTAAAAGAGCTGAAATGAAATACAATTCCATCTTTGATGTTTTTAGTAAGATAATTTTGGTTCAGTGTTGACTAATACAGAATAATAAGAATAAAATATGCTGCCTCAGTCTCTGTATTATTGGCTTTACATTATTGGTCCTGACAGCTGGCTTTTAAAGTGCAGTAAATACTGGGAAATGCTGTTCTGTTAAGACAGGCATCTTCATCAAGCATATTTCCAAATCACACTTTATTTTCAAAATGTGTTTAATTTCTCCATATATGGCAAAGAAACCCACTGCAAAATTGACCTGCAACAGAGTGCCCTCTACTGCATGTATTTATAAAAGGAAAATAAATTCAGTTCCTTAAAAATTAAATATTTACAGACTGAGACCAGCAGTTTTGTCACAGGCCACTGGATGTTGCTAAATATGATATAGGCATATATCATTCTTACCTTGTTCTAATGAGATGGATACCACTGAAGAAATTTTAAATCAGTACGAAAGTTGCTCAAAATGTTTCATGGTTTTAAATAAAATCAGCACGTGTATTTTCATACCAAAGTGGTCTGAGTTTATAAGTTGAAGAGTTATTAGGGAAGTTAAGAATCTGTCCTATATTTCCCTGCTGCCATCCATTTGCTGACAGGAGGGATCTATAAAAATATGAAGTGAAAAGGTCTCTCTGCTTACAGTTTTGTTTTCTTGGTCCTTAGTCTACCATACTCCCTTATTTCTCCCCTTCTTTCTATTTGCCATGTCCTCGAAAAACCTGCCCAATGTTACTGAGTTATACCTCTTGCAAATTATTAAGGTATTTCACCACTGCTGTCACAAAAGATTAGAAACTGGGAGGTTACAAATGAATTATGAAAGCAATTCTACAGCAAAGCATATATTCTCATGCAGACCTATACTTTTGAAGTCTTCCTTTGTTTTTTTCTTTTCTCAGTCTGAATTGGGCCAGCCTAATGCTAAGGTTTGTGATGGACCAAACACCTGCAACTTCTGTTAAAATTCATAGTCACCCTTACTGTTCAGTCCCTCAGGCATTAGAAAACTGCTTCTGAAAACCCTAACTAACATTAAACCAACATTAAACCTTCTGAGACATTTTTGAAATGCCCGGATTTGTACAATCAAGTCCATGATTTGCCAGCAGTATCTGAGGAGCCACAATTTCATTCTTAATGTCTCAGCTTATGTCTTGATGAGCCACACTGAAAGCAATTAATTGGATCTTGTTGCATGATCAAAGGTGTTTCATGTTAGACCTCTGCAATCAAACATGGTGTTTGAATAAGTTAGGACATTTTTATGTCACTAAGGGCAGAGTAGAGGTAGGTAATAAATAATGTTTTCTAAAGCAACATACTCAATTACCAATAGTTCTTTAAACAAAATAGAAACACAAGCAGGCATTTCCATAGTACACAGTGCATATATGGACTTGTATATATTTCAGCAATGAATTTTATGTCTATGGATTTGTTCCCACATCTGAAACTTTCTTTTAAGGAAACCCTTGTTGATAATTTACAACTTCCATGGGTGATAGCTCTGTATTTGCTTTCCCTTTGCTTCATACCTGTAAATCTTGTATCTTGTGCTAAATCCCTGTCGACTTCTGTCCACAAAATCTGTGTATTCCTGTGAGCGATGGAAGGGTCCCTTATCAGACAGGAGCCAGTCGAAGGGGCTTGTGGCATGCTGATCCGAAACGGCAGCAACAGCTAAAACCCAGCAATGAAGACTCAGTGCTATCCACTCCCATAGAGCCATCAGAGAGAACAATTCAGCACCAGCACTGCATCGCCATATCATGCTTCCACTGGGGACTTAGAGCCTTCATTCTCTTAGCTTTCCCTCAACACCTAGACAAAATACACAGTCAATTAGATAAGCACACACTAGGCATCCCTTGGAAGTAGAAACAAGTTTCCTTTCTTTCTGCTTAAAGAGATAGTGGCCTCTACTTTATTACACTTTACATTAGCATAAACCCCACTAGGCTAGTTAACAGTGGAGTGTTTCAGTGCTTCAAACACAGTGAAACTAATGTCTTCATTAGCATCATCAGTGATAATATTTACTGTTGAAGGGAAACCTTTACATACTGGCAGGGGAGGGATTGTTGGGTATTTTTCCAATAATGCTAATCATTAATAAAAAATATGCAACACAAGAATTATTGCCTGTTAGCATCACTACAAAATCATTCATCAATGTTTATGCATAAGGTTGCAGTTCAGATACTGGACAGAAACAGATGAGAATCAGAAGACCCATGTTGCTTTTTATTTTTTTTTATGTCTTTGGAAATGTCACATAATGGCTTGTCTTCACCACAAACATAGTAAACAGACACATTAGTCTGTTCAAACTACTGTAACTGGACAAAGAGTGACTGCATTGATCAGTAGCACTGGAGCTACCCACAGTGATGAGTTCGATAAGTTATTCAAGCTCCAGACTCTGCAATTTTGGGTATCCCTTACAGCAGCACTTAACTTTCAGTCCAATTCACTCCAAAACAATGAATCAGAAACACTGTTTAAATGGAGCCCAAGAAATGGTTTGAGTGTTCAACCAAAAACCAAGTATTAACCATAATTAGAGAGCCTCATGTAGGAACTCAGTGAAGACAAGCCACAGTTTCTCTCTATACCTCAGTCCCATACCTGTGAAATGGGATAATGATTCTATATCTTGCTCAGATTTCGTGAAAACATTTATGCAAGAGCATGAAGTTCTCAGAAATACTGAAATGACAAAGTCATGTAAATTCCTAAAAACATAGAAGAAAATACTTCTATTTTTCTATGTAAGATAAAACAGCACAGAATTAATTAAAATATATTCATGTAAGACCATTCCTTTATCTAAGTGATGAATGTACAGGGAAAAACATTTTTTAATTCACATTCATTCAAACCAGCACTCATGACATCTTTACAGTGCCCCTTGCTATGATTTTCTTTGTTTGGCAAAAGAAAAATTTCTTTATCATCAGTAATTTAAAGGATGTTTCCAAAAGCACAGTTCTGCACACTCAGTACCACCTGTCCATTATCATGGAAATGGTGTAGCTGAATAAATGTGCTCTGTGCACATATTTGAGACATGAATATTCTGAAGAGTCTTTTGTCTAGATTATGAACATATCAGCTGAAGGAAGTTAGCTACCTCAAGAAGTGCATGGAAGCTCATGGGAACCAACAGGAATTTACAGTCTGATAATATAATAATCTGTCTATATCACCAAAGAAATAGTTAAGGTTTATTGTCTTTTTAAGTACAAGTGTAACTGTTTGTAACATGACCTGGACTTGGATCTAAATCTACTCTCTGCCAGCTTAAATCCATTCTCCCTTGTCCTGCTACTACAGGCCCTTGTAAAAAGTCCCTCTCCAAACCTCCTGTAGGCCCTTTTTAGGTATTGGAAGACTGTACTAAGGTCTTTCCTGATCCTTCTCTTCTCCAGGCTGAACAAGTCCAGCTCTCTCAGCCTGTCTCTATAGCAGAGGTGCTTCGGTCCTCAGAGCATCTTTGTGGCCTCCCCTCCTCTGGACTTCCGTGAACAGGTCCACATCCCTCTTGTGTTGGGGACCCCAAAGCTGACTGCAGGGTTTCAGGACACAAGAGCAGAGTAGAGGAGGAGAATCCCCTCCCTCGGCCTCCTGGCCATGCTCCTTCTGATGCAGCCTAGGACACAGTTGGCTTTCTGGGCTGCAAGTGAACACTGTCATGTTTAGCTTCTCATCAACCAACACTCCCCAAGTCCTTCTCCTCTGTTTTGCATCACAACAGAGTGAAAATCCACAGATACTTTTGTATCTTTATTTATAAATCAGAGAAAAATATATTGGATGGCATACTCTTTCACCTCCATCATCCTTTTCACAGATTAGGAAGACCCTGAGCATACGTTCTTGTCATTAAATGAAGCCAGAAAGAGCATAACGAGAATTTTAATTTCCATACCTACTGAAGTTATAAAATCACTAGCTAAGACATAACATTCTATTTTTCCTGAATCATCTTTTTGATTGAAAATAATCATGTAATGGTTTAAATTACAAGAGGTAGGAGTTTACTTTTCTAAGTATTCCTTAACACTAAAGTGTTTCAGGCCATTAAACTGTAATGATTACTAATTGAGTCCCTTTTGAATTCAAAATTATAATATTAGGATTGGAAAATGAATTACTTTGTATATGTACCATTCTCCTAAACTAGATCAAAAGAGCACTTGAAAAGGAATAGATAAGAGCCATGCCCTATGTTTGCCTTAATTCTATACCTCACAGCATTTCATAAAGGCAAAACGCCTTTAAAGAACCTGTGTAGTTACAGAAGAAAATAATCTCCTTGTTTTAAAGACATATGAAGGTATTTTCTAAAAGAATGTAAGTATACTGCTAGTCCTTAGGGAGAGTAAAATAATGTGTGCATTTCTAACTGATACTTATCCACTTGTCTATATTGTGTTATCATTGTAGAATCAGTCTGCATAACATTAATTATCATAACACCCTTGAGAGGTAAACTTTTACCTCAAATTAACAAATAAGGAACTGAGACATGAAAAGACCAAGACTAAGATTTTTTTTTTAGCTGTTAGAGGGATTTTAATGTGTATTTCCTACTAAAAATCATTTAGAAAATTCCAGCCTAAACATTTTTCCTAAGGTTACAGTGTGAAAAATATCTCAGAATTTTAATATTCAAATTCTCTAATGAATTCAAATGTACTGAAAACATTTTTCAAATACTGTTATAGGCATGTGGAACATACAAAGACTGGAGTTGCAACAGCCATCACAGAACTCCAGGGAGGAACAATCTGAATTAAATTTGCAGTAGAGTACCTGCTGGTTTTTGTGGGGGATGTGAGAGCTGAAAAATAAACGAACACCTGTTAAGTAACAGAGCTGGAAGATTTTAAAGTGGAGAAGACACTGTAGAGAAGACATCTTCAAACAAAACTGTCATGTCAATATGCCACCTCTTTGATGAGCTAGGTTAGAGGACAACTATCAATTATAGATGCTCAGCACAATTACTTTCTGTTATCTCCAGGGTTTCACCCAGTTACCACTTCAAAATTCTAATAAGTTTTCAGTACTTTCTCTTCTAAATTCTGAGGTTCAAGTGAGGTCAAGAAGCATAATGGGCTAAATTCTTTGTTAGAAAAATATTGTTTCCTCACTAGCAATAATGCAAATTAATTTGACTCAGTGACTTCTGGAAATCCCATGGCTAAGCCTTAGCTTCTATGAACATGTAAAGGGTGCTGATGGCTGGTAAAACCCATGCATTTATATCACCCAAGAATAGAGCACTGGCAAGTGCAAAACAAACATAATGTTTCTGTCTGTTATGCAAGTCTGGAAAGCACTGTGGCCTTGGTCTGAGGTGCTCTCTCCTCTGTTATACATGGAACAGTGCCATTGCAATCTCTCAGCACCACAGAAAGGAGCACAGCCTTGTCTCTGTGAATCCCTCTTTCCTTATGAATTTCACAGAGATATCCTTCTGACAGCAGAAATAAAGAAGATGAGGGTCTCTCTGAAGACTTTTTTTTTTATGTTCACTAGAATTCCATGAAAATGCTGAAACGTCCAAGCTCTCCATTGCAAGTTGAGAATCCTCTATGCTGACATGGGATTCTCCTGGCTGTAACTTCTCATAATGATGGAATAAAAATTTAAGATTGTTATTCTCAGATACATCCTTTCAAATGAAAGAAATAAGTAACTTATCAGGAAACACCATGTTCATCTCTCCACAAGAGTTAGAAACCTTAATGTCTCTAAAGCAGTACATTTTTATGCAAAACACAAAGCCTAGCTTTTTTGAACTGATCCATATAGTAATTAATAAGTATATAGCCCTTTAAAAACAAAGAAAAAAATCTGAGAACAGATAGTGTAATACAAAATTCTGTTTGCAGGTGGTTAGATTTCAGTAAGATCATAATTTTATCATTTCTGAGGGTTTTGGTATTCCATGTCTCTACTCACTTATAAGCCTTAGGGCTTTCAAAGTTACTACTTTTGATGAAGTATGATAAGAGATGTAACAGGGTACACTTGATATTTTACATTGCACGTCACGGAAAAAAGGAATGAAGTTAATTCTAACTATTACACAAAATTCTAAGGAATGCTACCAGTGATATCAACTTTAAATCAATGTCAAGAAGCAACATTTTACTCACTGCAGCTGAATGGGAAACAGAGAAGCTCATAAAAGACAAGATACATCAGAACCATTTTTTTCAAAGTTATTTTGACACTGAAAATTTGAAAAAAAATGTTGTATAAAGAATAAAACAATAATCTGAGTATCAAAGATTACTCTTATCTGCTACAAGACCCTGAGTTTATCACTTTATACCTCTGCTTTTACTTCATCATCTGAAGCATGATGTGTAATGATCAAGTTGTCTACCTTTGTAAAGCACTACAGGACCTACTCATAAGAACACTGTGTTATAGTAAGTGATTACACAAGAAGTAGGAGGCATCTGGATAGACAAAATATATTTGCCAGCAGATGATTCTCAATGAGGGGGTCTAATCAGCTTGTTCTCTGTAATTTGTCATGAGCTACAATAAGTCCTGACCTAGGAAATGTCCTGAGCAGAGACTCAAAAGTAGGTGCATTGGCAAATATGAAATGAGAAAATAATTCTACGATGTCTAACATCCTTAAATAAATTCTATGTTCTAGGCTTAAAAATAAGTGGGGTCCTCATATCAGGTCCTGGTATCTGCTTTGACTGTGTGCAACCTAAAGCAACATCTTTTCTTTGATCAAATAGAGCTTCGTCCTCTGCTGGATTTCAGCTTTCTTCTCTCTTTGCTATGTGAAACAAGGACAAGACCCCTGTAACTATGTTCTCAAAAGCCGAAACAGAGAACAAAAGAACCTCTGATTCTCTGTATTTTTTTTTTAACAATCCTGCAATTTTTCTCCTCATGCCAGTCATCAGAGAAGAAGAGAAATATAAAATGCACCTACAGAAAAAGAGAGCATATGTCAGATTGACCTCTGCAGCCATCATCAGGTCTGTCTGGAACATGAGAGTTGATTGCTGCAGGTTATAGCTATTGAACACAAATGTGCCTAGGTCTATGCACTGTCCTTGCAGAATTTCAGTCCAGCAAGTGCCTGTGAGTCTTTAATTGGATGCACCCACATGATTTCTATTGCATCCCGGTACAGCTAGTGCTGATCTCTTTAGCCCTCAAAGTAAGCACTGGCTGTCAGGTGTACTGAGGTAATTGTTTTAATGCCTGATATTTGTAGAAGACCTAATTTTTTCCTTTGCTGCCCAGATCATGATGTATAAATTCCCTCAGGCACTTTTTCAATCTGTTAATCTAAGTTTATCCTCCTGTGCAAATGGATCCTTATGTGCTTTAACTGATAACGTAAGGGCAGTGTCCCCAAATTGCAATTTCAGTCTTTCTGCCTTAACAAGTCAATCTATTCCTTCAACAAATATACTGAAGGGAAGAAATTAGCTGTCAGGGCTTTGAGTGCACAAACAGGCCTCAGTCATCCTGACCAGCCTCATCTGGTACCTTTGCCCACCCTGGAGGCTGGCTGGGGTCTGCTGTACCTTCGGTCTCTGCATGAGTGGTGCTGGTGTGACTGCCACAGCGCCCTCAATGGTGCTTGGGCTTGCTGGCTGGACCTCAGGCCTGGCTGCACAGATCTTTGCCTGGAGGTCGCTGTGGCACTGCTTGGCGCCTAGCTTGGCTGCAGACACTTGCTGCTTTAGCCTTCGTTCTGCACTCATGAGCCATGAGGAGCCACTCTTCTCTACCATGTAAAGGCAGAATGCATGGTTTATGAAAGCACTTGAAAGCATCAAGCGTAAATTGTGAAGGTGCACAACAGAGAGAAAGAATCCCCCCGTCTTCACAGTGTCTCAATTCCTTATCTTTAGATAGGGGCTGGTACCTAAGCCCTTGGAAGACAAAAATCCATCAGCACATAAGGAGACAAAATCAAATGAATTTCTGGAACAGCTAAAACAGGACCCTGACAAAGCCCTGGGTTTCAGACCACTGATATCCAGGATACCACAAAGCCACAGGAAACAAAAAAAAAAAGCTGCTTTGAGAGCTTTAAACCTGCTCTAGACTGGATCGCTGTGCTTTAGCATTGATAAAAGTTCATACGGGATAAAGTCTTTAAATTTCCAAACACATGAGTGCATATGGACTGAGCAAAAAAAAACTGTACATGTAGAAATGTACTTGACATTTCAGCCTTAATCACCCTCCCATTGCACAAGTTAAGATAAACATTCGGCCAAGTAACTCAAAAATTTCCAGCTAAAACATCTGATGGTATGAAAGAGTTAGAATGGAAACAGAACAAGCTCTCTTTGAATACATTTGGGGTCTGTGCTACAGAAAAAGGAAAGAATAGCATATGAAGAGTTCCTGGTCCAGTATTTCCTCAGGCACAAGCTGTCACGTGTCACTGTGACATAAAATTTTGCATACTGGAGCATTTGAGTTTGGAAAAAATCCTAACAGGAGACATATTTAGAAGCTTGCATGCCAGCTTACTAGATTTTTTTTAAACTCAATTTTTAACCTAAAATGTTTAATATTCACTGCTAGAATGGGGGGTATGTTTCAATGGCAATTAAGTAGGTCCTTAAGATTTGTAGAGTACACCCTAAAATTAAGTATTAAACTATCATTGAAAAGTCATGAAATACTAGTTCTAGTATTGTATCTCTTTTTCATCTATAACTATTAGTCCCCAGACACTTTTCTGGCCCAATTTATTAACTAAGTACCAGCTATGAAAAGACACATCTAAGATACCTATATCCAGTCAACCACATCAGAGTAACAAACAGCTTTTACCTGTTTAATTTCATCCTTCTACCAGTTTTAAAACCCTGGGCTGCTTCAGTTGTCATCATCTAGAATGGGAAGAAGCAGCTATTTACAGGTTGTACACTAAAGCTTTTAGGTTTTCAAGTCTGAGGACCAATCCAGATATAACTGATTTTTTTCTAATGCAGAAGAACTTATATTAAACTGAGATGGGGTGAAAGGAAACTTTGCTCAACAAATTGTTGAGCTGAAGAAGATTCAGTTTAAAGAGGAAGGAGAGTATTTGGAGCAGAGTTACCTTGAACTATAGTTGTAATTTTACCGTATAAACATTAACAAGTCCCTTAAGCTTCTTTAATTATAGTTTCTGTTCAGGAAATTAATGTCTATAGAGTAACTTCAAATTATTGGATGAAAAAAAGTCATAAAATGAAGTTGGTCATTCTGCTAACAGAGTGGCTGACTATTTTTGTGGCTACTTAAAATTTCTGTTTCTGGAGACTCTGCAACAAACCTTCAAAAAAGGATGAAGAGGAAAGGAATTGTCAGTCTCAGACAAAAACAGGTTTTTGAAGCTGCTGAAGTGCTAATATTGTTTGTACAGCAATGAAGAGAAAAAAATAATGCTGCGTAGCTGTTCTCTGGTCTTAAGAGGGCCAAAGAAGAATTGAACTCTATTGACTGTAATACGGACGTATTTACAAAATCTAGTTTACAGCCTAGATTCATGTGCTTCCATGCCCTCAGAATTACTTAACCTAAACCATAATCCTGTTTATGTTTTGAAATGTTAGCACAAAAATAAGGGGGGGGGGGGGGGGTTGGATATTTATAAGAATTCATTTCTTAGTTTAGGAGCTCTGGCTCAGGCATGAGATATAGTCCTGCAATTTTAGTTAAGTGATATCTGATCAAGGATTTCCACCTTTCTTGATTTTATTTTCCATGTGAAAATAAGTGGTTACAGCTTAGACCAGTAGTTAGAAATAATCTCCATAAAGACCTAATGGGATGATATTTTCCTTTCAGTGCACTTTTCTGATACATTACAATAAGAATGCATGATTACATATATTTTATTTATTAACACTGTTATCTAGTAGAATGGTAATGGTTTTGGCTTGCTCTTCTATCATGCCTTTTGAGATAAAAGTGCTCCAGAGCTCATAGCATATTTTACATCTGATTTCACAGATGATGTATCTTGTTTTCAGCTGGTGTAAACGGATGTTTAAAATAGTTTTCAGGTTCCTAAACTCCAAGTTATTTATGCTAGCAAAACAAAACAAAACAAAACAAAAAAAAAGAAAAGAAAAACCACAAAAAAAAAAACCATACATTGCGCCTGTTCTCCTGTCAGAAACAACTTATTTCCTGTTATGCAAGCCTTTAGACAGGACTTACAGAGAATTCAAGAGACCATAATTCTACATCAGATCCTACCATAAACTGCTATGTGACTTTTCATAAGTCCCTTTGCTGCAACATTCTAAGCCTATAGCTATATGGGCAGTAGCCAGATCCTCTTAAATGTTCATGTTATAGCCATTAATTTTTTTATAGTAAGAGTGGGGACTTAATGGCTGACTGACCTAAGATACAGGCTTCAGCAAGCCAGTCTGAACCTAGTTGCTCCTCAAGATGGATAATACACAAAACTTGATTGTACAAGTAATAATTATGTCACATGTAGCGGGCAGCCTGCTATCTCATGTAACACCAGAGCTTCCTTGTAAGTCCTGATTTTTGACAAGTTTAGAAAAAAATACAGAATTAGAAAAAAAAAAAGGCTGTCTGTTAAAAGATGTTTTTCTTGTGAACATCATGTTACACAGAAAGAAAGTCTGGGGTTTAAAGTTTTATCACAAATTACAATCTCCCTACTGTCTTTTATCTACGTGATAGTCTAAAACCATGTTAGTACACTAAAAAAATTATCACTATTTCTTGCTGTAGCCCATAGAAAAACACATTCTGATTTAGTAGAAAGGTGTTAAGATAATGCTGAAAAGCTTTAAACTTTCAGCTGGTATCTTTATATAGTTCAGAGTAAGAGACACACAGTCTGTTTATTAGAGATTACAGATCATTGCAGTTTCTCTAAGTATGAGGAACATAGACTTTCTTTATTATAGCCTTTTTTTTTTTCTCCAGAAAGACTGGTGTGGGGGGAAAAGTGTTCTAGAATTTGCCTGTCCAAGACAAACCAGCATGAAGGAATTAAGTTGTTTTAAGAATAAGAGCACATTTCAAAAAAAAGCCACTACTGTCTCTTCAACTAATGTGAATCAATCTAATAAACTTGTGCTAACAGATAGCTTAAAGGGTACTTAGTAAGTTACTAAAGCTTTTACTTTTTAAGCCAGTGAGTCAGATTCATATCCCACAGGAGCAGTGATTAAAAAAGGGAACATCACCGACTAATGGCCATCACCAGCTAATAGCTCTATGTGAAATAAATTCATAATCTCCAGAGGCTAGTAGAAGGATGAGTTTCCACATGCATAAATATTGCTGCTTTACATAAACAACCATATTCATAAGAAATGTTGGTACAAAACTAAGGAATAAGGTGATTAATCCAAAAAATGCTGAGCATCTGCACATTCTTGTGGAAAAGTGGTGGGTATAAACCCTGCCCCGCAGATCATCCAACAGTTCAAGATGGAAGAACAATTGATTGAACTCTTTTTGCTTGCACTGTTTTTAAATCTTTACTGTAAGTAAATACAGGTGCTGATATGATCACTGTCAAGAATCTAAAGTATGCATATATAGATAAGCTACATGTATGTAAATTTTCGTGTTCAAAGTCCAAGACAAAATTATATAAGAGAAAACTTGTTGTAATAAAGATTTGTTCCGTCTGTCCTCCAAACTGTTAACAGGGTTCAGTAACATTTTAGGTGAAAAATAGCTAATTAAAAGTAAACTCTTAGGCTGCCATCTTAATCCACAATACTGTTTTCCAGCATGCAGCAGTACTTTTTACCAGTGATGTTAATCCTTTTTGAAAATAGAGATTTCAAATAGAGAAAGGGGAGGGAGGGAGGGAATATATGAAGAATATATTTAAAATGTATTTTATTAATCCCTTTTGACTTCAGAGTGGTCATCCATGTTCAGTTAACCAGCTGTTTTTTGTTATTTCTGCTAGATTTATGTGTGCTGAAAGAGCTTAATTTAGCTCTACAGAGTTCTCAGTAGACATGACTATTAAGGGATTAAAGGTACAGAGTAGCGTTCAGATTCCCCAGATTTAGGTCCTTTACCTGACAATGTATAATAAATACCTAAGAAATCACTTTTCTCATTAATCAAGTGCTGATAGGCATGGCAGTGAAGGTGTTACTGCAAATTAGTAGAATTTTCTAATCATCATTAATGTAACTGCTACAGTAAAGGTATCTGACTGACAAGTCTTAGGAGCTCACCTCATTATAAGAGAAAGCACTGCAGTTTAATAGTCTTATTTTAGCTAACAGTATATATACCTGGTCAATCTTTTGAAGGTGAAACGAAATCTTGGCCTTTGTGAGAGGCTTATTAGTTAAACATGAAAAACTTTAACATTGCAGAGAATGTCCTTCTTACCTCATCAGTGGCACACAGAGCAAGTGGAGACTTTCAATAGGAGATGGGAAAAAGACTGTGCTAAATAATTGATCACATGATATGAGATAGGGCAAAAGAGTAATTATACCAAACCATGTGTGTGGAGGGGTGGATAGTGCAAATCATACATATTTATATTTATGTATACATATGTATATGCAAACTATGTTTATGTATGCACACTTACTATGGTACACATAAATGATTAATTTCAGAGCTAAGAGACCAAATTATTCACATTATGGTTTTTCAGCAGTACGATGACTTGAGTCACAAGATACTGAACTCCTGCAGCTCAGTGGGGCACTTCAAAAAATAGAGCTCTCAATGTTCCTCAATTTCATATAGAGAAATGCTGATTTATCAATTATGATAGAGAACTGAGACCTAAATTGACATAAGATCAGGTTAAAAATCCTCCAGTTCTTTGGTATTTTAATGTTATTTCACCCAAGATATGCAAAGCCTTACATTCTTCAGTATGCAGCATGTATCTTCATGATGCTTTCTTCTTTTAACTCTAAATCTGAGGTTGATTTTGGTTCCAAATTATTATTTTGGAAATTGATCTTGCTTTCAGCGAAGTTAAGAACAATGCTCTGATCTTTTTTAATCGTACAAAATCAGACCCTCACTGAACAGCAGACATATTGGACAACAGGAAAACAATGCTACAAAGAGAATGTGGTTGCAACTTTATTTTTGAAAAGTGCTCTCTCTTATGATGGTAAACGGTGAGATCAAGAAGAAAAGTAAGATAACTTCCCCATAAAATGACTGGCTGCAAGTTAGGCTACCTGCAGCAGTCTAGCATGACAGTTTTCTTTAATACAACTTTTTAAAAGAGTATTTGGCTAAATTTGTCAAAACGTATTTCCAATGATTTTGCTCTCATATGAATGAACAAGAAAGGGCTTCATTAGGCATATGGCTAGAAAACCCTTAATGTTTCCAGAAAGTATCACCTAATACTTTCTACCACTCCCTTTTTCTTCTAAGCAAAAAATTTTGGAAATTGATTGATCTTCCAATTTTCCATTTAGATTTTCAACAACTGCTGAAAAAGCAAGCTTGCTGATGAAAAGGGCTCTCATTTGTTTTCAGTAGGTGTTGCATCTCAAACAAGAAATTTCTTAGACTGATCATAGTCAGATACGATTACTGAATTTCAAATTAATCCAAATGGAGTAAAAGATATTTTAGCCTCATAAATCATCATCTCTACCCGGGGCTGGGAGGAGTGAAAAGTCACTGCAATGTATGTGACTAAAGAAATAACTTTTCAGACACACATTGGTGTAAACAATGAGTAGACTTCTGTAATTGATTCTTCACAACAGCATTCAGACCATAGTAGAAAAAATAGAAGAGGATGAAATGGGGCCATTATATCATTTGAAGATCCTCAAGTTTTATTGTTGGCTTGTTGTACAAATGCTGCCTTCTGCAGCAAGATCTGTAGAACACCCAGCTGCTTGTTTCCATGTTTCCTAGTTAACATTTTCGTTCACAGTGTTTCAGTATTTCATGAACAAGCACCCCAAACAAAGCAACTCTGATGAACTCAGTGTCTGTTGTGGAAGTTAGCTCTCACTGGAGGTGGATCAGCTTACAGAAAATATAGCATATTTTGTGCCTCCACCCCACGCCCCATCCCTTTAATTATGTACATGTTTTAGAGAAAAATGTTTGAAGGCAAAAATTTGTAGGTAGTTTTGCTATGGAATTCTGATAATTAGACAGCACCACCACAGCATCTAAGACTACACTTCGGTTGCTACACTGAAATACAGAGAGGAAGAGACAGAAGTCAAATGCTTCTATTCTCAAAGCTAGGTCTCTGAGAATACAGTAAAGTTGATAGAGCACATATTTAAAAGAAGTAACTACATGTACGGTTGGAGTTGAGCATTGACAGTAGTCTGTAAAGTCTGATATCTAAATGGATTGCTCCTACGAATTTATTTCTTTTATCTTGTAAATGAAGGTAGGGCCATCTTATCTTTGTTTCTGCGTACTTAATGTGTCAGTGTCACTCATGTTTGAAAATGCAGACTATAAGGTTTTGAATTCGCTTCTTTTTATAGCATTCTTTTATGATGACATTTTTAAATAGTTAGATGCGGGCTTTTCTAGGAAATAAGTTATTTTTGTTTCTTCTGACAGACTTTCTTGTCAGATACATGTTCCTGAAATACTCTACATATTTTTTTCAAAATCAGATCTATCTCATATTGGCCTTCATTTGATATGGATCCATGACTGATTTTGATGCTACAATGGAACATCCTTCACTTATCATATACATTCTTCTGCCAGTCATGAATTTACTTCACATGCATACACTTGCTTAATCTCTAAAAGAAATCATTGCAACTTGAAACTGACATAGTCTTTCGACAGGATTCCCAAACAGTGAATCATACCATATTACACTTTCTTCCCATTCTGTGCACTACACAGTTTTAATACTTAATGAAAGGTACACAGAAAATGTACTTGAATTCAGATGTGAACAACAATACAGATTGCTGTTAACAAAGCTTTTACCTTTTTAAATGCAGGATGGTCTCTAAATAGCACAGAAATGATAGCCCAAAGAAGCCCAACTCCCGTCTTCCAACATACAGTATACGCCTTATTTTCTTTACCTTGCTTTTTACACCATGCTACATGTAGTTCATGCTTCTGTTGCCTAGGCTTGGCTAGTGCATCTATGAGGTGACACGGAGATCATGCTTGGAACACCCTGCAACCCTTGATTAACTGGTTCTGGTCAAGTATCTCTCCCTCCCCGCTGTCGGCAGCCTTGGCAAGCCTGCACACATGGGTGTTTTCTAGGCTGGAGTAGAGCACCCACCCCCCACACCCCCCACACCCCCCCCCCATGGTACCTCGCCCCGAGGACAAGCACGACTTGAATGTAGGGTTAAGTGCGGGTGGATGACCAGTCAGGCTGGACTTTGACATACATCTTTACAGGTGTTTCCTTCAACAAAGCCCCCTCCTTGGGTGTTTGCCTTGCACTGGCAATAGTTAAAATTAAGAAATTAACTCCTGGCCAAAAAGGAGTCCCAAAGCCACACAGCTCCAGGGGAGATGAAGGTAGCAGAGGAAGCAGAGGTAATCCTTGGCAGTGAAATCAGACAGACAAGCAGGTAGTCTGGACACCTAAATGAAGGCTGTTTGGGACCATTCCCTTGGGAATGGGCCACGGGGTTTGGGAGGCATCACACTACCAGTGTTTTGCACAAAAAGCAAAAGAACCAGCCAGAGCAAAGCAAAACAGCCAGGCTCCTACCTGACATCCCGGTATTTTTCTGAGTCATCCAGCCCGATATGAGGGTATCCTCTAGTCTGGGAGGGCTGAACGCTGGAAATGAACCGTCAAGGCTAATGACAATCTTCTCTATTCAGCATACCTCACGCTTGCTTGTTGCAATCGCCCATTAAGCCCACATTAATTGCATTGATTTATTTGATGTTTGTATGCAAGGGTTTTGGCGTGTCCCCCTCTTGGCTTCTGCTTCGCACAGAAACACCACCCGGTCCAACCTGTGTCAGGTTTACTGCCCAGGCACCGTTTTACTGCCATCCATTACAGTGACTGTGATCTAAACAACTCAGCTGCCCCCATCCTGTGTCCTACCATCTCTCACTCCCGTCGGCACAGTGGGAAAATAGAGTGCTCTTAAACCCGGGAAATATTCTGCTGATAGGCACATAAATCTCTTCTGCAGAGCGCTACCATTTAACTAGCACGACGAGGTGATGCTCACTGGGTGAGGTATTCCCACAGCGAGTAAATCTCTCAGGACTCACAGTTTTGGCTGTTTGTTTCTCCCCAAGGTTAGGAAAAAAAAAAAAAAAAAAAAGGGTATTGAAAATCAGGTAGAACTTTTGAAACGCACTTACCCACGTAATCCTCTATACCTAGGAAGGGAAGAGGGTATGACTGCAAGTAAACTTTCCTGAGCAGCTTGGTGCGGGAGGATCACAGCCGCAGCAGCGTCAGAGTCGGATAATTCAGGAGAAATGGCTGGGATTTGTTTCACTACCTGAGTCCCGTGCGAAGGGCCCCGGGGCAGGAGGAGGTGTGTGCGGGGGGGGGGGGGGCAGGGGGGGGCAGGGGCGGCAGGTCGGCAGTGACGGTGATGGGAAAACGTCCTGGAGGAGAGACACTGGAAGAAGGACGCCTAGATAAGAAGAGGAGTAGACGGGGAATTCGAGCTGCCGGGAGTAGAGAAGATCTAGAGGAAGGATGAATTTTGGATCTCACGCCTGAAGGGCTTCTTCACTCCCCTTTTCCCTACACCAGCCAGCAATTTGGAGGCGGGGGGGGGGGGGGGGGGGGGGGAAGGAGGCGACTGGGAAGCATTCTCACGAGCACGGTATTGAAGGAGGCACTGATCTTTCCCGTCCTCTGCTTGCCACCAGGCAATAAATTTGTATCTCTTCCTGGCATCTCTACCTGCTCGCAAGCCTTTAGCACCTTCCTTGTGATGTCTGCACTCACTACTTTGGAGACACGACTGTACACGCACGCACACACACACCTATCCTGCACACCACACGATAGAGTTAAATAAAGCCCAGTGAATACCTCCTTGTGAAAAGTAACATGTTCCCTGCCTACCTTCTGCTACTGATCGTGGGAGGATCTCTGCCGCTAATTAGAAATACAGAAATACTGGAAGTATTAAACACAAATAGCGCCCTGAAGGCACTTGTCCCCTTTTTAATAAAAAAGTATTTATTTCTTGGTGCTCTCCTCTATTTTTCTTACAAAGTACAGAAGCCCCTATTTGATTCAAAAGATAGTCTATCCTTCGAAACGCGGCAGGTACGTATATACGTTGGGCTGAGCTCCTCAGGCCAGGGGAAAATGCAGGTATTCCAGAAAATACTGATACATAAAACCAGGAGGTGTAACGGGATTCAGGAATGCGGGAAGGACGTGAAGCGGGAGCAGGAGCGGCAGGGCAGGAGCGGCAGGGCAGGAGCAGCGTGAAACGGGAGCAGGAGCGGCAGGGCAGGAGCAGCTGCTGTTTCCCCATCCAGCCGCAGCCCGCGCAGCCCGGCGAGCTGTCACCTTCGAGCACAAGCGACAAGACAGATTTAATTAAGCCTGGAAATCCTTTCCTATCCCTTCTGGAGAATAATTCCCCACTCCTAATCCAAGCTTCTTCAGGGAGTCAGAAAGGGTAATGAACTTTTCCACTTTATCTCCCCACGCAGACTTCCAGACACTCCTTTAGACACGCTCACGACTCCCTTAACCACCAGCGATTTCTGTCCACCCTCCAACACGAGGAGAAATACTGAGCCTTTCCAGCATCCATAAGAGCAGCTGTATCTGCAAGGGTTAAACTAGAGAATGTAGCAGGTACAGTGCCTGATGAAAACATTAATAAAAGGTGATGAATAAGCAGGGTGATAGTAAAGACTGTGGGAGTGAGACTGCGGTGTGGATTGCAACTCAGCGCCGAAAGCGGTGACTAACGTACGGAATGGATGTAGGCAAGCAGGATTGGTGCTTCGTAATTTCTTCGAGTTTAGAAAGTGGAGCCCGCCAGGATACTGAAATGTTCAGAAGCAAGGCGAGGCCATTGAGATGTTGCTTTGCTTTGTTTTTCCTGAAAACAAGCAACCTGAACGTGAATTAAAGCCTACTTACCGAGTGAAATTGCAGGAAGCGAGGCGGCTGTGAGCAAAATGCATCTCGACTCTAAGCATATAGTCCATGATCATCAGCTTCAAGCTAAAGGAGAGCTTTGCATGGTGGTGGGACTTTGGAAAACATCAGCAGCTCTGTGTAGCACAACAGCAAGTATAACGAAACCATTCACACCGTGCGTGCCACTGTGCGTGTGTAGCGGGGAGAGAGGCTCAAGACCCAAGGGCGGGGGGGGGGGGGGGGGGGGGGGGGCGGCGGGAGGGAGGAGAAAGCGAAGGAAATCCGAATAGCGAGAAGAGTTGAGAGGAGGGATAGGATTTACTAGGGCTGGGGTGGGCTTTTTGGTGGTGGTGGTAGTGATCCTCAAGCAAAGGATAGCAAACTGTGGGATCTCAACAGCGGGCAGGAAGAGATGGGTTTTACCAAGGCAGGTAGAGCAATGACAAGACAGCACCGAGAAGTGGGAGGCTGTAGAGAGCCTAGGCGGTCCGGAGAGGGGCGAAAGCGGGTCTCATCCCGCCAGCTGCGGCAGAGGGGCGGGCTGGGGCGCCAGGGAGGGGACGCCGGGTGAAGCCCGAAGCTGCCCTCCCCGCAGAGCTCCCCGCGCCGGGGTCAGGATTTGCAGGACTTCTCCAATCTCCCTCGGGGAAGGAGGGAGGCGGGAGAGGAGGAGGAGGGGGCCGCCTGCGCGGCTGGGCGCGGGGAGTCGCGGAGCGGGGCGCGGACGGACCTGGTTCTGCCGCTCCACCGGGGGGGGGGCGACATGGCAGCAGAGGCGGTGGGAAGGGTGTTGGGGAAGAGCATGGCACTGCCAAGGGCAGCCCACGGGGCCGAGGCACAGCCCGTGAGGGCACGGCACGGGGCCGGGGTAGCTAGCTGGCTGCTGTGCGGCGCAGCTCCCGTTCCTCCTCCTCCTTCACCCGCAATCCAGCGAGCCACAGCGGCGGTATCGACCGGGTAAGAGGACCCCAGCTCCCAGCCTTTCCCTCTCCCCTCGGCCAAGCCTTTGTTTCAGATTTTTTATTATTATTAATTTTTCCGCAGCCAGGCTCCCCCGGAGCCGGTTCTCCCTGTTCGCACTCTGCGCCTGCTTGCTCTCCCGGCTGTGGCCGCTCCATCTTCCCTGTCCCGGACTGAGCCCGCTTTCCCTCCCCGACAGGGAAAGGCAGCAGAGGGGCTGGGCCCCTTGCGTCGGGAACCGGCTTCTCGGAGCTATGCAGGGAGGCGGACATCACGGCGATAAGCATTTGCGGAGTGAGGGATGGGCGGAAATGTTCCTGCTTATCACTCATGCACCCTCCCTGCCCTGGGTGAAGCATCCTCCCTTCATCCCCCCTTTCCCGGCGCTTCTAGGCTCTCTGTATGGAAATCACGAGATGGCTCGGTGGAAAAATCTCTTGTCCTCGCATAGCGGCTCCAGAGTGTGTGCTGAATTTCAAGGTGTGTGTGTGGGAGGGGAAGGCAGCGACAGCATTTATGGAGCTTGGTGCCCCCTCCCCTACATATGTGCTGTAAGCAGCCACTCGCGTTTATGGCTAATAAAAACGTATTTCCTTATGTATAGCTAGGCTGAGAGCTTGGTACTAGTAAACTGAAAGCCCATCCGTGTCAGGGAATGGCCTGCAGAAGCTTTGGCATCCCTGCATGTATGACACACCATGCTTCCTATGATTACAGTGACCATATAGACTATGTGATGTATATACTTTGGACAATATGGAGTAACCATCAGTAATACACCAGCACTTGTCCATTGTGCTGCGTGGGGTCTTTAAAAGAGACTGTAATTGCTATTGAGCTTTTTGACCAAGGTTTTTGTCTTCTCTCAGTTACCTGTCTAAGCTCCAGTGTGAAGCATTCCGATACATTTGCAGTTCTGTCAGTTTTATGTTTCCAGAATCTGTTGTGAGAGCAATCTTCAGCAACTGAAGAAACCCAAGATTACCCTGGCATCACATTGGTTTGTTCCTGTCAGCATGGTTTTTTATATATATATGCACACATATATATATATCTTTTACTAAAGAATTGTGGAGTGGTCTGGTATTACCAATGATTCAGCATGCTTTAATTTTGATTGTCTTTTTGTTTTACAGCAGAGGAGAGAAAAGGACCAAAGGAAGGATATTATGGTTAGTAAAGAAAAAAATGCAGTGTTCAAGTGTAGTAGCTGTTGCATATGTATGATTCATTATGCAGTTATAAAAATGAAAGGCTTACCATCTTGCCTCTTTGCCTTAGAATACAATTTCTCTTGCAGCAACAAGTAGCACAGGCTCCTCTTCCCCTCTTTCCTCCCGCTCCCACCTTCAGCCCATCCTGACAAAATGCCAGTTACAAAGGTCAGCCTGTTTATGTAAAGATCACTGTGCTTCTTGACAAAGACTGCTGCACATGAAGCCTGCAATGACTGTCAAACAGAATTTTGGATTCAAGACACTCAATAAGAGTACTGTCCATTTTCTAGAACTGACAGAATCCCAGAAAAACAAAAGACAAAGAGACATATTGTGTGAATGGGATAGATCAACAGTGCCAGAGTGCACATGGGCAGCAATATCTTCATAGCAGTGTTTGTTACTGAAGATGCTAGCAAGATCCAATGGACCTTTATATATGTGTGTGCATGTGTGGATATGGATTTTCTGATATGTTAATGCTTTTCTACTCTTCTCTTTACATTTCTTGCTAACCCTAATGATGTCCTAGGCTGAATCTGCTCTGCAGATACTTCACACCAAAGGTAGCTTAAACCAGCCAAGGAGAATTCTGAGTCTGAACAGCTCCACCCTCCCAAAAAAAGTGAAGAGATCGAATTCGCTCGGCTCAGGCTTAGAACTTCAGTTTTCATTTCATAGCATCCAGAGGTGCAGTGGACATAATGTGATCTTTATTTCACTGTGGTCCTTTTCCTTCCCCACTGACTTTAATCTAGAGAGTAGTGCAACTTTGTTTCCTGAACCAGTATCACCTATCTTGGTCCTTTCCCACTTTAAATCTAATAAGCATAATCTGTTGTTATTTACTTGTGTATATATGACTAATAGCTAAATGTTAAAAAGTTAACATGGGGCATAAACTTGTACTACTTACTGAAAATGCTCAATTCAAATTTAGGACCCAGTCTTAATGGAGGAGCTGCACAGCAACATTTGAGGGAGAAGAGGCACATCAAATCCTCCCATCCTAAAAGCCTTGTGGCTCTGAATTACAGGTCATTAGATTCCTTTGTCCTGTAAATCTGAGTTAAATAGCAGTGTATATCTGTGTTGCTAAATGCACCTTTTAATGGCATATCCCATAACATTTTGATTTTTATTTCATATAATCAGCCTTTTGACCCTCTTACTTCCAGAACCTGCTGTGCTCCTCTTCAGCTACTGAAAAAGGTATGTAATTTATTAAGCCAGTTCAGCAGTTACCCTTAGTTTGCAACAGGCAAACCTATTATGCAAACAATACTGTCACCTTCTTCAAGTGCCTTCCTTCTCACAGCTATAATGAATTCCCTGCATGCTACTCTGCTGTAAATTCTCAGTCTAAAAATTCCATCCACTACACGTTTTGTCAGGGGAAATTGTACTTGACTTTTGAAACAGTTGGGAGGAGCAAAATGATAACCTACTAAAGTGCCTTGCCCTTAAACGAAATTGTGGTGAAGTAATTAAAGTTAGAGCAAAAGACTTAAACTTTGGACTGCTTGTGTTCCTAGTGGTTTTGCTTGGGTGAGTTTTTTTTAGAAGTCTGATTTGAATGTCAAATTTGCATATTCTGCAAGAAAACACAGTGAATGCTTAATTACTTATGTCCAGTGTTCATATTTTGGTTTGAAAACAACATGTCATATATTCCTGGGTTTCATTTCTAGTTACTATTCACAACCAGAAACTGAACTGTGTACCTAATCAAGTCTTGTATTTGTTCATTATAGAAACAAATATGCTGTACTTAGAATTTTGCTTTATACACATATCAGAGAAACATGTAACTGCAAAACAGTCCAGGTTGAAAACGACTCAAAAGATCATCTCATCCAACCTTTCATGGGAAAGGGAGCCTAGACAAGATTATCTATCACCCTGCTCAATATCATCTTGAAAACCTCCAGTGAACAGGACTCTACCGTGTCCCTGGGGAGGTTGCCCAGTGAATGATTGTTTTTACTGTAAAAAAAATATTTCTTGAGATGAAACTTCTCCCAGTGCAGCTTTTACTGATTGCCCCTTGTCTGCTACATGTAGTTCCTTGTGATGACAGGGTTTCTATATTTTTTGTAGCTGCTCAGAAAGTACTGGAGACTATGATGGGGTCCTCTCAAGTCTTCTATTCTCCACAGAGAAAAGACCTAACTACTTCAGTGTTTTCTCTCAGGGTATGATCTCCAGCCTTTGATCATTCTGTGGCTTTTCTTTGGACCCTCTCCAGTCTGGTCATTTTCTCAAATTGTGGGGACCTGAACTGGACCTCCGCTGGACACACAACAAGTAGAAAGGGATAATCACATCTCTATCTCTCTATCGCTCTTAGTAATGCCCCTGTAGATGCAGCTCAGGATCCGATTTGCCTTTGTTGCTGCAGTGGCACTTCTGACTCATGTTCAGCTTATCGTCCACCAGCAATGTATTTCAACCTATGCATTTTGCTTTAACAGAGATATGATTCACTTGAATAAAATTATATCTACTGACTTTTTATTTTCTAGCAGAGGAGACTATTTTTAGAATTTTCCAACATTTCACTTACAGGGAATGAACTAGTACTGTAGAATTTCTTTAATTAAAAAAAAAAAAACAGATCAAAGAAATAGAACATTAACAATGATTGCATACTTGTTTGTCCTTTGGCAGCAAAGGACAAGCTTAAAGGGTTTGTTTTTCAGGTTGTTGCCATCATTAAAAAAGAAGTCTTCTGAGATAAGCTAACTTCTTTGAAGAGATGGTATTTCTCTACTGCTTTCAGAACATATTAATTTCAAGACCTGTAAGCTCACATGAACTCAGTAGACATTGCTAGACACACATGTCTAGAAGGGATACAATAGCATTTGAGATGTGGAAGCATGAACATCTCTAGGGGTTGGCAATCTACTACCTCCTTCTCGTAGAAGATTTAAGTCTATTCTGTAGAATTTTCACAGCTATTATTAAGAGCACTAGTAGGGTGCTAGAAGGTACTCTCTTTACACTGTAAATAAACACAGCAGCCTGAATCAGAAACTATGTCTCTGAATGAACAGAAGAATTTGATGGCTGGACTATAGTAGATATTGTTTATAATTGTAAACTCTCCTTACCACATGAAGCAAATGATAGCTGTTATTACACAGTTTGATAGGTATAATCAGATTACTTCTTTAAAGAGTTCCCAACCCTGACATTAGAACAGAAGATGAAGTAATTGTCTTCAAATCTATGGGACAATGACAATAATAATGTGCTACGATACTGTTACTGATTTTTATTTTTTTTTTCTTTTTTGAGTTGAGGCACATTCTGGCTGTATTTCCATGACCAATGGCCATGCAGGGAAAAATATGGGCTTGGCATTTTTAAAATACCTCTGGTATATTCAGGTGTTCACTTTTTCTTGCTAGCTGAACTTTTCTGTTACTTTCAAGAAAACGAAAAAGATAATTGTAGAGAAAAAAGTAAAAGAATAAAGGAAGAAGCCTTGTGGCAGAGAGTCCTATGCATCTAATGCCTAAAAGTGCAATGTATACTTCCAGTAGTTGATATGATGGAAATGGAACAGAGCACTGACTTTACAAGCAGTGTGAGACACGCTCTCCTAACACTTCAGCAGTTGTAGAGGAATGGAGGTGTATTTTTCAGTGTGTTTGTATTTAAATACAGAAGCCATGCTTCTTCTGTCAAACTTCTATTCCCCACCTGAACTTAGCGCTGTCACACAAACTTAAATAAAATCTAGCTGGCAGTGTTGTGTTACTTCCAGTCAGAATTGAGTTCCTTCCAGACTCAAGGCATTACCACAGAAAATCTCTGTTCCATAGAGGTCAGAGACTGAAAGGCATTTGAATTAATGGTGGAGGACAGAATAAATGTTGAAATAGAAGACTCCTCAACATATTTGCTGTGGTGCATGTAAAAGATCATGACCCACTTTGAGACAGGATGAGTTTTTGGAAGGTTGATGGAGTCAAATGAAGTTCTGTTATATTTGATGTCTGGTACAAAAGACAGACTTATAGCAAAAACGATGTTGTATTCAAGGTGTTAAGAGATCCTGAATAGAATATATGTCCTTTCCCTTTATGAATGCTTGCATAAGGAAAATATCTATTCACAAAAATTATACAAGAAATTTGTCATGGACGGAAAAAAGAACAACAGACAGGTACCAGAGAAATTCTCAGTTGATGCTTTGCAGTGTCAAGGAATTACACACTAGCAAGGCAGAGTTTTATATAAGGTGGTTATGATGGGAAGAAAAGGTCATGTAGAGAAAGCAATTTGGTTTTGGAAAATAGATTATTTTACAGATACTGGTTCAAATTGACAGTTATTCCCTGAATTACATCTTGTGCATTATCTCAGTAGATGTGGTTATCTCCCATAGAAATGAGCTGAGCAAAAGATATGTAGTAAGATTTGAAAATAACCTTTGTTATTATATGTCATTACCTCATAAGAATCAAAATACATAGGCTGCTAATGACAATGAACAAGAACAATACAGTTTTTTGAACAGTCTGTTTAATGCATTTCTAGTGTCTAGCATGCACTTAAAATACAGCAATATTACAAGCATTTATCATTTGCCTGGGCTAGGGAGCTAATGAGATAGAAAAAGCATGCAGAATCTGAATGGATGAACTCCATTTACCTAATTTCCAATTCAAACACAATGATATGAAAAATAGGTAATATATGTATAAAGTCATCTTTTTTTTTTTTTTACAGTTCTTGTCTTGCAACAGCTTGGGTTGGGGCTGGATCATTTTGGCACACAACAGGTATGTGTTCTTGTCAGCAGCAGCCATCACTCTTGTAACATTTCTACTTCTTCCCAGCTGGTTGGTGGCCAGTACCAAGAAGATATAAAGTTCTTCTCAGTCACAAAGAAAAGGAGGCAATAAAATAGATGTCTCTTACATAATTTATTTGATTACATTCTCCATTTGTCAAAACAATAGAGCACAAAGCCCAAATGTTTTCTGTGAAGCACTCTGCTTGGTTTTAAGCATGCACTATATCCGTGATTACTCTCTAGTATGTGTTTTGCTGAATCACAGGGCAGCAGTAATGTATACATTTCAGGCAGTGCAAATGTCTACCAGAAAGCCATATTTTCAGTTGCATTTCTTTAAATGACATTGAAGGGAAAGTAAATAAAATCTTAGGACCTGATCCGAAAAACTTGTGCATCCTGTTTTGAGCTAACTGTCTTGATTTTGCTCAACCTTAGAAATAACACTCCCTTTTTGGCAGAAACTCTGACACAGCAGAGCACCAAGTTGTGTTCCTGTTTTGAACATTAGGAGATCAGACATCTGTTTCCTTGCTTGTTTTGTTGTTTTTTTGGTTGTTTTTTTTTTCCCAGATTAAAAAAACATGAAAAGCAACACTGCAAAACACATTAAAAAAGGATAATCTCAGTGTCCCCATTAGTTGTGCTCTTTACATTGCTAGGTAAAAAGAAAAAAAACCAAACAAAAAGCAAAAAACAACAACAAAAAAAAAAAAACACAAAAAAAAAAACAAAACAAAACAAAAAAAAAAAACAAAAACAACACCCAAACCTGACAGAACAGCCCTGAAGTAACTGTTCTTACTGAGCACTCTTTGGACTGTCTAAAGGCAATGAAAGATCTTTTCAACCAACTACTGGAATTTATTGGACAATTCATTGTTAGTATATAAAGTAATTTGCAGTTACTTTTTTGAGACAATTATGTGCTTTTAGAATCTGAAAAATTTTGTAGCTAAAACCTAATGTGTATATTAACCTGAATATGGTTATATGGAGTTAACTAATCTTTGCCTTCTAATTGTGCCTTACAGTTAATGCTCCAGTTATTGTCTACTTTTAAGAAGTAAGCATAACATGATTTTATTTTTTTCAAATCCAGTAGTCAGCACTATGATCTTGTCAGTGCAAAGAACTGCATAAATAGCAAAAAAATCCAAACCAACTAGTTATGAGTACTTGAAGAAAACACAGCTTCTTCTTTGAGTTTTGAACGAGTAAAAAACATTTCTCTGTAAAATTAAGAAAAAATGGGAAAACAAGAACAAGGATATTTACTTTGTTCTCCTCACAAAAATAAAAGAACTTCTCAAACATGAATTTTCCTTTCACAACAGAAGAAGAAAAGATCAGTAAAGTCTAACAAAAAAAAATCTCTACTGGCACACCTTCAAAACAAATTACTCACTAAAAAAGTGACCTCACCACCAAAATTGTGATTGGAAAAATACATTGAATCTCTACGTAGTTTAGTTTGCTATAGAACAGTCAAACGTTGCTTAAGAATATTTATATTTCTGTAGGCCTCTGTACCGGGTCTGGCTGTGGTAAAGCATGGGGCTGTGTTTTAGATTCAGGACTAAAACAGTGTTGATAACACACCCATGTTTTAGCTATTGCTGATCAGTGCTCACAGAGCATCAAGGCTGTCTCTCCATACACCCTCCCAGCCCAAAGGCTAGAGGGTGGGGGTGGGCAAGAGTTTGGGAAGGGACACACCTAAGCTGAGACCTTAACTGACCTACTGGATATTCCATACCTGTGCTGGTTTTGGTTGGGATAGAGTTAATTTTTTTCATAGCAGCTGGTACGGGGTGATGGGTGGATTTCTGCTGGAAACAGTGTTGATAATACAGGAATATTTCAGCTGTTGCTGAGCAGTGCTCACACAGAGTCAAGGCCTTTTCTGCTTCCTACACTACCTTACCAGTGAGTAGGCTGGAAGTACATAAGGCTGTGGGAGGAAGGTGAGGACACGGCCAGCGTAGCTAATCTCAACTGAAAAAAAGGGGTATTCAAATCATAGGATGTCGTGCTCAGCATGTAAAGCTGTGGGGAAGAAAAGGAAGTAGAAGGATGTTTGGAGTGATGGTATTTGTTTTCCCAAGTAGCTGTTACATGTGATGGATCCCTGTTTCCTGGAGATGTCTGATCACCTGCCTGCTGATGGCAAGTAGTGAATCAGTTCCTCATTTTCTTTACTTATGTGCACAGTTTTTGCTTTACCTATTAAAATGTCTGTATCTCAGCCCATGTGTTTTATTACTTTTACTTTTCTAAATTTTTCCTTCATCCTTTTGGCAGGAGTGAGCGGCCGTGTGGTGCTTAGTTGCTGGCTGGGATTAAACCACAATAAAAAATAATATATGATGTCATGCTTAGCAATAAAACTGGGGGTTGAATTTTTCCAAACTCACCATTGCTCAGAGACTAGCTAGGCATCAATCTGCTTGTGGGAGGTGGTGAGTGATTGCCTTGTCATCAGTTGGGTTTTTTGGTTTTATATTTGTTGTTCTTGGTTGTCGGGGGCTATGCTTATTATACTGGCTTTATCTCAACCCATGGGTTTTTCTCACTTTTGCCCTTCCTATTCTCTTACCCATTCTGCTGTAGCGGAGGGAGCAGTGGGTAAGGGCTTAGCAGGTTACCCAATTACTTATCCCATTACAGCCTTCAACACCAGTTTCAGAAACGGAGAAGTCGTTCTGCCTTAGCAGTTGTGGAGTTTTTAAAACAGAGAATGGTTTTGTCTGCTAACTACTATAGCTTCATGCAGCTTTCCTTTTTCTCTAATCCCAAATTCTGTTACTAAATACTTATATATGATCCTAAAAACTGTAGGAAAATACGGAAAATAAGAACAAAAACTTAAAGAATGTAGGAGGACATTCTCATAAAAATAGTCATAATATTATTAATTTGACTTTTGCTTCAATGTTCCGTTCTCAAAGGAGTTGTCAGTCACCATCATGTTTCCCTACTAGATGAATTTTGTTTGTGTTTGTCCTTTCATTTGGTCATTTATTTCCCTGCGAACTGAACATGGGTTGTACTTTTCCTGCTACTCATGGCTGAACACATACAAAAAGAAACTATTCACAGAAACATGGAGGCTATGATGGCCTCATTTTGCTCTATGGTTTTGCTGCAAATTATGTATGAGATCAGTGAACTCAGTAGGGGTTAGGTAGAGTCACTGCTGATGGTATAATAGTATTTATTGTTAGTTGACAGTGAAGCTGAACTCTTAACATAGTGCAGGTGGAGATTTTTTTGGGAACCTAAAAGGTTTTGGTACCTCTTGCCTGTGGGACTCCATACATATGCCCTGTGAGGAGAATATGACTGTCCAGCTTGCTTTGGTTATAGATAGACTGTGGCTTCATCATCCATTTAGGCACACAACTGGTGACTATAACTGAAGGATCTTATTACTGCTTTAATCCTCCATCCTCACTGCCTGAAATTATCTCTTATGTTTACTTGTTAGTCTTTGATCTTAGTGAGGCTGGAACTCTTTTGGTTAAAGCATTCTGCCTTATTGTGAGTTTGCACACATGGCGCCTGAAGGGCTCTGATACTGCCTTGTAGTATCATGACAGCACAGAAGGAGAGGAAATGCAGCTAATCTGTGGAATACTATCACTTAGATATCAACTATACCTGTAAGGTCAGTTAGACATGACTTGAAATTGTTTTATATTTGAAAAATTATTATAAAGTAAAAAAAAAAGCTGGTATGGAAACACATTTTTCATAATGTCAGCAAAATAAGATTGCAAAATTGTTCCTGATGTGCTTCAAATTAGAAGTAATCCAAAACATACAAAATTTTAATAAAAAAAAATTCTGTGGCAAAAGTAGCTAATAGATTAAACACTAGATAATTTGTCAATGGATATTTGGGTTACTGAATAATTCTTTTTCTGAATCACAGCAGACACTTGTCACTGGATCTGATCTGCTGCAACGATCCCTGCCTTGCAGACTGCTGGCTAACTGAAGTAAGCCTGCTAACTAAAAATTTTACTTTGTCACTGGACAGAAATGATCTTGTATTTTTATGCTGACCTTTCTTGCATAAGGATTTCAGAAGAGAATCAAATTAACAAAGCTGAGAAAATTCGCTCTTTTGTGTCTCCACTTTCTGTAGGCTAATTTCTGACAAAATTTACCTGCATTTCACTGAAAACTTGCAATCAGCTTCAATTATAAATACATTTAAGGACTGCATTTTAACTATGAATATAATAAAAACCTACCATTAAACTAAAAATATTACGTAGACTCAAATCTTCCAGTTCTTCCAAAATGTGAAATTCTTCCTATAATAATAAGCACCTTTTATGTTTTGAAGCCTGTGAAGAAATGAACTTAGCAACATGTATTGATGGCCACCAGATCTTAGGGTTTTTTTTTCAAATGTTAAATCTTTCTCTAGAAATGCAAGATAAATGTCTTTCAAATATTTTTTAGCATCCCATTCTTTCAGAACTGCATTTCTTTGCTCTCATATATTTATCTGAGACATCTTATTTTGCAAGGTACCATTTGCAACAGTTGATAAAAAGATGCCTAATAAATACAGCAATATTTTATGTTTGTCACAGGTAATTGTGGTGCTCTTTACAGTGGCTTAGTTAAACGATTTCTCTTCCTATAGGGCTGTAAAATTGGCAAGCAGCAAAGATGAACTCTTCTGCAAAGTTCACCAATATATCCACTGTTTATAATAGTACTGGGAGTATTTTCCATTCTCAAATCAGCAATTGGAGCAATAAAGTCATTTTAAGTTATGCAGTTTCTTAATGTGCTCATTGCACAGTAATTACTGTATCATCATCTGCAACATCTTTCAGTGCTAGAAAATTAAAACCATTATTGTAACAAGTTTCTGCAGGAGTTTTCATTCAGGTTAGATAAAGGATATGCAATGTGATCCTACTAAATTCTTCATGAAATACCTACTTCTACACCCAAAGTTACTCTTATCCTACTCAGAAGCTCACCAGGCTTATTTGAAGAATCCCCTCCCAAAATGTGTCACTAGAACAACTGATGTCCCTGGCTAATCTTAAATATGCTTTTATTTTGGTCACAGAAAACATTTCCTGCAGAAAAGTGTATAAGCTCTCCCTCTCCTCAGTAATCACAAATATTTAAATTTGTCTCTTGACAATTAGTAGCTTGAGAAAGTTTCTTTAAAACTTATTTTAGTAATGTATCCTCACAGATTTCTGAATGTGTTCACAGTGACATAATATTTAACCATTGAAGCTGGTATTCATTGTACATGGACCATGCAGAAAGAGCTCCCTGTATCACCTGTGATGGAAATAATTTATACTTGTGTTGGGTTGATCCTGGCTGACTGCCAGATGCCCACCCAGAAAGTCTCACTCCGCAGCTCAACAGGACAGGCAGACAAAATAAAATGAAAAAGCTCATGGGTTGAGATAAGGACAGGAAGATAACAGTTACTGTCATGGACCAAACATACTTGGGGAAAATTAATTTATTGACAGTTAAAATAGAGTTGGTAAATTGGAAACAAAGATAAAATTGAAATAGCACCTTTTTCCTCTGCTTTTCCACAAACTCAACTTCACTCATTCATTTCCAACTCATCTATCTACTTCCCCACCCCTGAGCATCACAGGAGGATGGACAGTGAGAGCTGTGGTCAGTTCATAACAGCTGCTCTCTGCTGTACCTTACTCCTCATACATTTATTTCCCCTGTTCACCATGGTCTTCTCCACAGACAGCAAAGGAATCTCTGCTCTGGCTCCTGGAGCATCTCCTCGCTCTCCTCTTCACTGACTTTGGTGTCTGCCAGGCTGTCTCCCACACTGTTTTCCCCTCACTCCTCTGCCTGTCCAAAATTTTTGCCCTTTTTTTAAAATATATTTTCATAGCGTTGCTGACAGGCAGCTTTGTCTATGTCTTTTCTTTGAGGAAAGAGAAAAACGGAAGGGGAATTAACTTTCCAGATGAACATAAGACTGTATGTGTGCACCTTTGTTCAGCTCACATTTTGAGTTTACCTAATGCTTCTCAGAACCCTTACCTGCGTGTTTATTTTTGCTCAGGTGCTTATATGCTGTCTTGAAGAGAAATAAAATATATGCCTGAGTGTACTCCTGAGCCATGGCCAAAATCTGTACATAAATGAGAGTCATTTAAGTTTTTTTTTTAAATTAAATTGGAGGGAAAGAAAAATTGGCAAACATATTCCGTAAGCTGTCAAGGTAGACAATGAACTAAATACAAAGTCAAGAAAGAAGAGGTCCTCTTCTTTGTATGCCAGCTTTTTTAGCTATCATTACAGGAGGCATAATAGAATTTTCCACAGGACTTATCAGCTTTGTTAATTTGTCTCTATTCTGAAATCCTTATGAAAGGAAGGTCAGCATAAAAGTACAAGATAATTTTTGTCCAGTGCCAAAGTACAGTGAAACTACAAGGTATTTGTTATAAGGATAAAGGACCAAATACTCAGAAGGCAAAGAGTAAAACTGTACAAACATATTGCAGCATGGTATACTGAAAAGGATACAAAGCAGCCTCAAGTTTGTTTCACAGTCTGCTTTTAGGGGAAGGATATGCACCATAATACATGACATGAAGATCACAGCACTTTGGGTATTTTGGGGGTTTAAGGGAAGTGGTGATCGAGACTCTTTTAAATTTCAGACTGGAGAATTATTTCCACTCCCTGTTTAAAAAAAAAAAAACAAAAAACAAAAAACAAACCCAAAACAACAAAAGAAAACAAAAAAAACCCCACTCACCCAACCAACCAACCAAAAAACCCACTTGCAACAAAGAAAGGTTTTGAAAGAGAGGAGAAAAATACAGAGCCTTGTACCCACACAGTGGTCTTGTTTGCTTTGGTATACATTGGCAATAAAAATTGGGAAAATATGCTTTGACCTTAGCAAGTTTCCTCTACAGTAAGGAGACTACCCTTGAGGAGTTTAGAATCATTGCAATAGTGCCTATATTAATTTACATTTTTCACATTTCATGTAAACAGGATATTGAACAATATTTAAGGCAGCAGTTTTCAAATTATCTTTGTGGCTGGATTCAGAACAGCATTTGCAGTCATGCTTCCAGAAGCATGATTTCTAGTTTGGTAACTGTTGGTCTAAGGAAAAGACCAGATGGTCTCTGTCTTGACACAGAGTTTAGACTCAGAGGAGCGCAAGCTTTGTTCAGTACTATAGTTCTCAAATGGTATGTGGTGCTGCTTTGCTCCATTTGATGGGCCTTGGCCATAATTCTCTATGGCAATCTGGATCCAAACAGAACAGTAAAATGGCAAATACTTCTGAGCTTCAAGTGCAGACTCAAGATTTAGAGATGCGGTGCGCACTGCTTTCAGTTATATAAATTAAAATCATTCTGGTGATGGATAGGTAGCGGCCAGCAAAGGCATTAAACTTCTCTTCCGACGTCCTTCGAGTAGTCATTGTTGGACTTACGGATTGCAGATATCTGAATCCCAAACTAATACTCCATTTAGGGTTGGAGGGTCCTACGGCTATCTGCATTGCCAAAAGGTGTAGTTCAGCCAGAGAGGATCTGTAGAATTATTTACTGTTAAGTACCCAAAAGCCTCACCATGCATGTTTCAGCAAGAGAGGTAAGGTTACTTTAGACAAGTTAGAGCTGTGGACTAACAGCAACTAACACACTGAGTCTCTCAGTGAAATTTTATTAATAAGGATTCCAGTTTGAGAGGCCCGGATTGAAAGTTTCCACAGTGAAAACAAAAGAGATAATGATGACCAGATTCGCTTTAAACAAATGCTAATCCCTTATTTTATTTCATTAGAGCATAAAAAGCAGCTAGAGCATCTATTCATTGAATCCAGATGTCGGCACGAATGGTATGAATTGAGAGGACCTGCCCATCAGAAATTTCAGCCCTTGGAGGCACAGTAAGCACAGACTGATCAGAAAAACCTAACTTTTGAAACTCTGACAAATGCCATCAACCAATAACAAATCTCACAGATCTTTGGTTTTCTACACATCTGCTACCTCTTTTTTTTTTTTTTTTTTCCCCTTTAGAAATAATAATGCATGTTCATCAGAACAGTCTTATGAGTATTACTCTTTACAAAAAGTTTTCTCAATGCACTCTCAATGTAAGAATCCTATATTGACAGACAAATCCCAGTTTGCTGCCAGTTTTGTCTGTGCTTGATTTACCTCTGGCTTTTTTGCAATCAATCATAATGCCCTTATTGTGTTTCCATGTTGGATAATATCTGGCATACAGTCTTCCTAACTTCCAGGTTTGGATTATGTGGAGGACTTACTTTAGGACTAGCAGTATAATGTACAGAAATTGTAATGCAGAGTATCAGGTGCAGAACCTTAAGGACTTTATAGGGTCTGTTCAGAGATGTGCTAAACTGGTTTCCACAAAAGAAACTTAAAACTAGCACTGTTTCATTAAAAGGTCTATTGATACTAATGGGTATCTAATCACTGGAAACAATCTGATGCTCTGAAAGAGCACTGCAATTTACAGAAAGGGTTCCTGCATGTTTATCTACTTTGTGCTTTTCAGTGTTCTACTAACTATATACAACATGAAACATATAGGAAAATCTTTAGAGAGAAAAACATGTGAGTCAGATGGTTATCATTTTCATTCTTTACTCTGCTTTTTGTTGTTTTGTTGTGGTTTTGATTTTCTTTTAGTTTTTTGTCACTGGATTGGATCAAACATAATCCAGAATACAGCTTCTCTCTGGAACAAGTGTTGGTCTTTTAGAATCTGTTTCAGTGATATTCCACATAGTGATATGACTAGAGATTAATAGCATGTCTTGCTTACGTATCTTTGTGGATCCATTAAGTGTCTCATTTGTACTGCCAAAAATTTGCTCCCTCATGAGTGCATGGTCCATACCTTTTATTTAGAGTTTCCTTGAAGTCTCAGCTTTGGTTATAATGTCCTATTATTTTGAGGTTTCCCATTTCAGAGTACCTGGTACTGAAAGAGGCCAATGTCACAGTTACTGAGAATGACTGTGAATAGCATGACACCCAGCGGGTACGTGAGCTAATGGATTACAGCACAAAGACATGTGTGTAGTCATTGTGACTGTGGTGGCTTCCTGGACTGTGGGAAACAAGGTTGGTACAGGTTGCACTCACCTGGCTCAGACCTGAGTCAATTATATCCAGATTTCTTCTGGTAGGATTTAGCAAAAGAATTCTCTCTGCAAAGCAAGAGACAATGAACAGCAGGCAGTGAACAGCAGGCAAGCAGCATTGACAGTAAGGAGACTGAGACTGGGAAAAAAAACTCAAGAAACAAAATGACAAGAGTTACCATGACAGTTATAATTTTTATTTCACTCCCTGTACTTTTTGAATAAATATGTTCTCCAAAGCCTTTTTCTTTTTTTTTTTTTTTAACAGCAACATCATCTCTCTAGTTACAGAGAAATTTTCTGGAAGTTATGGAAGCGTTTTAACCACTCCAACTCTCATCTCCATCCAGAAAGGATTTGATCCTTAAGTAAAAGCACATAAGCATACTGTTCTCCATTTTCTTCATTCTTTTGGGTTTGCTTTAGACATTTTCATAGCCCAGAGTTTAGAACATTTAATAGAGCCTGTACGTTACATTACACTGAACTTCAGTAAGGTTAAAACCACAGTGCTATTCGTAACATAAATACATTTTTCAAAGCAGTTGCTTGGATCTATTTCAACTTTACAATTATTTTTTCTCCTCTTTATTGGTATAACTTGACAAATAATACCCTGCAGTAATCTTGTAGTATTCCCTGTGCTACACTATAAGAACCATCTGCACATCTTGAATGAGCTTATGGTAATTTTTCCCATGTTTCTTGTCTAAACATTTCTGCCATGAGTAGGTTGTTCATTCGGATTAGTTGCTTTGGGGGAAATGGGACAGCAGAGTAGAAACTGAGTCTTCTTATGGGGAGCCAACTGGATAGGAAATACTATAAAGGAAAATAAGTGAAAGTGTTACAAGCAATAATAGTTCTTTTGCAACAGGTGCTTTGTCTCTGTCTTCAACAAAAGTGTAACTACTCAGATTTCCCTTCTGATCTGAAATATTTTTGCTGCTTTTCTAAACCAGGTAGATCTGTATATATTTGCATAGACCTGTTAATGTCAGTATTAAGAGAATAAGAAATCAATAATTTAATTTGTTATAGTTTTTCAAAAGAAGTATTAAAAGCATGAGATAAATCCTTTGCTCTGGGCACTGCAATTATATCTTTGACTCACACAATTATGTATTCGTTGGACTTTCTTTTCATGGTAGTAGCTTTAGAATTAATGGGACCTCTTCATGGAATCAAGGCTAAAACATGTCATTGTGTTGCAACCTTCTACTTCAGCCACTACCAGAAAGACACTTTCACTGAGTACAATGGAGAAAGTCACCTAAATTTTTATCTTTGATATCCACAGTTCCATGTAAAAAGCAGCTGTTTGCTCGTTTTAAAAATCCAATTTATTTGTAAACTGATAAAGAGTGCAAATTTTCAATTCAAATTAAGTGTTTTGCAAGTAATCTAGGTAAACAAATTATCAGATGTCAACTTAAGGTCATGCAATAATTGTTAAAGTTTATGAAAATTAATATATAGGACATACACACTACAGGAATGTTAGGAAAAGAAAACAGAATGAGCAAAGCATAGCAATCAAACTCACTAAATCTGTAATTTGTGTAGTTACACACAGTATTTTATACATTCATCTGTCTCAAGGAATTAACAGAGATTGAGTTAGAAATTTGTCATTTTAACTGACAGATCCAGCATCTCATATAATTCAGCCATGAAGAGGGAACAAAATGAGACACAGTTTAAAATAAAAAAAATCTTTGAAATTAATTACTTATCTCCATTCTCACCAAAAATAGTTGAGGTCTTTTCCTGATCACAGGTTAATAAAAGTGTAGTGGTTACAATCTTGCACTGTCATTATGTCAGATTAATTGATGTTGACAGAAGTACATGGATTAAACCAACTAAGCATTTGGCCACTTGAGGTACTACAGTAAAAATCTTGAAAAACACACCAATTTAAATTCACTAAAACATTTAGATTAGCATGGGATAAGTGTGCAGAACAGTATGGCAAAAGCTCAGCTTTTCACAGAAGTTATGAATTGAAACTAAATAGTTATTTACCAGTTAGTAATCCAATAGATATGATTTTTAACATTACTAGTTAAAAAAAAAAATAAAAGACCTCAGGCAGACCCCTAAGACTGAGGAGAATGAAAGGCTCGCCATAGGCATCATAAACATCCAAAAAAAAGTCTCAGCATAATAATTTCACATGCTAAACCTCCCTTTCCTGAACCCTTTAGGAATATTGGAACTGGCAGCCTTGGGATACAGGGGAATACTGGAAGGCTAGGTATAGCGCTAAAGTAAAGCAGTAGTCACTAGGAGCATCTTTTCCTATATAATATTTTCATTGCATTATTAATGATATTTTTCTGAAGCAAGTAGAAAATTTGGGCTACTAGGCAGTTAAAAGACTAATGTGGCTAAACCCAGAATTTAGTGTCAACTATGCAGTTTTTCTTTATGCATAAAACAACATTCTGATTGTTAAGGTTTCATCAGCATTCTGAGATCCAAGATGGGAACATGCCCCCCTAGGACTGCTCTTGGGGTAGAACCTTAGAGCAACAGAGGTCTTTGAAAAGCAGCACAGACCACAGCCCAACCAGTCTGCATTTTTCCTTTCTGGACAGGTAATTCATTCAAGCTAAGCAACAGGAACTGCTGTGATTATGCTTATCATGCAAGAGTAATACCATGCTAGAAGAGACAATAGACAACCCGATTTAAGAGAAACGGGATCTAGGTTAGATTTTGTTCTCCACAACTACATTATTTCAGAGAGAAATTCATAACCGTGGAGTCTTCTTAATGTTAAGGGTATTTCTAGACCCTTTGAGTAGGTGATTTGATTATGTGGTGCTCTTGTACTTTTGTCCTGGGTTCAGCAGTAGCAGTCATTTTTCTCCTCCTTAGTAGCTGGTGCAATGCTGTGGTTTTGACTTTCAGCCTGGGAACAGCGCTGATAACACCGATGGTTTTAGTTGTTGCTCAGTAATGTTTACTCTGACCAAGGACTTTCTGAGTCTCATGCTCTGCCAGGGAGGAGGGGAAGCCAGGAGGAAGCAGAGACAGGACACCTGACCCAAACTAACCAAAGGGGCATTCCATACCACAGCACGTCATGCGCAGTATGTAAACTGGAGGGAGCTACTGGGAAGGGCTAGATCACTGCTCGGGTTGGGCTGCATATCAGTCAGCAAGTGGTGAGCAGTTGTATTCTCTTCCCTCGTTATTGCCCTCATCATTATTATTATTGGTGGTAGCAGCAGTGGTTTTGTGTTATACCTTAGTTACTGGACTGTTCTTATCTCAACTCATGGGAGTTACATTCTTTCGATTCTGTCGTGGTTTAAACCCAGTCAGGTAATTCGTTCGCTCACTTCCCCCCCTTTCTTGCCCTCCCCCTGCTCCCGGAGGGACAGAGAGGAGAATCGAAAAGAATGCAACTCCCACGGGTTGAGATAAGAACAGTTTAGTAACTAAGGTATAACACAAATCACTACTGCTACCACCAATAATAATAATGATAAAGGAAATAACAAGGGAAGAGAATACAACACCTCAGCACCAGCCGACCGATCACTCACCCCCCCCAAGCCCGACCAAGCTCCGACCGATACCTCCTCCAACCCTGCAGTCTCCCAGCCCCTCCGGCTAACTCCCAGTTACATCCTGGGCATGACATGCTGTGGTATGGAATACCTCTTTGGTCAGTTTGGGTCAGGTGTCCTGTCTCTGCTTCCTCCTGGCTTCCCCTCCCCCTGGCAGAGCATGAGGCTCACAAAGTCCTTGGCCAAACCAAAACATCATTGTTATCAGCTCTGTTCCCGAGCTGAAAGTCAAAACACTGCACTACACCAGCTACCAAGAAGGAGAAAAATGACTGCTACTGCTGAACCCAGGACAGATTCTCTTCCCCATCCCTCTGGGAGCAGGGGGAGGAAGAAGGGGGTTGGGTGTGAGTGAGTGGCTGCTTGGTTCTGAGTTACAGGTTGGGCTTAAACCACAACAACTTTGTATAGCAATTAAACAACTGAGCCACTGTTAGGAGGCTAAAGAGACTGGCGCTTTGGAAGGTTGTATCGTTTATTGTTACAGTGTTTTAAATCAGTAAAACAATGCTAAATACCACAGGAGTAGCCTCTTGCTTTTTGGTGAAATACCTGCTTTAGCCATCTTCCCAGACTTAAGACAATGCTTCATATGCTTAAGTGCAACATGATTGTATAGCAAAATAAATAAGAACTATTTAGCCCCTTACCACTTATATTAAAACTGTATTTTTACAGCAGTGGCTCAGAACACTACATCTTGCAGTGGCACTTCTTTTAATGCTCTAGGCCACTACTGAATTTTTATAAGCTTGATGGAAAGATTAGGTGTCAAATTTAATAAACCCTTTGGCTCTTTTTCTATTACTATATGCCATGGGTCCCCTCGGCTTTGAAGTAGAATACTTTTTCATTAGATAGTGACAATAATCCAAATATATAAACCACCATATATAATTTGACATAATTTGCATTGATTGGCAGGTTGAAAGCTAACATGTACTAATGAATTTTTGCATATGTAATATAAGTGGTCCAGACAGAATAAGTTATAAATCTTATTAGTAAAGTATAGGGAAAGCTGTGTTTGGATGAAAAAAATTTCATTTCTTCTGCACTGATAGGTTCTAAAAATTGGGTATGACTCCAGATTTAAGGAAAACAGTTTAAATAGTTTTGCTAATAATCAAAAGCAGTCAGTATACTGACTAGCCAATTACCATAGAAGAGACACGGGTCTCATTTCTGCAACTAGATTACTAGCCTGTTAACTATTTACTTTTCCCTTTAACCACCACCAGGAGACCTTGGTTTCATCTAAGTGTTGAACAAAATCAGGAATTTTTTTCTCTTTTTTAGGCTACAGAGCTTAATGCCTAGCTAGAAGGGTTATATGGGATAATTGTTCAAAGGAAATGAATGACCCTGACATGGGATGTGAAACGGAAATTTGTTCTGATGGTTTAAGTGGAATACCAAAATACCACAAGGCATTTCCTGAAAATCTCATAGAAAACACTATAATGCATCAAAAACTCTCCAGAATAAACAATACTTCAGTCTTGCAGTGTATAGATGCTGCTCTGAACCCCTGGAGACTGTCATGACTGACTTTTTCATGAAAATAGCATGACTTATTTGTAAACAGACATGAGTAGCAGTAAAACTCTGCAATAGGCAAGGCCAAATGAAAGGACAAAGTTTTAAAGGCAAGAAATAAGTGGGAAGCTGAAAGACAAGAATATTCTCCACGTAGTATGTTAAAACAGTTCTTTAGATTTGGGTAGCTGGCTGGAAGAGAAGCTGGTTGGAAGAAAAGCTGGTTGGAAAACACAGAATCAGGAAGACAGGGCATGATAAAAATGCTTTCAGCTTTTCACAACTTTTAAGCATCTTGACAAGTGTTTGGAAAATCAGGTGGGATGAGAGCATAGCTGACAATTTTTGTTAATTAGCTATTTGTTGAAATTCAAAATATCAACCTTCTATATTTCAAAATTTCTAGGATAAAAATGACTTGCTCAAAGAAGGAATCCTATTTGCCTCTTGGAGTTCCTGCCTTTATCTTTAGTGTCCTTGTTCACTGTCCTTTGTCTTATTTAAGGAATCAAAGGAAAGGAATCAGTTTCTCATAAAGTATTTTTGTTTCCTGGCATAGACTTGAATAATACATTCCACTTACAAAAGTGCATATAGTCTAAGACCTGATCAAGGTCAGGAGACAGACCACAAATGTTCCTTTAACCCTATTACTTATAATGAAGCAGCATTTTATGTACAGCTTTTTTACTCTCAATTACACGTTTCACCCACGAAGTTAAAGCTTAATTTAAGCTTGACCACCTAACACTGTTGCCTGCAGTTTCACACACTTGATTCTAGATAAGGTGAAATTTTCCTACACTTAAAAAGAAAAAAGAAAGAAAGAAAAACAGCACAAAAGCTGTGATAATGGAGTGCAGGTGGAACTCATTTGGAGTAATGAGGTTCTAAATGGATGTTTTGCAAACAGAGCACTTTTTGTGACCTAACAGCTCAGCCAATTCACATGCTGTTCCTAAATGGTTTGTTTTCTTCCTTCTGAACTCAAGTAGAAATGGAGATTTCTTGTGGTGATGGTGCTTCAGAATGGGAAGTACAAATTAGCAGGCTGCAATTTAAACAGGAAGATTCACTTATTCTTTTCGTGTTTGAGCTGCTCTTGCTTCCTGTCTACCCATTCAGTCAGAGGCACTAAAACCATGTTGACAAGCAAATCAGTTTGGGAACTGGAATTTTAGAATTATTTTAGTTACACAAATAGCAAACAGTCATTCAATTCTGTCATGGCCACAGTGGCTACTGGGTTGCTCACAGAGCTCTTTAGGACAATATTCAGGGAGCTTGAGTTCAAAGCTCAGCTTGTAGAGAGTATTACTTAAATCCATGATTGATTCCTTTCTGGGTAAGAAAGTATGTTGTGAGGAGGGGAGCAAAGATGTTATGATAGCTTCTGTGTATAGAAATGTAATATTAAACCATACAGGACACAGAGTGCTATACTGGGCACAAACAGAGGCACTCCAGTAGGGCTTTTTTTATTCAGCACATCCTGTCAGCTAGTTTTTGGACTTGAAAATATACTATGGACTTCTGGCCTCTGGCACTACTTGGTCTTAATAAGGCTCATTATTAGCTATAAAATATCCATATGAAATACATTCCCAAACATCTCTAGCCACTTGATTTCTGAGTCGTCAGCTGGAATGACTTGCTGTATTTCCCTGAATGAAAAGAAAAGGCTGGGGGGAGGACGGAGAGAATACAGAATGCAGAAACAACATTTGCAATTTTTTCTTGCAGTTTTAAGTATGCAACCATCCTGCAAAGCATCTCTATGCCATGGTCTTCAATTCCAGTCTGATTCAATAGGGTATGATTATCCCTTGAGTAAGGAAAAGTAGAGATGGAGAGCAGAACCATATGATGCAAATTTTACAGCACAAATAAGAATACTCAGCTACAAAACAGAGCAGTAGCAAGACCTGAGAGTGATTAAGGATAATGCATTAGCCATCTGCACAATGTCTGGTAGCAGCAAGAAGGTAAACAGAGTCTTGGCATGCATTACGTCTCTAGAAGTGATAAATATAAATCAGAAGTTAAATACAGAGAAATAGTAAAGCCTCATTTGGAATATTCTGAGCTTTTCTTTTTAGGATATTGTATAAAGGGTATATAAAGCTGGAAAAGTTTAGAAAAGAATAAAAAATGGGACAGAAGGTGCTTAGATTACCATTGGAAAAAAAGGAAATGTAAGAGTTTAAATGAAGGTAGAGATTGGTAGCCTGAAGTAATACGGACAGAATTAGGACATGAGCAAATACTTGTCAAATGCTGCAAAAATAAAAAAGATTGTGCATCAACTCAAGAGTACTTAGCAAACTAATCGTAGCCAATCTATGCCAATGAAAGAACTTCAGGAAAGTAAACAAATTTATCTTCCCATCCTGCAGATAACCTACCCATGCTAACAGAGTCAAAAGTGATTTGTCTTCTTTGGAATGGATTTGATTTAGCTTTAGTGATGGTGATGTGGAGCATGCATGTGGCATAATCTGCAGTTCAGTGGTAAAACCCATCCCTAACAAAAGTTTTAGAACCCATTTTAAGAAGATACTTCTTGATGAAAAACAAAATTCACATTTTTTTTATTTAGAAGAGCTCAGATCCACTAGAGATTTTGAGAGGGAAACAGGTAAGGATCTGCCATCTTTTAAGAAGAATTAATTCTCAAATAAAGTACTTTCTTAGTTTTATTCTCAGGTTTTACAATTTCCAATTCAAGATCAGCAATTGGAATTAAGGAAAAAGGATGGAATAAAAGCTTCCCATTCTGGGTATTAAAGAGCACTTTGAGGAAACACAATGGTAGATTGCTGTCTTCCTCTGGCGGAGTTTATCTGGGCAGAGTTGGCTCACAGTTCTGTTGGCAGATTTTGCAGAGATAGTAGAGAGGATTCTGGAAAGGATGAAAGAAGTGGAAGGGCAGCACTTTCCCTTTTCTTTACACAACGACTGTCCCTTTGACTCATATAATAGTTTGGTTTGGAATGGAACTCTGAAGATCACTTAGTCCAACCTCCCTGCAATAAGCAGATAGATCTTCAACCAGATCAGGTTGCTCAGAGCCCCATCCAACTGAACTTGAATGTTTCCAGGGGTGGGGCAACCGCCACCTCTCTGCACAACTTGTTCCAGTGTTTCCCCATAGAATCATAGAATGTTTAGGGTTGGAAAGGACCTTAAGATCATCTAGTTCCAACCCCTCCTGCCATGGGCAGGAACTCCTCACACTGAATTATGTGACCTCAGGCTCTGCCCAACCTGTCTTTGAACACAGCCACTTCTTTTGGCAACCTGTTCCAGTGCCTCACTACCTTCACAGTAAAGAAATTTTTCCTTATATCTAACCTGAACTCCCCTTGTTTAAGTTTAAACCCATTACTCCTTTTCCTATCACTACAGTCCCTGCTGAAGAGTCCATCTCTGACATTCATCACCCTCATCATAAAATTCTCCTCCTTATATCTAGTTTGAATCTACTTTCTTTTAATTTAAAACCATTATCCCTTGTCCTTGGAACAGGCCCTACTAAAAAGGCCCATCTTTCCTATAAACTCCCCTGAAGTATTGAATGGCCACAATAAAGTCTCCCTGGAGCTTTCTCCAGGTTGAACAACCAGAACTGTCTCAGCCTGTACTCATAGATTTTCCATCCCTCTAATCATTTTTGTGGCCCTCTTCTGGACCTGCTCCGACAGGTCCACGTCTATCCTGTATTGCGGACTCCAGAGCTAGATGCAGCACACCAGCTAGGGTCTCACAAGAGCAGAGAAGAAGGGCAGAATCACCTCCCTGGAAGTGCTGGCCATGCCTCCTTTGGTGTAGCCAAGGATATCATCAGCTTTCTTGCCTGTGAGCACACACTACTGACTTGTGTAGCTTTTCTTCTAGCAGTACCCCCAAGTCCTTCTCCACAGGTCTGATCTCAATGCCTTCATCCCCCAGCCTGTATTGATAGTGAGGGTTGTCCCAACCCAGGTACAGGACCTTGCCGTTGGCCTTGTTGAACATCATGATATTTACTTATGCCCACTTGTTGAGATTGCCTGAAGTCACAGGGTCAGACTGCTCCTTGAAACACTACCCCTCCAAAACACACTCTTCATCTACCAGCAGAGGAAGAAGTAGTAGTTAGGAGATGTTTAAGCTACAACAGCTGATCCCTGACATCTGGGAGTACTGTCACTTATCTTAAGTTTTTACAGCTAAAGTTGATTGATTCTATCTGTCTTGCCATCTTGCGTGAAAACAGAAATTGTTTTCTTCTGGCTTTTCTGAAGTTATGATTTATACCTTTCTGTTCTATGTAAGTTTGAAATACCTAAATGTAGGTACAGATCACAAAAGACATATTTATGGTTAAGCCAGTGAGAAGCCTTATGTCCACTTGAAATACTGCCCATGTAAATGGAAATAGAAAAGCTTTATCTTTTGTTAGATTTATAGAATAAACTGTCATTTGGGGGGTGGAGAAGATTAGGAAGAAAAGGTGTAACTCCCAAAATTATTATCTCTGATCTCTGACAGCTTGCCTTTGCAAAGGCATGGCAGAAAAAAAAGTTGTGATTTTTAAGATGAAAGCCACGATAAAATATTTTTGGCAACATAACTAAAAAACATGTATCTGAGGTTGCACATTGTCAAACAAAGCCAGGTCTCCTGGGACTTTAACATCCCAATGCAGAATGCAGGAACTCATTTTATTTTCACATATTAAATTTGTTGTTATGTTGATAGTATTGCACTTTCTTCTAGAAAACATATGTGATCAGCATCAGCAACAAGAAGTACCATCTGCTACAAAAATGGAATGTATGCCATAAAATCATAAAGCAGTCTTTTAATAAGTGAGATCTATTTATGTATCAATATATGTTAATATATGCTAACAGGGTAGGGGAGAGACACAGACTATGAAGACCAAAGTCTGAAGATTTGCACTACTCACTGGTCAAAATTAGGACCCTCAGTTATTAAACTGTGCATGCAAATTTTCACTTTAAAGATGAAATTATGTTTCTACCTAAATCAATGGCAAATAATGTTTCCCTGCCAAAGCTGTGGTTTCCACTGCCAAATAAATATTCAGCTGTTACTGGAGAAGTCTTCCACTTACTGTATCATCTGTATTCCCACTCAGCAGTCAGAAGTAGGGTTATAGTTTGCATGTGTCGAACTGGAAGGCTGCAGAGGTTTGGAAAGGCTATCACTAGAAATACTGCAAACATCTCCTGCTTCCATCACCCTGAAGACTGCAACATACACAGAACTAGGAGACAAAGTAGTGCTTCTTTCACTGGCAACATATCCCACTGAGACTAGAATAGGGAAGAGGAAAACAGTTCTTTAAGCTGACAAAAGCTGTGTTTGAGGAAAACATTCTGTGTGTTACTCTGAGTTATTCAAACCGGTGTTCGACCTTATACAATAGCAGAATTTAGGCTGATGTAGTTGTCCAATTAAATATATTTTCAGGGTTATGGCACTCCTCATCTTTGTCTTGGGCATGACTTTATGAATGAAATAAAAGGTAATTTCCTGAAAACCTTTGTCTTAACACTAACCTTCAGCACACCCAGCTGTATCCCAAACTTCACAATAGTATGATCACTGTAGCCAAGGCTATCATCAACTGAGATATTACAAAGCAGGTTTTCTTTGTTTGTGAATAGTCAGTCCAGCATTGCTTCTTTCCTGGTTGGCACATCTAATCGAGTCTCTATATTGTGAGACTTATGCTTATTTTTATGTGAAGATCCTCTTTGCTGATGAGTTTCTCTGTGGAAGAGAGGGACTGTGGTAAAATATGTACTCACAGTTTGCAAATTCATACACAAAGGAATGCTAAGACAGTGCAGTCTCTTCAGGATGCAGTTTTTAGGCAAATAATTATTTAGATTCAAAAATGAGACAATAGTGCTGTTGTATTTCAAAATTTACCATCCTAACAAAGTTATGAGGGAAGAAAAACATGAGTATTGATCTGAAGTACATGCTGTGATTTGGTCAGGCAAAATGTTCTGTTAGACAGCATTTAGATTGATTCTTCTCACTGAAGACTAATATTATGATCTAAAGAAAGGCAGCACACAACAAGAATTTGTATACAAAACAACTTAAAATTTTTACAGATCTAGCTTCTGTAGAAGACCAGGAGATAGCTAGGTTTAATTTAGAAATTTTAAATTTTCAGTTACTCTCAGTATTTCAGATAATATATGAAGCATCCAGATAAAAATAGAGCTACTGCTTTCTTTGTTCTTTCAGATATATCACTATACCATAATTTTTGTAAAGCAACAGAATATGGCACATTACTGAAGTAGAGGATGAAATAGTTTTTTAAAAGTAGCATTTAACTCAAATCTACCCATACTTCTGTGTGGAGTAGCCCAAATACAGTAATTACTAGAAAAGTGGGAATTTTCACTGAGCCTGTGGTACCATAGCCATGAACTAATATTTTCTTGTATTGAGAATACAGAGGCATTTTTTGACAATTTACAGTGTAGGTAAAAAAGTGCTGATGTTTCCATACACTCGCATATAGCAAGGAAAAGAGGTAGCTTTCTAGGTGAACACTTGCACACACCTCAATAATAATAAAATGTAATAATAAAATATTAATGAATAAAGAATTAGTGCAGAGTGATTTTTTTTTCCTTTTTAAGAGGAAACATTTAAATAGTTAATATTGACATAGGTTTGCCAAATAATGTGGGCTCTGAATTGTTTCTGTTACAGATAAAAGAGTCTGTGAGGAAATAGATAAGGGTTTTTTAAGGTATTTTTAAAGCTTTTACTCTTTCCATTTGTGAGAAATTTTACATGGATTCTTTATTTCATTTATTAGATTCTTATTTCTCCCAGCCTTTCTGCTAAGGGTTTATATGAATTCTCAGGGGTTTATAATTCAGATTTCCATGAGGAACAAAGGCCTTTTTTCATGCAAACATTTCAGATGAAGAATTGTTGGTCTTTGTGGCACTCAATTCATTTCCTGATTTTCTCTTTCTGAAGAGTTAGAAGCTTTAATGTAACCACTGCCAGTACAAACACACATTACTACTTTTTACTGCTGTTGAAAAAAAAAAAGAATATGTCTTACTTAACAATATGAAAAAGTGAGCATATCAGGCTCATGTCAACGATGAGGTGGTTAACAGTAAGCTAAAATATCATATGGTGTTTCATGTGCACTCAAATTGCCAGCTCTAGCGTTTGTGCATGTATTGTGTTGCATGGTGCTACTGTTTCTGGGTAGCCCATGATGAATAGCTCTGGCACACATCTTGAAGAACTGTGTGCCTGTACTATGACACCAAAGACCTTCAACACTCCCTCTTATTTTTCAGACTGTACACCTTAAATTTCTCATGTGCTTTTGCCTTCTGTAGACTTGTCAATTAAATGGATTCTGCAGGGAAGAATTTACGCTAAGTAAAGCATCTCTGAGCTGAATGGTTTGAGGGATGTGTGAATGCCTGCAAATTTATTTCTCAGGTTTCTCTGTATAATGGGCTATAAGTCAGTACAGGTATAGTATCAAAGTCTGTTCCTCTTGGAGAAAGTGAGAATAAAATCAAGGCGACTAATGGAACCTTAAATGCTTGCTTATACTCCTGAGAGAGCTCTCTGTGTTGTTTTCCCTCCCACAAGTATATGTAGACATACATTACAAGATCTGACCTGTGCTTTCTGGGGCCCAGCACTTGTTATCCTGTAGAAGTGAGTAAGCTAGAAGAAAAGCACATACTCTTAGTCATGCATTAACAAGCTATCAGTTCTTCTTTGCACACCTAATTAAGCAAGACAGGAAGCAAGAACAGCTAAGTCTTAAAGCCCCACCACATTCCCTGGACTAATCTTAGGGCAGTAGAGCTTTATATGCTGTGATGGCTTATATTGCAGGGATGCCACATATTGCAGGTGACTGATTAAAATAAGACAGAAAAAATACTAATGTGACCTGAAGTTTGGATTAAAAATGTTTTATCAAATCTGAAATGAAAATTTTGGCTTGATTTCTCACCCCTGCTCTCCTCATGATGTTTCATTAACACTCTTTTTCCAGCCTTTTATAGGCCTCTTCCCATATAAGACTCTTTACCATTTTTCATTAACATTTTCATGAACTGTGGACCCTCTTCTTAAATTCCTCTCTACAAAAGACATCTTCTGAAACGCTTATGGTCACAGTTCAGCATGAAATGGAAAGAGACGTTGGATTACCACAATTTGACACCATATTTACTGGTGAAAACCTTAAGAAATAACACATTTGGACTCTCAGGGGGAGGAGCAAAATAAGAAATTTGAATCTGTGCCTTGTTCTGGTCTCCTTGACACAGCAAAGTAAGTAAAACATTTCTTAAAGAAGTCCAGGATTCCTTGTCCTTCCTTTGTAGCTGTTTTCGCAGCATTAGAATTGAGGAAAGGGATCACCTCATTGCAGGAAATAACCAACAGTCTTAGCTACTGTTTCTTACAGTCTGACAAAATCAGCTGACAAAACTCCCCAACATTTTTCTTTCTAAAGTTCAGTTTTTTTCAATTGCATCTGTTAATATGACTGCTTTAAAATAGTCAGAAGTGCCATCTGCCGCTACTTACAAGAATCCCACTCTCTGTCTCACCGCTGGGTGAAAGGGACTCATGATGAAGCACTAGCATCTGTGTTTCTAGCAAAACAGTAAACTCAGTCTTCAGCTCATACCAAAGTTAATTCTAGTCCACTGGCTGGCTTTGCTTTGTTAGGAATTTAGCCACACACATTTGTAATTTCCTTTGTTTCTATTAGGATCCAATTTGCTGATAAGGGTTTTACAGTGTGGATATTAACAGAAATCAAAATATATATCATGTAACCACAAAGTTATCCTTCAGAGAGATTATATTTATATAGCAGTAGCTCAGACAGTCTGAGAAACAGAAATCAAAAAAGTTCTTTGTAGTCTTCTGTGAAGGCACCTGGGAACAAGAGGGAATGGAAAGTACAAGAAAAAGAAAAATGCAGTATACAGACACACAGAAAACTTGGAAAGATTAGATTCTACTACAGTAGGAAGACAAATGTAACTTGTTTTCCTCTTGGACAACAGCTACTGATTTTTAAGTCTGTGCTAAGCCATTATCCCCAACTTACAATGATAAACTCAAAATACCTAGGAAGGAAAATCACTTATCAGACAAGTCTAGGGGAAAATCCAGCCAGCCAGCTAAAATCATTTCAATGAGATGCCCATGGAATTAATCTTGCAGTGAAATAACAGTATTGAGTACCTAAACACAGCTGCTAAGCTTCTCTGTATTGCTGCTGGTTCTGTTTTATTCATGGCAATTCCTCCACCTGCTGCCATGCCATCTATGATTTTGCCGGAATCTCTTCTAAGAGCACAGCCACAAAATCCTAGCCTTACTGGCAGTTAAAATGTTTACATACAAGCTCTACAGTAACAATCTAGTTAAGTGACTTGCTTTTGGTACCCGCTTTTGATACACTTTCATTTCCAGAAGACAGCCTACGTAGTATTGTTGGCTGAACTCAAGTATAATAGTTGTATTCCCTTTTCCTCAGTGAAAAATTCCCTTCTGATAAATGAGCTTTTCAGTACCATAAACTGTGAAAATTTATGTCAATTTTACTTAGCCTCAGTCAGAAGATAGGATTGTGTTTAAGGGTTCAGCATAGGTATAAGAGTGTCTACCTATAATAACTTGTTATTTTACTAGCAAATGAATTGCTTTTATAATTCAAAAGCAGAACTTTTTTTTTTTTTTGCTGAGCTTATGATGACTTCATATATATCAACTGTATACCATAAGAAAAAACAAATTTGTGGATAAAGAGCTAACTTTAGTACAAATGAGTTAGCTATTTTTAAGATGCAAAAGTTTTACTTGTAGGAATAAGTTCAGAATGTAGACAAGGCAGTTTTCAGCTTAGTGAAAATGTTACCTGCACCTGTTAAGTGCTGCATCTCTTTATTAAGTGAACACCATGGTCCTTAGTCACTCACTCACATGAAAAGCAAAACTAAGGGCAAAGAAAAATGCAAATAGACTCAGCAATATTGGAAGCCAGTAAAGAGTAATACAGTGAGACAGAACTTTGAAAATGTCAAGCAAATACACCTAAGGAAGGATTATTTCAAAACAGAGATTCAGTGATGATGTGGGAGACTTGAAAGAAAAGTAGAACTCATAAAAGGCAAAAAATGAAATCTGCCTCAGTAAGACAGTATGCCAGATGAAAGAAAAAGTGCCAATATGGTTCTTATGTTGCATATGTTTAAGCATATCACAATGCAAGGCAGAAATAATGCCAGATTACACCACTGTTGTGCAATCCACCTGGAACATCTTATTTGATTTTAAGGATGTAAGAAGGTGTCAGAATTAACAAAATGCACCACATTTGTAAAATGAAGTTGACTAAAGTTGACTAAGCTCTGACAGTACAAGAACTTCAAATTCTCTTCATTCAGATAAATAACTTTTTGGAAAGTTTTTATTACTAGTTGTGAGAAGTTGAAAAAGTCATTAGTAAAATCTCTACTGTTTCCACATGTCTCTGTATTCTAGTTTGTGGCAAGCTGCACGCGTTCTGTATTGAGCTGACCTTGGCTGGATGTGAGTTGCTCAACAAGCTCCTTTATCATTCTCCCTTCTCAAATGGACAGGGGAGGAGAATATGATGAAAGGCTTGTGGACTGAGGTAAGGACAGGGAGAGCGCTCACCAATTGTCACAAGCAAAAGAGAATTGGCTCAGTGAAATTAATTTATTACTTATTAACAAAGGAGCGGGATATTTAGAAATAACATCAAATCTAAAACCACTTTTCCCCTAGTTTTCTTCCTGAGCTTCAGTCAAAATTTCTATACCTCCTACCCCTGCGCAGCACAGGGGGATTGGGAATGGGGGTTTTGGTCATTTCATCATTCACTGTCTGCTGCTGCTTCCTCCTCATGCTCTTCCCCTGCCTAAGTGTAGGGTCATATCCATAGAAGACAGGTCATCTACAAACTCCTCCAAGTGGATTCTTCCAGCAGGCTGCAGTTTTTCATGAGCTGCTCCAGCAAGGGGCCTTTCCACAGGGAGCAGTCCTTCAGGAATGGACTGCTCCAGTGTGGGTCACTGCCAGAAAACTTGCTGCAACATGGGCTTGTCTCCACAGGGCAGCTGTGAAGGGGCTGCCAAAGGAAGGTGAGGGACAGCAACAACTTTCACTCAGTCTTGTCCAGTGACAAGCTCATCTCGGAGGTGACTGGAACTGGCTCTGTTGAACACTGGGGAAGCTTCTGGCATCTTCTTACAGAAGCCACACCTGCAGCCCCTCCCACCCTCCCCCGTTACCAAAATTTTGCCACATAAACCAATACATCCCTTTTTGATAGTGACCTGGATAACTCAAGAGGAATGTGAGTACCAACAGTGTGTGTGACAAGAATATCCAAAACTTCTCTGAGAGAATTCTTACCCAAACCCTGATGATGATCAAGAGCTAATTAACAGTAACAAAATTTGCTTAAGATGATGATAAGCCAAATTAAGTAGTATCCGGAGCATGGACAAGAGACTTTAAATGAAAGATGGAGCTTGAAAAGGGATAAAATTAAGAATGGAACATATACCATATAGTTATATCTAGGATTCAGAAGAGGGTAACAGGCTGCAGGGAGCCTGGGTCTGACGCCACAAGAAGTCACCCTTCCAGCAACCCTTCCAGGCTTATGCCTCACAAACAACCCTCCCTACCAGACACTGTGAGATAGCAGTACCCTTCTTGTGGATTGACAACATAGCAGAAGAACACAGGGACCTACTTTGAGTATGCAGCTGTGACTCTTGGAGGTATTTGTCACCAGCATGTGGATCAGTGGGTTGTGTGGGGTGGCTGGGATGCGCATGAAGCTGGGGCACCCTCACTTCCCACAGAGGGTGTTTTAGAAGAGGAATCTGCAGCTCCAGGAGAGGAAATGTTTGTTGGTAGCACATACAGCAGGGGGGGTGGATCTGTTTGAGTATGAAAATGACTTTGTGCATATTTAGAACCTTTTGGAAATAGTTATAAAAGGGTCTTTAGAAATGTGTAGGTTTTATTTTATTACTTTATTGAATGTAATGTCATTTATATGTCATATTGCTGATATTGATCCTCAATGTATAGCTCTGTGATTGCCATTTAATTATGTTTTTCAAAAAATTCAACAACTTTTATCCTGATTTGAGGATGATATCCTGATATCTACATAAGCAGAGCAGTTTTTTCTCATGTCATTCTATAACTTCCACATCATGAGTGCCTACGTGGCTGTTATAGGTACCAATCATATCCCAATAGCATTACAGAAAGCTCAGGGAGGGATCATTTAATTTATTTCTTGGCACTTCTGTTTATATAATGTGAACATAACTTCTGCCTCTGATTTAATTTCTTCAACATGAAGCAGTGATAACAAGCAGATCCCCAAGTTTCCTTCAATTAGTTTGCAGAAATTACTACTGAACTGCTGCCTGTTGGAGAAAAATATTTTTTAAAATCCATATTTTGTTTAAAGAGGGGCTATTTCTAGCTGAAAAGAAGGTTTTCAAAACACTAGAAGTTAATAGAGAGGGATGCAATAATATCTGAAGGCAGACTGAGGGAGTGTTCTTTTTTTAGGCCAGCCAGAATGAAACGTTTTTAAAAAGGGTTTGTGACTCCCTACCTTGTAGAAACTACTGTTTGCAACCATTCTCCACCACTCACCTGCACTCTGCTTGGCGCAGGTCTGAGTGGATTTCTGGGTGATGGCACAAAGGGGAAAGATTTGGGTTGCTCAGGAAACACTGCTCAAAAGCAGTTTCCTTTCTTCAGGTGCAGAAAGTAAGATTGGTAAGACTCTTCCACAGGCTAGAATCAGCCCCATTCTTTCTATTAAGATGTATACTTCAACTTAGTTATTTAATAACTGTGCTGTACTGGTTTTGTTACTTCAAACAGTTGCAGCCGCAAAAACAGTCCCTTCATGCCATGCCACTAAAATCTCCAGCTTCAACCTGGATCACTTGATGGGGAGTTCCTCAATCAACAAAGGAGTTAATGACTAAGTGCCGTCAATGTAGCTACAAGCACAGCCCTAATGTCCAGCTACACCTAGCACAAACCTAAATTTTTTCTGTTAACATATTTATAACATGAATTCCCTAGTTCTGGTCATACAAGATGTTAGGAACTTCTGTGACTCTGGCTCAGTTGTTTCACATGACTGACAGGTCCTGCAGTTCAGGAACAGGCAGAGAAAATATGTCAGTAAGAAGAAGAAGAACTTAATTATCTTAAATAGTTTATTCTACTGAATCATCCTGTGTCTGAAGACACAAACTACAGTGTTCCCAAATACTTCTGGAAGCTGAAAAAGTTGCTACGTAATTAATGGCATGCACGGATGCTTCCTGGATGTTATTCCATGTATCTTCATCTAGAGGAGAATAAACCAACTAAACTTAGATCTGCATGCTGTTGAGTTCATACTGACTGTAAAATGACTTGCCCTTTCTCTTGCCTAGATGAAGCCCAACTTGTTTCATAATTGTTCATGTCTCAGTTTTTAGTGAAGAGGACAGTGTACTGGACCTTTTAGCACTTGCATTTTAAAGAGGTTTGAAAGACAAGTGACCCTAACATATGACAAGTCTGAAAAATGTTCCTTGCTTCTCTACCAAAATTGCAACCTCCCCCTGACCCATCAACCCACTGCAGCTGCATTCATCAGGACACTTTTTCTGCTGAAAGACACAAGGGACACAACCCACTGTAGATACCAACATAGGAAGCCTTAAAAGATTTAAGTGTCTTATGGCAAACATAAACTTGCATCCGGCTCACAAAAATGGCCACTGCTCTTGTGGCGTACTATTTCTTTGTCTCAGTCTGTTGTAGTGCTTTTGTTACTTTGCATTTGATGTTTAAGCATGAAAAAAAAAACAAAAAAAAAAACAAAAAAAAAACACCCCAAAATCTGGCAGAAAGTCTTAGCTTAACTTTCTGTAATTTGGGTCCTTGGAGCAATACAAGATGTTAACTTAGAACTCTTTGGAATCTTAGGTAGATCGCTAAAAATAGGACTAACAGATTAATGCCAACTGTCTTTAGCCTCCGTTTTTTTCAGAACAGGGAGCATGGGAGGATGGGTTCAAGAGTAAGAAGAGTCATTTTAGGGCCATTCAGAAGGAATGTAATGTCCTTTTCCTGGGAACAGGTCTGGCTGCTCTGAACTACAGTGTGGTGATTGCTGTAATTTACCTGCAGAATTGAGGGGACAGTAATGGAGACACAAAATTAAGCTGAGCTTCCTTTAACACAGCAAGTGGTAAGCAGATTAGCTTTTTGTTTCTTTATTTTTCCATGAATTCTGTGATTGCTGGGAGCGTGTCTTCTATGTTAATTTAAAATGAATAAATAAAAGAGGTTATATATTCTGCGTTGAGTGTATCTTTCTTTTTGTTTCAGAAGTGGGTAAATAGAGACCAGTTAATTGCTTCAGCTGTTTTTATGAAAATAGGCTGTTTTTCAAATTAATCACTTTAGTGAAGCATAAGAAGTGGTGTTAGAAGATTCTGAGGTTTACTTCTAATTAGGACCACTGAGAATGATGTTATTCTATTTATTACTATGTTGAATTAATATTTCATATATAACTGCAGGTGTCCATTTCAATGATTTTGTCTATTTTAACTATCAAAAAATATAAAATGGAAGTCCTTCCTTCTCAGAGCCATACCACAGCTTTTTTTTTTTTTTTCCAAAAAATCTGTAAACATGTATGAAAAACAAAAGCTACATGTGCATCCTGCATGTGCATCTGGACCTGAGACTTCTTTGACAGAATTCTCCCCATGTGATATGTTTGTCTGCTTTCTATAGGGTGACATAAGTAATTTGACCTTGTTTTAGATTAGTTCTAAGAATAAGTGAAATGCATTTTCAAATGAAAACATAAGAATATTATATCTCAAATGCACATCCAGTACCAATCAGTTCAAACAAAACATCTGAGCTCCAAGTTTTGCTTTGAGAAAACATTGTGAATATCTCATATATTTTCCAATTTGATGAAAAAAAAATCCAATTGTCACAATTCACTGTCAGATTAGAGCAGTATTGGGCATTTCTTACAAAATTGCATTTGATAATTTATTTTATGGTCATAGATAATGTTTGTAGTTGTAGTAATCTAATATTTACAATTATTTTTCTTTTGGGGCATTTATTGGCAAAGAAGCTTGTAAGTAAGAATAGTAAACCTGGAATTGCATTGTGAATTTCACTCCCAAGTATTTGCAACTAGTTTAGAAATTTCTAAAAGCAACATACAAACTAGATCACCTTTTGCTGACACAGAAGCAGTTTCAAGGTAATATGTGCCACCGTCTTATGCCATGTGAATATTTATATAAAAGTTAACAGGATAGATTCTGCTTTTAGTTACACTGAAGAAACTAAAATTGCTACACTGGTTAGAGACTAATATCTCTAAGATTTAAAACTATATTTTTGTAATTGGAGTGTAAATCAGGATATAAGTCGTGATAAATCTGCCCATTTTTAACTAGTTAATTATTCTATGAATCATGGTTAAGATCCTCAGCAGGCACAAATTAAAATTATTTCAGATCAGATCATCTTCAATTTTGTGTCTCATAAAAAACGAAGCATTGCCTTTTTTCATTAGAGGAGTCAGTGTTTTGCATTCCCATCTATTATTTCTATTGATTGCTACAAGACCCCAGCAAAGGTATTCACCTCAAGAGTTTAAAACCAAAGTAAATGTTCATCATTACAATAGAAAATTTCTAAAGGAATTTGAATTATTCCCTTTTAGGACTGTAAATGTCCTGTCTTGACCTCGACACACTTGTGAGGTGGGCTGATGCCAACCTCATGAAGTTTAACCATGACAAGTGCAAGGTCCTACACCTGGGTCGGAGCAATCCCAGGCACAGCTACAGGTTGGGCAGAGAAGAGATTCAGAGCAGCCCTGTGGAGAAGGACTTGGGGGTGTTGGTCAATGAGAAAATGAACATGAGCTGGCTGCAGTGTGCGCTTGCAGCCCAGAAAGCCAACCATATCCTGGGCTGCATCAAAAGGAGCGTGACCAGCAGGTCGAAGGAGGTGATCCTGCCCCTCTACTCTGCTCTTGTGAAACCTCACCTGGAGTATTGTGTGCAGTTCTGGTGTCCTCAACATAAAAAGGACATGGAACTGTTGGAACAAGTCCAGAGAAGGGCCACGAGGATGATCAGGGGACTGGAGCACCTCCTGTATGAAGACAGGCTGAGGAAGTTGTTGGTGTTCAGCCTGGAGAAGAGAAGGCTGCGTGGAGACCTCATAGCAGCTTTCCAGTATCTGAAGGGGGTCTATAGGGGTGCTGGGGAGGGACTCTTCATTAGGGACTGTAGTGATAGGACAAGGGGTAAGGGGTTAAAGCTTAAACGGGGGAAGTTTAGATTGGATATAAGGAAGAAATTCTTTCCTGTTAGGGTGGTGAGGCACTGTAATAGGTTGCCCAGGGAGGTTGTGAATGCTCCATCCCTGGCAGTGTTCAAGACCAGGCTGGACAAAGACTTGGGTGATATGATTTAGCATAAGGTGTCCCTGCCCACGGCAGGGAGGTTGGAACTAGATGATCTTAAGGTCCTTTCCAACCCTAACTATTCTATGCTTCTATGATTCTATGATAATAATCTTAAGGCAAGGTGAACATGCAATTGTTTTAATTTATCTGTGTAAACACACCATTTTAATAGCCTGTAAGAAGTTATATATTCCATCTTTATTTGTTCATGCTTGTTTGTATATGTTTCATTGTACCATAAATCAAGTTATTGTTGGTATGATAGATCCATACCAACCTGATACAATGCCATCCTACATAGGCCTGCAAAACTTTCCTCAGTAGAGAGTTGTAGTAGAAGTATTAACTGAGATGAATGAAGATTTAATGAGAATTTAGGTGTGTGAAAATATTAGAATGAATAGCAAGGATGAGATACATGGACAGCAGATGCTGATGACACCTAATTAGCAGGTTATCAAGATCAGAGTATACGACTTAAAGCTTCTCAAGACATTTTGAAATGAAAGCTTTAGACACCCTAAAAGACAGATTGGACTTGACTGACGCTGTATTGCTCTGGAAATTTACTGTCTTCCGCAGAGAAAATGTTTGATCCTTAGGGTAGTGGGGCTAAATAGTGTGGAAGGATTGTTTTATATATTTGTTACAAAACAAAGTGATATTCCTTAGCACATACTGAACATTTTCTTTGATTTACAGTAGAAATGTACAATTTATTTATGCATAAGAATCTCTAAACCTCATATTCTTCTTTTTAGACTTCAGTCATCCCCCTTGTAATATTTACCTTATAGTATGCATGTGATTTTCACATTTTGCATATACACATGTGAAAATGCATTTCATTTGGGGTTTTTTAAGAGTAGTGTCAATACCATTCTGAATTCTAATCTTGATTTACAAACCTTCCTAACAACAACATATTTAGGTAAGAAAGCTTTAAGTATTCTGTAGAAAAATCTTAAAATATGATGCAACATTGAATTACTTAATATGAGATTAAATAACATTAAATGAGGGCAGGACATAAGTTGATTCTTCTATATCAGTATACAATTTCTATCTTTTTTGTGTAATCTTTGTTTTATCTGCTTACACACAATAATAGTCTTGCATTTTGGATCTTGCAATTCTACTAAGTAATAAACTCAGCATATGGAAACTAAAGTGACTTCCCTGTACTATGCCACCTCTGTGACACTTTAAATGAAGAATCATAAAATCACAGATTAGTTTAGCCTGGTAGAGACTTCTTGACATTTTTTATTTCTAAATTAAAAGCTTTGAAAGAAATGTTTGCATTTTACCTTCATAGGTTTCTGCAGCAGGATGGAGTTGTGATCTGGAGTGGCTATGGTGTATTAAGATAGTTACCACATTAAACCCAGGACACATTATAAAAATAAAAAATAAAAGGTAAAGATGAAGGGGTTTTCATACACATTCTGTTTGAATGTTTCATTTTATCAGACTTTTTCTTTTTTTTCTTTTTTTTTTTTTTTTTTTGAAAGGGATAACTCCCTTGCTCAAAAGAAACAAAGTTTCTTTCAGAATCTGTTAAAAACAGGACTATTTGTTCTGCATAATAAAAGCTATCAATGACTTCTGCAATCCAGAAACAGGAGTAATCAGTGCTAACAGGATGAAGTTTTGTAAGTGTGCAAAAGCAGATGGAAAGGGACCTGCATGAGATCGCACTTCTTTTCTCAGAAGTGGAAAGTGGTGAGGAAGGTAGGCTGTGTTGTACTGTGTGTTTGGCATTGAACAGTTAGGCTTATGGAGACCTCAGGAGAATAAAGGAAAGACTAATTCGGCCTGGAATATTTAACAGGATTGACTGAATTATTTTGTTGAAACTTATTTCACTGTAAAGTAGATTTAATTATTTTTTTTTCTGAATATATGAAACAGAACATTTTTCATCCCTCCTCAACAAGCAGCCAGTGTGCTTATAATTATTTCACACCATAAAACATTACTATGCATGCATTTCCTTCCTCAAGGGGAAAATAATTTTTAAACACTTGTTAGTTGTGTTGAAGGAGTTCCACGTACATATGCATGCGGAGGGCATGTCTGAATAGTCCCACACATCTGCCATGGGACACCATTTATTTGATTTGAAGAAGTTAACACCTAATTTCTTTAAACTGATCCGAAAAGATAATTTCCAATCATTTTTTTTTCTCTTGAGTGAGGAGGACTCTTAAAACAGTGGAAAATTACATGACAATTATGTACTTATAAAAGTGTGTAATTATATAACTATGTAATCATATGAGTATCTAATATTATACTACAGACCTAGCAAAATTCAGGAAGTTAACATTGCCTTAACATATGCAATTTGAGAGTCCTTTACATTGCCTTGAGATGATACACGATTTTAGAAAGTGAATACTGAAGAGTCAGAAATGATGAGTGTCAGTGCAGCAAGAGCCCATATAGCCACATTGTACTTTATGATAGGCCATTGGGGATAGGCTATCTGCATACTCTTTTGTCCCTCCTTTGAATTGAACACTTGAACTTTAGGATAAGAATAAGCTATTCCCAGAATTTTCAGGTAACTTAAGGCAAGTTTTTGCAAAGTTACCTTTTGCTAGTATTACAATATTGCAGTTACAGACTAAGAAAAGACTATCCTTTTCTTACAATAACTTTCATTCCTTTTTTGTAATTTCTTTTTCTCATTTGCTCACCAAAATAACATGATCTTTTTGTTACCTTTTGAACTCAAATTTGATGTGTTTTTTTGAATTTCCATCTTCCATTGCTCAATGGAAGGCATGAAAAGGGTTGTTTAGACAGTATAGTAAACTATTTTAAAATATATTTAGTACAGACAGGTCTTTGAATACAGGTTAACCCATCATTTTGCAAGAAAATGCTAGCTTTTCCTTATCTCCCTGTAATTATCTGTACATGGAGCTGTATTATGAAATATTTTACCTTTATGAAGTCTTTGTATATTAAAATTGATTGATAGTTATTCATAGAATCATATTTTTGCACCACTATAGATATCAACAATCTTTCCCAGACAAAACTAAATTTTAAAACAGAAGTAAGAACCTGATCCTGGTCCATCTAAGGTATTGGGAGATTTTCAATTGCCTCAAGGAGGATTCAGATTAAAACAGAAAGAATAGCATTAGTAGATTTATATGAACAAACCTTTTTTCTTTTTTTCTTTTTTTCCTTTTTTTCTTTTTTTCTTTTAAACCCTAATTAGTGGATAGAGAAAGTGTAGTATATTTATTATATTTGAATCTTAGCAGTGCATTTACTACCAGATCTCAAATCTTAATTGAAGTTAATTTAAACTAGCTTTCATATGAACTGTCTTGGGGTTTGGAAATGTGCTAAGTGACCATCTTCATTTCTAAATGCTGCTATTTTTCTGAAAGCTCTATCAATTGTTAGAGAGCACCAGAGACCAATATGAAGTCCATTGTACAGAAGCAGCTGAGCAGTGCAGTGAAGGTCTATGTAGTCTGGGATTTTCTAGCTAATTACTTATTATTGTGAAGCAAATTCATTTATTTTAGCCTATCTCCAAGTGTTTGAACACGTGTCATTTCACCATAAACTTCATTAGTTTTCATTACACAGAGGTCTGATATAATCTGGTGGTCATTCTTACCTCTGTATTGATTAGTAATGCTACATCATTTTGAAATACTGACTATTAAGGCTTTTTGTATGAAAGCACATGAGAATATTGAGTTACAATGTTTTCTTTTTTTTTTTTTTCAGTAATAACCTTGGTCTATTTGAGACATTGCTTAATAGTCCGTAACTCCTACTTTAATGGGAAACAATAATTGATTTCTACTTGTACTTGAATACTGTAGGCTATAAATTTTAACACATTTAATACCCAGTTAATAATACACCTTTGGAAATACTAATGGAAGCAGAGTCTGGGCCATTATAGTTTGCATATTTATCCTTGAAGGATATTTACACAGGGTAAGCAAATGCTGGACTTCTGCAAAACACTCAACACTGTCCCCCACTACATCCTTGTCTCTAAATTAGAAAGACATCAATTTGATAAATGGACTGCTCGGTGGATAAAGAACTGGCTGGATGGCCGCACGCAAAGAGTTGTGGTCAATGGTTCAATGTTCGTCTGAAGACCAGTAATGAGTGGTGCTCCTCAGGGATTGGTGTTGAGACTGGTCTTGTTCAACATCTTTGTCGCTGACATGAACTGTTGGAACAAGTCCAGAGAAGGGCCACTAGGATGATGAGGGGACTGGAGCACCTCCTGTATGAAGCCAGGCTGAGGAACTTGGGGCTGTTCAGCCTGGAGAAGAGAAGGCTGTGTGAAGACCTCATAGCAGGCTTCCAGTATCTGAAGGGGGCCTATAGGGATGCTGGGGAGGGACTCTTCATTGGGGACTGTAATGACAGGACAAGGGGTAACGGGTTAAAACTTAAACAGAGGAAGTTTAGATTGGATATAAGGAGGAAGTTCTTTACTGTCAGGGTGGTGAGGCACTGGAATGGGTTGCTCAGGGAAGCTGTGAATGCTCCATCCCTGGCACTGTTCAAGGCCAGGTTGGACAGAGCCTTGAGTGACATGGTTTTGTGTGAGGTCTAGTTTTGTGTGTACCTAGTCTTAGGTATAATTTATCTATAAATATGATACTTGGTGACAGCAAGCTTCCCATTTAGGACATGCATCCAACTATGAAAGGTTTAATAATATACTCAGGCATACCATTTTAGAAGTTGTAAAATTCTTATTAACAGCAGATAGCCAAAGCAGAGGCCTACAGCACCCATAAAGTGGAAGCAGACTAAAGAACATGAGATTACTCTTTTCTTGCTTTATAACCAGGCCAAAGTATACCAAAACAGTATGTTACAAAGTGGCAGCACTTGGTAACATTGTAACCTAACTAACAACATGATCATCATCTTCAAGCATTTTGCAACACAGCCAAATGTAAATGTATATGGAACTACAAGAGGTCAAAGACAGCCTTGGGAAACTAACAGGGTTCAGGAAATCACCTGCAAGTAGTAAAATCTGCAAGATACAAAGGATTTAGAGAGGTCTAATAACATCATCTCCCTTGCTTTTGAGGAGCAAGGCAGGAATCAGGCTTTTTATCACTAATTAGGTATGTGTGCTAAACATTATTATTATGAATGAACCATTGGCATAGATTGTTAATGAATATCAATCTAGTAAAATCCTGAAGTTTTAAATTTATCTGATTTATCGGTCTTTTAAACACTTCTATCCCACTGATCTCTAATTCCCAGCACCATTGAGTTTAGAAGAGACTTTCTGATGATCTTCATAATCTTCAGCTCTTGTTGTCCTCTGCCCCTTTTCTCAAGGTTGCCACCTAGATCAACTTGGTCAGGACAGGTTGCAGCTGTAGTTGTGCTCAGCTGCAACAAATCAGTGCTGTAGGCAAGTTATGAGGAATTAGCTCTTTCACAATTTATTTGTTTTGAACACCTTCATTTTTTCTTGCATACTTCACTGCTTTACAGCTGGCAGGAATTTTTTAGGGATGTGTAAGAAGCTGTTACTCCAGATGAGTGAAATCAGTGGAGAACTGAGTTCCATATACAGTGAGTCAGTATCTTTCTACTGATTGAATAATGACACACAAGCTTAAAAGAAGTTCTATTATTCTCTTTGTTTAGGGTCCAAGTGATAGCTTTGAATACTATAGCTACACCTGAGTTTCACTTTCTCCTAATTGAAAGGAAATTTACTGCAACATGATCTTAGGGTTTTGCTTTTTCTGTGACATGTAAACAGAACAGATTAAAAATATTGCACATATAACATTACTTTGCAAAGTTGTACTTCCCCTAGAAGTTAGCCACTTGTATGCACTTTCTAGATGCAAACTAGACATGTGACAGAAGTTTGCTAACATTTCTATTTGCCCAAAATTTAACTGTTTTTTATTTCATCAAAATAACACTCTCAGGAGCAAGGACGGGGTGGAGGTACAGGAACCAAGATGGGGGGAAGAAACAGGGAGAGACCACAGCAGTTTACAGTTTGGCAATTATATATGATTGAAGATCCGTGGTCTAAAACCTACTGATCATGTTCTGCAGGTCAGTGCTTGTATTTAAATAAGATTTGGGGAAGCACCAGAGTAGCAGGCAGAATGAACATGAGTAACTGATTCACCTTACCTAATACTAACCTAAATCAATATGGTGAGATGGAGATACAAGAGTCAATCTAATACTCTGGTCAGGGATGGATGACAGAACACACGAAAGAGATTTTTTATACTATTTTTCCTTAGTTTTATATCTGTTCAGATTTGGAGAGCAAGCACTTTTAATGTGCATTGACAATCTCATTACAATGGAAATAGGATGAAAGACATGCTATCTCTGCAGCAAAACATTTTAGATGAATGAAACCGGATACAGTTTAGAAGGCAGAGGTAGCTTATAATCTTGTAACAAAAGCAGCAATTACTGCCTGTAAAACTCTCCAGTTTTTAACTTTGCATCCTAATAATTCACATATATCAGAGGCTGACATTGTACTGTAGTTTAAGTAACCCCATGGCTTTAGATACATAAAATTATATTAAAGAGTCCTAATGAGTTAGGGAAATTATGTCAATGGTTCTGCAAAATTTTGGGAAGTGGTCTTCTAATCACCCTTTGATAAAATTGTGCTCAAAATAAAATAAATTTTAAAAAAAAAGTTTTGGGAATTTGAATATATTAGTGATTTTGTCATTATGCTGACTGGTTTAAGATATTTTTCGTTTCCTACTTTGCTTTTGGTATATTAAAACACTGAATCATTACATAGATGAAAAATTAAATCTACAGTAGGGTGACAGTCTATTGATTAGGACATTTTACTACTGATTCTAACAACATTTTTTGTTGTTAGAATCATCTTTTTAACATTAAATCGGGACACACATTTGTTTATTTTGTATACAAATCCTATTTTAATGTAAGCATTCAGCATGGTGATTTCATGAGAACTCTCCCTGATCCATTTCTTACACCTCTAATGTGATTTTCTTTCAGCCAAGTTTAGTAATATCAGTTTTTCTGAAGGTCTATAAAATCACACAGTTTGATTTTTTAACTTTGGATTTTTTGTTATTGAATTAGAATTGTGCTATATAAATACGGTTGACATATTTGTATGAACAATGGCAGCTGAAATTACCTGCAACACATCTCCAGTTGCAAGATGCTTTTGTTGAAATCTCCTTGGGAGCACAGTGTAATTACAAAAATTTTTAAGAATCACTCATTTCAGTAGTGGATAGCTGTGGAAATAAATAACTTTAGCCCTGATTATTTGTTGTTTATTTCATAGCTGACTTTTTCCTCAGAAGTTTGAAAGGGAAAAGTGTTGGAGAAGTACATTAACTTTACACTAGAAGTTAATGGCTAATAGTAGGCTTTGTGGTCACTTATGCTGATTGCAAGTCCTGAAATCTATAGAGAGTTGTTGCTTTGGGCAGTTATAAATAACAAATATCTGTGAAGATTCACTGTCAAAACACAGAAGTTGCTGTCTTAAGTATGATTTACTTTTTTTGATATTAAACTGAAAAGTTAAAGCCATCCAAACAATTGCATCAGAACTGGTTTGATTTTATTTCGTTTCAAATTAAGACCAATTCATACCATTATTTATTTCAACTCTTTATTTATCCCAAGGACATCTTGTGCTTCCCTACATCTGTTATTCTATAATGGCACAGTAGACTATTATGGTTCATCAGCAGTCATGAGGGATCATCATCCAACAGTTTTGGAAGGGTATGGATAAGAACAACTCATACCAATCCTTCCTCATTCTTGGATATACAGGTCTAGCTCAGAGATTATTATTAGTAAATAGGACTCCTAAAAAGTAGAAAGTGACTAAGGGGAGAACAAGTAGAAAGCAGGCAGCTACTCAAGAACAAATAGAACTATCCAATTTGGCACTGAATCTGTGCTTTGATTAGTGACAGCCAAATTGTTTTGTAACATTTCCTTAAAGATTACATAAAGTAGAATGTTGTCTATTTTTAAAGATTTCTTTCTTTTTTTTTTTCAGTGATCATGAGACTGATGCGGTACCAAACAATAAAATAAGTTACAGCAGAGATGTCAGTCTTGTTCTAAACAGAAATAATTTACTGAATTCCCAAATGTAGCTTAGCAATATATGATCATAAAAAAAATAGATGTGAATATTGAAAAAAAACAAACCTGTAATAAGATTAAACTGTGATTGTGAGATTGTAAGGCAAATCATATTAATTTGCTCAGGATTACCACTGTGTCTGCTAGTTATCACAAACAATTATTGTCACAAGCAATTTTGTGATCATTTGTATTGTGGACATGCATTTTTGAACTTGTTTTTTAACCTTTTTTTTTTATTGTTGTATTTTAGATGGAATCCAATACAATCAGGAACTGATTGTTGTTGTATCAAGTTCTGAACTCTGTTAAAAAAAGAATGGCTCAAGACCAGATGTATAGATCCTAACTTTTTCCAAACCTGAGTTTATGTATTTAAACTGAAGACAGACTTTGATCTAGTAAAGAATTACTTGTCATTTAACAGCCATCTTACCAGTGGTCTAATTAAAATTACAAGATTGTTCATATTTGTCAGATTAGATGTGCTCATATGATGTATAAAGCTGATGACTTTGTATCTTCTTCTGACTTCAAAAGTAAAACAAAAAGTAGCATAGGTTTCAACAGCTGCATGAAGATCCCAATGTAGATGCTGGCTTTATAGCTTGAGCCCTTATTCAATTGGAAGATATATTTTATTAACTATTCTACTTCGAAATTTTTACATAAGTTATGATTTCAGTTGGCTATATTAAAGATAATGGAAAATGACAGAGAGATTGGAATATTGATTTATTTTAGATGTCGTTTTCATTGTAGTTTAAAAAAAAACTCCAAGTCACAAGACAGCCAGTAATTCCATTTAAAACTTTATGGTATTTCCCTATTCCATTGCTTAAAATATAAATTTTCCTTTGAGAAAATTGTAACTACTTTTAATAAGAATATGTCAATCTATGGTGCAATATAACAGTTCTTTTGGATCTGTTTGGATTACTTTACCTTAGATAGATCAGTCTGATGGGGTTTGTAAGGGATTTTTAAAATATGAGCATGTTAACCTAATAATATACTTGAAATAAAAAGTTTAGATCCATATTTGATTTTTTTAAATTGATCTGGTGCTCTACTCAGGATTATAGACAGAGATTAAAAGTATTCAAGGAATTGCTGCCTGATTGCCTGAAAATCTCTAATGGTATGTATGTGCCCATGCAAGAGGGAATAAATGGTCAAATGACTTCTTATTCCTTATTGCTAATTCTGTTTTCTCCTAGTGCAAGAGCTGAATCAGCCCTTTAGTCACCCATTAAGTATTAAGTTTAAGTATTTGTGGCTGGAAACAATTAAGGTTGAACCACGGCCCTTTAGGGTTTCACTTGCCTCTTCTTATTGAGCTTTTCACCCTGACAGAGTGTTTTTCCCTTTTGAAGTGTGAACACAGAAAGACTCAAAGCTAGGGTATTAGCACTGCCACTCTAATGAGTTTATGTAATTTCTATGCAGAAAAATGATTTTTCTAAAAAGAATTTGATCTAATTAAAGGGATATGAATGTTGCATGCTGACTACAACATGTACGTATGATGGCTTATTTTCATCTTGCCATGTACGGACACTATCAGTTGTTAGCTCCCATAGAGAACTAATGTGCAAATATTTTTTGTAGGTCAATATATGGAAGTACTGCTCATCATTGCCACATTTGTTGTTGCTATAGAATGCATATTTGTGATTTTAGTAAATCTTGTCTTTTTACCACTTGTAGAATCCTTACTGCACAGTCATATCTAGCTTATATGTCCTGAGTTCCCTAAATAAATGCCATCTTATAAAACATAGTATATAACCACATGAAAATAAACCTTCAGGAGATAAAATTACCTTTAGCAAAAAAATAGAAATTAATTCTTTTCTATTACAACAGATGTGTTAGAGGCTGAATAGTACATTATTTAAATTATAAAACATTTGTAATTGCTTTTTCTATCCACCTTCCTTTTAAGATGTTTTTTTCTGTATCCAAAACAGTGAATAAAAGTAAATCAAACAGTGTATTAAATGGCTGGAGAAGAGACTGAATATCATCTAGTATGCAGCACTGAAGAATTATAGCCATAATTTGGCATATAGATTACCTCTAATTCCCGTATGCGTTATTTTGTTAACATATATATACTACTGTCAGCATAATTCATTATGAATTAGAAAAGTGAAGGAAACTCATCCAAAAACTAAATAGGAAGAGTAGCAAGTCAGAAGGGAATCTGGATTGCTGACAAACTGGGACAAGTAATGACCGTGGCTTGGTCACTAATGCAGGCTGAAATAAGGTGCTTGTCCTCTCTTTTGGGGAGAGGGAGAATTAATGATAAAATCTGGAGCCAGCACAGTCTGTGCATCTGTTAAGTGGTTCAAATGCAGCAGAAACTGATTATAGAATTTCTCTCTATATATTCTTAAAAGGAGAAAAGACCCCAAGGCAATTCAGTGAATCCTCAAAGTAAGCCTGGCAACACGACACTGCACTTTAAATTTAAACCAAAGACTCTGCTTCTTCATGGATAATGGGTCTGCTGGATTTCTAGGCCTGTTCAGCTTTTCACACCCCACTGAAATCTTTTAGAAAAGTACCCAAGTACTAAAACATTAGGAGTTTCTATCTAATAGTAGTAAAGATTTTCAGCAATCTCTTGCTCACCAGTATCTACGGTTTGCTGTTTACCTCAGGTCACTTCCTTTTGCTACCCAAAATTAAAACAAAGCCTGACATAGTAACAACAGGAAAGGAAAAAAGAACACTAGCTCTTAGGGTAATTTGGTGATGTAAGTTGAGCTATGTCCAAGGCCATGACAAACTGTGGAGATCTGGGGTTTCTATATCCAAAGCACAACAAAAGAGATTTGAGCAGAACCAGAGATCACACGTCAGAGTATGGACTATTTGCTCTAGGTGAGATTAGAACTCACAGATTATCGTGCTTCTTGGCTTCATCTTGCTGCATCAAAGCCCATATAGACTAAATTCATCAAAAAATACTAATCAGTAGTTAGCAGTAAACTTCAGCTGTATTTGAACTAATTCTGGCAAAGTTTGATAACGTTTCTGTGAGAAATCTTTTATTAATTTTGCCTTTTGTTTTCTTTACTTAAAAGGATTTAATTAGCAATTTTTCTACATTTTCTGCACTCAGATGAAATATATAGATTGTGAAAGAAGTGGACAGAAGCATTTTAAAGGTGTCTAAAGGAAGAACTCATTTCTTACTGTGTTGTTTTGTGTTTTACTAAAAATCCTTATTTAAATGCAAAAGAGGTACATTTTTCTATATTCAGAAAAATCAAATGATATCTATAATTTGTATGAACTTAGTGTTTAAGAGAAATAGGCTGCCATTTTTAACATTTACCTAGAGTATGACACTTCATTCCTTATTTTTTTCTTGAAAAAAAAACCAGTATTTAATTTTGGTTGATATTTTGGGGGGGTCTGACTGTTACAAACAAAACTATAAATAAACATGCAGATCTGTCAACATATCATTGTTTTCCTAATCACAAAATTGCATTTCAGCTGTTTCTGGTTGATGTTATTATAAATTATGCAGAACTTGAAAACCCAATTAACTATGAAGAACTAAAAATTAAAAAATCCTTAATTTTAAACTTTCGATTTTTGTAAGCCGGTATCTTCTGTATGAACTTTAAAGTTTGGTTTTCCAAAAAGAGAATTGAAGAATAACTGAAGTATTAGGGCTTTCCAAGAATCTGTCAGTTAGATTTAGATATGCTGTAAATTAAAAATCACCCATAGCTGACTGGAATTAGCCAATGCTTTGAGTAGCTGTAGCTAATTTAGGCATCTAGTGTCGTGTTCCTTGTGATTTATAAAAAAGCCAGACTAGTCTGATTTTCACTGGGTATTTGATGCCTTGAGATTTCTCTAGTACTTTGTTTTGTTTCTGGTACTGGACTATCATAAACAATTTGTAGGAGGATAGGATTAAAGACATTCAAGCTGTATTACACCATTTCTGTATTTTGCTTAAACTTCACCTTTGTCTACCTTTTTTATGCTGCAGAGAACATCCCTATAGTTTAAAAATGTACACCTTTAAACTGCTTTTCCTTTTGAAAATATTACAATATTTATGCATTTAATGAAAGGTTTTGAAATGCCTCTGGCTACTGCATTTCTGCTGCAGGAGAGTAGGATTATGGAGACATGGGTACAGAAAACCTAGAGAGAGTTTGGGGTTATGTAAAGCACAATTTCCAACTAAAATGTTGAAAAATTATTAGACACTAAGAATAATTAGATTTTAAAGTGTATATGAAGACCTATGGTATCCCAGTTTTAACTGTCCTTACTCCTTATATTGTGCATGTAAGTTGCTAGCACTCTCAGACCTGCTGCTACAATGCTTTTGCCTTTATTCTCAACATACATTTGCTGTCGTCTTCCCTGTCACTTTTGCACTCTACAACCCTCAACTATACAAGTGTACTTAACTACTTCTTATCATTCCACCCACATCCTGAGCTCACACTGTTTCTGCTCTTGAATATGGCCAGAAAATGGAACACTATACCCTTCTCTAAATGGGGCAAAATCCACATATTTTCTGTGCAAAGCAGTAGCTGCTCCTTTTCTGTGGTTGGAAGTGGTTTGCTTAGAACTGTTGAAGAGTTTGCTGTTTCTATTACAGCTATTAGTCATATATAAAATGGACAGATGGGTAAATGACTGAAGGCAGAGGTTTTCTGTTTCAAAGAGGGCTGGAACGGTTTAAGATTTGCAAGATATGTTCCAGCATTAGCCCATACCATGCCATTCACCTGCCAACAAATCAAGAAAAGGAGCAAAGCAGTCAAAGCAGGGAAATATCTTCACCTATATGCTTATGAAACCCCCCCTTGTGTTTGATATCCCTGGCCAAATTCAATTCCATTTGGGCTTTCCTAACTGTGTCCCTGGATAATCACATAATACCTCTGTATTTCTCCCAGGTTACCCATCCTTGCTTTTACCCTCTGTATGCTTCCTTGTTGTGTTTGAGTTTGGCCAGGATCTCCTTGTTCATCCATGGAGGCCTGTTGGCATTTTTGCTCACTTCTGACTTGGTGGGGTGGACTGCACTTGAGCTTCAGCTAGGTGATCCTGGAATACCAACCCGCTTTCTTGGACCCCTCCTCCTTCCAGGAAGGAAGGGGCCCCACAAGACTTTTCCAAGAAGATGTTTGAAGATATTAAAGTCCCAGAAGTCCAGAGCTGTGACCTTGCTTTTTACCTTCCTCCCTTTCCTCACAGCCCTGAACTCCACCAGCAACCAGGGCTGCCTTTGACCTTCATGTCCCCAACAAGGCCCTCACTCTTGCTGAATAGGAGGTCCACAGAGCATGCGTCCTTGTTGTCTCCTCTGTCACTTGGGTGAGGAAGCTGTCTTCGGTGCACACCAGGAACCTCCTTGATTGTTTACGTTTGCTCTGTTGTCCCTCCTGTAAATATCATGATAGTTGAAGTCCCCCATGTGGACCAGGACCTGCGAACACGAGGCTTCTCCTACCTGTCTGTAGAGAGCCTAACCACTTGGTCTTCATGGTCAGACAGCTTGTAGCAGACAGTCACTATAACATCAACTTTGCCTGTCCTCACTTTAAATCTAACCCATAAATTCTCAGTTGACTCCTCATTCATCCCCAGGCAGAGCTCCATGCACTTCAGCTGCTCTCTCACAGCAAGGACAACTCCCCTTCCTCCTTTTCCCATCCTGTGCTTCCTTACGAACCTGAATCTCTCCATTGCAATACTCCAATCTGGGAGCCATCCCACCACATCTCCATGATCCCAGTAAGATTGTAGGCTAGCAATTGCACAGGTTGAGAAAACAGGCATAGTTGTGCACTTGGATTTTAATTCTGTGCATCAGTTGGGCCTCCATTCAGACACATAAAATCATTCCATTAATTTCTTATTTCATCCTGTTATATTTTAGCACAAATCATCTCAGTACAGTCATTGAGACAAATAGCACACCTTTTCATTTAATTTCATTCAGTCTGTCTTCTTTCTTGTATCTTTTCTATTAAGGTTCATTCCTGTAGCTGTGACATGTTATGGATGTTCATCCACTTATCAACACTTAAATGTATTACTGGGATAGGTCAAGTAGTCCTTCATCATAACAGAGAGTGTATATATATACACATTCCCTTTTGTCTGCTAATGATGTGCTACAATTGTCTTGTAAAAGCATATTTGATGCGGATTCAGCTTACCACTCTTGCACTGGGGGAAAATCTGTTGAAATACTCTTACATTTGTATGCTTCTCATTGATCACAGATGCCCTGGCTTCATAATAAACACCTGAAAAAAAAGTTAATCTCTCATAGGGGGAGAGAAAAAACAGCAGCGTTTCAAAGCAACCAAGCAGTGACTGATTTGGGTTGTTCATCTCATTTTTTTTGTTTACCATACAGTTTAAGATATTGAACTTCGTGATTAATGATTTCCTAAAATATAATCTCCTAGAATTACCTTTCATTGTCAGTGCAGCAGAAAACATGATCTTTCCTCTTAAGGAGCTACTTAGAGAATTATCCATATTTTAAAGGGACTTAAATTCATCACTTCTTGATTGTTTTTTTTCCAATTGCCTTTTACCTTTCTGCACTTTTCCATTAGAAGGTAGCATAATATTATCTATATTGGCTAGGTACCACAACCCAAGAAAATATTGCCACATCCTAGATGTCATTAGGTTCAAATATATTTCTCTGTTTGTTTCAATGAAATCTGCTACCTACTTAAGAAAATAAAATATAAATACAAGCTGGGTGTGACTTGGATTAATTAGACCTCTGCCTCTTTTCTTTCCTGACTTAAAAAAAAAAAAAACCACCTAGCCAAAAATAACACAAAACTGAATTAACATTTTAAACAAGGTTTGCCAAGAATAATCCACTGCACATTTTTGGAGACAGAAAGCTGGGATAACAGTTAATTACTTCTTAACAATGCAGAAATCAAAGTTTTCCCTCCTAGTTTCAGTGTAAACTCTAGCCGGCCAGAGTTTTGGGGTTTTGTTTAACAGATGGAACAAAAGGGTTTTGTCTTTTTTTCTCTTCTGACACAAGCTAAAGTATTATAATTATATATATTAGATGGTATAGTTAAAACTACCAATTCTGAGAGATTTTTACAAATCATTTGGCTCAGCAAAGGGGTTTAAAAAGAATATTTCAACATGTAAAATTCCATAAGAGGAAGTCCCCATTAACTTCAGCAGACTCTGGCTTCAGGCAAACTGACATTTTATATGTGTATGTTTGATGTGTGCCTGTGTATAATATACAGCACATGTATATATACAATGTGTATTCAGAGAATTTGCAGAGTGAAAAGACATCTCAGCTGTCTTGCTCACTGTAATGCAATGCTAACTTTGAAGCTCCAAAATATCAGGAGACGTTAAAATTATTAATACATTTCTTCATCTTCTCGACACAATGCCACAGTACGGGTTAAATTTTCATCTCTATTCAAAAAAGAAGTCCATTTTCCTTAGTTAATGCTACTAAAGTGTGTCCTAGCTATCCACAGAGTGTCATTATTTAATATAAAATCCAGTGATCCCTCGGAAGCCAGTGTAGGAGTCTTCCTTAAATTATGTGTGCCAGGACTTTGCCATAGCCAGTTTCCGATAGCTTTAGTACCAGACTTCTATTACTTCCCTTGGGAAATGATTTGGCAGTTAAAATCTCTTTATTAGGAAGCTTTCTCTGATAACTTCAGTCTGCTTTTTTTAACTGCTCAGCATGAGCCCATTTGTCCTATTAAGTCTCAGTGTATAAAAGACTTAACCATCAATCAAAGTACGAGAAAGTAAGAGAGTGTGACACAAGAGTGAACTTGCCAAAGAAAGGGAGAGAAAGAGAGACGCAAAACCACGAAGGCTACCATTCAGGAGTTTTTTCTAGCCCTTTTAAAAAGTTTCCTAAAAGTATATAGCTTATGTGCTTTTCTGAACGTAGGTGGCATGTAAACTGTGAATCTGAACAAAGATTTCTTTTTGGTTTGTGAAAGAAAACTTATATTCTTTTGAAAACAAACTTTCGTGATGAACAAAGCTTTTTGTCTAGTATATGAAAATACACACACATATTTTTGTTTATGTTTTCAGTAAAGGTTTATGCATATTTTTACTCTAGAAAATATAAGGTAGGCAATGGAATAAGATTGCTTACAGCTGCCTTAGACAAGGTATCATCAGTTGGTATTAATTTATTACACTGTTTCACATCATGTAGTCCAAGCTCTATTATATTTCTCAGTATTTCTAAGAGTGATATGCTTTTAATGTAACTATTAACATTCTTAGCAGACAAGACAAAACAGTTCTCCAATTGCATTTACGCTCAGTTTTGCACTTTTCAAAACTGCAACTGCTTATTACAAATATTTATTAGAAATGTAAATGTATAATTAATATGAAATTTTCAGAAAGCAGTTATTCCTTGTATACCTTGTTTTCAAAATCCAAGCCGTGTCTATTAATCTTACAGTGCTAATATAGTGTATATTCTAACCCAGAAATCAGAGTGATATTTACTGTACTCTACATGTAATAAATCATGTACCACTTTGCTGATGGAAACCTGTATTATCAAAATTCTGCCACACACCTAAAGAAGAGATGAGGATGACTTCCCTATTTCAAATTGAGTTCCACCCACATCTGGATATTAAATCATTCTTGTCAGGAACAGCTTTTATCACTCATAATCCTTGGAAAATATAAAATACCTTAAAGCACAATTTCTGTCAATGGAAAGGAACCAGACTGGTAAAAATTATGTATTATATTATACTATTATATTTAATATATATTTAAAAAATGAAATTCATGTATATACAGAGATGCTTGTATATTTTTTAATTTCATTCTGTTTAAGTTTTTCCCACTGCAACTTAAAGGTTTTGTACTTTTAAAACATTAAGGAGACAAATTTAGAATTTCTACAAGTATTAATAATGCAATTCTTCTAAGAATTACCAACTAATGATTACCAATTGATGTTAAGTCATTATTTAGTTATGAACTACTTTATATAAACGTATTTTAATGCTAATAAAATGTTATTTCATTAATGCTTCTGTATCTGTGATGCTAAGTACTGTAATGTGTATATCAAATACTAGTAATACATGGAGTTTATCATGGATGGAAAGCTACTGAATTACATATCAGCATCATATCACTGAAGACTTCAATAACAGACATGCTGTATAATTAAATATCTCTGATACAGCATGCGAGTTTTGTTACATCTTGTGTGAAATTCATGCAACTACACATTGAATTGGTGCCAATGTATTACCCAATGTATGAATGAGCAAACAGGCATAGGAAGCTTACTCAGCCTTTATCAATTTTTCAAAACCTTTTATCCATGTTTTATCTCTATTTATCTCTATTAATAATGCTTATTCTTAAAGTATACTGCACAGAGGATTAATGTCAAGCAAAATGCAAACAGTGAAGGTGACAGGAGGCAGTAATTAAAGGTTGGTTTGGTCACAGAATCTTTTAAAAGTGCTACATAATATATTTTATAATAGTGGGGGTTGGCTCCACAAATGACTTGCGTTGACTTTATGAAGATCAGAGTGTGTGTGTGTTGTTATGTACAGCATATTTCAGGAGCAGGTGACAACATGAGCATGTTTAGATGTGCAGGTGTGAACACGTTTCTCTAGAGTGTTGTAGCTCCCATCTGTTGCACTGTGACCCCCTCCCAAGACCATTTCCATTCTACTTGAAAATAGGGACTGCTGATTCATCCCTAGAATGTCTTCTGTTGTAAAAAGGTAAATCTTTGGGAAGGGCAGAAGAGGAAGGCATTGAAGCAGAGACTGTTTTCATCTGTAGTCATCCTTAACAACTTTCTGTGTATTTTCATATGCAAATATGTGGGATTTGTGTGGTGATTACTTTGTCCTTGAATTCTTCCACAGCTCATCTGTTACTTTTTCTGTGCATCTTGCAAACAGCAGCTTTGGTATTTTTTCAGAGGTGTGGTGCATGAAAATAGGACAGGCAAACAGTGGAACAGATTGTACAGAGAATCTGTACTGTCTCCACCTTTGGAGGTTTTCAAGCCCTGACTGAACAAAGCCTTAAGTAACCTGGTCTGAACTGCATTAGAGGACCTTTCGGTGACTATGGTTTCTGAAAATGGGAGGAGATGTGGAGGAGTGAAAGGTGCTCTATTGCAATAAGACAATCACAACAAGAAGTATAACTGTTAGGAAAAGAGGAGTTTATGAGTTTTGTGTAATGAAGTCTCTCAGTTTACCTGTAGGATGTTCACGGATATATCAGAATGATATATCTGAATGCCTGAAATTAAATCAAAGGAAATGTAAGAAGGCAAATACAGGTAGCAGATGTAAATTCCCTGACAGAACAAATACCAAAAGGTCATTAGAAATGCTTCTGGCTTGACACCTGGTAGGTTGCAAACATTTGTAATGAATCAAACTAAATATGTGGGATTTGATGATCAAAGGGCATAAGACAGCCTTAAAGATACTAGTCAAAGCTCAGCAGTGAGTAGAGGATGAGTAGGTGATTAAGACGTCAAGAATGCCACTGACTTTGAGGCAAGGAACATGCTTCAACAGTACAGGCTGTCCCTCCCAAACCAGCAACTGAACTCACCAAGCTAACAACAACTTTATGAACCTTGTCAGGAAAGATAAACGTTTAGGAGAAATACACACACACAAAAAAAAAATAATTAAAAAAAAAAATTAAAAAATCCCTCAATGTATTTCCTCAGCTTGTCTTGTACATGTCTTGTCTTCATTTTAAATGAAAGAATGAAAATAATCTAGTTTTTAGAAAATGCCTGTCGATCAGATCACTGTATACTATCTCTGAAAGAGAGTTCATTTAGTGCTGAGCTCCACTGAGCGTCTTGCATTGTCAGAATTGGAGATAGATGTAGCATGTACCCAGGAAGGTCCCAGCGTGTTTGTAAGTTGGTCTACTTTTGAGAAAGGGGAGACCTGTCACCTTAGTAGCTCATTGAAACAAAGGAAAATGTATCCTTTAATAACGTGAGTGAAGTAATGCATGGCAGCTAGATTAATTTTACTGAAACACTGTTTAAAAGCTGTAGCTTTTCTAGTATTACAGCTTATTGAGAAGCAACAGTTCCTAAGGCAAGTTGAGATAAGTCTCACAGGTAGCTGAGGACTCTCATTTAAAAAAAAAAGACATTAACATGATCTTCAAATGCCTAAGCTATAAGGTGTTGACTCCCCTTGTGTTATGTTTCCCTTAGAACTGAAAAAAAAAATCCTTGTACTCAGACACCAGGACAAAAACCAAGCTATTATTTCTCAAAACACTTCTGAGGTCCAGCTGAACATTTGCAGGATTTGCTGTTTTGTGGGGAGGAGGGCATAAAAACCAAAAGGAATCAGGTTAAATGTGAGAAAACCTGCTCTTTGTTCTGTGCTTGTGAAGTCGTCTTACACTTGAAACAGTTTTGTAGCCATCCTGAAAAGGAGTTCCTGCCATTAGGAAATCTTATTGACACTTTATTTTCCTTGTCAAAGTATGCTGATCTTCAAAAAATAAATAACACTCCTTATTACCTTTCTTCCTGGGGGTGGATTGCCTGGGACCACCATGACTGTCAGGGGTTCATTAGAAGAACTGGAATAAAAGAAGTGTAAGTTTTAGCACAGTGGATTTCAGTTGAAGAAATGATCAAAACATTCTGCTTCTCCTGTTGCTGAGGGAGGTGTCACTTCTTGCTGTTCTCTTGTGCATCCTTCTGTGTCATGGTGTAGCAGATGGAACGTTGTTCAGGCAGGGCAGCTGCCTACACCTGAGGAAGGCGCTGCCTGGAACTCTTTCGAGAAGGGTCTAGATTGTATGACATACTGGAGTCCTTTCCAGTCCTTTCCTATTAAAACAGACCTTTTCATAAGGAGATCAAGCTTCCAGCTCTTTCAAACAATATAAAGCTTAACTAGAGGTAGGGAACTACATGATTTTTTTAAATTCCCATAAAGAAACAGCTTAATGGAGACTAAGTTCCTCAGTTTCAGTCAGTTGACCTGGGAAAATTGTTAAGAAACCAGAAAACTTTCATAATGTTGATCTTATTCCTCTGAAATCTCTATATTCCAAAATCAGGTCTTGTTGTCACTCTGTGTGCAGCAACACCCAGATGATCTTCCTATCATTCTGTCAGTCTGGAAGGCAGATACAGTTTTAAATGTTTTAAAAATCTCCCTTGAGACCCTGCGTGTGCAATAGCTGTCTATGGAATAGGGATAATCTTACCTCCACAATTTTGCATGTATTTAGATCCTAAAATTCTTAGGGAAGTGTTGCAGTTTCAGATGCCTATGCACAGCTGCTGCAATACTGAAACCCTTGACCCAGTAGGGCCTAACAAGTGTAAAATAATGAATTATTTTAATGTATAGGCCTTCTATTTAGCATTAAATGAATATTTTTTCTGTGATGGAATTTGAGTCTTAAATTTTATTGCACAAGACAATCGACTTTTAAAAATACTGCACACATAAGGCAGAAAAACTCTATCATTGTTTCAAAGTAGTAAAGCCCAGTTACTTTTGCAAAACATGAAAACAACTTTTGAGTAGTTTCTGATAGTTTTCTTCTCATTTTAGAGTAAAAAAGACAAAGTTTTAATTAAATAAGAGATTTGGCAGGCAATTCTTCAGTCATTAATCTGGTCTAGTACTTTCCACTATTTATAAAAAAATGGCTTTGTACAATTATGAAATTCATTCCTAATAAATGACCAATACTTATGTAGGTTTAATAGACTCAAGCCTCTAGTGCACAGAAAGCAGTCAAAGGCTTTTGAATTAATTGTATTCTTCACTGCATTACAGTAAGTTCCAGAATGATAACAGATGAGCATCCTAATCCTGTGATATTTATGGTTATCCCTACAGACTTTTTTCATAACCCAGTATAAATCAGGTTAGTTCTGTCACAGATAAAAATAGTGCAATATGGGGAAATAAATATCTTATAAACTCAAATGCTTTATGACCTTATGAAAATTCTTTGCAAAAACCAGAAATTAAGCAAATGAGTTTTAGTAGTTAACTAACAAGATTCTAAATGAGGAAAACTGCTTTCCCAAGAAGATTTTAAGATGCTTTATGCATATGCATAATACAGCCTACCCCTGGCTTTCACAAGCATTATCTCAGTGTGAATTAATTTTCTATTTTTGTATTTCAGTACATATCCAGTGCTTGTGGAAGTTTAATAGACCCATGGAGAAGAACATGCACATTAGTCTTCTGAACTCCATGCTTAACACAAAAACTGCTTCTGTTACTTGAAACAGCTCTAATAAACCCAGCTCAGAGTTTCTATACAACACAGAATTTGATACTGTAGTTTGATCCTACATAGCCTGAGCTTTACAGAATAGGTTTCTTGTTCAGTCAGAATGGCAGAGTCTCTCTCTCTTCTCAAAATTAGCTCCAAATTTTACTGTAGCAACAATCTTGTAAAATATCTGAGGTGGATGATATGGTGGTTGTAAGTCACTGTAGGCATGGTGAGCTCAAAATGATAGTTTTTATTCTCAGAGAAGTAAGGGGGGTGGGGGAGTGTCAACAGGGTCACCATCATTAGAGGTATTTAAAAGAAGTGTAGATGTGGCCCTTAGGGACATGGTTTAGTGGTGAACTTGGTAGTGGTGGGTAAATGGTTGGACTTGATGTTAAAGGTCTTTCCCCACCTGCAAAATTCTATGATTCAAAGATTTACTGACTACATCTTAAGTAAATACAGATCTTCTGAACTTTTTAGGAAGCTAGAACACAGTGGATCCTTGCCCATGCAGCCAGAATAGCAGAGCTATGATCATCTTCCAGAAGTCAAGGAGGTATCTCTTTTCAACATAGCAAATACATGGGATCTACACAGAGTGGTACGTTAGATTGTTTCTCTGTGTATAGATCCTTTCAAGAAGGCAGGCCTTCCTAGAAAACTGAAGAGACAGTTTTCCTTTGTGATAAGAAAAAATAAAAAAAAAACCTAAAAATAGGATGATAGATGGAGGAATGTTGTTGTGTATAAGTCACAGTCGCATATTCATTCAGAAATTGAGTTCTTACACATGAGATAAATATAAATAACAACATTGTCAATTCATGGCTCTCCTGAATACTTGTGGGTGTTTACACTTTTATTCTTCGTAATGTCTTGCAGGGAAAAATATACATCACCAAGGGAGACATTTTAGATATATAATTTTTTTTCCGAGCATTAGAAATCTGTTTTCGCTATTTGAGTTTTTTCACCCAAGGACAAAAATATATGTGCAAACCTCATGAAGTTCAACAAGGCCAAGTGCAAGGTCCTGCACCTGGGTCAAGGCAATCCCAAGCACAAACAGAAGGTAGGCAGAGACTGGATTGGGAGCAGCCCTGAGGAGAACTTGGGGGTGTTGGTGGACGGGAAGTTCAACATAGAATCATAGAATAGTTAGGGTTGGAAAGGATCTTAAGATCATCTAGTTCCAAACCCCCTGCCATGGGCAGGGACAACACAAACTAAAGCATGTCACCCAAGGCTCTGTCCTACCTAGCCTTGAACACTGCCAGGGATGGAGCACTCACAACTTCCTTGGGCAACCCATTCCAGAGCCTCACCACTCTCACAATAAAGAACTTTCTCCTTATATCTAATCTAAACTTCCCCTGTTTAAATTTGAACCCCTTACCCCTTCTGCTGTCACTACAGTCCCTAATGAAGAGTCCCTCTCTAGCACCCTGGTATGCCCCCTTCAGATACTGGAAGGCTGCTGAGGTTTCCATGCAGCCTTCCCTTCTCCAGGCCCTCTAATCATCCTCATGGCCCTCTTCTAGACTTGCTCCAACAGCTCCATGTCCTTTTTATGTTGAGGACATCAGAAGTGCTCACAACACTCCAAGTGAGGTCCTATGAGAGCAGAGTATAGGGGCAGGAACACCTCCTTTAACCTTCTGGTCACTCTTCTTTTAATGCAGCCCAGGATACAGTTGGCTTTCTGGGCTGTCAGAGCACACTGCCAGCTCATGTTCAGTTTCTCATCAACCAGTACCACTAAGTCCTTCTCTGCAGGGCTGATCTGAATTTTTTCCCTGCCTAATCTGGAGGTGTTACTGGGATTGCCCCAACCCAGGTGTAGGACATTGCAACTGCCTTAGTTGAACTTCATTTTGGTTATTAAACTGTTCTTACCTCAGCGCACAGGTTCTTACTTTTTCCCAATTCTCCTTCTCATCCCACTGGGGCAGGTAGAGAGAGAGAGCAAGCAGATGCATAGTACTAAGATGCTGTCTGGGGTTAAACCACAACAACATCCTGTCTCTCATCTTCCATTTCCACAAGCTAGGTGTGATCACAGAGCCACCATAGAGATTGCTGCTGCAAGTCCACATAACTGAGGTGCTAAGAGGAAGAAGAAGCAGCTGCAGCTGGAGAGGGCAGGAGGGTGCTCTCCAAAGCTGCATAGCCCGTGCACCTCCTACGCTCAGTCAGCAGACTTGGCTGATTTTGCTTGCTTTGGGGAATGAAGGAGGCAGTAGGAAGAGTCCTGAAAATACAAATTGTGCTCTGAGCTTCTGCCAACTGCTCATAAAAGGTCAAGGTAAAAATGTCAAGAGTGTGACTAAACCAATAATCTCTTTAGAAATAAAGCAAATCTTTACTATAGCAAAGATCTCTTCATAAACTTACCAGTTACTGGAATTCAGGATGAAGATTCCCCAGAACTGTGACATTTTCCTTAAAATAATGTAATTTCTCTTCAAGATTCCAAGCCTTTTTGAAACATACCAGTATTTCTTTTCACTCAGGGGAGTGAGGAGTGTACTTTTTAAAGGAAAAGCTGAGATTCTTAATTGTGACAGACTTTAGAATTCACAGATTTAACAGATCAGCTAACCTGCTGTATTCAGGAGTTCCTAGTCGTTTCTGTAGGTATGCCATTAGCTATGATACTCTCAGTAGTTTAGAGAATGAGAGATTTCAGTCACATTTATTTTTAGAGTCCTGCACCAACGATGTAGTGAACTAATAATCTTTGGATTCTCTTTCAGAGTCTCTGTTTGGCTTATGTCCTTTCAGATGCTTACAGCCTCCCCAAGATGGCACTATGCCATAGAAGTATTAAGGGAGAAGACACCAAAGTTAAAATTAAATTGTGGAAAATAAAAACAATGACAACATTTTGTAGTGTTGATAAAAATAGAATGGAATGTGCATCTTTAAACCAGCGCATACAATGCTAAAGCATTGCTAAGATCATTCAATTAACATAAATCATCAAAAGGTATTTTTACTTAGAATTTTTTTTGTTGAATGTAACGTAGGAAAACTTTTTATTATAATGAATATTGAAACTAAAAGTGGCTTCCCTAATAAAATCTGTGGAGAAATATATTACAAAAGCCTAAAGCAGCATGTAGGTAATATGTTCTAAGAAATGCATCACCTGGAAATGCATTAGAAGACTAAAAATCCTTTTTCTTCTCTTTGAAAACTGATAATGTGTCATAGAGTATTAACAGTAATGAACCTAGTTTTTCTGAGCAACCTAATTCCTTCATTATTTTGACATTCATTGTTTCCTTTATATATTTTTTCTGTCTTTAAATGGGATCAAGAAATTATTACTCTACAGCATTTGTTATACAGGTATAAGCTGAAACCAAATCCTAATATTCATTGTTAATAAGCACTTTCACAACTTCCTAAAGAAAATGTATGGAAATATTGGGGGGTGGGGAATGGCGTCAGTGTATATGTTTGTAGAGCACTCTTTGTATGAGAAAGGATTTTAGAATTTATCTGATGTAGGTTCAATAACAAAAAACATATTCCCCTCTGAAGAGATCTTTTACATAGTCACCATTTCTATGGATATCAGCAGGTTTAATTGTGAGTCATAAAAACATATCAAACAGGCATTTTAAGTAAACTGTCCACTGCAAGGTGGACAGTTTACTTACTTAAGAGACTTCTACCTCCTAATGAAGATGAAGAATCACACCAGCATTTTGTGAAGTCACCTGAAGAGCTGTGGTTCTATAATGAGGAAAATCCTGCAACAACTCATTGGATCAGTTTTCCTAAACAGTTCTTTACGTCCTAGCCCCTTTCTTATCTGGATATACTGCTTCTGTTTTGTTTCCCTGTTTATAAATTAGCAAGCAGGCAAAATATTAAGCTTCCCGATGAGAAATGCTTATTCCTTGCAATTCTCTATTAACGCATCTCTTTTTAAAATATTTCATTTGCTTTTTATCTTGTGTACACAAAGCCAGTACACTATACATACAAACATGAAAAATAGACTAGCAAATAAAGCAGGCATTTATAACTTATTTAAGATAGTAATAATAGAACTGCAGAGATTGTTCTAATTAGCTGGATTCAGGCTGGAGTTCCCAATTTTCATTCCTAATGCACACTTTAAAGAATCCCAGGCAGTCCCAGGTAAACCCACACTATTTTGAGGATGAGCATCCTTGAGAGTACGAAGTTGTGAAATAACACCTGTCTTGTCTTCGGGCCTATGTTGTGCTGTTAGGTAAGGCATGAGTAAACTGTTGTTTAGTAAGAACAAATTTCTGAGCAAATTTCATCTGCTCTATATACACATTATTAGCAATCACTGATGGTGGTAAAATTCTCAGCTCTGGGATATTATGCAGAATGAAAGCTGTCTTTCTTCCTTCTGTCAGAAAGTGCTATTCCCTAGAAGAAGCAAAACACTAATTTCTGACTCCCCATCTTTGTCCAAGAGCAGGTAGGCTAATCGGTCCAGCTGTCACAAGCCCTCTGCAGATTTGCTTCACAGTCACTTAGCACATATACCTTAGACAAGGCACACCACTGTGATCACCACAGGGATCTGATCCCAGATATCTTACCCATGGACAGCTTAGCATGCAAGACATCTAGAACAGGTCTGAGCCTTTTGGGAGACACACCATAACCAGCTGCACAGCTTTAACACAAGTCTTATTTACTATTTATTTCCAGGCATGATACAACCAGTATCACTGACCATACTCGAGGATGTCACTGCTCACCTCAGGTAATACTTGTGCATCAAGGACAGCCTCAGCCCATATAGGTTCTGTGCTTTCCTGAGCTTTGACATCCACTTTCTGGAACAGACAGAAATTTTTTGTTTCCTAAAAGCTGCCCTCACCACCAGCAGTTGTCTTTCTTTGACCATGACATCTGTAGTTTCATACACAAAAAGGCATGAGAAGACCAATTGGATCCTCTTTGCCTGTGAATAGCAAACTGCTCCTATGCAGGGCCAAGGCAACTGGTGCAGCTTTGGTGGAGAGCACAACTGCGTAGCCTTGAGTTGCCTTGGTGGCACACTCATCTCAGGCATGGTGACCATGACAGGTTTCTCAACAGAAATGACTCCAGGTGATCTCTGCACTCCTAACATATACTCATAAGGGCACAGTAGGTCCAGCTCCTCCCTTATCCAAAACAAAACAAAACAAAACAAACAAACAAACAAAAATTTTGTTTTCCTGTGGACTCTACTATTTGCATGCAATGGGGCTAGAGAGAAGGGATGGAGGAAAAATGTATTCTCTGGTTGTATTTTTTGCTCCACACCTATCATTGCATTCTAAAAAACAGTCATCTCATGCCTTGCATAAGGCCACATACCAGAAAAAACATAGCTCTTCACAGCTTCCCATAATATAAACATTATACTCATGCTTTGCTTTATGAAGCAGACCCAGATTCTTCAGGGCTGTGAATCCATCAGCCACCCCAAGCAGAGGATCATACCCACACTTCCATCATGTTTGCACACTCCAGAATTAGGTCTTTGTGTCTTGCTCTGCTTTCACCCTTACATATCCTCTGTAGATCCCACTGCATCAGTGATGGTCACATCCTTTCCAACTGTAATAGAAAGGCATTCCTTTCACATATACCTGTGAGTTATGGCAGTAAAGTGTGAGAAATAGATTTGTATCTCTTGCATGTCTTTAAAAAAAAATAAAAATCAACAAAACACCAAAAACACAAATTCATTAATACTACTACTAATAATAATTATCCCTAAAGCTACTGAAAGACACATAACCATTTAGTCCAACCCATCTATAATATATAGCTGGTTGATACCTTCAGTTTTATGTGAAATTAATAGTTTTATTTTATTTTTTGCTTTTGAAATGGCTTCTTTAATTTTACGATGGCAGTTTGTCATGGTCTAAGCCCAGCCAGCAACCCAGAACCACGCAGCTGCTCACGCACTCCCCAGCCTCTTCCTCCCCCTGCTCCCAGAGGGATGGGGAAGAGAATCAAAAGAATGTAACTCCCACGAGCTGAGATAAGAACAGTCCAGTAACTAAGGCATAACACAGACCATTACTGCTGCCACCAATAATAATAATGATAAGGGAAGTAACAAGGGAAGAGAATACAAGGGCTCACCACCCACCAACCGACACCCAGCCCAACCCGAGCAGTGATCTAGCCCTTCCCAGTAGCTGCCCCCAGTTTATATACTGTGCATGACGTGCTGTGGTATGGAATACCCCTTTGGTTAGTTTGGGTCAGGTGTCCTGTCTCTGCTTCCTCCTGACTTCCCCTCCTCCCTGACAGAGCATGAGGCTCAGAAAGTCCTTGGTCAGAATAAACATTACTGAGCAAAACTAAAACCATCGTTGCTATCAGCGCTGTTCCCAGGCTGAAAGTCAAAACCACAGCACTGCACCAGCTACTGAGAAGGAGAAAAATGACTGCTACTGCTGAACCCAGGACACAGTTAAAAGGATTTCATCTGAGAATGTAAAACTTCATTCAAAGTATTATTTGTCATTTTAGTATTTTTCCATTATGGCACGTCATGTCAGCAGTACAAGCACATGAACCGTTTGACACATTTTACCCATCAGTGTCAAAATTTCAAACCTATTCATTACAACACACAATCTGCAAAGACACTTTGAAAAGAAAATAAATAATACTTTCAAATTAGGAAGGAGAAACTATTGACTTTACTGATACTGTGGAAGCTCTTTAAAAAAGAAATAAAAATAAAATAAAAATGAAATTAAAATAAAAATTAAAGTTATCAAACACAGTTCTGACAATATTCAGGCAGGGCAGGGTCACGATTCCCAGATGCAGCAAAAGCTAACAAAAGCTGATGAATATCTCTTATTAATAAAAGCCTGGTTTGAGTTTCATAACTAGAATAAGCTGCTAAAATTTCTGGAACTACCTGTGTGACTTTTTAGCTTAATCTATACAATAAAATGTTGATTGAAGTGTCATGCAGATTATAAAACTTTACATTCCATAATGAATGTAAAGTTAAATAGTGCATAATCTGATTTTTTTCTTTCTTTCAAGATGAATCAACTTTATGGTAAAATTCATATTCACAAGTTTGATACAGGTACTTGTAAGAAAAATAATATACTTAAAACCCACTCTTGGGCTTTCTATGACATGTAGACTTTGTGCTTTCTTACTTGGCCCTGGGGTAGATATATATTGGTTTTTCTCTAAACTGCTTTATAGACTTCCTTTTGGCTTTCTTTCGTTGTGTGAATTTCAGTACCAAACTGAAATTTAGCTAATCCTGTGGAGTAAAACACCGGTAACATAAACCCTTTCCTTGTCTTTCCGTTTTACCTAGAATAATACCAATACTCAAAGTGAGGAACTATGTTGCTGTGTTTTACTATCTTAGAAATTTTTTTAGTTCATCCTCAGATAAGCAAATAAAATGTTAGGGACAAATCACTGGAGTACCACTGAGCACAGATTACCACTGAGGCATTTACAGTGACATGCTGATCTTTCTGCTTGCCTGTATTTATCACAAAGCCTTTCCCTGAGTGAATAATTCAAATTCTATGTAATGTCTTGTTATTAGGTTTTCCTGAAGTAAAATCCAGGAAGGAGGAGAAACTATCTCAATAGTGCTGTGTCAACTTGCTGCTCCTTCTCTTGTATGATAGCTATATACTTAAAGAATACCAATGATGTATTTGGATCTCATTGCAGGAGTCACTCTTACATTGAGAACTGTAGCTTCAAAACTCTTGCTAAGACTCAGAAAGATTTTATTTCCCTCTTGCACTAAACACTGACAACACACAAAACTTGTCAAGCTTGGCATCATGAATGCCAGCAAGAGAAGGGCACACCAAAACACAAGATTTGCTGTGCCTTCCTGCTGTGATCACACCAGCTAGAAAGCTCAACAGCTACTTCTGTTTCACTGAAGTTCATATTTTATATAGACAGCATCTTACCTGGTGTCCTGGGTTTCTTATTTTTACAGGTAACTGCTCAATATTAAAGTATTTTGTTGTAAGAATGTTGATCATGTACTGTTTCCTAGAGAAATTCTAGATGTTTCTAGGTCAAGGAGAACACTCAAGGCTTAAGAAACATCATGAAATACTTAACCATTTTTCCCCTGCTAGTATCTTATCATAAACAGGTAGGTATTTCTGTGAATGAAAACAATGAAATTGCATGCTTGCTTAAGTAGCTCATTGAACAGGTTGTAATGAATAAGCAGAGACGTGGTTCTGCTTTTGTTTCATGGAGAAAGTGGCAGTCCTCACCTTGCTCATCTGCATCTTAGAGGTATAGAATCATAGAAGAGTTAGGGGTGGAAAGGACCCTAATATCATTTAGTTCCAGCACCCCTGCCATGGGCAGGTGTCCTGAGTTCAGCAGTAGCAGTCATTTTTCTCCTTCTTGGTAGCTGGGGCAGTGCTGTGTTTTGACTTTCAGCTCAGGAACAGAGCTGATAACAAGGATGTTTTGGTCTGGCCAAGGACTTTGTGAGCCTCATGTTCTGCCATGGAGGAGGGGAAGCCGGGAGGAAGCAGAGACAGGACACCTGACCCAAACTGACCAAAGAGGTATTCCATACCACAGCACGTCATGCCCAGGAGGTAACTGGGAGTTAGCCAGAAGGACGGGGAGACTGCAGGGTTGGAGAAGGTATGGGTCAGTGCTTGGTCGGGCTTGGGGGGTGAGTTATCGGTCGGCTGGTGCTGAGGTGTTGTATTCTCTTCCCTTGTTATTTCCTTTCTTATTATTATTATTGGTGGTAGCAGTAGTGATTTGTGTTATACCTTAGTTACTAAACTGTTCTTATCTCAACCTGTGGGAGTTGCATTCTTTTCGATTCTCCTCTCTGTCCCTCCGGGAGTAGGGGGAGGGAAAGAAGGGGGGAAGTGAGTGAATGAGTTACCTGACTGGGTTTAAACCACGACAGCAGGGAAATCTTGCACAAAACCATGTCACTCAAGGCTCTGTCCAACCTGACCTTGAACACTGACAGGGATGGAGCACTCACAAGAAAGATATATTCATAGATCTTTATACCCACTTTTATGATCTACATTTGTGAATGTATCTCCTGTTCTTAAAGCTTCATCAGCTTATTGTTCTAGTAATAAGCAATTCTGGGTAGACTTTAATCATTTTGTCACACTTGTAAAAGTCTTCATATATCACTTTTAGTTTTGAAGGACATATTTGAATGCATGTGCTTGTCGTTTTTTGACCAGTCAAAAACTAAAAATAGCTCACAGAAATTTATAAACAATTTTTTGGTGTCATACTTGATGTAGCAATTATTTTTAATGGAAAGAATGCCTTCATACAGATCATAATCAGATTTTAAATTATTCATAACTAACTTAAGGAGATAATTTATCCACTTTGAAGGAACTGGCCAACTAGCTACATATATGGTGTGGCATTGTCCAGAAAGATGTATTTTTGATCAAATTAAAAGTTAACATAGCTTGGTCTATTACAATGATGACCCAAAGGAATGTGAGTGGTACTGCCAAGAGCCTTCATTAAAGTGACATGTAGTTTCAATATTCATTATAATAAAAAGTCTTCCTACGCTACATTCAGCAAAAAAAAAACTAAGTAAAAATACCTTTTGATGATTTATGTTAATTGAATGATCTTAGCAATGCTTTAGCATTGTATGCGCTGGTTTAAAGATGCACATTCCATTCTATTTTTATCAACACTACAAAATGTTGTCATTGTTTTTATTTTCCACAATTTAATTTTAACTTTGGTGTCTTCTCCCTTAATACTTCTATGGCATAGTGCCATCTTGGGGAGGCTGTAAGCATCTGAAAGGACATAAGCCAAACAGAGACTCTGAAAGAGAATCCAAAGATTATTAGTTCACTACATCGTTGGTGCAGGACTCTAAAAATAAATGTGACTGAAATCTCTCATTCTCTAAACTACTGAGAGTATCATAGCTAATGGCATACCTACAGAAACGACTAGGAACTCCTGAATACAGCAGGTTAGCTGATCTGTTAAATCTGTGAATTCTAAAGTCTGTCACAATTAAGAATCTCAGCTTTTCCTTTAAAAAGTACACTCCTCACTCCCCTAAGTGAAAAGAAATACTGGTATGTTTCAAAAAGGCTTGGAATCTTGAAGAGAAATTACATTATTTTAAAGAAAATGTCACAGTTCTGGGGAATCTTCATCCTGAATTCCAGTAACTGGTAGGTTTATAATCATAGAATCATAGAATAGTTAGGGTTGGAAAGGACCTTAAGATCATCTAGTTCCAGGCCCCCTGCCATGGGCAGGGACAACACACACTAAACCACACCACCCAAGGCTTCGTCCAAGCTGGTCTTGAACACTGCCAGGGATGGAGCATGCACAACCTCCCTGGGCAACACATTCCAGTGCCTCACCACCCTAACAGGAAACAATTTGAACGCTTTGCACAAGTCTAGGTAGATGACATCAACTGCTCTGCCGCTGCCCATGAGTTCTGTAGCCTCATCATAGAAGGCCACCAAATTGGTCAGGCAGGATTTCCCCCCAGTGAAGCCATGCTGGCTGTCACCAAGCACCTTGTTGTTTTTTATGTGCCTTAGCATGCCTTCCAGGAGAATGTGCTCCAAGATTTTGCCAGGCACAGAGGTGAGACTGACTGGTCTGTAATTCCCCGGGTCATCCATTTTCCCCTTCTTGAAAATGGGGGTTATATTTCCCTTTTTCAAGTCATTGGGAACTTCACCTGACTGCCATAATTTTTCAAATATGTTGAACAGTGGCTTAGCAACTTCATTCGCCAGCTCCTTCAGGACGGTTGGTTGGTTTTCATCAGGTCCCATGGACTTGTGTACCTTCAGGTTCTTAAGATGGTGTTGAACCAGTTGCTCTCCTACAGTGTGCCCAAAGGTATTCATTCTCACAGTCCCTGTGTCTGCCTTCCAAGACTTGGGTGACATGGTCAGAGGATTTGCCAGTGAAGACTGAGGCAAAGAAGTCAGTAAGAACCTCAGCCTTCTCCAAATCCAGAGTAGCCAGTTCTCCTGATAGCTCCCGGAGAGGACCAACGTTGTCTCTAAGTCTGTCTTTTATTTGCAATGTACTTATAGAATAAAGAGATCTTTGCTAAAGATTTGCTTTATTTCTAAAGAGATTATTGTTTTAGTCACACTCTTGACATTTTTACCTTGATCTTTTATGAGCAGTTGGCAGAAGCTCAGAGCACAATTTGTATTTTCAGGACTCTTCCTACTGCCTCCTTCATTCTCCAAAGCAAGAAAAATCAGCCAAGTCTGCTGACTGAGCGTAGGAGGTGCACGGGCTATGCAGCTTTGGAGAGCACCCTCCTGCCCTCTCCAGCTGCAGCTGCTTCTTCTTCCTCTTAGCACCTCAGTTATGTGGACTTGCAGCAGCAATCTCTATGGTGGCTCTGTGATCACACCTAGCTTGTGGAAATGGAAGATGAGAGACAGGATGTTGTTGTGGTTTAACCCCAGACAGCATCTTAGTACTATGCATCTGCTTGCTCTCTCTCTCTACCTGCCCCAGTGGGATGAGAAGGAGAATTGGGAAAAAGTAAGACCCTGTGCGCTGAGATAAGAACAGTTTAATAACCAAAATATAGTAAAATAATAAAAAAAATACTAAAGTATGATGATAATAATAATGAAAGAGAATTGAAAGGAAGAAAACAAAGAAACAAACAAACCACCTATAAGAATCAGATTCTGTTGACCTGAGGCTTGCTTAAGAGACCCAATTATTGCTTCATTGCCCTTGTTGTTTTGGTTTGGAGGTCAGTATCAGATACCTACTGTAAGATCCCTCTTGGAAATGACCCTTCTCATCCTGACCCAGAGGTACTCGATAGGACTTCCACAGTTCCCACAGCTGACTTCTATATGTTCAAGATTCTCTTAATATAGAGCACAACTCCTCTACCTCTTCTTCTGTGCCTGTCTTTACAAAACAGCCTTTAGCCATCCATCGCATTCCTCCAGTCATGCAAGATGTCCCATCATTTTTCAGTTATTCCTACAATATCATAACATTCTGACTGGTTGCAGAGCACCTGTTCCTCCTATTCTTTCCCCTGTCTGTGTGCACTCAATAGATGCACTTGGGGTGGTTGGTCTTCTGGTTCTCATCTTGAGAGACATCTAAGGAACATTCGTTACTGCTTTGGTTTGCCTGACGTACTGCACAGCTGTTTGCAACAGAGTGATCATTGCCATTTTGGACCCCACCCCTGAGTCCTTCAGTTTAAAGTCTGTCTCACGGAGTTAGCTAGCCTAGTGCCAAAGATTCCCTCGTGTCTTCTAGACAGGTGGATTTCAACCCTCCCTGACAGACGGTAGTCATTAAAGAATATTCCACTGTCATAAACCACTCACAACAGCATCAGCCATGAAACCAGTAGTTTATTTGCAATATATGCTTATTTCAGTCCGCACCCTTTCTTCTAACTGGTAAAATGAAAGAAAATAACTCAGTCACAAAGATAACTTCGCAATTTGTGTATAAGAAATAGTTCATATCTGTTTTCATTACTGCATTGCATACAGAATTTTTCACAGTGGTACTTGCAAGTAAAATTAGCTCAACTGATTTTTTTTATCTTCAGATAATGCACTGTATAAGACATTTTAGACTTTGATGCAGTATCATTAGAGTTTTTTTTAAATAGGTTTATGCTTTTTTCCTGTCAATGTGAGCAGCAAATTCCACAAACAATTCAAGGGCATTGAAAAAAATTAGAATTTCTTTGTTATGAATTAATGATTTAGATAGAATGTGGATGTGACTGACTAATAGTCTCTGCACCAAGACATGATTTTGATTGAATGGGTTACTCTTGGCATTGTTCCAGCATAAATTTTCCCCTTTTTATTTCTTTTGCCAAAAGTGTAGAAGCAAAACAAAGACATGGAAAAGTTCCAAATCCTTTGGGACTCTCTAGCGAATTATAAAAAATGTCATGTAAGAAAGAGTAACTCTGCGGGAAGTTTATAAATTGAGCTAAAGTACATAGTAAAGAAAAATAAGTCTGAATTCTTGAAAAGAACTACATGAGAAAACATACCAAATTCATTAAACTGTAGGAGACAATATAAAGATGTTGACTAGATCACTGATACTCTCTACAGAAAAGCAACAACTATTACTTCAGAAAGGTTGGAAAGATTATCAGTTTGGGGACAAAATAAGAAGGATCTGACAGAATACTAGTCACTTGCCAAAACAAGTATACTGAATATGATAGTAGATCTGAGCAACGAAAAATTTGCTGTGATAACAGGAATAAAACACGATAGAGATATTCCTGCTTCTGATATAGCAGACTGTAAAGCCTATTCTGTAGAATAAATGTTGAGATAGGAGGGGGAATTGCTATTCAGCTAACATCTTGGACCAATGTTTTAAACACAGTATGACTCCCAACACCTAGGAAAAAGTAAAAATGTAGTACATTGCCTAATACTGGTGATGAGAAACAGACAACTGTGAAAATAGTGCCGACAGGAGGAGACATAAGTAATGGTCTGAAATATACCTGAGTTATTCACAAAATAGCCTGATGGTGCTCTATGAATAAACTACTGTTTCTTTTTGTTTTTGTTTTTGTTTTTGGTGGGGGGAATATTTTCAGACTTAAATATTAAAAACATATTACATTTCCAAACACACATTACAATGGCGAAATGAAAATAAATTCCAGCCTTAACATGAAAAATGTAGTGTTTTGATAGAACAATTGGTGTGAGTTAATGACTAATGGGTAATTAGACATCTCTGAGAACATTTTAATGGTCCACAACTTTGCCGTAGGCTGTTAAACTACAGTTCAGTACTTAGATAGCAAATGATTTAGAAGTGTTGATACAACATTATTAATGTCTTCAAACTTCATTTTAAGACACAGATGTTCTTTGCAACTGTTGCTATATAAAATATTCCATAGTAAAATTAACTGTTGTAATTCATGATGTGCCTGACATTCTTGAGGTTCAAAAAAGGCCTGACTTAGCAAATAGCTGAAAGTAACTTTTCTTGCATAATATTATTTAGACCACAAACTTTCTGAAAGTTTATTCAAAATATACACCAACATTGTTTTACTACTGAGAGTAGTAATCTGGGAGTAGGCATGTCCAGATCAATAAAACCCAAACAAACAAAATCCAAATCCACAGTTTTAGGAAAGGCCTCATTTTGCATACCTTCTACAGTATATTTTTACTTTGGAAGCAAGATTAAAATAGTGTGAATTTCTCCTCTAGCCTCTTTAATAGAAGGTGGGGGAAAGGACAGGGAGAGGAAAAAAAAAAAAAAGGCTTACTTTTTATGCTTGAAAATGAAAATTCTGACAGGCTGCCAAAGGTGTGAAATGGCCAAAATGGAAATCTTAGTTCATTCTTCTTATACTGGTTTCATACCAATGCAGCTTCTATGTAAGAATGTAACTGTGCACTAGCGGTACAGATCCTTGGTGTCAAATATTTGGTGACTAGAGGACTGAATAATCCAGAGCAGTTTTCAAGGATGGATAAATGAAGAAATAAAGGGCACACCTAAGAATGAGCTTCCAAAGTTCTTATGATCTAATAGTCTGACAAAATGATTGCCTAAATATTTCTTTAGACAGGAGGTAAGACGAAACAAAGAAGAGTATTTACATTCCAATGTGTACATATCTTAAATGATCACTTGATTTTCTATGAGCATCCTGTCCAAAGAAAAGCACAGCTGTTGCGGCATGATGAGGAGAACTACAGACAAAAAAATATATCCTTCAGTGGGAGCTGGAACCAGTCATTATTTAACAGAAAGTATTCATTGCTTCACTGATTTGTTCCCCTCCACTTAATGGTACCCTTCTAATTTAAATCACTTCCATGCAATAAATTTATGGGTTGAAACCCAGTGAGTGCAAACTGAGCTAGTTCTTCTGAACGCAAAGATATTTAAGTTTATGTAAATAGAGAATCAGTCTATGATTCATAAATTTATATATGCAGGATGTACCTTCATTCATAACTAATAATGGGCAAAAGCCTTTTAAGTCATTTGTAAGTTTCTCAAAGATTGCTGATCATTGAAATAATTTCTTAATTAGTACTCAGTAAAAAGGAGATGGCAGACTGCATATTCTCAAATTGGTAGTTGTCAGATGCAAAGTGGGAAAAGTTAAAAGACTACAAAATCAGATGAAGTTTCACACATATACACTGCCTGTTGTATCTCTCACTACTATTTACAACTGTCCATAGAGTCAGTGCACATAGTTTAATAACAGCCAAATGAGAAATCAGTTCTGCAGCTTGCCCTGAGGAAGAAAATAGAATATAAAAGCCAGAGTAACCTGTAATTTTGGTATCATTGGTTCTACAAACATCCCTGTCTCACACTACTCTTACTGGGGAAAAAAACAACCAGCTAAAGTAAGAATAATCGCACAGAAAACTGTTAGAAAGAAGCAAAATCCAATCTGATTTGTGTGTGGCTCAAAACTTGAAGAAATTGCAGAGCTCATATCATTTTACAGTGAACCAATTAAGAAATCAAGAACTGAAGAAAATAAAATCCCCACTTAAAGAAAAAGAAGGATCTGCTTGGATTTTATTACTTTACAGGCTTTATGTTATTCTTTAACAAAGACCTGAGACTCATAGTTTCATGTGGTTTCTGAGAGAGGAAAACTAAAACTTAGGAATAGATCTGTGAAGTCAGACAATTGTGATAACTTCCTTCAGCTCTCAGCAATCTTTGGGAAAAATCATATTAGAACAGGCAAAATAATAACCTCTTCTACCTCTGTTTTCAGTTTCACTTAACTTTTTGTGTTGTTTTTCGCTAGGTCCCTTTTAATGAGTTCTACCTTTTGGCTGGGCAGCTATTCAAATGCATTTTTGGTATTATTCTAGACATTAAACTTTTTTTGATTATTACTTGCATGGTGAACTCAACAGTTGTTCAAAAGCCTTTTGCAACCAGAAGTTCTTTCTTTATTTTTAATAACTTCAATATGTTTTAAATGAGGATTTAGGTGAATAGGGATGACAATAGAAATGGGCATTTGGACTATGACCTGCAGTTGAGTGTAGTCATCATGTCCTTTACATGTTCCATCGATGAGAGAGGATTAGACTAAATTTCAGTTGCAAACATAGTTTTATAAGATTTGTTTCAGTCACAAAAAGTTGGATGAAAAGATATTAATTGAAAATAATTTTTATTTACACAAATAAGACCCTCTTACCTTAACAAAAGCTTGAATTATTTATGTATAGATTAAAAAAAAGCAGATCCATGGAATGCAGTATTTCATTGTATTGAGTATTTGGAGGATGCAGATTTTAGTTCCTTTAATGCAACATCTATGCAATGTGATCGTTTCTCTTTATTAGAATCACAACCTTTCCACAAATGAGGCTGTTTCTCCTGCAGGTTAGAAAAGTGAATGCTGACGGATTTGTGATGTTTACATTCTGTTTAACAGACATTTGAGCAATGCCCTTAATGACATGCTTTAAGTTAGCCCTGAAGTGGTCAGGCACTTGTATTAGATGTCCCTTTCAACTGAACTCTTCTCTACTTCTGCTTCCCTTCCCTGCGTTTCCCTTTCTTTCATGCCATCTCTTAGAGTGAAGGCAATCAATGCAGACAAGATCATTTGTCCATGAAGCATTTTGCGACATGCAAGAAATACAAATACTGTCTTCTATATAAGGCTAAGTCAAGAAGGCTGAATACCCTCCTTTAAACATTAAAAATGACCCTACTAAACAGTCCTGCTAAATAGGTTAGTATGCCTTTGATAAGTATGAGATCACAAGTTTTCAGACTAAAAAACCTTTCCTGGATCATGCCCAGAGATCTGAATTTTGAAAATGAGCCCTTAGCCCGTTACATAGTTCTTCCTGAAACAAACAGAAAATTTCAGCAACTGTATACTGTTTTCAAAAAGGTTCACAGCATTTAATCTTCATTCCACAAAAGGACACAAATTATAAGTCTTATTGTACATGTTTCACAAATGAAAAATGTACAGTTTAAATTATTATGGCATTTGAGTTTAGGGTTGTTTGGGGGTATTTTTGAATATTTTTTTTAATTTTCTATGTGATCACATTACTGCAAACTGATAACACAAATGCACCTTTCATTAATGATTAATCCAAGTGTGCTATTCCATGGACTTGTCATTAGAAGACTTTTAATCTACCTAAAACCTCAATGATTTTTTTTATTAATTGCTAATGCAAACATCTTGATTTTTGAGTTGTACACATACGTCTTTAATGGATGAATAAACAGTATGAAGCACACTGCAGCTAAGCCTCTTGAGACAGATGGGCTCCAGTTCAATGCAAATCAGCAAGATGCTTCCACTGATGTCTATCTCAAGATCTACACAAAGTCAAAAGAAGATAATGTCTTCAGTTCAAAGACTACTTGGAAATAGACGACAGAAAGAGAAGAAGTGGTGATTCTACTGACATCAGTAATCTAAACTTACAATCTTTACACAGGAATGGTTAAAATATACACACATGCATACATGGTAATCGCCAATGTTCTGATCATTTTCTCATTTATATATACATAAACAAAAGTAATGTGCACACTTCTCTCATTTGGCTTTGCTAAAGTCATTACCTTATTTACATGATCAAATTGCTCTGTGACCTATTTTCTATTGTTTCTAATAAAGCAAATTAAAAGTACATAATTGTATCCCTAAAGCAATATCTAGGAAGAACATAATTCCATTCATTATTTTAATAAGACAAAAATTATTAAACCATAAATTATAAATCTTTATACATTATATCATACTATAATAAATATAATTGTAATAAATTATATTAAAATCTGATTTTTGAAACTTGTTATTTTTTCATGTTATAATCTCTGTGCTTTATTAGAGCTGCAAGGTAGAAAAGGTTTGACTTTAACTGTAAAATGATAATACTAAAAATATATCTCGAGAACTGACTATGACAAGAAGGAGAAATTTTAGTTTTATGAAGTAAAGAATTTTTCTTTGCTCTTTTTTTAGTTGCTTTACCACGTTCCAGGGAATTACAGACTAATCAGCCTCTGTTTTATTTATAACTCATAATTATATAAAGTACAAAATAGTTTTCCACTTGCACTTTTTTTTTTACATTTGAGTTTTATAATGCATTACAGAATTAAATCCTAAAGAATTTAGGAAGTCTACTGTAATGGAAGTGGAAGTTAAATTTCCCCTAAAAAGAAGTATCAGGCCAAATATTAGCCTGAAGTTGGCCAGATGGGTCATCCTAATTAAATTACAATTACTGTAAAAAAAAAAAAAAAAAGAAAAAAAAGAAAAAAGCATTTACTAATCGAAAAGCCCTCTGTAAAACACATCAGGAGATTATGGAAAAGCACAACTTTCCATCAGACTTCTCATGGGATTTATTAAATGAAACGTGCAAAACTACCTCTGTAGAGGATGAGGCAGGGCAAAATCCTTTTTAAATTCTTCACGTTAGAGTAGTGGTCCAGCTGCTGTGAGAACCAGGATGGACTTTTATAGAGAGAAATTAAATGAAGTATAACATTGCAAAAATTGTCATAAGCTTGTGGTATTTTCTTGAACAATCAGTGCAGGGTTTCTTTTGTCTAGAGACTACTACAATTTATAATACAGTCTTTCTGCGGTCCCTTCCAACTGGAACCATTATATGTTCTATGACCTTGCCAGTGGCGGGGTGGGGGAGGAGGGGAGTGGGGGATGGTGGAAAAGGAGAGGGTTGGACTCAATGATTTTAAAAGTTGTTTTCAACTGAAATTGTTCTATGATACATGTTTAGATTCTGGCATATCTTCCTTCAAAAAGGACATAATCAGCCAGGTGTCATGAGTCAGCTCAATCTTCTGAGAAAATCCTCGTCCCTGCTATGTTACAATGTTCCTATTTGGTTTATGCTCTGGAAATCAGTAGGTCTGTCTGGAATTTTATATAAAGTCAGTGTTTCTCACTATTTACACAGAAGGGACAACATTTTCAGTCCAACTTTCAGATGAGTAGATTTGGTGAAAACAAGCCTCAATGACTTTGTTTAAATGCCTCTCATACTGATCTAGTTGTCAAGCTGACATACAAAACCTGAATGCAGTATTATGGGAATAGAACTGGTGATATATGACAAAGTGGAAAATCTTCTGTAATAAGCCACATTTTCTCACATGCGATGTGTTTTTATGTACCTTTATTTGCCAGATCATTTAAGAAAATGATAAAACAATTATCCAACCTTTATGAGCTCTTACAGCCACATATTTTCAACTGTAGATGTATCGCTTTGAGCCTGTATGGCATAAGCACAAAGAAGGCCAGCTTTTAAAAATATGCATTTGTTTCTGTTAGATTTTTGTGTTTGCAGCAGTATTGTTTCTCAGTCAGATTAGGCTATAATTCAGCTATAGCATTCTGCTGCCTATTCATGGCTTCTGAAGGTCAGTGAAAACCACTGACCTCTCTCTCCTGCCACCATGTCATTTCCATATATAAATAAATACAGAGCTTCATATCTAAGATTCCATGACATAATATTCAGGAGCTGTGGAACTGAAAGGAGAACACACATTATTGCAAACAGAGTGGCTTTGACTTTTGTTTTTCTTGTGGTCTAAATTACAGACAATGAAATAATTCTGTGTTCTTTATGCAAAAGGTACACCATGAAGAAGTTCAAATGATTAAGCTCCTCAGTTTTCAAGCTGCCAGATGAAAGGAGAAAGGGAAAAAATGTAGTTACAGATTTTGCATATAGATGTACATTTTTATAAGAAATTCATAATATATATAAAAATCCTCTGAATTTTTTATTAATTATAATTACAACCGAAGAAGTATAGAAAGGAAATTGTATCTATCTATAGATTTTAGCTTCTGAGTGAAAAATATTTCAGCTAGCTATTAATGTGGTACTTTACTTAACTTTATTGTGTTACCCCTCGGAAATCTGTTTTAAATTACAACTGTACTTGGTTTATCAAGTAGCTTTAATTCTACGATGTGTATATGGGTAAATATTGCACTTGGGATTTTTATTGTACTTAGTTAATTAGATTAAAATCTGGTTTTTAGTTTATTTCAAAGTCACAAGCATCTTAATTCAGGTAAACTCCTTCCCTTTAACCCAGTCGCTCTTTATCAAATTCCTCAAAATGGCATTTTTGAAGAGAGAATTCATTGATTCACAGCAGTAAAAGTCATTTGTTGTTTGAAAAGCAAAAGTTTGAGAATGGAGACCCTTTCATTAGTTTTTAGGTATGTTAAACAACAGGAAGAGTAGTATGTCAGCTGTTAAGCCCCTACTGAAAATAAGTTTTGGTGCAAAAGGTCATCCAAGAGTTCTTCAAAAACTGAGCAAATCATTTTGCCTTTTCTTTTTTTAGCCTTTAACAAGACAGTACTATTTCCAACCAATCATAAATAAGCAGATCATAAGATAGATGATGATGATACCTGGTACAAATCAGCCCTCTAAGGGGATAGAGAAAGATGCATTTGTAAATGCTGCAATTACATTTTTTTATAGTGCATTGTACTTGACAGTGTGCATTTATCCATGATGCTGGGGATCTATGATTAAATGCAATGAAATTATTAATAGAACATACACAATTGTATTTTGGTTGCTGTTCCTACTCATAAAAGTCTGCAGCATCTTTCACCAGGTTAAGGGTATGATAAACTTTTGCATCAAGTATCATTATCTGAATGAATATGGTAACAAGGTTTCTGAATAGGGAGACTATGGTATACTTACTTTGTTATTCTCAGGGCTGTTAACAGCAATCTTAAAATGTAAAGCATGATTCTTCTATGATTACACTTCCCTGGCTGCCATGAAGACAATCTGTGATCACGATAAACAGCATTTTCCCATAAAGATAACTCCAATCTTATCAAATAATTGCTACCTACCAAAGGGTTTGACTCTGATACCCCTTAATTTTCTGTGCCACAAAATTATTACAAATTATATTTTTGCTGGTTAAACTTTTTCTTTTGTCTGTGGTACTGAGTTCAGAAAACCCAACAACAATTCAATTAAAGAAGTTGTGGGGATTTTGTATGCTTTTGAAATAAACATGGACATCTACTTTATTTCAAGATAATGCTGATGTGTCTAATAAAGCTAATTCTGTTAGCATTTAAGTTTCTATTTTGGTTGCATCCCTCCCCATCACCACCATGCTTATCTCTCAAAATCTGGAATTTTACATCAGAAATGTATAAACTTTCTTCTTGAAACTGCTTTTCCAGGAACTGTGATGTTACATTATGGGCTTTATATTAAATGAACAAAGTTTGTGAAAAGCAAAACTAATGTTTCATTATAATTTCTTTCTGATAGGGACCTGCATGTGTCTACATTTTTAATTAGTCTGTCTTCTATAGAAGAATGTGCAATTCAGTTTATATGATTTATTGACTGTGATTCTTCCTGAAGTTCACAGTAATTACATTCAATCAGGGATTACAAATTCCAGCAAGCTTTAGACCTTTCACCAGATCCTTTTTTTTGAGAGAAGCACTCCAATTGTCTTTCCAAAGCAGTTGCTCCTAATCACTGCTATATACAATAACAGGACTGACAGAATGTTGTGTGGTGCTGGTTGAATAATAAGAAAAAAAATTTTACAAATGCTCTGAGAAACAAAGCAGCACTGGCTTTCGTTTGATGAACTTCACTGGTTTGTGCTACTGTTGCTGACTTGTATTCAGTCTGTTACAAGGGCATCTGTGAAAACGTGGACAGAGTTATCCATATTGTGACAAATTTTTACATACTTCTTAATCTCAAAATTTGAAACTAAATGATTCATGGGTTGAGATACGTTCACATAAGTATGTATATGTAGAGAGTGATTGATACATCTATAAAGTTCATATATATATTTATACAGTAGGTATGTGCGTACATATGTGTATAAAGATAAATCTAAAATGACTGAATGCACAGCTCTGAAATACAAATGCCATGACAAAACCAAAGTGTCAAGTCAATTTAGTTCTAAATGAAAAACTTTTCCCTGAATAGTATCATCTGATTCTTCAAAATCGTGTCACTGAAGTCCAGCTCTTACTTATGCACTTGATACTTGAACTTAGCCTCTGGTAATTGGCATTTGAATTCAAGATAGAACATATTAGGGGACTTTTATAATCATGAATTTATTGTTAGGATATTCAGCAAGACATTGTTCCTCAAAGAGGGTTCAACAGTCTTAAATTGTTATTCATATATTAATAGGAGTTATTAATACTGTAATTATAGGTGATCAAAACATTTTCAGTGATTTTGCTGTATCCATTTGACTGAGAATGATAAAGGGATGAAAGAGAATTTTCCACAACAGCAAGTTACCCAAACTTGTATAGAAAACCAGCTTAATCTCATGTAAATAAGTTGATTAGCAAAATTCAGCCCTGTATTTGCACCATCAGGATACAGGTTGTTATGGGAGACTGAAGACAGGGAAACAAATAAATATAAATTTTTCAAACCAAACTTGTGCTGAAAGGAATTTATTTTTTTTAATCTATATCTCAGGTTTTACCTTACAAAGCATATTCAGAATCACTTTGACTGATAAACCTAGAAATTCATTGAGACACAAGCCCAATTCTTACAAATGTCATGCTGGAAATAAGATCTGAAAGGTTTAGTTTGAAAAGAGAAGGGGGACGAAACCAATAAGAAACTGGAGTACAGTTTCCTGGATGTTTATTCTTTTTAAAAGATGCAAGTAAGGTTTAAATAATTTAGTTCTTATTGGCCTTTAACTTGTTTTTAACTCTCCTTTTTTCCCAGAAGATCAACCCAATGGAAAATGTAACCTTCTACTGCTCAGTCTTACAGGCTACTTCCAGCCTTTTATAAAGAACTACTGCATGACTGGATTGTGCATAAATATATATATTTGTCTTGAAACTCATAAGGAGAATTTAACATCTTAGCAATATTTTCAAGTAAATAGTCCTTCGAGACCAATGCTGGTGGAAAGGATTTTCAGATTTAAATAATGTGAAATATGAAAAGTAAGCCTGCATTTGATGGATTTCTCATGGGAAAAAGAACAGACTTTTTCTGCAGCACCATGAAATGTTACAGCAATAGATGTGAAACAGTGAACTAAGACGGAGATAATATAATAATCCTTGCAGAGTATGTGCTCAGTTCTGTCACATGAGGGGCTTGAAGTTACCTAGGCAGAAGAGTAAGTAGCAAGGCAATAAGATCCCAGACTGAAATAATTAGCTTATAGAAAGTGACAATCCCTGAGAGTGCTGGAGACTGTTGATCAAAACTATCTAACTCCTTAAAAATACACTTCATTGAGCCTGCTGTAAGTACGGGAACATGGAAGTTTTACTTCAAAATATGGAAAATTTAAAAAAGCTTTAATTACATAAATTAGTTGTGACATTAATGATATAAGCAGAAAAACTGCTCTGAAGTCTGTTGCTGGATTTTTAACACTATTCATATGGCCTAAGGGTTCTATAAACTAATGAAAATTCAACAATACTCATTTAGATCACTGTGTAAGTGGATGAATGTACTTCACAAATCTTTTTTCATTTAAAATTGTGCCTGTATTTTTTGCTGACATTCTGTTTTTATTCTCGCTTCATGTTTTAAACAATATTTGATGGCACCAAACACAGCCTTCTGGTCCTATCTATATCATGACCATTGTTATGTAAAATTTTCTGCGCAAAAGAGATTTTGCTTTTGCCCTCAGAAAATGTACTTTAACATTATTATTTTTCTTTTGAATTCTACTCTTTAAAAAAAAGACAGCACATAAAATATTGAACAATTACCTTTCTTACTCTGTCTTTGAAGAGTTATTACTTGAATATATTTTCCTTTTAAATCTATCTTCTACTTACCAATGGATCTAATGAATAGAACATAAAAAGGCATTTTATCTCATCGTTCTCAAAGGGGCTACTCTTTGAATTTATGCAGGTTTGCATATGTAAACTTTTGTGTGTTGTTTTATGCTAGAACTAATATGAACACCTCCTTTTTCAGAAATGAAACATTTTTTTCTGAAGTTTTCTGGCCTCTGGACCTCGAGACATTTTGAAAATACACTCCAAATTTGAAATGATCTTACTGTACCAAACAGAAATTCACCTTCCTCTTATAATGTGTAATAAGATTCTTATGCTGTCTGCCTGTCTGCATACATATTTAATAGATGTCCTAATATCAATAGTCTTAACCTAGATTATCAGGTTGCTTGACCATGCCCTTATATATCAGGAAAATTATATAGCTGGTTGCTGCCTTTCTTTTTTTTTTTTTCATTTGAAATGCAAAATGCTCTGGAGCGATGACTTCCTGTTTGAAGTGGCTGTTTGTTTTATTATACTTTGGGGAGGAGTTTCCCATAAAAGTCAGGAGACATGGAGTATTTCTGGGAACAGGCAGCAAGCCAAGGGTGTCACTCTTACTGAGTGCACAGGTCTGCTACTTGCTGTGGAGATATTTAGATCTGTCTGTTCCTTGCAAGGGTTTGATCCTGAAATCCACAGGTCATCATGGCCTTGTGTCACTGGCAAAAATGTCTGAACTCAGAGAATTTTAATTGATTTAATTTACTGCCACTTTTAGCATAAAAAGGAGCCTGCCATTTCTGTCCAATGTATTCTGATGAGAACTCATCATAGCTGTGGTTTCTTATAGAAACAACTAGCCCTAAATCTTGATTTGATATCTGTTGTCAAAGAAAGGTATGTCTTTACTCTTAGACTTAGACAATTGAGGGCTGCTTTTTTGATCCCTGGGGCCTCTTGGTGAATAGTGAGCTATAAAATGTGCAAAGCTTTTGTCTCTCTGTTCAGTGCTTTAGAAATAAATTGTTATGCACAATAATAAAAATGTAACGGAAAGCTGTATTGTAGGAGGCAAAAAACTTCCGAAGCTCACTCTCGGGTTGCTTCAGTTTTGCATCTTATGGATAGGGTACAAGTTAAAATTGAGCTAAACTAAGACCACAATGAAAAAAAAAAAAAAAAAAGTGGATTGCATATTTATGCCTATTTAAGTTCAGGAAGATACCCTCTTCTGAATTAAAATTGAATTCCCAAACAGTAAACTTTGCAGACATGTAAAAAGGGAGACTATGTATTCTGTGGCATGATTATTTACCAGCTGCCCAAGCAGTTTCAAATGGTTTTCAAATGTTAGATTTGTGCGGGGTCCTCTATCTTAAAGCTAATTGGTATTGATTCTACTGAAAGACCCTACCAAAAGTCAGCGTAATATAACACAAACAACATATCCAGAAATAATATGGTTTTGTTTATGGTACTTCTTGCTTTAGCCCATTTTCTTTGGCAGAAATATTCAGAATATACAGACTGAAAAGTAGAATGATTTTTATAGAAAGAAAAAATCCAGAAGACATAAGTTTAGCATCTAAACACGTATGTTTACAAAAAATGCACAGTTCTTTACTCTGGAGAATCTAACCTAGAGGGTTGCTGTGGAGAGGTTTAAAGAAACTGTTAGTGTCTGCTGCTATGAATCTTCTTTGAAAAATTTTTGGTTGTGTCTCTAAATACCAATGTAACTAGGTGTCTTAACAGGTTTAAAAGTTTTGGAGATACCTCGTATTAATAAATTACACATCCAAATATTACCTATATTGTGTTTTCCAGCTCTCCTTTTGGGTCTGGCTCAAAACACCAGTTTTAGTTTTCTACCATTTAGTATGATGACATGCAAGTTATTTAAGTTGAAATCTGAATCTGTCAGTTGAAGGAAATAGTTAAATTTGACCCTTGCTGTCAATTGATGGTTCAATGTCCTCACACAGATTACAACCACTATAATATTTCAGTAAATTGTTCACTAAATGAACCGTTTTAATATCAGATGCATTTAACTTACTTTTTCTATTACTTTAATGCATCTTTTTATACCTAGCCAGGGTTATGTATTACTAATTGCTTGACCCAACACTGCCAACTATATTATTATATACTGGAAGCATTTTGCTTTACTAAATTCTTTCCAATTATTTATAATGTATGCTATGTGATGAAAATCACTAAAACACAAATGTCAATGGAAATTTTAGTACATTGACAGAACAAAAAGACAACGATCCAGGTCCTGAATACACATTATTATCAGTGTCTTAATCGTGTCAGCTCCCACAAGACTATATTCAAGTCTCTTGCTGTAAAAGACCATATTTCTTTATGACACAACAGCATGCCAAAATCATAAGGAGGTGGTTTGCAAGAACATAGTTATGATCTCAACCTTTAGAAATAGTGTCACTAAATGCTGGGCTCTCTTTTTAAAACTTAAACTTTCAGTTTTTAAGGCATACAGTATGTTTTCTGAGACAAACAAAAAAAACATAAAAAACCTAAAACAAACAAGCAAACAAAAAAAAACCACAAACACACACACATAAAAACCCTAACAATCTGAAGGGTGCCTAAACTATGGAGTTAGGCATCACTGAACAAACCATGTCTTCCAAAAAAGAGAAAGCTTTCAAAGAACATTAATACTGATTTTATTTCCTGACACAAATGCTTTTATCTCATTTTCGGATACTACTTCTAATTCGAATGTGATCTAAACCACTAAAAAGGTCAGTAAAAAGTTAATAGAAAAATATTATGAAGTCTTTCAGTTCTGGACAAACAGTAATTTGGATCATTCTGAAATTAATCTCTGGGAGTGTTTTTCTGCCTAAGACAGGCACCTTCAGGTCAACCTAGAGTGAAAAAGAAGCAGGAAAAGAATAAAATTATAAACAACAACTAAAATATCACTATTTGTGTTTTCAGCCTAATAACAAAATCACAGAATAGCTGAGGTTGGACAGGGCATCTGGAGTTCACCTAGGCCAGCCTCCCTGCGCAAAGCAAAATAAATTTCATTCCATTGTCCAGGGCTTTGTCTAATCAGGGTTTAGATATATCAAAGAATAGAGTCTTCACAAATACTCCGGATAACCAGTTTTTATTGTTATTGAGGTTTTGAGCAACCTCACAACCTTATCCAGCTGAGTTCTAGATATCTCCAAAGATGGAAATTCCCCAACCTGTTTCAGCATTTTCATGGTTTGTGTTTTTTTCCTAATATCTAGTTGTCGTGGTTTAAACCCTAGCCAGACAGCTTGTTCACTCACTCCCAGTGAGTGGTGCCGGGCTGAGAGCAATCAAGGGCCACCCCCCACACCGAGGCTCTCCCCTTCCCCACTCCTGGAGGAACGGGGAGGAGGATCGAAAGAGTGCAACTCCTACGGGTTGAGACAAGAACAATCCAGTAACCAATGCACAACACAAATCAACACCGCTACTGCCAACAACAACAATGATAAGAGAAAATAACAAGGGAAGAGAATACGATACCACCGGCCAAGAAAACGAGTTCCACCCAGAATCCCGTGTGCTTCCGGGTAACTCCCAGTTACCCCCCACCCCGGGCATGACGTGGTGTGGTATGGAATACCTTTTTGGCTAGTCTGGGTCAGGCGCCCCGTCTCTGCTTCCTCCTGGCTTCCCCTCCTCCCTGGCAGAGTATGAGCCTCACAAAGTCCTTGGTCAGGGTAAACATCACTTAGCAACAACCGAAAACATCGGTATCACCAGCACTGTTCCCAGGCTGGAAGTCAAAACACAGCACTGCACCAGCTACCACGAAGGAGAAACATGACTGCTGCTGCTGACCCCAGGACACTAGTCCGATCTTAATACTAAACATCTGTGAAAAGAATCTTACTCTCTCCTTTTCTATAAATTTCCTTTCAAGGAGTGTTGCAGGAAACAATATAATCAATATTTAGCTTTCTTTTTATGGCAGATTTATTCCATATTATGCTGAAAGCTGCTTATAACAAAGGCACATCCTGCTGAACAGAAAGATTTTTGCAATATGCTTGCACTTGGTTGCATGAATTGTTGATGCTGTATTCCATATAGTGATAATGGTGGTCTAAGGAGTAAAACAGGCAGAGTGGCAGAGATTAACAATTTTTAATGAGGCGTGGAAAAAATTAACACCTTCTTGATAATCAAAGGTTATAAGCAAAATCCAACTGTATTTAAACAACAAAGATTCATCAGTCAAGCAGCTATGACTACACTGTTGTCTGCTTTGCATTTGCATGCAAGACCCTACATGAGGGTAATGCTGAACTGAGCTCCTCATCCTTGCTAACCAATGGGAAGCAAAATTCAGTCTTTTCTGCCCAATTTTTACATTGGGTAGGAAAGGCAGGATAAGCAGATAGTAAGATGTAAATAACACAACTCTTTTTTTTTTGAACCTTAACAATTCTATGAAAAAATGAAAGGTAGGATTGCAGTGCCTACAAGAATATACCAAATCTATGTATTCCATGCACCTTATTGAACCAAAGCACTGTAGCAGACAAAGCCTTATGTTTGGTCAGTCACAGATTAGACAAAATTGTTTGCGTCTGAAGTCAGCCCAGTGAGTGCTTGGTATATTGTTCTTATGGCAGTGAAATTCTTTCTGAGGTTTTGTTAGTCTATTTGTTGGGGTTTCTGAGGGGGGCATGTTTCGGGGTTTTCAGCCCTGTAATAATATTTAGGTGATAATAACAACATTCACAGTAAAAGCACCATTTTAAGAGCAATTGTGTCTCTCCTTGTTGGCTGAGTTTCACTGACTTTCGCTTCCTCTGTTCATTGGAACCTCATGGCCAGTTAAATCTTTTAGTAGACTTCTGTGGTCTTTCAGGCTCTCTTTTTAAGAACATCATCCTATCTCTGAAAAGCATCCCTGTATTCTAAACTCAAAAAAGTAGTCTTTTCAAATACCAGATGTCTTTCCTCACTTACTAAGGGTGCACTTGATCCCCTCATCCAGATCGTTGCTGAAGCTATTAAAAAGAATTGACTCCAATAAGGAGCCCTGGAGAACATCGACTGTGACAGGCCACCAACCGGATTTAGCTCCATGAACCAGTACACATTCTTTGGGCTTGGCCTCCAGCCAGAATTTTACCCAGTAAAAAGTTCACCTCTCCAATACATAAGCAGCCAGTTTTTCCAGGAGAATGCTGTGAGGAATGGTGTCAAAGGCTTTATTAAGTCCAGGTAAAAAGCATCCAATCACAGAATGGTGGAGGTTGGAAAGGACCTTAAGAAGTCATTTGGTCCAATCATCCTGCTCCTGCAAGGTCCCGTAGGACCAGTTGACCAGGACCATGTCCACACAGTTTTGAATGTCTTCATGGAGGGAAACTCCACAAATTCCTGGACATTTATACCAGGGTTTGGTCAACCTCATTGTAAAAAAAATGCCTTTTGGTGTTCAGAGGGAACATCCTATGTTTCTGTTTGTGCTCCTTTCCTCTAGTCTTACCAGTGGGCACCAATGCAAATAGCCTGGCTCTCATCTCTTTTCATCTCAGGAATTTATGCATATTGATAATATACCTTCCCTGAAGCCTCCTCTTCTCCAGGCTGAACAGTTCCATTTGCCTCAGTCTTTTTCATAGAAGGCATGCTTTGGTCCCTTTATCATCTTCATAGCCCTTTGTTGAACTCTCTGGTATGTCCATCTTGCACTGGAGAGCCCAAAAGAGGACCCAGGACTCCGTATGTGGCCTCACTAATGCTGAGTAGAACAGAAGGATCACCGACTTCAACCTGCTGGCAGTGTTCCTCCTAATGCAGCCCAGGATACCGTCAACCTTCTTTTCCTGCAATGATGCATTGCTGGCTCATGGTCAACCTGGTGTCCACCAGGATCCCAGGTCCTTTTCTGCCAAGCTGCTTTACTGCTGAGCGGTCCCCAGCATGTCCTGGTGCCTGGAATTGTTCTTCCCAGTTACAAGGCTTCAGGCTTCCGCTTGTTGAACTTCATGAGGTTTCTCTTGGCCCATTTCTCCAGCCTGTTGGGATGCCTCTGGATGTCAGCATGACCCACTGACATATCAGCCACTCCTCCTAGTTTTGTGTTATCAGAAGCTTAAATATTTTTTTTTTTTCCTGTGGCAGTTTCTTCATGCTGCTGAATGATTTTGTGCTCTGTACAAAGCTGGAGATGTATTACTGAGTGCAGTGAAGATATAGCTGTCAAAATCTATTTAAATAGTATTCTGCATTTTATAAAAGTATACCACATATACGCTTCTCATGTTAGTTTGTGCTCACAATCCTTGGCCATACCTGATTTTTTTTAAACACTCATATACAACACTGCAGACCTGTAAAAAACAAACACAACTTTGATATAAATTTCAGAGCTTTCCCAATTTAGAAACGCTTGAATCCGCTGGAAACACCAGATCTTCTTCATTGTTAGTGTTTGGGTTCAGCAATGAATTATTTTTTTCAGACTTATAAATAATTATTATTTCAATGCTAAAAAAGGAAGAAGTAATTTAGTTAAAGAAAACAGCTTTATAGTGTTATTTTCATCCTGATTCTCTACCATGCTATTTGATGTTTAAAAACAGTCCACTTACCAGGATACAGATAAGTGTTTAAAAATATGGTAATAATCTTCTCAAATGATACTTATCTGGCTCTTTAAATAAAAGCAAGCTATCTGCAGTTAGTTATGAATGATGATATGATCTTGATGGTTTTATAATATTTCAAACGTACTGCAGAAAATTTCTATCCTTGTAGAATGTTTCAGAAACAGATGAGTTTGAAGCAAGTCTTCCACAAGGGGGCTCAGTATTTCAAATTCAGTGTTGCCAGCTCTCATTTTACAAACTGCTCAGCAGACAGTAATGCCACATCCTTAGCAGGAATTTAGTTTTCTTTTAGTAAAATCATTTTTATTAACATTGTGAGTCTTCCACAATTGCTTAGATAGAATTGCTTCCACAAAATATTCCATATAGCATTTCTGACTCAATGTTTATTTACTGGAAATAGTCACGAGGTATGGGTTAAACTAATATTGTTTCTAATTTGCGTGTTTACAACACAATCAAAAAAGGTAATGTCGCTCTTAATAAGACCTCAGAAACATTTCTAGTTGCTGTCCTCAGCTATAATACGAATATGTTCCATCACCTTTGTACATAAAACCTGTATATAGCTGAGGGGATGCTATGATTTCACAGGGTCTAAGGTTCAAAAAATGTTAAAAGAAGCCCTTTTCAATTTCTTCATTCATATAATACCATTTTTTTATTTTAAAACCAATTTAAGACAAGTTTTAAAACAAATAGTGTGCTCCCTTGTCATATAAGCATTGAAGAGCATAACTTAAAACTTTCTTTGAATTAAGTGCTTCATTTTCAAATTCATTGTCATTATTTATAAAATGTTAAATTCCTTGAATTTTTAGAAATAAAATGGCAACTAAAACAGTCTGTTTTAGCTGTGTCTCCAGTTTGGATTTTTTTTACTGAGAGATAAATAATAAATGATGGTGTAATAATTTCAGTTTGTTTTGCTTCTTGATGATTACTGAATAGGTGTAAGTCATACAAATAGCTTATTAAGCTTACTTACTGCAACATATTACTACTAAGCCAAAAGAGCTGCTCCCAAGTTACTGTAATATAATGGGAGGCAGAATCAGACCTCTAACATGTTCTGGTTGCACAGAAGTGAATATTTTCTTGTTTAGCTACATACAACTCTCTAGCCTGAAGGCTGAAACTTAAATTTTTTACAACCAGCTGTCTTCCTTCGTGTTCTTGGCATGTTCTATCTTTCCAATCTAATTTATAATTATTCCTATATGATGAGGATATATAATCTCTAAGAAATGTATGTTTTGATGAATGAAGAAATGAAAGTGTGACTGCCTAGTGAGAGGCTACATTTTAAGTCTTATTTTAGTAGCATCATATGTGACTTTTCCACTGTTTATTAACTCCACATAAAAGTTCATCACAGCATTGTCTTTTTAAATTGAGTTACATTGTGTTGGCAGGGCTGCTCTGTGACTATTTTCTGTAATATCTGGAAAAGCTTTATTCCCTGTAATGAAAGTCTGGTTCCTGCAAATTAGTGAGATTTTCAGGGGTAGATTAGCAATCTGATCACAATGGCTATGTGTAATTCTACTTTATTATCATTAGCACACAGGTGGGTCTATTGAGCTCAATTGTTACTACTGTTCTTCTTTGATGAAGTACTTCAGTTTCCAGTTAGTGAGACCTTATTTAATCAATATGTAGCTCTGAGGTAACACATCGAGTGTCAAGTTGTTCAGGGTATTTTTTAAATAAGTATTCTGCTATAGTGTTCAATCTCAGAGCACAAAAATCATATATCAAATTTTAAAATCCCTTGTAACTCAAAAAGCAATAAATTTAACTTTTGTGGAATTATAATTGAAAATTTGACTTACAGAAGTTTGCCAAAGACTTACTCTCTTCTTCCAGCAAAAATTAAGAGAGTAGGTCCCCCTTTAATAGAACATTTTGTTTTCTCTCAGTCTTCTCCCAGACAGTCGGCAGCAGGTGTCCAGCAAGTTGTTTCTATCAATGTGAGCAAGCTGTTATGTGTCTAAATTTAAAAAATACCCACTTTTCCTAAATGAAGGTTGCTATTCTCTTATTTGGCCTCATAATTTCACACGTTCTTTTAAATAAATGTAAAACAACAAAACAAACAAACAAACAAAAAAACAAACCCTACATCCACTGAATTAAAAGATTTCTGCTTTCCACCTATCAGAAAGTAAACTGTCAGCTCAGTAGAAATAGATCTAGAGGCAAGATGCATTTCATACCAAGGTAAGCAAGCCCTGCTTGGTTCCCTGAATTCCCAGCCACTGCTAGAAAGGAGGTGATTTCTCCTTGTTTGACCTCTAACAATATTTCAAGAACAGGGAAAGAATATTACTGATGGGGACCTCACACTGGTGTTAGTGGAGCAGACTTCATTGTTTCAGCAACTTTTTCTACCCTTTTATCAATTGCTTGTGAGTTGATCATATTTTAATATTTTAGACTGAAACTGTCTCAAGGTGATCTTTACATGGGATTCCCCCATAACTTTCCTTTTCCAGTATTACCAAAAACAAGGCTACTAGCTTCTATTATTTACAATTCTGTTGATCTCATTTTTGAAAGATATTAACTTCAACAGGCTTTGGAGCACATGGTTAATATTTCATGGTAGAGTAGCATTTATGATGCTACTGTGTCTCTCATCTGTATAATATGTGCTCAAATTTGACACGGTTTAATCCTTTAAAAAAAAACTATATTTTGCATTTCATCACAAAAAAAATATTTAGATTTCAAAAAATGCGTTGACATTACACACCGTATCCACACATGCATATTTCAGTCAAGGGCCAAACAGGCTGCATCAAGCAACTGCAGCTTAACTTCTGTGAGCATGGTGCGAGTAAAGGAAAGACAGAAAGATTACCTCTCACGATGTACCTTACTTTGTTTTTAACATGGGCAATATGATTAAAGAAATTGCCTGAAACAAATGCAAATGTAGCAATAACTGGGGAAGGAGGAGGAAAGGAGACAGGCCAAAGGAAATGCAGTAACGGAAAAATGAGATTACATCAAGAAACCTACAGGTGTGAGAAGCTGATCCAGTAGCTGGTCGGCTGGGCACAAGAAAAACCATTTCATGATGAAGATCATAAAGGAAAAGGCAGCTAGGGCTTCGGATTCTAGCAGGTACAAACGATGGAAATGATTTAGTTTGGCAGTATCACTTCTGACTTTGCAACATTGGTAGCAAATATTTAACTTAGGATTTATTTCTGTGCTGAGAATCTCTTTTGTGAATCAAGAAAATCTGATCAGTTTATTCAGTACTAAGAAGAAAAAACAAGAATTCAGAGGGAAAAACATTAATACAATAATGGTAAAATTATCAGACTACAAAAATTAGTGGGAACTTTCCTAGAAAAAATATTTAATTTTCTTCCCAGGAATAAATTACTGCAAAGTCTGCAATTTTCAGAAGACCCTCTCAGTAAAGCATTTGTAAAGATTTACTTTAATTAATTCTTATTATATGCCCTTAGGCTTAGGTTTTATGAAGTTATTGAAGAAAATGTTAAAGTTTACGTTCATGTAGATTCATTTGCCCTTGAATATGCTTAATTAAGTCTGAAGAATGATAGTTTTTTCAATTCCTGGGAGATAAATACTGAGATATATAGAATGTATATTTGCAAGATCATTTGTTGTCTGTAGTATACTGTTATACTGGAAAAGTGTGATAACTCTTTTCACTCTATAAAAATCCTTTTTTTTTTTTTTCCTTAGCAATTGTAATTTCTTTGGCCATTCAGCAGACAGTCTGCATAGATCATGAACACAAGGAATGTGGGCAGTACGTTCAGCTTGTTTGAAGCTAATTTTCCTATTCACACCGTGGACTCATTTTAAAGCTCTGGGAGTTCTAAGAAGTAAATTATTGTACACAGTCATGTTTTGCTGAACTAAAATTTAAAGCCTTGAAAAAATAAAACGTGAAAGTGCAAGAAAAGCCAGGGTTGGTGCAAGAGAGCTTTAGTTAGATTGTACAGGAATTATTGAAAAGTACAGCATCACTACTCCAATATCAGCGTTTGTCTGCATTGTACATAGAAATAGGGAGGAAACTGACCAGTGTTGTATATCTTTGTCCTTTTTCACTATTACTTTTTAGATAGTTGTTGTTCTGTCTTCTTCACAATGCTCTTTTAGAATGTGCTAGTGAATGTCTTAGTGTCAGAAGATTAGTTTTCAAGCCTTAGTACATTGCAATTAACTTAAATGTTCCTGTCTGTTTTCCAACTTTGCAATCACTATTTTTAGCACTAGACTTCAGCAAGACAAGGTTTATTCATCGAGAATTAGATCTTCATTTAAAGGAGAGCAGCAGAAGTTGGATTCAGCAAGGGAGCCAGGATCATTTGACTGGTTAGAATTCTTCCAAACACATGGGATTTTTTCTTCAAAATTTCTGCATTTTGAAGTCAAAGCTGTAAATATTGGTACTGGAAATATTAATGTTGATCAAATGTAACCTTTGCCCACCCAGGAAGGAAAACCATAATAAAGAAAATGACAATTAGTCTGAAGTTTCCTTTTCTGGCTACCTTTTTCTTCAGGCATCAAATTCTCCTGTGAACAACCCACTAATCAAAGACAGATGGAGATGTGGGCTTAATGTATCTGTACCAGTTCATTAACTAACATAAGCCTTATTTCTACTTATATAAAGTAGCAAAACATATTAAAGACTCAGCCTAATATTTATCATATATATTTGGTTTTTAATAGCAATTTTTCTGATATGAATATATCATCAGTTACATGTTTTAACTCAGCTCAGTCATTTGTGAGACAGGAAGCCAGTGCTGGTATGTATTACAAAACAGATTGTACAAACTTCATAGGACCATATGTATGAATACGTTGTATAGAGACTTCAATGTGCATTTGAAACGAGACTACCCTGTATATGCAAAAAACAAAAATATTGTTGACTCCAACATCTACGTTTGTGCCCAATCCAGTTAACAGCAAAATAGCTCTGGTCACCTCAAAATAGCGCTTAAATTGTCAAAATAATTATGCACCACAAAAATCAATAATTGCAAACAAAATTGACCTTCTGGTTAGAAATATCTGGCAGCATGTTTTCACAGTTAGCATGGAACTTGATACAGATTTGAGGTCACAGTATGCTCCTGAGCCCAGCATTTTATCCACCATGGCCAATTTTTCAACAATACAGTCAAAAAAGGAAATCCAGGATACCTTTCCACTTCTGTCTTGTACATTAATTTGCCCTAGTTCACAGAGACTTTTATAGCAAGAATGTAATCAGTGAAGTCTTCCGTCCATGCTATGTCTCACACGGACCTACAATGCATTGGGTTTTGTTTTTTTTAAAACCCCTGCAGCCTTACAAGCTGGCGTTCATGGAATTGCTGCAGGTGCATCAGACATAAGCCTCACTGTGGAGGAGTGAATAGTCTCGTGATTATTAGTTCCGAGAAATGGTAGAGAGGAACACAGGACTTTTTCTTAAAACAGAGGTCTGGGGTGAGAAGGGACACCACGTTCAGCAACACAGAGAAAAATTTTCATCCCTGGGTGAAAAACTGAGTGTAAACTAAGGAAAAGTTTCATTGCAGAAATCATACTACTTTGTAGCTATTTTCTAACTTGCTATTTTTTATTTTTATATTAAAATCAAGTCTGATCTGAAGTCCTGTTGCCATGTGTTCGCATTTAGGTGTTCTTGTTAATAATTTCCATAGCCCAAAAGTTTCTCATCCAGAAGTTTGTGTTTCGGGTTTTTTTCTGTGTGTGCTGTACAGATGTTTGATAAATTGCATGTTACACACTTCTTTTCATGCAGCCCAAGACAGGATGGGATTTCTGGGCTGCAACTGCACATTAGTGGTTCATATCCATCTTTTTATCCACCAGTACCCCAAGTCCTTCTCTTCAGGATTGCTCTCAGTTCACTTATGTCCCAGTCTGTACTGATACTGAGGATTGTTTTGATCCAGGTGCAGGACTTTGCACTTGTCCTTGTTGACCTACATGAGGCTCACATGTGCCCTCAAGCCTGTCAAGATCCCTCTGGGTGGCATCCCTTCCGTCCAGCAAATCTGCTGCACCGCTCAGCTTAGTGCCACCTGCAAAAATGATGAAGGTGCACTCCATCTTACACTCATATCTTAAATAAAATTGGGATATGAAGATGTGAATGAATAAGAACAAAGCATGTTCAAAAATGTTTTCACTGCTAAATAAGAAAATTCTCTGCCTTAATGCCACTTTGGGTTTCAGTCAAGAAGGAGAAAATGGGTGTCTTAACCAACAATTAGTCAAACCAGAGGTACTTGCACCAGGAGTAGTTTTCCCTTTTCTTTTGTCAAGCTTAACCTTGATCTTAATTGTTCATTATAATCTCTCATCCTTTGAAATAGCTAAATTGCTCCTGCAAATTCCTTTGTATTTCTCTCCATTTTGATAAAATGCATTCTTGAAAGTCTCTTTATTTTATTATTGTGGCATCAGTAATAATAAGAGATTTTTAGACAATTATAATCTTTCTTTGATTTGTTTTGTTTGGGTTTGGTTTGTTTCTACTTGTAAATAGCTAGATACCTTATGTTTATTTTAGGACTGTTTTTTCTTTATTGTTGTTTTCTTTTTGAGGACTAAATTCTGTATAGCACATTGAAAAAGACCTTTCTTGCCATATGTATGAGTACTTTCAAATAAAGATAGAGCACTGCAATGACAATGCACCTTATGCAAAAACTGGTGATTCAGTTGAAGGTTAATGGCTAGCATTGCAGGAATGCCAGTGTACAAGATATAATTAGGGGTGTCTGATGGCAGCTCACGCTATAATATAAACAGAAAACATCTGCATGCTCACAGTAATGAGAGTCTTTATCTATCTCCATACCATTTTTTGTGTTTTAATAGCATGCATGTCACTAAATCTTAAATTCTTGTTAAAAGCCAAGCTAACAGGAATAATAGATTTAAACCACAATTATGTGAGGACATTGCATGTGTAGTATTTAGGTGTTAGTAGAAAAGAGATTGCACTACCATCTAAAATGCTGCACGTGCACTTTATTTTTAACAACATTTTGCCTCTCTAGGGTGGGGAATGTGAAGGATGTATATTTTTGATAACACTATTTGCAAATTTCAAGAGTAGAAATATGTACAAGTGAAACTCTTAATTCCTACAGTGGTTCAGTAATTTGAGATAATAGATGAATTTCTTCTTCTCCTCCTGCTAGCAGGTTTTACTTTTATCTTGTGCTTGCAAACAGCATTCAGAGGAAGGACTAGGATTCAGGTCTCCTATAGTAAAGTCCTAAGCAATGTTGTACATCTGTGCTTTCTCTGGCTCAACGATCCTTGATTTTATTTCTATAAATTTGCATACCCTCCTGGATGAAATAAAGCGTCACCCCAAAGCAGCCTATAATCTGGCCATTATGGAATCATGAGAAAGGACAACACGATGTAGAGCAGAGGACATCTCAGGATCAAATGAACTGATCGTGATCAAATGATCAGATGAAGTGGATGCTCGAGTCACAAGTAACTGGGGACAAAACTACTTGTCTTTGGTTATATTTTTAAAGTAAGGAATAAACTTCTGCCAGGGAATAAACTAGGATATGATGTCAGAGTCAAGATTCAAGCCAAGAATTGTTCATGAAGATAGCTCAGTATGTAGGCTTATGCAATTTGAGGGTCTCATTGTGAACTGGAAAAAGAACTTAGGGTCTTATCAAAGACTGAATTCCTGGGGACACACATGTGGACACATATGTGGGATTAGCTATTTTAAAAGCTCTGTGAAACCTCAGATTCACAATGACATTTGTACACATTGCTGGCATACTAGCAAGATCATATTTCTCCAGGGGACTTACTGCTTATACTGTTTTCAAATCTTTGTTTAGATTTTCACTGTGTAAACAAAAATGTTTGAAACCAGGGAGAGAAACTAGGGGTTATAACCATGATTTAGTGGGTGCTGACTGTTATATTCTGTGACGTCATTTTCAACAAATACCTCAGGGACAAAAAATATGGCCTGAGGTGAAATGCAGTATTACAATAATGTTTAAAAAGTATAGTCAATTTTCACAATATCATGAGGCACATTGTTATAAGTGCTATAAATGCAGGTCTACAAATGTTTCTTTTGATCCGTGTGCATTTTTTTTTCAAATGAGCAGCCAGCATAGCTTGGAATGAAACAGAAGTTAAACATAGAACTGTCCCTCACAAAATGTAAATGTTATTTTAAAGAACAATTATCCCATCTTAAAAAAATATTTTTCTTTCTTGTCACGGAATGCACAAAGACATTAAGCTATCTTTTCAAAATTTAATCTCAAGGGAAAACACTGCAAGAAATGACGTCTGTAATTCCTATTTTGACTCAGTCTGCAGCTCAATCCTGCCTATCACATATCCTTGAAATTTTAGGGCGTCTTGATGTCTTAATCTAGCATTTTACTATTTTAGTGTAATGTCTTAGCCTTCGTGTCTTAATCATATGTTTTAAGCTTAAATCTGAAGTTGTTTTATCTTTATTTTTAAAAGTGCAGTAGACATGCCAGTCCTCATACAGTCATGAAAATAACTCATGTTTTATCCTTTTCCTTAAGCCTCTACCAGTAGCAAAGCTGGTAATAGTACAGAGTTAATGACTAAGTGGTGGAGTACTACCAAATTCAAATTGTGTCCCTTTCTCCAACTGTGTCTTTCTCTCTCACGTGACTTAGTGTTTAATAAAAGCAGTTAGGTTATTGAATGTCCGTTCTGTTTTGAAAATTAACTCTATGATTGTCAGAAACTCAGAATAATTCACTTTTATCTTCTGACAGGTTTCAATTATACTACTGGCTCAACTAGGAAACAAGAAAACTTCTACCAGTGAAATCACTGTTTAAGAAGCTTTCATCTGTGGTGAAGGATAAACAGTGAAGTATTGCTTCATACTCTGTTACATTGCCTTACCTGTTAATACTATTCCCTTCCATTGGCAAGGGCGATTCCAATGGCAGGTGTTACAGTTAATAGTTCACAATTCCCTGAATGTTAAAATTACCTGTCTAAAAATTTCTACTAATATTAAAGATGAAATTTTTCAGAAGAAAAAATATTGTTTTCTTCATTTGCTTATATTGGCTTATGCATAGTCAGGGAAAATTAACACACATCACTTTAGAAAGCTCATTTTTTCTACTGAATAATTGTAAAAAGGTCTGTAACCTGTTTGCTTGCAGTGACTGTTTGAGGGTAGAAAAGAAAAAAAGGATATTTATCGCAACACATTTGAGATAGTGTCATTTTTACATTTTACAAATACTTAAAAAATGTTTTTCCAAAAGAAATGTAACATATAATTAATCTTGAATTTCAAAATAATGATTATTTTTTAACTATTTAACAGTAGTTTAGTAGTGAACTAAAAAACTCCAAACTACAATTAGCTATCAAATTGCTTTATAAAGGGACAAAATTCCTTAAGTCTTTTCTACAGTGGAAGGAATAATATGTGGATTAAAATAGTTATAGTACTACTTACAGCAGTAGTTTTACCCAGTATAGGTAAAACAGATTGTTTTCTACTTAGGTAAGTGTGACTAGGATTTTCCTGAACAATAGAAATCAAAGCTGATTTTTGATTAAGGATCTCTTCATCAGGGACTGTAGCAATAGGACAAGGGGTAATGGGTTTAAACTTAAACAGGGGAAATTCAGGTTAGATATAAGGAAGTTCTTTACTGTGAGAGTGGTGAGACACTGGAATGGGTTGCCCAGGGAAGTTGTGAGTGCTCCATCCCTGGCAATGTTCAAAGCCAGGTTGGACAGAGTCTTGGGCAACATGGTCTAGTGTGAGACATCCTTACCCATGGCAGGGGGATTGGAAATAGATGATCTTAAGGTCCTTTCCAACCGTAAGCATTCTATGATTCCATAATTTTACAAGTTTAAGAATATAAATGGTATTTTTAATTCATGGGGCAGGAAGACCGCTGAGTTTGATACCTTCATGCACAAGCAACATTATCTAACCAGAAAATAATAAGTCTGAAACATTTTGTTCTGGCTTCTGTTGAACCATGTGGTGGTCTGATTTAGCAGGAGATATCAGAAGACCTAATGCAAACAGACGTCTGAGAACACTATGTATAATGTTGTCTGTGTGCCAGATACATCCTGTTGTATTATGGATTATTAGCTAATTATATGTGACAATATAACCAGTACAGTTAAATCTTTGCTAGATGGGGTAGTCAGTCAATGTCAGATCAAAGGAAAAACACTGATCAACAAGTGCTCAATTATACCAATTTTAATGAAAAAATACAAAGATTTAAGTAACCTTCATGTTTTAAGGAAATATTATTTTGTTTAAAAACGATAGAACTATGAGATTTATCATATAGTTTACTTCAGTCTAGAAGATCTCATCACATGTTCTGTTACTCCTTTTTTCTAACTTTCATAATTTTTGCAAGCTGAAGTGTTTTAGTCCTTTTCATAACAAAGTCTCCTGTGATATACTGATAACTTTTCATTACAATATTTAAAGTAAGGTGAATTCTCAAATATGGGTGAAATCTAATAGCTGCTACTTCAAAGCTGTCAATATTGATTTTCAGTCTGCTCAAACCTGAAATTCAGAAGTACAACATTATTAAAGTGATAGAAGGTCACTGCAAGAAAATTTCTGGACAAATCTGCCAACAGAATCTGCAGCTCAATAGAGTTTTAATTTTACCCTATCTATGATTCACATCTGACAATAGCTATCAATATCCCCTTTTTTTTTTTTTTTTTAGCCTGAACGTCATTCTGCTGTACAATGGCATGAGATATCTGGGGAATCTCTTGACTGAAAGACATCTTATGAATCCAAGAAGTCATTGTTATTTGTTTCTTTATACCATATTAATGATAAGGACATCAATTTTTAAACATAGGGGCCAGCCTGTCTTAATGAATTAATATTGAACTGCTTGTCACTGATAAGACAGAACATCAAACAAGTTCAGTGCAGCATCAAGCATGATTTTGATGTGATAAAACTTTTAACTCTGAACATATTAAAGGTATCAAGGGTATGAGACACTCCTGAGCACTGACTCTCAGATAATTCCACTGATTTTCTGTAATGACTTAATGGCTTTTTGAATGTGCTGTACATTATCACATCAGCCTTGATTAAAAGACTTGAGGTCAGGTTTGACTTACATAATTGCAGCATGAGATAGAGAGGCCAAAATCATGACCATATTATCCAATGAAACCCTGGAAAAAAACAGGAAATATAACACTAGGATTATGTTCAGTATATATCTTATATTTAGTACAGAGAACACTACTAAAGAACTGCAGTCAGCAATTGCGAAGAATATAACTGTACCATCACAATTAACTACAAATACTAAATACCTTGCACAGTCTTTTCTTTTTCAAATACAGTTGCCTAGCTGGGCAGAAACAGGGTGTAGAAGTCCAAATGTCTAAGGGAATTCCTAATAAGCAACAGTATCAAATATGTCTTTATAATGAATCTATTTTATATACTTAACCTACCAAACACTGTTCAAACAAAAATAACAGGTTTTGTGTTCTGCTTTGAAAACAGTCTTGAGCATTTCTGCTATTCCATCTTCAAAGGACATAACAATTATCTCGGCTGCTGAACCGTGTTATCCTCAAAGAATCCAGGAATGGGTCAAGGAGTGGCATTTGGTGTAACACAGAGACTGGGAAAGGTGGCAGAAGGTTGTTGTTTTCCCTCTGCGTTTCAATGTTTATCTTCTTCACTTCCCAACATCCAAATCAATAATAGAATGTTTATGTTAATTGACAGTAAATTAGGTTAAATTCCACAGGTCAAGTCTGCTTTGCCTGCAACAGTACTACAAATAAGTCGCGGAAAGTTAAACAAAAAAAAAGAAAAATCACTATTTTTAGTTTTTCTTATGAACAAGCTGCCTGTGTTCAACTGGATTCTACTTTCAAGACACATTTCTGCCAGCTTTTGCAATTAAAAGCAGGAGTTGCAAGCTATTAGTTTTACTTTCAGTAAAGGTTGTATTAGATTTACAGTATATGTAATATAAGGAGGACTATAGAAAAGTGATGAAGGCAAAAGGAGAAATGAAAATACAGAGGCTGTCACAAACGCAGAAATAAATACACTGGACTGTGGTTTTTTGAAGATTGATTTGAACTAAATTACCTGATTTCCATAATAAGCCTAATTGAGTACTTTAGAAAGAAATGAAAACAATGTAGAAGAAATACATTTATAGATCTCACATATATAAGTCAAGTGTGGCAGAAAAGTGAGACATGTAAATTATGCCTTTAATTCACATTGTTGATTACTTTTTTAATAGAGAACAGAAAAGACATTTTTATTTTAACAAAATTCATTTAATGATTTACAGCTGTTAATACTGTATGCATTTAGAGGCTGGGTTTTTGGTTTGATAGTTCTAAGTTTTTACCAAAAAGAACTTTCTCCAAAAGATAGTGATTCTTTGAAAACTACAGTCTATATCAGCATTTTCTAGAAAATAACTATTTATCCTCCCATTTGTCCTACAATCTGTCAGCTTTTTTTCTATTAGTAAAAGATGTGCTCTGATTTACCCAATCAGAGTGGGTCTTCCTGAACAACTTTTTTTTTCTAAGTGATGAGTCACGTGTATAGAAAATGCATATTGAGTCTAGATGAAAGATTTTTCAGGTTTACAGTAATTTCTTTTATAATTTTATTTGATGTTTTTTACATTATAAATATCTTATGATTCCACAGGCACTATTAGCTCAATGTTTCTTAAAATTATTATGTGTAGTCCTGCCAGATTTCTACTACTGGAAATTAGTAATATCTATATTGTGATAGGCAGTAATAGTTTCTGTTTATGACATCAGACAAAGTTTTGTCTTATGCATGTTAAAAAGACTGCTACTGAAACTTCAGTTTCCACCTGCTCTCACACCTAAACATAAGCTTGACTTTACACAAAACCAAACATTTTAGGCCAACATAGACTAAACAGTGGGTGAAATGAATACAAATAGTGGCAGTTTTTTCTTATGCTCCTTAGTGGATATTTTAGGGTTACTGTGAGTATGCTTGCTTCATGCACGTCACTTTATACAATGCTACGAAACCTGTCTGCAGTGATTACTGCATATTAATCAAACTAAATTACATTGCTAGGACAGAAACATTTATGATTATATCTCATAAAGGACATCAGAGGGTTAAAAGAATGTATTTTACTGGTTCAGTAAGAAAAGGTTAGGAACTGTAAATGGATTGCAGAGGAAATTGTAGCTGTTAAGAACACCATTTAAAGAATGTAATGCTGAAAAGCTTAGTTTTAAACCTCATTAAAATTGTAGCACAAACTGACAAAATCAGAAAAATCAAAGCTAAGGTCATCACCCTGTTGCTAATGAAAGCTACTTCTGTAAAAACCAAATTGCAGGAGTATCACGACCTTAGTGTGATTAATTCAGATGCATTTGAGTGCATTTGAGGAAATTAATCAAAAGACTGTACATGAGCAACCTAATTCAGTTGAAAAAAATATTTGAATGACAATACTTAAGCTGAAGGATTTGTATAAAAATTGTTGAACCTGATGCTTGCGCTTCTATTAATTCTACACCATGACATGATGTATCGCACCAGTTTGGTACCAGTCTGGCACCAGTCATGAAAAAGAAAGAAGAAAATTTTACCATTCATTTGTGGTCATAAAATGGTAAAAGTAGAGAAAAGATACATAAACATTGTATGCATTCAATTTTTACAAGGCAGTTTCTAGTTATTTGCAAACTAATCTATAATATTAGTAATTGACAGAGTAACTAATGCCACCTTCCAGGGAACTACAAGGTGACAGAAACACTCAGGACTGAGAATTACATTTGGAAGAATATATTTGAGTAAGGAGTCAAATTCATAACACATAACCTGAGAATATGATAGCCCTGTTGTAATTTATAACAATGAGAATTTAAGATCTGGCAGGAAACCTAAACTACCGTTTCTCTTTTTTCTCTATCGCTCTGCTTTCACATCCTCCTTTTTTCCCTATCCTCAGGTAAAAATAAAACTACCTTCTACATTCCCTTAGTTTTTTTGTTACTAATTCAAAATTATCACAAAACCTTATTAGTCTGCAGAAGGCATTGGAAGTTTGTCTTCAGGAAATAAAGCCCCATCTTGGAAACTCCCTTAATGCTTTGTGTTCAAGTTTAGGAAGGTTGCTGAGAATTCCATATGTAATACTGATGAAGATATTCCAGGCAATTATATGTGATGGAGACATGACGGAGGATATAAAGTGCTAGAAAATATTACACTACTGTCTCTCACTGTGTGCTGTCTGTCCAGAATAGCTGGCTCAGCTCAAGTTCTGCTTTGATGTGAACTTAAAGACTCAGGATGAAGGCTATCTTTAAGTCATTAGTAAAAAGTGTACAGTCAGGTCTTCAGATTAAGCTGTAATACATACAATTGAGAAACATCTCCACCTCTTCAACAGAGACTTATTTATTTTTACAAACATGGGAGGTTCTCCTCACCAGAAATTAAAAAAATGAAAATAAGATTGATGATAACATGGCAGTCATATTACTCAAACTCTGTTGGTAACAGTGCACAAATTTTACCAAATTTTCTGTCAACCAAGAGATTTTTACACGCTTGTCAGCAGGATGTGCCCCAGTGTATGCTGGGAAGATCGTAAAGTGGGAGGGTTCCTCTTCTGTGCAACTTCCTTTTTGTTCTCCTAAACCACTTTCAACCCATTCTCCTGCAGCTATATCCTCTTTAATGATCTATTTTCCCTTTCCAAGTAACAGAAAGTGCCAACATACTAAGCAGATAACTTCAAATTACTTTTCATCCTTTGATTCTAACTTGCGTATGTAGAATTAGAGAGGGTTTGATGCCTGCAAAGGAAGTGAGCAATATCTTTGATTCTTGTACAACTTTGTAACTGAGGATTTCAACAGGTTGCTGTGAATCTGTCTTTCTCTACCTCTAGCTTAGTAGTTCTCCCTATGCAGGATTTACCAGAAATGTTAGAGGAGCAATCAAGACAAAAGCGTAATTCATATATCTAATATACTTGTTTTGAATTTTAAAATTACAGGATAAACTTATGAAACATGTACATATTTGATGCTGTATTTTAAACACTTTACAGCAGCCATACTGTATAATTGGTTCTAATCTTTATTCAATATACTATCTTTTGTCTTGAATAAATATCCATTCAAAGCTTTTCTTACTATTTGATTCTCAACATACTGTGTGCATATAAAGCTTACTCCGGTGAAAAAGGCCAGTTTGAATTTCCAGGAAATTGCAACAAAATTGGAATGGAAAAAGAATTCATGCCTTGTCTTGCTTTTTGATTTTCTCTTTTTTCCTGAAGAAAAGCTGCATGCAACACACCAAAAAGTGTCATGATGCATTTACAGACAGGGTCAGAAATTACAGTCATTTGCAACATGTAATGCTCTGTACATGGTAAGTCTTTAAAACCCATTAAACAGTTCAATGAGCTGTTAATTCATCAGACAGGCCCATAAAGATGCTGGGGATGGACTCTTCATTAGGGACTGTAGTGATAGGACAAGGGGTAATGGGTTAAAACTTAAACAGGGGAAGTTTAGATTGGATATAAGGAAGAAGTTTTTACTGTAAGGATGGTGAGGCACTGGAATGGGTTGCCCAGGGAGGCTGTGAACGCTCCATCCCTAGAAGTGTTCAAGGCCAGGTTAGGCGAAGCCTTGGGTGACATGGTTTAGTGTGAGGTGTCCCTGCCCATGGCAGGGGGTTTGGAACTAGATGATCTAAAGGTCCTTTGCAACCATAACTATTCCATGATTCTATGATGTACTCAATTCATATAGATTACAATGCAACTAACTATTATAGCTGTCTGTCTTCTGTCCCACAAGTTTTATGTGTGAGTCTTAGATATAGATTATCTATAAATATGATACTTGGTGACAGCAAGCTTCCCACTTAGGACATGCATCCAACTATGAAAAGTTTAATAATAGACTCTCACATATAATTTTAGAAGTTGTAAAATTCTTATTAACAGCAGATAGCCAAAGCAGAGGCCTACAGCACCCATAAAGTGGAAGCAGACTAAACAGCATGAGATTACTCTTTTCTTGCTTTATAACCAGACCAAAGTGTACCAAAACAGTATGTTACAAAGTGGCAGCACATGGTAACACTGTAACCTAACTAACAACATATGATTCTATGATTCAGTGAATGCTCTCATACATTATAGAATACTTTCAAATCAAAAGGAAAATTTGAATGCAGCACACAACTGGAAACACAATTGGATTTAAAGGGTATTACCAGTGCTGAAGACTAGTTTTCATAGAACCATAGAATTGTTTGGTTTGGAAATGTCCTTAAAGCTCATCCAGTTCCAACCCCCTGCCATGGGCAGGGATACCTTCCACCAGACCAGGTTGGTCAAAGCCCTGTCCAACCTGACCTTGAGCACTGACAGGAATGGGGCAGTCACAGCTTCTTTGGACAACCTATGCCGCTGGCTCACCACCCTCATAGTGAAGACTTTTTTCCTAATATCTAATCTAAATCTACCCTCTTCTAGTTTAAAGCCATTCCCCCTTGTCCTTCCCCTATATGTCCTTGTAAGGAGTCCCTCTCCAGATTTCCTGAGCCCACTTTAGGCACTGGAAGCTGCAATAACATCTCCCCAGAGACTTCTCCAGGCTGAACAATCCTAACTCTCTCAGCCTGTCAGCTTGAACAAATAGAATTTCTGTAGCACCATGTATACCCAGTGGTTGCAACACAAAGTGTGCCATATTGGGCCAAACTTATATAGAAAAAGTGCCAGGCACATGAAAGCTCTAGTGGCATGAAACTCATTAAATGCTCCCATGACTTGGTTCATGCCCATCCAAGGCAAAGCTTTCTACTTACATGCCAATCAAAACCTAGGAGACTAGAGGTAACATAATGCAGCTTCATGGAAGTGAAGCTTCCTTCACTTGAACTGTCAGGAGGTTAGAAGATCCATCGTGGTAGAACTCGCAGTGATCCTTTTGTTGTTTCAGTAATGATTGTTCTACAATGATCAAGACTAAGAATTATAGCATTAATTCCACTCTGTTTTGGAAGTCTAATTTGTTTAGGTTGTCCAACCCGCAAACATATCTGTGTAAAGTATAGAGAATGAAACACCCATTATATATCATGCACTTTTGCGCAAGACTGTACCACATGATTTTTCAAATGTGAACCGTTATCACTTTGAATAAATTTAGGTTTAGGAAATAAAGCTATCCAGGTCTGAATACCCTTGATAGTTGCTTGGTCTAAGGCTTGTATTGTAGGAAAAATAAATCTTGAAGAACTCCCCACAAAGAATAAGTTCTAAATTCTGTCCCTGAACTGGTCCAATATAGTCTGCTTCCAGGTAGACCATCTTGAATGTATACATTCAGAATATGGCAAAGGTCAAAGCATTACCTCCTTCCATCCATTTAAGCACTGACAGCAAGAAGGTGAAATTTCTTCTATAATTTCTGGGGTGATTTCCAGCCTCAGGAGTGACATAATATACTCAAACCATTGGTGACCATGAGCTTCATGAGCCCATTTAATTAAGGGAAGCCAATCTGTTTTCTTGACTAAGTCAAATTTTACTTAATTTATCAACTTTGTCATTCTAGTACTTTGAAGGAGTAGATCGAGTTTCATGTCCCAGTGTCCATTCAATATGGACAGGTTCTCCTCTTTGCTGTGTGATTTCAGTAGTTTCTTGTCAAACTTGGTGTTCATTTTCCGTTCATGAGAAAATTATTTCTTTCTCAGAACAGTAACCACTCTGTGGCCCTTTTATTAACTAACTAAGAGCTGGTATAAATTATCTGGGCTCCCTCATAAGAGCAATAAGGCCACAAAGTTTTCCCAGCAGTAATGGCAAAGTTTGAGGCTTTGCACAGGCCAAAGCCCAAAAGCGTCATCCTGTATTAGTTATCAGCACTGTTTTAGTCACAAAAAAAAGAGCACCATATGGACTGCTATGAACAGAATTAGTTCTGTCTTAGCCTGACACAGTACATCACATTAAAAGCAGACATAAATGTTGACTTAAGAAAGGGTTTATGTAATACTGAATTTTTTTTTCAATCTAGTGGACCAGTAGACATCAGAGCATGACTAATGTTTCTGAAATACTGAAGGGAAAAAAAAGACAAGTGGACTATTTGTTACACAGATGTTTATACCTGGCCATTTCAGGGGTGATTAAAAGTTCCTAGAACCTAATGATTGCAACTTGTAGCACAGTTTGACTCTATCAGACTCAGTTCTGTGTGAAGATTCAAGTAATTTCACAAGATAGTGTATGTTTTTATGTGAAAGAGTTCTAAAAAAAAAAAGCTAACCCAATTATTTAAGATTGCCTCTTACGTTGAAATGCAGTCACTTTTTGAGATGCAAGTTAAATAACACTTGAAAACAGAAACCAAATTTATTTCAGACTGTGGTAGAAATCTGTCAGGTGGAATCTAGTTGTCAGAACTGACATTGAGCTATGCCACTCCACTCATTTGACTGTTTCTTCTGAGATATAACAACATGATTCCTGCAGCAAAAGGATCTGAAGCCCTGACACAAATGATTGGTACTTCAGTGAACAGTTTCTTCAGAAGATATGACTGAGTAATGTTTTAATATGCTGGGATACAGACTGATATTAGTGTGCCAAATTATGACCATATCTTCACTAATAACCCTTGCAGGCTGCTCATTCAAGAACTGACTCAGCCTGTGCATCTTAGACTAAGGGAGTGGACAAACACACTGAACACAGTTGTATGACTCCAGGCTTAACTGTGTATGGAAGCCTACTGCATTAGTTTCTTTCACGAGAGAATGACTGAGAGCTGCTAAAGACTTTTGAATGTTTTGGCCAAAATAAAATAATAAAAATATTTAGGAAATACACTTGTTTCCTATTTTTTTTTCTGATACTTCAATCAAAAAATTAATCTCTCAGCTAATTTTTCTTGGTTGCTTCATTTTTAGCATGGAAATTTTAAAGGCCCAGTTGGTATCCACAGGTAGGAGGTGTAAAATGCATTTCCAATGGAGTTGTGAATTATTAAAGCAGCAAACTCAGCTTCTTTTCACTACCCACAAAGTTACCGCAACTTCTGCAGTTCAAGTCTGCCTTCATAAAATGATCAAATGAAACTTGTGAGAACATTGACTTTCTTCATTATTGTGGCTACATTAGTTAAGTATTTTAATAAAAAGAAACAACTGTACTAATGATCTTGACCATATTCTTAATTATTACATTTAAGTTTCAAACACAGCCACAGGGAGTCATATTTTCTGCTCAAATAAAGTAGGCTTTTTTACCTGTTGCTTAGCCAAGATCATATGCACCAAACCCAAGAGTCTATCTGCAAATATTGTAGGTTGATTTAGAAATCATATCAGTTTACAGATGCCTGTATTTTGAAACTGTGTGTTAGCAAATAATTCTTACTTTCCCAGTGAGGAGTACCTTCACACTGTAAGATGCAGCTGTGTGTAGAGACATATCTCCTCAAACCTGTACCAGAAGCAGTGTAAAAAGTAACTACTCAGAGATTTGCAATAATGTTGTGATATGTTTTTTTATATCCAGCTAGCAAAGAGCACTGCAGGTTTGCAGATTTTTCTTATGGTGATTTTTGTTTGGGTTTTTTTTTTTAGGAACTATGTCTGTATTAATTTGGAAAAAACAGCAGAAAAAGTGCAAAGTTGTCTTGAGGATTTGGTTTTGACACAATCTGTTTGCCACAAACTGATCTGCGATTTGAATGTTTTGAATGCTGGCCAGACCCGTTTTTACTTTTGGCTTGTTTTGTTGGTTTTTTTTTCATTTTGGTGAAACTGTTATTCCTTTCAAAAACATAGAACATGGTCACCTGTGGAGCCAGCCTGAGCCATCACAAGTGTCGAGTATGTCAAATATGCAAAGTATGCTTTAGCTGAATGTTGTTATACAGAAACTGCAAATATTAACTAGTATTAGTTACAGCAGTATGAAAACTTTGTCATATTACAATGAGATTTAAAGTTCTTAAGGACTAGAACTCTAATATTCTGTCTGCCAATAGACATAAAGCTGACTCTGACATTTCTCCACAGCCTTAATTACACGAGCTAGTCAGGTTAGGATCACTGTGGCACATACTGCACTTGTAACAAATTATTGGTAAAGATACCCAAGGAATAAAATACTAATTGTGACACATATAAAGGGTCCATAAAAGGAAAGAAAATACAAACAACTCTTGCTGTAGTGAATCAGCCTTGTCAAGCTACTGGGTGCCCACCCAGCTGCTCTCCTTCTGCTCCTCCTCAACAGGACAGGCAGGCAAAAAAACACAGAGAAAAATGGGTGGAAATAAAGACAGGGAGATCACTTACCAAATATCATCACAGTCAAAAGACTTGATTTGGAGAAAATTAGTTTAATTTATTGCCAATTAAAAATAGAGCAGGATGGTAAGAAACAAAGACCAAAAAATGTAACTTGTTTCCCCCCTCCCAAACTGCCCCCTTCCCAGTTTCACCTTTACTCCTTCATTCCTAACTCATTCCTACAGGAATTATTCCATAGGAACTTCATTCCTATCTCATTCCCTGAATAGAGCAGTGCAGGGAAGAAGGGGACTGGGGATGTGGTCAGTCCATAACAGTTCATCTTGGCTGCGCTTTCCTTCTAACGCTTCTCTCCTGCTCCAGCATGGGTGCTTTCCGCAGGCTGCACCCCTTCATGATAAACGTGCTCTAACATGGGCTCTCCACAGGCTGCAATTTCCTTCAGTGTCTATCTGCCTGGTCCAGTGTAGGGTCCTCTGTGGGCTGAAGCTTGCAAATATCTGTTCTGTTATAGTCCTTTCTATGAGCTGCAGGGAAATACCTGCTATACCATGGTGTCTCCAGGGGCTGCAGGGAAATCTCTGATCTCTCACCTTGGTCTTGCAGGACTGATTCTTAGATTGTTGGAGATTTTTTTCTTCCTTGTCTTCTCATTCTTTCAGAGTTTTGCCCTTTCTTTAATATGTTTTCCCAGAGGTGCCACCAGCTTCGCTGATAGGATCAGCTGTTGCATGTGGTGAGGCCACTGTGGAGCCAGCTGGCACAAGCAGCCCCTGCCATCTTTTCACAAAATACTCCACCCCTGCACCTCCCCTCTGCCAAACCTTGCCACCTACACCCAGTACGTTTACTTGCTTGATCTGTGGAAAATATTACAAGGACATAATTAACATTCCCTACAGTTAGTAAAAAGAAATCTTCTCAGCTGTTCTCTACATTTTATTTACTGATATACATTTTGACATTTAAATAATTTTCTTGTAAAAAAAAGTTTAAAAAAACTAACAAATTATAGAAATGGAAGCTCCTATTTCAAATGATTCATAAGAAAAGGATCATATCAGTCAAGATGACTCAATATATTCGTATTCCCAGGTGTAGTGTAAACTTTTGAAAATGTTTACAGATACTGACATTTTTCGAATCTTGGATAAGTGTTCAACCGGTTTGTGGAACAACTTGTCCTAGTTTTCATTTTTTCTGGCATAGGAGGGTAAATTGCATGCAGTATTCATCATTTCCTCCTGCTGTGTAAAATCACTTTCTTTGAAAAATAATGTATGGAAATTACTTTCCACTCATAGCCTATGAAAGCTTCCTTCTTTAAGCAGAGGAGTAAATCAGTACGTCAAAATGCGATAAATGGACTTTTTCTTTTCAATGATGCCTTTCCTAACGCAGTTATCTGTTCTGTGTAAGGGTCAAAAGGTGACATTCCAGTGGTACTTTTCCCTGTAGGGAATAGCGCCAGTAAGGGGAAAGTTGAGGGAGCACAAGACATACTGTGTCTGTGATGTTATATACTTTTATGAATTAAGTGCAGATTGAACTACATCTACTTCCCTGGGGGTGGATGATGGAGTAACTAATGTCAACAGGAGGAAAGGACTGCTACATGGCCCTGGCTGATACACTGGAGACAAGGCTTTGTTTCATAGGCTATTTTTTTTGAACATATTCATTTCTAGATATTTCAGATTTTAGAGCTCTCAACTATCATCAAATATCATTCTTTCCTGGAAATTCAGTATTTTCACTTTGGGAAGGATGACTTCCATATCCTTCTTAGGAGTCCTTCCAGCCCTCTCTCTTCTGTTATTTTGCCTCTTGGAATAAAATGAGATCTCTACCTGGATTTATTTATCTGTATTTTACACAGTCTTTGGATGTTTACCAATGTATTCAACTTCTTGCTTGCTCAGTAAGCATTTACATTACCTTTCTGTCTTTGTGCACCTTCCTTTCATACCCTCCATATGGAAAGAGAGAGAGAGAAAATGCTTTACTCTTCCCTGGTCCATCCTTCTGAACTGAATCAGAGTGCCAGCAGTGAAGCAGAGAAAAGCTTGGAGGTCTCATTACAAGGGATAGTAATACCTATGTTAGTAATAGGGCTCTTACGCTAACACCTACTTAAAAGTTACAGTATTAAACTTGCTCTTCGTCCCAATACCATCTGATCTTCCCAGATATTTAGACTGTTACTCTGTTGACTGAAATTCTAAATGCTGTTAATCATTCTTCAAAATTTAGATTTTTCATTTATGGATACATTCATGTCTTTATCACTTTTTGACAAGCTGTCAGATAAAAATATACCAATTAGCATGAAACTCATATCCTGAATCTTTGCTGTTGAGTGGCCATCCATGCATCTGATGGCTTGGTATTTTTAGCTTCTCTTTTACGTAAATCATCCTCCATTGCAGCCCACAGTTTAAGTATTTTTTCCCTCCTGTTTATTAGCTGTTACTACATTGTCTGAAATGTGATTTGCTTTTAATTATACAAACAACATTTTTTTGTAAAATGTGTTTTCCAGTTTTGCAGTATCGCAGATTTTTCAGCTGAATGCTTTTGGTAGAGCCAGTAAACAAAATTTATTTTGATGGCATGTGGTTTTTAACTTGCAGAGAGCATGTAGTAAGGTTTTTTTTAAAAGCTGCCATATATGTTGCTATAATTATTACTTACTAAATGTACCTATGCAAATTTATAACACAGATGCCTTTGAACATGGCAATTGCTATGAGATCTGGGCAAAGTTGTAATAGGTTTCCGAGGTTTCAAAAGATATTTGTGAACTCTATGAAATGGTAAACCATAACATGATACTGATCTCTGTGTAAAAGGCTGCCTCCAGGACTGTCATCAGCATGTCTGTACCATTGCAGCCATAATGCCCTCTGTGGGAATGAGGCGTGAAGCCATGAGATTGTGGTTAAAAGATTAATGGCACTACCCTAATAGGGATGATGGGCTGCTGATGGGGGTATTTAGGCTATCCATAGGCAGTCGATGACCCTTAATGTTCCTTCTGCTGTGTGGAAGAGGGAGTGATGGGAATATTTCACAGACCTGTTCTGCCGTTGTTCAAGACCCACAGCCCTCCAGCAGCCTGTTCGAAGGCAATCATTATCCCTCGTTTACATCTATTAAATACACCAGGGTTAGAAAGTGGCTACCTCCCACACCATTTCTGATAGCAGCAACAGGTAATTTGACAACAGTCTCACCTTCTTTCAAAATTATGCATTTGGTATTTGATCTCCTCTGTAGCAGAGAATAATAACAGGACCCCTGTTTGTAGGCTAGTCGACGGGCTAATTTTCTTCCCTCCCCGAAGCAGGAAGGTGTCTGGTTAAGTTTTATGCCTTCGACTCTGTGTAAGATGATACTCGGGTGAAACTAAGCTTAACAAATTATCAATTTTTTTTTTTTTTTTTTTTCCCACAACCTCAATTAATCTTTGGCGATCTACGAATTTCAGCACTAATGTATTAAGGGAGTTCATCAACATGATTTAGAATCTGTATTTGTTGCTTCAGTAAAGTGCACTATTTGCGTATCCATAATCATGACAAGTTCTTATAGAACACAACTGGATGTAGCGCATTAAATTAGTTATGATCAGAAATTAAGTCTGTCCTCAACCTGTCCCTCTGATATCTGAGTGGCTAGAGCTTGAGTGTGGGGATCGGGGGGCAGGAGAGGGAGGTATTTTCTGCCAAATTTCTATAATCTTAATGCAACACCCTGTTGTAAGTGTCATGGGGAAGTAAAAACCACTGCATTAAGACCTAATAGTATTTCAGTGATCCTCATAATGTGTTGAAAGTGGGTTTTACATGGCAGCAACATTTATGTATCTTTAAACTGACTGGACTGCATGTTGTACATCTCCCTGAAGCTAGAAAACGATGATATCTAAGAACGGGTAGATGTTAGCATGGCTAACTCAAAAAAAGGATTTTGAAAATGCTTGCTTGCTATTTAGAGAGAAAAGTATGTGGATTGTCCCAGTGCTTTAGTATTGTAATAAAAATTGCTGTGTCTTTCAAAGTTGTTTTCAGTGATGCAAGAGATCTTTTGTCTCCCCCAAATTCTTTAGTAGGTGATTTCCTATTTTGGGGGTTTGAAGATTACATAAGCTGATGCAAAGGGTTAACCAATGTACAGGGGGGTAGGTTAAGCTGCTTGATTAAGTGTTACTGCTTGCTTATGCTTATCATTCTTACAATGTACAAGGGGGTAGATCAAACCGCTTGTTTAACAATGTTACTACTCGTTCATGCTTATCGTACTCGCCGTATATGCTAGAACAAGCTATAAGGACGTGGCTATTGTTAAGAGGTAGGGACCGTGACTTGGTTCCCATCCTTTAGGCTGGCTGAAATTGGCTCTGTGGTTTGGACAATGACCAAGCCTTCAAGGAGCATGCGTAAAGACTAGAGGTGAAAAGTTCAGGCTCGAGGAAGATTCGTTTACTTCATCTTGAGACCCTCGCCCACGACCACCAGTAGGTACTGTGCAGGCGCAAAGGACTTCTTAGCTCATTATAATACAAAGCGGGGATAGGACATGAATATGTATAGGCATGTTGTGCAACCTCATGCATATGTATAACTTTAGAGGATAAATGTAAATGGGAAAAAAGGCTAAGGTGCGCATGCCTTTGGAGGAGCTATCCCACATGTGCCTCAGCGCTGAATAAAGCATACCTACTTTACAACTTTAACAAGTTGCGGAGTCTATCCGTGCATCAGAGCTTCATAACTTCTTGTTCTCTGCTTTCATATTAAATCGAAGTTTATTTTAAAATGCTCAAATGTAAATTGACATCACCTAACATTCTGTCTCCATTCATGTAATTTGTAGATGACCTCTGAGAATAGAATTAGTATAAATTAAATTTGTTAAGGATTTGAGCACTTCTTAGATGCTTTAAGCAAGACACTTTGTTGTGTGTTCTAGCATTAAGACAAGAGGTATCATTTGATACAAACTGGAAACATTAAAATATCATACTGGTAAAGGGGGAGCTTTTATATTGAATGTTCCGGACAAACTTCGGTTTAGTCAGGGACAGACTGAGAGGTGCCAGTGTATTGCAGTGAGTTGTTATTACCAAGTTGTTATGGCATTGTCTGAACTCTTTCTGAGCTCAGATTTTGCAACACATGGCCTTCTGACTAGTGGTGACTGGCTGTCTTTACCACGTGTGTTCCCAGAAACAGACAGGATCTGCTTTTTATGAGATCAAATGCTGATGGAGGCTATTTGCCTGCATAAACACTGAGGTTTAAATAGCAAATTTTGTAATTATGTTTTATTGAAATAAATTTATTTTCTAGTTAATATGTAGCTTTGGCTCTTTCTTGTACTAAAAATACATGTATCCATGTTGAGCTTAGCACTTTAAAACCTTCATACAAAAAAAAAAAAAGAAGCAAGATATATTTGCAACTATCTTAGATGTGGGAACCTGGGATGCAAAGATGGGAATGAACATAAATTTGAGTTTTGGTTCTGTTTATTTTGTTATGTTGGGGTTTTTTAAGGTCTATCTTATTTTCACTGTACTCTTATTAGTTTGTATGAGACCCAATTTTCTATTTCAAGACATTTCTATTTTCTAGTTCAAGACATAGTATCTCTGAATTACAAAGTTGAGTTACCAGATCATTCGATTCTGATTATACAGGTTTTTAGCTTGGGCTTTGTGATGGTAATTTATACAGCTCTGCTGTGACAGCTACAACTTAAGATGATGTTTGCAACTGTAATGGTTCTAATGGTGCACACCTTGAGTTTCCCAGTATCTCAAGGGATGTAAGTTTCTTTGCTCTCTCCTTTTTCTTCCCATACTAGCTTTTATAAGTGATATTTTAATCAATACCTTACAAAGTCTGAGTGTCCTTCTACTGGGATCCATACCAAACACCTATAGCAATTCTGATGCAGAGGGTTGACCAATGTACAGGGGGGTTGTACAAGGGGGTTGTGCAAAGGGGGTTAAAGGAATTGCGCTTGCTTAACAGAAAGTATTGTTTGCAAATACCTATCATGCTTGCCATGCAGTACCAGGACAATAAGCTACTGATAAGGGGGAGAAACAGACAGATAAGAGGAAGAAACAGTTACTTAGTTCCAGTGAAAACCAGCTTTATGGTTTGGATATTGACCAGACTCCTAAAGAGCATGTGTGATGGCTAGAGGTGAAAAGTTCAGGCTCGAGGAAGACTCATTTACTTCATCTTGAAGACCCCTACTCACAACAGGAAGATTCATTTACTTCATCTTGAGACCTTAGCCCACAACCACGGGGGGGCACTGCACAGGTGCAAAGGACCTTCTAGCTCATGATAATACAAAGCAGGGATAGGACATGAATATGTATAGATGTATTGCGTAACCTTATGAATATGTATAACTTTAGAGAATAAATGTAGAGGTAAACAGCACTGAGGTGCACATGCCTTTGGAGGAGCTATCCCCCATGTGCCTCAGCTGAATAAAGCACACCTACTTTACAACTTTAACGAGTTGTGGAGTCTATCCGCATATCAATTCCTTACAGCAAGAGAGTGAATAAGTCTTTAATAGACAGTGGTTAAATATCTGAGTAATATAAGCAGTCCTGTGATATACTAAAAATAAATACAAGTATTAGCTTGGCATTTAATAAAAAATTATTGTACAAAGTGAATCCTTCAACATTTTTTGAGATCTTTTGATTGTGTTTTAAAAAACAGGAATAGATTATACACAGCTTCAGAATTTACATGTGTTTCTCAGTTCTCTAAAATATACTTTTTATGAATGGTCAAAATAGAAAACCGTCTTGCAACTGATAACATCACATCTAAAAGTTCATATTGTTGTATTATTTCCTAGTAAATCACACCTACTTTGCCAGTTTCTTGACAGACTACTTATAAACACTGTCGGTTTTTAAAAGGACAGATACAGAATTTAAAAAAAGTGGGGTTTTTTCATTACTTTTTAAAAGAACTTCATTATAGGTAATATCTGTGTCATTAACAATTAATAGTGATTTTAGTGGATGTCAGAAATAACCAGCGCTGAAGAAAATGTAAAGTGCTTTTAAGGCATTTTCATGATCAGTTATGATTTTGTTTGCAATCTAAGGTGAAAGTGTAGCGCTTAAACTGACAGCATTGTTGGCATATGGATTGCAGGCAGTGTGGTTGTCTTTAGTCAAGACTTTCAGCCTTTGGCCATGAATTTCAGGGAGATTTCTCCCAAAGCATTTTGAATTATTAGTATTCGTAATACGTATTTATAGAGATATTTTTTTAAGGTTTCAAAATAAGACTGCCAGTTCTAAGAAAAAAAAAAAAGTGTGTTTTTATGACATGGGTAAAAAAAATGTTTAATCTTTCATATAATTAAATAAGATAATCCTAAGTACCAGTGTAAGAATTTGAATCAGACAAGTTTTTCAGATGAATATAAAAAGTTGCCATTCATAGGTATTTAGGGCTGGAAGAGACTTTGGTAAAGCTGACACTTCTCCTGCTCTGAAGCAGGACTTATGCCTGATGTTTATGTAATTTATTTATATATATTCCACTGAGAACCTCCCCTTTATGATGTTCATCAGTCTAGTAATAGTTGGAAATAGTTATCTAATATCTAACTTAATCTTTTTCCTGTCTACTTGCTGTATTACTTGCATAGGTGTATAAACACCTCATAATTATATCATGCTGCCTCTTCTCCTAAAGCAGGTAGCAAAATAGCACAGCTACCCCAAGTCTGTATGTGAGGTTTGATTGAAGAAGTCTTGGAAGCCCTCCTGCACTACATCATGCCACCTTCAGGGGAAGCTTTGTCTTCCATGGAGACTGAAGGTGAACTAGAAACTACCCAGTATGGGCAGCCATGCTGCGGAATAAACATTTTGCTCCACTTCCTGAGCAATAAGCCTCAACATTCATAGTCCAGTCCCATCAGCTGTATCAAGACAGTTTAGTTACCTAATGGGAATATGGTCCAATTTTATGAGCAGAGCCCATTTCAAACTCCTATTAGACCAGAATATGGTCGCTTTTGAGACAACATTGAGTCCCCAATTTTTCTGTTGCTTGGCTACCATAGTTCTGTGTGCACTAAAAATATCATATCGGGTGACAGACATCTGCAGAATAGCTGTTACAAATAACAAAAATCACTGTAAATGATGGCAAAATTACAAAATGTGGCCACAGTAGGTAGAGAATTCAAAGTAACCTTTAGTGAAATTGGTGGGGTTTTTCAGTTATTTCTGAATCCAGGTTTCTATTTCCATACCTGGCAGGCTTTTTCAAAGAAAAACATCATCTGTATCTATCTAATTAATATGGCAGCATCTCATCTGTGTCTTGCCTGCACCTATAATTAATACTATAGTGAAGTTGCTGTGTTCTTTCGGCACTTAATTTCAGCAGTGCTTTTCTTTTTATGCAGTTGAAGAAAAATGATTACCTGTGAGAGCCAACATTGCATACTGTCTAGAATTGCAATTGGTATAATTTATTAGCATGCAAGTACTACTTTTCAGAACAGTTTCCTTCTTTACTCTGAAACCCTTAGTATTAACTGATCAACTCTTGAGATTATTTTTACCATTGTTAAGAGATGTTATAGCACTGGAATTCCAGTGGGGGTTGGAATTAATAAACACAGGAATCAGCATTTCCAGATTAGACAGCATTCTCAAACTGAGAATGTTCAACACCTACATTTGTCAGACATTGTCAATGCTTTGTAGTCACTGAAATTTGTTTTACATACAGACTTTTGTCTCTGTGGGATTATTTTTTAACATTCTTTTTCTTATTCATTAATTAACAATACTACCTGATGGCTATTTGAATGTTTTGGAAATGTTTCAAAAACTAATCATATCATTTGCTGCAGAGTGAAAAAAACCCTACCATTCCAATATGGTGTTTTTCATTAAATTATAATTTTTAAGAAGACCATAATATCTTGTAACACACTGAAAAGTCTTATGGAAGATAGAGATATATTTCTAATGCAAGACTTTAATTTTTACATTAATGGTGTTTCATTGAATGATGGCTTATTATATTGAAGATAAAATTGTTCCCTCATTAAAGCACTTTTGATGTGGATGGAGGCCAGTGTAAATTATATGCTAATGTAAGGCGTAGAACTGAATGCTGTTACTTTGATTGAGACATGAAACCAGGAAAAGAGTTTTAAATGTGGGTTGCATGAATCGTCACATACCTGTTTTGCAATTTTCTCATTAATGAAACCTAACAATTTCTGGTGAAGTTTTGTGTGATGGAAGTGGCATTAAAAGCACAGTATTAAATGCTTGATTTTTATTTTCCTTATGATGTTTGTTCTAGGCTGAAAGAAATCATAACTGCTTTAATAAATGTTATTTACTATCTTTCCCATCTAAGATACTTTGTGACCTGAAAAGCATTTGAAGAAGCTATGTCATCTTGTTAATTCTCACGTAGTGTTCTGATGTAACCTGGAAATCTTTGTTGTTTGGTTGTTTTGATTGTTTTCGGGTTTGTTTTTTGGGTTGCTTTTTAGTTTTTGTGTGTGTGTGTGTGGTTTTGTTGTTTTTTTTTTATTTTATTTAGTTTTTTTTTTAATAACTGTTACTTTCAAAAGGCAAGAATAATGTTTATAGTCAAAACAATAATAGCTTTAAAGATCCCATCTCTAATGTTTTTTCATTAGGTCATAGGCTTCTCTAGAAGTAGGAAACCCATATTGGAATGTCTTCTAGGTAAAGCAACACCCTAAACCATGCAGCTGGGTGTATCTGGAGCCTTTTGGCTTCAGAAGCCTGCTCCAGGCAAATTTTGAAATACTAAAGTCCTGGGGTTCCAAGTCTGTCATGGTGCATCAGCTACTAAGAAGGAGAAAAATGACGGCTACAGAACAATGTCCCAGATATCCTGAGGAACCTCAGATCCAGAAACTTCTCAGCTACATGTAAGAAGTTTCGTGTGTAAGGTGGCAGGAAAACAATGTTGTACGATTGTGTTTTCACACAGCGTTACAGCTCTGGTAAATAATCATTTTCAGTTGAAGGACGTTTCTACAAGTTTCTAGCCCCATACTTTCTGTAATAAAGTAAATCTTTTGTTACCACACTATGTTGCAAGATATAACTGGTTTGAAATTTCTCCTGTCATTATGCATCCTCAATTTGTTTGGGCTTCTATATTTTTTACAAATTAAACTCTCAGACTTAGCTCAAAGGAAAAGCCAATGAGCAAATATCGCATACAAGAAGGTTTTGTAGCACCTAAAGAACCATAGAGATGTTGAAGAATACTTAGAAAAAGTTATCAATGTGGCATGTTGGGGCTCCTCATGGAAAACCTGTAAAGAAGTAAATATATCTCTAAATGTGATTTACAATGTAAAATGTGTTGGATAACAGAAAATAATAGCATACATTTTTCCTTTGCTCAGACTACAGCATTTGAACTATTTTCCAACCCCTGGCTGACTTTGTTGTAAAATTAAATAGTTTAAGACAGAAAAGCTCGTGAGGCTTTTAATGTTTCCAAACCCTTGTTAGCCATATTTATGAAGTAACCTGAATATTTATTCTCACTTTCGGGTACATCATTTTTATTTTTATACTCGTGACTGATCTCAAAAACCCACACATGAGATAACATGAATACTGGAGTTAAATATTTGTGTTTCACTCTGTGAAGATGAAGATTTAATCCATTTCTTTGTCAGAATTGAAATGAGAGGATTTGTCCTTATGTGACCAAGTAATATTCTTACTGACTCCAGGTAACAGAATTCCGTGTTATCTTGCTTTTGTAGCAAGTCTGGAGACGTAAAAAAATGTTAATTCCAGGCAAGACTAGGAATAAAGTTTTCATGTCAGCCCAGTATAAGCACTTATTCTTGGCAATGATGGCTATGTGCAGCATATGGACCCATCTGGAGCCTATATTTCTTTTGAGTATTTGGTGGAGAGGAGGGGTATGTAGAGAACTCACCACAGAAAGCAGTGCTTTGGGATTTTGTTTGGAAGTCCAATCATACCCTAAACGCTATTTTCCTAGCTATAATTCTAGAAAAAAATAGAGGAAGGCACTGATCATGAGATTTTGACAAAGAGCAAATGCTCTTCCCTGGGGCTAGTCTGTGTCAACTGGTTAATTGGGAGAAGTTTCTCACACGGCAGAGGTACTTATTCTGTATGCCTCTATTGGGTTACATAAGTCTTGTTTGATTACCAAAACCATTCTAGAGTATGATTCATTGTGGGGTCTTACTTCTAATTTATGGCTATTCCTTTTAAATAAATAAAACAATTGCAGTGTGTGTGCACCCTTGAGTATCAGTATTAACAATTATTTTATTCACTCAGTTTAGCGATGCTTTCTCTCATTAATTCTAGTAAATCTTAAATCTATTCAATATTAGTTAACGATGTTTGAGCTAAGTGTACTAACTTTCTGAAATACTTTACTTGAATGTACTACATTGCCACTACAGTTGCTGTACTTCAGTTGGCATAGATTATAAAGTGTAGTTATGGTTTGCATGTTCATTTACACCGGCTAGGTACACTTCAATAAAAGGTAGTTGAAGGTGCTGACATGCTTTTCAACCAATAGGAGGAAATAAGAAGCCTGCCTGAAGACACAGTAAACTTTGAGAAACTACATTCCTTCTACTAATGTAATAGTCAGATCTACAAAGTGGCAAATTCTACTCCCAGAATAGTCAAAGTTTCTCAGTGGTTTACTCATAATCTTGTTTGCCACAGTTTTCTGACTCCAAGTATTATTTATGTCTCATGTAAATTCTCATTATTTTAGCAAGTATGAGTTTATTTGTCAGAGGTTTTGTTAGGAAGTAATCACTCCAGGGCTTTTCCCCTCTCAATTTATTTTATTTTTAAGAAAGACAAAGGACAGTTACTTATTTTGGAAAGAATTACAATTATTCAGCTCATTTAAAAAATAAAATATTTTATTTGTATTTTGTCTTCTGAGTACAAAAGTATTTGTAACTCATCATAGTGATTGTGGTTTTTAATTTAGTGATACTTTTTGCTGAAGTTTGTATACTGTCTTGTTTCCTGATGTCTATCATTCTTTTCATCTTTATAAGATTGTTATTCAACCATAGAAAATTTATGGCACTTCGCTGAAACTACTGAAATTATGACAGTTTACATAAACTGAGAGTACAGCATCTGGAAAACAAATCATTGAAATATTTGTGTATGGCTACAGAACAAGGCCTGCTGAAAAGCTACATGAGAAATTGTAAGAAAGTAACATACTGAACTGCCCATTCAACGTTTTAGTTTATGTTTTACAATTAGTAGTATGTTCCTTCCTGTAACTTGTGGTGTCATGCTTGTTCTTAAGGCACTATTTAACAAAACAAAAAAAAATTCTCAAGACCTGTTTGATAGGTAAAACAAGAGTGGAAGAAGCAAAGATGTTTTAGGTGATTAATTAAAAGCTATGGTGAAGCTGCTTGAAGCTGCTTAGGGAAGGAAGCACAGTGTGAGTATTTAATAAAGTGGGGATGTGAAGAGAAGGCAAAAGAAGTGGAGGAAGTGGCCAGGAGGCCTGTAGTTGGGAGTAGTGTTCATCTTTCTGACAGAAATTAGCAGAGATTTATCACTGCATCCTTTGTTGTTTGCCTGGCTTTTTTTCCTTCTGGCAAATGCAGCGTGGTGTCATGACCTACCTGCTTCCACGTTCAGAATCAGCACATCAGGTGGAAAATTTCTGAATTTTCAGAAGCCAGCAATTATTTCAAAAGGTGGAATCATACTCCATAAAAGTAAAAAAATTAAGTCATGTAACAATTACCTCTATCACTAGGTAAGAAGTGAGCTAGATGGAAAGTCACATTTCACAAAATTAAACCTATTGAATGTGTGAGTTTACATTTGTAAGTGGAAATGAGAATTCCTGTGCTTCTAAGATTTTATGAGTGTCTTGAAAGACTAAAACAAAAATACAGAAGAGATTATCTTGATGCTTTAAATCTTTCAAGTGAAAGTGGCTTTTAAGTACAGCTAAAGACCATCTATAATGGAATAAATTATTACTTCCTTGTGGTTTTAGGATACAAGAAATACCTCTGGGTTCTTTCAAATAGATACTAAATGTCACTTTGGTTATTATTATGAGGGCAAAATAGAATGGAACTTCTCTTAAGGAACTTGAATGTACACCCTGCTAAGGAAATTAATTACTAAAATATTATCTCATTGCTAATATTAAAAATATTTTTTTTGAACGCTGTGTACTGTGAATCTGATTTTGAAGACAAGCGATGGCACAGGAATATTTCTGGTCTTTGTGAAGAGGTTCTTAGTTCTATGTCAACAATTTCTATCGTCTTACAAATTTCATCAAAAAGGACAATTCAACTTTGAATTCTCCTAAAACAATGTTGGTCAGCAAACATTTGAAAAGTTTTTGTAAATATAGCTGCATGGTATTGGGTTTGTATCTTTGCTGGATGAAAAAAAATCCTGTTCTTATTCAAGAATCAGCCTGAACACTTGCACCCAAAAATCCTGTCCTAAAGACATACAATTTAACAAATACAGGTACAGGTGAAAAAGAAACCCTTAAAGAACAAAATCCTTGTAGTAGGGATTTGTAAAAATCTAAGAATTTGCATTATATCACATTTTTCCCCCTCTTACTTCCTGCAGGGAGATCTCCCAGAGCAATTGCCTTTCTCTGAGCTCACTTCAGTTTTAATCAGTGCAACATCTGTTTTAGCTGCATAAATAAACTACTTAGAAAAGGACTTTCACAGAGGCTAATGCCTGTTGCCTTTAACAAATGACACACTTTTTATTCCAGGCATAGAAGTTAGTCAGCCAGTACTCAGGGACTGTTCTGTACATCTAAGATAATTTCCGACTAAACAAAGGACACTGATTCTTTTGTTGCTGCAATATAAAGCAGTCAAGCATACTTCTTATTATAGTTTTATTGCTTTTGTGCCTTTTGTTTTAACTGTAAGTGGTGTTCATATACTACAGTGGGTTTGGCTCTGAAAAACACCAGGCATGTGGCAGACGTTTAGAAAAGTAAATGCATGAATAGTGCTCTCCCTGTAAGTGTTAATACCAGGTATATGGAAATTTGAAAGTGGGAGATGATGTAAACTATATAAAATGTGTAACCTTGAAAGAGAAGTTGAAGAGGAAACTTTTTTTGTTAAGACAATTGAAACAAATAATTTTATCCTCTCATATGAGTTAGCACATAAATTAGTGTATTTGGCACCGAAAATGACAAAGTGCTTGGTTTTGTTGCGATGCTGGCTGGACTACAAAAACAGCACTTGGGCTCAGGACGCAGAATGCTGCAGGGACAAATAAGTGCATAATGTAGCTGTTCTCTTAATGTCACCGGGAAACATGAATAAACTTGAAAGTTCCTATTCAGGACAGAACACTACTCTTACAACTGAAAGTTTTCAAAGAACTTAGGACTCTCTGTGTTCTTAGTAATGCAAAACAGCATTGTGTTCTGCATATAGCAAATGCGGAAGATCATTACTATGGCAGCACAAGTAGATAATTTTGCATTATCACAACATTGGGTTTGTCAACTATTTTGAGTTCACATCAGCAATATTTGGGAGGAAATAAGACTTAAAATGATAAGCTAAAAATTCTGTAAGAATATATGTCACTGTAAGAATGTGTATTATCAATGTAAGAATCTATGCCTTGTAGCTTGAAAAAGCGTTCTAATTACTTGTGTTCCTTTCACTAAGGATTCACATCAGTAGCTGCAGATGAGATGCATTGAAAGTAATTTGCCTGAAACAGATTTTTCTAATAGCAAATTAGTACCCTTTAAAAATAATACTTTTATATATTCAGAATTCATTAGATCTGTACTAAATGTGGTTATTTCTAGTTTAATTGATGGACTTCTTTGAACTTAAATGCCATTGTTTAGTCCAGATGAAGATTAGCCCTTTTATTAAAGGTTTACCTTATAACACAAATTAACATCCTCACAGTGGAAGAATTAAATTTAGTGTTTTAATGTAATAATTAATGTATTAATTTATCCTAGTGTGAAAAGTTTGAGGGTTTTGGAGAGTTATTGTTTTAATCAGCCCTAATTTCCTTAAAGTTCACACTTTTCCACTAAGATTCGGCTAACTGGCTCGGTGAATGGCTTTATTAGACAACAGCCATAGTAAAAAAAATTTTTATTGAGGAATTCATACCTAGCATGTTGATTCTTTTCCTAAGTTATACTGCTGAAGCGTATCATACATTCATTTACCTGTCTGACAAGATGCCTATTTAATAGGAAAAACACATTCTGACTGTGATGGATGGTGCAGCTGCCTCTTTTTAGTGATGGAGAAAATAAGCTGAGTTGAAGTACATCTGGCTACAACATGGCATGTCTCTCTTTACTGCTGCTTCCTCATTTCTCTTCATTTGGATAAGAAGGCTTTCCTTTGAACACACTTATTCCCAGCCTCCTATCTCCCAGCCAGTGTTCTCAGTGCTTTCTTCTTTTTGACTTTGAAATTACTTCAGAGACATTACTCTGTACTGGCCTACATTAAAGATTTTTTTTTTTTTTTAATTCCTATTATGTGCTCTCCAGGTCAAGGACAACAGTTTCAAAAATAAGAGCCAGTGGTAAATACTGAATAGTGCCATTCACCCTTTTTCTTCACTTTCTCTCTGCATTGTGACATTTTGCTTCAGGTGCTATTTCCCTGTGCTGATTTCTTTGGTATTCTGGCTTGGCACCTGTTTTAATGCAAAGAGACCACAGGCACATTGAGGGAGAAGAAAATTTGTCCTGAAGCTGCTGTACTATTTTAAATGTATTTGGCAATGAGGCTTTTGGATGAAGTGGACAGAGTCATGCACCTAAGAGTTCACTTTCTCCTAGGAGACTTGCAGGGTAAACCTGTATAACCATCACTAGCTTTCCATTGGCTGCACAGCTCAACTGATAAAGAATTCTGCAGACTATTATCTCTAAATGTCAGTCTGGTAGAGAAAAGGATGACCTTATAAGGAAGCCATTGACGCAATCCATGCAGCCACAATGGGCATAAATAAAAGATATCAAGTAGGGCATGTGCCAGTAGAAGAGTGAAAATTGTACTTAAAATTCATACATTTCACAACTTGGTCTGCAGTTTATCTGTCATTTTCATTCAAACAAAATATGCAGAAGGTTCTGAATTTATATCAGTATAAGCACATCTCATCTATTACCTCATTTTGGTGGAAGTTGGAGACAAGCCAAATACCAGATTTAGAAGTGCAGAGTATGACATCATTCCTATTTATATCTTCATACCATTTCTATATATGCCTGCATATACATACTTCCTTATCCTTGTCACCACTAAGGAATTGCATTTGTGAGAAGGATGATCTTTCCTGATGCAGAGGTACATCTGGGAAATAGGAAAGAATCTGAAATAATGAACACTGCTTATCAATTAACATGTTTGTGTTTCCCTATGGTGCAAAAACTGGTTGACAGTATCAGGCTGAAGCTTTTGGTTTTAGGGGAAATTTGTCTTTCCACAAGAAAAGTATCATGCAAGTGTAAACTTTTGTGTTTCTTTCTTCTCAAGCTACAAAAGTAGGATCATGAAATAGTTCAAAGTGCTTAAGCCTGCTTTCTTTTGAATTTTTCTAATTGCATCATGGTTTTCAGAAGTTAATAATGTCATTCCACTAAGAAAGGATAAGGCAAACAAAGCCATGCATGGATCTTTTGTGAACTGGTTGCTATGCTGATGAAATGTTAATGAAGTACTTTACATCCATGAGATTTTGTGGTCATTGAAATCACTGTGTTGGGTAGACTTTCTCCCAGTAAGTCAGTGTTCATTTGACTGTTTTGCCAGTTCTTTTGGTATTATAAAAGACCAAATACTAAAATTGTTCCCACATTATGTTTCTTCTGGTCTACAGTAACCTCAAAAGAGGGAGACTGGGGCGTTTGATTAAACTTGTTCTGTCTTTTAACAAATTACAGTGCTACTTGGAAAACAGGCAAAGGAACTATACTGTTAAGTATTTATTTTTATTATATGCAGAAAAAATAACCATATGGTATGCTTCCTCTCTGGTGTGAAGTAATTGCTGTGATGGGGTTTGGAAATAGAACAACTCTTTCCCAGTATCACTGAAAAACAATACAGGTTATTGCATGGGTATAGACTTTGTTCCTCATAAAATACATTGTCATTAAACATGAAAGATGTATTTTGTGTATAAAGGGAAAGTAAACAGTTGTCCAATCTCCTTTGCAGTTTCTCAGAGGAACATGAGGCAGTGCTCCTCCATGTTTCCATTCCTAGATATTGAGGTAATTACAAATGAAATTAAAAAAAAAAAAACAGAATTTCACAAGCAAAATGTGAATTCTAGGAAATGGCACTCAGGTGCTGAAAAGTGTGCTAGAAATACAGTGAAACTGAGAATGAGGCATAGACATTCAGCATGAAAAGGGGTTAAAGTTTCCCCTTTCTTTCCTCTGTATTTGGGACAGCATGAACTGGAGGTTTTCAGCTTATTCTCTTAGACCAAGATTTTTGTAATATCTTGGAAATAGATTCTGAGTGCCATTTGTAAATGTCTTCATGCATCCAGGGCTTTTTAAAGAGTTGAGGTAGAGATATGCTGTAGACAAGATCTCCTGTTTTCCCCATTTATTCAGAACACAATCTGGACTCTTTTCTCTCTTAGGGGCAAAACACAACAGTTCTACATTATAATCCTACTCTCTTGCAAAATCATAACAGAAGGTTAGAAGGAACATGAGTAAGGGAACATACAGGGAGATGGACATTTCAGTAGAGAGAAGATAAACAAACAGAAAATGTCAAAGGTTGAAATAAATGACTTTTGGAGACTAAATTAAACATTGAATTTGCTTATGATATCATAATCTAATGCTAAAGAGATAACAATTGTTTTAATTATCTCTGCTTTCTCTCAAAGGATTACCACATACCTAGATTTCTTCCAGTGTTGCTCTGACACCACTACTCACGCTCTTCTACCTCATTGGGATGCTTGGTTTGATCTGTGTGTCCTCATCTTTATTCCAAACTAAAGAAATCTTGGTAATTTATTCTCTCCTTGCATGGAAGTTGCTCAAGTAGTTTTGATCATCTGCCAGAATCACCTATGAAAGTTCTCTACATGCAGAAGACCTGAATTGCATTTTCAGTATTCAAAATATCAGCACTCTTGGCAAGCATGTAAGCTTATAGGACCAAAGCATTTTCTGTTCTTTTTTTCTTGATTACTTTTCTACCTACTCTTACCATTTTAACAGTATTTTGTACTTGTTATCCAAGCACTGTTGGAATATAATACAGTACAGTATTCTGGGATCAGTGATATAATTTCCAATATACTTGAGGTCTCTCATCTTGTTCATTATGTGAATGCTTTAAAAAAGACCATCATAGAATCATAGAATAGTAAGAGTTGGAAAAGACCTTAAGATCATCTAGTTCCAACCCCCCTTGCCATGGGTAGGGACTTCTCATCCTAGACCATGTAATAATAATAACTGTGTGAATGTTTCATTGTGGTAATATTTAGTTAACTAAGAGAAACTTGTCTCAAACATCCTTCAGGAAAAAACACCTCAGAATGGTGATTGACACCATTTTTCATTATCACAGCATCTGGATTTGTCAATTATTTTGAGTTCACACTGTCAGTATTGGGAAGGAAGTTTAAGAAAATTTCAAATGGCCTCAGGAGAGAGTTTAGTGAATGAGTTACAGTAAGTGGTGTACAGAAGGGAAGGAGAAAAGAGGTAATTGTCCATTTCTTATACAGAATAAGAAAAGAAATCACCATGTAACCGTAATAGAACAAGTTTTTAAGACAATACAAATTCATTTCCTCTTGTAGAATGTTACTGTAGTTAAAATTAAAAATCAATTAAGAAAAAATAAATTCATTAAATCATAGAATGGTTTGGGTTAGAAGGGGAGTTAAAGATCATCTGCTTCCAACCCCCCTGCCATTATCAGGTATATCTTCCATTAGACCAGGTTGCTCACAGCCCTGTCCAGCCTGGCCTTGAACACTGCCAGGGATGGAGCATCCACAACTTCTCTGGGCAACCTGTGTCAGTCTCACCACCCTCACAAGGAAGAATGTTTTCCTAATAGCTAATCTATATCTAACCTCTTTTAATTTAAAGCCATTCCCCCTTGTCCTGTCACTACATGCCCTTGTAAAAAGTCCCTCTCCAGATTTCTTGTAGGCCCCCTTTAGGTATTAGAAAGCTGCTAGATTGGAATAGTGTCATGGTTTAAGCCCAGCAAGTAACTCAAAACCTCACAGTTACAGCTGAGCCCAGGACAAAGAGCAATTAGTAAGGTTCACTGATACGTAGTCAGGTGCAAGTATTGCTCTAGATATCTTTAAACTGCTTACTTTTGTAAACTGTGAGAGATATTTGAAAGATAAGGAGTCATATACATGTCCTGCAGTTAAACCTTTGCTGTTAGCTACTATTGTAAAAAAAGAATCTTTGCATGCATCATTGATATGAATCAGTATGGACATTCTTATACTCACTTGAACAGTATTGAATAGGTTTAGCTGTCAGTTGTATGTCAAGACTTGAGTTTGGTATCAGGTGTGATGCATTATAATTTTAAACATCTCTTAAAGGTCCACAAAACTAATTAGAATAAAATACAATAGCTTTTCTAGACTTTATTAGTCAGAGCATCTAATTCTCCAAAGTGCATCACAGAGAAATTGGACAGATATGAGCAGTGTAACAGTGTCAGCATATGGTGCTTCCTTTGTGCACTCAGCAGCGCTCACATGAAGCCCTCTGTGCCACAGGTACTTGCACTATGACTGGGAAGGCTGGCCAAGATCCCCAGATTGACTCCTTTTTTTCTGTCTAATTGGGAAGTAAAGACTCTTAATCTTCTCCTTGTCCTTTAATGACTAAATTCAGCCTAATATACTTTCCAGGTGTGCTCCTGAAGTTGTGCTGCAGTTCAACCCTGTCTCAAGAATTTTATTTTTTTTCTTTAGAAAACATGCATTAACTCATCAAAGCTTTTGTGCCAAAGGTGTAGACTATATAGTAATTAGTAGGTAAAGACAGCTTTGTCAAAAGATGTGACTACTTCAACTGTGATGTGGCAGGTGCCAAAGAGAAGGAAATGATGGAGTCCTGCTGGTGTTTGCATCCACTGATTGTTGTAAAACAGGTTGTATACCCATGACAGAAATGGTTTCAAGGAGCTTGGGCAAGTGGTACCTAAAAAAGTGCTACAAGCACAGAAGAATTTCACTCAAATTAGAATTCTGAATTATATTCTTGATTATACTGTCACTGAAGCTATCCTTTTGCACGTAGTTTTGCTTTCTATGTAAGTGGCAGTAAGTATAATACATATTGGCTCAAATAATGAAACGATCTGTAGTTGTTCCTGAGGAATAAACACTGTTAAATCTCAGATTCATTTTTCAGTGTCAGAAATTGGTCCGTTATGATTAGTATAGAAGAAACTTATTAAAAAATATAGGCATTAATATCTATATATTTTAAAAACATCATGACTGGAATGCATCATTGGGCATACATGAGCAGTCATGCATGCAAAGTATACACTATAAAATGATATATGGAGTTGTGCAATGAACTATTAAAAAGCAACTAATAGGAATAACTATTATAATAGAATTTAGAAGTGTAGAAGGTTATAATAGCCGAGAAGAGAAGCATAAATATGCTTATGCCTTACCTACTTAAAAAAAAATAAAAATAATCTGATGGCAACTCTTTCTCTATGGAACTTTTGTAATTTGCAACAGCTGTTAAGTAAAGACAGAAAGATGGTGAGTGGGGTGGAGAGGAAATATTTTAGGATCTCCATACAAATAGCCTGACTCAATACTGGGGACAGTTTGGAAATACTTGATGTGAATCATAATTGTGTATTTCAGTCAGTCAATAACAAGGAGTAAATTAACATGCTCAACCTGTTCATTTGAAACCAAGAACACTTAGCTAAGCTAAACACCAGTCACCTTTCCCCTGACCATTTCTCAAATGTGAAGATAATTTCCTGATCCCAATAAAAGGAAGAGGCAGGTAAAAGACTGTTTTTCTTTATAGCAAATACAAATTAAATTTTAATCTGGAGTATGATGATCAACAGCATTCCAAAACCATAAAAAACCTTGCATGTTTTTGTGCTGCCTCTTTCAAATTCTAAAGCAAAAAAGATATTTCTAAGGTTATTTTCAAATTCCTAACTTCAGGTGTACGATATTTCATTTGTGTGAACAGTACATAATTTCATGGCATTGTCAGATGCCAGATCCTAGGAAAATAAATAAATAAAAATTGTTTCTTTGTCTGCAGAGCATGCTGTCCATCTTTCTCAAATAATCTCAAAGAAAAAATCAAATTTGTTCCTACCTGCAGGTTTATGTGGCATATCACCAAATCTGACATGTCTCCGTGATTATAATTATTGGAAGTATGAATATGGATATTTCCTTATAGCTTGCAACATTTCTTTGAGAAGTGATTAAAGAATAGAAGTAAAGCTACTTAAGAATTTAAAAGTTATCTTTGTATAGACATCCTTGTCAAAATGTATCTTTGGCTGTTAATCATATTCTAGAGTAAATTTCAGACTTAAACCCATCAATCAATGTCTGTCTTGTTTAACTTTGTCATATCAACACCATTTTGGTAATTTAGACTATTCCAGTAATTTTATTTTTACACAATATTTTTCTTTCTTTTCTATTAATTTCTGCTCTTGTAGAACATGCAGCAGAGCCGTGAACTATTTGAAACACAGGAATAAATGTGCCTGTGATTATGTCTGAGGAAGAAAATCGCTGCCATGTCCTCTTCTGTTTACATATTCAATATAAATAGAGTATCTGGACTGAATACCTTTGCCTTGCAGTGGTTAAATCTCAAATCATGTTTTGCCTTTTTAGAATATTATACTTTGGTTCTTGAATCATTTGTCGAGGCAGTGAAACAAGACAGAAAGGTTGATTTAAGATGTACTAATGTGAGAGGGAAAAATCTCCTTTTTCTCTAAAAACTCGGGGGTGTTTTATATACTTTTAAATAATAAATGTTTTTCTTGCACAAAAAACTTAGTGTGTTTAGCTCTATTATGCATTTCATATGCAAGTAGCAACCTTACACAATTATTCAGAAAGGTTTTTATTTAGTTAGTTCTAAAAACAAAATATGGCAGATATCTTAAGAATAAAAATGCAAAATTAAATCACTTCAGAAGTTACTTGTAGTAACTTGCTAGTAACTTGTTCTGTTATCTTCCCCAATACATATGGAGTGTGATACATTTTTAATTGAATGTTCTGATCTACATATTGTACAGAAGTGCAGTCATATTCACTGCTAGGTTGAATCATTATTATTTTTTTTACTTCAAAGTGTGTGCTCACCCTTTTTTTAACTCATGAAAATAAAGTAACAAATAGGCCTCAAATGCAATTTTCCTAAGATATCTACTGTGATAAAAGTCTGACAAAATTATGAGCCTTTATAAATTACTCTTCAAAGTGAATCTCAGTATCCAGCCTTAAATTATAATTGTAATTAAGAAAATGAGGAAAACATGGAATCTCCAAGTTGAGCACTCAGTTTGCATCTAAAACAGTCTGCAGTGACAGGATTAAGAGATTTAAATTCACTGCACAAAGAATAACATCTGAAGTATTTTATTCACATTTTTAAAGACAATTCTTTTTAAACTACAGTGTAGGGTCAAACACATTCAGGAAGGTGGAGCAATATTCCAATATGATGTCTTACTTTCAACCAAAATGTTATGCACTATATAATTACATACTTCATTAAAAGTATATTTATGCAACACATTATCCCTCTAAGTCTGGATTCTAGAAATAGGTTTGTTTGTGTAACAACTTTAGTACATTTTTATAATACATTATAAAACTATAACACATTACAGTTATTATACAACTTTCTATAAATAACTCTTCCTCTTTGTGCACTTTCTAACATAGAATGATGCCACCTAAAAAGACTGGCTATGGTTATGAATGGTAATTGTCTATTTTTCAATATTTTGATTTTAGCACTCATACTTTTTTCCTAGTTTATCATCCCCAGTTTCAGATTTGAGATGCTCTGTAGTATGTGCTTTAGGTAGCTAATTAGCCAACAAAGAGAGAGAGAGAAAGGAAAGTTAAAGACAGGAAACATAACAGGGAAGGAAATGATACTGCACAATGATTTGAGCTTGTTATTCTATGTTAAACATCTTTACTGCCCTGTTTAAACCAAGTATCTTTAATTTCATGACTTTTCATTAATTTCATTCTTATTAATTACAGTGATAATTATAGATTAACTTATATGTTATTTATATAGCACTTCCAGGTACTTAATAGCTTGGAAAAAAATTGCTGTCAAAAGGTTACAGTTGAAATAGGCATCATGAAGATATGTAATATCTATGGATAGTATATAAGTATTAGGATGGATATACAATAGAAAAATGATTGCATAAGAATAATTGTTTTGTCTTTTAGTAAACTCAAATTTGTGCAGTTACATGTATGAATTTCACAGAAATATATAATATGCTCCTATATTCCAGTGTTAAGTCACTAAAATTAGGGCTTCCCTGAAGTCATGTAGGATCAACGCTCCCTATGGCAAAGTTTCGTTAAAATAGTGTCTTAATCTGCTTTGATTGTGAACTTCTGCAAAATCATTTTTAGGGTACAGGAGGCAAAGCACTGAGCTCAGTCTGCTGGCAGACACCTAAGAAACTGCTTTACAACTTCAACACTGAAGAAATTCTTGTTGTGATTTTGAAGCTGACACTGTATCTGTTCTGTGATAGCCATACATGATTATAACTCATAGACTTTGTTTTGTTTGTATGTTTTTAGTGATGTAGCTGAATTCTTTTAAAAGTTAATCTGTGGCATGGGACCCTAATGGATGGTGAGAAGGGGGGATTCATGGAAGAAATAATGAGCATGCTTAAGCATTAGCTTCAGATTTAGGAAAAATAAAAGTAAGACAAGGTGCTGAAAACCCTGTCTTGTAAGGACAAAGTTTACAGGGTAAAAACTCTTCAAAACCTCATCTCATTTTTGTCCTGGCTTGCCAACTGTCTTTGAGTTTATCCTCTGACAGATTTAGATATTCTAATACAACTTGGCTTTAGTAAGCCAAATAGTAAGAAATATTTTAGTCACCTTTGAAGAAGCAGCCATAGTATTCTGGAAATATTATCCACAATACTTTCTCTTATGTCCCATTCCAATAATGGTGAAAAGTATTTCAGTATACTTACTGTTCAGTTTGCAAATTTAATTTTACCAGTGATCGGCAGTATTTTATTTCACGTACAGTTTTCTGGGTGACTGTGAGCACTGTCAGAGACATCGCACTCATTTTAGCCCTGCATGAAATATTTTAAATTGTCAGCCTCATAATATATACTTCACTATATATACATACAGCAGCTCGAGATAGTGAAGGGAGTCCATCAGATCTGTAAATGACTGGCGATGGGTATCCAAATGCAAGGACATCATGACTTTTGCAGTGGCAATGCAAATAATATGAGGTTTCATACCCTTCTGAAAAGTTCTATGGAATTTGTGTTTCTATATCTTGGTTTAGTTCGTGGTTGAAATTATTCTTTGATTGTCTGGAGAATTACTTCTGTATTATTGTCCAGGAAGGCTGGAGAATGTCATTCACAGTCTGTCACCCATTAATTTCCTTTTGGCAGGAAAATTCTGTGAAACATTGTCTTGATGAGGCTTAGTTTTAGGATATTATAGTATTATGTATTGCCTCTTCCATAACAACATAATAAAGAGCTCAGTAAGCAATAAATAGCAGTGCAGCCTTCAGAGAGGCCATATAGTTCCTGAGTATCAAGTCACTCACTGAATTCAAATAAAATATGTCTAGGTTTTGGTTTTCACAGCTTTAAAACTGGAGATGTGAAGACAGCTGCATTCAGAGTTGATGCTTTGTGTTCTTGGTTTACTGTTTTTAAGTATTTGGTATGAATGCCTACAAATTTTCTAGCACTACCAGGAATGCACAGACTGATGTTTTTTCCTGCTCCTTACAATTTTCAGCTAGCTGCTTCATATCTTTATTCACCTCTGAATGCTAGGCTTGCAGGAAAGCCTATTTTGGGGCTTTCCCAATTATCACCAATATTTGGATCAACAGTTCACATTTTTCAGAAAGTGTTGCAATTTGACAATATATTCCATTTCGACCAAATCTTCAGCATCACATATGTAATTGGGTTTTTTCTTTTATAATTTTTTCTGCCATAAAAGCAGGATATTTTTTCTCCACTTTTCCTGATTTTTCTGTATCTTAACAGTGGAAGCAAATTGCCTTTGCATGGTGTTCAATTCTGCTTTAATATGGTTAAGTTATAAACAGGCCATTTGGAGAGAAATAATCAAAATGCCTTATTTTCTGTCTTAGTAACCCAAGTGTTTCAAAGTGAATGTATTTTTGCTGTTGCATATGTGTGTTTACTCAGTCTAATAACCCCTACTTAGTACTTCACTTTCTGTGAAACTAATTCTACTAGCTTTCTCGTAATGTAGTTTCTCATTTGACGTACGACTCCGAGAAAAAGCTGATGATGGTGGTTGAATTTGATAATGTATCAGTAAGACAACAGAAAAGCTGATGTATTCTTTCTGCCTTCCATGTCTGTGGTGATTTATTTGCAAAAGGGAGAAACTCTGGATGGTATTAAAATTCATTTCATGCCACAGTAAATAATCAAGTCAGTAATCCAGATGTCTCACACAGGTTGTTGTTGTTCTTCCTAGATATTGTGTTGTCTTTTAGATTTCCACTTTTGACTCTATGTTGAAGAAAAGAATTTTTATATAGCTGATAGGTCTGAGGACATAAGTCTCCCCTATGTATCCATTTCAGATGCTCTGAATTATGACATGGTAGTACTCTATTGCCAGATACTTAGGAAAAATATAAAGAAATTATTTAACCAAAGACCCTTACTGTGCTACCAATATTGTGTACAACTGTTGTTTAAAAGTTCTAATTTGATTTTAAAGCTAATGTGGAATATTTTGAACATTAACTATAGCATCTACTAACTCTTTTAGCTGTAGAAAATGTTTATTGCAAATTTCTGTGACCAATGTAAAAAATGTTTAGTAAATAAAAAATAAGTGTCCAGTTGTCCTGGGTTCAGCAGTAGCAGTTCTGCCTGGGAGGAGGGGAAGCTGGGAGGAAGCAGAGACAGGACACCTGACTCAAACTAGCCAAAGGGGTATTCCATACCACAGCACGTCATGCCCAGTATATAAACTGGGGGAGTTACCCAGAAGGGTTAGATCACTGCTCAGTCAGGCTGGGTATAGGTTGGCAGGTAGTTAGCGATTGTATTCTCTTCCCTTGTTATTTCCTTTATCATTATTATTGTTGGTGGTAGCAGTAGTGGTTTGTGTTGTACCACCTTAGTTACTGGACTGTTCTTATCTAAACCCATGGGAGTTACACTCTTTCTATTCTCCTCCCCATCCCTCTGGGAGTGGGAGGAGGAAGGCGGGGTGGGGGGATCGATTAAGCTGTGTGGCTAACTGGGCTTAAACCATGACACCAGTTTTGGATAAAGGACTCACACCAGTTTTAAAGGCCTTCAAGAACCTTAATTTTCAATATTAGGGCCACAACTTTAATTTCTTTCATAGATGTGATCACTGAAGTACTGAGATAGCAAAGATCTAGTTTTGCATATTTTACTCTCGTTCACCCTACACTTCTTCCCTTTTACTTCCTTAGTACATTTTCATATGTGGAGTTTTGTGTAATTAAACTCAGCTGGCAACGTTTTTTGAAATTATCCCCAGTGATGACCTTAAAGTATTAGCAGGAGAGATGACCTCATCAATTAAAAGCATCTTTCTAAAAATGATATCCACTGTTCAAAGTAATTTAAATTTTTGTAGAAGTTCTCCAACTGCTTCATCTGGTCTTACCTTTTGAAGCACGTGACAAGGGAGGGTGTTACGGACATATCTATAAGAAGTCTAATTTACATTAATTGCATGAAAGCCACATAAGAAGTGGTGTAAATTCCAGGATAAATCATTGAAGAGTTTTGTAGGGAAGTCTGTGTTACCCAATACATATTATTATGATAATGACTTTCTAGAATCATTCTAATGAGAAAACTGCAAAGATGCAGCAGCACCTTTTCAGATTGAGATGTACATGGTTAATATTTTGCTAGTAATATATGTAAATGCCCCTCAGTTTAAAGAGAAAAACAAATATTACTGTTATTATTTTTCAGATAATTTCAAGCTCTATTTCTATTATTTTATACAGTATTTTAAGCTCCACAATTAGAAGATTAGACATTTTAAATTGTGATTTATTTTTGTATTGTATACAGGTTAAGTTTTAAAATTTTTTAACAGGATGTTATATGGTATTTTATCAATAGTCAATAAATACTTCAATATTACAAAATAAATAAATAACAATTTTATTTATACAAAAAAGCCAGACTATCCATTCTGTTGAGCACACTTTCATTAAAAAAATTAAAGGATTTGAACAAAAGGGGTTTCTGAGGCAATCCTTTCAGAAAGCCAGTATAGGAATTTAACACCTCATGTTTGAAAGGTTCCTTTGTAAACTGGGGGATCTTTGGGTGTGTTAAAGACTCCTTTCTCCAAATATTGCTTATATTACTCTCATATTTAAAGCATTTGAAAACTAATTAGCAAGAAGGCATAAGGAAATCGTTATTGAAGATGTCAAAAGAAATGAATTTTTATTCTTTCTGGCTAATCATATTGTCTTTGCATATTCTAGCTTTTTAATAAGAGTGAGAAAAGGCTGAGTATGTATAATTGAGCAAATATGTCTATTAACTGTAGATTTTATGCACTGTATTATACCAATAATTCAGATAGCACTATTTAAACAATGAATGTGTAACAAAAATTTGCAGAATAAGATGCAACTTTTCATTTGCTTCCTTAAGAGAAGAGGCAGCTGTACCAAGGCTCTGAAGTAGTAAATAAGCTTACCAATAATTCTTTCCATTTAAAATTGTATTAAAATCTTTTGCTGAGGGTAACAAACATCAAGCTTTCACATTTCATGGCTTTAGACCAACCACTCTACTGATCTTGGAAATAGATGTATGAAAAGCCTGTAAAAACCAATAAGATTTCAGGCAGAATAAATTTGCACAGGATGTCTTTGACTTAAGTCTTGTGTAGTTGCAATAAGAGTTCAGCTGTGATCTATTTACTGTTGAGTGCTCTGCAAACAGACAAGAATGGACGAAGACCTCGTTATTCTCTTGGAAAAGTTTTTTGTTTGGTATCTTTTCTCAGAATGGTTGACGGATTAGAGGACCTTGAAGTTATCTGGTCTAAGGCCGCTGCTCAGGTAAGGATATCTAGAGCTGGTTGTGCAGTACCACATTCAGATGGCTTTTGACAATCTCCAAGGAGGAGACTCCACAGCCTCTTTGGGTGACCTGCTCCAATGCTTAGTCACCCTCACAACAAAAAAGTGTCTCCTAATGTTCATATGGACCCTCCTGTGTTTTAGTTTGTGCCCATTGCGTCCTGTTCTGTCACTAGGCACCACTGAAAGAAGCCTGGTTCTGTCCTCTTTGAACCTTCCCTTAGGCCATATGACATCCAAGATTGTCCACATTTCTGGATAGATTTTTAGAGCAATAGCCACCTTAGAAAGTCTTTGAGGAATTTTGTCATTCTGGAAGAATTGTATTTTACTAAATGGAAAACTACTTGGAAATATACTAATTCATATTTTGAGAATTTAAAGGAGATTAAGGTCCTCCTGTGAGTATATTGTGGATATTCCAGTGAATAAAATAATTCTGAGTATTAAGTAATTGTGAGTATTCCAGTGTCATTAGACTGCAACATGTGAGCCCTTAGAATATGAAACCGAAAAGCAAAAGTGGTTCTGTTTCATCCCAAGTATCTGTTCTCCATAGTCAGTATCTGACTCCTGGACTTTCTGCTGGAGGAGATGTGTGATATTACTTGGCATATAAATCTATAAATATGCTTGGTAATTTATATATGGTAGAAATTTAGATGATGGTGAGCTACAAAAGTTATGCTAAACCCCCTTGAATAGATAATTTCCATTGTAAATCTTCCACTTTTTCTGACATAAAGGCTACTGACATATAAAGGGCCTTTGTTGAAACACAGTTAAAGGCAAGCATTTATATTGGTTGTACAAATTATGTCATATTTCTTCTAAGGATAATATTTGTATAAACTAAATATTGTTCAATAAATTTATACAAAAATCACTTGAAGAAATAATATGTCTTACTGTAAAATAGTAAATATTTTGTAACCTTGACTTTCCCATTTTAAACATTTCTGGAACAAAACCTCATTTTGTAGAGAGTAGGCAAATTGGTATGAACAGAGCCACAAACTGACAAAATGAGATTAATTTCCTGGATGTTTAAATGAGAGAATTAAAAAAAAAAAAGCTGTAATTTATTCTGGAAGTATGAGTTTTGAAAGGTACGGGATAGTCAGCACTTTAAATGGTATCTGGGAGAAGTGACACATGCTGCACAACACCTTTATAAATAAAACATCCACAAGTATGGACACTTCAGAAACAGAAAAACCTGACAAAATGAAATTTCTGCTGAAACTCTTTTTTTTCATGTTGTATTCAGTAATTTGCATAATGACCTGATGTGTTAGCACAGCAACCTGTAAGAAACTGAAAGGAGTGAAAAGGCTTTTAAAAACCTTGGGCTATTTATTCAGTGTAATTTTAACTGGTGCTTCATATTTGAAGAGCAGCTGGGAGGCAGAACACTCAAAATGCAGATAATTTCTGGGAATTTCTTATGCAATGTATCATTTAACATGTTGCTTTTTACTTACTTCATCTACTTTCCTTAAAGAAATACCAGCTGACTGAACCTCTTTTCAAAAATATTTCAACATAAATTTTCAATACATTGTCATACTTAAGATATTCAGGCAGTAAATTAGAATAACTGCTGGAGACCTACATAATGGAAATTATCAAGTTTTCCACGCTATTGATTCAATTATTTACATCCCAAGAAAAGAGCTTGCTCATCAAGCTTGTCCATCTTTATTTTCAACTCACCAAGTGAAATTCACAAGTTTAAGAGCTAAGACTGATGATAGCAAAACTTCCTTAAATTTTAGTACAATGATTTAGAATGTCTAATCCTTAGATGAACTGCTCTTGCAGTTCAGTTTAAGACCCTGACAACCTCCCTGCTCAAGCAGGCCCACCTAGATCTGTTTGCACAGGAAGAATTCCAGACATCTTTTGAATCTCTCCAAGGAGTGAAACTCCACAACCTTTATGAGCAAACTGTGCCAGTGCTCACTCACTCTCACAGTAAAAACATGGTTCCATGTTTTTTAATGGTTAGTTGGCACCTTCTGTGTGTGTGTCCATTACATCTTGTGAAAAGAGCCTGGTTCCTTCTTTACAACCTATTTTTAAAAGTTCATATATCTTGGTGGATGTTCTCCAGGCTACCCAGTCTCAACTTGACTTAAGAAAGCATTTTTTTATAGCAAGAATGATTAAATGATGGAACAAGCTTCACAGAAAGGTGGTCAATGTGTCATGCCTGTCAGTGTTTGAGAAGCATTTGAACAGTGCCACTAATAAAATGCTTTAATTTTTGGTCAACCCTGAAGTGGTCAGGCAGGTAGACTAGATGATCATTGTAGGTCCCTTACAACTGAAATATTCTGTTCTATTCTATTTTAAAGCTCTCTCGGGCTTTCCTTTTAGGAGAGATGGTTCAGTCTTTTCACCATCTTCAGTTCCCTTCACTGGACTTTCTCTAGTATGTCTACATCTTTCTTGTACTGAGGAGACCTAAATTTGACACAGTATTAGAGATGGGGCCTCACCAGCACTGAGCAGACAAGAAACATCACCTCCCTCAACCTGCTGGCAATACTTTGCCTAATGCAGTCCAGGGTGTCACCAGTGTTCTTTGCTGCAAGGGTACTTTGATGGTTCAAGGTCAATTTGCTGTCCACTGAGACTTCTACTGGCTGGCTCCACCATGGTCTGGGGTGTGCAGTGGTTCCACTCTGGCTGTGGGGCTTCGGGACACCCCTTACTGAACTTCATGATGTTCAGCCCATTTCTCCAGCTTGTTAAGGTCTCTCCGGATAGCATCATGACCCTCTGGCATAACAGCCAGTCCTCTCAGTTTGTGTTACCTACAAACTTGCTGAGGGTGCATTCTACCCCATCATCCAGTGAAAGTATCTTTCTGCTTCTGATGAAGGATCCTATTTCTGTTCATCTGGAAATTCTGACAACATTATAAAAAATTGTCAATGGAATAATTACTGGAAAAATTAAAAATTTGGTGTCTCTTTCTGAGCTAAGCAAAAATCATGGTTACAGACAAGTCCTCCAAGGAATAAAAGAGAGGAATAAGTGTGGAAAAAAAGCAGAGCAGAGGTGGTACAGAGCAAATTAGGGATATTAAAATCCCATTTGAGGTAGAGATAAGAGTCATGAGAAATGAGAGAGAATTCAGACCCTGAGCAAGTGATCCAGAGGAGCTGATCCTAGGTCTATGCAACCTGAACACCTGATGCGCACAGAAAGTTGCAGTGCTTTGGAAAAGTAGAGGAAGGATTCCTTTTACTGAAATGTTATATAGCATTTCCAGAAAAAAATTGAGGTTGATCCATAATCAGCATGGTACTCACCTGTGAGAAACAATAAGCTCAGAAATATCCATTTTATATGTTAATCTACCTTGAAGCAGGTTCCTATTCTACCCTGGTAGCTGTCATAAAAATCAGCAATGACTTTTTCAAACAATCTTCCCAATTAGCTAGAAAAGGGCAACTGAACTGTTAGCTGAACTTAACTGAGCAAATTTTGCTGTAGTAACATTTACTTTGCATTTTGTGTGTCCTTACTGTATTAAAAGAAAAAAAAAAAGGAAATTACATTTGCTATTAAGGAATTGCAAATACAAATACAATGCCATGCATTCCAGTATATAATGAGAATTACTCCTACATGGTAATAGTAGAACAGTTAGTTTTCCAACAGTGTAAGGCAAAATTTGGCCATTTCTAAAAGTCAAAGTTTAATTTTTCTTGGAAACCTTGTCAAAAGAAATATACGACAGCTACATATGAAAACAAAAATCTTGGTATGTTTAGACCCCATTAGCCTTTATCTGTTTTTAAGAAAGCAGCATGCTTTCTCAATAAGATGGCTGTACTTTCTTTGTTTTGATTAATAGAATCTACCCCTTTTTCTTTTATTTTTAATAAGAAACTAATTCTCCTGTCTTTGTCAAACACTGTCTTAGGTTATACATACAACTGCAGTTTCTCTTCAAACATGGAAAAAAAAAAAAAGCAACAAACAAGCAAACAACCAAAAAAAAAAAACCACCCAAATTTTGTTTTTTTTAAACTCTTAGACATGGTGCCTCTATCACAATATTTAGTTGGCATGCTTATTCTATATTTACTAGATTCTGTATGCCCAAGAGACTGACATGTAGAAAACTTGCAATGTGGTGCGCATCTTACCGAATTACTACATTCCTAAGAATGACCCATGTGTTTTAACTACTTTAGGAGTCTTCTGTAGATACATTAACAAATGCAATTTTTTTTTTTCCAGAACACATGGAGTAAAATATCACGAAGTTGAGAAGGATACTCTTTGTACATTTGAATCTATAGATCCTTTTAAAAAAGGATCATTAAAAATCTTATATTTAGAATCGGTTTAAATTGGAAATAGTCTCGAATAAGAATGGATTTCTACCAGCTGTAATCTACCATTATATTTTTAAATATTTTTGTGTTAGAATGGGTTTTGTAGTGTTAGAATAATAGAAATGATTATTCATTGACATATTATATTCTCTGCCTCTAGAAAGGAGGTATAAAAATGTATCATTCAACTAATTTGCATGGGAAATGAATAAATAAAAGCAAAATGTGGGACATGGGTGGGAGATTACGTTCCATGTTAAATTGTTTAATATGCATCATAAAATGCAATCCATTGGAATAGTTATCACTAGGTATGCTAGTACAGTGCTGAATGACACGTAAAGTGGTAATGGCATGGAATGAAATTAGCCAATTTTGCAATTAGTATCGTCTGTTTGGAATTAAAAATAAACAGAGTAGGAAATGTTTATGTTAATCATAGAATCATAGAATAGTTTGGGTTGGAAAGGACCACAAGATCATCTAGTTCCAACCCCCCTAAAAACTGTTAAAAATCACCTTTGTGAATGCATGTCTAAAATCAATTTGAGAATGCTTGATTTTAATGGGAGCATAAAAAGTCCTTTAAAAGCCATGGATAATGCAGGTTATTTATTAATATTATCACAATGTATAATGGCTGTTCATCACTGACTATATTTACTCTCTCTTCTTACTCAATATTTTTTTCACAAACTGTGAAGACAGTTTTGTACTTTTATTTGAAAAGTTGTTTATTTTTTTGTTCAGTGGAGCATTCATCCATGAAATGGTAAGCTTGGTAAATACTGTGTCTTTGGGATATCAAGCTTGAAAAGTTTGTCAGCAGAATCAAGTCTTGTAGTTTTCAGACTATTTTAGTTCACTGGCTATATCCTTAAGGAAAGAACAAGTTGAATGTAGGTCAGGATTCTGCTGTTGTTATTTTTACAGCAAGATTCAGCAGCCTGTTTGAGCTATAGTGATACTCAGAACAGCAGAACTCTTGTGACACAAGGCTAGTGTGAACGGAAAGAATAATTTGAATAGATCAGATGTAAGATGTAAATGAAAGCACTTAGACAGGTAGTGTATGCATTAGACATCAAAAAATTTCTTATGGTTAACTGTTCATTACATGAGGAATTTAGGCTACTTAACTAGGTAAATATTTTATGTGAAATAAAGTTACAGGAAACAAAATAATCATGGGATAATGGAAAACATTATATATATATATATATTATATATCCCTGAATACTTATCAGCAAGTTTCCACAGAAGGGAAACTCTAACTGAAGATGTGGTAGGAAAGGAGGAATGTACTGTAGCATATTTCATATTATGAATTGTGAGTACTCAAGAAGAAATACTCAGGTTTCTCCTGGCATGTAAGAAAAAAAGGGAGACTACTTATAGATTATTACCTACACAGAATATATTCCATATCTGTCTCTTTAATTAGACATGGGATTGCTTCAAGGTCTCTTTACCAGCAGTCTTTCTATTGCTGTTTCTCTCCTTATGCCATACCATGTGACCAGCCAGCTTTCCTCTTCCTTCCCTAATATACTTCTCATTCTGATATATATAAACAAATTTTATTATGCTTCTGCTACTTTGCAAAATGGTATTCTGGATTTTGAGAAGCAGACCAGAAGAGGTATTGAGGTCTCACTTGGACCCACATCTTTTCTCTCTTCCAAAAGTAATTATTCTAGTGGTTAACTCCCACAGGCCATATTCAGAGGAAGTTCTGGGTTGCCTTCACTTTTTTTTTTGTTCCAGTTCAGTACCTTTCCTCCTTGATTGGTGTTCAATATTACAGTTAAATGCCTGCCTAAGTATCACCCAACTCTGAATTATGATTCAGTTCCATGAGCTGGCCCAGACAAAGAGAGATGAGGAGGAGAGTATTATCATTACTGTCATCAAGGAAAAATCATTATTAGAATAAACGTGAATTGTGAGTACTCAAGGTGTGACTTGTGTGTCTGATGAGAAATTGTTTACCTGCAAATGGACAAAATGTTATTAAGATATAGCAAGAATCATGGAAAATGTAAGTGAAAAACTTGTCTGTTTAACCAATTAAAAACTCAATAATTCAATATGTAATTGCTTGCACAGTATATAATATGGTATAGGTTCACCTTCTAAGGTTCTAAATCTGTAATATCAGGTTTGCTGTGCAGACATCTATATATACGTGTGTATATATGAATTCAGGTGTCAAAGACTGAAAGCACATTTGAAAAATAAAAAAGCTTAGACATTTAAGACAAAAACCCGTAACTGGAAAGAACATTGAAGTAGTTGATTGGCATCTTGGCCACTAAAGCAAGAATGTAATCAGTTCCAAGAACATCAGTAAGGCTTACCATAATTTTAGTAACTCTTAATAGACTTAGATGAAAACCATAGAAATATCTTTTTAAAACATTTAATAGGTGCTTTACTTTGTTTGCAAATTGGCAATTTCCTTGGTATTAAATTAGGTTCATTCTATTCCTTCATCCTGAAGCAGTTCCTGGAGCTTTGGGAGTCTGGTTAATAGAGCTTTCTACTATTGTTCCTCCCTGGATAATCTGTTAGGCTAATTTTTCCTTTCTTTATCTGACATATGTGAAATTAAGTTTTAATCCATACTTTGTCTATTAAGCTAGAAGCAGCAAAATCCTGTATTTGTCTTCTACTAGCAGTTTGGACTTTGGACTCAAGGAGAATCTAGTTTCACATTTAGTGGCATACTGTAGCTTCTGCAGTGTACTCTTTCCCCATTAGCTTGCTCCTATCCTCAGGTCTCCACTGCAGCAGTAAAGATTCTATTTATTTATTTATTTATTTAAACAATCCTATATGTGAAACTATTCACTCTAAAACCAGTTGGGTTCTTAGGTCTGACTATCCAGTTACCTTCTCTGGTTCAGTAAGTGCTGTATATAAAGATGTCCTGTTACAATATAGGAGATAGTCATGGGTAAGAAGGAACTGATACAAGACATTTTAGGATAGAAGTCTGTAAGGAAATTAAAGTAAGATTACAGCCTACAGCAAGAATAAAATTTCAGAGACAAAGAATGAAAGGATAAAAACTTTCTTAAAACCAGGATGAAATTCTTGATTTGGCTGACAGTACAATTTCACAGGGATTAATGAAACAAAACTTTTGCCAAATGTTTCAGGGTCAAAACTGACTACCTTTATGAATTCCATCTAACTTTTTTTTAAATACTTAGAAATTACAATTTGACTTTCAAAAAATTTAAAGTGGTCTGGCTTATAAATGTGTTCACTGTGTTTTGTTTGAGGCAATGGTCAAAAATAGCTTTCCTGATTTAGCTTCCTGTGAAAATATCACAGTATCACAGTATGTTAGAGATTGGAAGGGACCTCAAAAGATCATCTAGTCCAATCCCCCTGCCGGAGCAGGAACACCTAGATAATGTTACACATATCCCCTGAAGTTTTTTTCTTTCAGCTGAAATGCTCTTCTAAAATGAATTTTCATTAAAAAAGAAAAAAATAATTGCAATAAGGAAGGAATATGCATATAAGGAGCTAGTGAAAACTGCTGCTTTGAGTCTGCCTGAATACAGTTAAAGTCATGTGCGGGCATCAGCAAACTCACACATGAGCACCACATGAATGTATCCTTTTCTCAGTTAGCTCTTGACTTGTAGAGCCAGAGTTATGACTGCAATGCAAAATTTGCTTGAAAGGCACTGACCTAGACAATATTGCATTAGAAGCCTGCAGTGCTTAAGTAGAGTTTGATGAAGGTTGTATGGATTGACCTTGGCTGGATGCCAGATCCCCACCCAGCCACTCTCTCACTCCCTCTCCTCACTAGGACAAGAGAGACAATAAAATGAAAAATCTCATGGGTCAAGATAAAGACAGGGAAATCACCAATTACTGTCATGGGTAAAACAGACTGGCTTGGAAAAATTAATTATTGCCCATTAAACTGGAGTTGAATTGTGAGAAACAAATACAAAAACTCAAACCTCCCCTCAGCATAACAATTCTTCTCTGCTGCTCCTACGTCCCCAGAATTTTTCCCTTCTCCAGTATGGGTTCTTCCCACAGGCTACAGTCCTTCACAGGCTGTTCCACTATGGATCCTTCCACAGACTGCTGTCCCCAGATAAACCTGCTCCAGTGTTGCCTCTCCATGGGTTGCAGCTCCTATAGGAGATATCCCCCTTCTCCTGCATAGTGTCCTCCATCCTCTTTATATTTCAGCTTGGTTTTGACGGATTATTACAGTATCATCCATTTATCATTTTTATATTCCACAGTAATAAAATATGACCTACAAATATGTCATCATCAGGGACAATATACTGTTTCTTCCAAAACATTTCATGGAAGAGATGCTACTTAAACTGAAGTTGGTGAAATTCTACCTTTACACCAGAAGTGCATTTGCCCAGTTCATTGTAGCAGAAATTTGTTTCTGGGGGATGTCACATCTTTCTCTGAATAAAAGTGTCAATCCAAATATTACTGAAACACCATTTTCAAGATGAGTCTGCTGCTGATTTTAATACTGACAACTGCTCACCCTTAACTACTTTTTAAAAAAAAAGAAGCAAATACAAGTTAAGGTTCTATTCATTTTGTGCTTGCTTCATTCTTATGGTCATTCCCAAACAATACCTTTTGGCCAATGTCTAAAATAACTGTCTGAGCTGATTCAGTTTGACCATTCTGAATTTCATTACAAAAGTGTCTTTTCAAACATAATTATTTTTATGGAGCCCTCTTTATTTTAAGCATACTATTTGTACAGAAGATAAAGAAACAGTATGCTAGAGGATGCTAGATCATTGGCAGATCACCATCAAACCTTCCTAAGGCTTTGGGAATCTGTTGAAGGTAAGATATCTAAAAAAGCTAAAAAACAAATTTCTCTGAGTTCTTCAGGGTTATTTTGTCTAGAAGGGACAAACTCTAGCATTCTATCGGTGATTGCTTCATGTTTTTACAAAAGGTTCTTTATGAATAACAGATGAGGGATTACAAGCTTTTTCTACTACAAAATTAATGAGTGATATCTATGGTATCTGTGTATTGTCATATATGAGGACACACTATTGTTTCTTCAACTGGGTTGCCTTTTGTGGAAGGCCAGCAGGCTCAGATTAATGAAACCCTTGTTAGTAGTTAGAATGCTGTCCTAACACCACCATCTGGGTGTCTGTTGGAATCAACTTGAGTCATGCTGGTGAGCACTGGAGTTCAGTCAATGATTGGTGTCTTCTACAGGAGTCTTTGAAAAGGGTGATTAATCAGCTAGTGATTGGTTAGTTTTTATCACATAGTTTTGTTAGGTCAGAAACTTAGATAACAAAGACTTAAGTAATAAATGCTTTACAAACTCATTGAAATGAAAATAGGCTTTTTAGGCTTTTTTTATTTCACCTAATAAACAGTGCCCCTGACAATCTGCTTCCTTGTTCTGCATAAATTGCAGCCCTATGTAATTTCATCAATTTAAATCCATGGGCATAGGGTCATTTATGCAATCATTTGGTCTTCTGTTTCCTAGGTAACAGACTCGTCAAAAGATGAAATATGGCCACCCACTTTCTTATCCTCTATTATTTGTTCTCATGCTAATCCATATAATACATTAGTTTCTTTCTCCTCCTCCTCTTTCCCCTTTTACACTCATTTTGTTTATTTTAATGTTAAATAGCACATTTACTTAGCCCTTCATTTGTACAAAAAGTAGACAAGTATTTAGATAAGAACATTTAAAATTTGACAGATTAATATACTAAAGAGTGCATGTAATCTACAGGTAGACCTCTTTCTTTTTACTCTGAGAGAAGGAAGAATCATATCTTTGCAAAATTTAACAGCTTTGCAGGTAACTTGGGTAAAACTAAAGAAAACTGAAAATGCCATAGTTTGTGGGTTTTTTTAGTTTATTCCTCTTTTAGATCAATATGTATAACTTAGAACCATCATTTCCCTAATTAAATTTCAATTAGCACTTTTGCTTGAAAATATTAGTAAACTAAATTTGGTGCTCATATAATATATCAAGTCTAAATGCTTTTGTTGCTCAGAATAAAGATTCATCCTTTATGTTCAGGTAAAGGTACATTTGCTATGCTATATCAAAAAACATAATTGTCAAATCTACCATATTATCTCTATTGGCATTGATACTTATGAAAAAGATGTTATGCATATTTTAGAAATATCCCTAAAAGTTCTCATTTGCAAATTTTTGTTCTCACTTTTAATTTTTTTTCACTTGCATTTTTTTGCCCTGAGAACACTTATTTTCTTATAATCATGTAACAACTCTTATTCTCACAATACAAAAAAAAACATTATTCCTTTTCTGATAGGTTGGTTTCACAACACCATGTTAATTGCTCCATGATAAAAATCTGCAAAAAGATATATATCTATGATAAAAACCTTGGATCATGACTGTTGTGTGTCCTCTCCTCAAAATACATCGTTATAGCAGTTGCTATAGATCACAAAATGATTTAGCTCATAAACTCAAACTAAACCGTTCAGTGTTCTGTTAGTATAGGTTGACGTTAGTTTTATGCCAGTTATGGTAAATGAGGTGCAGCTAACCCAGCATGAAAACTATGTAACACAATGGTAAACCAGACCTTTTCTCAACCTTTCAGGGGGGTTGGGAATCCAATTATTTTAAATGTAAGCCAACCAGCCGGCTTCATTTGGAGCTTGACTCAGATGCCTCTATTCAAAAGCCCAAGCATGGGGAAGAAACAAGAGGAATTAGAGATGTGTGCACGTGTACGAGGGTATGATATAATAGTCATCACAGAAACATGGTGGGATGGCTCCTACGACTGGACTGTTGGAATGGAAGGTTACAGGCTGTTTAGGAAGGACAGGGCTGGCAGGCGGGTAGAGGGAGTTGCCCTTTATGTTAGGGATAGGCTGGAGAGTATGGAACTCTGTCTGGGGACAGGGGAGCAGTCCACAGAGAGTTTGTGGGTCAGGGTTAAAGGGAAAATAGCTATGGGAGACATTACTGTGGGGATCTGTTACAGACTGCCTGATCAAGGAGAACCTGCGGATGAAGCACTCTATAGACAGATAGGAAAAGCCTCACGCTCGCAGGCCCTTGTTCTCATGGGGGACTTCAACCACCCTGACATCTGTTGGAAGGACGGTACAGCCCGGCACAAGCAATCCAAGAGGTTCCTCAATTGTGTGGAAGACAACTTCCTTCTGCAAGTAATAGAGGAGCCAACAAGGAGAGGTGCCATGCTTGACCTTGTGCTCACCAACAGGGAAGGGCTCGTTGGAAATGTGACGCTTCAGGGCAGGCTTGGATGCAGCAATCATGAGATGGTTGAATTTCCGATCCTCAGGACAGTGAGAAGAGTGTGCAGCAAGCTCACTGCCCTGGACTTCAGAAGAGCAGACTTTGGCCTCTTCAGGAACCTGCTTACCAAGGTTTCATGGGATATAGCCCTAGAGGACAGGGGGCCCATGACTGTTGGTTAATATTCAAGGATCACCTGCTGCAAGCTCAGGAGTGTTGCATCCTGACTAGAAGGAAGTGCAGCAGGAGGGCCAGGAGACCTCCTTGGATGGATAAGGAGCTGCTGAGAAAAATTCAAATGAAAAAAGACGCTTATGGAAGGTGGAAGCGAGGACAGGCGGCCTGGGAAGAGTACAGGGATGTTGTCCGGGAAGCTAGGGACCAGGTTAGGAAAGCTAAGGCCCAGTTAGAATTAAACTTGGCTAGAGACATTAAGGATAACAGGAAGGGATTCTACAGGTATGTAGCGAATAAGAAAGAGACTACCGAGAATGTAGGCCCCCTCTGGAAGCTCTCAGGAGAACTGGTGTCGCGGTTTAAACCAAACCAGACAACTCATTCACTCACTCCCCCGCTTCTTTCCCTCCCCCTACTCCCAGAGGGACGGAGAGGAGAATCAAAAAGAATGCAACTCCCACGGGTTGAGATAAGAACAGTTTAGTAACTAAGGTATAACACAAATCACTACTGCTATCACCAATAATAACAATGATAAAGGAAATAACAAGGGAAGAGAATATGACATCTCACCACCAGTCAACCGATAACTTGCCCCCCAGGCCCGACCAAGCTCTGACCCATACCTCCTCCAACCCTGCAGTCTACCAGCCCTTCTGGGTAACTCCCAGTTACCTCCTGGGCATGACGTGCTGTGGTATGGAATACCTCTTTGGCTAGCTTGGGTCAGGTGTCCTGTCTCTGCTTCCTCCCTGCTTCCCCTCCTCCCTGGCAGAGCATGAGGCTCACGAAGTCCTTGGCCAAACCAAAACATCCTTGTTATCAGCTCTGTTCCCGAGCTGAAAGTCAAAACACAGCACTGCACCAGCTACCAAGGAGGAGAAAAATGACTGTTACTGCTGAACCCAGGACAACTGGCTACACGGGATTTGGAGAAGGCTGAGGTTCCAAATGACTTCTTTGCCTTGGTCTTCACTGCCAAAGGCTCTGACCACACCACCCAAGTCTTGGAAGGCAGATCCAGGGACTCTGAGAATGAAGACCTTGGGCCCACTGTAGGAGAGGATCTGGTTCAAGACCATCTTAAGAACCCGAACATGCACAAGTCCATGGGTCCTGATGAAATCCATCCACAGGTCCTGAAGGAGCTGGCGAATGAAGTTGCGAAGCCGCTGGCCATCATATTTGAAAAATCATGGCAGTCAGGTGAAGTTCCCAACAACTGGAAAAAGGGAAATATAACCCCCATTTTCAAGAATGGGAAAATGGATGACCCGGGGAATTACAGACCAGTCAGTCGCACCTCTGTGCCTGGCAAAATCTCAGAGCAGATTCTCCTGGAAGGCATGCTAAGGCACATAAAAAACAACAAGGTGCTTGGTGACAGCCAGCATGGCTTCACTAAGGGGAAATCCTGCCTGACCAATTTGGTGGCCTTCTATGATGGGGCTACAGAACTGATGGACAGGGGTAGAGCAGTTCATGTCATATACCTGGACTTGTGTAAAGCGTTAAACATTGTCCCACACAACATCCTTGTTTCTAAGTTGGAGAGACATCAATTTGATGGATGGACCACTTGGTGGATAAAGAACTGGCTGGATGGCCGCACGCAAAGAGTCATGGTCAATGGATCAATGTCTGGCTGGAGACCAGTAACAAGTGGCGTCCCTCAGGGATCGGTGTTGGGACCAGTCTTGTTTAACATCTTTGTCGCTGACATGGACAGTGGGATTGAGTGCGCCCTCAGCAAGTTTGCTGATAACACCAAGCTGTGTGCTTCAGCTGATAACGCTGGAGGGAAGGAATGCCATCCAGAGGGACCTCGACACGCTTGTGAGGTGGGCTGATGCCAACTTCATGAAGTTTAACCATGCCAAGTGTAAGGTCCTACACCTGGGTCGGAGCAATCCCAGGCACAGCTACAGGTTGGGCAGAGAAGAGATTCAGAGCAGCCCTGCAGAGGGGGACTTGGGGGTGCTGGTCGATGAGAAAATGAACATGAGCAGGCAGTGTGCGCTTGCAGCCCAGAAAGCCAACCGTATCCTGGGCTGCATCAAAAGGAGTGTGACCAGCAGGTCGAAGCAGGTGATCCTGTCCCTCTACTCTGCTCTCGTGAGACTTCACCTGGAGTATTGTGTGCAGTTCTGGTGTCCTCAACATAAAAAGGCCATGGAACTGTTGGAACAAGTGCAGAGGAGGGCCACGAGGATGATCAGGGGACTGGAGCACCTCCTGTATGAAGACAGGCTGAGAAAGTTGGGGCCGTTCAGCCTGGAGAAGAGAAGGCTGCGTAGAGACCTCATAGCAGCCTTCCAGTATCTGAAGGGGGACTACAGGGATGCTGGGGAGGGACTCTTCATTAGGGACTGTAGTGATAGGACAAGAGGTAATGGGTTAAAACTTAAAGAGGGGAAGTTTATATTGGATATAAGGAGGAAATTGTTTCCTGTTAGGGTGGTGAGGCACTGGAATGGGTTGCCCAGGGAGGTTGTGCATGCTCCATCCCTGGCAGTGTTCAAGACCAGCTTGGACGAAGCCTTGGGTGCCATGGTTTAGTGTGTGTTGTCCCTGCCCATGGCAGGGGGCCTGGAACTAGATGATCTTAAGGTCCTTTCCAACCCTAACTATTCTATGATTCTATAAGATTATTAATTGCAAGTATGAAAAGCCCAAATGGTGTTCTCTAAATTTCCTTGAAGAGTGACTCACTCCGACGGCATTCAGCTTTAGAACACAAGAGCCATAAAGAACATTAGTTGATATTATTGTTGATGAATCCAGCTAATTACATTACTGTGCATTGAAATAATTTCTAAAACCTGAAAACCCAGGAAGTAAAAAAGAACATCAAGGAGATATCCTCTCCCAAAGATTTCATTTTTAATGTAAATATCATTTCAGAGTGAATAAGAAATACAACTAGAAGTTTCAAACATAAGAAGGACCTAATCAAGACTCCTCCAAAAGAGAAAACAGAGTTTGATCTCCAAGCTTTCCACCTATGCTTTAGAACTTTCATTTCATTTCAACATCTGTTTTTGAGAAACTTTTTAGTTGAAATATAACAAGGCTTTTGCAACTTCTATCTTCTCTGAAACACTGGTAATTGTCTTAGACATAGGATTCAGAGTCAGAACAGTAACTGTCTTGAATAATACTAAAATATTTATGGGAGCTACCTAGTGTGAAAGCCAAAGCAGTCTGCATGCAGAGTCAACATTCAGAACCATGCAAGTTCTTTATCAGTATTGAATATTTTGTCATAGATCACAGACTGTTGTCTTAATTTAGAGTAGAAAATATGATCCTCTTCAAAAATGTCACCCAGAAGTTTCTTTTAAGAACTCCTCTTAATAGTCTGCTTTCTTCCTCTGCCCCCCACTAGTTGAGGGTCTTTTTAATATTGGCCTAAAGCTCATAGAAGCGTGACAGTGTTTATCTTGTACTATAGGTTCAGCTAAGAGATTGAAGTTTTTATCCTTACTGTAGAAGCTGTTTATAAGCTAACAGGTAAAATTCCTGAATCTTTTCACAACAGCTTCTTCTTTAGATAGAATTGCCATATTTCCAAGTTTCTGATTCAAAGTTCTCAATGGCCAAAGGAAGACATCAGAAAGCAATACAAACTATCTCTCTTAGTAGACATTTTCCTTGGGAATATTCCTGAGAAGTCTGAATATAGGGCCACAAGCTGAATATGAAGTTTACAGGTCATTTGCAGCATTAAGAGACTACATAGTTCAGAGGGATAAACACAATATTTCCAGACTTTCTTTTAGAGATATAAATGAATATTTGTTTCCTAATTACAGAAAAAAAAAGCAGATTAATAACAAAGAAAAAATACAGAAAATGCCTTTCTTATTCCTTACCTATGTTGACCTATTTTAAAGTGCTACATCAACAATGTGAATTTTATTACATAGTTTATTTTAATTTACATTCTGTTAAAATATTCTAGTATTACATTTTTACTTTAAAATAATAAAAAATCTTATAATCTTATTAATCTATTTGTTGCCTTGTTTAGAGCCTGCACCGTATATTCTTAAATAGTTTAATGACTAACGAGCTTTAAAATTTTATTTCAACTATCTGAAATATCTGCTGAGAAAAAAAGTTACCTGGGAAACAGGTAAACTTGTTTACTTAGAGGTTGACTGCCCAAAGGTGAATTTTTGTGTGTGTGTATGTGTGTGTGTGTGTGTTTAGGCTTAATTTTGTTACTTATTACCTTGTTCTTTATATATAGAATGAAATTTCCTTTTGTAAGAATGATCCTAGAATCCTACACTTGCAAAATATTGTGAACCTGACACTGCTAAAATGAAAATTATAAATATACAAATTATAAATACTATAATAACATACTTAGTATCTGCTACCTGTAAAGGAAATCTAGTGTTACAACTTCTCCAGTCATGTGAGAGAATCCACAATAGTAGCAGTTTGACTGCATCCCTCTGAGTGCTGTAAGTACACTGTAAACCCCTTAGATTGGGGAATCTTAACTCTAGACTTAAATCAAACCTTTGAAGCCATAGTAAATCAAGTAGATTAATGGAATTTAAGAATAAATAAGGTAATTGGTTTTGGCCATTGGTAAAAGTTAAGAAAAGTATATCATTTGAACCAACAACAGTTACTGAAGGACCTGTTTGAGTAAGTTCATGGAAGACTATGAAATAGCAGGGACACTATGCTGGAGCAATGGAAGAGCATGAGTAGGAAAGGGCAACAAAGTGTTATGGACTGACAGCAACCTCATTCCCTCTCCCTGTGCACTGCTTAGGGGAAGGAAGTAGAAGAGCTAGGAACAAGGTTGAGACTGGGAAGAAGAGAAGATTTCCCCTCAGGAACTTTGGTTTAGATTTCTTATTTTTCACTATCCTACTCTGTTACTAACTGGGAGTAAATTAATTTCCCCAAGTTGAGTTTGGTTTGCCTATGATAGTAATTGGTAAATGAGCTCCCTGATTTTACCTTGACTCAGGAAGTTTTCCTTGTCTTTTCTTTCCCTGCCTTGTTGATGGAAGGGAAATGATAGAGCACCTTGGTGAGCACTTGGCAGCTAGTCAAGGTCAACCCACCACAGTCCTTTTCTCCATCAATCAATTTATTTTTCTTAGCCTTCATTTCAGTGTTGATGTACTCACAGAAAACCTTACTGTTGCCTTTCCTATCCTTCATTAATTCCAGTTCCAGTTCAACACTGTCTTCACTCCCTCCTGTACATTTACGCAATGTCTCTGTGTTTCTCCTGGGTAGTCTATCACTGCTTTCACTATCTGTGCACTTCCTATTTGTGTTTGAACTCACTTTTTCCCACTCTGTTCATCCACTCTTACTTCTTGCCACACTTACTTGACTTCCTGCACTCTGGACAGTACTTGTGTTCTGAGGAGGAGAGATCCACAACCTGTGCTAGTTCCCTTTAACCTCCAAGGAAGTTTCACATAGGGTGCTGCAAACATGATCACTGACTAAAATGAGATCTGTTCTCCTGAAATCTTGATGATTCATGATTAATCCTCTTGTCCACTTCTCTCTGGACATGAATTTTCACTATATTCTTGTTTCTGAAAGCCAAAGCTGTCAGCAAAGTGAGCCTAGTGGAAAAGACACTCTTGACAGTGCCACTATCTGCTCTGCACTCCAAGTTCCTCAAGGAAGGACCCATGTTTTAAAAAGCAATTTGTGACACCAGCCACGCAGACAGGTTTTCACCCTCTGGATGCATCCACTCCAGTCTGAGCCTTTCGCATTCACTGACAGGAAATCACCACCTGGCTGGCCATGCCCTTCACCCTCCAATCCAGAGCTCTTTAGCCTCTCATGAAATAGTCTGGGTCTTCTCAGCATTGTGGCTGGTGCCCACACAGATGAAAAACAAGGGATAACGATCAGTGGTCCAGACAAATCGGTTTCTTCTCAAAAACTGAGAATACAGCAAGCAGCAAAAGTCCCAAGACATGAATTAGGTCAATAGGTGGTTGCGTTTGTACCTTCTAGCAGAGTCTTTAGTAGAAACCACCCTATTTTTCTTCATGTGGCAACTTGGTTGAAAACCAGCTGTCTCTGATGTCTTCTCTGATAGAAAGTCATCTTTCTTAAGTCCCAGGGCAAAGAACCTGTCTGCTTATTTTCCCACTGAAAACTGAGCTGTATTTAAACATCTGATTCTTGGAGCTTACCTTTTCAAACACAATTGAGACTATACATGCAGTTTATTAAAAACTTCCAAATATTCTAGGACTAAAGAATAAATAGGATCATATTCATATATAGTTAACATCACAATTTGTATTAACCTCCCAGAATAACCTTAATCTACAGCGCATACTCCACAGTGAACAGGCAAATGGCAAAATGCATACCAGGCACAAACCCTAGAAAAAGACTGGCTCATGAATATTAGGGGAAGTATTCCCAATAGTGTCTGTTTTAACTTCATGCTAATTGGGTGAAAACAGTAAAGGATATATTATAGCATAAGTTGCAGAAAAGGAAGCAACAAATCATATAACCATAATATGAAAAATCATTGATAAATAAGTTCAAGTGCTATCCAAAGCAAGGCACATTTCTGCAGTTGATGCCATGATCTTTCGTTGAGCAAATGATAATACCACTATGTGATAAAACTGACTGATGTCTAAGTAATAGTGGTTAGCAGATTTTCTTCCTGTAATGGATCACCCTCTTCACCTGCTCTAAATAATGAAAGTAGAACAAGTCACGGAATATGCAAAGCTCAGCAGCAGCTCTCACACGGTACCTGAAAGTCTGGCATGCACAGCTGTTTAATTTTATGTTTTGTCAGAACAGTGTTTAGGGGGAGAGGATAAATTGGCTATAGCCATAAGGGAAAGAGAAAGTGCAAATGAGATTTATTCCATTCACTGAAACTAATGAAAATATATTAAAACCATAACAGACACAGTGGTTTATCCAGGATAGCAGTTCTCTATTTTGTTGATCATCTTTACTCTTTCATTTTCCTAAAATAGCTTTTAAATTACCTGGGAAGACTTAGAGATACACATAGTGACACAACGCAAGAGTGATGAAATTAAAGCACTTTTTAGTCTTTTTTCTGACTTACATAGTTTTTCAGAAAGGAATATGATTGTTCTTCACAATATTTAACGTGTAAAGTGTCATCTAAGCACGCTGCAAGGTAATCTTACACTATTTCACTTTCTAATATATGAATAATGTCTGGAGGATCAACTTTCATGTCTCCTCCACCTGTTGGTGAAAATCCTCCTGTAACTTACAGTTTCATCTTTACTTCTACACACACTGTGAGAATTTGATGTCAGTTCTTCAAACACACTGAATCCCAAGGGCTGTTTGTAATGGCAAAGTACAAAGCAGTTGTTAGCAGGAGCGTAATTTTCTTTGACACTGTCTTTTGTCTGTTACCAAAATCTGGCAACACAGTCTTACAAATACTGCTATGCTGAATTAATTTTTTCTCTATTATCAGCCAAGTTTTTGTTGATATAAAGACATGAAGTTGGAGTTAATAGTCTGAATAACTCAACCTTCAAGTCAGATATCCTATTGGAAATCTACACTGCCTCCAAAAGAGTGTTCTGCTTTTGGGAGAAGTCAAGCAAAAAGCAATCCTATATCTGTATCTATTTCTATGTTATCATTTTCACCACTCTGCAACACAGCCACTTGCCCACAAGAGGAAACTTTTGTCCCTCTTCTCCAAGTTGTTGAGCTTTTTACATGACAGTAAGTAGCAATGTTATTTGTGAATTCACAGGATAATAAATGCAAATTATGTCAGAGATTTTTGTCAGAATTCTCTTGTACCATTCACTGCACTTCTAGGAAAGTCACACATGTTACAACAAATTTGAACAAGCAGAATTTTTCTTGCCCTAGTATTACTATTGCACTGACTTAAATAGTGAAAAGTAGAATTATCAATGACTGCTGGTAAATATTTTCTGAGAATAATGTTTAGTGCTTTGATCTTGTCAATCAAAATTGTATTAACCAACACTCACTGCTGCATATCAGCTTGAACAAACATTATTTTCTCTGGTGATCATGTGTTTCTTCCCATTCATTTGGACAGTGCTGAATGAACTATAAAAACACACATTTTCAAATTACAAAAGAAGGGAATGGTAGGATTGTCAACAGTTTCTCTAAAAGTTCAGATTTATATTCACTAGAACCCTCCTTTGGGGAAATAGAAGAAAGGCAGAAATAAGATGGAGAAAACAGGAAAGGGGGAAGAAAAAAAAAACAAACAAAAAAAAACCTCTCACAAAACATAACCCAATCAAAACCAGAGGAAATAATGACTTGGGATTCACATATTAAGAAAAGGGGAACTTTGCACGCTATCTTAACCTTGTGCAGACTAGGAAAACACATTGGATTCACTGAAATAATGAATTAGACTAAAAAGAATACACAATATTTTGTAAACAATTCAAAGGTAGAGGAAGCAAGCAGGAGGCTGTCTTGGGTCTCCACCTTCTGGACAATTTCCTTAGCTTGCTTTCTGTTTCTCAGCTTCTCAACCAGGATTGGAAGTAGCAACAGTGAATGGAATATGGGGCATATATAGTTCAGAGAAAATAACTTATTTACCAGAATCAGAATTTTTTCTAGGTGATGGTGTTAACCTTCTCTTTTTGGAACCTTGTGACAAAGTACAGCTGATTATGAATAACTGGAAAATCTACTGGAAAATATCTCTTTTTTTTTTTCTGATTTCTGTGAGGGGTAAGATATTATGTTACACGAGGCACTAAGATTCTTAGTGAGTTCAAGATGAGTTCAATAGCCTCAAATATATAGGCAAAGAAGCATTAATGTAGTTTATTAAAGATTGTTATTTGGAGGTGGAGGAGTGGGGGAGGGTATTTGGTTGGTTGAGTTTGGGGTTTTGTTGGTGTTTTTCAATGTGGGTAGCATTCCTCATTATTCCAAAAGTCATATTATTGTATTCAATAACTCTGATTTTGCAGTAAAGTGTCATTTCAGTATCAGTATTGTGGTGTGGTTTTAGCAAAAAAGTTACATTATTCTTAATATGAAATAGGCTAGCACAGAGATGTACAGATCTTCATTAGTGTGGTGAGACACCGGCACAGGTTGCCCAGAGAAGCTGTGCCTGACCCCTCTGTGGAAGTGTTCAAGGCCAGGTTAGATGGGGCTTTGGGCAGCCTGGTCTACTGGAAGGTGTCCCTGCTTGTGGCAGGGGGCTGGAACTAGGTGACCTTTAAGGTCCTTCCCAAGCCAAATCTTTCTATGATTCTATCATTCTGCAATTTAGAACTTTTTGCTTTTGACCAGCTCTAGAAATTTTATTTTTTTTTTTACAAATGACACTTTAGTTTTAGCAAAAAGTTTTAAAAGGTACATGGAGTGTGTGTGTGCATAGGTGAGAGAAGCCATGTACTTATCATGTATATTTAACATCTTCCTGACATCCTTCCATATCGAACGATCTTGATTGCTGGTGTTATCTATTGATAAATGGAGAAGCCAGTCAATAGAAAATGCACCACACAGTCAATACCAGGAGATTGTTCTTTTTACTACATATTGATTGTTTGGATGGGAGACACATACTGGCAAGCAATTACATCACTGTGGAAAAATTCACCTCTGACTCTGATTCTATGAGAAATATCTGTGACGTTTTTAAATTAATTTCCTGTTTCATATTTACAATTATTACTATCCACACAAATGAAGACTGAAATAACATATGTATGTAGATCAAATGTATGCAGCGCACCACTGCATAAATTATGAAGATGATTAATACAAAGGGTAATTTAAACGTATTGGCAATACACATTTAAGGAAAAAAAAAAGAGAAAGAAACGACCAAAACAAAAAAACACACACAAAACACAACCATGATTTAATAGTGCTTCTTGGTCTTAATCTCAGCAAGTCTGCGGCAAAGTTTGCTTTGTCTGTGATGTTTCAAAAACAATAGCAGTTATAAGTTGTTGCAGATGTTGATGTGAAAGGTGCTCTGTATGTTTTATGTCACGGTTAAGGGTTATATTTCCTGTTAACAGCAGGCTTTTACAACTGCATACTGCAATCATTATAAAAATAATTTCTTAAGAAATGTTCTATTAATTACATTTCAAAAACAAGCATCTTAAGTTATCTGTAACTATACTTTCCTCCTCCTGAAGTGCTAACTGTTGTAATCATCACCTGTTCACTCTCATGGTTATTACTCCACAGAATATTAACAACTGATAGCAGCATTTAACTGAAGCTTAATTCCTAATTAATTATTAGTAACAGATATGTTATAAAATGATGAGCAAAGCATCTGCTGAGCTGTCTAAGGTGTAATATATTCACGGTAAACAAGTCCTGCAGACAAATTTTGTTTGCTCTTTTCAAATGCCTTTAAGTCCTTAAAATAGTTACTAAAATTTACACAAAAATAACAATTATAAGAAGTAGATATAGTTGAGATTTAATATTTTTGCTAAATCTTTCAGTGATTTAGTTACAATGGAGCTGTGAACAATGAATGAGGATTCTGATCTCAGTTTTGTTGATGCAAGTTTAAAAAATATGCAGTGAAGTTATATAGGATTATCTCCAGAACTGCATCAGCTAACCAAGAGCAGAATCAAGCCAATGAGATATATATCCACTTCTGAATATAGAACCATCTCCCTGCTTGCAGGAAGTCAGATATTTGTATGTCTGACCTTGCCGTCTAGCTTGGGCATAACAGCATTAGAATGAACACTGCTATGGTGTCCAGTAGGAGATCTTTTATGTCTGTTTGAAATCTTGTTTGCTTAGGTAACAAATCTATATCTTCTCTTAAACATGCCTTCACAGACTGAGAGTTCTGGGACCCTTATGCATGGTCATTGTTAATTCATACAGGCCCCTATGGGCACTACAGCTGAAATGAAGACATCCTTACAGTTTGGCAATCTGTCCTAGTTTATTAGTTTAAAGACTGATTATTAGCCATTTATTCCAAACTGTGAGTAGCTATTACTAAAAATAATGATGTTGGATTACTCATACAACTACTTGCAGGCCAATGTAAGTAGTTTAGTACACTGCTCTTCATCAAACCTGATATTCAAATATGAATCATTGTGTTTATAAGTCTACAAATTTTACACATTCCTAGACAAGCAATGTTGCTAATTTGATGCACCAATAATGAGCTGACCATCTTTCATTTTCTATAAAGCTGTTTATTACACTAATAGGTCCTCCAACTCATTTAATCTTGTCAACATGACTGATGCATAATATAGTGGCTAAAAGACTTTTAAGAAAAACCACTATCAAGAATATAATGGAATGAGTAAATCCTTCAGCTGAAGGTCTCTTTTGGCAAAGAAAGTCTTATTTCAATCCATTTTAAGATTTGGTTAACAGTTGCCACCTGAATACAAGATTCCCACAAGACTGTCAAAAGAAAATTAAGAGACTGAAAGAAATTTGAGCAACACAAGAGTAACACTACAAAGTGTACAACAATAAGGAGAGTGAAATGATTCAGAGGAAAGACAAATTTGAACTACTGAACAGGTACAGTTCAGCACAGGTACAGTTATTTAGCAGTTGTTCAGCTACAGCTGCTGTCAATATCAAAAGTCATTCTGAAGCTATACCAAGGTCTGCTCCAATTAACAGTCACAGCAGTACCAGCTGGTTGGAGGCAGCAAGCGCCACAGCTCTTCTGAATGCCCTTTGGCTTACATCTTAACTTTATAGTGGTAGAAGACACTCCAAGTATAGCATTAAATAAAATTAATTGTTACTTACATGTTCTTAATTGTTCTAAGAAAAATAACTAAAAAGCTGATTCAAACGAGGGAGATCTGCAACATCAGAAAAGATATGCAAAAACAAATTATGAGCGTTCATACTTTGCAAAATGCTCTGCTTTTGCAAAAGTATTTCGTTTTGATGACGTTTGACCGAACACTATCAGTTTATATTACCATGCTGTTAATGACAGAATTTCTGATGACAGTTTTTACTTCTAGAGTGTACAAAAGAATTAAGTACTTTTGTATCGGTCTTCCTAAGTTTTGAATTCACCTACTTGATTAATATTCAAGCTATCATTATTAGTTATATTATCATTATTCTTTTTGTGTAAGACTTACATTTCTGAGTGTTCACTGAGTGTTCAATATAATGCAGCTTCAACAAAGGGTCATAGTCATTTTAATAATGACAGTATAATTAGTATAAATGTGATTTGTTATAAATGATAATCCAATGTTCACTATATTTCAATAACCTCTTTTAATGAAAATCAAGAATTGGGTTAACATCATATGTGAAGGATATTAGTCCAGGGTATGATCAAGGGAATAATACAGGTCAGATTCTTATATAGTTTTGGTTACAGTCATAATGTTGAATTATTTGAATTGAGAAGATGGCAAATAATTAGAAACTGTGCTCTGCGTTTATGGATGTGGAAACAGAATGGGACCTAATTTCTCTCAAAAAGTTTCTGAATTGGTTCATTCAGACTGGTTCATTAGCTGCTATTATGATCTTAACAATAGATTTTTTCAGTGCTTATAACCTATTTGAGGCTTCCCATTGTTGTCTTATGAAGAATATTAAGCCTCTGCTGAGTCAGTGTTTAGATCACCCTGTGCTACCTTTTTTTCTGACTTCATGTAACATTTACAGTAAGGAAGTTAGTTCTCTTTTTACTGACTTGTTTGCAACAGGAAGACCAACCACAGAAAATGGGACAAGGTGAGGGGAAGCAGGGAAAGGCAAGTTTCCTAGACATCCACTGCAAGACCTAATGATTCTTCTCTCAAGACTCTTACTGCAAGGGTCAGAGATGAAGATGGCACCTGTAAAATTCTGCTATACATATATAAACATGCATATATTATGTACACATATAATATATATTATAATATATACATACATATTACATATACATCATACTTTGGCATTCAAACTACTGCTGGACGCAGTATCAGGAGCTATAATGAGGCTTGAACTGTGTCCTGGTTTTGGATGGGGTAGAGTTAATTTTCTTCCTAGTATCTGGTGCAGCACTTTTCTGGCTTTAGCCTGAAAATTTTTTCTTGAGTACTTATAGTACAAACATGCATCAATTTGTACAGCAGAAAAATTATACTGGTACATTATAAGAGAAAAAAAAGGGCAAGATGCTTTGTAAAGCAGAGCTTGTAGGACATAAGGAAGAAAGAGATCAGCTGGAAATTCTCCACTTTCTCTTCAGTTTTCTCTCCAGTTTTCTCTCAGTCAATTTTCATTTACTATGAATGGGATTACTGATGTCCCAGACTCCTGACACAGTGTTACATCCCCTACCCAGGGACATCATAAGTAATTCTGTCATATTATGCCTGACAATTTCATCTACTTCTGGTCAATACTATCTGCTCACAGAGTTGCCAACAAGGTTTTCTAAAGATGCATACACTAAATATATTCACATAGCACAATCTACATATGCTGCATTAAGTCTGTTTTCACTCTATCCTCCACATCTATTATACTGAATAACTGCATGGGCTTCCCTTGGGGTCACAGCCTCCTTCAGGAATCCACCTGCTTCAGCATGTGATCCTCCATAAGCCACACATGGATATCTGTCCCACTACTAACCTCCATGGACAGCATGGCACAGACTGCCTCACCATGGTTTTCATCATGGGCTGCAGAATCTCTGCTCCAGCACCCTGAAGCAGCACCTCCTCCCCCTCTTTCACCAACCTCGGTGTCTGCAGGGCTCTTTTTCCCACATTTTCTCACTCCTCCCTCTGGCTGCAATTTCAGTTTTCTTTTTCCCCTTCTCAAATGTTATCACAGAAGCACTCGCGCTGTTGCTGATTGGTTTGGCCTTGGCCAGCAGCAGATGTGACTTGAACCCAGCTGGCTCTATCAGACATAGGGGAAACTACTAGCAGTTTCTCACAGAAGCCATCCCTGCAGTGGGGTGCTACCAAAATCTTGTTTAACAAACCAAATACATCAGTACATATTAAGTATGTCTATGTTACTTTTCAATACTACATCACACAGAATAAAATGCTGTCATTACCTTTAAGTGAATTTTGAAGTTAAAAGCTGCGGATAGGGTCCATTGTCCTCAGAGGAACGTATGCTTCATATATTTATATTGCTTTATCAATTATAAATTTATGTATAATATATAGAAATATACAAATATATAAATTCTATTGCTTTATAAATATATATCACTTAATACATTCACATTGGAAGTCAGAAATCACAACAGTAACAAAAAAGAACACTAACTCTTTTAGAATATGATTAAAATGTGCCAACTCCATAGGTCTCTGTTCATTTTCATGTGGAAACTTATTAAGGCATTCTGTATATATAACAATATAAGACATTCTGTACAAATTAGTCTTCCTAAACAGAACTACTGGCAATTCTCAATGAGGTTTCCATATGAATTATCACCTGCCAAATTACAAAACTAAACAAATAAAATACATACCATGCTAGATTATGTCTAGTGTCTATTTGTTTAAATGGGACATTAGTTCCTTTTTTTAATGCAGTCTTGAATACACAAATTTGACTAGGATTTGGTGTCTTGCTTGCATTGGTATCAATATTTGGATATTTAAACAAAGTTTGTTTAGGCTGATATATAGAACTGTTAACAAAATGAACTTTTGTTTACATTCTGTTTACATTTTAGGCAACTAACATCTTTTTAACAGACATGTTAACAATGCAAGGTAAAGAAGTTAAAAAAAACAAACAAGCAAATAACACATTTAAGAATAAATCAAGCTTAATATTAATGGAAGATGTAAAGCTTGTTAGGTGCCAAGTAAAAAGAATAAGACTTTAACACGTTTAAGACCAGATCCTGTAGGGGGTCTGTTAGACATAACAAGAACAGAATTAGATCCTTAAAATGTTATTCCCCTTGTAAATGGTGGAACTAGAGGTAGAGAGTCTTAATTAAAACATGGGAGTTTAAATCCGTCATGTTTATTAAGATTATGGTATTTTTAATTGAAACATTATTCATATTAAAGTTTTGAATTATATGCTGGATTATGGTAGACCAGGGCTCAAAACCCACTTATGCTTTTCCCATCACCATAAATAGGTTATACTGACCAGGTGTGGAGAAATCCCTGTAGACAGAAATCTTTCAAATTTGGATTTAAAGTCTAGAGGAGGGATGAGAAAATACAATTAAGGAACAATATTACTCTTTCAAGTAGCTATAATGCATTATTATCCATGCTCTGCGCCATGACAGAGCAGACTTCTGGATGCCTCTTTTGAAAAATCAAAGATTCCTGAATTTCCAAAGGCGGTACTTCTAGGAATGAAGATGACATGCTAAGTCAATAAAATGAATAAGTCAATAAAATGAAGCAATGTGAACAAGACTGGATTGGTGCCACTTCAGGAGCTGGCTAATGCATCAGACTCCAGTTAATACCTACTTAGCTATGTACAAACCCAGACTGACCTGATGCCTAATTGCAAGCAGTGGAGGAATGGACATCCTTGCGGCAGAACCTCACCATAAACATTACTCCATGCATGAAAGAAGGAGAAGAGGTGGCTAGGGACACGGATCTATGGATCACTCCACTCCTGTTATTCCCCATCTAAGATGGGCAATATAGCTATTTCTAATTCTGTTTTAATTCTTTGCTTGCTTTTGAAATTTTGCTTTGTATGTTGTGGGGCCTACACATCTGTATGAAGTAAACTACCCACAAAAAGCAGTAGCTTTTGATAATTCTGGGTAATATGCCAGCTAAATTGCATTTTCTTAGTGGTATTAATGTAAAAATATATTAATTAATGTACTTAAATATTTGTATCAGTGAAGCATTTAATACTTGCATCATACCTCCTATATGTTTTGATACTTCCTCAACCTAAGTGATCTTCCTATTATATGCATTTTCATTTTTAGAGATTCTCATAGTACTCACACTTGAATAAATTAATGGAGCTTTTGAGTAAACTGCTCTGTCTTCACCTTAAAGATATTGCTGCCCCTCATGTTGTGTTTTAAAAGACTCTCACTTTAAGAGCAATTTTGCTCCTGTCACATTTCTCCAGGGTGACTGGACATCCAGAGCAAATGATATCTGATTTCTCCTGTTGCCTTAAACATAGAATTCATCACCCTTTCCTGCTGCAGCAGTTGTGTTTTCATTGAACATCGTCCTCCATGACATATTTAAGGCATTCTTTTTTCTTTTTCTTCTGCTTAATTATTAGTTCTTTCTAATCAGATTTCTCTTAAAGTAATGAATTTATCCACTCTTTCTATTCAGATTTCTTTACCAAAATTTCTGTACTTTCATATGTTACATTGCAAGACTACTGTGCAAAGTATTTCCACAGATTTTCAATTATAAGCTATGGTCCTGCAGAACTCAACTCACCTTTGCTTTTAAACGTGCTATTAAGCTGGCTATGGCTGTTTAAACTAATCTTACAACATGCAGATGTACAAATTTAGGTATGGAGATACCAATTTACAGGAGGCCTTTCAATCTTTTACTGTTCAAAGCAGGAATATAGGATTAGTTTTAATTTGACAGAACGCCAATGCAAAGCAAGGCCAGGAGCTACAGCTATGAGGGTAAATGGCCCAAATTATTTTCAGTTAAAAAATTATTATCTAGAATTCTGAATAAAATACACACATTACACAGTGATTCCTGCTTCCAATTCATTTGGATACTATTGTACATTGTTTAACTATCATTCCAATGTAGGTATACAGGTTTTACATTCTTTATATTTATAAAATATTTATCTGTAGTTCTGTCCACCCATTTATCTCAGAGCAATGACATGAAAAAGAAAAAAAAATTTTTCTAAACAGAAAAGGGGAAAAATATTTGTATGTGATCAAATCATCAGTTACAGATCAAGATTAAAAAAAATCAGATTTTTTTACTTCTAGCCTGATAGCTTTAATCTTGGATTAACTTAATCCAAATATAATAAAATATGCCCCTGAGAAATTGCAAATCTAGCAGATTTCATAAATTGTCCTAAATTATAATTTGAATTACAGTAAAAATTCAGCAAGCAACAAAAATAAGACCTATAAAATACACTTGTAAAGACAATGAAGTACAATATAGACAGTACATGAATAAATTCATAATATTTATTCTAGGTACCTAAAAATCCACATATTGTGTAACTACAAAGGCACAAACTGAATATCTTCAAAAATATAGTCAAGAGTTCAGAATTCTTTAGAAATAATACCATCATTAATATTTTTTCAAAAAAGCTTCTGATGTAATATATTCAGAATTTCAGTCCTCTGCAGTCTTGAGATTGACATCTCAAGATTGCAGTCTTGAGATCAAGGTTCAAACCTTGAGATTTAAAATTCTGAAGTTTTACTTAGCTTCTTTATCCTTCCTCTGCTCCTACAAGTTTCATTGGTTTGTGGGTTATATTTTTAATATTTTTGCTACAGCTATGTTGGTTAATTTTATATTTTTTATCTCTTTTTTGGACTTCCCATAAGGAAAAGCTATTCTAGTATAACTACAATTAAACTAGTGATTTTGTTGTCAAGGGTATGTACAATCACATTCCTAACAATTATAGCAGGTTAAATTCTTCATATGTATCAAGCTAGGTGATATGCACAACAGTTTCTGATAGAAAGGGTTGTACTGTAGGTCTGGACAATCCTTTCCATAATGCAGTTCAAGCTAGGTATGAAAGTGCTAAAATGCATTAGCGCACCAGATGATGTTCTGTATAACTTGTACTTTCAAAATCGTAACAAGATAAATCATGAAGGAAAGTGTGTTTGTAGTGATATGATATGCAGAACATAAGTTAGTAAAGGAAAGACAGTTATAGTAGAAACATGATGTAATGTTTTCATGTTGTTATATGAGCATAACTCCACCATATTTCTTTATTCTTTAAAATCAATTAATATAAATTAAATCTCTATTTCTTACACTGGTTAATTTTACTTCTTTACTTTGGCATATTTCTTTTTACTCGGCGGGCTAGGATATTGTTCTTCCTTAGCTTTGATCCCTGGAAACCAGCTGAAGTCCATTTGAATTGTCAATACTCTGCTTGAACCTATGTTGTAGATGAATGTGTGTTTTCAGTGGTGACAGATTGTCCTATTTTATATGTACTGTCACTTTCTTTAGCATAGTAATAATCTTCACCTTAATTTGGATAGTTTCAAACAAGTGAGGAGAGTTACAGAAAAATTAAGTTTTAAAAAATACTAGTGACTCACGCTGCTAACATTGCTAATAGATAATATCATTTAATAACATTTACATTGATAACTAGATGAGCAGGAGATTGCAAAATTAATTTAGCATTTAGAAACTCATTAAAATGAAGACATTTAAAAATACATCTACAGGAGATGCTATGACTCAGAGTGTGGGAGAAGGAGATGTTCAGTATTTCTGTGAACTCTAACTGCAGCTGCCATAACCAGCCAACAACAGTACCCAGGAGAAAGGCAAATGGTGCAAGTGAAATGTGTTTCAGCAAACATGCTGTAAAAGATACCAATTCAAAAGACCAGTCCACCTTATTATTGAGAAAAATCGGTGCTCATTGTAAAGATCATGTCTTTCAATTTATTTACATTTTTTTGCTTGATTTCTCCCTACCTGTTTATTATACAGTTATACAATAATTTGTGCATTCTTTAGTCCATGCAGACAAAAAGTCTAAACAAAGCACTAAGTTGTGATGGTAGGGAAAGAGATTATTAGTGGCAGGTTTCTTTCTAATCGATATAAAATTCAGGAACTAACATTTGCATGGGGCTTTGCACATTTTGATCTTTTTCCCTGAGATCTTTTTGAGAACATTCAGATACCAGTTTCTACTTTATCACTCAAAAACTTTAATAAGCAGAAGTTACTAAGGTGAAGAGAACCTTAGTTCATGAGCAGAGCTGTGAAACTTGTAAGTGTCCTTCTAGAATAAAGACAGGTTTTGTAATTTATCAGACCTAGACCTGATATTTCAGGGTCACTGTATTTCTGCTTGCCAAATCACATAATCCTATGTATTCAGATTTCCCTGTCTCAGACCACAGGATTGCTGTGGTCTGCTATTTAAAGATTACTCTTTAAGGTGTTCTTAACCTATGAATATAGTACTGTGGTGGGTTGGCTTTCACTGCCCACTGGCTGCCTCCAACCTGCTCTATCACTCCTCAATTAGAAAAAAAACTATATAAAAAAAAAAGATGGGAAAATGAAGAGAGGGAATTTTACTGCTGCCGTTGTTGTCAGTATAATTGCTGCTAGGTTACTATTGGAGACAGCAGATAAGATACCTTTGGAGTCCTTGCAAGGCAACTAATTTCTAAGAAAACACAGGGAAAGAGAAATAACTGCCCTAGAAATTAGGGGATCTATGGCAACTAGTTTTATCAGGATTACCAATGCCTGAAACTAAAATACTAATGGAGGATGATGATGAAGAGTATTGTAACACTGAAGCTGGAATTATTTCAATGGCTGAGAAAGAGCTTTTCATCGTTTTCTTTTGTTTGGGTTTTTGGTTGGTTGGTTTTGGTTGGGTTGTTGGTTTTTTTTTAGGAAACATATTTGAGCTCCTGCGTATTGATGAGAATTGGAAAGTCATTATAGTTCTGTAGTTCTGTACCTCTGCAGCGGCCTACTGCCCTCTTGTGTACTTCTGATGTCATGTGAATAAATGTCTTATAACCAAAATGGTCTACTAAAACACATAAAGTATATTTAGGATTTTATGTACATATCTAGGCATAAATATCATAACTGATAGAATTGGGAAAAGCCTGTATAATTTAATCTGTCTGTAAAATCTAGTTTTACTTTAGTAGTGGCATCAGACTTAGTCTTTTCAGCTTGAGAACTTTCAACCAATTTTTTGCTTTTTCTTTTCTCCTTAGCTGGGAATTTTTAACATCTGCAAATCTTACTGGCACTGTTTTTTCAAGTGACAGCTATTTCTTGAATTCCTGTTCTCCCCAAGTAGAAGACAGAACCATAATTACAGACTAATTTTGGGGGGTGGCCTCTGAAGAAGTATTAATGTGAATAAGCCTCAGCATTTCTATTTGCATGTAACTTAATTGGTTTCCCTATATAAATGTGAGAATGGAGGCAAGAAGCTGTTCAGCTTGGTGTCTACCAAGATCACCATGTCTTCTCTTTAGAGCTGCTACCCAGCCAGTCAACCTCCAGCCTTTATCTTGTGCACAGGATTATTTCTCCACAGGGGCAGAACTCACTTTTGCTGAATTTCAGAAAGTTCCTCTGCCCATTTTTCCAGCCTGTAGAGGTTCTTCTGTTGCATCAATCATTCCTCTAAGTTTTGTATCATCTTTGAACATACTAAGAATGCCCTCTGCCACATAGGTCGTTAATGAAGTCGTTAGACAGTAATAGACCCAGTATCAAGCTCTGAGGCACACTTCCTGTAACTAGCCTCCAGCTGAAGTTTGTGCTACTAAGCACAACCTTTTTCAGACTACCAGTTCAGCCAGTTTTCAATACATGTTAATATCCTTTTATCTGGTCTGTACTTCATCAGTTTGTGCTAAGCAGTGCCAAAAGCCTTACTAAAGCCAAGATAAAAAAATGCACAGCACTCGCCTCATTCACAGAGCCAGTCACCTCATTGTAGAAGGCTGTCATTTTGGCCAGACAAAAAATCCATACTGACTATTTCTGTTGTCCCAAAAGTGTGCAAAATGCCAATATACACACAGAGGGGAGGTATTTTATTGACAGCTATTTTGCAAAATAGGGTGCTAGGCAGAAGCTCCACAAAGCTAGCAAACTTTAGGTTTCTGTATATCAGATTATATACATTTCAGAGAACAAAAGATTTACTTTTCATTGGCCAAAAGTTACTGACTATATAACTAATTAGTACTCTATTATCTATTGGATAAATTATCCTCACTTGCCTTCCCTTTGTGTGTGTTGTGATTAACAAAACTTTACCTCAGGAAGGTAAAGTACACCTGATTTTGCAAGATGGCTCAATGCTGGCTCAATACTTTAATATAAAGCATTGCAGAAGATTTTGGGCTATGATTAACAATCATTGATAAAAATACTTTAAAGGGCTAGATGAATACTGAGAAGTGAGGAGATTAAACTTGTAATTTCACAGTGAGAGAAACTGCTATTCACTCTAAAACAGCATTCAGAATGTTTTGCTTTTATTGGATGCCTTGCTGTGAATATAGACATTGCTTGGATTTATACAGAAAAGACTGGTTTGCCTTTGTGTGTAGTGTTCTAAGAATTGAAGTTGGTATCATGGTGGACCCATTAGAGTAAAATATGAAGAAATACATTGAAAATTTTGGGTTAAAAGTAAGAGAAAAGGTGATGAAAATGAATCCAAAATGAAGTCAGCCACTGAATTGCTTTAGCTATCAAAGTATGAATACAGTGAAATATAAAAAAGTAAGATTCTTGGAGATGAAACTCAAAGCTTGCAACACAATGGTGACACTGAAGACAGAATCACACAGAACACAAAGGGAGTAGGAAGGTTTTGAATTCTGTCATTTTAATTCTGAGCTACTGTAATGCTGAATAGGGTCCTTGTGTAATTTAGGACTTCATGTGAGTGTTGGAGGGCCCTGCTGTGGTTCAAACCCAGCTGGTAACTAAGTACCAGCAGCCACTCACTCACCCCCTCTTCCCCTCCCACAGTGAGCAGGATGGGGGGTAGAATCAAAAGAATATAAAACCTGCAGGTTAAGATAAGAACAGCTTACTAATTAAAGTACAATATAATACTACTGCTAATAATAATAATAAAGGAGAGATAGATAAAATTAAAAGAGAAAAAAAAAACACAAGTGATGCACAATACAATTGCTCACCACCCACTGACCAATACCAAGCCTGACCCAAGCAGTGATCGGTCCCTTCCAGGTAACTCCCCCAGTTTATATACTGGACATGACATGTTGTGGTATGGAATATCCCTCTGGCTACTTTGGGTCAGGTGTTCTTTCTCTGCTCCCTCCTAGCTTCTTGTGTCCCTCCGTACTGACAGAGCATGGGAAACTGAAAAGTCCTTGACCACGGTAAGTGTTACTGAGGAACAACTAAACCATTAGTGTGTTATCAGCATTATTCTCAGACTACAACCAAAATACCGCTACACCAGATACTAGGAAGAAAATTAACTTTATCTTAGCTGAAACCAGGACAGTATCCACGCCTTATTCTGTACCATTCATGTCATGCCAGTTCCCACACTTACTATCCTCACCTTTCCTGTCTTTACATATATATATATGTGTATATATATACACACACATTCACTTAGTCTGTAGACCTCCCTAGAAAAGATTGTTGACTTCATTTAGTCCATGACTTGGGGCTCCACCTGTCATAGCAGTCTGTTGGGCCAGGAAAGATGGATGGTGTGTGGTGTTGTCCTGTTGCATGCTGAAGCCAGTTCCAATTCCATCACCTCTGCCCTAGCTCAGTCTTATCAAAGTTCATTCTTCACTCCTGTGTTGATCAAAATGGAGTCTGGTTAGGATCCTCAGACCCAGAGCAGTGAAGACAGGGGCCACAAGGCATTCAGTGAAGTGATGGGCATATAGCCACCACGGAAGTGATAATATTCAGTATTATACAGCATCGTACAATTTAATTCATTGGCTATTTTCACTCAAAATAAAATCTCCTTGAGATACACACAGGATTTAGGATGAAGGTCTTGTATGTGCACTTCAGTGCTGCGTGCTATAGATCCTTTACAATACAGCTCACACAAAACAGCATATAAGAAGATTGTCTAGAATATACCATTGTCCATCTTTTCCAGTAGATGTGTCAGGACTTCTCCTCTGCCTGGATCCAGGTCTTTTAATGACCTTTTTGTGCTGCTGTACACCTTTTACCTAGCATAGATTAGCAAAGCTGACAGGAAAATACATGTCAGAAACATATGAAAAGCACCTTGAGATCCTGAGATAAAGAGTACTATAGAAAATATTATTTTATACAAGTGTAAAATTTCTTCAGAAGAAATAAACAGTAAATGTAAAATAACTGATCTCGTTTACACTTACATCTAGATATTATAAAATATCTCTCATCTGTTTTATTATTCTGTCTGTTAGGAGCAGATGAACAAAACCAACCATGAAATATGTTTAACTGTGAAATAGCATCAACAGGCATGTGTGAAATTTATGCTCTTGTTATTTCAAATGCTGTGGTTATGCTAATAATTTTAAAAAGAGAAAGTCAGCAACAGAACAAAAATCTGTTTCAAACATGAATTAAAAAATGACCAAAATGAAGAAAATATTATAGACATTTTCTCTGACATTATATTGCAGGCAATAAAAATGTTCCATAATTGGATGTATTTTCAGGGACATATTTAAGATGGAACATGACAATGGCTTTTCATATTGGAAAGATCTTTGATTTATTTAAGAAATTATATTTAAGCAACCGGAAATTCAGTTTGTCACCTGTCATGCTGAAAACAGCACTTTTAAGGAAGTAGCAAAATTTTTGCCATCATGGAATGAAGTAGACAGGCAGTTATATCTGAAGTGATTGCCCTTAAATCCACTGGAGTCAGTCTAGAAAGTGAAACCATGACAGCACCTGTTTTCAGATAGAATAAGGATGAAAAGATAATTATGCTTGTGACCAAAAAATTAGTTACTTATTGGGATACGGAACTAATCCTGTTCAATACTCCAACTGGCAGAGATTATGAGGTTGAAAGATGATAAAAGGAAAACCTATGATCTCAGAGTACAACCCTAATTCACTGTGAAACCAGTGAAGTTTGACATGTTTTGAAGGGACAAAGTGGAATCTCAGAGCTTAGATTCATGTACAGATGACATTTTGCTCAACAAACGTTCCATGAGGCACTGAACATCCTTACAAAGTGATCAGTATCTCATTTTCATTGCTTTTGGTCTCAGTTATTAGAGGCAACAGCATAATAAAAGCTGAATTCATCCAGAATGCAGACATATACATCTTTACCAGTTCTTTCCTAGATTATTGGACAAGTAGTCACTCTACTTTAAAGCTGTAGCTATCATTTTGATGGATGAGAGCCAAGAGAGAGCCAGGAATACTCAAAATCACTGTCACTCTATGCCCATGAGTGTCCCCCGTCATTCAGCTTCTGCTGCATGACTCTGGGAGAGTTCAGTCTACTGTATTCAGTCTTGGTGCTGAGACCTTGGAACTGCCTCTTAGAAATAACTCTTCCACAAGACTTTGATATCAGCCTTTCTTCTGTTTTTTGTTTACCTTCAGAACAGCACTACCTGCCATTCCTCCAAACCAAACCAAACCCAGCCTCAAATACTCTTTAGGTCTAAAAATGAAAAGAAACAGGAGCTGGAGCTGTTGGTGTACTTATGTGAAAAAATCCAGTTCTCAGTTCCACCTATTGCTAATTTGTTGTTAACAATGGCTGTTCACCTTCCTTTGCCTCTGTTTTCTTTCTCATTGTTGTGTTTTACATTATCTCTTTTGTTCAGGCATCACCTCCTACTCATATCTGCATAACACATAACACACATATGTCCTAACCTCAGTTTTATTCTGCTCAGTGTGTATAGGTTAATTTGTATAATGTACTTTATGCAGACAGACTCAATGAACTTCTATGAGAGGACAAGCTAACTTGTTTCAGTAAAACAATTGTTAAAGACAGTATAAAAGAATACATTCCCAGATTTAAAGTTAATTTATTTACTAAAAACTAAAAAGGCAATTAGCTGTGTACAAGTGTCTTATATCAAAATGAGAAAATAGAATAAATTACTTTTTTTTAATCTTCAATTTACTTGAGGACTATTGTCTTACTGAAAGAATCTTATTCATCCACAATTCCATTTTTAAACCTCCTATGCAATCTGTCCCAATAAATCCGTTTATCAGTTAATCTAATGTTCAATGGATACCTTAAGCTTGTCATCATATCTCACTCATATGTTCTGATGCATGTGTGGCTGGAAGACAAGGAAATCCAGTTCTCTGAGCTGAAGACTTTTCTAATCCATTATGGTGTTTTTCTTCCTGTTATGTTTAGTGGGAATGCTTGAAACAAATATATTGAGCACTGCAGCAAAAAAAGTCTCAAGTCAGAATATTAATAGACAATGTGGCCATATACCATATAGAGATGTAGAAATTGAAGCTTTTCCTTCAAGCAATTAAATAAACCTATTTTTTCAGGTTCAGTGAATAGCAGGTCTTGCAGTTTCTGAAAACATTTGTTAGTAGTTTCAAACATAAAGCCGCATGACCTTGATGATTCTTAATTTTTCAGAATGGCCCAGATAACACACAAGCTGCATGCAATACCAAACAAGAACAGGCTGAACCTTATTTTTCCATTTTCAAAGGAAGCATAGTCAAAATGACAAAAGAATAGCCATGACATGTTACTGTTTCTTGTGGCAGCACTGTTAAACTCTTCAAGATACACATCATAGTTCTATCACATTCTTCACAATCAGGTCTGGACTCAATATTAATCTCATTTGCATTGATCTAATGGGAAGAAGCACCCAGACTTAAATACAAGAAAGCATAGCTCTAGTTGTGAGCCCTGTATCCATAAGAGATGAGACAAATAGGAAAGGTCATAAAGCTAACTCTGGGATCTGGGATATTGTCCTGCTCATAAGGACTACTGCTCTGTTATTAAGAAATAGCTCTGAAACTATTATATATTAGGATGAAATTATTGATATCATCCAGAGCCCTTGAATCCATTCCCCACCTCTTGTATGTCCTCAGAAGGGTAATTCAAAATAAGAGCTAATTGCCTTTACTAATATTTGTGGGTTATCTCCATTAAAGCAAAAATAAAATTAGTAAGTTTTACTTAAAAAGAAAAATGATAAATACATTGAGTTTCACAGTTGTAGAGCATCTGATGATGATACAGAAAATTTGCCAAATTTTGCTTTCCACTTCTGATTGTGGCTAAGACCTCATGATGGTAGAGCAGACACTGAACCACAGAGCATAGAGTAGCACTGCACATAGTCATCTAGTACGCACAGACTGAAATTTTGGGCAGAAATTCAGAAATATTAGCTGGTAGAAACCAGCTCAGGGTTGAAGAATGAGAAAGTAATAGAAAATGCCTGAAACAAGAATTTTCAGTACCAGTTGAAACTTTCATTATCAGATTTTGAACCACGCTCACCCAAAACTGTTTGGGCATGACATTTCAATTAAAAGTTGAGAAGACCTGTCACTGGTGGAGATTAATAATTTTTGAAGATAGCAGTTATTATCTTGTAAGATCATGTGAATCAAGCTAGGGCGAAGTTCCTCTAGTATACTAAATGCAAAATAATGAGCACAAAATGTGGCTCAGTGCAGCATAATTATTCACTAGCTAATTTCTACGAGTATCACCTTTTTTTCTAAGAGTCAAGGTGCATCGCAAGGAAGACTGCATTGAAAACACTGAATCACTCTTCATTATTGAAGAAGTGCTCTCAGAACTAAAGGAGTAATGCTCTTCAGTTATACTAATAGGATTTAAGTATACTTCTGCAGTCAATCCCATTTCACATTGCCAGAGAAAACAAAGCCTACGCTGCCAGAATGGGCAGCATTTTTACATCTCTAAAAAAGAAAAGTATTATTTCCCTACTTGCATGGTTAGATCATCTTTAATAGTGTTCACGGAGGAGCTTTAACTTCATTAATGGTTTAGTCTCACAGCCTAAAAAATGTGCAAATTGTTATTTATGGATATGTGTCTACTGGGCATAAAGTAGACACATACCCAGTTCACGAGGTAGCTTGAAAATGTCATGTTTCTTTATATATTTATTTTATTTATTTTTATTTATTTATAGCACACTGTTATCAGTAAAATATCTTTTTTACTCAAAAAAAGAAAAACCAAGACCACAAAGCTGTAAACACTCTAACATATCTCAAATGTAGTATCTCATATCTTTGAATTCCCATGTCTAGTAGAAACACAAAAGAGCATAAAACTTTTACTAATGGCAGTTTCTTCTCCATAAAAGTCATTTTGCCAGCCACTTAACCTTCCTGTGATTAGATAACTTTGGTAATAGGTGGTTTAATACAACTAAACTAGAAACTGATGTTGTAGCTAATAGTTTGTATCAAATTACAACTGCAGCAAAGCAATCAAGCCTTATAAAGTCAACTTTATATTTTTCTAGTGTTTTCTGGTGATAAAATACAGCATGAAGTTACTAAATCCCACTTTATAGAAAACTCCCTACTGCTATAACTTCCTTAACCTCAACAGATAAAGACTTAGTAGTACATTTCTACTGGTTTTAGGGTCAAATAAACTTGTCAGAATGGCATTTTCTCTATATATCACTAGGGCTTGAAATTGTAAGGTGATGACTGAGTAGCTCTTCCTTTTGTTTCATACTTTGAGTGCACTCTTCTTTTATTTCATTACTTGTGCTCTGTTGTCCTCTTGATTTCCTCAGAAATGCCTAGATGACTTAACCTGTAAAATTACAGCTACTTGGGTTCAGACGGTAGAAATAAGTTACATATATATTCAGTGATTAATCACTATTTAATTTTAACCAGCTTTCCCACTGGGGAATGTGGCAGGTTAGCCTTGCCACTGGGAGAAAGAATACGTGAGAAAAACAGCCCTGCAGACACCAAGGTCAGTGAAGAAAGAGGGACAGGAGGTGCTGCAGGCTCTGGAGCACAGATTCTCCTGGAGCCCATGTTGAAGACCATGGTGAGGCAGGGTGTAGCCCTGCAGCCCATGGAGGATCATGCTGGAGCGGATATCCCTCTGCAGCTCATGGGGGACCCATGTCACATCAGGTGGATGTACACCAAAGGAGGCTGCGGCCACATGGAGACTCTGCACTTAAGCAGGCTCCTGGCAGGACCTGTGGCCCCATGGAAAGGAGCCCACATTAGAGCAGGTTTTTTGGCAGGACTGATAGTCTAGTGAGGGGCCCACACTGGAGCAGCCCATGACTAGAAAACTGCATCTTGTGGAAAGGACCCACATTGGAGAAGTTTGTGAAGGACTCTCTGCTGTGGGAGAGACCCCACAATGGAGCAAGGTAGAGTGTAAGGAGGATGGAGTGGCAGCGACATGTTGAAAACCTTCATTCCCTGTCCCACTGTGCTGCTCAGGTGGAGTAGGTATAGATGTTGTGCGTGAAGTTGATCCCGGGAAGTGAGGGGTAAGGGAAAGCTGGTTTTAGATTTGTTCCTATTTCTCATTATCTTACTCTGATTTTGATTGTCCATCAATTAAATTAATATTCCCAAGGCGAGTCTGTTTTGCCTGTGATGGTAATTGCTTGGTGACCTCCTTGCTCTTATCTCATCTATCCATAAGCCTTTTGTCATACTTTCCCTCCCCAGTCCAGTTGAGGAGGGGGAGTGATAGACCAGCTTGGTGGGCTCCTGGTGGCCAGCCAGGGCCAACCCACAATAACATGTTTAATTAAGGAAGAAATTTTAATTAATTCTATGCTGAGGTTTTCCAAGCCTTCCAGGCTTTATTGTGAAAAAGCTATGGACCAAAACCACAAAGTGTAGCTGGAGAACAGTTACTAGCAGTATCAACTGCTGAAACTTCAGCATAAGTTTTACTCTTTCAGGAGTTCCTATAAATTTGCAAAACGTAGTCTCAGTTTAGAGGCCACGCTTATAGTTGACTCTTCAAGAAACTTACTTATCAATTAAGTGACTATATTCTGCTATCAGCTTGGAATAAGCATCAAAGGTGTTCCAAATAGCTCAATCAACAGATTAGCCCATATTTAAGATGTTACCAACACTACGTTTTAGTTGTCATGCATAGGAAGGTGACCCAGGTCAGACTAGCAAATTTTACAGTCACCATGTGGCCTGGAAGGTTTCAAAAAATAGGCTAGAGAGAATCATAGGACAGGGTCAGAAGTTGAATATGGAAAGCATTAGGCGTGTGGGAGGTTAAACCAAATACTATTGATGCTAAACAGGTAGCATAAACACAGCTGATATTTCAGATATTGCCGCTG